>NC_054827.1:140153619-141579452 GCF_018345385.1 Vulpes lagopus
AACACTAAAGGGTGTGTGGGGGAAATTACTATATTAGTGTTTCCATGTGTTATATATTTTTATTCTGTAGTCGATCAACAATGTTGAATTTTACTAAAGTTTTGTGCCCCTGGAAAATAGCAATGATTAAAAAACCCTCCCCCCCCCTTCTTACTTCAAAGAAACACCCTTCTACATATGACTTGGTGGACACACACATGTCTCCCTGGTTTATCTATAACAAGGCCAGAGAGATTTTCCAAATTCCTGTTTTTTGCCTCATAAATAATTAGCTGAACTGGTTGCTCCCACTAATCAGTCAGAAAAAAATACTTGCTAGCCAAACTTTAATTAAATTTATTTCTACCAGGTTCTTGAACTTTGATAAAACTTCAACCAGCATATCACCCCTTCTTAACTGCCCTCCTAACCATAGGTGGGTCTCAGCATAAAACATTCTCTAATCTAGTAACTATCTGGTCACTTCATCCCTTCATCCTCTTCCCACACTCTGTTCCATCTAGCCTTGTTTAATCCTTGCAAAAGAAGAACTCTTTCAGTATTAAGTAGCTCCTATATCGTGGCAGTGTATTACACATCTTTGCTATCTATCAAATAGAATATTAGACAAAATTCAGTGATATTCTGGTGTTGATATTTGCCAAACATCAATTCATATAATCAAATTTTTCATTTTCTAGCCATGACAGATATTTAAACTTCTATTAGAGAAATATAAGTACAGTTTCTTGATTCCTTAAAAAAAATAACAATTTTTTTTTAAAAAAGTTACATTTATGGCATTTCAGCAAATGAATACCACAATTTTCTATGTGAAAATAAGGCAATAAGAGTGAATAAAGTAAAAATTAATAGCATAAAAAGAGAAGGAACTAAAAAGATGAGATCAAATTTTGAAAGTGTGTAATCATGGATATATAAATAAAAGAGATAATAGAATTGTATCTGAACAAATTATCATGGTAAAACATAATTTATTGAATACAGCATATATCTGTGCCTCATAATCTGACATAAATCAAACCACAATGAGGAGAGTTATTGAGATTCTCAATGAACACAACGTTCATTATAAATATTCAACAAAAATGGAGTGTGTAAAGCAGGAGATATAATTAGGTACACAAAAGAAATTCATTAAAAAGAGCAAAAAAAAAAAAAGAATCTTTTCTTCCTATAAGAGACTTTGTGACTACCAATTTTTAATCAAAATAATTTCCAACTTCTAATATATTTTAATTCAGTACATTAAGATCAGAAGAGATACCCTGTCTTATACGAACTTTTTGCAGGGACATTTACATCTCTTTTATTCCATTAAGCTTATATCTGCATGAGCAAGATATAAAGCATTCTAATAATAAATTCTGATCAAACAAATCAGCAAAGTAAATCAATATAGTTGCAGGAAAAAATATATCCTATCATAAAACATATATATCCTATCATGAGGGATACGAGTGGAAAAAAACTTTCAATTTTCTCATGAAGCAATGGATAAACAGGATAAATTTCAATGCACTTAATCCCTAATTTCACAGAGATGGTGTAGAGAATAAAATATTCCTCCTGCGAGAGGCAACTACCGCTAGTTTGGGGGAAGGGGTTCTTAACATATAACTTGAATATCATGATCTCTATCCAATTACAGAGCTTTTCATCACTACAAAGAAATCTCATACCCTTTTGCAGTACTCCCTGTTTCCTCCATCCCCTAATCCTGCTCCACCATACTCTACTTTCTATTTCTATGCATTTGTTTATTCTGAATACTTCATACACATGAAATTTTAAAATTTGTGGATTTTCTTGTCTGACTTTTTCCACTTGGTATAATGTTTTCAAAGTTTATCCAAGGTATGATATGATACAACACTTTATCCATTTTTGTATAGCCAAATAGTACTCCGTTACAGGAATGTATCACGTTTTGTTTATGGCTTCCCTAGTTGACAGACATTTGGTTTCTTTCTGCTTTTTAGCTTTTCTGAATCCATTGTGGATATCTATAGACATCACATATAGAATATGTGTTTTCAATTCTCCTGAGTATATTTCTAGGGATAATATTGCTGGGTAAAATAGTAACTCCATGTTTAATATTTGCAAAGAACTGTCAAATATGTTACAAAACAGCTGTGACATTTTTATTTTCTCTAGCAGTGTATGAGGATTCTAATATTTCTAAATCCTTACCAACATTGGTTTTTGTTCATTTTTCTGATTTTAGCCATCCTAGTAGGTATGAAGTGATACAGCATTCTGGTTTTGATTTGAATTTCCCTAAAAAGTAAAGATGTAAAGAATGTTTTCATACGTTTAGTGGCCAATTGTATATTTTCCTTGGAGAAATATCTATTTCATATTTGCTGCCCATTTCTTAACTTGGGATGTTTGGTTTTTGTTGTTGAGTTTTAGTAACTCTTTGTATATATATTGAATCCTAAATCTCTTTTTTAAATTTTTTTTCTTCATTTATGATAGTCACAGAGAGAGAGAGAGAGAGAGAGAGAGAGAGAGAGAGGCAGAGACACAGGCAGAGGGAGAAGCAGGCTCCATGCACCGGGAGCCCAACGTGGGATTCGATCCCGGGTCTCCAGGATCGCGCCCTGGGCCAAAGGCAGGCACCAAACCGCTGCGCCACCCAGGGATCCCTGAATCCTAAATCTTTATCTGATATGTGATTTACAAATATTTTCCACCCTTATATATTTTGCCTTTTCACTATCTAGATAGTGTCCTTTGATACACAAAAGTTTTGAATCTTTATGAAGTTCAATTTATCTTTTGTTGTTCATCCTTTTGTTGTTATATCTAAGAATCCATTGCCAAATCCAAAGTCATGAAGATTTACTCCTGTTTTCTTCTAACAATACTCTGCTTTTAGATCTTCTATTTAGATACTTGATCCTCAGATGTTTCAGATGTTTTTTTTTTTCAGATGTTTCAGATGCTTTTTTTTGTACATAGTGTAAGGTAGGGCTACAAATTTATTCTTTTGTATATGGATACCTACTTGTACCAGCACCATTTGTTAAAGATATTGTACTCTCTGACTTTGAATAATCTCAGCATTTTTCCAAAATCAATTGCCTATAAATTCCGTTTATCTATATGTTTATTCTATGCCAGTGCCACAATGTCTTGATTACTATAGCTTTGTAGTGACTTTTTGAGACTGGACAATGTAAGTACTACACGTTCATTCTTTTTCAAGATTGTTTTTACTCTTTTGGGATCAATTCTCATATTAATTTTAGGCAAGATCATCTTCTCAATTTCTGCTAGAAAAAGATAACTAGGATATTTAGTAAGGATTGCATTGAATATGTAGATGAATTAGGGGAGTATCGCCATCTAGACAATATTAAATCTTCCAATCCATAAAAAAGGAAAAAAAATAGTTCCATTTATTTAGTTCTTTATTTGTATCTTAAAATGATGTTTAGGGGATCCCTGGGTGGCTCAGCGGTTAAGCGCCTGCCTTCAGCCCAGGGCATGATCCTGGAGCCCCGGGATTGAGTCCCACATCAGGCTCCCTGCATGGAGCCGGCTTCTCCCTCTGCCTGTGCCTCTGCCTCTCTCTCTCTCTCTCTCTCTCTCTCTCTCTCTCTGTGTATCTCCCATGAATAAATAAATAAAATATTTTTAAAAAATGATGTTTAGTAGTTTCAGTGCACAAGTATTATACTCCTTTTTAAAAATTTATTCCTAAGTATTTTATTCATCTTGACAATATTATAAGTTGAAAATTTTTCTTAATGTAATTTTCAAATTGTACATTGCTAGTGTAAAAATGCAATTGCTTTTTCTATATTGATCTTGTCCTGAACCTTACTGACCGTATTTATTAGCTCTATTTTTTTAAGGTATCCCTTACAATTTTCTATATACAAGATCATGGCATCTTCAAATAGAAATAGTTTTAGTTATTCCTTTCTAATCTAGATGCCTTTTAATTCTTGATCTTATGAAGAAAACAGTGAATTATTCAAAATTAACTGTTGTCTGTGGATGCCTTTTATTGGGTAAAGAAATTCTCTTTTCATCTGAGTTTAAGCATCTATCATTAAAAGATATGAGATATTGTCACATGTGTTTTATGCACCTTTTGGCATAATTAAGTATATGTCCTTTATTGTATTAATATAATGTATTACATTGATTTTCATATATTGCAACCAACTTTGCATTAGTGCAGTAAATCTCTCTTGGTCATGGTCTGCAATCTGTTTTTATGTTACTGGGTTTGTTTTGCTAGTATTTTGTTAAGAAAGTTGAGAATTCTGCACATGTATTCATAAGGGATATTGCTCTGTAGTTTTCTCTTCTTGTTAATTCTTTATCTAGTCTTCTATTAAGTTAAAATTGGCCCCATAGTATGAGTTGGGAAGTGTTCCCTCCTCTTCTATTTTTGAAAGAGTTTGTGAAAAATTGATGTTAATTCTTCTTAAAATGTTTGATAGAATATAACAGTGAAGCCATCTGCTCTTCTGCCTATCTTTGTGAAAACTTTTCTTTCTTTTCTTTCTTTTTTTTTTTTAAGACTTAATTTATTTATTCATGAGAGACACAGAGAGAGAGGCAGAGACACAGGCAGTGGGAGAAGCAGGCTTCATGCAGGGAGCCCGATGATGTGGGACTGGATCCCAGGTCTCCAGGATCACTCCCTGGGCTGAAGGCAGCGCTAAACCGCTGAGCCACCAGGGCTGCCCAAAACTTTTCTAATTATTGAGTAAATTTCCTTATTTGCTATTGTCTTTCTTATTCAACCATTTCTTGTAGATTTAGTTATGGCAGAGTCCATCTCTCTAGTAATTTGTCTATTTCCTTTAGGTTATCTAATTTGTTGGCATACAATTGGTCATAGTCTTCCCTTATAAGTCTATTTCCATAAGGTCATTAGTAATGTTCTTTCTTTCATTTCAGCCCCCTATTTTTTAAAAGAAAGTTTTTAAAGATATTATTTATTTGAGAGACAGAGAGAAAGCATGATCAGGGGTAGGAGCAAAAGGGGAAACAGATTCCCTGCTGAGCACTGAGCCCAGTGCAGGCCTCAACCCTAGCACCCTGAAAGCATGACCTGAGTTCAAGTCAGCTGCTTAACCTACAGAGCCAACCACGCACCCAGACCTCTGTCTTTTTTAATGACTAGTTTAGCTAAAGGTTATTCAATTTTGTTGATCTTTTCAGGAAACCAAATTTATGTTGCTTTTTCTCTGTGTTCTATTTGCTATTTATTTCCACTCTATCATTTATGATTTCCCCACTTGTTTGTTTTAAGTTAGTTTGGTCTGTTGGTCCTAGTTTCTTAGAAGGTGGAAAATTAGATTATTGATTTAGGAACTTTTTGTTTTTTATGCATGTGTTTACAGCTGTAAATTTTCTACTGATAATTGATTTTGCTCCAGCTCATACGTTTTGGCATGTTGTGCCTTCAATTTCATACATCAAAAAATATTTTCTTATTTCCCTCATTATTTCTTTTTTGACCTGTTGATTAGTTAAGAGTGTGTTGTTTAATCCCTCTATAGTTATAAATTTCCCAATGTCTTTTATTGATTTTTAATTTCATGCCACTGAAGTTTGAGAAAATACTTTGTATATTTTCAATCCTTTCAGACTATGGACTTGTCTTATTGACTAGCATATAGTCTAACTTGGAATGTTCCACGTGCATTCTACTATTTGTTGTATACAGATAGATGTTAGGTCTAATCAGTTTATAGTATCGTCTTAATCTACTCTTTCCTTATAGATCTTCTGTCTATCCATTTTTGAAAGTTGTGTGTTGAAGTATACCCATTTTTATTGAATTGTCCCCTCAGTTTTGACAGTTTCTATTTCACATATTTTGAACTCTGGTATTTGGTGCATATGTGTTTATACTCATATATACATTTTTGCCTTGATTTTTTATTATAAAATCTTTTTTTTTTTTCTCTAGTAACAAACTTTGTCTCAACGTCTATTTGCCTTATATTAGTATAGCCACTCTAGCTCTCTTTTGGTCACTATTTTCATGAAATATCTTTTTTCCATATATTTACTTTCGATCTATTTGTGTCTGAATCTAAAGTGTGCTACTTTAGAAACAGCATATACTTCTGTCATGTTTTGCTTTCTTTTTTTTCTAATCCATACTCCCAAAACTTGATTTTTAATGAAAGTTTTAAATCCATCTACATTTATATAATTACTGATAAGGTAGGATTTATATCTGCCATATGCTATTGGATATGTGTGTGTGAGTGTATGTATGTATCATATTTCTTTTTGTTTTTCTATCTTGCATTTTGCCTTCCTTTGTTCCAAATACTTTCCAGCATACCATTTTATTTCCCTGTCATGTATTTTACTATAATTTTAGTCATTTCTTAATAAAATTTATAGTTAATGCAATTTACAAAAATCTAGTCCAGACTAATACCAACTTAAGTTCAATAGTGTATAAAAACTATGATCCTATAGAGCTCTATTACCTTTCCTTTCTTTTGTTCTGTTATTTTTGTACAAATTACATCTTTATTCATTTTATGTCATCAACATATTATATAATTATTGCACTATGCAATTATCGTTTAAATAGTTGTCTCAGGTGGAAGAAAAAATGTTTTTTACACTTTTACATTTACCTATGAAGTTAACTTTATGTGTAGTTCATTCTTTCTTCATATGACTAGGTTACCTAGTAGTTTTTCCTTTCAGCTTGAGGGATTTCCTTTGGTGTTTCTTTATGGTTGGTTTGCTAATGACTCTTTCAGTATTTTTTTATCCTAGAATGCTTAATGTTCTCTTCATTTCTGAAGGATCATTTTGCTGGACATAGAATTCCTAGTTAACTGTCTTTTTATTTCAACACTTTGAATATGGCTTCTTAATGACTCCTGGATTTCATGGTTTCTTTATCCTTTTAAAGGTTTTATTTATTTATTTGAGAGAGAGAGAGTGAGCATGAGCAGTGGGGAGAGGCAGAGGGAGAGGGAGACACTGAAGCAGACTTCCCAAGGATCAGGGAGACCAAAGTGAGGATCAATTCCAAGATCCTGGGAATGTGACCTGAACAGAAGGCAGTTGATTATTCAAGTGCCCCTGGATTTCACGGTTTCTGATGAGAAATTAGCTATTAATCTTAAAACTATCCCATATTTGATATGGCATGAGTCACTTCTTCCTTGCTGCTTTTAAGATTATCTCTTTGTTTGTTTTAATGGTTTGGTTATAAAGTATTTGGATGTAAATCTCTTTGAATTTCACCTACTTGATATTTGATGAGCTTCTTGGATGTGTCAACTAATATTTTGTTTTTGTATTTATTTAATCAAATTTAGGAAGTCTCCAGGCATTAATTCTTGAAAAATAATTCTTTGTTTTTCTTTTTTCCTCTTGAATGTATCTCAGACTAGATAATCTCAGTTGAATTTCAAATTTGCTGGTTTTTTCCAACTGCTGAAATCTTCTGTTGACATCCTACATTGATGTTTTGTGATTTCAACTCTAGAAATTGTAATTTGTTCTTTTTTGTGTCATGTCTAGCTCATTATTGATATTTTCTATTTAGTGAGATGACATCCTCATGCATTGCTTTATGTTTTTAGACATGGCTGCCTTTAGTTCTCAGAACATATCTTTAAAAGCTGATTTAATGTCTGTCTAGTAAGTCCAATATGTGGCTTCCTCAAGGATAGCATCTATTGATAGATTTTTAATGTGTATGAGCCATACTTTCTTGTTTATTTGTATGTCTCATAATTTTTTGTGTCATCTCGGACATTTCAAATAATATAATGTGACAGCTCTGGAAATCAGTTTCTCCTCCTTCATAAGGGTTGGTTGTTGTTGCTGTGTAATTTATTTATATTTATTTTAGCTAGTTATATTTCTGAACTAATTCTTTAAAGTCTGTATTCTTTGTTGTGTGTGGCCACTGATATCTCTGGTTAACTTAGTGGACAGATAATTATTGGACAAATGGATAGATATTTCTTTAATAAATCTCCTAGTCTTAGCTGAAAAACTCTTTCTGCCTGTTGAGACATGTCTTCAACAGATGGATGACAACTAACTCTACCTTAGCTTTTACTTTCTAATTTCTCAGCATCTAGAGGGCAGCCAGAGTTGAGAGCTCAGGGCCTTATCATGTTTTTTTTTTTTTTTTTTTTTTTTTCTGAATGTGTGCAAAGCCATATCTGTGTTCCTGTTTGATTATTTTCCCAGAATACTATTGGAGCTTTTAAAAGTCTCTATGGGCACCTCATTCCCCAGATTTTCATTTTAAGTATTTTGATTAACTCGTTGTTAGCCTCACTTTTTCAGACAGCTCTGTAAATAAACAACACACATCTCCAGAGAGAAGCTTTTTCTCATTGGGGGAGCTTCAGCTCAGGGCAAATAAATACATGCCTACAAATTGAATCTTCCAGGGAATCATCAGACAAAAATTATTGATTCTCTGGGGATGAAGCTTTGAAGGAGTCTCAAGCCTTTTGTTCTCCCTCTGCTATCTACTAGAATGCTGGATTTCACCGTGTTTGTGGGCAATTGGTTTTGGACTACTGGAGAGAGGAGTGGTAGGAGCAAGACAAATTAAAATGACCAAAACCTCATTGTTCCCACAGAGATTTAGCCTTTTTTTGTCAAATAAACACCTCTTCAACCTCCTTGGAGGATTTTGGTTAATTTCTAGCAGATAGAAAAAGTTGATTCAGCCAATTTTTGCCACTCTTTCTTGCTTTTATGGAAACAGAAATTTTGAAGTTCCTTAATTGCCATTCTTTGCTGATATAACTCCATTTAACCACTAGTTTTTCAAGGCATTCATGTAGGTCTTGGTATTACATATTTTTGAATCACAAATATTTTCAGCAAGATGAAGTCTGGTATATTGCTTCTGTCCCCATGTGATATGCAAATTTTGTTATCAGGAGCTCTTCTGATCAATTTCCAACTCCCAACATTATAGACCACCAAGCAAATGAATGTTCATTATCAACATATGAATAAGTCCATTCTCTTTCATTCCCTAGGAGTATATAAATCCAGTTATTTCCATTACAGTAACTTGCAATTTGTTTGGAAGCAACGGCTTAGAGTATGAAGACTATACTGCTGCTTCAGGGACAATGGCCAATTTTACTTAATATCTATAAGGCTCAGTTTCCTCAGAGATGACATAAGACCACTCTGGCTATCCCTTATACTTGTTGTTGCTTAGAGAAAAAATAAATAATTCGTGTAAACCATATAAGCTATGTAAAGCCCAGAACTTAATTAACATTATTTATTACTGTTGTATTTCCTAAATTGCTCTACTTCACTTATATCTTCTTCCCTCACTTAATCTCTTTTATGACTCAGTTTGCTCCTCTGGCTAAGTATTTGAGAAAAGAAAACACTTTCAAAAATGTATCACATTAATAACTTGGTTTTCCTTCTACTCTGGTGATTAGTCATTTACATGGCATGAATGGAGAGTAAAATTACACTGCAAAATGTAGCTAAATGACAACCTGTTACCTTTGTCGTAAATTTCACCTATGTTTGATGTGGTATGCACAAAGACATAAAGAGAAAATATGAGTTGTTTTTCAATCTCATTTTCTCACTTAGAACCATTAAGGGAAGTAAAGAGTTATATTCTGTATCAAAAAGGATTGCGTTTATATTCTTTCATTTCTAAAATAGGTTTCTCTCTTTGAAATGGAAACAGTTTCCTAACTTAAAGTAGGTAATTACACACTCCATTAAACAAGTAATTAACAGATTACAATTTGAAAAAAAAGGAAAACTTGAAAATGAGCAATTCGGATTCTGAATGTGAAGAGTAGTGTTATAATTAGCATAATACCTTTAGAAATAGATTAACAAGTACACAATAAAAATGGAAAAAGAAACAATCTGTTTTCTCCATACAAATCATACACAACAAATAGTTCTTTATGAGTCAAACATCACCATGGTTTGAAGAAAGCTTAGTCTTAGAAATGTTGCTATAGTACGCTAAAATTCAAAAAGACTTTGATATATAAAATATTTTCTATCCTAAGAGGCTATGACTCCCCAGAGCTTTAAACTGTCTTTCAACAATAATTCCCTGAGGCAACTGGCCTAAGCTAGCAAGCCCAACATGTGTAATTCAAATTGGTAATTTGAAGTTACTAATTAATTAATTAATTAATTAAACCAGGTTCAGTGTTATATATGTATAGTTCATTTTCACTACAAGATTCAAAATGTGCATGAAAGAAATTCAGAGGAAACATGCACACTAAGTCTCGATCAACCTGCCTTCCAAGGAAAAGCAAGAAAAAGTACCTACACTAAAGGGGGAAAAAAGGCTACTCTTCCTGCTGATTTACTCTTGAAGGATAAACCAAAGAACAAGACCGAGTAACTGAAGGCACCACTGACAACTTTCAAGGGCAGTGATAAAATAAAAGGCCAAATAAAAACCAACCTTACAGGGATCCCTGGGTGGCACAGCAGTTTAGTGCCTGCCTTTGGCCCAGGGTGTGATCCTGGAGACCTGGGATCGAATCCCACGTCGGGCTCCCGGTGCATGGAGCCTGCTTCTCTCTCTCTCTCTATGTGACTATCATAAATAAATAAATAAATAAATAAATAAATAAATAACAACCAACTCTACAATAAAATATTTTATTCATGCAAAATTCTGGGCTAAACTCGATAGTCAAATTACTACAGTAAGAAAATAGTGGAGAGCTCTTGAAGTTGGATCTTCTGATGAAACTACCAGTAGGCTCTTTCCCACCTTCTTGAAAAATTATGAGAGGAGCAGAGTGTTTCATCAAGTTTAAAACCTGTGCTTTTGGCTGAGACCTGATAATGATCTCTTTCCTGAAATTTGAACTGACCCTGTGAGTAAAAATAGTTCATTTAAAACATTTGGGGAAAAAAAGTCCATCAACTGTTTGCTAGAACCCATATGTTGTTTTCATTACATATTGAAAATAAACAAAAAAGATCACTAAAAAAAGAGGTTTCCTCCTACAAGCATACTAAAAACAGACATTCAGTAAGTTCAAATCTGCCAGCATGGAGATGCTACTGAGAATGTCAAACAGCTATTGACTTTTGAGTCGTCATTTCTGCATGGCAGTGAAGAGAAACTGCTGTTGTGTGTTACTATTGCATTTGCCTTATGATATTGGTTTTCTCATTAAAAAAAATACTTGCTTGAATTGAGATATTAAATATTTTCTAAATAATTAAATTTTTAAAAATTCAAAAAAACAAAAAAAAGATTTAAATTCAACTTTGAATAACTCTATTAAGACAGGTAAGAAGTTCTGAAATTACCTTTATATTTGTGCCAGTTACTTTATAAACTTCTGTTGTGATCTTATGCTAATCCTTAAGTCTGATTTGTATCAACATATATGTAGTGTTTTCCTGGACATGTTTGTTTAATTAATACTTCCATAAAAATCTGTAGCTTATGCTCATACAGATTTCAGTTATTATAGCACATATATTTAGATTTTGATAATGAAAGAATTGTGTGAAATAGTTATCAAGTTGAATTATTACTCTATGACCTATCACTCAGATTTGTTTTTAAAGTAGGTATGCAGAAGGTGGTCAGCAGTAGAGCACATTCAACCTGAGTTTTCTGCATTTAAAGAATGACCTTTTTTTTTTTTTTTGTAAATCATATTGCATTTCTTGAAAGCAGATAATGCATCATCATGAGTGTATTCCATGTGAGAAATCCAGGATTTGATCACAAGAAATCACTGCTTAAGTGCTATGCTTATATCCTCAGTATTGTGTTTGAAATTGAAAATAGAATTAGAAATATACCAGATCTTAGGTTTGGGGCATAACTCAATAATGACAACTACTTTTGTAAAAATCAAGAATACTTGGAAAGCTATACTAATTTTTCAGGGCAATCCCAGGCAAAAACTTCCTGACTATTGTTAGATTTCTCAAAAGGTTTTAGTTTCCTCCTTTGTCCTTTCAGACATCAGTTTTAGCAATCACATGTCTTTCTCAGTTACTTTGATATAGAAAAAGTATCCAGTAACTTTCCATCACACCTCATACCCTTAAGCAAATACTTAGGCTCTGATACAGTATGACTTCTAAGTACCATCTGGAGCTGATTGTAGACAAAGACTGGTAGCCAAGATTTACATATTTCTTAACCCAATCATCATTACTGAGTTGCTAGTGGGCAGGGGTTGTAATAAAACCTCAAACCATCTTCAACCATCTCTACTTAGACCTAGTGAGGTTTTTTTTTTTTTTTTAAGATTTGTATTTATTTATACATGAGAGACACGGAGAGAGAGAGAGAGAGAGAGAGAGAGAGAGAGAGGCAGAGACACCAGCAAAGGGAGAAGCAGGTTCCATGTACAAGCCCGATGTGGGACTTGATCCTAGGACCTTGGGATCATGCCTTGAGCTGAAGGCAGATGCTCAACCACTGAGCCACCCAGGCATCCCTTTTTGAGGGGTTATGCAATGCAGAGAAAGATATTCTGGAAGCTTTATGTCTGCACTATTGTTGAAGTACTAGTATTTGTGGTATTACCTGTGATGGCTATATTTAAAATATCAACTTGGCTAGACTATGGTGATTTGTTATTGGCCAAACACCTGTCTACATATTTCTGTGAAGTTGTTTTGTAGATGTGATTAATATTTACAATCAGTAGACTTCAAACAAAGGAAATTACATTCCAAATGTGTGTTTCGTCCGATCAGTTAAAAACCTTAAGAGCAAAGTTGAGTTTTCTCAGAGAACACAGAACTTTGCCTCAAAACTGTAACATAGGAATCCTAAGTTTCCAGTCTCCTGGATTGCCCTATGGATTTTTGACTCAAGACTGCAACGTTAACTCTTGCCTGAGTTTCCAGCTGGCACAACTACCAACCCACACAATCATATGAGCCAATTCCTAAAAGTAAATCTGTTATTATGAGTATGCACATATCCCACTGGTTCTATTTCTCTGGAGAACCCTGACTGATATGAGCTATCCCAAAGTGGAATTCTGTTTTATAACTAAGGTCAGGGATAACTAATATACAGGGTCCAGAATACAGATGGACTCACTTAACAGCATCAGTATTAATTTTTTTTTGTGTGAAATAATTCTTCCTCAATGACTGAACACAGCTGAATTAGAAACATCCATATAGATTGTTACTAATTGTTCACAAGAATATTCATCAGCTTCAGAGGTGAAAGAATGCTATTTAAAAAAAAAAAGTTGTTGAGAGCACTTCATCTATGTTCTGTACTATGCTAAATTCTGATACAAATGTGAAAGATATTTGCAAATCTACGGTGTTCTTAGTCCAGGAGGAAAAAATAAATGGTGGGAAAAGGAAAAGGATGTCAGAACAATACTCTTAAGCAGAGAGAATATCATATGCTGAAACATTTTGAAGAAAATGAGATAATGACAGTCATGAAGATGAATGAATGTTGAGAGTGTGTGGCACATATGAGCATATTTCTGAGGACCTAAGCTTGATCAATAGATCACAGTTAAAATTTCTGAGCCTTAGGGACACCTAGGTGGCTCAGCACTTTAGCACCTGCCTTTGGCCAAGGGCATGATCCTGGAGACCTGGAATTGAGTCCCATGTCGAGCTCCCTGCATGGAGCGTGCTTCTTCCTCTGCCTGTGCCTCTGCCTCTCTCTCTGTGTCTCTCATGAATAACTAAATAAAATATTTTTTTAAAAATTCTGAGCCTTATTTTTTTCTTATATACACTTTTATTTCTGGGACAGAAAACAGAGATGTTTTTATGGAAATCAAATGAGCTTATTTGCAAAGTGACTAACATATAGTATTTTCTTCAAACTATGGTAGCTGTTGTTATTTTATTAGCAGCTTTTGTTATTTTTCAATTTACCTCATAAAGTATGTTCTGGAGGATATATAATGTCTGGCACAGTGATTATTGGCTACATATCCCTCCTTTTTTACCTTTGTGTCACTTCCATTAGCTATTATTTAGACTACCATCAAGCACTGTGATAAAGGCCTAAATATTGATAGTTAGCATTAAATATGCACACACCAATCTGTATCTTTTCAATCAAACACCAGTCACTTAAGTGCCTCTTTTGCTAATGTTCAAAATCTTTAGTGGAATGACTAAATTCAGAAATATAAGAAACCGTTTGACAGAGGGTAAACACTGGTTTGGGAATCAAGATACCTGAGTTTTAGAGCTAGCTATAGTACTAATGGATTATTGCAATATTTTAAAAAGTGCTAAAATTGTTCAAATTGTAATTTCACTGTACTAAAATGAACAAATTGAATTAAATGATTCATGATGTCCCTTTTGGCACTAATCTGGGATCGAGGATGTTCATGCTTTGTGAGTCATAATAAACAGGCAAATCCTACCAAAAGGAAATAGAGCAGATGTTGTTAAATAACTGATATCCAAGCAATGGATGTGATGAGACTTAATTATTTTGGGATCATAGTATCAATTAAAAAAAAACTAATGTATGATCAGATTTTAGGGCACATAAGTACTTGGATGTCTGAATTTCCTAAGTTCAAAACCCAAAATTATCTCATATTTTTGTCCTCATAAGAAAAGCCTCTTAAAAATCAGAGCATTCCTGTGAAGTTTGCAGAGCCAATAATCTGTCCTTGGGACAAATGCTTGAGATATAAAATATTGCCTGAGAGTTTATTTAGGGGAAAAGAGGTGAGATAATCTAGAATGACTAGGGTTATTATACACCCTAGTAATCAGGTAATACTAGATAATTCTAGATAACTGCAGCAAGTCAGGATTGACCACCTGGTCCTGTAAATATTTCCCTTCTTTCAAATAATGATAACACATTTCTTCATGTGAATTTTTAGCTATTAAGTGCTTCTCTGGGTTGTGTCACCTTCCCAAGGGAAGTAGTTGATTTATTCAACTGTTGTCTTTTTATTGAAACACCAAGATTGTGGCTTACAGTGCCAAGAAGTGGCTATGCTGCTGAATGTCACTTTTATTGTCACAGCCTGTCCTAACATTTGATGCCAAGCACGGTGTGTAGGTTGGGTGTGTAGGTTGACTAATGAAATCTGTCCAGTAACCAAATGTGACAAGTCACTTGTCATAGTCTCAAATTCTTGCAATAATTGTTTAACACCTGGAAATATTTCTAAATTCCCAAGGAAATTTTTCAGGCCCTCTGATCACTAT
Source organism: Vulpes lagopus (assembly GCF_018345385.1). Lineage (NCBI taxonomy): Eukaryota > Metazoa > Chordata > Mammalia > Carnivora > Canidae > Vulpes > Vulpes lagopus. The sequence continues at coordinate 140,168,821 of NC_054827.1, forward strand.
ATTTATTTTCTTTCTACATTATACAATTATATTTCCCAAGTGGCATGAGAATTATAAATCAAATTCATTTGAGACAAGGTAATACACATATTTTTATCATCAATAGCAATAGATTTATTATACTAACTGTAATACTGATTACTTCTTTGCAAGTTGACTTTAATAAAGTCTCTAACAAATGAGAATCAAAGATTTATGTGGTTTACAATTTGATCCAGAAAGCTGATCTTTCTCATGAAAGGTTCTGTCAAATAGCATTTGAGTATACCTGTATGAATTTGATTAGTCAGATTCTTTATCTGCTTGATAGACACTGTACCAGATTTTTCATCATGGACATTCAGTCATATCTTCAAATGGATTTAAAATCCAGAAAGATTTACCTTCTATTTTTTAGTTTAAGATAGTTTATAAAATTGTCATTTATATGCACCCCTGTATTTGTTTACCAGCTAGCTATACTGTTATTTACTTAGCATTTTATAAATTTTCTTTGCCTAAAAATGATTATGCACACTCTTATCACCATTATAATAACTAATACCATTATACTAAAATACTATTAAATATTAAAGGTTTTAAAAATCAATAAAAAACAGCCAATAATTTAATCAATGCAAAAATTACATGCTTAGAAACTAATTTTTCAAGAATTAGAATGAAAATGTTTATTATAGCTCAGTAATCAAGTTTTGAATCCTTGAAACTTAATTAACATTAATGAAGCTTAATTTAGCAAGATAAGTTACATAATATAACTTTTTATTTTAACCAATTCTGAGAACCTCATAGAAATATATACATATTTGGAAATTAGAAAAATTATTTAGTTGCTTTTTGTGACAAATTCTGATTCTGAGTGTTCATTGCTAATTAAAATAAGTAACCTTGAATAACAAACATTTTTCCCAAGTGGCCAGCTGAACTGTTCCTCGAATTCAGTTCTTCTGAATGTGTCAAGTGATTTGGTGGTGTTTGCAGCAACTGGAGACAAAAGCATTTCTTAGCAATACAAAAAGTACTATCGAATTTGGGAAATTATATGTGAAGACCTTTTACTTTTGCTATTCATCAACAATGATTTTATAGCGTTCAAAATACTTTTCAACATGTAGTATTTCAGATGAATTTATAACTTAAGTATCCCAACACATAAAATAATATAACATACCATGGTCAAAAAGTCTTCTTGTAATTTCCCAATTCAGACAAATCTTAAAAAAACATTTCAAGAGTTCAGTTGCCTCTCTTTATAATGATAGACTTTTTTTTTTTCAGCTTTGTGTATATCTTAAGTCTTCCACATATCTGGGGTGGTGTGGAATGGGGGACAGTGGGTGTAGGATATGGAATATTACTTTCTGGGATAGAATTTGACTATGTGGAACAATTTGTTCTTATTTTGTACCAACTATGACTTTAGTACTCTTTGTGTTCATCCCAGTAAATCAATTTCATACTATGTCATGAATTTATTACATAAATTCTAAAACCTCTACTCCATTGTAATGATTAGCCAAGACTGATAGAACTAAAGATTTCCGAGGTCACAGTACTTAGCATATTTATAATACACTGAATACTAACTAAAATCATATCAAAGGATTAGTCTATTTTGAGTGAATAGATTTTATTCTAGCTGCGACAGTATTTACTGTCATAAGTTTTTAGCTACCTCTGTAATTTTCCAATGAACTATTTTCTTTGACAGAAGCAACTTACCAGTTATTTTGCTGGTCCCTGCTTATTATTTCAAACTATTTTGGCAACAGATATGATAAGTTTATTTACAAATTACTCCAGCAACTATAAGCTTTGCAAGTAAATAAAACATGATAAATGAGTTTTCTAAAATGTTAGCATTTTTATCCAATTAGAGTGTTAGCAAATTTCTACAATGCTTGGACATCTTTCTATGTTGCCTTATTCTTTGGGAGTCTCACATGCTACTTGAGGTCAGAACAAACTTAAATAGTTTGTTCTTATTTACAGTTTCATGAAAATTCACATTTTAAATATTTTTATCATACTCTCACTATTTACTTTGGAGCTATTAGTCCTACAAAACTAGTAGAAAATTAAGGTTATTAATTTTTTTTAAGATTTTATGTATTTATTCATGAGAGACACAGAGAGAGATGCATAGATACAGGCAGAGGGAGAAGCAGGCTCCATGTGGTGACCCCGATGTGGGACTCGATCCCCGGTCTCCAGGATCATGCCCTGGGCCAAAGGCAGCCGCTCAATCACTGAACCAACCAGGTGTCCCTAGGTTATTAATTTGTATCTCTCTCTGAAGACATATGCAGATTTCATCACAATCAAACCTAACAATATTAATAGTGCTATCAGTGATAGTAGTAATAATAGCTGCAATTTAATATCTGTACTATGTGCCTGATACTATTTTGAGCACTTAATCATGTTAACTTCTTGATTGCTCATATCATTTTTAACTTTTCCTTCTATGTATTAACATTCTCTTATTTAAACCACTGATCTGAAATATGTTCCATGGAATAGAAAACATATACACACACACACACACACACACACACACACACACACAAATAACACAAAACCAATTCCTACTCATTTTATTTAATTTATGCATAATTAACAGGATTAATATTAACTTCGTAGAAAGTAGTTACACCACCCTGCTTAAAAATAATTGAGATAATACCTGTCAGCCAATATTTAAAATCCCATGCCCCAACTTCTATCATCCTATTTTTGATGCTTACAAATCATAACAGCAAAACATTTCGATTTAAAGGCTTCATTAACTCTTTCTGGACTTTCTGAGTACCTAGTCGTAGTTACACAGATCACTGTGTCACTATTTATTTTAGCTCCATCCTAAGGCAGCAAAATATTCATTAGATATCAAGCTTAGTGTGTTAATTATATTTTTCTAATGTGCATTAAAATGAATACCCAAATATTAAACCAGTGATTATATATCTGCAATGCTTAAGGTTTCATAAAATATCCATGTTACCTGTAAGATCCTTCTAATATTTTTAGGTGTTTCTTTGAGCTGAGGGGAAATAATAACTTCACTTGACATATACATCTCTCTTATGGATGTCAGTAGTGTCTTTGGTTATTGTTAACGCTTGCTCTGTCCCTTTGAGAGTGAAAGAGAACAGTGAAGAGGTGGGCTTGATGGAGAAAAATCCCAGGCTCGCATTGTAGGAAAAGTCTCTTTTTTTTTAATCCACAAATAAGAATATATGGATATTGCAGCTGTTAGCCCTACGACTGATGACTGCACATAAAAGATTGCAGCAAATGAAGATTTTATTGCCCCTCTCTAACTTTCTAAAATGACACGGAAGCTTGCATGTTCTGGGCACCATTCCCAGAAGTATAGCATTCTCTCCAAAAATCCACAGATGCTCTTCTGGGAACGAGGTAGCAGCACTGGCAACACAAATGAGCTGACAGTGTGCGACCATTCCTGGAAGCACTGCCTTCTGGAGAGGAGACTTTCAGGAAAAAATACCAAATTCAATTCTGTTCTGTTCTTCACATATCCTATATATTTTTGAAACTCACAGATTAATATTATGTGGGAGGAAAAAGCAAGTTTCTGACTGCTTGAGAAATCTCTAATAAATTTTTTGAAACTGGAGACATGTTGGTTGGAGTTATCAAAGACTGGAGTATGAGACACCATACAAAGAAAAATTGGAAACAGTTACTTAACCACCAACAGACCAATTCCTTATGCTTTGCATGAGAATACCACACTGTACTTACATCTAAAATAAAATACTTACTTTTCAACTATAAAATACTTCCTTTAAGAAGAAAACAGTCGCAGATAAGACAGTCCTGCATTATCATAATTGCTTGTATTTTACAGTGATTTTTATCTTAGATTCATAGGTTGTTAATTTTTAAAAGTGACCTTAGAAATCATCTACCAAACTCTTCATTTTATAGGCTCCTAAGAGATTAAGTGACTTACTCAAGATGAGCCAGTAGTGACACAGATGGAACTTAATTCAAGGATAATATTTTACCTTTACCAATTTCCAAAGAGTTTCAAATTTATTATCTCATTTGAGCAATCTAGAAAACCTATGGAGGTGTTACTATGAAATAAAAAAATGGAACCCAAACTATTTAACCAAACCAATTTACAAAATGTGTTTTGCAGGATTACAAAACTCAAAACCACAAGCTTTTTTATTCGATACAACATATCACTGTATATACTAAACGTTCACTCTCAAAACGACTGACCATATTTTATAAGTTTCCAACATTACATTTTTGTCAAATTATACCAAAGGAAACTCTCTTTATTATATATGTAGTAGTTTTTTTTCTGTTATAATTACAAGAAAGATTCAATTGTAACACCTCGGGAAGAAAATTAATTTAACAGCTACTTGATCAGTTGACATACAATTGCAAAGAATGAAGTTTTCTCATTCACAACGTATTCGCTTTTAGGTACCTAAGGAATAAATGCGTTATTTTGCAAAATGAAGATCAGCAAGTACCCTCTTGTTGGTGGAATCATTCATGATGGAATAAATATAATAAATTACAATATTATGATTCAGGTCATTCTTGAGGCTTTCACGTAATTTTCTGTTTATATGTCAGTCTCTCCCACATGATACCAGAGTGATCAGAGGTAGGAGTCACACTCTATTTATCTTTAAAAGTGTAGTTTTTAGCAAAAGACCTTGCATATTCTAGCCTTTGTGTAAATGCTTTGTGGAAATGAATGGTTCTGGCTGTATAATGACCAAAGAGGAGCCACCACATTCAGTAACTAAATCAAAATCAGACACAAGAAGCACAGGGCAACTGATGGGTAATATCAGCCTGATATTCAAATTGTTGAGCACTTTTATGGTGCAGTGCTCTGTCTCAATCCTCACACTTCCCCACCTCCATTTCTTCTTTCTTAAGATTTCTTCTTTATTAAGATTGTTCCACCATTTCTTCTTTATTAAGATTGTTCATTGAAGACAGCACTACAAGATGATGAGATAATGTGGCTACCCAAGTTAACAGGCTTCAACTTATAATTGTCTCAAAATGTGAGTTGCTGGATAAGAGTAAATACTTTTGGCAATTTTCTAAGAATTGTTCATTTTCTATCTCAGCATTCATTTTTAATCTAACACAGCATACTTATTAAAAGATGGAAAAGGAATGAAGACATTCACAGATCCATCATTTCATTTTGGTAGGAGTAAAAAATGTAAAACCTCAATGGCACTGGCTCCATCACTGATATGCATGCACAGTGGCTTCTGATTGATAGATGATCTAAAAAACAAAGCAAACTCGTATTAGAAATATTCCTACAAGTTCAATTGCCTGACTCGGGACAGATGTATTTGTATATTATTTGGACAGTGTGTTAAGGCTTGACAGAGCACTTATTCTATCTACTGGTCTGTCACGCTACTAAATTTCATTGTGGAGTAATGCCAGTGAAAAAAATCTCCTTTCTTCCCATGATTATATTTGGCAGACCTATTGTTCTGTGCATTTGCAGGTAGCAGTCACTCAAATATAATGATCTAAACAGATTCCAAATATTGATTTCTTAGCAAAGATTATTCTACTGCCCCAGAAAAAAAAAATGTATGAAAAGCCATTATACAATATCTGTGTTTGCTCTGTGCTTGTGTTTGTGAGCTGCTCCAGCATATTGGTCTTTTTTTTTTTTTTTCAGAGAAACAATGATACAATCATAACAAATAAATTAACATGTTCAAATCAACCATAATTCTTTAATTAGGAACTAAAAGTTAATATAACAATGCAAAAAAATAGAATAATGGGAGGGACAGAGCATTTTGGTCATTTTCTTTGATATGAATAATATACAAATAATAACACAGAAAGAAGTTTAATCAATCTTCGTAAAGCAAGCCAGAAAAATGTTCATAATTGCTTATGTTAAAATGCATGGCAGGAATGGAAATCACATGTCATATTAAAAGTTTTATTCCTGGGGTGCCTGGGTGGCTCAGTTGGTTAAGCATATGACTTTGATTCTGGTCAGGTCATGATCTCAGGGTCTTCAGATGAAGCCTCATATCAGGCTCCACGCTCAGCAGGGAGTCTGCTTGAGATTTTTTTCACTTTCTCCCTCCTCCTACTCATCCTTCCCCCACTGCTGCTGCCATGCGCACTCTGTCTCTTCAAATAAATAAGTAAATCTTTTTTTTTAAGTTTTATCCCTTAATTTTTCAATTATCCATCCAATTAATATCATTGGGTACCTATTTTGTGCTTGGTGCTTTTATAGGAACTAAAATATGTACTAATAAATAAAACATGTATGCTCTTGCTGATCCTATATGCTAGTGGACAAAGATAGAGGTAAATAAATTAACAAATAAATACATTATCTAGAAACAAATAAATATATTACTTATCAGTTAATATTAAACACTATAGAAGAAAAAAAGGTAGGTAAGTGAAAGAAGGACATGAAGGAGAGATTCTAGACAGACAGAACGGTAGGTACCAACGATCTAAAAGAGAAAAACATCTGGCATATTGAAAAAGAACATGAGTACCATTATGATGGTAGAGAGTTCTAGTTGTACTATATAAAATCCTAAAGGTACATATCATTCAGGGCTTTTTATTATGGAAAAAATATACATAAGCTAAAATTTACCGTTTTGAAGTGTACCTTTCAGTGGCATTAGGTACATTCATATTGTTGAGCTTCCATCACCACCACTCCAGAACTTTTCATCATCTCAAGCTGAAACTATGTACCTATAAAATAACTAATCTCCCTCCCTCCCTCCACATGGACCCTGGAAACCACTATTCCACTTTCTGTCTCGATGAGTTTGACTGCTTTAGGTTACTCATATACGTGAAATCATACAACAAATGTCCTTTGGTAGTTGTTTTATTGCACTTGGCATGAGGTTGTCCAAATTCATCCCATATTATAGTATGTGTTAGAATTTCATTCATTTTGGGAAGGATAATATTCTATTGTATGTGTATACCACATTTTGTTCATTTCGTTCATCTGTCAATGGAAGTTTAGGTTGTTAACACTTTTTGGCTGTTGTGAATAATGCTGCTGTGAACCATGGTGTACAAACATCTGCTCAAGTTTGTTTTAAGTTCCTTTGTGTATATATCCAGAAGTGGGATTCATGAATCATATGGTAATTCTATGGGTAATTATATGAGGAACTGCCGTACTCTTTTTCACAGCAGTTGTACCGTTTCACTTTCCCACCAACAATGCAGACTTGCGACTCAATCCCACAATCATAGATCGTGACCTGACCCGAAACCAAGAGTCAGATATTTAACACTGAGACACCCAGGTGCCCCTCTTTGCTTCTTCGTTTTGTTGTTGTTAAATTGTAGAGGTTCTTTATATATTCAAGCGTGTAAATCCCGTATCAGATATATGATGTGAAAATATTTTCTCCCATTCTGTGGGTTGCTTTTTTTAAAGATTTTTATTTATTTATTCATGAAAGGCACAGAGAGAGAGAGAGGCAGAGAGACACAGGTGGAGGGGGAAGCATGCAGGGAGCCCGATGGGGGACTCCATCCCGGGACTCCAGGATTAGGCCTTGGGCTGAAGAGCACTAAACCGCTGAGCCACCCGGGCTACCCAGTGTGGGTTGCTTTTATATTCTATTAATAGTGTCCTTCAATGCACCAAAGATTTTAATTTTGATGAAGTCCAATGTATCTATTTGTTTCTTTTGTTTCTTGTGGGTTTTGTGACAGATCCAATGAATCATTACCAAATCTAATGTCATGAAGCTCTTCTCCTGTTTCCTTTTAAGGATTTGATCATTTACCTTTCACATTAGGCTTATTCATTGACTTAAATTTTGTAAAGTAAATTAATTTTTGTAATATGGTATAAAGTAATGATCCATCTTCATTCTTTTGCATGTGGATATCCAGTTTGCTCAATACCATTTGTTGTAAAGACAGCCCTTTCACCATTGAATGGATATCTTTTTAGATTTATTTAGTTTAGGGAGGGGGGCAAGATGGTGGAAGAGTAGGGTCCCCAAGTCACCTGTCCCCACCAACTTACCTAGATAACTTTCAAATCATCCTGAAAACCTACAAATCCGGCCTGCGATTTAACAAGTGAACAGCTGGAAAGCTACAGAGAGAAGAGTTTGCACTTCTAACAAGCACAACTCATTTTTAGCCACTCTGCACTGAGCAAAATGACTAGATAGAAGAACTCACCACAAAAGAATCAGAAATAGTACTCTCTGCCACAGAGTTATAGAATTTGGAATATAATTTGATGTCAGAAAGCCAATTCAGAAGTACAATTATAAAGCTACTGGTGGCTCTGGAAAAAAAGCATAAAGGATTCAAGAGACTTCATGATTGCAGAATTTAGATCTAATCAGGCTGAAATTAAAAATCAATTAAATGAGATGCAATCCAAACTGTAGGTCCTAACAACAGGGTTAATGGGGTAGAAGAAAGAGTGAGTGACATAGAAGACAAGTTGATGGCAAGGAAGGAAGCTTCGATTTATTTATTTTAGAAAGAGAGAAAGACTGAGAGGGGCAGAGGGAGAGGAAGAGGGAGAGAATCTCAAGCAGACTACTTGCTGAACACAGGACATGACATGGGCTGGATTCCAGGACCCTGAGATCACAACCTGAGCCAAAATCAAGAGTTGGAGGTTTAACTGACTGAGCCGCCCAAGTATCCAAAGCCAATTTCTTACTATCTCCATCTGTTTCTCCCCCTCCTTCCCCTCACTCTCTCATCTTCATACACATATCCTTCTTCTCTTTTTCTGGGGGAACTCTAAAAGACATCTAAATAATTTTAATTCTTCCAACTCCTGAACACAAAATATTGTATATCCTGTGTTTCAGCAAACAAGTCTTTTGCCTCTTTGCTAAGTTTATTTGCAAGCATTTTATTCATCTTGATGCTTTCATAAATTAATTTTTTTCTTAGTTTAGTTTTCAAATTGTTAGTATACAGAAATGCAGCTATTATTTTCTGTCTTGATTTTGTATTTTATGACTTTACTAAATTTATAAGTTCTAACAGTGCTTTTTGGTTTTGGTTTTTGATGTCTTTTATTTCTTTTGTTGCCTAGTTACTCTGGCTAGAAATTCCAGTACTATGTGGGACAGAAGTGGTGGCAGTGCACATCCTTTTCTTATGTTTGATCTTAGAGATAAAGCTTTCAATCTTTTGCCATTGAGTATGATATTTTCTGTGGGTATTTTTGACATATATTTTTTATTATGTTGAGATCATTTCCTTCTATTACTAGGGTTTTTTTTGTCTTTTTATTATGAAGGATCATAATTTTGTCAAAGGCTTTTTGTATCAATTGAGATGATCATGTGTAGTTTTTTTCCCATATTATATTAATGGGGTATTATACTGACTTAATTTTTTGAGTATTGAACCATTATTGCATTTGAGGAATAAATTTGTCTTGAGCATGGTAGATAATTCTTTTAATATGATGCTGAATTTTGTGTACCAATATTGTGCTGGGAATCTTTACATTAATATTCATAGAGAATATTGGTCTGTTGTAGGCCTTTGTCTGGCTTCAATACCAGGTCAATACTGGCCTCATAGAATGAGTTAGGAAGTGTTCCTTCCTCTTCAATTTTTGGAAGACTTTCCAAAAGAAGTGTTGGTGGATAGTTTTTCTTTAAATGTTTGGTAGAATTTATTAGTGAAGCATCTGGCCCAGCACTTTTTTTTTATCAAAAATGTTTAAAAAAAAAGGGATCCCTGGGTGGCTCAGTGGTTTAGCGCCTGCCTTTGGCCCAGTGTATGATCCTGGAGTCCCAGGATTGAGTCCCGTGTTGGGCTCCTGGCATGGAGCCTGCTTCTCCCTCCTCCTGTTCTCTGCCTCTCTCTCTCTCTCTGTGTCTATCATAAATAAATAAATAAATAAATCTTAAAAAAAGGTTAAAAAAAACAAAAAAAGGTTTTAATTACTGATTAAATATTTTTACTAGTTATACATCTATTTTTATCTCTTTATAATTCAGTCTTTGTAGGTTTTGTGTTTCTAAGAATGTGTCCATTTTATTTAAGTAACCCAACTCATTAGTGTATAATTATTTATAATGCTGCCTTATAACCCTTTATTTCTGTAGCATTGGTAGTAATGTCTCCACTTTCATTTTATTTTAATAATTTGCATTTTCTCTTTTTTTTTTCTTATCCAGGGTAACAAAAGTTTGTTTATCAATTTTGTTGATATTTTTGAAGAACTAACTTATGATTTTGCTGACTTTTTTAAAAGATTTTATTTATTTATTCATGAGTGACAAAGAGAGGGTCAGAGACATAGGCAGAAGGAGAAGCAGGCTGCATGCAGGGAGCCTGATGTGGGACTGGATCCCAGGACTCTGGGATCAGTCCCTGAGCCAAAGGCAGATGTTCAACCACTGAGCCACCCAGGCGTCCCTGATCTTGCTGACTTATTCTATTAGTTTTCTATTCTCTGTCTCTAACTTTTATTATTTCCTTTCTTCTGTTTGCTTAGTTTAGTTTATTCCTTTTCTTTCTACTTTTTTTTTTTATTTTTAATGCTCTTGCATGGACTTTGACTCTTACTCTGAATAAAATGTGAAGCCCTCAGAAAATTTTAAAAGTGGAATGGCATAGTCTGACATACTTTTAAATGATGACTTTTTCTTTGTGCTGGAAATAGATCAGAGTGATATAAGGACAAAACTATAAGAACAGCTAGGAAACAATCTAGGAGGCAAAATAATGGTGTCTTGAACAGTAGTGGTTATGGCGGATACAGTTTTGATATTCTGAAAAAATGTTGAAAGTTGTGGAGCAAGGTTTGTTAATAGATCCAACATGAGATGTGAGAAAAAATGTGTAAAGGGTCATGCTTCCAAGGGCTTTGGTCTGAGCAAGTATAAGAATAGGGTTGCTGTGCTGGGATGAGGATGTAGCATATTGGGAGTTTGGGAGAAGATCAGCAATTAATTTTGGGGCATGTTAGGTTGTGATCTATAGTAAACACTCATAGGAAGATATCAGGTAAATATTTGAAAATACATGTCTGGGATTCAGAAGGAGACATATACTTGGGGAATTATCAAACTAATATTTTCCACGATGCATTTGGTTGACATTATCTAAAATGTTCAGTATATTGGGAGAAAAAAAAGATATCAAAAGATCAATCTCTGAGGTACTCCAAAGTTTAGAATCCAGGAAGATAAAAGGAAATCAGCAAAGGGACTGAGAATCAGCTGCCAAACCGCCAATGAAATGGAAAAAAGAATAAAGTGTTCTTTTGGAGACAAAATGGGGGTGGAGAGGTGTTTAGGAATGGAAGAATGATCAATTATATGAAATAATATCAAATATATGAAATATATGATATATATGTGCATGTGTGCATATTTGTATATACTCTATACACATAGTATATACAAATATATATATTTAACTGAATAGGAGCTAAATGTGAGGCCAAGAGACAACTTTGCTTTAAATGAAAAACTCAGCATGATATTTGCCTGATCAAATGATCAAATATAAATATAGAGAGGAAACTGGCAACAAAGCAGGGACAATGTCCTTGAGTAGTAACATTGGCTGGAATCCAGTGCTCAAGTGGAAGGGCTGGCTTTTATTAGGACCACAGAGACTTTGCCCATAATAACAGAGTCAATAGGCTCAGCACCTGGTAGTTGTATAATAGTGGTTGTGACAGTGTGTAAGCATTTTCTTCCTTTTTTTCCTCAATAAAACAAAACCATAACAACAAAACAAAATTTCTCAATAATAACAAAAACTAAAAAGACAAAACAAAGCAAAACAAGATGGTTGGTTGAACCTGGGAATAGGTTAGAAGTTCCTAAAAGCTTGAGAAAGTAGAGATGTGCAGTGGTCTTTTGGAACAGTGAGAAAGTGTAGAGACTCAACAAGTAAGATAGGATGGCTAGATAGAACCAAGGACCCAGAGAAATTAGCAATATAAACATTGAGGCCAGATGGGATATTTTTGATGACCATGGTATACAGTATAGGTGCATACCTGAAGTAAATGGAGAGTTTAAATAAGCAGGTTCATTGATTGCAAATGAGTATGATAATGTAAGAGAAAGGAAATGTGATTAATTCTAATGAGGCACTAAGGTAGTCAAGCTGAGTAAGAAATCGCTAGAACATGATGATATTAGTTTTTTTTTTATTATTCTATAACAAATTTCTGCAAACTTAGTGGCTTAAACATCACAAATTTATTATCCTTTTGTTCTGGCAGTCAAAAGTCTGACTCAGGTCTCACTATCCTAAAATCAAAGTTTAAGAAGGGTTGAGTTTCTTTCTGGGAAGCTCTATGGGAGAAACCAATTCCTTGTGATTTGGGGCTTCTAGAGGCTGCTTACATTCCTTAGCTATTGACCTTCTTCCTCTATTTTCACAGCCATCAATAGAGGTAGTCTTTGCCATGACTCATAAGTAACATTCTTCTTCTCCTTTCTTCTCCTTTTTAAGAATCCTTGTGTTAACATTAGGTCCACCCAGATCATCAAGAATAATCTCTCCCATCTTGGTGTCTTTAATAAGTCACATCTACAAAGTCCCTTTTGCCATGTAAAACAATATGTCCATGGGCTATAGAAATTAGGACGTGGTCATTTTTCTGCCTATTCCAATGATGAAGCAAAGATAAGTGAAAAAATAGTAGGAAGAATGGATTTTAGGACCCAATGATTTTGAAAATTTTTAGAGTACGATTATTACAAGGAATGATCTAGTGTGACTGAGGCTGTCATTGCTTCCTAATATCTATTTTTTGTTATTCTTTCTGGGTACGCAGCTGAATATACCTTCAAGCCTCCCTTGTAAGTGGAAGTAGCCATATGACTGAGCTCTGATGAATGGAACATGAGTAAAATTGGTGTATATAATTTTTAATTTGGTCTACAAGATCATGTTGTATGCCTTCCTTCTCTTTTCCTTCTGATGTCTGAAAAAAAAACTACTACTTACATCAAATTAAAATTAAACAGAATTAAAGATTCAAGTTCTCAGTCACACTAACCATATTTCAAGTGCTTAATAGCTAAATGTGACTATTGACTACCATATTGATCAGTTCAAATATAGAATAGTTGCTTTACTGCAGAAAGTTCTTTTGGTTTGTGCTGGACCAAAGGAAGGCAAAGCCACAAAGAGGAAGAAGGCCAGCTTCCTAATAGACTACATAAAGAACTCATCCCCACTCCTGATTAACATTTGACTGTTCTGGAGTCAATAAGTAAAATTTTCTTGCCTTAAGACAGAGAGATTTTACATTCTTTATTACACAGTTAGCACTCCAACTAAGACAGTAAAAAGAAAAGAAATGAGTCTGGTAGACCTTATGATGCACCACACAGCTTACCTTTTGGGAATAACAGATTTATTATTATTAGCCCAGCTAATAAGACTCTAACAGATTTATTAGCCCAGCTAATATATTTGCTTATTATTTGCTAATAAGCAAATATAAAGGGCCGAGTCTCTTGCCCCAATGGGACAGCTCTGATCAGTCATTCAATATTCAGATATTCCTAAAGAATCTTTTGAGGTCTCCCTTGAGATTACATGACAGCTCACTTTCTCCTTCTGCCCAGTCCTACTTGCTTTTTTTCCCCTTCTACAGGTGTTTCTGTTTTGTTGTGTCATTTTCAAGACTACCCACTAATAGACCTCCTGCATACTAACCACCAGCTCGGAGTCTGATTTTTGGGGAACACAATGTACAAAAGTGGATATTGGAATTGGCCAAGAAAGTAGATGCTGGAATAGGATATAAGAATTGCATCACCTGCCACCTAGATATTAATAAGGGCCCAATCATTGGTGGTAAATGAAACACAGAGAAACCTTGTTTCTAGCTGATGGTTCCGTTGTTAAAGCTTTCACCAGTGGTAAATTAAAATGGTAAATTGTTGAAAGGGAATGCATTAGCAGGTATCAGACTAGAAAACAGCAGAGAAAGTAACTATACAGATAATAATATTCGGTGGCTATGGTTGAGTTTGCTTGATGCTTTGGAGTAAATATAAGAAATAGCTGACTGCACCACAACTGAAATCTAGGCCTAAAATTCTAGAAGGCCTCTTTAGTAACATCAAAAATTCTCTCATCTTTTGTAATGAAAAGGTCGATATAGCTTAGGATCAAGCCCAGGACTTAATCGCAAAAAATACCAAGCTCCCAAGTTGAACTCTTAAGCAAGACCTAGATTGGGAAAGATTGAACCCCTAATGTATAAAGCAGAAACATCTCGATGGATCCCATCACCTCCTCCCCCCCAAAAAAAATCCTAATTTCCAGATCTCTTAAACTCCCTGAGTCTGTGGAAATAGCCTATTACTCTCTATGAGGACTAACACTCTCCTTTCCTTGAAGACAATGTACATCCTTCCCCACTTAGACAACATTACTTCTTCTGAAGATCTGCCTACTGGCCATAGGTCAATAATAAGGGTTCATAATCTGGCCAACATAATCTGTCCAAAGGCAGGCTGGGTTTAATTAGAGATGAAAGAGAGACTACATTCCCAAAGGAACTACAAGACTCAGCTAGCATATATTAACAGGAGCCAAGGAAGTATGTATGAGAGTAGCTTCTAAAGGGGCTAGATTAATTACAGTGGGTTGGATAAACAATACTTTGTTGATTTGGAGGGCACCTTCCAGATTATATAGGCCTATACACCCTGGCAAAGACCTCAGGAGATGGCATACTCTATTGGAATTATGGAAAAAGCAAAAATGCATACAAAGTGAGGTAGACATTCCAGACAGCCATAGCAAATAGTAAAAGAAAGGATTAGAAGACTTAGAAAAGAGGGCTTGTCTAACCATAGGTACTGTATAAGGCTGGAAAACCCACCAGAGGACTCTATTCCACAGGAGGTCCTGGAAAATACATAATTTACCAAAGCAATAAGGAAGCCCATGGTAGAAGTACCACCAGCATCACTTAGAAATTTATTGTTAGCTGCCGTCTATAATGCAGGGTTGGTGGGAAAAGTTGCCATTAAGAATTGAGTTCATCAATAGCAAGGAGGATGTTAGTTTCCCTATGAATTTGAAGCTATATGTCAGTGCTTCATCTGGATGGAAGGCACAACACAAGTGGAGATGCTAATCATGCCCCCTGGCCTTCCATAAAGAGCCATTTACTCAAGTGATAAGAAAAGGGAAATGTCCAAAAACATTTCAACATTTAGACAGAGTCCAAAAATCAAAGGATTTGTGCCTCCCTGTTAGAGAGAAATCATAGAAGATATGAATAATAAAAGGAATCCTGTCCCAGGTTTTACTAACAGTAGACCACTGCTTCCATAACCTATCTACTGTTTAAGATGCATATAATTTGCCCAAGGTTGTAATTTCCCAAGATCCTGAATGTATAACTGGAATACACTTACTTGGTAGTTAGTAGGTGGGTAACAGAAGTGCTGATCCTAAAGACCCTAAAGAGACAGAAGTATTGGTTCCCATCAAATCTTTATTTAATTTACTTGTCTGCCTCCCATACTAGGCAGATAAGCAGAGCCTAGAGGATAACAATGGACCATCATGAATGATGAGTACTGACTCCAATTGCTGCTATGGGGCTAGATGTAGCTTCTCTACTAGATCAGATTTATGGTACATATATGTCACTTTTGAACGGGTGTATACATTGTTTTCTATCTCTATCTGCAAAGAGTGTCAGAAACTGTTCATATTCACATGGAATAGACAACTATATACATTTATGGTCCTAGGTATGCGCTAATTTGCCTACCTTTGTTACAATGAAGTCTGATGACATCCAGAAAATCTTAACATCCATGATAATATCGCATTGCCTTATCATATTGATGACATGAAAATCAAATTAAAGGTACACAAAGTGGTTCTTCCAAGTGGCTAAAACATTATCTAGCTTGCCAAGCTTAATATGCTATCGAGAGTAGAGGTAAAACCCTAAAAAAGTTCAGATGACTGACATTCAATAGCATTTTTAGAGTCTAGTGGTTGCTGTTCATACCAAGTTAGCATTTCAAACATACGGGTCAAAGTATCGGTACATTAACTCTCCATGCAAAGGAGGAAGCACCATGAAAGACAGTCCTGGTAAACCATTTCCGGTTCTATTCTTTGCAATAGATTCCCTGGAAAACTTGGACTATTGCTCTGTCTCATATAATAGATGATTTAGATAAATAGATAAAAAGATTTTAAAAGATTTTAAATAGATGATTTAGATAAATAGATAGAAAGGCTGCCAGTTTGGGTAGCAAGCCAAGCAAGGACCTTCAGCAGATCTGGGATGTGATGCAGATCTGCACCTTGGAATATACACCCTGGAACACCTTATGTAATAGAAGTATCACTGTAGGGAGATGACATAGCCCACTGAAAGAAGGAAGAACTACTGAGGATGAACAGAAGCACAATCAGGGGGCACAGAATGCTGCAACAGTTTCCAAAGTGCCTCTCCCTCCGCTCACTCCTATGGTCATGTTGGGGATCCCTAATGATTATGAGGAAGAAAAACTTAAGCTTGTTTCATAGACTCATGACTTTGTATTGAAGATACAAGCTAAAAAAAATATGGTGGCCAACTCTTTTGCAAACTGTTGAGGCAACACCTTGAAAAAAATTTGGGGAGAGAAAAATTATAGCAATAGTGCAGAACTTTAGTTATTGAACCAGTTGTCTACTTTGTTTGAAAAGATAAGCAGTCTTAAAAAAAAAGACAGTCTGAGTTTAGAAAATGTGAAGACTTGAGGGCAGTGGCAAAATGGTTTCACAAGTCATCAGGGATAAGTAATGACAGAAAGTAGAAGATTATAGACAAGGGGGTCTGGAGTAGAGGTATGTGAATGGTCTTATAGGAGAGGACCAAAAGTGTGAAGGTCTCTTATATCTCGTGTTTATGGCCACAAAATGCAACAGCATGGTATATGGAATGATTTTGCTGCTTTCCTCAAGCTACATCTCTCAACAGACATTCCAGACACAACAGACATTCCAGGTATGTTAGTGGATATGTTAGCAGGGATAAAGTCTGTGAACTCTTATCAAGTCTAATCTAGCTACTGCCACCACTTAATATACAACCTATAATCAACAGGGAATGATATCAAGTCTCCAATATATTCCATCCTTTGATGAGACTACCCAGGCACTCTGTGGTGAGTTAGCTGTATTAGATCCACTCGACTCCTAAAGTCCAGCAATTTCTCTTGGCATAAATGCACACATCTTCTGTAAGTGGGTTTGTCTTTCTTTTATGTAAGACCTAAGCAAGTACCGCATTTTTATAACTATGAAGTGTTCAATTTACCCCCACGGATCTCACCTACTATCACGTGAGATCAAGGGACCCACCCTACAGCAAAAGGGGTGTGGACATAGGCTGATGAGAGACCCCACTACCCAGATGCTTTTGGTCTGATAGAAAATTGAATGTTCTCTTGAAGGCATCATTGAAGCACTAGCTTGAAGATGACATTTTGCAAGGATAAGGCAAGTTGCTAGGATTTTACAAGACCTTGGATAGTGTGTGAATCAAAGAAGGTTGAATACAGCTTTGACCCCACTAGTTAGAACACATAGGTCTGAAAACCAAGTAGCGTAAACAAGAGTGACCCTGCTTAGCTTTTTTTTTTTTTTTCTTAGATAGCAATTTGGGGCTTTGCATGTTTAGAGCTTTTGGTTCCTATAGGGACAACACTTTCATTAGTGGATAAATCAAGAGTTCCTTTGAGCTGTAAGCTGCAGCTGCTGCCTGAACACTTTGGACTCTTTGAGTGAAAGACCTGGAAGGCAAGAAGAGGTGTCTTCATCTTGGCAGAAGGATAATAATCCTGATTGTCCAGAGTAAGTAGGATATTATTGCATTTGTGACTAGCAAGGAGTATGTTTGCCACTTGACATTTCTTCATACTCTCTTTATACATTTTGATGGAAAGTGGACAATGACAGCAACATTGTCTGAAAATGGCATGGTGATCAGGGGCTCAGAATCCTTAGGAATGAGAGTATGATCAAGTTACCAGATAAGCCACGAAGATCACCAAACTTGTTAGCTGAGGCTGAAGAAAATCTAGTTTTCGCTCTGAGACCAGCTTCAGCAGAGAGTGCTAGAGTTATTAGCCTTCCTCTTTCAGGTAGTCTAAGCAAGGCCCACAAGAATCCTGAAGGACAAGCTGGTCCCAGAATTTATACAAATAAGTTAATTTGAGTAAAGCACATGTTTATTGTTTTGGATGCTCTCATGACGACTCATCATTTTTCAAGAAACAAGGCCCTCAGCTTCTGAGAGTATGTTCAGAAGAATCCTCAGCCAATCTATCAGCCATTTCAGGAAGTGCTCAGCTGTAGAGACCCTCACCAGAAGTTATGCCTCTACCTAGAGAAGCCCATGTCCAATGACTCTACCCTCAAATGACGCAAATCTGAAAGAACATCTAAGAGTTCTGTTAAGACTATACTACACCTAACCATTTCTGCTCTAGTCCTATTTTCTTAAGTTTTCTTTTTTTTAATATTTTATTTATTTATTCAGGAAAGACACAGGGGGGGGGGGGCAGAGACACAGACAGAGGAGAAGCAGGCTCCATGCAGGAAGCTTGATGTGGGCTTTGATCCTGGGACTCCAAGATCACACCCTGGGCTGAAGGCAGGTGCCAAACTGCTGAGCCACCCAGGGATCCCCTTCTTAACTTTTCTTTTGCAGTTTTTGATCTCAAGAGCATTCTTATTAATCTCCTCATGCTAATCTCTATCTCAGAGTCGTTACCTATGGGACACAAACTATAACAATAGGTGTCAAAAAATGGCAATGCTTGAAATTGAGATTGTAAATGAGGAAGTTGCTACTGATGACAAGGTCTGGGGAAGTGGGTGACTAAGGTAGATTGTGGATCGTAGAGGAGAAGTGACTAAATAATTGAGAGGCCAGAATGATGGAAAGATCATCTTCATGAAACTTTGAGTCACCAAAGATTTTGATATTAGTGTTGGAGAAAGCATTAGTGTACCAGGCACCAATATTTTCAAGGAATTGAGAGGTTGAGGTGGGTTTCAGGGAAATTAATATGTGGGTGACCACACCAAGAATATATAATTATTAGTATAGTTTGATGGCATGAAGAGAGAGGACGGTAGAACAATAACCTAGAAGTCACTATGGGAGTTGGTAAGAGAAAAACATGATACACTTAAGGAGACCATCAGGGGTATCCATCTTTTTTTTTTTTTTAAGATTTTATTTATTCATGAAAGATACACACACAGAGACAGAGACAGAGACAGAGACAGAGACAGAGAACCAGAGACATAGGCAGAGGGAGAAGCAGGCTCCCTGCAGGGAGCCCAATGTGAGACTTGATCCTGGGACTCCAGGATCACGCTGGGCTTGAGGCAGGCGCTCAACCACTGAGCCACCCAGGCATCCCAAGATCCATCTTTTAGTTAAAAATAAAATTAGAAAGAACTTTCACAGAGAAAGTTCGGAATACATGAAGTTTTGCTTCAAGGCTAACCTATACATATCTTAGATATAAAGAATTGAGTCTGTCTCCCAACTATTTCAGATAAAAATTAACACATTTGTAATTTTGTATTTTCTTTGGATGAGGCTATATAATGTGCTGTAAGTGTTCAGAATTTTTGCATTTGGCTAGCTGATTAGGAATGCTCAGCTAAATTGCTTGAATTAGTGACTACACATCTTGACATGCTGTAGCTATAATCAGAGGCACAGAAGAGTCAACTGCAAAAGTAATATTATTACATAAAACAGATCACATATAAAATTGGTTATATCCTTTATTCTGTGAAAATCTGAACCATGGAACAACCATGTGAAAACTGGTCTTAATCTGCATACCTTTAAAATTATTATTCAATGAGGCTGGAACTTCTTTTTTTTTTAAACCTTCACCTTTTTTTTTTATTTTTTAAAGATTTTATTTATTTACTCATGAGATACCCAGAAAGAGAGAGAGGCAGAGACACAGGCAGAGGGAGAAGCAGGCTCCATCCAGGAAGCCCAATGTGGGATTTGATCCTAGGTCTCCAGGATCACGCCCTGGGCTGAAGGTGGCACTAAACCACTGAGCCACTCGGGCTGCCCAGAGGCTGGAACTTTTATTAAATGTAAGAACATCTGAAGGAAAGAGCATATATTTGCCCTTTTCAGATTGTTAGATTTGTTTCCAATTATTTCACATTTTTACACTATTTAAAAACTAGACAAAATTTCAAATGCTCATTATAATTTTACAAAATGAACAAAGAAGAGTATGCTCTTCTACTTAGTTATGATTTATATACCTAGTATTTCCAGAACAATACTTCCAATTTCTTGTTTTCTACTAGTTATACTGCAGTAGGTCACTCATTATCCACATTTTCAAAATAAAACTACTTCTATTATCTTTCTTTTTGTAGAATTTTCAATTGCTTTCCAAAAATGTGTCCATTTTCCTTCTTGGAAACAGCAAGATTGCACTTCCTAGCATCATTTGCAGTTATACATGGCCATGTGAACGAATCTTGTCCAATGGGCTCTAGGTGAAAGATATATACCACTTCTAAGTTTGGTGCATTTAAAAACTCCCACCTGACCTTCAGTTCTCAGTGTCGCACTTTGTGAGCTAGAGGGAGAGAATCCAACAGACATCTCTTAGACCCTAAGCATGAAGTAGCTGCAAGATGAAAAAAAAACCTGTATCCTTGAATCAGAGCATATAAAGTCACCCCAAATTTCCAGGATTGTTTTGTTATATGAGTCAGAAATAAGATTCATCAATATTAATCACTGAGATTTTTGTGATTCTTTTTTTTTTAAGTTTTATTTATTTATCTATTCATGAGAGACACAGAGAGAGAGAGAGAGAGAGAGGCAGAGACACAGGCAGAGGGAGAAGCAGACTCCATGCAGGGAGCCCGACGTGGGACTTGATCCCAGGTCTCCAGGATCACGCCCTGGGCTGAAGGCGACGCTAAGGCGCTGAGCCACCCGGGCTGCCCTGATTCTATTTTTTATAGCAAGTAGTCTTCCCTTCCCTGACTATATACTTGTACTCTACCTGACATTCCTATTTCTGTAATGGCCACCATAGCATATCAGATACACAAAGACTGAGAATAGGGGTATATACAATAAGTATTCCCAATCAGTTCTTCCTTCTCAATCACATAATATAATTAATTACTGAGACAATATTGTTAACTATATTGCTACATTTCCTTCGTTGTCCCCATATCTTCAGTTTTCTGCCTTAAAAATCCAAAATTTTTAATGAGCATCTAAATATGTCAATATAATATTCCCTCAAATTTAGCCAGAAATTGCCTTTATCGGCATTATTCTCTGCAATAACCCAGACCTAATTATTCTAATATTCAAATTTTCCATCATCTTTTTGACCTTTTGAGATGGTCACAATATCCCCTCCACTGGCATTTTTGTTTTTGCATATATAAAACATAGCTAGCTGGCTAGAGAAATGAATATAAGCCATATTTAAAAGTAAATGATTCATTCATCATCTTCTTTATGAGATCCTCCCAGATTTTTCCTATTTATAATTACCTTTTGCATTTACTACGAATGTACTACACTACAGTATTTCTAGTAATAATAGGCTTTGCTTTCATTTTTTTATGGAACTGATTCTGATTTCTATTGCTATATAGCAAGTTATCATAAACTTTTCAAAAGCCACCATTTCTTCACAGTTTGTAAGTCAGACTCATGCATATAGCATGACTAGTTCTCTCTTCAGTTTATCATAAGATTGAAATCAAAATATTGGCCAGACTGAGTTCTCATCTTGAGGCCCTAGGGAAAAATTTGCTTCCAAGCTCACTCTTGCTCTTGCCAGAAATCTGTTCCTTGTGATTGTAGGATTGAGGCCCTGCTTCCTTGCTATGCAGACCCCTCCATCTTCACTAAATAGAATCCTTCATGTACTTCAACTCTCTGACTTCCTCTTCCACTGGCAGCGGTAGAAAACTCTGCTTTCAAAGGGCTTATGTGATTAGGATAGGCCTAACTGAATAATATCCAGTCAGTTGTGCCAATAGTATAAACTAATCACAGAATAAAATCCATTATATCATAGTCCTGAGGATTATTTAGAGCATGTATACATCAGGGTAGGAAATCTTTGGGAACATATTAGAATTCTACCTATTTCAAGAAACTTAAAAAAGCAAATCTGCAAGCACTAAGTCTTTGAACTTTAGCCTCACTAAAGTATAGGTTAGGTATAACAAAAATTACTATTATCTGTCTCATAGGTTAGTAACAAGAGGTTCAAAATATTTAAACAGTGTGGCCATAGTCTTACACTTATAGGGGGTATGGATACAGATAGAAAGATTTTGACTAGAAATCCAAAATTCTCTTTATAATACTTCATAAACTACATTTGGGATTGTACATTTATTATCATTACTTTATTACAGATAGAACAATTTTAACTAGAAATCCAAAATTCTCTTTATAATACTTCATAAACTACATTTGGGATTGTACGTTTATTATCATTACTTTATTACATGTTATTTGATTATAAAATGCTAATGCTAAAGTATCACATCAGTTGAGGAATGTAATATCTTCTAAGCGAGTATATAAATTTATCCCTTTAATGTCATCATGGAAAGTGGAGACTAATTTCTTTGTTCCCCACATGTATCATGTACTCATCATCTTGGGCTGTCATAGCAAAATACCATAGACAGGGCAGCATAAACAACAGAAGCTTATTTTCTTACAATTATGGAGGCTGGAAATTTGAGATCACAGTGCTAGCATGGTTAAGCTCTAGTGAGGATTCTTTCTCTTCCTAGTTCACAGATGGCCATTTTCTGGCTGTGTCATTACTCTGTGGGGAGAGAATCTCTCTCTGCTTCTTATTGTACAGCCACCAATATTTTCAGATCAGAATGCTACTCTTATGACCTCATTTAGTGGTAATTACCTCCTAAAAGTTCTATCATCAAATATAGTCACACTGGGAGTTAGGGCTTCCCTATGTGAATTGAGTTGGGGTCAAAAGGAATGAATACAATTCAGTCCATTGTAATACATTACCAAGTTTGGAATACACATACAACAGCTAATGAATAAATATTCATTGTTCTCTTTTTATGCAATCAATTGATACCTAATTAAGCCAGACCCATAGAGAATCACATTAAATAATATATACTCCAACTAACTTTTTATTCTGATGATAAATGGAAAAAATAGAGAATAAAAATTATTGGAGCTTTCTTTAGATTCTCTATAGCTATAGATAGAACTTTTATGATTAAAAAAAAAACAGAAGGATTACCAACTTCTATTTTGGCTGGAACACTTAGACTTGACTCAGAACTTGAAAATATTGATGCTTCCACAATTCATAGAATTGTCTTGAGTTAAAAAAAAAGTTGATCAGAAAGAAAAATCATGATCAAGGTAGCCATATGCATAAATGGTCTGGAGTATACTCAATAGCTTACAAATTCCTGTATTCTGAACAATACCTTTTTTAGACATGATTTATGGTGCTTAATGTGTGTGTGTTGGCACTGGGGGCCAGGGGAAGGGTTATTCTCAAAATTCTCCTTCAAATACCATTATAAAGCCATGAGATAGTTTAGTATCACAATGGAAATCACACTGTGCACTCCTCACCCATTAGGCTGCTAATGTTTCAGCCTATAAAATGCACTGGTTCCAATATAGGACTATCATGACAAAGCCAGAATGGGAGAATTTTAAGCTCATTAACTTATAGAGGGATGGCATTTGTTTTCACTTTGCCAAATCAAATAAACAAAGAGGCAAATAAACTTGAAATGTTACTTTTGGGGAAAGATTGACCATTGCTTTGACCTACTTTGGTCATTCAGATATTCTTATGCAAATGTTCCTCTGGAACTGTGAAAACTATGCTGAGTACATTATAAAAATAGGGGGAAAAGCTCAAGAAAATTAACATTTTTTAGCTATTAGATACAGTCATTAGTGATATTCTGAAGCATTCTGACAGCTTTCGCTACAATTTCCTCTTCTTTTGTTTTAAAAAATTCTACTCTAAAGAAATACATTCAACTAGGTTATAATTAACGTGGCTGTCAAAAGATATTATATATCATCAGCTGCTTACCATCCTAAGGTAGAAAAAGAGTAGCAATGCTATTGTTCTCTGCCTAATCAGGTCAAAGCAGTGGCAACTTTAATTAGAATTATTGTCAAGAAACTGCTTAAAGTCTATAACAGTAAACTATGTCATATGTTTGCTCCCGCATCTTTTATTTTAATCTTATTGAGGGACAGACACATTTTTAATTTATAAATTGGCAAGCGTCTTCCCATAATATTGTTCTATCACACCCTTTCTTGCATTTAGCAACCAACGTCTAGTAGCTGACCTATAAGTTCTATCAGAATGTTTATTGTCTAATGAGTTTAGCTCTTTAATAATATATGAAACTGCTAAGATTCCAAAGCATGAAAGTCATGAGAATTGAAATTAAAAATTTGTGGACACAATTTTTCCTACATAAATTACCAAATAGGAAAGAGATACATTTACAAAAATGCTACAAAATAATTATAAAAACTATTTCAGCTTATTACTAAAAGCATCAAGCTTTTAGAACCATTTATCATTTAAACTGGTTCTGAACATCAATGCTATTCTGATTTCTCTATTTTTGTTAAAGTGTGGTACATGACTTTCTCAACAAGGGAAATATTTTATGTGCAATAAATGTTCTTGTAATTGAGAAAATTATAGCTAATTCTGTGTTTTTTCATTAAGATAAAATTGGTATATTACATTATATGCTTCAGGTGTGTAATGTTCATAATTTGATATTTGTATACACTATAAAGTGGTCACCATTATAAATCTAGTTACTATCCATCACTATACAATTGAGCCCCTTCACTCATTTTTGATCACCCCCCAAAAAAAACATTACTCATCTTTCTCCATCTGACATTTCACTTAGTATAATACCCTCAAGGTACATCCATGTTGTCCCAAATGATAAAATATCTTCCTTTTTATGTCTGAGTAGTGTTCCCTTACAGTGTGTATGTGTGTGCATGTGTGTGTCTATGGGTGTGTCTATCTATCCATGACATCTATTCATCCACCAATGGACACCTAGGTTCTTTCCATACCTTGACTATTATAAATAATGTTTCAGGGGATCCCTGGGTGGCGCAGCGGTTTGGCGCCTGCCTTTGGCCCAGGGCGCGATCCTGGAGACCCGGGATCGAATCCCACATCAGGCTCCCGGTGCATGGAGCCTGCTTCTCCCTCCGCCTGTGTCTCTGCCTCTTTCTCTCTCTCTGTGACTATCATAAATAAATAAAAAAAAATAAAATAAAAATGTTTCAAAACATACAAGTGTCTTGAGTTAGTGTTTTTTTGTTTTCCAGTTAAATACCGAGAAGTAGAATAGCTATGTCATAAGGTAGTTCTACTTTTTTTTTTTTTTTTTTTTTTAAGGACTTGCCATACTATTTTCTGTAGTGGCCACACCAACTTACATTCTCACCAATAGGGTATCAGGGTTTTATTTATTTGCATCTTTTTCAAGTTTTTTAATGTTGTATAGTATTGTGCAAAACTGATGCCCACCAGTGCCTCCATCTTAGAGTCCCACCAGGGTTCTGCATCTTTGGCAGATGCTTTCGGATTAACAAATGAATCTTCTTTGCATATAGTCTAGGTACCTTTAAAACTGTTGCTTTTGTGCTGCGTCCCAGGACTGGTGGATCTGTGCATAAGCCCTTTAACAGTAAATTTTCCTTTTCCTATAGTTGTCTTCCCTCTGGTTCTCTTAAATATAAACTCTTATTGGTTTTCTAGGCCAGATGCTTCTGGAGCTCATTTCTCCAGTGTAGTTCCCAAGGGTTGAGGTAACTTATGGGGAGCACTACCACCTCAGGGAAAAACTTCACATTTTCAGATTCCCCCCACCCCCAATTGTGGGTTGTTGCATCCGGAGTGGGGTTTCTTGAAAGACTGTGTCTCTGACCTGTGTAGTTGTTGCCTTTCATGTGGAGGCACTGCTCTGTTAACTTTCAGATCCTTTCCAGAAGGAATGATTCCATATATATCTGTAGATGTGTTGTGTTCATGGAGGAGTTGAGTTCAAGGTCCTTTGACACTACCATCTCAAGCTCTCCTCAAAATTCTGTATTATTTTTAGATAGATTAACTTGTCAAGTTTTTATACATTCATTGTCTCTGTACAGTTTTTTGCTTTAGGAAAGATTCAGTGTAAAATAACATGCTTATCTTAATACAAATAAATCCAATTCATGAAAATAAATATAAATTGTTTTGTCTTTTTTTTAGCAAATATATTGTTTAAAAAGTGAAGAATATTTGTTTTTACTCTGCCTGCTAATTTATTCATTTTACTTATGTTAATTTTCCAGGAAATTATGTTCACCTCCTTAAGGAAACATTTCTTGTTACATACTGACTTTCAGGTCATGGCATATGCAGCTTAAGATAATAAGACTAGCAATTACTTTTCTATTTTGACACACTAGTCCAAGAACATTGTGTTGCATTTAATGAAGTAGGCCATTGCTGCCTTTAGGATGTATTCAGGCAGTCCTTGACGTAGGTGGCTTAAATGACTGCTTCCCTCGCCCAACAGACTCTTTTCCATTATTTCTTCTTACTTTTTCCACAAGAAAATGCCTGGAGTGATCTATCTTCTTTCTTCCAATACACATTCTCTCCTGGAACTTCCAGTCTGTACCAGACTGCATAAAAAGAGCTCATGATCAGGGACTAGGCTTGGTTGCAAGAGAAAAGAAAAAGAGGAGATAAACTGAATCCCCACTACTTTCCCATTTCTGTCCTTCAGGCCTACGTGAGCTCTCCTGACTTCCACGAACACCAGTCTAGCACCACAGCATATCCATTTCATGGTGGATATTTATGTCCATAGGTATTTGACAAATCTTGGTGAAGCCCTATGTCTTACTCCAGACATTCAAATCCTACTCCATATCTTAGGGGGGAAAATCATATATATATGATAACCTAAAGTGTAAAAGGGAAGAAGGGGAAAGGAAAAAGTGATTTGGAGAGAGAGAAAGAGAGAATTCTATTTCTAATTTGAGTCAGAGCTAGTCTGTCAATGAAAGTTCCAAAGATGACAGAAAAGTGAAGTGAGTCAATTCTTGGAGTCTTCAGCAAGAATAAATAACAAAAACTATCACCTGGTCTGAAAGAGTTGGAAGAATTTGGGGAAAGAGATTCTGAAACTCATTGCTCCTTCCATACCAGTATGAAATTCCTAGAGTTTCTTCTTTTTTGCCCACATTTCCATTCCAGTATTTCATTGTCCTAAACCTACCCTATATACCCCTACCCTATGGTATCAGACCTTTGGCACCAAGATTTGTTATTCTCCCCGTGAGGGAGGGAAGAGTTGGGAGAAACAGGGGAGATTCAGATTCATTCAGAGTATGTAAATTGTCTTCCTTGTGCTTAGGTTCTGTAGTGCTGTGTGAACCACGCTGTATTTCTGGCATTTAGGAGGATAAATAGATTTCTGTGAGCTAGTGTGGGAACATAACCAAGAGAGATAAACTAAACCTCCAGGCAAAATGTATTTTGAATTTCAAACAAGTAAGTTACCTATAAACTTTGGAATACTTTATGGTTATAAATCGGGTGTTGTTTTTGATCCTTCCAAAGGAATACAGCAATAAATTTATTGTGTTGCTCAGATGCTCCAGTTTGCTTGTCTTTCAGAAAGCTATGCCTATGCCTGGTAGTGGTGAATCTTGGGAAGAAAAGCAGGAAGAGCACGAATCACAGATTAAAATTTTGCTACCATTTTGTCCCTTTTCTTGACATGGAGTCCTTTCACCCTTCTTTTATGTGATACTTATTCTTAAGGATAATTTCTGGTCATTGGTATATATATTGGGGAGCCGGCAGTTTGCTAAAAAGAAGTGGGAGGAAGCTGAACTGTGTATGTTGAAGTCCTTTGAGCAAGTGGCAATCACTTCAGCTAGAACAGCGAAAGGATTCAGCTGTTAAAATCTTTGAGAAGTAGCAGCTTAAAATATTACATTGCATAATAGAATATACATTTGAACAGAGATCCCAAGGATCAAAGTCATAAAGCCAGAAGAATGAAGCTTTGTATTGGATAACTGGTTAGGAAATACTTGGACGAGATCTATGGAAAACAATTTCTTCTGCAGGTGAGAGAAAGAAAATTCATGTTGAGTGCATTTGCACAAGCGATCAGTCTCTATGCATGAGATTTGTTCCTTCATTTTCTCAGTAACTACTTACTAAGGCACCCTAGAGAACACCCCATTACTTATGGGAACGCAATGATGAATAAGATATAGGTCTAAACCTGAAAAAAAAAACCTAGAGTTTACAGAGAAAGAAAACAGTATGATAGCACAAGAGGTCTAAGCAGTGGGAAGACTTGGAGGACAGGAAACTCTAGCCCAGTTTGTGGAGTGAAAGAGTAAAGGGGTGGCTCCTAGAACTTTTCACAAATGAGACGTCTAAGCAATTTGTGTCTCCCCATCAACTCATAGCAAACCAGAAAAAGAGGCCCCCTCTACACTGCAGTATTACACTTCAAAGCCCCGCCAGTAAGTATCGCTCTTTCTATTTCAACCTCCAAGGCGATATTGTCTCTTTAACAAGTACTGGCCAACTTGTTTTTTAGAATATTTATGTCATCAGAGAGAGCTGTCATATGAGCTGTGAGACACGTTCATGGAAGAGAGGAAATGCCCCACTTGAAAAGCACTGTCAGGTGGAAGTCCTTGGACAGCACTGACCAACACAGTAAGTATGGCACACGTCTAGCTGGAAGGTCCTGTTGACTTGTAGCAACAGTTCTTAGGCATAAAAACCCAGAGAAGGGCTAACATGGTTTGTTTCTCCAGCAAGCCTGCTACAAACAGCATTCACTTCCCTAGCAAGGCAAGTTAAATGGAGTGGCTTGGTTCTCAGCGGGACAACACACAGCTCTCCTAAGCTTTCATTGGCACATTTTTATTAGCAACAAAAGGCTCCAGCAGCTCTAGGAGTTCATCTTCCCAGAGTAATTTACGAGTTCTTTCCCTTGCTTTTTCATCCTTCCCTAGGAACACTCAAGTATTCAAGTTGCTGCCCACAGCTCACCCACCACTCTCTATTTTGGTGGAGAGATAAGAGAAAATAAGACATGAGGGTATTTTTGACGCTTACTCCTTTGCATTAAATAAGCACCAGGGCTCAATTTTTGCATGACTCCTTTGTGATAGGAATTTGGCTCCAACACAGCTCTTCTTTCAGCGGCTGAATCTGTCTTTGCGCTCCTGTCTCCTCACCCTGGTTCTCTTCCCGCACAAGGGGGCTTTCTTTTTTTCACCTTTTTATAGTGCTACTCATTTGAAACCTTGTACATAGCCCTGATATTTGTTCATTTAACAACTAAATATTTATTAAACATCACAACCAAGGTATTCCGCTTGGTTCTTGGGATGTAAATGTGCACAAGACAGGGTTCCTGCCTTGGAGTGTTTTGCAATTAAGTCTAGAAGGAGGCATAAAACAACTAATTATAAGATTCTTTGAAAAGGGCAATGAGAGACTATGGAAACGCAGAAGCCTTATTATAGGCTGCTTTCCACTTGTTCTCCACTTTGGTTGAGTGAAAGTGTACCTTACCTCCTTATAAAGAAATAGCATATAAGCCCCTGTGTCTGGCTCTATTTTCTGGAAAATTAAATTCAAAAGCAGGCCCTCAGAATGAGATATTGGGATGGAGTTCTCCCTTTTCGGATGGCTAAGAGGACAACATGGGTAGTGGGACAGTGCTAACATTTGGTATACAGTGGCTTCACAATTATAAAGTTTTCACCTATGGTTAATTGGGATGAAATCAAGGTAAAAAAGTTAGGCATTCGGCTATGTGGTAGCTGTGTCACTTGAAAGACATGGGGAAGGGATTATTTTAAAAAGTTTGAGGTGGACTGGCTTATTTCAACTATGGTGAAAGCCTTGTGAGAAGAAAATTATGAGCAATGGGCATCTCACTGCCAATTTAGGCAAATTATGAAAGGACCACGTTTGCAGATTTTGAAAATTTTAAGGAGACTGTCATCACCTACAGCTTCTGGCTGTTAAAAAAAAAAAAAAGTCAGACCAGGAACTTACTCTCAGGTGTAAGAGCTGCAAAAGAAGCTGATCTTGGATCACCAAGTGACCATGAGATGGAAGGAGCACACCATGAGCTAGGAATTGTGAAACCTGTAAAACCATATCATTAAGTGGACACTGTGGGGGATCCAGACTACAATAAAATTATACATTTGGAACTAGGTTGGAGCAGGTCCAAAAGGCAAAGGTACATTACATGAATAGTAAGACACATAACTTGTCAAAAATTCCTATGACACTGATGACTCTTCTTCAACTTATAGCTAATGGAGGGAAGGGTTCCTTTCAGTCAAATGACAGAGGAAAGAACTCAGGCCTGGTTTGCAGGCTACATTTACCTAAAGGTTGGTGCTAGCCAAAAGTGGACAACTAACACAACACAGTATTACCAAAGTGACAGGTTCTTTTACTACTCAGTAGTTTGCCAAATAACCAAATGGTATTTGACAGCAAACAGGTAATACATTCAATGGCCAGAAATGGTGAAGGGGAGCACATGCTCTAAAGGGACCCTTTCTCTGATTAGGTCTCATGGACAGGATTTTGTGGGGTTAAGGTAATTAATGGGCCCTTAAGCAGATTGGTATAGAGGTTTTTAGGGGAAAGGGTAAGAGGCTTCTTGGATTCAGAGTGCCACCTCTTAAATGGACACAGTGAGATCTGCCCTGGTACTAATAGGTGTGTTTTTGTCATTATAATTAGATGGTAATGATCCCGAGGTCATCTGGGTGACTAGCTCAGCATCTGAACTGGATCAAACTTTTGAAAACTGGGTCATGGGGGCTGTTTGGAACTTGCAGCTTCTGACATCCAGCCTTAGTTTCCAAATGGCAAGGAGCACCTGTAAGCAGGGCTACAAAACTGGGTTATTGTGGCTACTTGGAACCTGCTAGTGAGTTCCTGCTGTCACAATCCCCATTTACAGGTGACGTTAAGGCACCAGTGGTCAGTGCTGCTAGTTGTGTATGTAATACAATTTATACAGGGGGAGAAATGAATTGAGGTAATCATCCTATTATTGGCATAATAGATCAATGAAAGTTCAGAATTTATGCATTGACATTTATGCAGTAAACCCAATAGCAAGAACTCATTTTTTTTTAATTCCTGAAAGTTTCACTTTTCAGCAACAGACACTGACACAAAGCTCTTTATCACCTTTTCTTGAGAAAAATAGCCACTTGGTGATGGGTGGATTATATCAAGCACTTTACACTCTAGAGGGAACAGAGATTTGTCCTTACTGGAACAAACATTTTTTTCCATCTAGGTGCTGACCTTTCTTACCCACAGTGCCAATGGCAAGAACAATATGTGGGGGTTCAGATGTCTTTGTTCCCAGTTAAAAGATCATGCAAGTTGTAGTGGAGCCCAATTCAATCATATCACCTATATATAATCACTGATTCTTAATGTCTTGGTAGCTTATTTGCCTCTGCTGGTATCTAATTGGGTGCTTATAGCTCTGATTGGACAATCACTCTATTTCGCTCTTGGCATATACACATGCTAATATTTCTTATGATTCTACCTTGGTCTGTACCTGTGCTTTCCAACATGTTTAACATTCTAATGTTGCTCCATAAAAACTGACCCTTTGGTTTATTTTAGCCCCATGTTCTTTTAATCTATTTGTATTACTACAATCTAATGATTATAACATTTCAAGTAATGTTATAAATATATCAAATATTATGCTTCCATTTTGAAATTAAATGAGAGAATACATGTGATTTTTTTTTTTTTTTTCAAGAATGCCTTGCCTAGGGCAGCTCTGGTGGCCCAGCGGTTTAGCGCCACCTTCAGCCCAGGGCGTGATCCTGGAGACCTGGGATCAAGTCCCATGTTGGGCTCCCTGCATGGAGCCTACTTCTCCCTCTGCCTGTGTCTCTGCCTCTCTGTGTGTGTGTGTGTCTTTCATGAATAAATAAATAAAATATTTATTAAAAAAAAGAAAAAGAAAAAAAATGTCTTGCCTATATTAAGCCCTTGCAAATCTTTTTCTTTCTTTTCTTTCTTTCTTTCTTCTTTCTTTCTTTCTTTCTTTCTTTCTTTCTTTCTTTCTTTCTTTCTTTCTTTTTCTTTCTTTCTTTCTTTCTTTCTTTCTTTCTTTCTTTCTTTCTTCTTTTCTTTCTTTCTTTCTTTCTTTCTTTCTTTCTTTTTCTTTAACACTCATAAGTGTCTTTCAGCAGGGGTGGGGGATAGAGGCAGAGGGAGAAGAAGAGAGAGAATCTTAAGCAGGCTCCATGCACAGCGCAGAACCCACTGCAGAGCTCTATCTCACAACCCTGAGATCATGACCTGAGCCAAAATCAAGACTTGTACACTTAATCAACTGAGACACCCGGGTGCATCGTAATATTTCCATTATTGGGGATCCCTGGGTGGCGCAGCGGTTTGGCGCCTGCCTTTGGCCCAGGGCACGATCCTGGAGACCCGGGATCGAATCCTACATCGGGCTCCTGGTGCATGGAGCCTGCTTCTCCCTCTGCCTATGTCTCTGCCTCTCCTTCTCTCTCTGTGTGACTATCGTAAATAAATAAAAATTAAAAAAAATATTTCCATTATTATTCATATGTATAACATTCATGAAAAACTTGGAATAAGACTACTTGTATATATACCAGAAAGAGTAAATCAGTAGCAATGAACTTCAATTTCAATTATTAATGATACTGATGCAGTAATCCATAGATAGATAAATATATAGATAGATGCATATTTCACTTTCTACTGAATTGTTATGAACCTTATATTGAGAACTTCTTAACTACTGCTAAATTTTTTTTTGGATACCCCATGGAAATGAATCATAATACAGCTGAACATGTGGTAAGATGTCAGCCTCAGTATGATTCCTAATCAAATGAAATAACTTCTAGTTTTCCTGCCAAGAAGGGCTCTTACCTTTTTAAGAATACCATTTAATCATCTGGGTACAGGTTATAGATCACTTTTCTTCCATGCAGGTAGTAGACTTCCAAGTGGAAAAGAACTGCTGTATACACGTTTTATGGCTTGACATTATCATATACCAAAGGACATATTTTGCTCTTAACTCCTTCTAATTGATAGGTGCATGCAGAACAGTATTAAATCTTTTAATATCCTAGAGTATTCTTAAATTTTTTCATGCCTTCAAGCCTTTACATATATTATTCCCTCTTTCTGTAATATTTTAAACTGTTTTTTCAAGACTTAGCTCAAATGTCACTTCCCTGTGAATTAAGTCCAAAATAAAGAGTAAAAAGAAAAATCTTTGAAAAAATCTTGCTCAATCTGTCCTTAACTCTGACATCTGATTTCTTCATCTTTTGACTCCTCACAACATTAAATTTTTACACAAATATCACCTTCTTGGGCTACTTTCCTCAGAAACCATTAATATTAGTATCCTGGGGACACTGTAACAAATTAGCAGTGGATTAAAACAACAGAAAGTATTCCCTCACAGTTCTAGAGGACAGAGAAGTTCAAAATAAGTTTCACTGGGCCAAAGTCAAGGTTTTGGCAAGGTCATACTCCTGCTGGAAGCTCTAGGAAAGAATCTGTTCCTTGCTTCTTCTACTTTCCAGTGGCTGCCAACAGCCCTTGGCTTGTGGTTGCATCCTTCCAACCTTCAAAGCTAACATCTTCAAAGCCTTTTTATTCCATCTTCTCACTGTCTTTTCTTCTTTGTGCATGTAATTTCCTGCTGCTTTGCTTTTACATGGTGGATCTTTGTGAATGAGTCTAGAGCATGTTCAGATAATCTGGATAAGCTTTCCATTATAGGATCTTTAATCACATCTGAAAATCCTTTCCCATATAGAATAACTATCAGGGCTTATATTAGGACAGCCATTTCTTCAGAAATTGACAAGTATATATTAAAATTTGTATGGAAATGCAAGGAACCCAGAAAAAACAATACAATTTAAAAAATAAAGAAAATAAAGTTGGAAGACTCATACTTCCTGAATTCAAAACTTACTCCAGAGCTAAAGTAATCAACACAGTGTTGTCATTGGTAAGAATAACATATTGTAAATAAAAATATGTCATATAAGTGTCTAATATCTGGGATATATAACAATATATTACCACCAAACAATAAGAAGATAAATGACACAATTAAAAAGTGGGGAAATGATTTAAATAGACACTTCCCAATAAGATTTACAAATGACCAATAAACGTGTGAAAATATGCTTAATATCATTAGCCATAATGAGAATGCAAATGAAAATAATATTGTGATATTTTACACATACAAGGATGGGTAAAGTATATATATGTGTGTGTGTGCGAATCGCTGCTAATGGGTATAAGATTTCTTTGAGGTATGTTGAAAATGTTCTGAAAATAAATTTTGGTGATAGTTGCTCAAACCTATGAATATATTAAAAGCCATTTAACTGTCACTTTAAATGGGTAAATTTTATAGTATATGAAATATATCTTAATAAAGCTGCACAAAACAACAACCAAGAAAAGAACTAACCTGGATGAATTAATAGGAACTGCTTTACCTGTAGGTCTCAATTTTTAATGTGCTTATTCAAAGAGGCTGAAGCATAAAATTGAATAAGAAGTTTATTGGGGAGACAGATATTAATCATGGAGAAGCTGCATGCCAAACATCAATACAGAGATGGATCTATGTGGCATAAGGCCTGGACAGTGGTAGCCATGGAAGTGAATCACTGCAATCTTCCTTCAGGAGAGGACTTACCCATTCAGCTGCAATGAATGTTGTTAGCTGAAAGTCTCTACCTGAAAAGCTTTCAGGATCAATCTACTGGTTTGGAACCAGTAGATTACTTGCCCTTTGCTTTCCAACAGAGTCTAACTTAATGAATAATTTTTGCCTTGGAGCTCCTGATTGGGTTGGCCAAGACTGTCCAATCTGTATAATGGCTATAAATTTTCACCACTCAATCCTACAACTTTACTCCTTTTATTTTTATAGTTGTCATTTTTGTATTGTATACTGAATCAAATTCTGCCCTTATCATTCACATGTGTTACTCCCAATATACTGCACACCTATTTTACCATCTTCTTTTTATAGAATTCAATGGACATATCAGGGAATTAATCAAATCTGGTTGCAATTATATACATTCTGACATATTTAAAAGAATCTAAATTTAAGAATCTTCATCATAAAAACACATATCAATCCATTTAATTTAAAACGTTATAAAGTATCATCATTTCAAATCAATTTGATAAAGAAACAGGCCATTTAATATAATTACATGGTCACCTTAGACTTTTTTTTTTTTACTCTCAGTGGTGTTATTATTACTATTTTATTGATGGTTCCAAGGATTAAATAATTTGAACATAGTTAAATTAAAATTGAGTCTAGTAGTGAAGGTTTCTGGAACTAAATTTGGAGCAGTTCAATTTTACTGTAGAAACAAAATAAAAGAGGAAGTCTTCAGGGGATGGGGTGACTGGGTGATGGGCACTGAGGGGGACAATTGATGGGATGAGTTTGCTATATGTTGGCAAATTGAACTCCAATTAAAAATATACAAAAAAAGAAACAAAATAAATAATCTGTATTTAATTTAAAAAGTAACTATAGAGAACAGAGGGTTAACAGAGGGGAAATTGGTGAGGGAGTGAGTGAAATTGGTGAAGTGGATTAATAATACACATATATATGTATATTTAAGATTTTATTTTATATTTTTATTTGAGAGAGGTAATGAGCATGAGTAGGGGGAGGGACACTGGGAGAGGGAGACAGAGAATCTCAAGCAGACTCCAGATGAGCATGAAGCCCAATGCAGGGCTCAATCTCACAACCCTAAGATCATAACCAGAGCAGAAACCAAGTCAGATGCTTAACTGACTGAGCCACACAGAGACCCGAAGAGTATATTGACCTTGATGAGCACTAATATACAGAATTGTTGAATCACTATATTGTATACCTAAATCTAATATAACACTCTATGCTACCTATGCTGAATTTTTTTCATAAAAGTAGCGAAGACAAAAAAAGTAAAACATTAAAACAGTCACCATATTTCTAAAAGACAAACTTAGATTTTACTTGGGTCTTCCGAAAGAAGCATAATAACTATCATGTTATTTCTGCATAGTATTTCATATTTTAATTTCACAATGAAAATGGAAAGGATTATTTTCCTAATAAAACAATTATGTCAGTATCCTATGAAAGCAGCATAAACATTTTTAAAAATAACAAATTAAGCATACCTCTAATAGAAGAATCAGTTTGGGTACCATTATACAAAAGAGAATACTGCCACAATTTTTTATTCTTTTAACTAAAAGTCATCCATTCTCATTCTTTACCACATTTATAGCACAGTCTACTGGACTTTGGCAGAGCTGCTGTGACCACAGACTGTTACTTGAATCAGAGGTAATTAGCAGGCTTGTGTGCCAATTTTTGAACAATGAGTTTGGTTTTCTAGCATTTCTGGAAGAAATGTTCATCTTTTGCTTTTTTTTCAACTCCTGTTTCCCTGCAGCATTCAGAGAATGCAGATTTTGGCCATCTGGGGTCCACACATAGAACAGTGTGAGGCATGACATGCCTGCTTGAAACAGATTTATCTTCTAGTATAAGAATGAAAATAACAAAAATATCTAACACAGTCTGTTATAGTTTGAACTGTGCCCCCCACGAAAGGCATACTGATGTCAAACCCCAGTACTTCAGAGTATGACTTTATTGAAGATAAGTTCCTAACAAGGTAATCATGTTAAAGTGAAGTCATTAGTGTGGGCTCCAACCCGATATGACTGATATCCTTATAAAAGGTGAAATTTGTACACAGAGACAGATACACAAGGACAGATGACATGAAAACAAAAAGAGAATGCCATCTATAAGTCAAGGAACACCCGAGGCTACCAAAAGCTGGGAGAGAGACTTAGATTCTCCCTCACAGCCTTCAAAAGGAGCCAACCCTGCTCACACCTTGATCTCAGACTCCTTGTTCCCAAACTTTTGAGACAATAAATTTCTGTTGATATGTCACCCAGTTTGTAGTATTTTGTTACAGTTGCCCCAGGAAACCAATACACAGTCTATGTCTAATTCACTGTAGGGCATATGAACTTCATTTAGGAACAATTCATTTTTCAAGATACTTTACTATACTTTCCTAGGATATGTACGGCTTTGAATAAGACCATATTTGTATAGTTATCATATATATTGATTTTCCCTATTTCTAAAATATCACCAGTTCTCATAAAGCGATGAATGTGAAGTGCTCTTGTGGTAGGCAGCTTCTAAGGTGGTTCCCAAGAGTTCCTGACTCATAGCATTCAGGCTATGAGTTACATAAAATGTAACCTCATCCTTTTAAGTGTGGGCTGAATTCAGTGACTTGCTTCAAAAGAGTAAATGTGGCAGGTGTGATGGGATATCTATATTATAAAACTTGTGATATCCATTTTTGGTGCTCTCTTGCTCTCTCTTATTCATATGGCTCACAAAAGGGAAGCTGCCATGTTTGTAAAGAACCTGTGGATAGGCCCATGAGTGATATTAAAGACCTGAGACCTTAATCTCATAGGCTACAGGAAATTTCATTCTGCTAATAACAGTGCTGTAGGCAGATACTTCAGCCCATGAAGTCCTGAAATTACACTGCAGCTCTGCTAACATCCTGACAACAATCTCATGAGAGACCTTGAGCCAGAGGCACCTCACTAAATGGCATCTGTATTTCTGGCCCACAGATTATATAGGAGGTAATGAATGGTTGTCATTCCAGTTGCCAAATGTTGGGATGATTTGTTACACAGGGATGTATACATAATACAAAGCCATAATAGTTATTAAACATTTCTCTTTGTATAGTATCATTATATTTAGATCATTATATAACTTTTGGGATTTTAGGGAAAATGTAAGTGATGAAAATTTGGAGGGTAAAAAGAAATATG
Organism: Vulpes lagopus; assembly: GCF_018345385.1. Taxonomy (NCBI): domain Eukaryota; kingdom Metazoa; phylum Chordata; class Mammalia; order Carnivora; family Canidae; genus Vulpes; species Vulpes lagopus. The sequence continues at coordinate 140,206,995 of NC_054827.1, forward strand.
TTAGAGAGGTCTAAGTCTCTAAAAGGTTAACAAATTTGAAGTCTGTGGTTTCACAACTGCTTCCATCCAGTGATATTTGCTTAGAAACAAATTTGCAAAGCTTCATCATAAATGCAAAGCACTTATAATAACCTTTGTGCATATTACGTTTTCTAATACATGCGTTGCTTCTTTTTTTCTCAGACGCTGAAAAGTTACTCTCACATTCTTTCAGCTTGTTTCAAATAAGAAAAACTTAGGTTGTTAATTTTTGTTGTTATTGTTAATGGAATTATATTATTTCCCAGTACATGCTATTATAATAACAATGTTTTATTTGGCTTTAAAAAAATCTATAATGCTATTAATAAGATCATACAATTTTATGAAGAAACTATTACACACAAAGAAATGTGGCAGTGGTCAATGAAAGACTCGCTCAAGAAAAAAAATATATTATTTCTCTTGTACACTTTCCTTTGGAATTTCCCAAAATATGTGTTTTCCTGGATGACAGAAGATAAATGCCTTTTACTATTCAATAAAAATACTATACTGAGTATATTATTTTCTATTGGTGCTGTATTTTCATAAGAATAACTAATTTGGGGGCACCTGGGTGGTTCAGTCAGTTAAGTGTCCAATCCTTGATTTTAATTCAGATTGTGATGTCAGGATAGTGAGATCAAGCCCTGCATTGGATTATATGCTCAGCACAGAGTCTGCTTAAGATTCTCTCTCTCTTCCTCTGCCCCTTTCTCCATGATCTTGCATCTGTGTGTGTATACTTTCTCAAAAAAAAAAACAAATAAAAAAAGATGATTTCCTTTATGTAAATTTAAAAAGTGAATAAATAGAATTAAATATCAAAATATTAAAAATACTAATATGGAAATGGAAGTAAAATGAAAATTATTATAAATAAGATTATAGGTGAAGTTAACAGTCTATTGTTCATTTTTCGGGTAATGGTTTTTAGCCCATAAATGATAGTAGGATATATCTAACCTAGATCTCATAATTTATCAAGATTCTACTCTGCAATATTCATGCTGTAAATTTTGGTTTATTGGAGTTCTCTATGTCAAAAATATAAATTGAACCACAAGCACATATTAGTTTCTCTATAGAAGGTGGCTGGTATTGAGTAGGTATCATCAGACTCTTTATTATATTTATTAAATCATCCTTAGAAAGCACAGCTCTGATTACATCAAGGCTCTGCTTACAAACTATCACTCTTTCTTTTAGGCTCCAAATAAATGGAAGTACTCACTATTCCCAGAGCATATTTTGAAAAGTACATGAATTCAAACTGTCCTTCTGCACCAAGAAATATTTCATTATAATTTTAATGAAAATAATTAAATCCCCAAACCACTCATATCATTAAGAGAATCACTTGACAGAATTTAATTTTATTTTCTGTTTGTGAAAGTGTGCATTATATTACTAATTGATTATTGCTAATAATTCCCTTAGACTTACCCTATCCAGAAAGAAATAAAATAACACTTAGAGACAATGGTAACTATTATTTAAATAAATTCAATTATATATGTACACATAGCTTCAAAGAGATATAAAAGAATGATCAACAAAAAGTATTTAAGTTAAGGCTGAATTTTGTGTGGAAAATACTAGTAAAAGGAGAAGAGGGATCCCTGGGTGGCGCAGTGGTTTGGCGCTTGCCTTTGGCCCAGGGCGCGATCCTGGAGACCCGGGATCGAATCCCACATCAGGCTCCCGGTGCATGGAGCCTGCTTCTCCCTCTGCCTATGTCTCTGCCTCTCTCTCTCTCTCTCTCTCTCTCTCTGTTACTATCATAAATAAAAAAAAATAATAATAAAAATAAAAGGAGAAGAAAAGAAAGAGGTTAGCACTTTCAAAATTTAAGGAAGAATTTTTTTTTTTTTAATCTTTCTGAAAGGACAGGGTTGGAATCGAATCACTGTCATTCATGTTCTAGATTTAAAATATGTGTGATAAATTCAAAATGCTCCAGGAGGTTACATTTTTTTCAAACTTTTCCAAAAAGTTTAAATGCTGTTACTTTAAACTATCACTCAGACTCCAGATCATTAGTTACAACCCCTATCCCTCATGATAAGTTTCCTGGTAAAGTCCTATGTATCCTATTCTCCAATGGCAAATCAGTGGACATCATATTTCTATTAACTCTCAAGATGACATCAAGATACATTGAGCCCAGTTTTTGTTTTTGCTTTTTGAGCAATTCTAACTATTTGCTAGAATAGTTATTTTATGAATTTTATCCTTAGAGGTATTTAAAAGAAAAAAATTACTTATTTTTAACAAAATAAAATTAAATTAATTCAATCTAGCAATTACCATAGGATTCACTACACTCTGTATAGATCTATGATGCATTATGGGATCATAGTTCTTTTTTTCTATATCTTGAAATATTTTTCTATTTCATTATCTTATTTGCTATTTAAACTGCTAATCATTACTATTAACCATTACTGTTACTATTTAGTCATTACTTATATTCCCAACTGTGCTACCATAGACTAAAGCAATAAGAAAACAGAATGATGTCATGCCTTAGAATAATAACGCAATAATGAAATAAACCACCATTAATTCTATGTTTTTCAGTGTTCTTATAGCATATTGTATCAAATTCAGAGAAACTATAAAAGAAGACTAGAAGCAACATATTTGCTGTCAGCTTTTTAGCTTTCATTGAACATAGTTCAAGTTCACAATTTGTTATTTTCATCTCTTAAAGTCAAAGAAGAGAAAAATTTTCAGAAAGTGTTTCACTATAATTAGATGAATTGGAAGATAAAGAATGCAAACACACAGCCTTGAGTCTAGACTCTAAGAATGGTGAAATTGTGTGAGTGAAATCTTAGTCTATATGTCTTTAGATGATGATATTCTGCATGAATTTTCTCATACTCAATAATTGATATGTGAATTTTGTAAGTCTAAGAACAAAAAGAAAATGCATCATTCTCTGTAGGTAGTCATTCAACAAGAAGGACTTAATATTGCAGTATTTTGTGATAATCATCCAGACCACCATGTTTTGCTAAAAGAAAATAAAACAGCATTCTTTCATCTTTATGATGAAGATTTTAATGAAAATTTTATGATGAAAATATGATTTAAAAAATTATTTCATGATATGTGCCAAAATTTACTTTATACAATTTCTAAGTGGACAAATATTGAAGGCAGGAAAGTATAAAAACAAACTAACAAGAAATAGATAATTTAGAAATGAAATACTTGTTGGGTGGGATACTCCAAATGATGTATATTAATCTACAAATTGAAATGTTTTGAAATTATAGTGCAAAGGAGGTGGCATGTATTATGCAAAAAAATTATAACCTATCCATAGTTTGACAATATTTGTCAATTATTTTGCCTTGATAATGCAAGTGTGAGAACAAGAAGCAGAAGTAATAAAAAGCTAGTATACATTAGAGATGTACTTGAAATTGGAATCAACATTTATAGGATAAGTTTTGGTCATGAGTGATAGTAGAAAAGAGTTGGTTATATTCAATAGAAATCATTCACGTTGGATACATGTAACTTCAAAAATAGAAAAAAAATAAAAATTTGTTTTCCCTTTGTAAATTCTCATTAAACCTTTTATAAAGTTGATTTTAAGATATCTCTTTATTCTTGCTTTTGGAAATTATTTGTTAAATGATTTAAAATATATTATTGTATATAATATATTATTATTCATATATGCATGTATATAATATGGGCATGTCAGAGATACCTTTTTGCACCGATCCTCTCCCATAAGCATAGCTATAAACCCTGGAAATAAAGAATCAACCTAAGGAGATCTCTGAATGGTTATAAAAAAAAAAGGTAGAATGATTCAAGAACACAGGATTAGAGAAATGACACAACAGTATGGTGTTTTATGTCTCTTCACTCAACAGAAGCTAATCTAGAGCTGAAGGCATCTTGGAACTCTAATAAGTAAGAAGGAAAAATAGAATGACAATAGGCTATCCTTTTCCTCATGAGTTTTTGAAATCAAATTTGATGATTGGAACAAAATATAATACCTTCTGATTCTCAAGACAATGATATTTAAGAATGGGGAAAGTAATCGAAATGAAATGGAGGTAAGGTCTCCCAAATTCACTCAAAGTGATAAAATGTCAATATAAGTAGGATGTGGTAAGTAACATATGTATAATGGAATATCCTCAACAACCACTACAAAAACTACACAAATAATATACTCAAAGGCACTGTAGATAATGAAGATGAAATCTTTTTAAAATTTCAGTAACTCACAAGAAGGCAAGGAAAAAAGAAACAGAGGAATGAGAACAAGAGAAAATAAATAATGAGTGGCAAATTAAGTTCTAACAAATTTATAATTAAATGCAAATGTCTAAATCCACTAATTGAAAGAAAGAAATGACATAGTAGAGACAAAAAAAAAAAATAACCCCACTCTGCCATTTACAAGAAATGCGCTTCAAATTAAATATCAAACGAACTAGGGGTGGTGGAAGGGGAGGAGGGCGGGTGTTGGAGGGGAATGGGTGATGGGCACTGAGGCGGACACTTGACGGGATGAGCACTGGGTGTTTTTCTGTATGTTGGTAAATTGAACACCAATAAAAATAATTAAAAAAAAACAAATTAAATATCATAGGCAGGTTGAAGTAAAAAGATGGAACAAAGACATACCATAGACATTAGTCAAAAAACTAGAAGTGGCTATGTCAATATCTGATGAAGTAGACTTCAGAACAAAGTTATTAGAAAATAAAAGGAACACGCATAATAATTTAAAAAAAGAATCAATCCCACAGGAAGACATAATAATCTGAAATGCATACACTCAAAAAATATTTGCAAACCAGACAACATGCCATAGATTGATACCAAACTATATTGAGAACTCTCAAAGCTCAAAAGTAAGGACTATTTATTTAATCACAAAAAAATCGTGGACAAAACAGAAAAACACATTTCACCAAAGAGGATAGATAGATGGCAGATATGTCTAAGAAATGACAATCAATATCATTAATTATCAGTGAAATGCAAATCAAAATCACAATAAGATATTAGAACCAAGTCATATCTACCGGAATGACTAAAATAAATAATGACAATATCAAATACTAGTGAGCATTCAAAGAAACTGGGACACTCATGCATTGCTGATGGAAATGGAGTATTATATGGTCACTCTGGAAAACACTGTGGCAGTTTCTTCTAAAACTAAACATGCAATAATCAAAAACCCAGAAACTACATTCCTGGGCAATTATCCAAGAGAAACGAAAGCTTATGTTCACGGAAAACCTGTGCGTGAATGTTCATAGCTGGTTTAGCTATAATAGCCCCAAACTGGAAACAATCCAACTGTCCTTTAATGAAGGAATATCTGGGGCGGGGGGGGGGGAAGCCAATCTCAAAAGGTTACAGACACAAATGATTCCATTTGTATAACATTTTTGAAATGACAAACATATATGAAATGAAATACAGAGTAGCGGTTGATGGGGGAGGGGCATATCAGGAGGGAAGTGTGTGGTTATAAAAGGGGAACACAAGAGACTCTAGTTATAATAGATCTGATTAACATCTTGACTACAGTGGTGGCATAGGTCGTGAACTTATACATAAGACCAAATTAAACAAAATACACATAAATGAGAACAAGCACACCTGAGAAAATCTGTATGAGTGCATGAGTGCACCTCTTCAAGGTCAATATTCTGGTTGTAATATTTTAATAGAATTTTCAGAAAATGTTAACTTTGAAGCAAACTGAGTAAAATTACACAGGATTCCTCTATATCATTTCTTCTAACTTCATGTAAATCTGCACTTACTTCCATAAATAAATTTTTCAATTAAAATTCAAAAATGGGAGATCCTATGACATGGATGTTGCATGATGATAATTTCTCTGATATACTAAATGCTAAGCATAGGGAAAATCATTCTGCCCAGGGTCCCATACAATGGAGATCTCATTCTGGCCCTCTCTGGCCACACCTTACCCTTGGATCAAGGAATTCACAGGGTCAAGAAGAGATGGCCCAGAGTAGGATATCCAGGACCCCACAGAAATCCATTCCCAAACATCAGAAACTTCCAAGACCTTCTTAGGTCTCCTCTCTGAGACCATTCTCTGAAAAGTTGATCACGCCATACATGTCAAACCTTTAGCCATAAAAATCACCAACAGAAGAAAAGTCTTTGACGGCATGTGGATGGACTTAGAAACATGGCCTGGGTTTCTACCGTGTGTGCGAGAGTTCCTTTCCATTAAGCCCTGGAGCTGCAATTAGATTTATTTATTAATTTGAGAGAGGAGAGGGGGGAGAGTCAGAGGGAGAGAGAGAATGTCAAGCAGACTCCCTGCAGAGCGCTGAGTATGTAGCTGGGCTCTAACTCAGGACCTGTGATCATGACCCTGAGATCATGACCCCAAGATCACAATCTGAGCTGAAATCAAGAGTCGGGTGCTTATCCAACTGAGCCACCCAGGCACCCCGATGTATAACTTTTAAGTTTCTGGATATGTGCTTGGTGGGCCTCCATTTGTGCTTTTATGTTGAGATGCACAAATGTTAGGTGAAAACTTGGTTGAACTAATCATAATACACCAGGGAAGTTTACATTCCTTCTGTTAGCTTCTTGAGCCCTGTGCAAATGTATCTACCTGCTTCCCAAAGAGTGCTTTTAAAAAAAATGATTTTGCAACAGAAACCACTTTTCTTCCTTATGCATTTCTACTAAACAATAAGTACTTCCTTGCTTAATATGGGCTTTTCCATAGGTATTATTTAGAGAAGAAAAGAAGTCCTACTCCTCTTTTAAAATGACCACAAGTAACTACTTAAGTGGAAAAATTACTAATGGCATCTCCTTGAAAAACAAAAAGTTCTGCTGCACAGAGAAGGTTGGTGTAGAAAAGTGGTGGAAAGGATTGGGGCAAGAGGAAGCAAAAGCAAAAGGAGAGAGAGATGGAGGAAGGCAGACAGGGAGAAGCTAAAAAACTAGATTCTTAACACTAACATCACATATGCCATGAAGTTACTAAGTAATGGTGAACCAAAGAACTCACTTTTGAATTTCTCAGCTCCACTAAAAGTAATAACAACAGCAACAACAAATTATGAGAGAACAGTGACCTAGATTAAGAATCAAGATTCTTGGATTTCCAACCTTGCATATGCCTGTTTGACCTTGCAACACATCATTTTAATTCTGTAAGACTCAATTTATATTCCTTTCTTAAAAAAAAAAAAACAAATGCTGATAAAACCAATATATGCTTACTCTGGAAAGTTTTGAAAGTGAATAATGGTATAAAAAGAAAATATAAATCATCAACTGAGAGAAAACCATTATTAAAATTTTGATATATTCCTTCCATTCTTTCCTTCTAATGAATGTCCTTGTTTACATTCTTTTTTTCCCACTTAAACTTGTGAGCCTTTTCACATCCCTTAAATATTCTTTTAGAGTACCCTCTTTATGATGTGAATAAATATGCCAACACATATATTCTGTAATGTATTTATCCTTTCTCATATTTTGGACATTTAGATGGCTTCCAAATTTTTTACTATTATGTATAATAGATGAAAATCTCTATACATAAATCTTTGAGTTTATGACTACTTACTTAGACTATATTCCATAAAAAGGGGATTACAGGGTCATAAAATTTGACCTTTCTGACAAGCTCTTGATAGGAATTCCCAAATTACCTTAGACTCACTTTATTGGGAAAATGAGAAGCTTACATGCGATGATTTCAAAGGTGCTTCTCTCAGCTGTAAAATTGTATGACTCTAGGTCTTTTAGCCAGCTTACGATGGACTTCACATTAAGAAGCCCATGATTCATTAAACATATAATATTCTCTGACACTTAATAATAATACCTTGAAAACAATATTGCATTACTGTATATCTCCATTTTTTATGCAGTGGATTTGGAGCTTGACTTGTCAGTATCCCAAAAGCTGACTTTGAGGCAAGGATTCATGTGTAAATGGTATACCACAAAAATACTCCCAGGAAAAATTAGTAAGGTTATAGGAAAAAGATGTAAAATAAAGATAGGGAAAAGTCAAACAAGGATGTCATTGCAGGCTCAGTCTGACCTCACAGTATCTGCTGGAAGGCTCCATAAATTGTGCTCTATGCATCGCTTTACCTTTCTCTCCAACTTCAATTTTGTACCAGCTCCAAGCTATATACTAAATCTTCTCTCACTTCCTCAAATATGTTAAACTATCTCCTGTCCCAGGCCCTTTGCCTATGACATGCCCTCTGTCTGAGAGGCTCTTCTACTCTTTGCATGGCTAATCCCCTCATTTCTCAGAACTCCACATCAGTGCTCTTTCTTCCTAGTTTACCTGCCATTTCTCTGCTGTAGATGTCCACTGTCATGTGGCTTCTTGTATGTTACCCCATGACCTTGATCATATTGTAACAATTTATTTGTCCACTTTCCTTTTTTACGGTTTCATTTTAAGCTTTAAATTTAGAAATAAAATTTGTCACAAAATTCTAAGAAACAGCCACTTTGGAAGATAATTTGGTGGTTTCTTATGGAACTAAGTATATGGGAAATAATTTGGCGGTTTCTTATGAAACTAACTATACTCCCATCGTACGATCCAACAATCATACCTTGGTATTTACTCAAAGGAATTTGTATGAGCCAGATTAATGCCATCTTGGACAGATCTGCAATGAGGACCATTTTGTGACCAGACACCTTCTTGAGCACAGCCCCCATACACATTGTTTCCTTTTGTTTAACCATATTCTTAATATACACCCTAGAATCATAATGTCCTTGATCTGTTCTGGAGATATGACTATGACACACATCTGTTCCTCTTTTTTCTTTTGTTTTCTTTTCTTTTCTTTTCTTTTCTTTTCTTTTCTTTTCTTTTCTTCTTTTCTTTTCTTTCTTTCTTTCTTTTATTTATTTTTTTTTTGACATCTTAAACATTCTCCTCTTTGGGTGGTCCCCTAGCACATACTCCAAACCTCTAAGGCTCTAAAAGCAGGTCTTAAAGGAGGTGGGGCTTTGAAGATCTACTTGTCTTACAACCACCAAGCATAAGACATACTTCTGTACCTAAATCCCCTTAATAAACCATTTCTCCTCAAGCTGGACTTGTAGGCTTTCTTTTTTCCCCAATGTTATGGGCTCCTTCAACCTTTGGTCGTCTGCATATACCTCCCTTTAATGCAGCAGATTTGAAAACCTATTCATACAAAAACCTGTATACTGATGTTTACAGCAGCTTTTTTCATAGTTGCCAAAACTTGTAAGCAAACAAGATGTCTTTCAGTAACTGACTGAATAAATAAACTACGGTATCTCCAGACCATGGGTATCATTCTGCTCTAAAAAGAAATAGGTATCAATGCATGAGAAGACATGAAGGAACTTTAAGTGCCTATTTACTAAGTGAAAGAAGCCAATCCGAAAAGGCTACATACTGTATGATTACAACCATATGACATTCTGGAAAGGGCAAAACTATGGAGACGTAAAAAGATTAGTGGTTGCCAGAGGATCAGGGCGATGGTAGGATGAACAGAGAATAGAAAACTTTTAGGTCAGTAAAACAATTCTGTATGATACTATACTGGTAGATACATGTCATGCATGTACTAAAACCCATGGAAAATAACACTAAGAGCAAACCCTAATGTAGTCTGGACTTTGGATGATAATGATGTCAGTGTAGGATCATCGTGGTAACAAATGTACCACTCTGGTGGAGATGTTGATAATAGGGACGATTGTGCCAATGTAGGCTCAGGGAGTATATGGAAACCATCTGGACAAGAGGACAAAGAACTTTCATAGCCCCTATAACCAGATTCCCAAACATTAACATTTTATCACATTGTATCATATTATTCCCCCATCTATATTTATATAAAATACATTTTTTTTTTCTGAACCACTTGAGAGTCACTTGCTGACATAATGTCCCATTATCCCTTCATAGTTCAGGGCCTATTCTGTACAATGACACTGTTTAAATAACAATGGAACAATATTCAAAATCAGGGATTAACAATGATGTAATATTATCATCAAATCCACAGAATCCATTCAAAGTTCACTGTTTCCCCCCTCACAGGTCCAGGATCTCATCCATCATCATATGTTGCATCTGGTTGTAATATCTTTAGTTCTATTCAATAAAGAAGAGAACAGTTCCCTACTTCTTTCTTCTCATTTGTTATCTTCACATTTTTAAAAAATGTACAGGCCAATAACTTTGTAGAATGTCCCTCAGTTCAGATTGATGTGATGATTCCTGACAGTTGCATTCAGATCATGTACTTTTATCAGGAATATCATGGAAGTGCTGCTGAGTCTCTTTCAGTACATTATATCAGAGACGCACAATGCTGATTTGTCCTATGGCTGCTAATGTTCGCTTTTATCTCTAGAGTATAATAGTGTCTGAAAGTTTCTCCATGGTATGGTTGGTAATTATTTTGGACTTATTAACCAATAAGTTATTGATAACTTCCATAAGGAGAAAATATATTTTTCCATAAAAATTTTATCCCCTTGATTTAACATCCATTATTACTTGCCTGAAATCATTATTACCATAAGAATTCCCAAACAGCAATTTCCTAATTTCACCATTCATTATATTTATTCATTCATATTCCACTGTAAAGAAACCTTTCCCTTCTCCTTTTAAAATTTTATTTTATTTTGCTATTTTATTTTTATTTTTTAAAGATTTTATTTATTTATTCATGAGAGACACAGAGAGAGAAGCAGAGACACAGGCAGAGGGAGAAGCAAGCTCCCTGTGGGGAGCTCGATGTGGGACTCAATCCTGGGACCCCAGGATCATGCCCCGAGCCAAAGGCAGATGCTCAACCTTTGAGCCACCCAGGCATCCCTTAAAATTTTATTTAGGCATTTATTCCTCTTTGAATGTATGATAGCATAATCTTATAGATTTTTATTTTGTTCAGTGAGTTATAATTTGTGAGTATCTTGCCTTCTTCTGATGTTCAAATTGTCCCAGAGATGGTCAGTGGGGACTCTCTTCAAGCTGATTTTTCTATTTCTTAATTTTTTTTAAAGCACTTCCTTAGATTCTGGTACTTTCCCTCTCTAGTTCTGGAATAAGCTGTTTTTCTTTCTTTTTCTTTTTTTAAGATTTTATTTATTTATTTGACAGAGAGAAAGCACAAGTAGGCAGAGTGGTAGGCAGAGGGAGAAGCAGGCTCCCTGCTGAGCAGAGAGCCCTAAGGGGCTTGATCCCAGGACCTGGGATCATGACCTGAGCCGAAGGCAGATGCTTAGCCAACTTAGCCACCCAAGTTTTTCTGAGGATTCTTGGTTTCTTTTAGTGGATAACAGAATCCAGAAATCAAGATTTAGGATTAAACATGCTCATCTCCATACTATAGGGGTGTCATTGCTTCCAAATTTTTTCAGTTGACAGTAAGAAGATACATTTCCTAAATGCATACCTGTGCATAGATGTGTGCCCCCACACACGTGTGTACACACATGCATGCAGACGTTAATCTAAATATCTATACCTGTCTAGCTATTGAGAGATTGCTCATGACTTTTCATGGATAACTCAAATTCAAATTTGACTGGACAAAGTTTATTTTTATTTCTCCGTATTTCCCTCACACATGAGCAACTCCTTTTCCTTTCCGTGAGAAACCTAGTATCTCCAACAATTTCACATTCTTACTAACTCCTCCCATATAACCAGTTGCCTCATTACAGAGTTTTGCCAAGCAAATTTTCTGCTCTTACCAAAGGGGTGAAAGAGAGAAGGGGAGGGAGGGGTAGGACAGAGATTCTTCCCCAACAGACCATCCAAAACTGACTTCACATAGGTGCTCAATTATGGTTATTAAATCAAGAAATAAATACTTTTACAGGTAAAAATATATAGAGAATGTTATAAAAATCCATCATTACTCTGTGATTATTCCATCTGTAACGACCATATTTTTACAGTAATTTCATTAAATAACAGTTTTCTAGTTGCATAGCAGCTACTTAATAAACATTTACTGAATAGGTAATAAAACTAAAGTTTTGAGTATGTTTATAATTAACTTTTTTACCACTTGTCCTACTTGTTTCCATTTTTCTCTATAAATAATCATTTGTTTAATATTCTAATGGATTCCAATAATTTTTTTAAAAGTAATGAATCTTTTTAAATCATTTCATGGATTGCTGGCTATAATGTCTGGCTAAAAAAATAAGTAAAATATAAATAAGTAAAAATTTCCTGGAGGAATTACAGAATAGTCTAGAAAATAATAAATGGATAAATAATCAAGATAAGTAATTGCTACCAGATGCTGAGCATCGCCTCCATAGGAAGTGCTAAACTGGGCATTGTTATACATCCCTCTATGGTAACTATTATGATGATTATTTAAAGATGAAGAAAATACAGAGATCTAATATGTAGTACAAGGTCACCCAGAAACTGAGGGACTGAAGCAGAATTGAAACAAAGGCACATCTTACTCCAAAACCTGTGCACTCAATACTCCCTTTGAAATAATAAGGACTGCGCTGCCAAATACTATTTGTCAGGCTGTAACAGGTAAGATCTTGTCTGCACCTCCTTTTGGGCTCCAGTCTTCACCATCATTAAATGACTCTTCCTCCCCCAAGACATGAACTGGAAATAGTCCTGGACAAGACTCAGACAGAAAAACATAATTCTGGTTATAAATGTAAACATGGATGCAAGATTGACTGGTAAGGCAAACATAAAGGAAAGGAACTAGGAACCTGATTGGAAGTGAAAGGAGCTAAATGCTCTTGGCCCAGTTCTATTCACTCTTCTCATTCTAAACTGGACACCTCAACCACACAATTATTATAAAAATCAGGCTGCTATGGCTTTCATTTATTTATTTCTAATGAAAGAGAGAGTATAAAAGAGAAAGGCAGAGAGAAAGGGAGAGATTGATTCTAATAGAAGTATGGGAACTATGATCCATCCACACAGGACTCCTTTATGTTCAAATGGACCAAGTGCCTTTTCCAGCTCTGAGGCCTTTGGATGTGCTGATCACACATTCTAGATCAATTCCTCTGCTCCTGCATGATCATCTCCTTTTTATCATCTGGGTCCCAGAAATACCATTTCCACAGCTGGGACTTCTCTGCAAAACCTGTCAAACTATACTCCCCTCTTTGTTATTTTATAAATGAAAGTATGACAGAAGACATTGCACTGGTTTATTTAAAGTGATTAGCATATTTTGCAGTGGTTTTAATTTTTGCTCATTCATCACATATATCCATAGTATCTCTCATATGTTTTAGAATTATATTTTTAATGCCTCAGTACTTAGCACAGTGTCTGAGATAGCTAGCTAGCTAGCCAGTTAGGGATATATAATAGATATGTAGATATGATAATAATTAATTATTATGTTAATTAATTATATGTATCAATTATTAGCCCTTATTCAATTTCATAGTAGAAACATTGAGATTTTATATATATATATAAAATATATATGTATATATATAGAGAGAAAGAGAGATGTTTTATATGAAAACTCAATGTATTCTTTAAGTCTATGGACTAGGAATTATCTTTGGCATAATAACATCAATGAAAACGACTAATCAGAATTTAAAAAATCAACTTCTGAATCAATGTTATCAACTTGCATCTAGAAAATACTTTTTTTTTTCTTTCTGGTGCATCTGTCTTTTTTTTTTTTTTTAACTGAAAATTATCTAAGAAAATTATAGGGTGAAAGAAAATGAATCCATCTCAGGTCATGTCCTTTGTAATTTCCTGGTTATAAAGGTTGTGACTTGAACTGACAACTTCATGCTCTTTGTCTGAGAAATTCCATAACTATGCAATGTCTTCCTTTTGTCTGGGCTTATTGTTAACAAGATCCCTAAGCATGAATACAAGAATAGCTATGGTATAGGTGCTGGTAATTTACTTGTAGAGATTCTACAGTTTTGTTGCCCTGAAAACATAGTCAGGAGAAAAAGGTACACCACTATAAAATCATTATTTGAGCAAAAATTCTGTAAAACTTAAGATAACCCTTTTATTTAATCCATTAAAATTAAGATTTAGGGGATAATGCTAAAAATGATATGCCAGCAAATGAAAAAAAAATTGTTTTCTCAAAGTTTATTTAAAATTGTTCTAGTATTTATTTTCTCAAGATTCTATGTCTGATTTTCTAAAAACTAAGAAGCTATTGCTAATTAATAAATATTTGAATAATGTATGCTATAAAAACATTTCCTATAGAAAATGATGTGGGATCTATGTAGTCTAAAGTTCTTTGTTCATAAAACACAAGTAGGCCTAGTTATTACTGCTATCTACTTTCTGATATAAGAATATCACAGATTATCTTTGAAATTCGCATTTCCCACAGATCGTGATTTGCTCCTGAAAATCTTGTATCAATGAGGCTGATTTTAACTGCAAATAATAGCAAATCATGACTTCACCAATTAAAACACTGAGAAAACTTATTATCACCCATTGGAAGATGTTCAGAGGTAAGTTAATTCAGCAGTTTGCTAGCATTATCAAGGACTTAGATTCTTTATATTTGTCTTTATATGAACCATCTATGTTGTCTTCATTCAAAAACATATTCCACTCATGGTTATAAAACGGTCACCATTAACCATGGATTTGCTTGACTCAAGGTATCATATTTATTAAACAGATCATCTAGGAAAGAAGACCTACGCCTTCGTGGCATTGACTGAATCTGATTCCATACATGCTCCTAAACTAATCACTGGCTAGAAAAATATAATTACATGATTAGGATAGTGTCATCACGCTTCACCCCTGAAAGGACAGGCTCACAATCCATCAGGATTTAGCTCTGAAAGAACAGGGTCGCAATTCATCAGGATTTAGCTCTGAGAGAAGGACAGAGTCACGGTCTAGCAAGAGAGACACTTGAAAAAATACAGGGTTCTATATACAAGAAGTAATAGAGGAGAGGGCAACAGCCATCTGCTTCAGCGACTCTTAAGTGAATACATATAATAACAAAAGAAATTGGATAAATCCTATATTCTGAGAAAACTGATATATCTGCTCTAAATTGGTGACAATGTTATTATATGAGATTGCACTGCTTTCCAGCCTATTCTCTATTTGTTACCTTTTCCCCCTGGGTTTCTCCTGCTGGCAACAGCCTTTTAAGCTTCACCCTGGAGAAGTCAGGAACTGCTTTCCATCTTCATTAATATGCACTATGTATTTGAGTAGTTTTGTTATTCTGTGTTTTAGTGATATTTATACTCAGTTCATTATAAACTTGTATAGGCAAGGATGTATGATTTACAATATTTACCGTGACTCCGTAATGGTTTTATTAAGCAGGCCTGGTTAAGGTTGTAAAACTGTGGCACCCCTCACCTTGAGAGTTGCTTGCTGTTGCTGAGTCTTCCGTTAAAATTTTCCGGGACATGTAGTTAGCAATGTTGACGTGATTCCCCCCCCATAGAATGAGATTCTGGGGTTTGCAACCCACAGCAGATGAGACAATACAATCCCCCTTTCCCACTGTTGGATGCAGTGGTTTCTGAAACCAGATCTGAAACATCAGAGGTTATTTTTGCTGAATGTCACACTAGCACATTTGTCCAGCTACAATGAGAAATCCTTTAACGATGAAGATATGCTTTATTCCAATGACATTTCAGGAAATGAAATTCAGATTTTCTGGCAGGGAGTTGTATTTTTTGGGAGTCAGCCTCTTCCAAATTTTCTTGCAACACATAAAAAAGGTCAACTGTGGATGAAACTGGATGGTGGTAATTTATCAGACTTCTCACTCTGCAAATCTCCTAATGGTTAACATAATGAAAAGGTTTTCATCTTAAATCTTTGTTCCCTTCTCAGTTCTCAATCTTTCAATGCTAAGTTACCCTCAATAGTAACAAAGAAAAATCACTATAAAAGAGAGCACATTTATTGTAATCTTTTTTTTTTTTTTGTATTCAGTTTCACATATTTTGAGAAATAGCTTCATACAAACATGGAGAATCTTTTTGTTTTTTAATTTTATTTAAATTCACAGTGCCAATATATAGTATAAAACCCAGTGCTTATATAAACCTGGGGAATCTGAAGCATGACTCTCCGTGGAGACAGATATTCTGAAAATGTTACATATACTTCTAAGGGATTTTGCCACTTAACGTTAGAAAACTGTACAGACTCTGGAACTCCAAGCAATAAAAAATCTCCCCTTCTTAGCCACAAGACAAACTAGTAAGAGTATACCTTATCCATATTGTCTGAATTCTAATTGACTCGATCTACATTGAATTTTGGACGATATTTTATCTCTGCTTTTATAAAATAACAAAATATAGAAGAAAACACATGTGTTTCCTTTCATTGTGCCTTTTTTTTTTTTTTTTGAAATGGCTAATCTAATCATGGTTTAGTTGACTTACAGTTTAGTTCTGCAATCATTTATTGAGTGTATACTCAGGGCATGACATGGTGTTAGGCACTCTCAGAAATACTAAAATGAGTTATTTCAAGACGTTTATGACCCAAGAAGGAAGATAAAAAGTAGACACATATTTGGGATGCCTGGGTGGCTCAACAGTTGAGTACCTGCCTTTGGCCCAGGTATGAACCTGGAGTCCTGGGATCGAGTCCCACATCAGACTCCCTGCATGGAGCCTGCCTCTTTCTCTGCCTATGTCTCTGCCTCTCTCTCTCTGTGTCTCTCATGAATAAATAAATAAAATCTTTTAAAAAAAATAGACACATATAATTTATTTAAGTCTACTGAGGTAGCCTTTAATAAGTGACATAAATTGTCAATGAGTTGAAAATTCCCATCTCTACCACTCACTCAATGAATAATTACATGAAACACTTTGTCACTGTTTAATGGATCAAAGCATTGGTTTGGTTAAGCAGTGAGGAAGGAGGTCTGGCAAGGTGCTCTTAAAGCTAGGAAATGAGGAGGATGAGACAGACTTTTGAAAATTAAATCTTAGTGCCAACCAACCCAAGGGGAGAGATTTTCTGAACAATAGGACCCCATTGAAAATGCTAGCATATCACTGAAGAATTCACTTTATCAAATGAGAAAACCATGGAGAAAGTCAGAGATACCTGAGTTCAGTGCTTAATTTAGCCATTGGCTAACAAATTGGATATATTAGATGTATCACCCTTGGAAACCTGAACACTCCTCATTCTAATGTCAGGTTATCAGAAGGACAGTGCCGATTGTAACTCACAGGGGTCAGTAAAAATTATTTCTCATATATTAACAAGACAGTACGTATTATCAGATGCCTGTGGCTAGCTAATATAACCTGATGTCATTAACCATTCAATGTAACCAATTCCCTTTATTTTGAGTTTCATTCAATATATAGTTTCTAATTCCCATAAAATCTACTTACTAAGAAGTATTATTATCCATTTTTTAGTATTTCCTATTATCTCTATGTTCTTAAATTTTCATAGAAAATCATAAACATTGTTTCTTATTGATTATGTAGGTCTTCCCTCTTGGCATTTGATGACACAAATATTCTGACCCATGTGACAGCATTTTTATCCTGGTGTTTATCTCAGTCTCACAGGTTTTTTTAGTGAAGTATGATTCAACAACCTAGTGTCAAATTTTCGCTGCATATCAACTAAATTTTGTCTGGACTTTTTTCTTTCTTTCTTTCTTTCTTTCTTTCTTTCTTTCTTTCTTTCTTTCTTTTTTTCGTTTGTTTGCTTTAGTTTTTGTTTTGACTTTTCAAGAACCACATTCCATCAGTCTTTCCTAGGACCAATAGGACCAAAGGATCACTCTCCACTGATCTCTCCAATTTGCAAGCCCCTAAATTTCTAGTTATTTGACTCTACCAGTTTTTACTTATATCAGTTACAAAAGGATATATTTTATTGCTAACTTAGTCTAGCAAGTAAATGACCTGGTTACATCAATGAAAATATGAAAGAAAAACAATTTCTTTAAAGTTTCCTGGTATAAATATCTATAAGATAGACTCTATTAGGATATTTGTGTAGCTTCATTTGTTGCAACATATTTATCATTCATTCCAGATGTGTATGTAGTTTATAGTCACTGAAAATTTGATTACCTGAAAGCCAATTTAAGGGAAAATATTTGTGGAGACCATATTAAATAGAATGTGAATACAAAACAAAACAAAACAACAAAATATGGATATTTTCTGTGGGGTCAATGCAATATTCTCAAGGAAGGTGTTTTTTTTTTTCATTTTTATCTTTTAAGTGAAAGAGAAAATATTAGATACTGTTATGGACAATTAAAGTGGCAAGGCATATCTTAGATTGATGAAATAATATAAACCCAAAAAAGATTGCAAAAATAACAAAAAACAACCCAAGAGACATGAGATAGTGGAAGAAAAAAGTTGCTAAACAGATTTTACCATCAAACAGACCTAATTTAATACTTTACCTTTTTTGGGACAGTTTAAATAGCTTTCCAAATCTTATTTTTGTTATGTATAAAATATAAATAATACCACCTGCCTTGTTCTGCTATCATAAAAACTGAATGTGATATTTGCAAATTGCCTTGTAAAATGTCTGACATCTGGTAAAATTTACCTAATAGTGTATACCAATATTATAAATAATTACATGTTAATAACAACTCCCAATGGTATAAATGTTTAAGGAAATTTTTCCAATTCCCAACTAGATAACTTACTATTGACATAGGTATAGTGAAGAATCTGAAATTCAACAACATCTGGTTGTTGAGATGGGACATTTTAGAGTTTTTAACGGATTTGGGATGTTAAACTAATTAAATAAGGAGGCCATGAGACTGAAGTGGCTATATAGCTTTAGTGGCCTGCATGAGCAAACCAAAACTTAAGCCTGTAAATGTATCAAGGTTAAGAAATTTAAACCTAGGGGCACCTGGGTGGCTCAGTGGTTGAGTGTCTGCCTTTGGCTCAGGTCATGATCCTGGAGTCCTGGAATCCAGTTTTGCATCAGGCTCCCTTCAGGGAGTCTGCTTCTCCCTCTGCCTATGTTTCTGCCTCTCTCTCCGTGTCTCTCATGAATAAATGAATAGAATCTTAAAAAAAAAAAAAAAAAGCAAACCTAATGACAATCACATCCAGCCAACTAGATTTTAAGCTATAAGCAATCAAATCATTTCCTTTCTTTGCTTGTACACCTTGTCTATATAAGTCTTTAACCTGGCTCCTATTCCACGGTTTAGACTTACGAACTTCTGTTTTGACGTTGCTCCATTCAGATTGATTTTTGTTCAAGTAAATTATTAAAAATTTTAATATAATTAAGTTCCTCTTTTGACAAGATAATCAAGAAAAATTCTATGATCACAGCAAGCAGTGAGACACTACGAAGTTTTACTGGGTGGCACTTAGACAGGGTTGTATCAATGGTGAAGTTCCTTACAGTGTGACATTGTCCAGATGCTTAGGAAAGGGGTCACCCTCCAGAAGAGGAGGAGGGCAAGATAACTGCCAGGGTAGAGGGGTATATAAGAGGGTTACCTATGTAGGTGATGCCCTAAACAACATGGGGTGTCTGGTCAAAAGACTCTGAAGGCCCAGGGCCAAAGGGTTGCAGAGTTCTGGAGTCTACAATTCCAAGGTAGCAGCCACTGGGTTACGTTTTGTGAGATAGACAAAGCAAACAGGTCTAAATGACTAAAATCTCACTGGGCTATTTTTAAAATAACTGATGTAGGGACGTCTGGGTAGCTCAGCGTTTGACCATCTGCCTTCGGCCCAGGTCATAATCCCTGAGTCCTGGGATCAAGTCCTGAATTGGACTCCCTTCATGGAGCCTGCTTTTCCCTCTCCCTATGTCTCTGCCTCTCTCTGTGTGTCTCTCATGAATGAATAAATAAATAAAATCTTTAAAAAAATAAAACAACTGATGTATAGAAGTTGAGTTTGCTGGTCAAGCTTTTGCACTAACAACCTGCAGCAAATAACCTGGAAGCCAATATCCAGGCCATCTCTGGTTCATATGTAGAAAAGAAATGTGACTTCTTATTTCAAAAGTGAAGTAAAGAGTCTGTGACTTGTTTGCTAACTTTATGGTTTGCATAGTCTAACTTGTAAAAAAGTATGTTTTAAATCTGAGTTTCTGGTTACTTGTCATGAATAATCCAGCATTTATTTCAATTAATATGGGAAGTAAAGTTTCCTCAGTTTTTACCTCCAAAATTCTGAAAGATAAAACGCCTATGGTAAGTCAGACATTTTAGTAGAATCATTAATTTAGCAAAAGTTTGTGTAATTTTAATGGGAAGAAAGTTGACATACTTCCTAAAGTAGCAACATTTCATAGGAAGTCATGTGACCAAGTAGTGGAGAGAATGGTGGCTCCCTAAAGATGTCCACACCTCATCCTCATAACACATGAATATATTGCCATACAGAGAAAAAAAGAATTTGCAAATGTGAAGTTAAGGATCTTGAGGTGAGGAGATTACCCTAACTCTCCAGATTATAAGTGTCTATATAAAGGAAAGAGAAGAGCTAGAGAATCAGAGCCAGTGAGGGAGATGTGTCAATGGAAATAAAGGTCACAGAGAGCTAGAGCAAGAAAGAGAAGAAGGGAGGGAGAAGATGAAATATTGAAGAAGAGGCACACTCCAAAGGAGGAAGTTGCTAGAAGCTAAGGCAAAGAAGTAGATTCTTGCCCGGAGTATCCAGACGGAGCACACCTCTACTAACATCTTGATTTTAACCTATGCATCTATTTTAGACTTCTGACCTTAAGAACCATAAGATAATATATTTGTGTTGTTTTAAGCCACTATGTTTGTGGTAATTTGTAACAGCAGCTATAGGAAACTAAAACATTCTTCATTTTTTAAATATACTATAGAATAGAAGTTAAAGTTATATAACAATTTAAATAAACCCATTAAAAATAGTATAACAATGTGCATTTTGAATGCTACTTGCTTATTTCATTGATCATGATAATACACTGGAGAAAAGATCAACCACGGTATTGTTCTTAAAGAGTTGCAAAGGAATCTTCTAAGTGATGGGACGAGACAGTCTTTGTTAGGGACTCATTTGCCGCTCCCCACTCACACCAACCACCACCACCACCAATTCATATGTGGAAGCCCTAGCCCCTGATGTGACTGTATTTGGAGAAAGGACCTCCAAGTAGATAATTTAAGCAGGTAATTATGGTTAAATGTAGACAGAAGGGTGAGATCTTAATCTGATAGAATTGGTGGCCTTCCAAGAAGAGACCCCAGAGGCTTCTCTTCTCTCTGCATACTTACCCAGAGAAAGGCCACAGAAGCACACTATGAGAAGACGTCATCTGCACGCCCAGGAGAGAAGCCTCACCAGAAGCCACTCTGCTGTCACTTTGACCTTTGACTTCCAGAACTGAGAGGAAATAAATTAGTCATCTAGTCTGTGGTATTTTGTTATGGGACCCTGAGTAGACTAATAGCCTCCGAGGAAACTGAGAGATGAATAATCTTCCAACGTTTGGCTGAATCATAATCTTTTAATTTGAGGTAAATGTGTAATATTGTTGTCTTAAGCAAAAAATCTATGGTGGCCATACTGGTTTTGAATGAACACACTCTAAAAATATTATGAAGTAAAAATTATGAAGATATTCTCCTAAAATAATGATGACTCAAATTTATTGCAATTTAAAAACAGTAGGAATTTAACTCTCACTACCACTTTTATTATTATGCAAAATGTATAATTTAATGGCATCAAGTATCCAATAACCCCATTCTCAGAAATTTCATGGTCATTCTCTAGCCAAGTAGTTTGATTCATTTTATATCCTGTCACTATCTGAAATGGTTTGTTTCTAAACCTTCATGGCAGTATCTGTAAAAACCTCTCCAGATGATTCTAATGTATATTTAGGGTTGAAAAATAATGATTTATTCAGAGCTTGTTCTAGGGAAGAAGAAAAGATTTTGCAGGTAATTGATCTTATTCTTTCTTTCTTTCCTTCTGTCTACCATCTGTCTTATTTTTCCTTCCTTCCTTCCTTCCTTCCTTCCTTCCTTCCTTCCTTCCTTCCTTTTTCTTTCTTCCCACCTGTTTTTCTTTTTCTTACTGAGGTTTTATTAGGGTGAAGTTACACAAGACTGCAGATTATTCCAGACTCTTCAAAAGAATACTCACTACTCCATTGAGCCCAGTATGTTGGAAGTGATAAAAAACCAAAATTTGCAAGAATCTAACAACATCCCTTTTCTACCCCCATCTTTTCCTATATGGATGGTCTTTTGTTTATTTTTCTGTTAAATAGAAACTTATCTTTGATCAAAATCTGAGTTCTTGCTGTTATTTTTAGTCAATCTTTACTGATCTGAGTCCTCAGGCAAGTTCTGGATAGTGGAAAAACAAATTGGAGCTTTAGTTTTTTTTCTCTGCAGAAAGCCTAATTTTCTAATAGTCTCAATATAGACTCAAAAAGTCAGTTCTAGGTTTCTTAGTTGATATGGCAATTTATTCTGAGTAGAATCCCCTTGTCCTTCCCTGAAGTGACAAGCTCAGGGTTTAGCCCTATCAGTAGAAAACTACAAGAAACATATATGACTGATTGAAATGTAAATCACATTAGTATTTTCAAATATTGCAACACCATTATTTGATCTACATGCCTCCATGTTCTTAAAAGCAAAACAGGATGATAATAAGCCTCGTACATAAGATTGTACTAATTTTTTTTGTTTTGTTTTAAAGATTTTATTTATTTATTCATGAAAAACATACAGAGAGAGAGGCCGAGACACAGGCAGAGGGAGAAGCAGGCTCCATTCAGGAGGCCTGATGTGGGACTTGATCCCAGAGCTCCAGGATCACACCCTGAGCCAAAGGCAGATGCTCAAACGCTGAGCCACCCAGGCATCCCTGTACTAAAGTTTAAATAATGCAATCCATAATCAGTCTTTTAAAAATACTTAATACATGGTAAACTTTCAATAAATGATATCTCACTCTTATCATCATTATTATGTTTACAGTGAAAATTTAGTATATATCTAGATATAAACCAATTTCATCACAATCATTCAGAATACATTTGATCTCATGAATTGATAGGATAAGTTATACTCTCTAATGAAAATAGCACGTTATTTTTCAAATTTAAGTAAATCATTTTGTCTTATTTAAAGTAAACTGATAAAAAATATTTGATTACCTTCCTGTTGTTTACATTGGTTTTTGTTTTTTTCATTAGTAGTATTTTTTTTTAAAAGAGATTTTATTTATTTATTCATGAGAGACACACAGAGAGAGGCAGAGACATAAGCAGAGGGAGAAGCAGGCTCCCCACAGGGAGCCTGATATGAAACTCTATCCCCAGACCCTGGGATCATACCCAAGCTGAAGGCAGACACTCAACTGCTGAGCCACCCAAGCATCCCTACACTAGTGCTATTTTTAAATAACTATTTTATATTATCTGATACCAAATGTAATGTACAGGTTGATATTCTCCTTTCCCTCATTTATCTTGTCTTTTGCACTGTGTGCATCCAAGTGGCTGCTACTAGGTAACTCAAAAATGAGAAAAGTATCTTTATTGGATTATCTTCAGACCCTGTATGAAAATATACAGGAAGAAGATGTCTGACCTTATGATATCCATTGTGTTGCAGCTCTGACTATTAACAGTATCTGGAAAGAATAATCCTATTCAAAACTTTGCAATACTCAAAAACTTATATATGGAAATTTAAGTCAAAGCATTAATATTATGTATGTGTTAAAATTGCTTCACATATTAAATAACTTAAAACGTATTAGTCAATATTTATTGAAAAAAGATCAAATGTATAACTTAAGTAAACATAGGCTACTCTAATCAAATCTGAATAATATTATACAGCACAAATGATCAGTTAAAAATCTACAATATGCTTTTAACAGTTGAGATACTTGAAATATAAAGTCAGCTATCTTAATGCTTAGCATAGAACACGGTTTCTATTTTGAAACATCACCTTTTCAGAAACTAAAAATAAGTGAGAAAATTATGCTTTATGTACTCTATATTCATTTATTTCCAGAATGTATCACTGCTATATAGGGATTTAAAATAAAAGTGTTATTTAAAGTATAGAAAATTAGTGGCACTACTAATCAGATGAATATTTATGTAGCCTGCTATGTAGCCTGTGTGCCCAAAATATTTTCTATTGATTGGATTTCTATATGCTCTCTCATATTTCCCAATCTGGTTGCAGTTACTTCAGACCAAGTAATAGTTCTAGACAATGAACTGAGAACAGAATTCACACTCCAGAACTTTATTCCTCTGCCATGATGATCACGATAACACATGTGAAGAGGAACAAAGCACAAGACTACAGTAGTCTAGCTATCTGAGTCACTGGATGAGACAGCTGCCTGAATCAGCCCCACTTGCGGCTGTGAGCAGTGCTTTATCCTGGCTAATGCAGAGGGGGTCATTGGAATTCTTTCAATGATACCTAGAAGAATTATTAACTTTGCTTCCTCTATGTCAGACAGAGTCAAGAACACTATCACCACAGCAACCCAAGGTATTAGAGTAGGTACCAAAATGAGAATTACTGGACTCCAAAGTGGTCAGCAGTACAGCAATCAAATGAAGGGTTAAGGACTATCAAATTGGAGACAGAATGCATATTGATGGCCTTTTGATATCCTGATTTTTTATGAGTATTTATTTGATGGATATTTTATGTGTTGGATTTTGTGGATCATATCACAGTTCCTATGAAATTTAGTATTTTTAATTAAATAAATTATTTTAAGTTACTTATGCTTTTCCATAAACTTTAATACTTTTTCTGCCACAAGGGGTGGGAAATGATAATGTTAATATCTAAAAAATATCAAGGATGAATAAATGAGATTTTTTTAAACCAAGCACTTGGAACCCAAAGAGGCTCCTTTTTAAAAGCTTCTTCCTTCTACCTAATTTCCAGTGTTAGTTATGTTCTAAGTAATAACTTATTAATACACCTCCTCCAACAAGTCATCAAGCAAGCCAGATTAGGTGTTCATATACTTGCTAAACTATGTGTAGTACTTCTGAGCAAGCAGGTGCTGAAGAAGGTCAAGATAGTCTCCCCAGAATGTGCCACTTTGGCATGTGAATTATTTCCAGCTGAAGACAAAGTCAAAAAGACACAGGAATTGCTTTTTACTTCCCTCTTAACTGCCTCTAAAATTTTAGATGGGGGCCTGGTCCAGGAATAGAGCTATTACCAGAGATAACTGCAGAGTGTAGGCTAAGTGTGGTAAACGTGGGGAGCTTGGTGGGAACTGTTGATTTGAATTCTTCTCTATGGGGGATCCCTGGGTGGCACAGCGGTTTGGCGCCTGCCTTTGGCCCAGGGCGCGATCCTGGAGACCCGGGATGGAATCCCACGTCAGGCTCCCGGTGCATGGAGCCTGCTTCTCCCTCTGCCTGTGTCTCTGGCTCTGTCTCTGCCTGTGTCTCTGGCTCTGTCTCTCCTTCTATCTCTCAAGAATAAATAAATAAAATATTAAAAAAAAATTCTTCTCTATGTACCATTCATTGTCTCTGCATGGCATAACAAATATTTGTTTACCAAACATTTGCTTTTCCCATCTTCCCGTGACTTGTCTTCTTTACCTTTGAAGCCCCAGAACCCCCACCCTCTTGTTACCTCAAGATGCCATATAAGCCTGATTTGCCTGACTGTCTTAGAGCCTCTCATGTCTTGTGGGAATTTGATATGTACAACATTACATTCATTTTTCTACGGTTAACATGTCTTGTAACGATGTAATTAATAGATCAGCCCAAAAAAACCACCCAGAAATAAAGAAGGGAAACAGTTCTTCTATCCTATGGTACCAACGAAATTTCTGGGAAATAAATTCACCTTTCTAGAGAGGCATCATCTAGCTAAAGTCTATGAAGACCATCTTAAAATGGATTGAGTATAAAAACATGGTATTAGACAACTCACAAGGACAAGTTGATTGAGTCAGGAAGTGGTTCACTTCGTTTAGAAGCATTAAAATAATTTAAAAACAGGTGTTTTATGAATTTTGTTCTATTTCAGTTATTTGTAAGATTAGATTTTGTTTCAAGTTAAACTTGGCAAATGTTAGTGTTTTGTGATAGCATCAAGCTCTGGCCTATTAAAATATATCTGTTCTATAAGCACCACACACTGGGACCTTCTGTCTTCGTTCTGGGTGAGATTAATGCTGTGGCAGTGGGATACAAAGGTTACACAACTTCCTGTTTTACCTCCAGAAACAGTGATAAAACTTGTATAAAACCCCTGCTGGCAAGGAAACATGGTTTTAATCACTGTCTCCAGTATTTCACTTGCATATTCCTCCCTCTAGCTGGATATCAAAATGCCTCTTTGGTCAAAACAAAAATAAGACCAGCAGGTGTTTATTTCTCATCTAATATATTTTCTCTCTCTTTAGGGACCATGGTCACCAGCGCTTCTGCACCACGGGCAATGTTGGAGAAAAAAAGTCCCCTGTAGTGACAACTGAATTTTTAAAATAAATCCTCACTGGGGAAAACATTCCAGTTCTGGGTTATAACACACTTACTATGTCTTGTAATATATTTCTTTTGTTAAAATGTTGTCAAATATATCTGAGCAATAATACAAGAATCTCAGAAGAAATAGTTATACAAGGAGCAACTGGACTGGTTTAGTACAATTTTGTTTTCATTTTGCTAATAATAATAAATGTTGGGAAACTCAGTAAAGGAAACCTCCTTCAAAATGAAGTTGGGGTCCGGAAGGGGAGCTCTCATACCCGACCTCATGTCATTTGCATTTCCAACCCCAAAACCCCACTTGCTTCTCCAGCAGGAAGAAGAAAAAATTTCTCCTTACCCAGCAACAAGCTCAGCCATTTGGAAAATATTACCATTTAGCCAATGAGAAATCAGCACCACCCTGAACTCTCCCTTGCCATCAATAGCCTTTCATTCAAAACAGTCTTTCTGAAAAAAAAAAAAAAAAAGAAAAAGAAAAAAGAAAAGAAAAAAAAAAAAGAAAGGGGGGGAAGGGGTAATGCCTGGGTGGTTGAGCAGGTTAAGAGTCTGCCTTCAGCTTGGGTCATGATCCCAAGATCCTGGGATCCGACCCCATGTTGAGGGGTCCCTGCTCAATGGGGAGTCTGCTTCTCCCTCTGCCTCTGCTTGCCAACCCCCCTGCTTGTGGGTGCTCTCTCTCTCTACCAAATAAAAAATAAATAAAAATCTTTTAAAAACCCACAATAGTCCTTCTGAACTTCTTCCTTTTCTCTACAAAATAACATTCCTTTCCTTTGATCTCTGAACTTGTTTATGGTTCGCCATGGTTTATATGTCCCAAATTGCCTTTCTTCTGTTATTCCCAAATAAACCTGTTTTGCTGGTAAAATAACTATTTGTTCTACTTTTAAGGTCGATGGTATGCTAATATATAATCTCTTACCAAATATACCTATACTATGTTATAAAATACATATTATAATGTAATTGGCAACAATTTACCTTATCCTTTAAACAAAAAAATGAGAGAAATAATTAACAGGACTAATTTCTACTGGTTAATAGAACATTAAGACAATGACAACCCTTGGTAATCAAGTGGTGTTTCATGCCTTAACACAATAAAATACCATGATTTATCCATTTTTTTCTTGTCCAAACCCTATTAATGTTAGTAATGTTGTTTCCTTCTTTTACTCTCCTTTTGATCCTTCAGAAAGTGTATTTATTTTTTTTCCAGAAAGTGTATTTAAATTTTGTTTTTTATAAGAAATAGGAGTCTACCAAAAAATATGCAAGATGGATAAATACATATGTAAATTATCTTTGGTACTCTCTTCCCTTTTTATAGAGAAATCAGGATTCTTTTACTGACTCATTTAGTTTACATATATCCCAGCATATTCAATGTTTAAATATCAAAAAGACAACAGTATCATTTTTTTTTCAATCATTTGTTTGATAAGGAGAAGTAAATGATTAGAAAAGTCTGAACCAAGTATATTATAAAAACATGCCATATACATTTAGTAGCTATTGTAATTTGGCTGCCAACAATTTTTACAATTTCCTTCTTTTTGTGACTCTTTGGAAAAATTTCCTTCATGCCACTGTGCTGTTCAGGTAGATTTTTCAGTCATGGTGCCCATTCCTCCTGGCCAAAAGTTAGGCACATTTCCTGATGTAAGCCAGTCTTAGAATTTCTGGAATATTGATTCATAAGAGTACATAAATCAAGTAGGACCAAATAGAATCTTTTGGAGGGTTAAAGAAGATGTCAAGAGAATGATTGTTAGGAGAAAGATTGTGTGTGGGCATGTGGGTGTTCTTCTAAACTTTCTATGATTACAAGAATGAGGTAAAATGAATGTGAACCTTTTGGCAACAATCTTCTACATCATATAGAAGGACTTTTTCATTTAACAGGGATAATATTCATCAAGAAACAGAATCTAAGGCCACCTGGGTGGCTCAGTCAGTTAAGTGCCTAACTCTTGATTTGGTCTCAGATCACGATCTCAGGGTTTAAATCAAGTCCCATGTCAGGCTCAGCACAGGTTTGGAGCCTGCTCAAGATTTTCCCTCTTTCTTTCCCTTTGCCCCTCCTCCACCAAAAAAAAAAAAAAAAAAAGGAAAAGAATGAAAACAACAATGAATAATTAAAAAAAGAGAGATGGAGATAGAGATAAATTCAGGGAGAGAGAATGAGAGAGAGAGAACTGTTCACATTATTTGAATTCTCAGATCCAATTATAACTAAAGCTAGACTTCCCTCCCCATCTACTTCACAGTTACCAGAATCAGTAAACTCTCTTTAACTGATGACAGGGATGCCTGGGTGGCTCAGTGGTTGAGCATCTGCCTTCAATTCAGGGCATGATCCCGGGGTCCTGCGATGGAGTCCAGGATCAGGCTTCCTGTGTGGAGCCTGCTTCTCCCTCCAACGGTGTCTCTGCCTCTCTCTGTTTGTCTCTCATGAAAAAATAAATAAAATCTTATAAAAAGTAAGTAAATTAAACTGAATAAAACTATTGCATGTTTCTGTAACAGAATGCTAAAAGAAAACTTTCATGCTCTGCCCTCTCAAATTTTGCAGTGCTCAGATCTCCATAGAGGAGAAAGCTTTAAATCCTACAACCTCAGATGAGGTTCTCACTCTTTGGGGCTGCACTTACCATTTACCTTGAGGCTATGGGAGAGACAAAAAAACATTCTTTGGAATGTGAAAGGGCCAGAGGGGAGGATTTCTTGGAAAGACTAGTTCCTGTACTCTGTGTTTCCCAAACCCCTTTTGCCCAAGGGCAGGAGGAGGAGATACTTCTCTTTCAATTCAGTGCAGGAGACAGAGACGGAAACTAAAGAAAAATCATGTGGGGAGCTTTACAGGGTCATCCTGGAAAAAGAGCTGGATTTTTGCTTTTCACCTATCTAGAAAAGTCTAAAAACTGGAGACTTTGGTTGGGTCATGCTCTGCCTGTTGGTGGAATGAAAGAGGAAGCCTTGAGTTTGACTTGTCCTGCCAGTATTGGCCAGAAAACAACAGGTATATTTCTTCTGCGGATGGAGTCTACCAAAGTCAAATGAAATGACCTCAAGGATAACAGAAAGACCCAGGAGAATGAAGTGAGAAATGACTCACTGAACCCAAAGGGCTGCCTGGAAAGCCCTGAGTGGCCAGCAGCAGGATATATGTACATCTGTGGAACTTTGCATAGACAGTCGGGTTGTGGTTTCCAAACAACCCACAAGAGAATGAATCAGACTTTGCAATCTGCTTCACCCAGACTGCACTCACACAGGATTTTGACAGGACCAGTGAAGATTTTTATTTTTCTTCTTTTCTAAAGCTCCAACTACGGAGGACCCAAATAAAGCCCTATGAGGGGAGAAGAAGGAATTAACGATCCATGCGTGGAAACTGGGAAGAAGCTCATGGTCACACTCCCCTGATCCAGTTCTCAATTCTAAAATTTCTCGATGTCAAGTCCTGAGAGGAGAATGTTTAAATGTCATGAAACTTTAAAAGAAGGGGGCCCTATGATTTTAATATAGGTTCTGGTTACACAAAGGAAGTTTTCATATATTCATTTTTTTTTCACTAAATATTTGTTAAGTACCTCCTAGATGCCAGGCATTATTCTTGCTAGTGGATAATAGAGTAAACAAAAGGAATATTGCTGCTATTATGGGGTTTATATTCCATTAGAAAAAATGGAAACAAATAAAATGACACAGGAAGGAAGACTTACTTAGTATTATGAAGAAATGAATCAGAGTAAACGGGATCAAGAGAGACTGAGGATGAGGTAAGATATTCTAGTCTGGGGTGGCCTCTCTAAAGAACTAAAGAAAGGAAAGTAGATCCCACTTTTAATCCAATCACCGAGTTTCCAAGAAATATAAACAATGTTTCCAACAAACATGCAATCTAACAGGACACAGGCAAGGCCAAACCTCAGCTGCAAGATTGAATACATTTCCTACCTTTGAGTACTTGCTGCTTTATTGTCAGGGTCAAATCTTACCCTGCCTTATTCTTTTTTCTTGCCACACAAAATTATTTAGACTTCACTCTTCTAGAAGAGCCAAAAGGCCTGTGCTCTTGGATCATAAATAAGCAGAGAAACAGAGTTAGGAGATGATGTTAGAGCAGTAGTCAGATTAGTAGGATGTGTAGATGAAGGAGATTGAATTTTATCTGATGGGGGTTGAATTTCTTTGAAAAAAAATTTTTTTTTAAAGATTTAATTTATTTATTTGAAAAAAAGCAAGAGTGAGAGAGGTCACAGAGGGAAAGGAAGAGGGAGAAGCCGACTTGCCACTGAGCAGGGAGCCCAATGTGGGGCTCAAGCCCAGGGACCCTGAGATCATGACCTGAGCCAAAGGCAGATGCTTAACTGACTGAGACACCCAGATGCCCCTCTTTGGAGGATTCTAAGCAGAGGAATAAAATAATCTAACTTTTAAAGATTACTCCCATTACTGTGTGTAAATAAATTGATGGTGTGGGCCATAGGGTGATGATGAAAATAATAGAAACAATGAAACCAATTAAAACATTTTTCATGGTCAGAGGAGGAGATGATAGTAGTTATGACCAGTTATAGAAGTAAAAAATGAAACAACTAGTTGAATTATAAATAAATTTTAAAGGCATAGTCAGGGCAGCTCAGGTGGCTTAGTGGATTACCACTGCCTACAGCCCAGGGCCTATTCCTGGAGATCCGGAATCGAGTCCCACATCAGGTTCCCTGGGTGGAGCCTGCTTCTCCCTCTGCCTGTGTCTCTGCCTCTCTCTCTCTCTCTATTTCTCTGTGTGTCTCTCATGAATAAATAAATAAAATCTTTAAAAAAAATCAAAAGCATAGTCAATAGGACTTTCTCAAGAATTTGATGAAAAAATGAAGAAAAAGGAGAAATTATGAAAGACTTTTGGATTTTTATTTGCAAAACTGAGTTAAGAGTGGTGCTATTGGCAGTCATGGGAAAAAGTGAGACAACCAGGTTTAGTAGGTAAATAAAGATTCTCTCTCTCTCTAAATAGGCTCCACACCCATGTAGAGCTGGAACTCAGCCCTGAGATCAAGACTTGAGCTGAGGTCAATGTCAGATACTCAACTGACTGAGCCATCCAGGCACCCCAGAACATATATTTTGATGAGTGACTATGTTTAGTAGATAATTGGGTATTAAAGTATGAAACTGATGGGTATATTGCTCTTTGGACCCAATCAGCCTAAAAATGGTAGTTATTTTCATGATGCCACATATGTGTTTGAAAAAAAAAGAAAAAAAGAAAAAACTACTGCACTATGG
The DNA here is from genome assembly GCF_018345385.1 of Vulpes lagopus. NCBI lineage: Eukaryota > Metazoa > Chordata > Mammalia > Carnivora > Canidae > Vulpes > Vulpes lagopus. The sequence continues at coordinate 140,238,886 of NC_054827.1, forward strand.
TTATGCTAAATTATGTAATGAATACCACAGTTGATGGAAATACAAAAACAGAATTCATGAGTAACACAATAATAATTTGAAAAACCCATAGGAATCTGATATAAACAGTAGCAGACTTCTATACAAGTTATTTGGTTAAGAAATATGTAACTAGTTTAATAAATATGGCACTTTACTTTGAAAAAGACATGAATTTCATTTACATTGCTTGTGGAATGTGCCTGTATATGCAAAAAGAAGAGAACAAAAGAAATATAAAAAAAAGATTGAAATAAAAAAAGACACACAGGGAGAGAAATAACAGAGAATAGAGAAGAAAAACAAAAAACACAGTGAGGGAGGAAAGGGGGAAAATTAAAAGGAGAGGAGTAGTCACTAGGCCAGGGTAGCCACAGGAAGGGCTGTAGCTTATAGGTTATTATAAAGTGGTGTAAGGAAGGTTGTTGAAATTGGAAAGAATGTTGTAACAACCGATGTGGATGAATGTGGCTCCTTGTCCTTATGAAGTTTATGCGTGTGTGCATTTTGTGCAGACCCACTCTGCTCATTTAACTGAGTGGTTTTCTGCATTCACCTAGTATTTCTCTATGATGAAATTATGCACAAGCAACTGTGCTCAAATTGTTTCCTAATATGTAAATTACATTGCACAAATTTGCATTTTCAAAATAAACATTAAGGGCAAAACTGCTAAATTTAAAGCCAAGTGGCTAGCTAAGGATGATAACAATAGTGATAATTGTGCTACTATTACTATTATTGTTATGAGTATATGGTACTCATGTCGGACTCTATTCTACAGTTTTAATGCATATTAACTTACTTAATCCTCATAAAAATGTCTAGAAAGAAAAGTATCTTAGGAAGGACTATGTGGACAGAAATTGACATTGGATTTTGTGTGATGGAGCTTGTTGGTAACTCACAAAGGTAATTTCAGAGCAAAATTGGTTAAAGATCTTTGGGGAAAATATTTTTCTAATTTCAACTGTAATCCACTAGGTTAGAGGTTCACTATTCTTTCAGTCAAGGTCATCAAATGCAGAGTTGGCCTCAACTGTGGGAGTAATTTTACTACAAGGTAGAGAATAAAGTCAATGTTCTGATGACTGAGAAGTATTGTTGAGTCACGCGATCAACCATCCGAATTTTGCCTGTTGCAAATATTAAAGTTTGATCTACTTAGTTCTAATTCTGGAGGCTCCAGGCTACGTATGAATGCATGCACGAATGTATGTATCTCTCTATACTTACGCATATGCATGCATATATATGTGTATTACATACATGTGCATATTTTATCTATCTCCATCTATTTATATATCTACTCAGCATCTCCCAGTCTCCCATATTCTCTTAAAACTTGTATGCCATATAGGATCCACTTTACAAATTTGATACATTCACTTATATATTACAAATTCATAAATCTGGGCAGCCCGGGCTCAGTGGTTTAGCGCCACCTTCAGCCCAGGACCTGATCCTGGAGGCCCAGGACCAAGTCCCACATCAGACTTCCTGCATGGAGTCTGCTTCTCCCTCTGCCAGTGTCTCTGCCTCTCTCTCTCTCTCTCTGTGTCTCTCATGAATAAATAAATAAAATATTAAAAAAACAAATTCATAAATCTGGTAGAATGAATTTTCAACAGCTTCTGATATTTCCTGCTCACCAGCAGAATTGATGTAGAAAATGAAGAGCCAGGGGTACAAGATACCATACGGCAGGCAAAGAATAACCACTCCTTGAGGAGACTAAAAGACAAGGCCCACCCTTGGGGACTTTCCATGTTTCTATAATAACAGCAAGTTGAGGAAAATTTTCAGGAAAGAGGGTGATGATAGGCAATAAAACCTTCTTTGGAAAATGAAATTTGTGAAAAAATCTCACAAGAATCTCATGCAGAAACAACAGGAAGGCTAAACCACCAGGCTGCGGACTCAGAGGGGCATCGAGATCCTCCTGAGTTCCTGCCACAGAAACCACCTGCCCAGGTCCCACATGGAGTTGTCCACAGTGGGTCCTCTCACCTGTCTGCTGGCCTCCTGGCTTCACCAGAGCTACAGTGAACAGTCTCTAGTTAACAATGACTTTATATCATTCCAAGGTCCTATTAGGAGCATCTGAATGGGTGACCTCTTGAGGTCATGACTCTGCAGAGACTGTTACATGTTCAACAAAATTATTTTCCTTTTCTTCTTGTGCCCAATATCCCCCAGCCTCCCTCTGTTAGGTGCGGCCATGACCCTGAGTTCTGGCCAATGACCTGTGAATGTAGACTGAAGCGCTCTCTACCATGGCTAGACTTACCTCACCCATGCCTCTCACGATCGATTCTCTTGCTTCTGCTCTCCTGCTTGTAAAGTGCCAATGCACGAGACAGCCTCAGAAGCCACATGTTAAGATGACAGGTATGTCTTCAAATGACTTTATGCCAGAAAGCTCCAAATCAACACACTCACTGTTGCAGCAAGTGATCTGTCTTCTCTTTACTGGAACGGATATGGGTAATGCCAACACCAGTTCCCATTAATTTGCCCCATTACAGGATTGTTTACTGGGGCTTACTACCTATGAGGCACGCTGTTTAGTGCTTTCTATGTTTTCTCTCATGTAATAATTTCTGATGAATTATTTTCAGGGAAAATGATAAAATGTTGAAAAGAAGGCAATTTTACATTTGTATTACAAGTTTTTCACCTCTAATAAAGGTATCTGGTATGATTTGAGATTTTAATAAATAGAATTTTGTTGCAAGATCACAGAAACCTCAAATTCATGATTTTCCTTTTTAAATGCAGTCTGCTGAAGGAAGAACAGCACACAAAAGAGCAATGAGAAATGAAAAATACAAGTACAACTCTGCTATTAACTGGTGTAGTGTCTCTTTCCACATGCCCGTCTCTTTGGCAAACCTTTTAATAGGCCCCAAGTCTCTTACTTGGCAGAAGAATAATGCTACACCCATGTGTTTGAATGTTTAATGCAATATAGCTCCAACTACTACTAAATGTGGCTAATTTACTGTCCTGAAATTCTCTAAAATAGGTCCCTCTTGGATTGTAGCAAGCAAGACAGAGGGGTGGGCAGAAGGAGAAGAGCTTTCCTTCTCCTCCAAAATATAACAAGCTTTTTAAAAATAACTCCATTTCCAAAGCTCACTCTTTGAAATTAACCTCTCTTTTACAACTCCTTTCTTTTACCTTACCTACTCTCCAATTACAACCCAACTTATTCATTATCATTGTGACCTGTAGCCCCTTGACCTACTCCCTATTCTCCTAGGCCAGTATTTCTCAATATGTAATTAGAGCAAAATAGCTCATGATTAGAGTGATATTGCTCAAAACATAATTCAGAGCACCTGTGTCAGGATCACCTGGGGTACTTATTACAATGCAGAATCCTGGCTGTACCTTATTCCTCCCGAATTAGCAAATCCGTGGTGGGGCCAGGGAAATCTTATCAATAACTATAAGTCAGATTCCTACCTGGAGTTTAATGTGAGACTGAAAACCTCAAGCCATTTCAGGCCTTGACCTGTAATGTGCCTCACTCTGCCTCTAGACTGTACAAATGAGAAACCTTTTAAAGAAAGCAATTGGGAGACCTGGATGGCTCAGGGCTTGGGCATCTGCGTTATGCTCAGGGCGTGATCCCTGGGGTCCAGGATGGAGTCCCACATCGGGCTCCCTGCGTGGAGCCTGCTTCTCCCTCTGCCTGTGTCTCTGCCTCTCTCCATGTCTCTTATGAATCAAAATCAGTCTCTTATAAATCAATCAATCAATCAATCAATCTATCTTAAAAAAAATAAAAAGAATGCATTCACTCTAGCTTAGAATCCCACTGTTCCTGGTAATTGGCAGCCCTGGAAAGTCCGTTTTCCAACTCCACTTCTCTCTCTCAAGTTACCCCATAAGGCTGGGAATTTGCACAAACTCTGCTAATTAAGCTGATTGCAAATAATTGCTTTCTAAACACGCCTAGTCTGTTCATGTTTCTCGTCAATTTCCCACTACCTGTCTCTCCAATCTCCAAAAAAATGTCTCCAAGCTCGCCCCATCTTCACCTCAAACCTCCATGCCCATCCCTAATGCGTTTACACTCTTCTACAAAATCAGTTGACAGGAAGGCCTAAGCCTTCCCCTGCGACTCAGCGACTTTGCTGAGCACCTTCTTTCTGTTTACTCACAAATCTGAGAAATAAATTTCCTTCTTGCATGTCAAAGCCAACTCTACCTCTTCCCATGGTTATCCTTCCCTTTAAATGGATGCCTCGGTTTGTTTCACTCAGCCCTTCCCCATTGCTCATGCCACGCTGAGTTTCCATGGCCTACAGAAATTTTTCTGGTCATCCCTTATAAATGTGTCTCCCACAAACTAGCACACTACATTCCTCTCATCACCACATGTTGTAATAGAATAATTTGCCCTCATGGTCTCGCTTATTTTTCCTTCAGTTACTTTAAAAGCTTTGCAGTGTTTTCTCCACGCCTTATCAGAGAGAAATTGCTCTAGTAAAAGAAATCTTGGTGTCGTCATATTGGTTTCATTCTCCAGATTCCTTGTGCTACTTGATGCTGCTACAGCCCTTCCCTTCAGTAAACTCTTTGAATTCTTTGATCCCATGTGTGACATATTCCTGGTCCTTCTCTGTTCTCTGTAAATGTTCCTTGCAGTCCTGTCCTCAGCTCTCAGGCTGCCACTGAAGGCGAGAAACCAGTAGGAAAATCCTGTGTGTTGTGTGCTCTGATGGGAATGGGCACAGCGTGCTGCGTGTCCTCACAGCAAAACCACACCCAAGCCTTTGGGGGATTCTTTTTGCTGAACTTGAATGATGAACAGGAGCCAGAAATATCAAAGGCAGGGAAGGCTTCTGGCGGAGGGAACGGATCTGAAAGACAGCATGTCAGACCAGTGCCTTTTAACAATTGTGGTTAATTGTTATACTTTTGAAGCCCTCAAATACACTGTCTTGAATCTTTTGTAAAAATGAGCTTCTTAAAATAAATAAATAAATAAATAAATAAATAAATAAATAAATAAATAAAAATGAGCTTCTTTTGAATAGAAAAGGAGGAAGGAAATGAAGGAAGAGGAGGAACTAGAGGTGGCTGGGGGAGGAAAATGTAGAAACCCATCCTGATCACTGGCTCCCAAAAGCCGTGGGCGTTGTTGGAGGTAAGGCAAAGCTTCTGCACATGTTTTCATTACATTTGATATGGGATCAAATCTGAAGAACAGACCTTTTCCCCCTTGTTTTATTGCATACAGGAAATATTAAAAGGTTTACATTTTATTTATCAAAGTAAACCAACTTTTCTCCCCCACATGGCACGAGGGCTTATAAAAGCTAAATTTCTACCAACCTTCTGAGGTATTATTAGGTAGGCTTTTATTTGCTATTGAAATGACAAGCAGCTAGTTCTCCATTTCCCTTATTCTTTTTTATCTAGGGTAAAATAAGTGGAAAACATCACCATTGATGGAAAAATGTTTTGGCAGACTCTTCCTTCTCGTCTCTCAGTCAGCATTTTAATACTATTCAGACTGAGTTCAAGAGGGTCACTTCTTAATAAACGCTGGAACATGTAAAGGCTTTTATAAATAAAACTAAACCATTCTGCCTTTTGTCGGTTTGCTTGTGTTGTACAGAGCGTTCTTTTCCCTTCCTGCACTGATCACATTATTTCCTCTTCTTTTTCTAAGGCCCAATCTTACAACATCCTAATGGATCAAGCTTATTTCCCCTCATGTAATACCTTGCACTATTTAAGTGTTTGTTTACAAAGGCCTTGCCTTAAACTAGAACAGAGGAAGAAGAAGTGCAAAAGACCAATTCTATCCCCTAATATCATTAATGGGAAGATTGTCACTGAAAGTAGCATATTGCTGACAATAGCTTTGGTAAAGCCACGTCTGCTTATACTAAAGCTTAAGGAGCAGAGTCTGTGACAGGGAATGACAATATGCCATTCGATCTGCAGCTATTACCTGACTTCAGAGACAATGGGTAGGCACATAAATAAAGACAAACCATTATTACACTATGGCAACTGGACCTCATCTCAAAAAGCTGAAGCCCTGGTTTAAGCAGACTGCAGGATTACCACGCCACAGTAAACAATATTTTAATACATTCTCTTAATAATAGGACCCCTCATTCTCAAATAAAACTGCTTTTAAAAAAATTTTAGAGATAGCTTTTAAATGCCATTTTTAATGTGAATTTCCTTTCATCATTTTATAAAATCAAATCAGACGTCTACTCTATCAGAAAACTTTTTATTTTTCTTTCTAAACCATTTTTTGCTGTGTGACATAGCAGCATATTTAAAAATCACTCCATTTTGAAAAACAAATAATATTTAGGAGGAAGGGCAGACATATGAGGCTTCTGAATGTTGATTGAGATAAAAGAGAGTCCCTTTGAAGTATAAGATTGGACTTTACAAAACATCTGATGATTTCGAGAAAAAAATTACATGGAGTCTCAGGAAAATATAAGATTCTAAGTACAACACAGGTTTGGAGATGAGGTCTATTGAGAATCAACAATTACCAAAGCCACCATTTGTCATTCTCATTTTATTCCACCCTGGAACTAGCCAGGACCTATGAAAATGTCTTCATGGAAGAGTCCTCTGGAAGTAATATAGGTAGAAAATATATATGATACGATACCTTTTATTCACTTGATTTATTCACATTGCTCAAATAACTGTTACACATTTTTAGAATCATAAAATTCTAGGCATCTAAACAACAAAATAAACTAGAGAAGACAAGTCCATTTACACAGTTATTTCCACCAGTCTATCCCCACAGTGACAGTGGACCAAGATCACCAAATCGTCACTCATTAAATGGTCATCATGTGCCAGGCTCTGTAGGTGGTGTGTGGAATACAGGGATGGATAAGACGTGACCACTCCGAAAAGAAGGTCATTTATATAAGATAAGAAAAACAGAAATTCTAGCAAGGAATGTTTGGCAAAAGGAATTTGTGCTCTGTGCAGGCTAACCTGCTTGGGAGTAGAACAGAGCATTCGAATCTGCCCAGACAAGCTGAAGAATTCCAGGCCTTAGAGAATGAGTAATTTGTAAGTCACTGAAGAGAGCAGAGAAAATTCAAAACGGAGATAATATCCAGAATGAAGGTACAAGCATAATATTGCATGGCATGTTCCAGAATAAAATAAGAATAAGAATTTATAAGAATAGTTACAGTGTATGGAACACAGGGAGGCAGCATGCTAGTAAGTAAATTTGGAAATATAAAAGTACCCTCTCCTTAAATTACTAATCTGTGTTTTAAGGAATCTAAGTTACATATAAAGTTAGTTTGAAACAAGATACACATATACTTCCCATTATCTATAGCTGATCAGAAAGAGGTATTTATTTATTTATTATTATTATTATTATTAATTTTTAGAAAGAGGTATTTAAATGTAAGAGGACCAGCATAAGTTTGCACCTATATCCTACCACGTATTGTACCAAAGTGCACATCATTCATTATCATTTTATCTCCACTACTCAAAAGGTCTTGTTTCTCCCACTTCGCAGATCAGGAAACTGAGTTTTAAGAGATGTGGGCTTATTATCTAGGACTGTCAGAGTCTGATAAGAGACCAATAGCAAAGACAGAAAAGACTAGTGATTAGGAGCACAAAGTCTGGAGATGAACCACCTAGATAGAGCCCAAACTCAGCACCTGCACATGTTAAGATTTGTGACTTTGGGCAAGTGCTTGACATCCCTGGGATTTGGTCTCCTTGTCCATTAATGGAAATAATAATAGCCCCTACTGCACAGTGTTGTAGGAGGTACTATGTGCAAAACACTTAGAATAACATCTGGCAATTGCTGCTAAGTAAGAGTTTGTTGCTGTATTGTTACCATCACTATTGTGGTGAAGGAAAAAAAGAGGCCTGGGATACAGAAGATGACAAACTATCTTTTCAAAGCAAATTAAGATTGGAAGGTGGATATCTCCTCCAATTGAAAATGTGACTCTGAAATGATGAATCTGTTTAGCTCGTATACATGTTATCTCGACAAATTTCAAAATGTGACACCATTATATTCCCACTTTATAGAGAAATCTGAAATTTACAGAAGTCCAGTGACTTGCTCAAGTTTCCACGGTTATAATGGTAACAGAATTGAAATCGAATAGCAGTGCTTCTCCTTAATATCTGTACAGTTGCACCAAACTACCAGCCTGTGTCTATTTGAGGGAGTCCTATTGCTTCAGTGACCAGGGGCAGGAGGTGAGAAGACTTCACGGGGAAGGCTCGAGTAAATTAAGCTTTAAAGGATAACTAAAAACTGAAATGCAATCATAGGCAAGAAGACTTTGCCGGGAAGAGGCTCCAAATAAAAAGTATATTCAGAGGACAAAATGAGCGATTTTGTTGGTGATGCTCATGATGCTTTTGAGAAACTGGAGGAAGAAGGAGGGGAGGTCAACAGATGCCAAACTTGGCATGGTTTCCTGTATCATTCTGTGGTTTTGATCTTTTCCCCCTTCAGAGCTATGGAGGGTCATTAAAGCTTTATGAGCTGGGGAATACCACAATCAGATTTGGATTCGTAAGAACTCATTCTGGAAGAGTTTAGAGTGAGAAATTGGTTGTGACACAATTTAATGAATGAGGACACTGCAAGAAAAGTTTAAAGAGAAAGTATGCAGAAATATCTGGGCCTAAAGTTTTCTTAATTTTCCCAAAGGTCAGTGTCTCCCCTAGGTCGCTCATGACCGCTGGCACCCTGGTAGTGCTCTACCAAATGGTCATTGTGTCCTAGCAAGGCCTGAGTGTCTGAACAAGAAATAGTGTATTTCTTTTTTAATATAGGATATTTTTTTTTAATGAGCTCAACTTGCTTGTGTCACTCCTCACTACTCATTATGATGTGACTTTCAATTTACATGTTTGCATGTTAGTAAAAACATTTTCCAGAGTATTCCTCAGTTGGAAAGTTTCTTCCTAAAGTTGCAAATTAAAGCATCAAGTTCTGTCAGGGAAGGAACCACTATGTGAAGGGTGTCTCATACTCTTGAAAGCTCTCACACTTGAACTTGGACATACCCATCAAGAATGTCACACGGGTGCAGAACTATGCTGTCAGGGTTTTAAGAGGTGTTCATCAAATACCATTAAATTTGTGTTATGTCTCAACACCATGCAGCTTGTCATTGAAACAATGATCTTATAAATGATCTATTTATCATGCTCAACTGCACTTTTTAATTTAATTTTTAATTTAACATTAAATGTTTATGCATTCAGAGTGTACATTTTAATAGACTAAAATTTTATGACTTTGTTTGACATTTATTTATTTATATTATACCAGGAAACTCAAAATCTGGAAGTATCCCATGCCTCCTTCAAAGTCTGAGAAGGACTTTTCTCTCCACATTCATTCAACATCCAGGTATTAAATGTCATACAGTGTTTCTAAGTGCTAAAGATAGTCATTAATTTATTCATCAAATTTACTTTGTCCCAGTCAATGTTTAATGATTGAGGATAGACATGGTACCTGCCTTCACGTAGCTCATAATTTAATGCTGTGTTTTCCAAACTGCGGTTACAAACCATTGCTGGGTAATTAAATTGACTGTATTGATCATATAATGACTGTTGTACTTCAAAAATCAAAATATAGTGGAGTGCCTGGGTGGTTCAGTTGGTTAAGTGTCCTACTTTTGGTTTTGGCTCAGGTCATGATTTCATGGGTCCTGAAATGGAGCATTACATCAGGTTTTGTGCTCAATGCAGACTCTGCCTCTCCCTCTGCCCCTCCTTCAATAAATAAATAAATAAATAAATAAATAAATAAATAAATAAATAAATAAATGGTTGAGGTGCCTCGGTGGCTCAGTTGCTTGAGTGTCAACTCTTGATTTTGGCTCAGGTCATGATATCAGCATCGCAAGATTGAGCTCCAAGTTGGGCTCTGCTCTCAGTGTGGACTCTGGTTGAAATTCTCTCTCCACCTCCCCCTCTGCCCTTCCTCCAGCTCATGCCTGCTCTCTCGCTCTAAAATAAATCAGAAAGCCTTAAAAAAAATTCAAAATATAGTAAAAGTGAGTGGAAAATATCAGCGTGCCTAAAACAAAGTAGGGATGATATTATTTTTTGATGTTATTATTTTAGCATCATTGTTTGGGGGGATGTGGGGTACACTAGGTGAAAGAGTAAAATAGATCTTTTCCTAGAGCATCATCATCTTTTAAAATGTTTGTAAAGTGCTTATCCAGATATATGAATGCATTGATTTTTTAAAAAAGATTTTATTTATTCATGAAAGACACACAGAGAGAGAGAGAGAGAGAGAGACGGAGACACAGGCAGAGGGAGAAGCAGGCTCCATGAAGGGAGCCCAACGTGGGACTCGATCCCGGGACTCAGGATCATGCCCTGGGCCGAAGGCAGGCTCTAAACCACTGAGCCACCCAGGGATTCCCTGAATGCATTGATTAAAAAGTATATAATTCTATTCTCAAAGGAGCTCAGAGCTAGTACACAAAAAAGATAAACAGACAAGTTACAACATAGAGTGATGAATGGAGCAGTAGTATCATGTACAAAGAGTAGAAGAGACCTAGAAATTGGCTCAGTCCCTTTGTGCCAGGCAAGGGCCATGCCTGGTTTTTGTTTTTGTTTTGTTTTGGTTTGGTTTTGAATCATTAAAAAATTAATGATAAATTATTTTTTAAATTTTATTAGTAATTCTTAAAAAGCCACAGAATTTTTTGGCTTAATACTCAAACTTGTGACTGTAAATATCTATTATGCCCCAACTTTTGGAAGAAGAAACAAGCTACATTTTCTTCTTGGGGCTGTTCTCACACTTCAGCCTGCATGCCACTAAAGGCAGCATTTGGATAGAGTTGTCTTTGTCAAAAATGTGATCCAACAATGAAATTTCAGAAGACAGGTAGGTATTCCATGCATCCATAAAGAATCCTCCTCCAAGCTGATCTCTGCTCCTTGTCAAACAACTTTCGTTCTACTCCATATGGAGTTCCCCTTGCTCTCTTTGTGATCTCAATCTTTACAAATTTCGGTTTCAAATTGTTTCTAAATCACTTAATTCAAGTGTGGTTCAATTATTGCCTAGTTAATGCAAGCATAGATTTCTTCTATACTAGGCTAAGCATTAAGTGAAAAAAAAAAAAAAACTAATGAACACAATAGACAGGGTTCTTGTTGTCCAGAAATTTACTCCTAGTAGTCAATAATACTTTTAGCATATAAAATTACATGTAAATACACAATTATGTGCTATGGCAGGAAATATATAAGTCTAAAAAAGCACATTTCCAGGAAAAACAAGTTTAAATTTGCGGTGGAATTCACAGAGGGTCTCACCAAACCCATCATTTTTGAGTGAAATTAAAAGATAGCTTTAGAAGCAACTGTAGGGTGAGTGCTAAAGGGATAGGCAGAGAGGAAGGCATTATGGGTAGAGAATAGGATATCTGTGGAGTATATGTAAAGGCCCTGAGGTGGGAACTGATGAATTTTGGGAGCTGAAAAACTGTCCATGGTGGGAACAAGGAAGAAATTGAGGACAGCAGCAACACAATATCTGCCTAGAGATACAGGGAGATATGGACTAGACTATGTGAGCCATTTGTATATGTTCAAGATTTGGGATTTTTAATTCTAAGAGCCATGGGAATTCTTTGGGGGACTTAAGGAACCCACATTTGTGAAAAAAAATTACAAAATATGAGATGCACTCAATATATTTTCTTTACAGTAACTCGTTGCACAGACATTGTTTGGCTTATGGTAACTATGCCCAGTCGTATATTTATAGGCTTTCTTACTGAAAAATGCATGAGACTTCATGCATACATAACATGTATGCACATATTATTTAAAGAGATTATTTCATGTCTCCCATAAACAGTAATAGCACAATTTGTAGTAAAATAGATGGTGTTCAATTGAGAATACTGTATTTGTTTTGTTACTTTATACTCATTGGCTCACTGATTATTATCACAAGATGATATATTGAAGGTGTCTTCCTTATCGTTTTCTCGTTGTTTTTTCTTACTCAAGGTGATTTCTAAATAACAAAGTGCACAACCAAAGAAAACAACTTCACTTCATTACCAACTCATCCCCCCCGTCCCCCACTGGTTTCCTTAAAAGTGGTTTCTCTAAAATTCTTTGCAAAATATGTTTTAATTTTTTCAACCCTCATGTGATCTTTTCACAACTAATATGAACAAATACTTTTATCAAAGTCCACGGGAAATGGAAAACTCACTGAAACAAGAATAGTCTAATAGTAAGATCAAAACCTACTGACTACACTTATCTCTTTAAGGTAGTTTGAGAAAAAGGGCAGGCAAAAGAGAGGAGATTGGAAGGTCAAACGGTACCCAAACTCCAGATGAACACGTGTTTCACAAAACCATACTTAACTCATAAATCAGAGAGGTGAAGATACTGAGATGCATCATTATTTAGCCTGACCTATTAATTTCCCTCAAAATAGTCTCTAATGTCTTCTAGACTTTTGAGATATTTATACAAGTTTTAGGAGAAAAATACTATCTTTGATTTCAAATTTTAAATATGGAAGAATAAATTCAAATGTTTCTACTAAACCACCAGCTTTGTTTTTGTTTGTTTTGGGGTTTTGTTGTTGTTGTTGTTATTTATAGCTATGTTGTAAGAAAATGTAAATTGAAAACATGTTTCTAAAGGCTAAGTTTAGGTTGCCCTTTTTGGATCTAAATTTCAGATACGTAGGTGCTACATTTGTGAACAGCAGCAAAAACTATAGCATTAGGATACTTAGAGAAAAGAAATTTGGTTCCTCTAGTGCTGTACCATGATGGCAGCTTTAAACCCAAATTGACATTTAACGGGATTACTGAGAAGCTGGAAAAGACCAGAGTTTGAAACTGTCCTCATTAAATAAAGGTTAAGTGTGTGAATATTGTGATGCTGAAATCCATATTAAACTCTATTATAGGAAGATGACTTGATCCTAAATGTGCTCCAGAGCTAATGAAAAGCATCACAGACCAGCAACATTGACTTTGTCTTGCCTTCTCTCCTTCATTTGGCACGTTCAAAAAAGCTGTGTGTCTCAGGACCCTGCGTGGCTCAGTCCGTTGAGTGACCCACTCTGGGTTTCAGCTCAGGTTGTGATCTTAGGGTCATGAGATCGAGCCCCAGATGGAGCCCCAGTCTGAGCCCTAGACGGAGCTCTGCATTCAATGGGGAGTCTGCTTGAGATTCTCTCTTTCCTGTCCCTGCTCCACTCAAGCTCCTTCTCTCTAAAATAAATAAGTAAATCTTAAAAAAAAAAAAAAGTTGTGCTTCTTCACGGCCATCACCTACAGGGAGGAATCTTTTCTTTTCTTAATAGTGAACTAAAGGTAGAGGTACCTTTTTTTTCCTTTAAAGAAAAAAATATCTGTGTGTGTGTTTGTGCATGCATACTTATGTATTGCTATATGTATATGGTTGCTTTTTTATTTGTTTCTACTTAAAAACATGGAGGCACTCATAAAGTTCTAGAAAGAACATTGTCTGAAATCCTGGAGTTTATTTTTTTGTTTTGTTTTGTTTTTTTGTTTTTTAAGTAGGCTCCACTCCCAGCATGGTGTCCAATGCAGGGCATGAACCAGGCACCCCTGGAGACTGGTTTTGAAGCTATCTCACAAGCTGAAATCCTGACTTTGATTTGACCAAGTGATTAATTAAAATGTAACCAGGTAGTGTTAGTTCTGAGTGGGGTCTTTTTTTTTCTGCAGATGACGATTGAGCTCCACAGTTAAGAATAAAAGACATTCAGTTTCTCACATACCAACTGAGAAGAGAACAATTGGTAATGGGGTGAATGCATTCCCTTAACTGCGTCACTCTTATTGATATAAGCAAGAGGAATGCTTGAAGACAGGAGGTCATATTTTGGGGGAAAACAGACTTATTTTGTACAGAGAGGCCCTTCTATTTCCTTTTTTAAATTCTTTTTTAAGATTTTATTTATTTATTCATGAGAGACACAGAGAGAGAGAGGCAGGCAAAGAGACACAGGCAAAGAGAGAAGCAGGCTCCAGGCAGGGACCCGATGTGGGACTCCATCCCTGAACTCCAGGATCACGCCCTGAGCCGAAGGCAGATGCTTAACTGCTGAACCACCCAGGCAACCCAAGAGGCCAAACTATTTCCTACTTTCTCATAGAAGAGGTGAGGTTCTTTCCATTTATAAATTCCAGGATCAAGGGCTCAGAAAATAATACATTTGGGGGGGTTGTGAACATTTTCCCTCTCCTAGTGGGGGAAAAGTGATTATACCATATGTCATGTTGAGAAGTGGTGAAAAACATCCAGGAAAGCATGTTAGAGACAGCAAGAGCAAGGCAGGACCATGGCTCCCCACTGTAAATGAACAGTTCATAAGTAATGTAGGAATTGAATGAGTCCATAGTTCTAGGGGTTGGCATTGGAAAATAACAGGATTGGTGCTACAACCTCATCTTGATGATCCTAGCAGGGGGCCAACATGATGTCGGTCACTAGACAAGGCAAACAATCACAAATTTTAAAATTCTAACATTTGCTGAAGCTTTATAATGTGCTTGATTTTGTACTTAGCTAATTCATTTAATCTACACACACACACACACAAACACACACACACACACTCTATTGAATAGATTCATTACCGATATATATGTACATATATGTGTGTGAGTATATATATATATATATATATATATATATATATATATATATATTTTAATAGGTTCCACACCCAGCATGGAGCCCAACACAGACTCTGAAATCAAGATCTGAGCTGAGATTAAGAGTCTGAAGCTTCACAGAATGAGCCACCCAGGAGCCCCTCATTCCTGATATTTTATTGATGAAAAAACTGAGGCTCAGAGAATTGACATAACTTGTCCATGGTCACACTGCTTGTAAATGCCAGAGATGGGGTCTAACTCAGCTGGTTTCTTTCCTGAGACATGCTCAAACCATGGTAGGTAAAGCCCATGTTCTTCTGTATATAAAACCAGTAATACAACTAGACTGCAGTGAAGTGAACACAGAAGAAACATTTTGAGTTGATTTAATTTTTAATTTTTCAAATAAACAGAATAATCACTTAAAAATGAAAGTCTCTGTTTTAATAATAAACAATATTTGCAAATCAATACAGTTGGGACCAGATATTGTCATGCATTTCTGATACCTTGTAGAGAATCAAAGACTTATCAGAGCATGAGTTTGGGTATTTGTGGGGGAAAACAATGAAGCTATTTCAAGTTTCTGTTCCCCTATGTTGACACTCCTCAATAAGCTGGTTACAAACAGTTGTAAATGAGACAGGCTAGAACATGGGTTTTGGGGTTAACAACCTGGGTTTGAAATATGAACTTTTGCACTTTTGCAACAGGTTCCCTGTTGGTAAAATCAATATTATCCTGAGAACAGAATGAGACAGCAAAAATAGACAATGCTGTTCAAACAATAAGGTCCTATTCTAGTGGTTTAACAGACTAGCACGTTTTTTTCCTACTCATGTAAAATTATTGGATAGGTATCCAGGTCAGGTGAGTGGCTCTCCAGCATGTGGTTACCAGGGAGCTAGGTTAACCACAGATGAATCTGAAGAAAGAAAAGAAGAAAAAGAAAAGAAAAGAAAGAAAAGAAAAGAAAAGAAAAGCAAGAAAGCAAGAAGAAAGAAAGAAAGAAAGAGAAAGAAAGAAAGAAAGAAAGAAAGAAAGAAAGAAGAAAGAAAAGAGAGAAGTAAACAAGTAACCATGGCAGTCTTGTGTGGGCAATGCACTTCTACTTACAGAGAGATCCTAGTCACATGACTGTACCCATCTACAAGCAATACTGGGAAACATAATCCATGTACCCAAGAATGGAGAGGGAGTGCTGTGCCCAGCTGGTGATTTTTGTCACATGTGCATAAAAGGCTTAGCAGAGTGCCTGGCATGAATTGCATTTAATTCATCTGCTGCTATCTCTCAAAACCGCAATGGGTTTAAACTTCTAAGAAGTAAAATGGAAAATTATTTTAATTAAACCGTAGATAACAAAATTTCTTATAAATAGGACACTGAACATTATGATAAATTTTACTCAAACATAGGCACAGACATATTAAAGGTAAGATGAAGATTACTTCTGGAAAAACAGTTAAGTTTTAACACTACATAATCTCCCACTGCCAGAAATAATGAAAACAGATATTAAAAAATCTGAAAAGAAGTACCCCACTCTAGAAAAGGAATAAAGAAAGAGAAAGAAAACATTTCCTAAGGGAAAAGAATGTTGAGGAACTTAGAGCACTCACTTTCTAAATTTCTTATTAATTTCTGCTTTATAAAGTATAAGATGGAAAGAAGTCTATGAAGACTTAGCAACACACACTTTTTCCTCCTAAGAAATGACTTTTCCATAGTTCTGTTCTCTCCTGGAATGGATCTCTACGGTGCTGACACTGACCTACACCCATTATCTCTCTAGTTTTTGATCTGATATGAAAGATCTAACACATCCAGATAAATATTTAAAGGAATCCAGGGAAATCATCTTATGGTATTTGATAGGTAATAGAATAGTGGGATAGTCTCATTATGTTCAAGGATGGGTTACCAGGGGACGTGGGGAGGAGAAAAGAAAGAAAAAAAAATCAATGTAAAAAAAAGTTGAGGTAACGTAATAGAAGGAAAAGAAATCATACTTGAGAGAGAAAAATTTTCTGCAATATCTCCTTAGAAATCCCATGAGGTTAAACAAAATGTGTACTTTATGAAGTTGGAGATAAAAGATGGGCAGACAATATACAGACTGAAATGGAAGATTGGCTGTCAGGGAAGAAAGTTAAGGAAACAATTCTTTAGAAAAAGTGTATGTGATGTAAGAAGCAGGATTTGAGGGTAAATATCCAAAATATAGATACAAATTCCTTTGGCTCTAGGTATGTAATAACTTTTCTCATTTGGGGGATAGAAAAAAATAATGTCATCAATATTTTTCTGAAGCAAACTGGGGTGAAAGCTTGTATACAATCTCTTACAAGCCAGGGACGCTCAAACTTTAACTACTGCAACCTAGAATGAGGACATCATTTTACATCATGATGTACACTCATACATATGCACAAGGATGGAAATCCTTCTGAAACAATACTACGTGCAATGCTTTCTGGAATTTTCTCCTAGCTTCTCATTCATTTAAAATAATGCTGATTGATGGGGCACCTGGGTGGCTCAGTGGTTGAGCATCTGCCTTTGGCTCAGGTCATGATCCCGGGGTCATGATCCCGGGGTCCAGTCCCACATCAGGATCCCCACAGAGAGCCCGCTTCTCCCTCTGCCTGTGTCTCTGCCCCTCTCTGTGTCTCTCATGAATAAATAAAATCTTTAAAAAAATAAAATAAAACAATGATGATTGACACTCATTGATTTTATTTTCTGACAACTTAATAGGTCTAACTAAAATTCTGAAATAACATGACTGAAGAGGTCTATGGTTTTGAACTAAAAAAAAAAAAAAAAGTTCCATGCTTGAGGTTTCTTTATGCTTGCTTCCTGATAATTCTTCTATGTATACTTAAGCTATTTAGGCCAGGGCCCATCCCTTTCTTTAAGCTCTAAGAAGATCCCCTGGGCAATGCTTAATGGGAATTTGCCTAGAAAATGTTATTAAGGAGGAGGGGAAATGTGAGTAGATTCCTCATCAGCTCAATCTAGATGTTCACTATACCCCAGGGAACCCAATACTGAGAGGACTAGTTAAAGTGGTAGACCAAAATTTCCTACTGAGACTCAGCTGAAAGCTAGTGACAACCCCCTTCTCCATTTGCCCTTGCTAAGAGTGAGCAATGCCAGTTAAGGTCCCTAGATATTTTAACAATTAAAATTTCTGTGAGTGCTAAAAACAGTGTATCATGATCTCATTCAGTACATTTAATGCAGTTATACCGCAGGATACCTCTAAATACTGGATCTTGAAATAAATGTACTGTGTCAGGACAGCACTAAAAAAATTAAAGAGAACAGAAGTATCTGATGTCTTTGCACATTTCAAATGTTATTTCTTATTTTTTTTTCATTTACTTACTTAGATGTACTTCTGTCTAAACATTTACGCATGTATGTACTCAGATATAATATAACCTATGTTGCTTATAACATATTACTGAGTAAAAGTACTATAAACTGGTTTATTTTGTCATTGCTTTTAAAATACAGTAAAAGAACGCATGGAAACTTGTCTCTTTGTGTTGGGGTCATAGCATTTCCATTTTATTATGATCAAGATAAAAAGAAAATAATGGACTCTAACCTTCCTGAACCATATCCTTAAAAAAAAAAGGAAACAAAACAAAACTATAATCATAGCTGCATTGCCAAAAAAAGTGACTCAGATTTATTATAAATGTAGCACTTCTACAATATACAACACTACTATGAATTTTGAAAATAAAAAATCAAAAATATAGAAAACTAGTAAGACATAAAATACAGTGGTAATTATTTGTTTTTTGAACAAAAAGTAGAACAGATAATATATTTAAATATATATATTTTTAATCTCAATGAAGACTGGCATTTAGCTGATTGAAGAAGGAGTTTACTGCAAACCAGAAAAGGATCTATTCTGACGACCAACCAGACATACTTTAGTGATTTAAATCCTTTAAGTATTTTTTAAAATGATGTTAAATAGGAAGAAAAATTAGGCCAAATGACAGAGAATAGAACTTTAACTATGTTCCTATTAAGTACAGAATCTAAATGTAATGTACACTTTCCAAATAATCAGGAAAAAAAGCTAACTGAAGTAAAATTAATGACCCTATATATAAAAAAAATGGCAAACAGTGGGGGAAAAGTAGAGTCAGAAATGTGCAATAGTGACACAAATGAAATAAATTATTTCAGTGTATATAAATGAGTTAACATTTCCTATTGAAAAATCTGAATGCTGCTCACAGAGAAGCTTTTTAAAGCAAATGACTAAAATTATTCAAAGTGAGGACTCAGGAGGAAAAACCAGATGTTTTTAAGAGAAACAAAACCAGAAAGTAGGCTGAACAACAATTATATCAGGTGAAAAGTCATCAAGCTGAGTAGGAGACACATCTTTAAATAATGAAGGGACAGTTTCCACCTCAAAGTCCTAAAAACTTAAGGACCCAACAATGGTGAACTTGACTGAAGGCTTTTACTCCTGAAAAACTAATCATGAAATCAGCCCAACTTTGTGTTTCAGGAAACTGCCTACTACAAAGAACCATCCTTCACCTTATCACTTAGGGACTTGTGGATTGTTTGCCTATGATGAGGCCAGACAGAGACCTTCAATGTTCTTCTTCTTTGATTCATGATTAGCTAGACTATCTTCACTCACCAATCTGCACAAAAAAACCCACTAACTTAACCTACCAAGGCTGACTTCGGCCCACCCCCACCCTCCCTCCCACCCTGCAGCTCTGGGACCTGAGACTCCTTTGAGCAATCTTTGGAAAATGGAAAAATCTCTCTTTAGCCATTCCTCCTGAAATCAGCTGACTTTAGCAAAAACACTTCCTAATCAATTGTCTAATGACCTCGCCTGGTCTTCTCATTCCTTCTTACCCCATTCTTCCTAGCCTTGTTTACTTCCCACATATAAAAGAGGAACCCTTTCTCTCCATTTCTATGAGTTCAACACTTTTTGTTTCTGTGTGTGTGTGTGTGTGCGTAGATTCCACATATAAATGATAGCATGCACTATTTATCTTTCTCTGCCTGACTTTATTTCACTTAGCATAAGGCCCTCAAGTTCCAACCATACTGTTGCAAACAACACAATTTCTTTCTTTCATACGGCTGAATAATAGTCCATTCTATGTGTGTGTGTATTCATTTTCTTTTACTTACATTTCATTTTCTACTCAATCATTGATGGACATTGAAGTTGTTTCCGTATCTTGGCTATTGTGATTAACACTGTCATGATCATGGGAGTACAGATTTCTTTAATCTCCTATCTTCATTTCCTTTGGATATATACCCAGAAGTGGAATTGCTGGATCATACGGTAGCTTTATTTTTAATTTTTTGAGAAATCCCTGTACTGTTTTCTGTAGTGGCTAGTCAAGCTTATATTTACACCAATAGTGCCCAAGGCTTCCCTTTTCTCTAGATTCTTGCCTCACTTGTTATCTCTTGTCTTTTACATAATAGTCATTCTAATGAGTGTGAGGTGATATCTCATGGTGGCCTTTATTTGCATTTCCCTGATGATTCGTGATGCTGAGCACCTTTAATCTATCTGTTGGCCATATGTATATCCTTTTTGAAAAAATGTCTATTCATTTCTTCTTCCTATTTTTCAGTCAAATTATTCGGGGTCTTTTTGCAATTGACTTGTCTGTGTTCTGTATATATCCAGCAATAAAAACAAAACAAAACAAACCTTAAATTCATGTATTGTTTTATATATATATATATATATATATGACTCTATATATGTATATGTATATATGACTATAGCTGATGATACTGTATTATATAACTGGAATTTGCAAAGAGGGTACATCTCAAATGTTCTCACTTACAGATAGATAAAGATGTAGATAAATATATGTACAAAGAGACAGAGAGAGAAATAAGAACTTCTGTGTCCATGTGGAAAAGGATGAATTTTTCTCTAATTCTTTTCAAACTGCAACTGCAAATAACAAGGAAAAAAATAAAAGGTAATTTAAAAATGTTACTTCCTTTTAAAATGAATTCATTTTTCACTAAGAAACCATAAAAGACTGAGAAGCAAATTGCATACATTTATTCATGGGATGAGGAAAGTCTTTTTCGTACTACACAAAAATAGGAAATTTCAGGAAAAGATTAATAGATATGATACATGTAAAAACTTCTGTGTGTGTGTGTGTGTGTGTGTGTGAGAGAGAGAGAGAGAGAGAGAGAGAGATCTGGGGCTACCATAACAACTTACCATAGACTGAGTGGCTTAAAAAAACCATTTGTTTCTCACAGTTCTATAGGCTGTAGGTCCATGGTTATGTTAGGCTGAGAGCCCTCTTCAGGGTTATAGCAGGCTGACTTTTCACTGTGTCTTCACTTGGTGAAAAAGAGTGAGCCAGCTCTCTGGCCCCTTTCGATAAGGGCACTAATTCCAGTCATGGAGGCTCCACCCTCATGACCTAATTTTCTCTCAAGATCCTATTTCCAAACACTATTACACTGGTGATTACTTTTCAACATATGAATTTCAATGGGACACAAATATTTAGTCCATATATATACGTATACATACATACAAACATTGATTCATGTGTGTTCGTGTACATAAATATGTGAGTATATATAGAAACAAATTAAATACATATATAAGTAAATAAATTAAAAGACCAAAAATCTCAGAAAACACTTGAAATTCATGTTGGCCAAGTGCTAAATCCTTAATTGGTCCTGATATGTGTAAATTGTATGACTCAACTCTAAGGAACAAAATTTGCATTCATAGTGTTTGTAGATTTACAGATTTGAATATTGTAGTTTTTTACTAGAAAATTTACTGGCAGATTGCGGATCATGAGGTGTGATGTTGGGGGGGTGCTTTTTCTAAATTATACAATATGTTACTTGGGGGCAGATGATTGTTGATCCTGCAAGAGGAGAAAATACAGTCCAATTCTTATTACATACTGCACTTTTATACTCAGGTTTACATAATTTGCTGGTTGCATTTAAACAAACAATATAGTATGCTTCTGTTCAAGGGAATATTTACAAACATCAGGATCTGCAGTTCCTGAGTCAAGTTCTTTGATAATAGCAAGGCCACAGCCCACCCTGTAAGCATCTCAGAAAATTTCCTGACATTTAATATTCTAAAGGAAAAGAAAAAATTATAAGGATTGAAATAAAAATAGCGCCCCATCTAATGAAATTGAATTCAATATCACAGTTACTGAAGTACTACAAACAAAAATATGACATGCTATTCTATTGCTACCAAAATGAACAGTTAAAAATAATGAAAATCCTAGTATTTGCATGGAGGCAAGAAATTGCTCATTTCCATCATTGATGCTTTTTTTCTTTTATCCTGAAACTAATTTGGTTGTATCTCAAAATTCGTAAAAATATCATCATTTTACTTCTAAGAATTCAGCATATGGAAATAATATTCGAAGATACAAATGAAGCTATATATGCAACAATTTTCATTCTACATTATTTTAATAGCAAAATATATATTTTATGATTAAAAATAGGAATATTTAAAGTGGAATATTTTCAACATATTTCCAAGTTTAAAAAAGAGATCAAAATACGTGAATATAATTGTTAGTTGCATTTTAATTAGTATACATAATATATTTAATTTATGTAATAGATAACAGATTACATACTCCAAATCCTATTTTATATATTCTCTTATCTGTTAAACCTAAAATGTATATAATGTACACTATTAATCAATTAAGACATATAATATATTTTCTTGATAATGTAGTGTATGATATGTATTATATACCAAATTATGCAAAATTTACTATATTTGGTTATAAGTTTACTAAACGTAATGCAATCAAATGTGATTAGATTTATGATATTTACTATATTTAGCTTCTGCTATAGACTGAATATTTGTGTCCATCCAGAATTCTTATGTTGATACCCTAACCCCTAATGTGACTATATTTGGAGATAGTGCTTTTAAGGAGATAATTAAGTTTAAGGGAGGTCATAAGGATAGGGCTCCGATTTAATAGGCTTAGTGTGTCCTTATAAGAAGAGACATTCAAGCACTCTCTCTTGCACTTTCTGTGGGCACACAGAGGAAAGGCCTTGTCAGGACACAGCAAGCAAGAGTCCCTCCGCAAACCACGATGTCAGGTCTCACCAGAACCAAATCTGTTGGAACCTTGTTCTTGAATTCCCAGGCCCCAGAACTGTGAGAAATAAATTCTGTTGTTTGAGCCCCACCAGTCTATAGTATTCTGTTATGGCAGCTTAAGCTGAGACAGCTTCTTCCAGATTCTCAATTTTTTTTTTTTACATTTTTAAATTTTTTTTTTTTTTTTTTTTTTTTGGTTATTTTGAGTGGAACTTTGCAGCATTTATTCTAGTGTAGCAGAAGTCTGAAAATACCAAGTAAATGTAGGTGGAACTATAAAGACATGTATTTTCTCAACGAGAAATCAGTTCTTTGTTTAGTAAAAAGCAGATTCACTCTTGGTCCATGAAGTGGCTCAGCGGTACCATGAAGGATCTAAATTTCTTCTCATCTTTCACTCAGTGAGCCTCAGAGGATTGTTTAATCTCAGAGTTGAAAGAGTTGAGTTTTTTTTTTAAGTTTTTATTTTAATTCTAGTTAGTTAGCATACAGTGTAATATTAGTTTCAGGTGTCCAATCTAGTGATTCAACAATTACATACAATACCTAGTGCTCATCACAAGTGCACCCCTCAATCCCCATCAGCTATTTAACGCATCCCCCACCCACCTCCCCTCTATTAAACATCAATTTGTTCTCTATAGTCAATAGTCTGTTTCTTGGTTTTCCTTTGTTTCCCCTATGATTTTTTGCTTTGCATCTAAATTCCACATATGAGTGAAATCATACGGTATTTGTCTTTCTCTGACTGACTTATTTCACTTAGCATAATACTCTCTAATTCCAACCATGTCATTGCAAATGGCAAAATTTCATTCTTTTTGAAATTATATATATAAATACATGTACCCTTCAAAATTAATATTTTTGCATCCTTTGGGTAAATACCTATAAGTGTAATTGCTGGGTCATAGAGTAGTTCTTTACTTAACTTTTTGAGGAAACTCCATACTGTTTTCCAGAGTAGCTGGAACCAGTTTGTTTTCCCACCAACAGCATAAGAAGGTTTCCCTTTTTCAGCATCCTCACTAATATCCGTTATTTCCTGTGCTGTTAATTTTAGCCATTCTGACAGGTGTGATGTGGTATCTCATTGTAGTTTTGATTTGTATTTCCCTGATGATGAGTGATGTTGAGCCTCTTTCCATGTGTCTGTTGGCCATCTGTATGTGAAAGACAGATTCTATGCTGAAGTTCAGACTAGATATCATCAAAAACAGGAAGAAGAGAAGTGTAAAGAATAATTGTGTTTGTAGCTATAAAGTGAGTCATATATTTACCTACAATAAGGTAATTATGAACAGTGGGGAATGAAATTTCCATGATCGTCTAATAATCATTTGAACCCTGGCTTTCAGCCTACCACCAAAAATGATATTCTATTGATAAAGAACAAAATTGGGGTCTACTAACATCACTATTTGAAGGGAATTTTATATTATGTTACATGTCAAGTCTAGCTCACTGTCAGGATAATACCAGCACTTTGACAAACACCAGCACCATGACTTAGATTTAAATGAAGATTAAATCCAAGTGGGGTTGTTTTTGTTTTTGATTGTTTTTGTTTTTTATAGTGTTGCAAAATAAAAAATCTATGAGAAAGTTCCAAACAGGACTAGTGCCTTTTCACACTAGTTTGATCAATGCCCTGCCAACTTGTCGTGGATGCTGTGATCCCTGTCCTTGCTTCAGGATAGAGGCACACATTCTCCAGCTACCAGGAATGTTTGTACAAAATGATAGTCATGTGGAGACTGTATTTCTTCTCCATGGTTTCTCTGCAAAGTCCTATTTCCAAATTATTAAATAAATAAAAGTATTCTTTTGCTGCCGTATAAAAGTAAAAAATAAAGAATATTTTCTAGGTTCCAAAATGTTACTTTTTGAAACAAAAATATGTTTGATTTTGTTTAATTATATTAGTGTAACGTAATGAGATATGTTAAACCAGATGCTGACGAATTGAATTTAAATTAAAAAAATATTCAAACTTAGGAATTTGGTTGTAGAAAAAAAAGTTGCATTGGTGTAAAACAACTATAGAAGATGTAGTAGACAGAGCTGTCCAAACCCTAATACCTGGAACCTATGAATCCATAACCTTCCTTGGCAAAAAGAAGACAAGGGAGCAGATGAAATAAAATTTCTAAATCAGCTGACCTTAAAAGAGAGTTAATATCTTGGATTATCTGAGCAGACCTGGTGTAAAGTAATCCCAATGGCCCTTTAAAATGGAAGTGAGATGTCAAAGAGGATATCAGAGTTATATGATGTGAAAGTCTCAGCCCACACTTGGCGGCTTTGAAGATAGAGGAAGGGGCCAAGGCGTGTGGTCAGCTTCTAGAAGCTGGAAAGTACAAAGAAACAATCTTTCCTCTAGAACCTCCAGAAAGGAATGCAGCCCAGCCTACTCCTTGATTCAGCTCTGTGACCCTTCTGATTGCTGTAATCCTGAGATAATAAATTTATGTTGTCTTAAGGTACTGTGTTTGAGGTCATTTGTTATGACAGCAACAGGAAACTAATATCGAAGGCTTGATACAATGTGGGTTATGGATTGAACCCACAAGAATAAGGACCCAAGTACACATAGAAATCCAGGAAACAGCTTGGGTTTGTCCAGAGAATAGAAGAGGAGGAATTGAGCCAACTTTATATATATCTCAAAAGATAGGGTAACCTTAACCTTAACATCTAGATTTAGCTGTAACATAAGATCCTGCCTCTGATGCTGTTGTGACTGTTGCTATTGTTACCACTGGTGCACTGCCTGATTTTGGACAGTCATATTTGCATTTTTATCCCAGTTCTGGGTATGGGTTCATAAGCCTGTGTTTATGCTACCCTCTAAAACCAATCTCAAAGCTATAATTTCTCTTTGGCCATGTATTCCACAAAGACCACAGCCCAGCTCATCTTCTAAAGCTATATTTCTCAAACTAGTATATGCTAAAAACAGACATGTCCAGAGGCTAGCCTGGGGAGAAGCATACAATCTCCATAAATAATCTTCTGGAAATATCAGTTTTACTCAAAGACCTCAAGGAAAAAAAGAAAAAAAAAAACTACCATTACATCTGGGCAAGCAAAACTCTAGAGGCCTGTTCTGTTTTTTGTCAATATTTCCTTTAAAAAATATTTCATGAATATACCGATATTTATATGCAATCAGATATTGGGAGTTTGAGTGTTTTTGTGTTTTCAAAGAATCACATAGCATCAGTGGCATTAATACTGTGCTTTTGATTCAGCCAGAATGAACTGTGTTATTTCACTGGCTACCAAATCACCCTTCCCCATCTGCAAACCCAATCATATTACACTGAACACAGGAGACAACACCAATGCATTTTTTTGAGTTTATAATTTTATGAACCATATTGTAATTTTCTTTTATG
The DNA here is from genome assembly GCF_018345385.1 of Vulpes lagopus. Taxonomy (NCBI): domain Eukaryota; kingdom Metazoa; phylum Chordata; class Mammalia; order Carnivora; family Canidae; genus Vulpes; species Vulpes lagopus. Next base: position 140,265,210 of record NC_054827.1, read on the forward strand.
ATTACACATGCATATGCATATACACACACGTGTGTGCCCACACACACACACACACACACAGTATTCACAAACCAAAACTCATTGACAATTGTTCTTTATCAAATTTTTGTTTAAAAAATTAACTGGATGTCAGGGGCACCTGAGTGGCTCAGTTGGTTGAGTGTCTGACTCTTGATTTTGGCACAAGTCATGTTCTCAGGTTTGTGAGACCAAGCCCTGTGTTGGGCTCTATGCTCAGAGGTGAGTCTACTTGAGATTCTCTCCCTCTCTTGCTCTCTCTCTCTCCCTCTGTCCCTCACCTCACTCACTCTCATGCACTCACTTGCTCTCTCCCTCTCAAATAAATAAATAAATCTTAAAAAAATAATAATTAGACAGTCAATATTTGGGGCACCTAGGTGACTCAGGTGAGTCAGGTGACTGGGTGGTTGAGTGTTTGCCTTTAGTTTGGGTTGTGATTCTGGGGTCCTGAGATTGAGTCCTACATCAGGCTCCCTGCAGGGACCTGCTTCTCCCTCTGCCTATGTCTTTGCCTCTCTCTCTGTGTCTCTCATGAATAAATAAAAAAAATCTTTAAAAAAGAGTCAATATTTCATTTAAATTTTGAAAAATCTGTCTTCATTATATTTTTCTTTATTTTCTTTTTACTTTTTAAAGCTAGAGTACACTTAAAATTATATTTTCCACTGGGATCATAGATAAGAAATTAAGATTGGAAGTTTGAGAAAATGGAGGCTCAATATGAACTTATTCAAATGAATTGGGGAAATTCAAAACTATTTTAAATCGTTGAGTGTTTAAATAGGCATGTTGTAGTCTCTCAAATAGAAGAAGTGAATTTCACAATGAATCCCTTAGCTCTACTGCAACTATAGTTAGTGAATTTATAGAAGCAGCAGTTAATCTACATAGCATATTTTGCTGACCATATGTACTTATTATGGAGGAGATGTAAATCAGTCTAATTCAATGTAAGTGATACGGTGCAACTTCTGAGACTTATCATCAAGAGACCTTGCAGCTTTTATTTTACCTCTGTTGGAAATTTGCCTTGAGATCACCATATATAGAAGTCCTAACTTGCCTAAAGGAGGAAAAGCCACATGGAGCAAGGCATGTTGACTCAGCCAGAGGCCTCCAGATCAACCATCTGACAGCAGTCACAAACTTCAAGATACATAAATGAGACTGTCTTAAACTATTATCTAAAATTAACATAAAAAATAAAAATAAAAAAATAAAAAATGAAATTACCATTTTAGGGGTACCTAGGTGGCTCAGTCAGTTTAGCAACTGCCTTTGGCTCAGGTCATGATCCCAGGGTCCTGGGATTGAGCCACACATGCAGCTCCATGCTCCACGGGGAACCTGCATCTCCCTCTCTTTCTGCCTGCCACTCCCTCTGCTTGTGTGTCCTTTCTGTCAAATAAATAAATACAGTCTTCAAGAATAAAATAAAATTACAATTTTAGCTGTTAAATATATAATTGCATGATTGACCCAAGGAAACACCAGCAGAAGCCCTAGCCTCACTGAACCTAACCCAAGCTGACCTTCAGAATCCTAACTGAACAGTTACTATTTAATCTTGCAATACAAAGGTTGTTTTGTTACACAGCAATAGATAACTAACACAAGTATTCATGTCTCATTAGACATCAAAACTCTATGAGAACACACTAAAACAAATCAATCGACTTTAATGTTAGGCTTGAAAATCTTCTTGGTTAGATCTACATTAAATGGATTTCCTATATTTCAATTTACTACAGATGACAGTTAGACCTTTTTTTTTTTTTTCAAAAATTTAACGAGTCACATATTTCTCAGTCTCAGCATTTTTCTGTTTTTCAAGTGCCTACCAAAAATCTGTTCACTATTCCTCCAGTCTTTCAATTTCTCCATCCCATTCTTAACACCCTGCCTCAAAGCCAATGCCACTTGCTTGGGAATTTTATTAGTGCACCATCTTAGGTCCTAGTATCTGTATCAGTTATCCATTGATGCTTTAAAAACCACCCCAGACGTAATGGATTAAAACAAACTCTTTCGTTTGCTCATTATTCTATGGGCAACTTGGGATGGCCCTAGATGGACAGGTCTTTTGCTGGTCTTGACTGTGTTCCCACATGTAGCTACAGCCAACTGATAGTTGAATGGGATGGGCTGGATGGGCTGTGGTAGCTTCGCTCACATAACTGGGAGCCGGTGATGTGTCTAGGTGAAGGGGGGCTCTGCTGGAAAAATGTGACTCTGTTCTACATGACCTTTCTTATGGCTATACTTATATGCCATATATTCTTATATGGCTTTTCTTATAGACTATACTAGACTTTTTTACATAACACCCTCAGGCCTGCATTCAAGGAGGATAAACACAGAAGCAGAATGTCACCTGAATCTAAGTCGATTCTGCCATAAACTAATGGTCAAAGCTCATCACAAAGTCAGTCCAGATTTAAAAGATAGTGTGGTAGGTTAAATGATGACCTCTCAAAAGATATGTCCATCTCCTAATAACTAGACCCTGTGAATGTCACCTTATTTGAAAAAAAAAAAAAAAAAAGGAAAGGAAAGGAGGCACTTTAGCAGATATAATTAAATCAAAGGATTTTGTTATGAGACCATCCTGGAATTCCCCAGGTATACCCGAAATCCAGTGATAGGGGTCCTTATAACAGACAGAAAAGAAGACACAGATAGAGAGGAGAACAGACCATGTGAGGATGGAGACAGAGGTTGGAGTGAAGTAACAACCAAGAAATGCTGCTAGCCACCAGAAACCAGAAGGGGCAAGGGAAAATCTTCCTGCACAGACTTCAGAGGGACGGTGGCTTGTTGACACCTTGATTTCAGCTTCTGGTCTCCAGAACCATGACAGGATAAACTTTTGTTATTTTAAGTGTCCAAATTTATAGTAATTTGTTACCATGGCCAGGAGATATAGCCTGTACTTCCTGATAAAGGTATGAGTAGCAAAGTCATTTTGCCAAAGGGTGGACATATGAACGAGAGGAATTACTGCAGATGTATTTGAAGACAATCTACTACATGTACGAAATCATTGCTTTTGCAGCAGCATTTGAATGCCACTTTCATTAAAATTGGGAGTTGAATAAAAATAAAAATTTTATTTAATTAAATGAAAGATGTCTTGCATAGAAATAATTCAAGTTCAATTCAACATGCAGATTTCCTAAAGGCTGTAGAACCTTATGTTGATAGGAGAATTTTTTTATTTTTATTTTTATTTTTATGGATGAATCAGTTTTGCACCAAAAAAAACAAAAGCAAAAACAACAACAACAACAAAAAAAAAAACAGCTGAAAACGATGACCTTATTTCAAAACCTGATGCATTTAAATAGCCTCAAAAGTTATACTTGAGCTATTAATTGAAATATAGTTCCTCACTTCATAGTAGCAATTTGTATTTATATTTTTGTTTATATTTATAGTGATAGTCTCTACAGGGCAATTAATTTGAAAGTTGCTTTACAGCAAAATAGATGTTGAAGATATTTTAACTGGATGTGTGAATTCTTTTAGCAAACAAAATGACCATTAAAAAATAATAATAAATGCTAGAATTATGCGAAGATGGAGCTACATTTATGGGGAGCCAAATAATGTGACAGCCATCTCAAAGCAAATTCTTTGTAAACCCAGATTATTACCTGCAAAAATCACCAATGATGTCTCAAATGTACTGTCTCTTAATTATCCCAAGGTATCAATGGAATGATAAAATCAGAAGTCTTGTGCAAAGAACAGTGTTTTTAACATTCATGTTGGAAACCGAGTTATAATAAAGTAGAAAGCAAATTTGCAAAAGCACCTTTTTACACCCTGTCACGCTGCCAATTTTGCTGACAATTTTGAACCTGAAGTTATACTGTTGTTGTTGATTTAGTTTCTTCCTGATGGAGAGGGGTGGGGTGATAAGGAAATGCAAAGAACTTTACAGTTCAGTTGATGGAATGAATTCAGTCTTCCTTCACCTCAGTCAGCAATACCCCCACTAAGTTGAGAAACGTTGTGGATATATTTTCAAGGTTTAATACTCCTAAAGGACAACATTAAGGCAAAAACTATATATATATTTTTATGGCATTAACAAAAGTTTAAAAACCAGGCAACAAAACTATAAAAACAATAAAATGTAGAAAGTGGATGAGGGGAAATGATTATGGGGACTGTGCTCTGATTGGAACTCTTCATTTATTTATTTGTGGTTTAAATTACACACTCAATGGGAAAGTAATGAATAGCATCAATTAATTTTCCTCACTGAAAAAAAGACAGTAATTATTGCCTTAAAGCACTCAGAGAGACTGACCTGTGGATCAAAGAACCATTTAATTCACCATATAGCAAACAGTTTTGCATTTCCCTTTTCTCCTCCTTCCTAAATTAAAATTCCCCTAATATTTCATTTCTTGGCCAGTTTTTTAGGCAGCACACCCTAATAATTATCTGAGCATATTGAATAAAAAAATCACTGTTGTTACTCATAGTTATATATTAATGTAAGGCTATGTTTATCAGAATATTATGAAAATATAGCAATGAAAAAAATTGCTAGGATAATGTCACCTATTTTAATCCCAACCCCTATTTTCTTTAGATGATACTTTCAATGTAACAGCTAAATTTCCACTTACTATCAAAAAAAAAGTAAGAAACATCTGGCCATTTGTTGAAAACTCAAAATATTGTATATTAAAACAAACATCATATGTTTTTCATGAAAAACTTAGAACCATCCGACTTGCAATACTGCAATATTCATAAAAGATGTTAAGTCCTCAGATTCCCAACACTTGAGTTGCTTAACCATTTGGCTACTTAGATGTGAATTAAGGCATACAAGACATGTTTGTCAACACAGCTATCTTGTGTTTTTGTCAAACATCTTTTGGGGGGTACATTTCTAGCCAGATGTGTTAGAGACAACCAACAACCACTCTGAGGGTGTTTAGGATGTTGCATTTATATTGGCCCTGTAAGTTTGGGGTAGGGGGGTAAGGTATCATTAATGAGCATGATTCCAGGAAAAAGTACATCATTTTTAATAAGATTTTATTTATTTATTTATTTATTCATGACAGACACACAGAAAGAGGTAGAGACATAGGCAGAGGGAGAAGCAGGCTCCCTGTTGGGAGCCTAATGTGGGACCCGATCCAGGATCATGAACCAAAGGCAGAGATGTTCAACTATGGAGCCACCTAGGTGCCCCCAAGTACATCATTTCTGAAATTCTTTCTCTAACTTCTTTTGTTTTGCAAGTTTGTCTTGATAGCTGACTCATCTCACTCAACACAGCGACTATACATATTAGCCATAGGGTTGAAAACTTTCTGGGTATGTCAAAGGCTGACATACACATAAATGAAAATCATCCCTTCCACTTCTTTCTCCATCCGTACACATACTCACCTTTCGATAGCATTTGCAGATCAAAATTAATAGTTAAAGCTGATGGTATTATGGGAAGCTCACTGATGACATTATAAAATTCAGTCTTTCCCCAGATTTCATGTAAGAACTTTTTTAGTACCCAGGTCTTTTTTTTTCTTTTCTTTTTTTTTTTTTTTAACTCTTTAAGAGGTACCTGGATGATTCAGTTTCATGAGTATCTGCCTTTGGCCCAGGTCATAATCCCAGGGTCGTACGAAGGAGCCCCAAGTAGGGTTCCCTGCTTGGTGGAAAGTCTGCTTCTCCCTCTCTCTCTCTCTGCCCCTCCCCTGTTACTGCCATCTCTCTCACTCTCTTTCTCTCTCAAATAAATAAATAAAATCTTAAAAAAAAAAAACCTCCTTAAATTTGAGGCTTAGCTTTTATCAGTTAATTTAAAAATTAACCTCTTTAAACTTTCATTAACTCTCAGAAGGACACCATTATATTTTTTACGCAGTTCATGACTTTATCTAGATTATAAGTATTGTTATTAGTGTCTTCTTGTCTTCAAAAGGCTTGCATTAAAATAAATGCTAACTCAATCCTTCATATGCTATTAGATTCCCTATATGTAGATTGGAAGAGTTTTATTTGCTGCATTTTGATACATTAAAGAACAGTATGTATCATATATCAGCTTAGTTGTTGGCATTTTCCATTAGTATTTCTAGAAATGTTGAGATTTTATTAATGTAAAGAGGCAGGACTCAGTTGGAAATGTCAAAACTATTTTTGTTGAAGAGATGATCAATTTCTGTTGACATTGCTACAAATTGCCAAAAGGTTTGCTTTTAAATTCAACAAATAATAGCTTTAAGATTATGTGACTTTCCAAATAATACATTATTCTTAAGACTACTACCTAATCAATGATGTGTGGATCCCAGCTGCTGTCTCCTAAAAGTATGCCAAAAAGAACAGAGAAATTTGCTATTTATAGTCAAATTTCAATTTATTAGAATTGTTATCTTGTCAACATACTACTTTTGTGGCTTACTTCACATTCCTCTATATAAATTCTTTCTAGCCTTATCAATTTCTCTATTCTTTAGAAGAAACTGAGACAAAAGATATAACATTCAAGTTATTTTACATAGTTTCAACATATGCATATATACACATCTCTAGTATTCATGGCATAGTATTTAAAGTGGATTACTTGTTTATTGTTTCCACGTGTTTTTAAACTGCACAAAAATTAGAATTTATCTATATTCAGATAATTGACCTTTATACAATGAAGGATCCCTTAATTCTTATAGATATCTAAAGTTCTTGATATATATATTTGTTTCACACTTTGACATGACAGAAGCAGCAGCCCATTTCTTTGCAATAAACATTGTTATGCAATTTTCTACAAATAAATCCTATTAGTAAAACTAAGAGGAATTTTGGAAATTTGGCATGATGTATCATTGTGTGAGCTTCCAATACTGCCTTGGTAAGTGTAAAAGCTTACTAAGTGAGCTGCTGAAGGTTAAAAAAAAATCACAAAGTCAGTTTTGTTTATATTTTTATTTACATCTCCCGCAGACAATTTATACATTTGTTTAGTCATTCAATAAATACTTATTTATTTATTAACACATGAGGCACTCTTTGAGGGACTAGAGATACACAGTGAACCAAACCAAAATCACTGGTCTAATGGATTATATACTTTTGTGAGCTAGGGAAAGGGAGTAATACAAAAATTAGGTATGTGAATAACCTGATAATGTTTCTGTCGTTGATATAAAATAAGGCAAGTTAAGGGAGATAGTGATACCTGGAAGAGTGTCACTAATTGATATAGGATATCAGGGGAGGGAAGCCTCTCTGATAAGGTGACATTTAAGTAGAGATTTAAAGTAAGAAAGAAAATGAGACCTGCAGATAATCCTGTCAAAGAGCCTACCAAGAACGGATGGTAGAGTAATGCAAAATAAAGAAATAGGATCTTGCTTATCATTGTCAAGGAATAATAAGAGGCTGTGTGGTTAGAGTGTTTTGTTATTTTTTTTTTATCACTGATGTTTGGATTTAATAAAAATGCTTTAAATAAGACCATTTTAAAATTTACCAGGCGTTTGCATATATTTTTGTGTTGATTCATACAACATGCCTGCAGTACCTTTGAGGTTATTATCTCAGCTTTATAAGGGAAAAAACAGAAGTCCAAAGATTTTAAGGGCTCGAACCTCAATCCTCACAGCTGTTGAAGGCTAAACTGGTACTAGAATCCAAATCTGATTCCTGGCCCATTTATCTCCCGACTATATTTTGTGTCAGCATTAAACTATATTGAGGTTTGATTACTCTCTGAAATATTCAACCCACGACTTGGGAATCTAAGAACAAAATCTGAAACAAAACCTCTACATAAAATTACATTCCTAACAGCAACCATAGTGACTATCTGTTGAAATCTTCACATTTTAGGGAAAGGGAACCTAAGGCCAAGAGATAACATATTCCTGAAGCTTATAAGGCACTGGAATTTAAAGTTGCTTTTCTCCTAAAATATAGGTTATTTCATTGGTCTTAGAGGAAAATATTATTAACCATCCTTCAACAATTAATTGATATGAGACTTTAAAATTGTTTTCAGTCCAAATACCCAGGATCTATCAAAATGTCTATTTAGCATCCTCTGAATATATGCCATCCTCCTACCAATTCTTTGATTCCTTTCATACACCCTAAATGGAGCACATTTCCATTCTCTCTACCTATGAAAGTTTCTTCTGTTGTTTGAGATATAATTTATGGCACCACTCTGCCAATCATATCTTTTTCATAAAATTCAGAACACTCGTAAGTTTGTGCTCACTACTCCTTTTGAGCTAGGATATGTTCTTTCTTATTGTCAGTTAGTGTTTAATGTATCTGCCCTTATATCCCAAAACAAAACAAATGACAAACTTTTATGTACTGTTTGTATTCAAACAGCCTCTTTGTTTTATACACATACATAAACAAATATATATATATATATATACGCATAGATGCATGTGTGTATCATATATGATTTTAACAAAAATGATTGATGTTGATAATAATAAAAAAAGAACAATTTTGACTAGAATGACCAGTTATGTAAAACAGGTTCTTATGAACTCTTCCATTGTCTAGAATCTTATAATTTTAAGTTAAACTTACAAGTACAGTGTCCATTTCAAATCAAATATTTACTAACCTCAGTCAATATTGGGAGATATGGAGATAACAGTTTAAAATGTAGTACCTTTTATGCAAATGTTTACTTTTTTTCTCAAATTAATCTCCAAATACTAAAGTAATACATAAATGAACTAGTCCTTAAAAATTAAAATAATGGAAATAAATCTATTGTCTCCTGCTGGCAATCCCAGATTTCTCTCAGTTCCACTATCACTGCCCCTGCTCGATGTCAGTTACTTGAATATTCTTTCTAAGGTTTTTCTCTGCATTTACACACATATCTATGTGTCCACAGAAGCATCCTTACTATTTTGGTTTGTTACAGATAAGTAGATGATAGATGATAGATAGATGATAGACAAAGAGATGATAAATAAAGTTTTTATGTATAATTTTTATTATCATACAAACAATATCCCTGTTATGTATTTTTCTGGAACTTACCATTTTTATGTCCTATTTCTTGGAAATATTCTATGATTGTACATACCAATATACATCTTTTTAAAAAAAATACCACACACAATCTTCTACCATCGGAAATACTACAGTGAGTGTGTTTAAAGGAGAAATTTGGGATATTTTAAGGACTTCCTTTAGAATAAGAATCAGAGAGCGATGCTTGGATGGTTCAGCGGTTGAGCATCTGCCTTTGGTTCCGGGCCTGATCCCGGAATTCCGGGCTTGAGTCCCACATCGGGCTCCCTGCATGGAACCTGGTTCTCTCTGAGGGCAGAGTTCAGTTTGTGAAAAATGAATAGTTCTAGAGATGGATGGCGGCAAGGGTTGCAATGTGAATGTACTTAATGCCACTAAACTGTCCACTTAAAATGGTTAAGATGGTAAACTTCATGTTATGTCGATTTTACAATTGAAATGTTTTAAAAATTAAAAAGGGGGGTCTCACCAGGGCACCTGGGTGGCTCAGTGGCTGAGTGTCTGCCTTCAGCTCAGGGCATGATCCCAGAGTCCTGGGATCAGATTGAGTCCCACATCAGGCTCCCTGCATGGAGCCTGCTTCTCCCCCTGCCTATGTCTCTGCCTCTCTCTGTGTGTCTCTCATGAATAAATAAATAAAATCTTTTTTTTAAAAAAGGAATAAGAATCAGAGAAATTTTCTCCTTGAAACTCTCTGAAAAAGCCCCTTATTAATGAGCTAAGCATTAACAGTTCTTTTACCAGTAAGTTGAACCCTTACACTCCTTAATTATGTCTCAAGGGTTTAATAACCTGGAAGACAGAGTGAAATCTGTTTCATGCTTATTCCAAAATTCCTTTAAGGGACTAGAACTTTGTATTGCTGTATATAGTCAAGGCAAATCAACTGTTAAATCAAGATTTTTGGGGGGGATCAAGAAAAAGTGACATAATGTACACGAAGATTTTTACTAAGGAAAAGACATTTTCTAATAGCATATACAAAGGTGAAGGTGAGAATTCAACACACAAATGAACTCAAAGAAAAAAAAATAGCAATTATGGGCAGTCAGGGTGGCTCAGTGGTTTAGCACCTGACTTCAGCCCAGGACATGATCCTGGAGTCTCAGAATTGAGTCCCACGTGGCTCCCTGCATGGAGCCTGCTTCTCCCTCTGCCTGTGTCTCTGCCTCTCTTTCTCTCTCTCTCTTTGTCTCTCTCTCTCTCTCATGTGTGTGTGTGTGTGTGTGTGTGTGTGTGTGTGTGTGTGTCTCATGAATAAATAAATGAAATCTTAAAAAAAAAGAAAAAATCAGCAATTATACAGACATACTTTCTGATGATCAGTGAATCACAGGAAAAAAGTAATTCACCTTTCATTTGAAGACACAGGAATTGACTAGAGACTAAGATATTCAGATAAATCAAAATATTTTGGGTTTTAGTGTGAATATAGTAGACACATATCCCAGGAGAAAAATTAATTTTAATTTTTGCCCAAGATACATTACACAAGGAGTATCAAGAAACAACTTCAGATCTGCTTTTCAGGGCTAATTTTTACAACTTAAAATGTTGAATGACAGAAATCTGAGACCATGGTTATTTTTCTTTAATACCAAATTTTAATTGACCTACTATTAGTTTCTGGTATACAACATAATGATTCAATATTTTTATACACTGAGGAATGATCACCACAATAAGTCAGTCTAGTTACCATCCATCACCACAGTTACCTTCTGCTGCAGTCATAGTCCTGGGACAGACAACACCACATATGAAGCGCTAAGTGAAGAAAATAGTAGACAAAGCAAAGCATTCACTAAACTTGATATTTCAAAAGACACACAAAACCGGAGTGACAAAAGTTCTATCCTAAGAAAACAGCTCAGAAGCCTAGAACCTAGAATGGGTGTGGGATTTGGGTAGGTAAAAATATAGCAAAGTAATCTTTTATTTTTCTTTAAGATTTATTTGTTTATTTGAGAGAGATATATATATAGAGAAAAAGAGAGCATGCATGAGGGGTGGCAGGAAAGGGAGAGAGAGAAGCAGACTCCCTGCTGGGGCGGTGTGGGGAGCTTTAACTCATAACTCTGAGATCATAACCAGAGTTGAAATGAAGAGTTGGACAGTTAACCAACTGAGCACCCAGGCATGAAGTAATCTTAATCAAGAGTTTCTAATTTCTAAATAAATCTATATCTCAAGACCCTGGTTTAGTAACATAGAATTCCTCAACCAATTAAATAAAATGAAATATAAAGAATGAAATGCGATGCAAAATAGAAGTAAAAAACAAAAAAAGAGAGATAGAGAAAGCCCTGGAGTATATACCAAATAGTTTAGCTTCTTGCTTCTCAAAGTATGGTGGACAACCCATAATTCAAGAAGACTTTACATCACAAGGGCATCTCAATTATATTTGTCTCAGTGTTTAAGTTGTTCTAAGTGAACGTCACTGTTTGACATATACTGGAAAAAAAATTAGTTATCTCAGGCAATCCTGTGACAGCACCACATCACATACATTCAGTATAGTTGACATTACATTATGGGTAACAAGCCTGGTTTGTGCTAGATAAAAAGAATAATGGCAATAGACATTGTTTGAATGCTTACCATGTGTTAGGCAACACATGCATGATCCTGGAGACCCTGGATCGAGTCCCACGTGGGGCTCCCTGCATGCAGCCTGCTTCTCCCTCTGCCTGTGTCTCTGCCTCTCTCTCTCTCTGTCTCTCTGTCTCTCATGAATAAATAAATGAAATCTTAAAAAAAAAGATAAAAAGAATAGGGCACAGATTTACTCATTTAATCATCACATGAGATGTTATTAACCCCATTTTAGATGAGCAAATTGTAACAGAAGGAAAAACAAGAGAGTAGACAAGGAAAAGAAAGAAAGCTGGAGAATCAGAAAATACGTGGACTTATGTTCTAAGATCCATGAACCTGAAATACTATTTTTTTGGCTGTTCCTTCTAGGCTGATACATCCCAAGATGGTTGTTCCTCTTCCAAACTGCTCATAAAATACAACCTGGCATAAAAAAGATTAATTTAACTCTAGGAAGACTCCCATGTAAGGGATTTATTGAAAAGTGAGACAACTATTGATTTCTGGAAATAACTACTAGAAATTAAATACCTAGATCACAAAAGGAGTAACCAATGATTGAAATCATTATTTATCAAACATATTCATGAGGATCATTATACTTTGTCAAAACTATGTTGTTTTTTGCTGATGAGCAGTTAGCTGAGTTCTTCATATTTCTCTGATAATTAAAGTCACTTTATTTATTTTTAAAGATTTATTTATTCATGGAGGCACACAGAGAGAGGTAGAGACACAGGCAGAGGGAGAAGCAGGCTCCATGCAGGAGGCCAATGTGGGACTCAATCCTGAACTCCAAGATCACGCCCTGAGCCAAAGGTAAATGCTCAACACCTGAGCCACCCAGGCATCCCTAAAGTCAGTTTAAAGGGAAAAAAGATCTAAATCAGAAACATAAGAATTTCTTAAGTGCTGGCACATTGAAGTCTGATATTTAGGTTATATGTACAACTGGTCTTTTCTGAAATTAAGGCAAACAAGGTAACTGCTTTATATTTAGAAGGAGAAAAATGTCTATTTGAAATATTTCTCAAGATTTGTCCCTGACAATTGTATTTCTGACTCTCCTTTTTCTTTCATATTTTCTGTGAAGAAAGAATTTGGTTACACTCTCCACAAAAAAGGTCAACTTAAGCCAAAAATGGATGTTTTACCTACATAGAGGTTTTTTGTGAATAATGCAAGTATTAGTAAATATCATAAATTATACATAGATGTTTGGTAATATTTTTGTTAGCAAATTATTCTAAATGCACTATTAGTTCAAAAATATTTTCCTATGTCTCTGCACCACTTGAAGAAATCTTTATACGATCTCTGCGATCAAAAGATATTAAAAAAAAACTTGCAATTGGGAAAATAAGCATTTTAGACTAAATATTTAAAGAATTGACTATTCCATTGTGGAGTAAAATAAGTCAAGTTTAGGGAGTGCTTATACATTACTCTTTTCTTTCTTGACAGATCCTTTACTCTAACTACATAAGTCGTTATGTGCTTTGCTTTTTATTTTTAAAATTTGCTGCTATAGCATTCTTATTCATAGAATTGTCCAATCATCAAGGCACCTATATTATTGTCCAATCATCAAGGCACTTAAATTATTTTCATTTCCTCCACGTCTTTACTTTGTAATTAAAATAATTAAAGATTAAAAAAAAAACAGCCTAGGCTGGCATTATCACACTTGCTTGAATAAACAATGCCCAATTGTTTTATACTTGCCCCATAAAGCTTTACTTGTTCTTCTTTTTCTTTTTTCCTGAATTATTTTATAAGTAAGGAAAATAGTAAGGAGCTTTTTATCCACTGTGGATATCATATTAACCGACAGTGAGCCCATCCTATTTCTTGTATTTTGTCTGGTAAGTATTCATTAACGTATGTTCCTCTTTTCTGGTTAGATGTGACCCTTGTCATGAGTTACCCTCCAAATATTTTTCATTATCTTATTCTACAATGTAGAATAAGTTGAGATTCAAGATTTCCCTCTTTCTGGACTTTCAAGGGTTATGTTAATCAAAGAAATACTTCTTTTAGTTTGAGCAACAAATCTCAGAGACTAATTCATATTTTTTTCTAAAATACCTTAAAGTATGCTGATAGGCAGTAAATTCATGAATAGTCACAAAATAACAGACAGACAGGACTCATATTCAGTCGCAAAGGAGCAGTTTTCCATTTAACCACTTTCTTACATAGTACACATATCGGAAACTCATTTTTATTTAATGTAATGTAAACTGGTCTCACTAGGAAGTGAGTATCTTCACTCAGACAACTCTGTAATCTTGTTTGTCTGCCTAGACAAGCTAATCTGATTGTAATCATGTTACTTATCTTTTAATTTCTTTTGAAGCTGACGTACATCAGAAGTGGCATTCAGCTGGGAATCACATAGGTAAAATTGATTTTTAACATGTTTAAATGTTTCAGGGCCTGGGCATGTGTTTTTAGATATGAAATCTTAAACCACTCTGGGTGAGAGTCCAACAGGGAAATTGCAGGCATAAATTCAATGGTGAAATAGAACAAGACCGTAATAATGCAAACATAATTGTAAGGTCCTAGTGATTCTGATCTCATTGATTTTTTTTTTTTCAAAGCGAATTGGACATAGATAGTGATTAACAAATGCACACACATATTATTGCAGAAACAAGAAGCTACAGTTGTTCAAACAATGCCTGGCTGCCCTATGCTTCTTGAGTTGGATCTACCTACAATATCAAAAACAAATATTAGGGGAAATGAAAATAGTATCTCTTATTTCTAAACTGAATTCATGAGAAAGATTAGTAAGAAGAGCAATTACTAGCCAAGCCATTTCAAAATGAGGCACACAAACTGATTTTTTTTTTTAAGATTTTATTTATTTGTTCACAAGAGACACAGAGAGGGTCAGAGACATAGGCAGAGGGAGAAACAGGCTTCCCGTGGGAAGCCCAATGCGGGACTGGATCCCAGGACCCCAGGATCAAGACCTGAGACAAAGGCAGACACTAAATCACTGAGCCGCCCAGGTGCTCCCAAACTGAATATTTCACTAGGATAACCACTGGTTGAGCAGCAAACCTAGAATCCATTGGAAGTGATGATGATTTTAGCTAATGCATGATTTGTACCAACTACTTGATCTGAGCAAGATCTGAGAAGGCTTCAGTTTCAGGATACTGAATTCAGGAATCTCCCAAGGTGACTTCCTTAGAAATTGAGTACTGAGGACACGTACTATGGTAGGGCAGACCCATGAGGAGACGTCCAGGTAATAGATAATGGGAGGATAACCAGCTTTTCAATTAGAAAGCCAGATCCAGAACCATAATGACAATCATCTGGTGGTAGAAATCACAGCAGATGGCTGAAATTAGGGAGGGTGTTCAATTACAACATTTTTTGTGGTAACTAAAAGTTAGAAATAACTAACTGCCCATCATCAGAACAATAGAAGAATAGAATGTGGACTATTAATGGAACAATGATAAAAAATAATATATAATATTATATTGTTAATACATTATATTTATGTTAAATATGTATTTAATGTATTTACTAAATTAAATATAATAATATACATATTAATATAGAAGTAAATTGTTATATATAATAGTTAAATGTATATAAATTAAAAATATGTAAGATATTATATATATTTAATATAGTAAATAAAAATTAAACATATATTATATATTAAAATAATATATATCACACAATGCACATACATACACACAGAATATGAGAAGAGAAAGAGGTTTCAGGGACAAAACAAAAAGTGAAAAAAACAAATCACATTAACATCCATACTTTTTGAATACCACTCTCCAAACTAAAGTTGTTGAAAATAAAAGTACATGTGTATAAACGTACAAAAGTAGGCTGGAAGTATATACACTGACTTCCTGATGATATTTGCCTCTGGAAACATGGGTAAGGATTGTTTTAAAGAAAGTATGATTACAAAAATTGTTTTATTATTCTCTGTGATTTTCTGTTTGTACATGTATTTAGGTAGTGAAAAAAGAAAGAAAGAAAATATAGGGTAGAGTGACATCACCAAGATGGCAATGCAAGTTGTTCCTGACTCTAATCTCCCTGACAAGAACAACTATTCAAGAACAGGACACCACTGAGAGAAGCCTAGAACATGGGGATGACTACAGCATCTCCCTACACCACAGAGACCAAAACAGATGGCATTAGAAGACGAGAAGTAGCTATACATTGATTGCATTGTCCTTCACCCAGGCCAGCACACCCATGTGGAGAGTTCTCCTCTGACTCTCTGTCTCCTTCAGTGGAAAAAGAGAATCTAGGAAGAACAACTAGTACCCCCCACCCCCATCATTGTGGGTCACTTTGTAGGGGCCCCTACTCTGATCTCACACTACAGCGATTGCAAGGAAATCTGCAGAGCTCATCCACTGGGAATCTGATTATGATGGAAAAGGGAGGAGGGACTTGCAAAAACCAGCATACCAGATTTTGGTAGCACCCAAATAGTAATCCCAACTGGTGGTTTTGCTCACATGCAGAACCAAGTTGGTGGCACACTGACCAGGGAACTCAGTGGGATACAGATATTGATTCACATCCTCAAATGAGGAATTTTGCCAGCTTTAGAGACTGGTTTGCCCATGCCTCAGCAAGAGACTGAGTCACACAGGCCCCCCACCCATTGTGGAGAATGTCTCCTGGACACATCTTAACAGAGGGGTCAGCAAGAATATTTGAAAGCTATATATTCCAGCAATGCTTGAGCTGATTGGCAGGCAGACAGAGCTGATCACCTCCAGAAAAAAAGCCAGTGCTGGGGTGGATAATTCCTATGCCATGCATAAGAAGGGAGATTAGTTGATAGCCAGGACTATGGGTAGCTCTCAGTTCCTCCCCACTGGAGGGCCTGTTTGCCAAATAGAGAGTTGCCTGGAGTGACACTTCCCCATCTCACCCAGAGAAGAGAGCTGAGACATAGCTCCACCCACCTATTGTGACTCCTAGCCTCATCTGGTCAGAGAACACCTGGAAACTGTACATCCCAGCACTGCTTGAGTTGAGACAGAGCAGGTGAGCCAGCAATTTGAAGAACAAAGTCAGTGGACCTGTTTGGTCAGGGAACTTGGAGTAAGGGTAGACTTGAATTAAGACACCAGAGAGTTTTACTGACTTTAGACCTACTTTTCCTATTGCACCTAGGCAGGAAAACTAATTTATAGCACCACTCATCAACGAATACAGCCTTGAGTCAGCCTAAGCAGGGAATATAACAAAAACACACAGGAATTTGATAGCCTATCCAACAGCACTGCTTACAGTGGCACTTGAAGAGAAAGTACAACTCATGGTTCCCCCATCTGCAAAGCAAAACAAGTAGCCTCACTCAACCAGGGAATTCAGTGCACACTCTTACTTGATTCAGGTCCCTAAACAATAAGGTATACAAAACCTCTCTGCCAAGGCAGGCAAACTAATTAATGTATAGCCCTGTGTATAACTGAATGTAGTACCTAGTCCTGACCATCTAGTAAACCTGACCAGAGAATCAAGGCAATCATACAGTCCTCCTACAACTTTACTTGGGTAGGAAATCAAGTCAGCAATTCTATCCATCTGTTTTCAGTTAATGGCACACCTGCTCATCTTCAACCTCAGAACTCAATTGGCTTGCCCAAAAAATGACCATAGTTGCAGGCCCCACCTGCCCAAGGATATTATGACTATACATAACAAGAAACCCAAATAGAACTGACCAGTGAAGATCGCTTTCTGCCAAAGCAAATATGTAAAGTCTGGAAGAGGAACTTGATTATTCAAATGCACAGATACCAATATAAGGAATCAAGGATTATGAAAAAGCAGGTAAATATGACACCCCAAAAGGAAACTAATAAAGCTCTAATAACTGATCTTAAAGAAATGGAGATCTATGTACTGTCAGATAAAGAATTCACAATACCCCTCTTAAGGAAATTTAATGAATTACAAGAAAGCATAGACAATTACATGAAATTAGGAAAACAATGCAGAGACACATGAGACTGACAAAGTGATAGAAGGCATCAAAACCAAACAGAGGTGAAAATACAATAACTAAACTTAAAATTCAAGAGAGAGTGTTTCAAAGCAGACTTGACCATGCAGAAGAAAGAATCAGCAATCCAGATAATAGAACATCACAAATTATCCAATCAGAGCAACAAAATGACATCAAGTGAAGAAAGCCTGGTGAAACTTACGGCAATAAAAAGAAACAATAATGACATTATGGAAGAAGAAGAGAAAGAGAAAGGGACAAAAAAATATATTGAAAGCAATCATGTCAGAAAACTTCCTGAACTTGGGAAGAGAAGTGGACATATAGATCTAGGAGGCCCAGAGAACTCTAAATAGGTTAAACCCAAATAGGGCTACAATGAGAAACATAATTAAATTGTCAAAAGTCAAAGACAAAAATAGAATTCTAAAAGCAGCAAGATAAAAAAGAGAATGTACAAGAGAATCCCCATAACACTATAGGCAGATTTCTCAAAGGAAACATTTCAGGCCAGAAGAGAATAGGAGTACATACTCAAAATTTTTTGGGAAAAAAAAAATCTGTCAACTGGGGATACTACACCCAGCAAAGGAGTTCTTCAAAAATAAAGGAGGGATAAAGACTTTCCTGAACAAACTAAAGCTGAAGGAATTCATCACCAGTCAACTTGCCTTACAAGAAATGATAAAGGGAGTTCTTTGAGTGGAAGAAAAAGGACACTAATTGAAATACTAAAAACTGTATAGTCAAATTTTAATTCTATAATTTGGTAATGATGGTGCACAATTCACTTACAACCCTAGTTTAAAAGTTAAAAACATGAACGTATGTGGGGGAAATATCAGAAAGGGAGACAGAACATAAAGACTCCTAACTCTGGGAAACGAACTAGGGGTGGTGGAAGGGGAGGAGGGCAGGGGGTGGGGGTGAATGGGTGATGGGCACTGAGGGGGGCACGTGATGGGATGAGCACTGGGTGTTATTCTGTATGTTGGTAAATTGAACACCAATAAAAAATAAATTTATTATAAAAAAAATAAAAAATCCATGTTCAACAAAAAAAAGAAAAATGAAAAAAAATAAAAATAAAAAAATGTTAAAGATAAGATCTATGTGGTGAACAGATAGGTATTCATGTAAAATTCTTTCAAGTATGTTTGAAAACTTTCATAATAAAATGTAGCAAAAAACATGAACATAATAAAAATAATCATAATTTTATAATAGTATGTTAATAGTTATGCAATATATAAATATATAAATGGTAACATCAGTAACAAAATATGAGGAAGAGAAAAAGCAAAAGTATAAATTTTTGGAATTATATTGAAATTAAGTTGCAATCCACTTGAAACAGGGAGCTATAATTTTAACATATTTACATAAGTTTCATGGTAATCATAAGGAAAGACTGTAGGAATTACATAAAAGAATATGATAAAGAAGTTAGAGCATACCAAAAGACAGCAAAGCATGGAAAAGAACAGCAGGATAAGAGACAAGACACAATGGGCTTATAGAACCTATCAGAAAACAGTTAAAATAGCAATAGTACGTCCTTACCTGACAATAATTACTTCAAAAATAGATACATTAATTCTCCAATCAAAAGACAGAGAGTGCCAGAATCTATTAAAACACACACACACACACACACACACACACACACACACACAAATCCAACCATATGCTGCCTACAAGAGACTTACTTCAGCCTTAAAGACACAAATAGACTGAGTAAATGAATAGAAGAAGTTACTCCAAACAAATGATAACTAGGAAAAGCAGAAATAACTTTACTTATTTCAGGCAAAACAGGCTTTAAACTAAAAATGGTGAAAAGAAACAAAGAAGGTCATTACATAATGATAAAGAGGTTGACCCATCAAGAAGATATTATAGCTGTAAATACTTATGCACATCAGAGCACTTTAACATATAAAGCAAAAACTAACAGAGCCAATAGCAGAAATAACTAATGATACAATAACCAGATAAGGACTTCAATACCCCACTTCAAAAATGAATAGATTATCCAGACAGAATCAATAAAGAAACAACAGATTTGAACAACACTATAGACCAAATGGGCCTAACAGGCATATACAGAATACTTTACCCAACAACAGCAGAAAATTCTCCTTTCTCAAGCATGTGCACAACTTATCTAATAAGATAAGCCACACATTAGGCCACCAAACAAGTCTTAGCAAATTGAAGAAGATTGAAATCATACCAAGTATCTTCTCTGGCCACAATAGCATGAACTAGAAATTAATAATCAGAAAGAAAAACAAGAAAATTCAAAGCACATGGCAATTAAACGACACTCTCCTGAAGGACCAATGGATCAAAGAAGATATTAAAAGGTAAATAAAATAGTTTCTTGAAATAAACAAAAATGGAAACACAAACCAGAAATTCTGAGATGTGACAAAAGCATTTTTAAGAGGGAAGTTCAAGGCAATAAATACCTGTGTTAAAAAGCCACCCAGGCATCCCGAAGAAAATTAACATAATAAATATTAGAGCAGAGATAAATGAAATAGAGAAGAAAAAAACAACATAAACGATTAACCAAACTAAAAGTTGATTCTTTGAAAAAATAAAAAAAATGATAAAACATTAGTTAGACTAACCAAATTTCAAAAAGGACCCAAATCAAAATTATAAATGAAAAGGAAGACATTGCAATTAATAATATGGAAATTTAAATAATCATAAGAGACTACTATAAACTTTATGCCAACACTAAATAAACTAGAAGAAACAGAAAAAAATCTTAGAAACATACCATTTACCAAGATTGATTCAAGAAAAAATAGAAAATCTGAACAGACCAATTAATAGTAAAGATATATAAATCAGCAATCTAAAATCTCCCAAAGAAGGAAAGTCCAGTACCAGATGGTTTCACTAGTGAATTTTACCAAACATTTAAAAAGTTAACATCAATCCTTCTCAAATTCTTCCAAAAGTGAAAGAAGAGGGAATATTCCCAAACTCATTTGACAAGACCAGCGATATCCTGACACCAAAACCCAAAAAGATATTATGAAAAAAGAAAACTATAAGCCAATAACCTTAATAAATATAGATGCAAAAACTCTTAATAAAATACTAGAAAACTGAAATCAGCAAAACACTAAAAGGGCTATTCACCATATCATGTGGAACCTATCCTTGAGAGGCAAGGATGGTTTAACATGTACAAATCAATGTACTACTTTGTATTAAAAGAATGAAAAAAGAACCATATGCTCATCTCAATAGAAACAAAAAATTGACAAAATTCAGCATCTGTCATGATAAAAAGTCCTTACAAATTAGGTATAGAAGGATGCCTGGGTGGCTCAGTCGTTGAGCATCTGCCTTCACCTCAGGGCGTGATCCCAGGGTCCTGGGATGGAGTCCTGCATCAGGCTCCCTGCAGAGAGACCACTTCTCCCTCTGTCTGTGTCTACCTCTCTCTCTGTGTCTCTCATGAATAAATAAAATCTTAAAAAAATTAGGTGTAGAAGGAACATATTTTAACATAATAAGGCCATATATGACAAGCCCATAGCTAATATCATATTCAGTAGTAATATCATATTGAAAGATTTTCCTCTAAGATCAGAAACAAGACTCCTATTCAACATAGTACTGGAAGTGCTAGCCAGAATCAGGAAAGAAAAAGAAACAATATACTTCAGAGTTGGAAAGGAAGAAGTAAAACTGTCTTTTTTCAGATGATATGATTTTATATGGAGAAAATCCTTAAAGACTCAACCAAAGAACTGTTAGATCTTACCAACAATTTCAGTAAAACTGAAGTATAAAAAAATTACATAAAAATAAGTAGTGTCTCTATGCACTAAATGAATTTTATGAAAAAAAAAATTAATCTCATTTACACTAGCCTCAAAAGCAATAAAATACTTAGCAATCAGTTTAACCATGGAGATAAAGATATCTACTCTGAAAACTAAAATATTCATGAAAGAAATTAAAGAAGACACAAATAAATGGAAAGGTATCCTGTGTTTAGATTGGAAGAATTTAAATTTAATATTGTTAAACTTTCAATATCGCTAAAGCCATCTACAGGTTTAATGAAATTTCTATCAAGAGTCCAAAGGCATTTTTCACAAAGGTAGAAAAAACACTCGTAAAATTTATCTCGTTTCACAGAAGACCCTAAATAGAAAAAAACAACAATCCTGAAAAAGAAGAACAAAGCTGGAAGTGTCATGCTCCCTGAACTCAAGCTATACTACAAACCTGTGTTTTTCAAAACAGTATGATACTCGGGACAACTGGGTGGCTCAGTTGGTTAAGCGTCTGCTTTGGCTCAGGTCATGATCTTCAGGTCCTAAGATCCAGCCCTGCTTTGGGCTCTCTACTCAGGGGGGGGTATGCTTCTCACTCTCTTTCTCAAATAAATAAACATAATATTAAAAGAAAAACCACTATGATACTGGCATAACAAATGGACGAACAGATTAATAGAACAGAACCAAGTTCCCAGAAATAAATTCAAGCATAACTAGTCAACCAATATTTAACAAGGGAGCCAACAATACTCAATGTAGAAAAGACAGTGTCTTCAAGAAATAGTGCAGCAAATGCAAGTATTGGATATTCACCTGTAAAAGAATGCAACCCGACCTCTATCTCGTATCACTTGAAAATTAACTTGAAATGGTTTAAAGACTGAAATGCAAGACTTAAAAATCATAAAATTCCTAAAGCAAAGCAGAAATAAAGCTCCTTGGGGTGCTTGGGTGGCTTAGTTGGTTAAGCATCTGCCTTCAGCTCAGGTCATAATCTCAGGGTCCTGAGATGAGCCCCACATCAGGCTCCCTGCTCAACCAGGAGTCTACTTCTCCTTCTCATTCTCCCTCTGTGTGTGTGTGTGCTCTCTCTCAAAATGAAAATAGAATGTTAAAAAAAAAAAGAAAGAACGTTCCTTGATATGGGCCTTGGTTTTGACTTTTTGGGTATATAATACCTAAAGCACAAGCAACAGAATAAAAAATAAGTTGGGACTATATCAAACTGTACAGCAAAAGAAACTATCGACAAAGTGAAAAGATATCCTATAGAATGGGAAAAAATAATTTGTAAACTATGTAACCTGATGAGAGGTTAATATTCAAAAGATATAAATAACTTGTACAACTCAATAGCAATGAAACAAAATAAAACAAACAAACAAACAAAAAACAAACAACAAATAACCCAATTAAAGATGGGCAAAAAAACTTGAGTAGACATTTTTCCAAGAAAGATGTGGGAAAGAACAACAAATACATGAAAAGATGTTTAACATCACTAATCATCAGAGAAATGTAAATTAAAACCACAATGAGATATCACCTCATCATACCTGTTAGGATGGCCATCATCACAAGATAAGAGATAACAAACTCTGCTGTGGATGTGGAAAAAGAGACCCTTGTGACTGTTGGAGAAATTGTAAATCTGTGCAGCCACTATGGAAAACAGCATAAAGAATCCTCAAAAAGTCAAAAATAGACCTGCCATGTGATTCAGCAGTTCCACTTCTGGGTATATAGCCAAAAAGAAACAAAGATACTAACACAAAATTATATCTGCATCCCCACATTTGTAGCAGCACTAGCCAAATCTTAGAAACAACTAAGTGTCCATCAATGAAAAATAAAGAAAATGTGCTACACACACCTGCGCGTGCATGCATGCGCACACACACATGTGCACACACTGAAATATTACTCAGACATCAAAAAGGATGAAATCTGGCCATTTGTAACAGCATCGATGGGCCTAGAGGATGTTTTATTAATTGAAATAAATCAGACTGAGAAAGACAAGTACCATATTATTGCACTTGTATGTGGGATCTAAAAAAACAAAACAAAACAAAAAACAAATGAATAAACCTACACAAAAAGCAGAAACAGACCAAAAATACAGATAAGAAACTGGATGATTTCCAGAAAGGAGGCAGGTAGAAGGATGCAAGATGGGTGAAGGGGAGTGGGAGGTCCAGGCTTCCAGTTATGGATTAAACAAGTCACAGATATAAAAGATACAGCATAGGAAATATAGTCAATTATAATGCAATACGTTGTATGGTGACAGATGGGAGCTACACTTGTGGTGAGCAGAGCATAATGTGTTGGGTTGTTGAATCACTATGTTGCACACCTGAAATTAATGTAACATAGTGAGTCGACTATACTTTTAAAAAAGAGCAAAAAAATCAAAAAGAGCATTATTCCATGCTTTGCCCCATACCTCAAAACTAATTTGAGATGAATCAGAGATTTAAAGCTAAAATCATAGATCTCTAGGAGATAAAAAGCAGAGAAGAATATCTTTGGAACCATAAAATAGTTGGACGTGTTTTAGCCTAGACACAAAAAGTATTAAATAAAAATAAATAAATGATAAATTGGGCTTCATCAAAATTAAACATTTTAAAGCTTATCGAAAGGCAATGTGAAGACTATTAAGCCAGAGGGTCATAGGAAATATAATGCCAAAACATTGTATCCAGCATTTTAAAATAACTCCTACACATTAATAATGAATTTTCAAACAATCCAGTAACAATGGCCTACAGGCTTGAACAGACATTTGAAATAGAAGATATACAAGCGTCTTGAAAACATCTTTAGCATTGTTAGTCAGGAAAATGAAAATTAAAGTGACAATGAGATAAAACAATTTCGTTCTTTTTAGACCAGCTAAAATTAAAAAGTCCGACAATACCAAACATGGACAAGGATGTGGAGCACCTAGAAATCTCCTACACTGTTGGCAGGAGTATAAAACGCTCACTTGGGAGTACTGTTCTGATAACGTTATCAATTTCTTTTTTTTTTTTTTTAACGTTATCAATTTCTAAAGAAGTTAAATAAATATCTCCTCTAACTGGGCAACAGAGAAAGGATAAACAGCTTGTCTTATAACCATCGCATGAGATACCACTAGTAATGAACATTTTGCTGAATGAAAGAAGTCAAAAAGGAATTGCTTCTTAGAGGATGGGAATTGACTCTGAGATGCACAGAAAAACTTTTGAGATGATGAAAAGCATCTCCATCTCTTTATATCTTGCTTTGCATGGTGGTTGCATTGCCATATAAATTTAAGAAACTCATTGAAATGAACACTTAACACATGTGCACTCAATTTTATGTAAAGTACACCTCCATGGAGAAAAACAACAAAGAAAAAGTAAAATCACAACTAGCCTAATCAACAAGTACAGCTACCACAGTGAACAATATAGAACTTATGGGAAAATGTACTAGACTCCGCTGTGAGACAGATTCCTGCAGGCAGAGCGAGGGTTAAAGTCAGTATTAAAAAATACTTTGATTCTGTCTTCTAAAATTATGCTTACGTTTGCCTTGGTGAAGAAGACTAAGTATGCAGAAGACTTCATGGAAAATAGAATATTGTTGATATGTAAAGCATATAAGTTAAAATAGATCTAAACCACAAAAAAACATTTGCTTCATGTCTAGTACATGAGACTCTGAATCAGCATTTATCAACTGTGTGTTTACAGAATTAATCTTAGAAAAATGAGCACAGCTTCTAAAGAGTCATTTCAACACATTTTCCAAAAATGCATTGTTTGCATGGGAAGTTAGCCAGTATTTAAAAAAAAATCCCCTTGGCTCTAAATTTATCATTATGCAATCGTCATTGAAAAGAAAGTAAGAGGTCATCTAACGTTTTTTCTAAGCGGAACCCTTGGGGGTAGTATTCAAAATAAATGGATAATTCTTTGGATTTCTGTTCCAAATCTTCCCTTTTGCTGGGAGTAACAGTGACCTGCTGTGATGCCCCCAGGCTAATGCTGTCCTTGTATCGTTACAAGTATATTTATTTAGCTTTTGCAAACATTAAGTGAAAGCAGGTGATGCATGGCATTGGCGAGCAGGACAGGGCTGTTTAATTAAAGAAAAATCCTTTTGCTCTGCTTCATCTAAAGGCTTATGATCTGATTTTAGCAAAGTTCCTTTGCAGAGAAAATAAAAATAATAAAGGACAACTTTGGCATTAGTCATAAGGTATAAACTTCTTGATCCCTAGCTACTCATTCAACAAATATGTACACAGTACTTATTTTCCCTAAAATGGTGCTGGTTACTATGGAGGGAGCATACAAAATAAAGGATGTCCTTAACCTCAAGGAACTCAGCATGAAGGGTCCCAGAGCCTGTAGGCGTTTGGAGATGTCAGCTCGTTACCCTCTCGCTCTGTGTGTTCTCCAAGGCAGATCCTGGACACAAGGGAGTCAGAAGAAAATAAGCAAATCTAGTTTATTTATGACTACCCAAAATGCAGATGCCCCCGTAAAGGTGGATGGAGGACAGCACTGCAGTGTATAACCAGAGGAAGGTGGACACTGTTTACTAGTCTTCTAGCTTCCCTCCTGTGCCCCTATCTGTCCTTCAATAATTCACCACTGATTTCTCTCCATTTGCCCACATTTAGGCTCAATCTGACAAAACAGATGCTTATCCAATACAACAGTAAAGACTGTTTATCCTTAGGGATTAATATGCATTTTATCTCCCTGTCTGAATGTCTCAAGATAAACCTAGTGCTACACAGCAGCTTCTCCCACTGTGACAGGCTCTTAGTGCCCCTAAACAGTCCTGGAATATATCATCTATCTGACACCTACAGTCTCTTTCATTAACATATCACAGCCCCTGAGTCCTGCGAGTGGTACATACCGGGTTATTTTGCAGTCACTGGAATTTACAGCTAAGTTCTCAAATAAGTAGAAAGATTTTAGGGGGTGCCCAACACCTCCTTCTATAAGACTTTATAAATTTGTATCTCATTAGAAAAAGAAAATAAGTTATTACACAGAGCTCCAGAGAAATCTTTCAAGTGTGTATTAAAAAAATTGCCTTGAAACATAAGAAACATGAAATGGAAATGAATTAAACTGATACCATTTTATTCCACTAATGAGCAAATATTTAAAGAACTGGATTTGTCATCCGATCTGCTGCCAATATGAGAGCTCCTTCAATAAGGAGTTGCTATCCCATGGCTTATTAAATTATATTTTTAAAATATGTGTTTTTTTTAAAAAAAAAAAAAAAGGTTTTATTTAAAAAAAAAACTTTTTTTTTTTTTAAATTTGAGATAGAGTGCATGCACACATGCAGAGGAGGGGCAGAGGAGGAAGCTGACTGCCTGTTGAGCATGGTACCTGACCCTGGGATGGAACCCAGGACCCTGAGATCATGACCTGAGCTGAAGGCAGACGCTTAACTGGCTGAGCCACCCAGGCGTCCCATAAAATATCTGTTCTTTTGCAGAACCTTAGTGAAAAATACAAGTACAGTAAAGTAAGGTCAGAAGTCAAGCAACCTTAAAATATTTTAGGTTACCTCATGGGCATATGAATTAATTAGATTATCATAAATGTTGTAGCTTATGTTAATATGTAGGAGGATGATGATATAGGGAAAAGGAAATGGAAATATTCGAATGATTTCATGAACATTATCATGCAATAACAGTTTCCAATAGGGCAGAGAACCAACAGGCCCAGATAACCCCCTCACTTATAGCAAGATTCTGTTTGCTTCTACTATGATCTACTGTTTGCTACTACTATGGTTAGCCAACTGCTAACCAAAACACAGTAAATACACAAACTTGTATAAACACACATATACAGACACAAACACACACACACACACACACAACAGGATTTATTGTTTTTGGCAATCATTCATCTTTTGTTTTGTATTTTGTGACTCATATCCATAGAAAGAATAGATAACATGTACACTTAGCACTTCCAAATAATAATAATGAAGGGAATCAAGGGTTAAGAACAAATATTAAAATGCAGCCATGCTGGGTTGCCTGGGTGGCTCAGTAGTTGAGCATCTGCCCTCAGCTCTGGGCGTGATCCGAGGACCCTGGGATCGAGTCCCACATTGGACTCGCTGCAGGGAGACTGCTTCTCCCTCTTCCTGTGTTTCTGCCTCTTTGTGCCTCTCATGAATAAATAAAGAAAATCTTAAATAAAATAAAATAATACAATAAAATAAAATAGAGCCATACTTTTCAAGTCCGGTGGTTAAACTATTTTGGTCAAATATAGCAGTCACTATAAAGAGCAGACACATCATGGCTTCCGTGTTAGCAATGGCTAAATATTATTGCTTTGCTATTTCAATAGCAAACTGCAGGCCTTTGGAACCAGCAGGCTCTCCTCAAGGACTTGCTGATGTGTAGCAAAAATATTTTAGTGTGAAAAAAACTACTCCCTAGTGCACTTGTTTGCAAACTGCTGAATTTCTAGATAACTCTGTGTTCGAGAACTATTTTTGATAGTGCAGATCTGGTGCTGAAATGCCTCTTAAGAATCAACACTTCTTTTCTTTTCTTTCTTTTTTTTTTCTTTTTTCTTTTTTACTCACAGCATGACAAACCCAGTAGAAACACAAAGCTGCTTGGGTAGCAATTTTTTATTTTGTACAGTAATTTGTTGTGTTGAACCCAGACCTCTCTGTTTCATGCTTACAAAACAGTAAAAAGCAGTCAAGTGAAATGCAAATTAATATGAAACTCAAATACTCTACTTAACAGCTTTCAACTTAGTAGACTCAATTGCCAAAAGAATGTAAAGCAAAGCTTTAACACTGCTGTTAATTATGCTTTCTTGCCAGAAACACTTTTGCCATTACCTAGAAACTGTAAAGAATTGTTTTATTTCATCCAGAAATTTCTGCGTGATTTAATTACTGTTTATTTCTGTTTTATCTTCATCTGCTTTAAGTTAACATAAAATCTAGCAACTAAGCAAATCGTTTTCTTTAATGTTTCTGTTGAGATGTACACAAAACTGAAGTCCATTTAATTTCCATGATAAAGTCTACTTAAAGTAAGGCTGAACTTATTTTTCAATTGTAATTTATATAGATTAAACGAACGTTTATTTTTGTGTTCTCTACTACTGGGAATATGCTTTTGCATATCTAATTTAATCTATTTATGTTAATAAACTTCTAACACACCAGAATTTAAATACATTTCTGAAAGTGAAATTAATATAATAGATAACTGAGATTGTTATAAAATCTTGTGTTTACACTATAGCCTTTCCTTTCAAAAACTATTGCTATTCATAGATGGGGTGCCATATCTCATAATATGTGCCAGTATTGCAGAGACAAACAAGACATTTTACTTCCTTAGTGGAATTCATTATCTACTGAGGAAATACACATTTAAACAAATAATTACAATACAAATTCTAAGTATTATCAGTGTTTTTCATGAAATCAGTATCTTTTGTTCTATCAACAGGTACTTAAAGCTCACCCACAGTGTGATTTTTTGATTCCTCTGGAGACCAGACCCAAATAGGTCAGGAGTCTAGTGATTGAGCTTTTGCTTAGATATTTTCCAAATGTTAGATGCAGCATTGATTGCCCAATTCACCACCATTTCCACCACACCTTTATTGTCACATAGAAGACCAGAGCATCTCTTTGGTTGCCACAATCACTAAATCTGAGACCCTTGAAGTTGTTCCACCTTTAGTAAATCACATAAACCCTCCTGTTGACTATATCAACAAAACTCCATTGGAATTCTAGCTGAGATACTCAATTACAATTGGATAACTGACAAACCTCTACTTTCCTTTGCAATATGAGAACACATGCCACCCTTCATAAGCTAACATGACATTGCTGACCTACCATCTGCCTTGAGAATATTTCCTAGTGGTGAGAATAGGTTTTCTCTGATCCAGATACACCTGGTCCCTTTTTGACAAAAAGCATGCATTTGGAGACAGCTGGCCAAACTTAGGGGCATGCTGTGTGGCTGTGGAACAGGGCACAGTTAGCTGGCTCACATGGGGACTGAACTTTGGCCTCATTAGTAATATACTGTAATCAGGTGAACTCGGTAGTCACTAACAGCTCTATTGAAAATCAACAATATGCTCAGCTATCCACTATGAATATACTCTCTCTTCAGTGTGTCGGACCAAAGATCCTCTATGACAAATATTAAATTTTCCCTTTTTATCTCTTTCATTTCTGGTAAGAGAAAGACCTGCTGCTTACCTTTTCCTCTATTTTTCTCCAATAATATTTTTCTCCTTCAGCTTACCTTACGATGACCATATTTCTCTGGGACTCTCTCTATTCTAAGGATGCGTAATATGTAGGACCAATTGATAATTTAGAAACCCTGAAGTCTGGGTTGTAGTTTGACTAGCTTCTAAATATGGGAAAGTATTTTATGCTATCAGTACATAAACAACAAATAAAAATGGCACCAAATTGGAAAACAAAAAGGGGCAATTAGTGGTCATAACCTGAAATATGCTAACATTGCATAGCTTCAAAGAATGGGTCACGGGCAATATAAATCGCTCAAAGGGGGCTAAGGAGAGAGGTAGACATTGAAATGAAAATTTTTTCACCAAGGACTACTAGGACAATTATTTCACTAAATTAATTTGATTCTTCAGTTATTATGAGGTTGGGTAATTGTGTTAAGAAATACCAATAATTTTCTACAATAGCATATCCACTTTCAGCTTTAGGCACATGGACTTCTAAAGCTGGAAAAGTCCCTAGAGTACATGTAGCCCACTTAAATTCAAAGAGACTAACTAATTTCTCAACATTATAAAAGCTGGATAATGACAGAGTTGAATTTTTAGTTATAGTATAATCTAAGCTGCTATAACAAAGAGGCTCATAGAGTTGAATTTGTTTTTCCATTATTAAAAGTACTAAGAAAACAATGGATATTGTTGGACAAGTAGCAGTCTCTGGTATAATAGAATTTTAATGACTAGATTGCAAAGTTCAGTCTTTCTAGGACAACAGACACAATTTGAGTAAACTAACCTATTGTTAAAAATTACTATTTTATTAAAATTTTATATCAGAATACTTACTATCTTTGTAGTCACTTTAGATGGCCTTTTCTCATATCTTTTGTTATCTCTTCAAAAATATTCTGTATATGAAAAGGTAAAAAAATTAACATATATATACTATACTAAAGATAGAGTAAGTCTTCAAGAGTCCAATGTATGAACCTACTTGAGAAAATCAAATAGTGATAAATACTTGTTGATATAAGTCTTAAAACTTTATTGAATCAAAATTACAGTACTATGACATTTAACCTATGGAAAGGAATTTGCACATTTATTTCAAAATTAACTTACACTATTAAATAGTATTCAAAAAACTGTATATGTTTTATTGGACAAGATCTAGTGCCTGGAATATTTGAAACACTTTAGTTACTCAAATTTTTGAACAAATGGTTGAGTAAAAAAAATGAATGAATGAATGAATGAATGAACCATTTCCTCAAGAACAATTTTGATTGCCATAACTATAGTGGTCTGCACAGATTAAATATTTTAAAATTGCTTGTTGAATTAAATTCATAAGTTCTCCTTTTGATGATTACTGATCGCTTTTTGTCTCCTAGATCCTAAAAATAAGTTTCATTTTCTTTGACTTTAAGGATTAAGAATTTGACAATCAAAATATGTGTGCATTTACACTAGGTCTAAAGCTTGCTTGGTCTTTTTTTTTGCCCAGCTCATAAATGGCCCCATGTTTTTCATTAGAACTTTGGAAGGTGAGTGATAAAAATGCCCTTCTATACATATCAGCGAAATATCCTGAGACACTTGGTGTCTCTACACTGGAGTATCAGAAAGCTCCATTAATTTTTGTGACCTCTGGCACTCTACTTGTATAACACAATGTAATATCTTTGCTATATTTTCCCAAGTCTCCCCAAGCCATCTCCTTTCCTTTCCATTTTTTTCCCCCTTGAATTTCCTGTCATCTGTATCCCTGGCTTATAAAAACATATCCCAAAGATTTCCAAATAATACACTGTAGGAGTTCTTTTAAGAAGTTCTTACTTTCGTAGCTCTTGGGTATGAGTTGAAAAATTTTAAAAAGCCACTAGACAGTGGAATGTACTAGACTGTTGGCCTGACTATAAAGTCTAGTACTATCTCTTTGTTTCCTTTTCTCTTTGAAAAGTTCTGGCTCAAAGCCACAACCAATTCTTTTGCCTCCTGCCTCCAGACCAGCTGACTAGCTGGCACCACACCCTTAGGAGCAAGGAATTCTTCCCTTTGTAGGGTTTAGCTGTCATTGCTCAGGCATTTCATGCAGTGTGATAACTTCTCTACTTCCCATAAATATAATCTACTTTTAGAAGAATTGTACTTACTATGTTTGAGTTGGTGACAACCGTATGACATTATATGCTGAGATTTCAAAATCCAAGAAATGATTTTTGAAAACACATACCATGTAATCAAGTGGGAACACTAGGATACATTAAAATATATCACAGATGATTTTATTGTAAAATTTCTAAATCTTATAACTCATTTCCTGTCCTATACAAATTCTATTTTATTTTTTTAAGTTTATTTTTATTTTATTTTTTTTCAAATTCAATTTTAATAGCATTTCCAAGGTCTATTTATAATAAAGTACCTCTTCATTAATGTTTGTTTCTAGTAGCTATAAACTAGAGACTTCTGTTTCTTGAGTTTATATTTCAAAGCAATTTTAGAACTGCAGGCTTATTTTGTTTTCTACTTTGTTAATTGGCTGCAAGTTTCAAGTATCGAAGTGAATAAAAAATAGAGTGATGACACTTCTATGCATCTGTTCTTTGACATATATTTAAAGCATGCAAATTAATTTTATTAGGAAGGCATGCATGATAACATTAGCATTTTTCATATAAACTAATTTTTCACAGCTCTGTGAATTTCCTTTTTTTTAATTAAATATTTCTTTATTTTTTTTAGTGAGAAAGTACACATCTGGTGGGGAATGGCAGAGGGAAAAAATCCCAGGTGGACTCCTTGCTGACTGTGGAGCCCAACATAGAGCTCAGTCTCACGGCCCTGAGATCATGACCTGAGCTGAAATCAAGACTTAGATGCTTAACTGACTGAGCACCAGGCATCCCAATTCTATGAAATTTCTATAAAAAATGTCTCTGAAACCAAATTAACTAATATAGAACCAATCAAATTCTACAAATTAAAGGACTCACACACACACACACACATATATATATATATATATATATATTCAAAAATTTGCAAAATTAGTGAAACTTATTTTTCTGAAAAAAAAAAAAAAAAAAAAAAAGGGAAAACAAAGAAGAGGCACAGGGTACCAGCCAGGAAAAGAAAATACTTTAGTAGAAGACAGGATAACTTCCTTGAAATTTTTGAAAAGCTATACTGTGGAGGGATCTTTTATTTTGAAGGCCAAAGAGTAGACCAAGGACTATTAAATAAAAATCAGAGGAAAATTGATTATATTTAATTATGTGGGCTTTCAATAAGAGTTGCTGAGCAATCATTGCCTTGTGAGGTTGTAAGGATCCTATCAGGGCCAATATCCTGAGACTTACTGACAGACTGCCATCGCATTGAGGGTTATAGTGAACAAAGCCAGCTATATGCCAAAAACAACCCAAAAAACACTGGCCACATAAGAAGTTGGATTTGACATTCATCCCAAAATTACATCTGCTGTTTATTAAATTCTTCTCCCATCTAGCCTGGAATCCTCCTTTTTAGTAATCTCTTAAAAAAAAAAAAAAAAGGAATATAAGAGCATTGTTTCCAAAAGTCCTCATGAAAATAAACTTAAGTAACCTAGGTATGCCCTTCTAGGCCTATTCCATTATCATATTAGAATGTGCTAAGTTATCAGAACAACTTGTTAGACATAGATAAAGGTGATTTTTAATGAAGATGCTGCTGAATAATAGCAGCAGCAAACGCTGGGAGTAAGAAGGTAAAACCCCTGGATGAGAATACAAACCTGGAGAGAGATTGTTAACAGAAAGAGTAGAAATTGGCTTAAAGGTATATAAACATTCCCATTTGGCTATTATACCCGGACATCAGAAGAGTCCTAACTCCCACATGAATTCATTTTTTTATCAAAGTATGTTAAGCCCTTAGGTTGTGCCAGATGCTCTTCCAGGCTCTGAGAAAAGTGCAGTGAACATAGTAGGAAAAGATTCAGCCCAAGAGGTGTTTATAGTCTACCAGGAATTCCTAAAAATATAATCTAAAGTGTAACAGTGAGGTGTTATCTGGAAAATCCAAATAAAAACTATCTCATCGAACTCTTGCAAAAGATAAAACCAAAATTATGTAAATACTTGAAGTGTCCCATCTGGCTTTACAAGGGACCTAGGAAGACAGATGATAAATTCTCAATGTTAAACTATATTGATTGATCTTAGAAAATAGTTTTTGGGGACGCCTGGATGGCTTAGTGGTTGAGTATCTGCCTTCGGCTCAGGGTGTGATCCTGGAGTCCAGGGATGGGGTCCCACATCGGGCTCCCTGCAGGGAGCCTGCTTCTCCCTCGGCCTGTGTCTCTGCCTCTCTCTCTCTCTGGGTGTCTCTCATAATGAATAAATAAAAACTTAAAAAAAAAAGAAAAGAAAATAGTTTCTAGAACAACATTCATCAACTTTAATTTTATGACAACTCTTGTTTATATTTCTGTACTATTTGAAGAGATAATTTATTTAAAAAGTTAATAAACCAAAAAAATATGTAAAGTAATAAGTATAGAATGGAAAGTATCTCTCAGTTCTGCCCTGTATCCCATTTACTGGCTCTCCCCCCTAAAAGTACAGTGACCATTATTATTAACCATTCTTGTCTTTATGCAGGTAAATATTAGTATGAGATTCTCTATTTTTATGCAAAAGATACAGTAATATGCATGCTATTCTGTACTTAGTTTTTTTCCCTCCACATAATATCTCTCAACAATCTTTCTATATTGGTACAGAGAGAACTTTCTCATTTATTTGTTATAGCTGCATAGCGTTCCGTTCTGTGGATGAACCATAGTCCCCTCTTGATAGACATCTATTTTATTTTCCATCATTTGTCATGTCAAATTATCTCTAATAAATGACATTTCCATGCATAATTTCTGTACTGCAAAGATATTTGTAGAATGCATTCTCAGAATTGTTTGATTAAAGTGGAAATATACAGGCAGTTTTAATTTTGCTAATATGACCTCCTCAAAGGTTGTAGCATTTATCCTCCTACCCTTAGTGTATGAAAGTTATCTCCTTATTTAGCAGATTATATTGATACACTTTTGGATTTTTGCCAGTATATAGGATAAAAATGTTATCTAGGTATAGATTTAGTTTGGGATCTTACATGGTCAAAACTGTTTTGAGAAGTCTTTATTCTGGAAAGACAGTATGGCTATAGACAATGTCTTGGCTCAAAGTTTTTTCCCTTTGGTTTCATGGAAGCTGCTTCTCTGACTTCAGTGGTTGAACGTTGTTCTAGGGAAATAAGGTTAACTTTCACTTTCTCCCTTTGAAGAGATTCTGCCTTTAAATCCCTTTGTTTTATTCTGAAGCATCTTGATGCTGACCCTTCCTGGTGAATTTTTGTTCACTCTTGACCTAATAATATAGTATTTTATATCTTGACTATATAGTCTTTAGGTTTTATTTAATTTTTCTTGACGTATTGTTTCGCCTTCAAATATACTTTTATACTTTAAATATTCTTTTATTTTTTTTTAAGATTTTATTTATGTGTTTCAGAGAAAGAGAGAATGGTAGGGTGAGGGGCAGAGGCAGAGGGAGAAGCAGACTCCCCACTGAGCAAGGAGTTCAACAGGGGGCTCCATCCCAGGACCCCGGGATCATGGCCTGAGTTGAAGGCAGATGCTTACCCGACTGAGCCACTCAGGCACCCCTTCCATACTCTTTTAATGAAATATTTTTTATGGTTTTCTTCTTTGGGTACCACACACATGCTTATGTTGGACCTTCTATGTGCACCTTCAGTAATTCTTTTTTCTCTCTTACTGCTTTTCCTGTATCTATTATTTTTATCTGTATTTTAATTGTTCTTTATGTTTCAAATCCTTCTGCATTTTCTTTCAGTAATGATGTTATTTATTCCTTCTCCTTCATTTCTATTCCAGCACTTTGGTTTCATCTCATTCTGTTACCTAGCATCACTTTCCTGAGACTTTTCATCTCTGCTGCTTGGTTTTTCCTTCTATAAGAGATGATGAAAGAAGCTACATTCTTTTCTTAAAAATTCTTAGAATAATGTTAGTTTATAATTTTCATCTGCGTTCTTAAAATAATAAATTTTGGCTGTTCTTGTTCTGTCTCTTTAAAAATTCTGCACCTTTTTGTTCTAACTGCTTATTATATCTTTGCTTTGATGCCGTACTTGTTACTTTTCTTATCACCCTTCACCGTATGGGTCGCCTTTCCCTAAGTTTCCTTTTCAGAAGAATTCCATGAAGTGTATGGAAAGTAGGACACCAGGGTCACCTTGCAGGCTTCATAAAACAAAGCTTTTTCTCCCGCCGCCTCCCCCGTTTGTGAAGGAATCAAGTTGCAAATGCAACTTTGTTAAACTTTGTGTAGCTCTGCATCCTCTCTTCCTATTATTTAGCACCCAGAGGTTTTTCCTGTTGGCCCTTCTCACCCCAATTTCCACATCTCTTTTGTCTACAAAAGATCCAGGGTTTTCACTTCATGATGATGCCCTTGCCTTCAGGAAGTGTGTTTTACTGGTCCTGTCTGAGATCTGTCACCAATTGGTCTATTTTCCACTGTATTTTTTTTTTTTAAGTTCACTTTACTTCTAGTTCAGGGTTGTTTTTTTTCCCCCCTTCAGTTCCTTTTTTTTTTTTTTGCCCTATTTTAGGTGTTTTTAGTGGGTATTGCTCTTATTTTACAGCCTGTGAATTATATCTTTCTTCTAGTTTTTCTTAAAATATTTTTTCTGATCTTTTGAGTTCCTGGAAGGAAAGGAAATAGATCATAATTTACGCAGCTACACTGTTTCTGGTGGTTATTTAATTTAAAAAAGAAATAACTCTGGAACATTGGGATGGGGGAAGAAATGGATATCGTCTATTGGGTCTCAATTCTTCAATGGTAGTAAGCACTGATTCAGACTTGAAAAGATTCAAACTTCTTTTTATATCTTTGTTATAACCAAATACAGAGGAAGGTTGTCCTTGTGGAATTAAAAGCTTTTT
The DNA here is from genome assembly GCF_018345385.1 of Vulpes lagopus. Taxonomy (NCBI): domain Eukaryota; kingdom Metazoa; phylum Chordata; class Mammalia; order Carnivora; family Canidae; genus Vulpes; species Vulpes lagopus. The sequence continues at coordinate 140,302,023 of NC_054827.1, forward strand.
GACAACGAGACAGTAAATGAAAAACCTATGATTTTCCTCAACAGTATTTCTTTTCTTTACCACCATGAAATAGACATATGCTATGAAAGCCAACGTTAGCAAGTTTAATTGTTGATACTTTTAACTTGATTGCAATGTAGTTTGAAAACTCATGCAACTTGAAATTAAGCTTTCAACAAGATTCCACCATCCTCCTTCTTTTTTCTGTTTCACTAATTGCACCTGCAATCAACCAATTGCTTGCTCAAGAGGTTAATTAGTTACACCTGCATTTTTGCACCTGCAATTTTGGTGACCTTTTGAGGTTAATACTCATGCCTTTATTCACATTTCTAACTTCTAAGCTAACCAATAGTGGATTTTTTGCTTTAACTGTTCAAAGACATTTTTTTTGCTTCCAAGGTAAATTTGGAGACAAGCAATAGATAGCTGACAATGATTTAATCAGAAAAGTTGTGTTCTTTTTATTGCTAAATAAATAAATAATGACATTTTCCAAGGAAAGAGTACTTACAAATAAACAAAAGAAACTTAGAGATCAATTTTTAGGTGTTAGACACAACTATTATGTGAAAAGAATGCTATTTTTCCAAAAAATAGCATAACTCATAAATGTTATAAATTGTCTGTTTTTTTGTCTTCACACGTGTCATGGAAGGTTCAAAAGTTACATTGCAAAGATGCTCTTTATGCAGGCTGAATGGTCACCTCCATAAGAGAAATTAATTATTGGGGCTCCTGGACCCTTGAGATTTTCATCTTTTGCCAAGTGATGTCTAAGTTCAAGTCCTGGTAATTTGAAATGAAGTCAAACAGACAAACCACTTAACCTGAGATGAAAATTAATGGTTGGAAATGAATTACTTCCTTAAATATTTAATTACTTATAGATATAAAAGTCAGTGGTCAGGATCAAAGGTAAACTTTTGACATACTATTGCTCAGCAGGGTCTTTCATGACTAAAATCTTTGATTTATTTTTAGGAAATATTTATAAGAAAGTAAATTTGAAAAAAATAAACAAACGGCACATCTAGTTTGTTCTGAGAATACTTGAATCTTATGGTCTCTGTTCTATCTCAATTGTTTTTTTTCAAATGTGCTATTTAATAGATGCTAAGATGCCATCAGCACAAATCTAAGAAAACTATTAGCTTGTTGAAACCTTGAGAACTTTAGAAATAATAAACCAGCCCAAACCAACCAAATGTGTTGTCAATTGTGAGGCCGGATAGATTTGTTTGCACATTTCCTGTGTCTGTTACTCTCATTTATGAAGATGAATTTGCAAAAGAGACAGGGGAAGATAGATTTATTACATATTCTATTATCCTTCCTCTTTCAGGATTTGCTGGGTCTAAGGCCCTTGACCAAGAATTGTGTTTATTAAATTATACTTGGGTGGTTTACTATTGTTCAAGCTGAAGGAGCTCATAAGAAATCACCCCTGAGAAATGCAGTGATGTGTTTACTGAAAGGATGTTAGTGAAACCATGATTCACTGGGTTATACATTATCCTTTTTACCAGAACCTTGGGGAAATGCCTCTGGACTTTTCCAGAGTAGTTTGGTTTCCTGTGAATCAGAAGTTCATTTCTGTCTCATGGATACTATGAATGTCTTGACTTGATATATTTTCCTTTTCCTGTTCAATGCCAAGAAGCTTAAAGCCAACATAATGATCAACCTTTAAGAGATTAGTATGTTTGACATGTCTTTTATGTATTCATCATCTTCTGCATGTATTTTCTCTTTGCTCTTTATTTTCCTTATTTATTTATGAAAAGTGGAGGGATATAAGTTACCTTAAGAAACCAGATATGTATTCAAAGCTGAATGTACAAAGCCTTTATCTCCAACAAAACCTCACTTTAGAAGAAACTTTGATTAAGGAAGTATTAACTGTAATTTATTAGCACTCTAATATTTTCTCACAGTTTCTAAGATTTTTAGAGCCAAATGAAAAAAATAGGGAAATTTAGGAAATTAGTGTGAAGAGAGATGATATTTCCTCATGCTTCCTCCTGTAGAGTTAAATTGTGTGCTGTGTGTTGTATGTATGTGCATGTGTGTCAGTGCATAGATAGTCCTATATGACAGGCATAATAATTCCTCACACACCACTTCTATGCTAACAGAACCATAACTTTTTGTCAAAGATTTACTTATTTTAGAGAGAGAGAGAGAGGGAGTGTGCAGGGAAGAGGGACAAAGGAAGAGGGAAAAAGAGAGAATCTCAAGTAGACTCCCCATTGAATGTGGAGCCTGCCTTGGGGCTAGATCACAGGCTCATGAGATTATGACCTGAGCCAAAGCCAAGACTCAGAAGTTTAACTGACTGAGCTACCCAGGCACCTCAGAGTCTTGATTTTCTTAAGGTATCAGGAGAAATCCCTTGATCTCAGAGAAAGTGGGCCTGAAACCTCTTGTTAGGGAGTGGTTACTATCCATTCTCATGAAAGGGGTGAAGGAAAAATCTGGTAAGGGTCTTTATACAAAAGTAATTTCACAAAGAGGAAAACAGCATGAGAAGTTGTATTACTGCCCTGACTTGTACTCTTCTTAAGAATTAGGTCTTGGGATCCCTGGGTGGCGCAGCGGTTTGGCGCCTGCCTTTGGCCCAGGGCGCGATCCTGGAGACCCGGGATCGAATCCCACGTCGGGCTCCCGGTGCATGGAGCCTGCTTCTCCCTCTGCCTATGTCTCTGCTTCTCTCTCTCTCACTGTGTGCCTAAAATTAAAAAAAAAAAAAAAAAAAAAAAAAGAATTAGGTCTTGATATCTGGAGCTGCAACATCCTTCTTGTAACCATGAAGGAACAAACTTAGAATTAAGCAACCAAAATTCTAAGGATCATAGAGTAGAAAGAAGGAAAAATCCTAGCTTCTTTTTGTTGTTGTTGTTGTTCTTTTTGATACAACTAAATAGTTGAACCAGAACTATCAACTTTTCACCTCCAAATTTGTTGCATAGAAGAAAAGGATATTTTTAGTGATACTTTACTTTTTGAAAATGTTACTTGCAATTGGATGTGATCCTGATGATATAGTCTTAGAAGACAAAGGTTAGGAAATGTTTTTAAGCCTAGCCATTTCTCCTAGTGATTGATAACAGAAAGAAGGATTATCTCCTCTATGGTCACAGTGCTGAAGTTTATTAAAACTTCCTGTACAGTTTGTAGTCTGACAACTTTCTTTCTACGCTTTTATTGTTATCTGTCACAGAATGTATCTGATTATCAGAAAAGTCAAACCAATAGGTATTTTTACTTTCCTATGTTTACTTTTAATCTTCTGAATTATATATACATATGTTATATATATATATATATATATATATATATATATAAGTTTTAGCAGTTAGTAATGAACCACATTGATTATTTTTCCAAAATTGATTTTTTATTGGAATATAACTGACATACAATATCCTATTAGTTTCAGGTGTGCATCAGAGTGGTTCAATATTTTTATACAATAAGAAATGATCCCCATGATAAGTCTCATTACCCATGTGCCCCCAAATTAATATTTTGGATGTGGATATACTTTGTGTTTTGAGGTAGACTTGCCCAATTTAAATTTGCTTGAAATGTACAATGAGAGGCCATTTTTCATTTAACACACATTACAGTTTAATGCTTCCAAAAGAAAAACTGGCACTTATTACAGTAATTCTGGATTAGAAATGAAATGGTATATACAGAAATAAGAAAAGGAAAATCTATAGAGAATTTCTCTACAGAAATGAAACAAAGTAAATTTATGAAATCCAGGAATAGTACAAACAGTGAAACCTATTAGTGGAAAGAGTATGAAATAAAATGTAGAACTGTGAACAAGAATATGACATTAAGTAATGAAACAAAAAAGAAATCAGAGAAGTGATATCCCATATATAATATTTAGAAAACATTGATCATTTATCTAACATTGTGCAAAAAAACCTTGCATTTAGAATTACATTTAACACTTGAAACCACCCTACTAACTTAGTTATATTTTTATCACCATTTTACAAGCAGGAAAACAGCCCTGGGGCAATACAGTAATTTACAATTACACAGCTACCAATCAAAGTAAGGAATGACTCATGTCTTAACATAATTATAAAGTCTATACATCCAATAATATTGTAGTCCCTTTTAGTAAATGTATTAGTACAGCAAGGTATATTCCCATATAGATCACATCTGCATTTTTATCTAACACACATTTGTATATTCATCTATGCCCCAAAATCTATTCCTCTACTAATGCTTTAGAGATTTTAGGACTAAAGTCAAATGTTATAATTTGACTATTTATGCAATACAAAATTTTACCATTGTACATATCAGCCAAACTGTTTCCAGCAACCATTTTCATTTCTGCTCCTCAATTAATGTTAATCACAGTGATTATGCTAATCTAGGTTGTATACAGTATACAAGAAATAACAAGGAGAACCATTTTAGACTAAACAGCCAAAACAAGATCCACAGTAGACACAAATACTTTAATTGTAAATAATTTGAATTAGGTCATATGCTGAATAAACAGGAAACTTATTTAAATATTGAAGAACAAACAGAATTTTCTATTTAGAATGGTACATCATAGTATTTATCTCTTGATATTTTTGCTTTCACATTATTTCTGTTCTTTATGTACTTTCACATTATTCTGATAAGCAAGCTAAGAAACAGTGATAACAGTTTTGTCTAAGTTGACAATTCAGGTTGATTTCTACCAATGATAATGTCTGGCTCTTCGTTATGTATCATAACACAGGATGATGGTACACACCACACACATAACCTTTGGGGTGCTAAAATGCCCCTCTACCAGTTCTTGGTAGCAAAGGCAGCTGTGAAAAAAACTGGAGTCTGAGGAAAATGTGTTTCCCTATTATATACACACATCAAAATATTCTCTCATGCTTAGAGCCAATTGGAAAAAGTTAATGAAACTTCTCTAACAAAAAATGTCAGTATGTATTACAGCTTATATTATCCAATCTGTTCCCACACCATTGTCAACCTTCATAACCCGTCCAGCTGAAACATAATATGTACAGAGACCAGGAACTTTAGGCTGATTATAAAGGAGAGTTTCCTTGCACAATAATGTAGTGTAGCAAAACAAATGCCATTTTTTTCCTAAAATTTTGATAATTTATACATTATGGACCTTTGCAGTAACATTGACTTAATACTTTGCTTTAAAATAGTATTCTGTTGGGACGCCTGGGTGGCTCAGCAGTTGGGTGTGCCTGCCTTCGGTTCAGGCCGTGATCCCAGGGTCAGGGATCGAGTCCTGCATCAGGCTTCCTGCGGGGAGCCTACTTCTTCCTCAGCCTGTGTCTCTGCCTCTCTCTCTCAGTCTGTGTCTCTCATGAACAAATAAATGAATCTTTAAAAAAATAGTATTCTATTATAAAATATAAATATATAAATTATGTATAATATTATTAAAATATTATATAAATACATTAATATGCAAGTATATATGTATATAAATTAATATATATTTTGTAAATCCAAATTATATAAAATATAAGTATTTTATATTTATAGATTTGTAAAGTATGAAAATTTAATATACACATATACTATAAATGATAAATTGTGGTCATATTTATGTGTTACATATTATATCTGTAATACATAAATGTTATTTTTGTAATTGACAAATATCTTGGGGCTCCTTAAACCTTGTGCCTGAAGTAAGTGTCCCACTCACTTCAACTACTCCCAGTCCTACTATGAATTTGTTCTAATTTTATATGTCAAGATTCATATAAAAGTTCAAGCATGCCCAATGGACATTCTCTATAAAACAGATTTAAGGAGACATTGTGGTCTTTCCTTTGGAGAATTGCAGAAGAAAAAAATCATAACAAGGAATAATCTGTGCTAAGGGTTTTCTTAGAAGGAATAGGAAGGGGGGGGTGAAATTGCCCTATTTTCATGAGTGTAGGAACAGCATGAAGATGAAGACATCAACCTATTTCATACCATACCTCCTTGTTTCTAAAAAGCTAAGATTTTTTTTTAATGTATAAAGTAGGGGAGATTTGGGTACCAGAGAGTGAAGATTTAAGTAAATGTATTAGAACTATTACATCCAAATATGTGGTGTCTTCAAAATGGTCATCATATTTATTGACTAATTCCAGTGAAGTGCCATAAGCATTTTGTAATTTATTCCTGTGACTTGCTCTCAGAAGTGCATTATGAGCCATAGGGATGAAGCAGTCTTGTTAATTTAGAGGCACAACACATTTTGTCTTAAAATAATTTTGCCAATTTAAGTGCCTAACACTTACACGAGATGAATTTCTACTATTACTAGAAACCAAATCTACTTGCTAAGAATGGCCACCTGCCAAGATTAATTGAATTTAAATGATTTGAGCAAGCTTCAAAAGATATTCCAAAAAAAGAAATTAGAAAATATCTTAATATATATGGATTTTAAAATAAGAAAACAAGTGCTAGTTTGCTAGTTCACACTTATTTATAAATAGATTTGCCAAAACTAAGTTGAATTATTTTATCATCATACCTTGTACATTACTTATAGTCGATATCCTTCAACAGACTTTAGATTAGTAGTTATGGTGATTTTCTACGGTAAAATCATTGAGTCAAACAAAGACATATACATATATAAAATCAATAATACCCTTGAAAATATACATTCCCTCTTGTTAAATTCAAATCCGTGTGAAGTTGAAGGTACATCTTCCATCTTATTCCTTAGAAAAAAATGTGGTTTCTTCAAGTTGAACACTAAGTGAAGTAGTTGGATTATATTCAGGGACCATATTTTCAAAAATGCATATATCTAAATACTAGAAACCTACTCAGTATGGTGATTAGTTCACACTGTGAAACATATGTGGGAACCAAGGCCAAATAATGGAAAAGTGACTTTCCATTCTAGCTCTTCATGGTAATTCTGGATTTTTGTTTATTGGGTCACCTGTTGGGGAAAATACCATGCACCTTTTAAAAGTATTTTTTTTTTCTATCTCTTGTGTGTTTTTATGTGTGTGTGTGTGTTCAATATATAGTTTAATTTTCTAAGTAAAATGCAATTATAATTGCATTCAATTAAATATATTTAATTGAAGACTGATGTTTCTTTTAGAGGTACCTGATAATTATACCAGAAATTATTCGTTTTTAAAGAATAGAAATGGTTATTTTGTTTGAATGGTCATTTTTATTTAAAATGTTCTAGATAATCCTAATGGGAGAAAAATAAATTTTAGCTAGAGTTAGTCATTTGTATGTTAGAAAACGTTGATTAAAACACTTGGTGTAGGGCAGCCCAGGTGGCTCAGCGGTTTAGTGCCTGCCTTTAGCCCAGGGTGTGATCCTGGAGACTCGGGATCGAGTCCCACATCAGGATCCCTGCGTGGAGCCTGCTTCTCCCTCTGCCTGTGTCTCTGCCTCTCTCTCTATCTCTCATGAATAAATAAATAAAATCGTAAAACAAACAAACAAAAAAACACTTGATCTACCCACAAATTTGATAACCTACATAAAATGGACAAACTTCTTAAAAAATACAATTTGCAAAAGAAGATATAGACAATTTAAATAGGTCTATACCTATTAAAGAAATTGAATCAACAATTGATAACCTATCAAGACAGAAAGAACAAGGCCAAATGGTTTCACTCCTGAATACCCCCAAACATTAAAGGATGAAATTTAACCAATTCTCTACAATTTATTTCAGAGGATAAAAGCAGAAAGCATACTTCCTAACTTATTCTGGGGCCAACATTACCCTAGTACCAAAACCAGACAAGAAAAGAAAACTATAGACCAATATCTCTCATGAACATAGATGCAAAATCTTCAATAAAATATTAACAAATTGAATCTAATGATGTATAAAAGAGAATTATAAAGTATGGCAGGGTAGAATGTATGCCAGGCAGGTACACAAAGCTTGCCCAGCATTCAAAATCAGTTCATGTTATCTCGCACATCAACAACTTAAAAAGAAAAATTGCATGATCAAAGCATTATAATAGTTAATTTCATTAAAAATAAACATACAATATACTATATATACATATTAAAAAATCCTTAAAAGTCCTTCGTAAATAATTTGCTATAGTACAAGAAAAACACATGTATGTGTGATTTCTAACCCATCAGAAATCTCACTGAATATGTGGAGTGGACCCTCATTGTAGATAGCATATAATCCCAGGTATACTAACACTAAAACACAAAATGAAGTCAGGAGATTCAGCATGCATTTCACCTTACCAAATTATTTTCTCCCTGATATTTTTACTTGTTTTTTTTTTTCTTCCATTCTTCCTTTCCATACACATTTGTCTTGTGCAACATTTTATGAAGCTGAATCCAGAACTGAAGAGCTACAATTTATTAGTAATTGTTGATTATTTTAATGGTAGACAAAGACCTATGTCTTCCAAAAGCTCCTGTTCTGACTATCCACTTTGGCAAGTTTGACACTGTTTACCACTTGTATTTAAAAATAAAGGCAATTATTCAAGGTTCAGGGACTCTGTCAGCTTATCAGTCAATTAAGCACTAGGAAGTTCCTTACTCAGCACACACTCACAGGGCACTGTGAGGACAGAAAAAGGTATTGATGATAGTCTCTATTTTCAGTTGCTTTTAGTATTTCTCATGTAATACAGTCATTTCTGACCTTCGGTTTCCCCAAATTCTAGTACTTATAAATGCTTTTATTTCCAACTCCAAATGCTTAGAATTGCTTGTATAATCTGGCCAAAGTCTGACTCATTGGACTGGTCCCCAGAAATCAAGTCTGTACCTGAGGACTTGCCCTCTGGGGCAGGCAGATGATTCAAGATAAACCAATTAAAAGTCCTTTCTCTGGGATTTAGAATTGAGAATCCAGTCTCAGCTGGAGTTTGTCTCTTGAACAGAAGACACGATGAGCCACAATGTTCCCTATGGACTAAGCAGCAGGAAAAGGCTGATCAACCAGGAGTGTAGGGAAAGAAGGAACCATATGCCTAGGAAGACACAGGAAAAGGAGAGAAGAGAGGTTAAGTGAGGGAGAGACAGGGAGCAGGAGAAAGAATTTCCCAGTTCCAGAAGGCCCTAGTTTTCTTTTGCAGTACCTGCACTGCCTTCCCTTGAGTTCCAAAAAACACACCCATGACCTTAGAAAATTCTCCTTTGTGGCTTGATCTAGCTCAAGTATGTTTTTACTATTTGCAACAAAAATATTCTAACTTATGTAAACAGCCACGCTTGGGTTTCTAGTTCTTATCAAGTAGGTGGATGTGTCCAAAATATAGAAAACTCTTAAGTAAATGATTAAAAACATGTGACTGCCCGTATACCAGCTCTCATCAATATCCAGATATGTCTGGTTTAAGAGACACATTCCAGTTCATAACCCCTGGTGAGCGTGGCACATTCTCCAGCTGATGCTGTGTTAGAGATATCAGGGTCAGCAGGTTTCTTGGGGGCAGTAGATATGCCAAGTGATTTTTATAAGACTCAAGATTATTGGTCTGTTTATATGCATTTCTTGAACTTTTTTGGCCCTCCGGGGTATGTCTAATATAATAAATCAAAAACAATCCCTTGCTCCATGAACAGAATTGGGAGAATGTCTTTTATTAAATTCCAATCCTGGGTGAGCTAAGAAAAAAACTTCAGATCAAAATTAAAAGCTGAATAAGTTTCATAAGCTTTGTTATTAGCTATTTTATCAATTGGAAATCTGAAAAATGCTGCATTCCTGACATACCCCATGCACATCTGGTCTCTTGCAATCAGAGAGATCGACAGTAGTGTTAAGATATTTTGAAGGATGCCTGACAAAAAGGCAAAGTTAAAATGACGTCTCGTTGCTTAACCTAAGTAGCTAAATCTAGAAAGGAAAATAAAATCCCTTTAGGAAATGCCACACAGTTGAAGGCAGAGCACTTCAAAAGTCTTGAGGAAAGGATAGAAGTTTTTAATATAGAGGTTGATTGAAAATGTAAGAACTCATAAGTGTTTCTCAGAAGGGTAAGGATGAAGAAATTTATACAGAAATCATTTCTCATCAGGGTAGAGGCTTAGTGAATTGAGCACTGGCTCACCTTGGAGATTCCAGCCACTGGTTTGAAACTATTGTTTGGCCTGTTTGGCCTGTATGGTGACTTCATCTCAGAAGAAGTATTATCAGGAGAGGAAAGAACATTGTGCTTCACCAACATTAGGAGGAAGGAGATTGGATTCTGAAGCCTAGTGATGGCTTTAACTTACCCCCTGTGAAAGAATCAGGAGCGGTAGGTAAAGAAGCAGTATTCCATGAAGTTTTTAATCTCTGTTAATTTTGTGTTATTACCTACCTTTTCCTCATGTGAAGATCGGTGGCCTCTTCAAAGAAAAACGTCTGCATGGCTGTGTTCACTATGGGTGCTGTGGGTAGAGAGGCTGAATTCCACAATGAGGGAATTCAGCTGAGAAGTCACAAGTCCTTGTGACTAGATGGGAAGAATTAAGCTTTAAGACCAGTGCTGTTTAGTCAAGACTGAGATTGTTCTGGGTTTTGGAGTAAGGCCGTCGTCACTCAGGTCTTCTGCTGGTCACTTTCTGGTTGTGACCAGAAAAAAAATTTTTTTTTTCTCAAGATATCTATTAACATTATTGCTAATACACCCTTTACCTACACTCACACATTTAATGACTGCAAATTTTTGAAGAACAAGAATTACATTGATCTTGTTCATCTTTCTATCTCTTGCATCTAGCGTTGCCTGGGACAATTTTAGTATATGTGCTGCCAAAGCGAGCACTGCCTGGGACATGGTGAAACACAAGAGACACTTGTTATGAGTTAATAATGAAAACATACATTACTTGAAATAGAAAGTCTTAAAATTTTTGGAAAAATGATGGACACATGAGTGTCAACTCAACTCCTCTATACCCCCAAGGGCATTGCGTTCCTCATCAATGATGATTTCTTTAACTCTTCCTCTATTTACCATAACTTCAGATCTCTTGCTTTTCATTCAATATACTCAAAATAATGTACCTTTGCAATAGCCTCCTGGTATTTCCTTTCTCTATATAATATGCTATCAGTCCTTAAGTTGTTTAATATAAGAAAGCTATTTCGGGGGACATGTAATATTCCTTTATGTGAACTAGAAAACCCTACAAAAAGAAGGAAATAAAAAAAATATTATCTACTGACCTTGTAGCCTACTTAAAATTTACTTCAATTTAAGGGACTCCATGAAACATAAAAGCTGTGTTTTTCAGCTCCATGTGGATATACTGCACTACATGAAATATTTGGCTTAGTTCAGTGTCTGAATCCAAAAATATCTCCTTATGTTATGGCTGCTGCTATCTCTTACAAAGTTAGCTGAACCACAGAGATAAGAATGTTCTCATGTTTCACATTAGACGGGCACATCACATATACATACACATGGGGGGATGAAAGGAGAGAAGAGCAGACAAAAACAGAGGCTTTCCTAACATGGAGCACAAAAGCAAGTCTAATCATAAATATTCTGCTGTTGACCTTAGAACAGAGGGACCCAGTCACAGGATCCTACAGAAATTTAACCAGTGCTAATTAAATTGATTTATCCCTGTAAAACCTAAAAAGGAAAAACAAAACAAAACAAAAAGAAAGAAAGAAGGAAATTGTCTCCATCAAATATCCAAGTTGAAACTAAATATATTAATATTTTTGGCCTCTTTAATCATTAAAAGAAATCAGGTATTTCACTTTGTAGAATATCTCCAGTTCTATTAGAAAATACGTTTGGGAAACTCAGTTTTTGAGGGCATCAAGAGATAATATATGAAAGACCCTGTGTAAAAGCAAAATGGCTTAATTTGATCTTATCCTGATTCTATCCAGTTAGAGACCCTTCCTATTGCATCTAATTGCCTCAGCTATTAGGGAGGGCTTGTGTACTCTTAGGAGTAATCCTATAGAACATTAAAAAGCCCCTAAAATCAGATAGGTTTCATTTATTTACAACTCAAGGGGCTGGTAAAAACATGCAACAACCTGTGGTTCTACCTGGGAAAGTAACTCAGGAAAGGGACCAGAGGATATCTGGGAAATTCTCCTCTGTTATCAATAAATCCTTATTCTGTAACTAAGAGAAATTAAGACAACACAATTTAGTTCAAGAATTTGAATTAAATAGCTCTATTTGCATGCATAATATATTGGACGATTTAAGGTGGCAAAAGATTAAGGAAGGGGAAGATATGTAAATACAATGAGCTTACAATTTCATCCTCGTAAAATAATTCTTAAATCCCTAATGCATGCCAATCTATAAAATCCTGCACAAATTCTTACTTGTTGCAAAATGTTCCACAGTGGTTACTTATAGAATTGTACTCTGACAACAGGTTAGGTATCAATTTTAAGAGGAACCAAACACCTACTTCTATCATGCCAACAAGATAAATATTCACAGAGGGGCTATGCACAGGCAGGATGCCCTCCTGGGGCAGGAAGAGAAAAAAAAAAAAAACAAAAAAAACAACCACTTACTTCTAGGAAGGTAAATCTTGTAAGGCAGATACATGTATCCAATCATCAAAATGTGATGTGATAAATATTGTAACGAAAATATGTAGACTATACTATAGGAACTTGATGAAAGAGTAACTGATTCTTCACCATCAAGGCTAGTTTCAGACAGGTGTCTCTTGAAATAGGCCATGAAAAGAAGAAAGATGTCTTCTAAAAGTAGTTTTGTAAAACGCATAATGCTTATTCCCGGAGGATGTCCGGAGATTGTTTAGGCCCACCAAATCATATTCCCCCCATTCCTGGTATCTAGGGAAATTCATTCATTCATTTGATATCATTGACGTATAATAGAGACTGGAGGCTAAGCCAATGGCAATAAAATAAAATAGAAAGAAGACAAAGGGAAAAAAAATGATTGAAGAGCCAAGATGATAAAATGACAATAACTACCATTTTTTAGGAGGGGAGGGGCAGAGGGAGAGAGAGAATCTCAAGCAGGCTCCATGTTGAGCATGGAGCTGGGCGTGGGGTTTGAAGTCACAACACTGAGATCATGACCTGAGCAGAAATCAAGAGTTAGACTCTTACTGACTGAGCCACCCAGATGCCCCAATAATAACTATCATTTAATGAGCACTCATTTGATATCCGATGCCTGTTTCGATTCTTTATAACCCGCACTGCAGCCGCAAAGTGGATATAATCTGTGTTTTGTGCAGATTATAAAAGTGACTTTTCAATGGGTTACATAACTTGTCTCAGGCCTCCCTGCCAGTGAGCAGAAGAGCTGAAGAGCTAAGCTTCAGAACTGTTTCTCACCTCCCATCACTACCCTCATGTAGAAGACAGTGTCTGCTGTGCTGCTGTATCATCCATGCTTTAACTTCCATGTAGGAACACCGAGGATTATGAGCCATATCATAGCAAAATTTAGTAGCTGAGTGCAATGAAAAATATGTGAAAACCCAACAGTTTGGATATGTTAAGGTCTTTTTGAAAAAGGCAGGATCTACAGGGTCTAATTTCTTTTTTTTTTTTTAATTGTTATTTATTTATGATAGTCACAGAGAGAGAGAGAGAGAGAGAGAGAGGCAGAGACACAGGCAGAGGGAGAAGCAGGCTCCATGCACCGGGAGCCTGATGTGGGATTCGATCCCTGGTCTCCAGGATCGCGCCCTGGGCCAAAGGCAAGCGCCAAACCACTGCGCCACCCAGGGATCCCAGGGTCTAATTTCTTATGGTTAAAGATCTTTTCTTCTGTCCCCATGCTCTAATTTTATAGTTAAACATAGCGACAGAAAAGAAAGGATCAGATATATACCAGTGGTATGACAGGATGCAGTTCCTCATTTCATCTCATATAAAACACACGCACACACACACACACACACACACACACACACACACACACACACACACACACACACACAGTTACACTTTTACACTGAGTTTGAAAGGCTAGATAGAGAAGTGGGCTCTAATTCAGGGCATCAGCATAAACCCAGAAACTCTTCCTTTGTCATGTCAGAAAACTGCACTACACTTAACAAGTTGTGGCTTAACTTCATTACTTTCATACACTTCATTAGTTTCGAGAAATTTAAGGGGAAATAATCTGTGCATATGTTATAGTTCTATGGAAAAGATCTCAATCTCTTGAGCTGAAAAATCTATTCATAAGATTTTACTGCCCTTATATTTAATGAAGAAAAAAAATCAAATTACTTTTATTTTCTGAGGGGAAAAATCTCAGATGATGTATTTGGATACCTAATTAAAATGCTTATGTACCTTGCCTAATTAAAACTAGACACTTGTTCAAAATAACAGGACATCTAATGCATCTATTTATAAATAACTCAGATGAAATGACTGGAAGCCAAAAGAAACAGAGTAACTGAACTCTGTTCATGTATTAACCTTCAAGATCCTCCACCCACTGCTTTTTCACAGGAAAACTGTGTAAAACAAGCCCTGTCCTGAGTAAGCCTTTAAAAGGATCTGCACTGGTGGCATAACAAAAAGGAAAACTATCTATAGCTGAGTTTGATTTTTTTTTTCCCCCAGAGTGTTGTGACCACAACCCAGAACTACATCAGTCATGATGGGATTAGAGGATTTTTTTTTTAATACCTGAAAGATCTCATGAATGCAAAATGGACCCAAAGAGCCTGTTTTTTCTCTATTTGCTTAAATATCTTTAATCATAGAAAGAGCCTCTATCTTAGGAGACAGAAACTACTTGTAAAAACCCTGAACAAATCTTGGATGAGCATCTGAGATAGGCTATAACGTTTCTAAATAGTTCAACGAATGGGATAAGATAATGGAATTTTGCCTGGAATATGTAAAAACTCAAACTTGGTTTTATGACTCTTAACAAGAACTTTACTGGAACCTCAGTCAAAATCCATTAAATTGCAATCTGCTGTATTCATTGTCTTTATATACTCTCATGTTTATCTCTTCAGTTTTTTTTTAATATTAGGAGTTATAATTTTATGGCCAGTCTAAAAAGAGATAAATCATTGCATTTAACTGCAATAATTGTGTATGTCTCCCATGGAAAAGATAGATGTCTATAGATGTTTGTCAGAGAAGTGCTTTCTTTACAAGATAATAGGACAAAGTTTAGAGTAGAGAAGTAATTTTGTGATTTGTTCCTTCTAAAACAGGCCAAAATTTCTGAACACATTCACATTGAAAAACTTCAAGACCATTCCTTTGGATGAAGATTATATTAAAGAATAGACTATTAAGAACATTTCCTATAATGCTCTCTGTAAATTAGTTAAAAATCTGTCTACCTTTCTCCTACCTTTCCTCTCTTCCTCCCTCCCTTTCTGTCTGTCTTTCTTCCTTTCTTCAACACGTGTTCTTGGGCATTAACTATATTCCATGAGTTTGGTTAGTTCCTGGTGACATAATACTAAATAATGCATACATACTATCTGTACTCTGGGAACTTAAAATCTATTTGAGGAGACTGTCCATTTTGTTGGTCCTAATGGCCAATTTAATCCATCTTGGAGACTACAAAAATAAAAATCGCACCTTCCCTCTTTAAGTTGCTGAGGGTTTCAGTTAGTAAGTGAGCATCATTTATAATAAACTTTAACTCCATTTATAAATAATGAAATCATCTCTACTTCATCTCAAATGTTGTTTATTCACCAATAGTAAGACCTCAGGTCTCCCTCAAGGTTTTCTTTAGGATTCAGGGGGGGGAAAAAAGCATTGCAACCTCTGAAAGAGCATAGCAGCCATTTAATTAGTTTAACTTTGCTTCAGATTTGCTTATGTATAAGTGAGGTCCTTAGAGTTCCAAAGTTGACCATCTGACACATTTCTGAGATCTGAATACTCATATTGATTGACTTGGGTTTATTTTTGCAAACTCTGTATCTTGAATTTTTATTAATCTCAGCTTTGAAGTTTGAGCTATATCAATTATAAACAAACACATATAGAAGTTATAATTCACAGAAATTCAGTGGTGGTGTTAAGTAGGCCAAGAACGGTGCTCATAGAATCTCCAGAATTATTTAAAACTTCTTGCAAAGATGCAATTCCACAAAGCTGTGCACTCTGTTCCCCTGGGACACCTTCTGAAGTTGGCTTCTCCCTGGCTTCTGAAGTCCTACTAGATTATTCAAGACAGTGGGACATCTCTGATTTATAGAAGACATTTTCTGAAGGAGTTATTCATCCAGAGCATTAGAAAGTCTCTATTCCATTTTCTAGAGGGGTATGTACAAATAGTCAACTCTTCTTCTACATCTGAAGGGCTGGAGTAAATGTGGCTTCATTTGTCAAGGAGGAGGTTGAAACAGTGGTGATAGGTACAGACTCTAGAAGCCATGGCCTTATTTTGAATTCGCAATTCACTGTTGGGTGACCTTGGGCAACTTGCTGAAACTTTCTATATCTTGGTTGCTCACCTGAAAAGATGATAATTAATTTTCTCATAGAGTTGTTTTCAGGATTAAATAAATTAAAATTATTAAAACTCTTGAAATAGAGTCAGACTTACAGTAAGTTATATGTATATGTGTATGCATGTATATGTGTGGACATATGTATACACTAAATTACTTTATGCTAATTTGAAAATTAGCTGTCATCGAACAGAGGGATCCAGGAATAATTAAATGATCACATGTCTAAACTTCAACTTTCTTTTATTACAGACACACCTGCTTAATGAATGGAAGCATTAAGAAAAACCAAGCTGAATATAATAATCAAAGCAATGTGGTAATGGCACAAAAATAGATGCATAGATCAATGGAACAGAATAGAGCCTAGAAATAAACCAAACATAGTTAGTTAATATATACAGAAGAGGGAATAATATAAATAGGGAAAAGAAAGTCTCTTCTGATACTGGAAAAACTGGACAGCTATATGTAAAAGAATAAAACTGGGCCACTTTCTTACACCACACACAAGAAATAAACTCAAAATAAAGACCTAAATGTGAGAGCCGAAACCATAAAACTCCTAGAAGAAAACATAGGTAGTAGCCTTTTGGACACTGGCCTCTGCCACATTTGGGAAACAGAAAAAGATAAACTATTAGGACTACACTAAAGTAAAAAGCTTCTGCACAGTGAAGAAAACAATCAACAAAATGAAAAGGCAATCTATTGAGTGGAATGAGATATTTGTAAAAGACACATCTAATAAGGGATTAATATCCAAAATATGTGAAGAACTTATACAACTCAACACCAAAATAAAACAAATAATTTGATTACAAATAGGCAGAGGGAAAAAAATGGGCAGAGTCCCTGAATAAACATTTTTTCCAAAGAAGCCATATAAAGTGGCCAACAGACACATGAAAAGATGTTCAAAATCAGTAATTAATTATCAGAGAAATGCACATCAAAACTGCAATGACATATCACCTTACACCTGCCAGAATGACTAGAAACAAAAAGACAAGAAATAGCAAGTGTTGATGAAGATGTGGAGAAAAAGGAACCCTCATGAACTGTTGGTGGGAATGTAAATCAGTGCACCTACTGTGGAAAACAGTATGGAGTTTCATCAGAGTGTTAAAAATAGAAGTATCCTATGGTACAGTAATTCCACCACTGGATATTTACCCAGAGAAAACCAAAACACTAATTCAAAAAGATATATGCACCCTTATGTTTTTCTCAGCATTATTTACTTAATAGCCAAGATTTGGAAGCCACCTATGTGTCCATTGTTGGATGAATGGATAAAGGTGTGGTGTAGACATGCAATGGAATATTGCTCAGCCATAAAAAAGAATGAAATCTTGTCATTTGCAACAACATGGATAGACCAAAAGGCAATTTTGCTAAGTGAAAAAGTCAGGCAGAAAATGACAAATACCTTGTGATTTCACTTGCATGTGAAATTTAAAAACTAAAATAAATGAGCAAATAGAAAAGTAGAAACAGACCCATAAATGCAGAGAGCAAAACTGATGGTTGCCAGAGGGAGGAGGGTGAGAGGATGGAGAAAATAGGTGAAGGGAAGTAGGAGATTCAGGCTTCCAGTTACAGAATGAATAGAACAGTGAAAAAGCCATTAAAAACTTTCCTTTGCAGATTATTTATTGTATTGGCAGTAAGAGACAGTATTCACCACTTATCTCTTTCTGGAAAAATATTTTGAGGGTAATAATTATGTCTGTATTTTTTTTCCCCAAAATGCAGATCAGAGGTGTGTTATTCTCTTAGGTATTATCCTAGTTAGCTCTAGGTGGAGGGAATCTCTTCAAGTGTGATCTCTTTACTGACCACTCTTATGACATAGGAGCAGTTGAGCAAAATTCACAAAAAATTCAAGAAGACCACTGGTGGTTTTTGTATAAAATAAGGATTTATCTCTATTTCTGCCCCAGCTCAGAGATATAAGTGAAATTATCATCTCTAAATGTAAATTTATTAAGAGAAAAGAGTAGATTAAAAAAGAGTAGATCTATGTGGTCTTTTTATATGTTTGTGAGCAATATTGGCTTCCCCCACCCTCAATAACTTGCTACAATTTCAAATTATTTCAGGGGATAGTTTTTTACTAGAATCTATTAATGGATTTACTATATATATCAGACAGTCATAGCTATATGATTTTTGTAATACAGTCTGTTGGTGCTAAAGTGATCAAAAGTGAACAAAATATCCTTCTGACTATGGGATGCCTGAGTGGCACAGTTGGTTGTGCCTCCAACTCTTGGTTTCAGCTGGGGTTGTTGGTCCCAGAGTCATGAGATGTGTCTGGATGTGCCTACTTAGGATTCTATCTCCCTTTCCCTTTGCCCCTCCCCTCTGCACTCTCTCTCTCTCAAATAAATGAATAAATCTTAAAAAATAATATCCTTCTGACTTCAAATTGTTACATTTGTTGCCTAGATGTATGGTTGGTTGTCCTTCGATTTACCTGTATTTACTGCACACAGATTCCTTTTATCACCTAAAAACTCTTAGTTTCTTCATCAAATAAGAAAAGATAACAACATGTGAAAGAAAGTACAATTTCTTCTCATTGTAACTCTGTTGGTACACCCACTGACTCGAAGGACTACAGAGAGAAGAAAACAGCTTTTTTTAACGGGTAGTAAAATAGTTCTGAATGTCCTTGATTTACTGTGTTTAACATGTGTCATTTAAATTGTT
The DNA here is from genome assembly GCF_018345385.1 of Vulpes lagopus. NCBI lineage: Eukaryota > Metazoa > Chordata > Mammalia > Carnivora > Canidae > Vulpes > Vulpes lagopus. Next base: position 140,321,196 of record NC_054827.1, read on the forward strand.
GGACCTATCACTCTCTACTGAATTTATCTTGATAAATAAATAAATAAATAAATGCATAAATAAACAAACAAATAAATAAATAAGGAAGATGTTATAAAAATATCAGGGATATATTATCTATACAAAATTATCGCCAGTACAGACAGATTTTTAACTTCAAGCATCATTGGTAGCAATTGATTCATTTTAATCTCTATGGCAGTATGAAGTTGCCTATTAAAATATATTTCCAAAACTATTTGAGGAAAAATTTAATATAAATCGTTCTGGAGTCTAAATTTTCACACATACAATCTCTTATTTTTGTTGTTGTTGTTGTCAGTTACTAAGGTTGCCTAGAACATTCAAGGCCAAGTTAAAAGTATGTACTACTGAGAACTGTGTCTTTTTAACCTGCCTTGGGCAAGGGAAGAAGAAAGGAGGAAATGAAGGAAGGGAATAGAGGGTGAGGGGAAACAGGGAAGAGTGGAAGGAAGGGAGGGAGGAGCAAAAGAAGGAAAGAAAGGAGGGAGAGATATCAGAATGGAGGGGAGGAGGGAAGTAGGAAGGCAAGGAAGAAAGACAAAGGATGTAGAGGGGTCAAGAGTGAGTGTGGAGATCCAGGGAGGTACAAGACAGAGAGACAGAGAGAGAGAGAGAGATGGGGCGGGGGATTCCTAGGAATTTTTTTTAAAAATACTCATAGGAAATTGACCCTGTTCAGAACAAGAATAAGCTTCTGCATTCTTTTGCTCTTAAATGGTGTACTGAATTAGGAAAAAGATACCTTTATGTTTACACATAAAAATTTTACATTATCGTGTACCGTGGGAGATACCACAAAACATGTGTTTCTCAATAGTCAACATTCTGGCCTGGAATTTGGTCAGATTAAAGAGCGAATGAACCTCTAGAGCAGAGTTTTCAACCAGGCACAATTTTGACCCCCCCCTACTAGGGTGTGGGGTGGGGACATTTTGCAATGTTTAGAAACATTTTTTATTAAATGACTGAGGAGGAGGTGCCCTTGGTGTCTAGTGAGTGGAAGCCAGGGATCCTCCTAAATACCCCATAATACCCAGCCTCTCACAACACAAATTCATCTGGGCCGAAGTGTAAATAGTGTCACTGTTGAAAAATTTTGCTTAGAAAAAAAACGCTCGCTGTGCCCTCACAGTGAGTGCTCAGTTAAGGAAAATTCTCTGCACAAGACACAATTATTGAAGCAGATCTGAAAGTTCTCATTGGAAGGTGGGGCAGTGGTTAAGCATATAGAAGTGTGGACCTTGGGGTCATCCAGATGTGGTTTGGGAGTCCTACGTCCTTTAGGTCAAATAATTTAACTTGACCAAGACTCAGTCTCCCCATCTGAAAATGGAGATCATAAAAGCTAATTTTTCTATTTGCTTAGATATAATTGCGGGTTGATATTACACTCAGAGTCTAGAACATGCATAGTTGATAAATTACCATGGCTTGTATTATTGTTGTCGTTATTATTCTGAAAGCATGAAATTAAACATACATTAAGAAATTTCTAGGCTTTCCACCAGTAAACTGACCTCCAAGTTAACTAAAATCACATCACTTCATGAAAAGGAAATCTAAGCAAATTCATTTTTCATCACAACACAAGGACTTGCCATTAGCTCACTCCTTTCTAGTTCTTCACATATCTAGAGACTTCTACTGTTCCACTAACACATGTTCTTCTTTATTATAAGCTTCATAGTCATTACCTACATTAAAAAGCATATTATAGCTAAGCATCCAGGGGGCTATTTATCTTGAACAATTGTTCAACACTGCTGTGCCATATTACGTATGTAGACATTGAGATGCATAAACACAGTAAAAGAGCAATCAGAGTGTGGGTGTGTGTTTGCGGTCTTCTAATTGTTATGTGCAAAACTTAGAACATAGGATGTCTGGGTGGCTCAGTGGTTGAGCATCTACCTTTGACTCAGGTTTGTGATCCTGGGTCCTGGAATCAGATCCTGCATCAGGCTCACTGCAAGGAGCCTGCTTTTCCCTCAGCCTATGTCTCTGCCTCTCTCTGTGTGTCTCCCACGGATAAATAAATAAAATATTTAAAAAATAAAAATTAATAGATAAATTAGAACATCTAATTCAGTGCTGATTCTAAGGAAACCTATTATGATCCACTTTTTTTTTTTTTGGCTCTTTGCATTACTACAGATCATAGTACCTTTTCCTGAACAATGAATAAAGATACCTATTAATCAGCAATCAGTCACTCAAAATTAGTGCATTAGTGAATGTTGAGACTGTTGAAATATGCTGAATGATTTAGCAGATGTGCTCTGTTACTTCCAAGAATATGATTCCATAACGACATGTAATGTCAGTCTTGAAAACCGTTAGTATTGGAACATGATTTTTCCTATTAAAGAGAGGCCTCTAAAGCAAAGACAAGACATTAAGGTGTTTTACAAATCTTGGGAGTCTTGGGATTTTATCAATCTGAGTAGTCTTAAGTGGCACTATTCTCTCAGCGTTTGTATAACAGGAAATCCGAGGAAGATGCAGAAAAACCACTAAATTCTCTCTATTTCCATCTTCATTTCTATCCCCATTCCTGTCTCTATACAGCAAGATCCACGGGATGGGGGTGTAAATAAATGCAAGAAGCAAAGATTCCAACAAGGAAGTGAAAAAAAGAAATCCTTGTGGGTTTTTATTTATTAATTATTTCTTTAAAGCTCCTTTGGATTCAAGAAAGAAAATGGGCAAATGTCTCTTATCCATAGATCAATTTGTTCTTCTGCCATGAGGAAGAGTGGGATGTGGGACAAGAAGCCAGGAGTATTTTTATGAAACTCTCTTCTGTAGGAAATGACGAATGAAGAAATGTTCTTTATCTCTCAAATTAGAGTTTCAAGGAACAGGGAGATGATTTTGAGCTGGATAATCAGAAAAAGTGGTAAGGAACCTAAGCTTGATCTACACATTGTACCATGTGCAGGATTTGGACAGGGTTTGGGGTAGAACACCTTTGGGGATTGGGAAAAATGACCTAGAGACTGATATAAGGCAAGTTGGGGAATATTGAATACACCTAACTGGGGCACACAGTGGCTGTGAGGAGTTAGGGGCAGATACAACTGGAAAGGTAGAAAGATAAAACGGCATGAATAGAACACTGAGAACACACATCCATTTTCTGTGTTTTCAAGTATTTGATTTTCTCTTTATGTCATTAAGCACATACTGCAGGGGTTTGAATTAAAATGTTCAATAAAAGGCAGATGGTAGGTAAACTCTTCAGGGCTCTTTAGAAACAACTCCATGGTGCTCTAGGATGCAGACGTGATGGAATAATCCTTAGGGCACCAAAATGGGAATCAATAAATCCAAACCACTTTCTCTCCTTGGGTCCTCCTCTGAATCGGGAAGAGGGTCCAAACTGGCTCCCAAAGGAATCACCTACCCAGTATGTGGCCACAAGAAAATGGGGAACCTTAACTACAGACAACTGGCAAAGGGGAACTGGGGTATTTAAATAAAATTCGATAGAAGGAATGTTTGATTGATGAAAACAGTAGGTAGCTGCCATTGTTGATGTATCAAAATAATGTGAAAGAAAGATTAAATCCTATACAGGATGGGTGTAAAAAAATGGAAGTCAGAAGTAGGGCACTTGCAAGACTGCTGCAGTGTGGGAGTAGGGACTCCTGTTCCTCCCAATTGTGCTCTGGGAATACCGAACGCTTGCAGGTACAATCTCTGATTTCTCGGTTTCCCTCCCTTTAGCCTTTAGCATTGCTATTTCCTATGCTCAGAATATTTATTTTCTTCTTATTGCCTGTTTAACTACTCTCAATATTTCCATGTTAACCTTTATAAACCTTCTTTATCAGCCTCCCCAGGTGCCCCAGCCAGACTTTTTTTTTTTTTTTTTAAATGTCCTAAGAACCATATGCATTATTCTCCTGTGGTATTTGTAATTACATTTAGTATTACCAGTGTTAACAGGTAACATTCTTCTTGAATTCATGGGGCATATCTTATTAGACTCTATATCTTCAGTATCAAGCATAGCGGCAAATATTTCATTTCATATATATATATATGTTGAAATAGATTTATTATATCTGATATGATGCCTGTAGCCTCTTCCTCCCACTAAAAGCAACAGATTTAAAGATTTCTTGTAGTTAGGTTATCACATTTTGTTCCATTTCACCTGGGCTCAACAGATTGCCGCAGGATGACCTTAAAGAAGCCAGTAAGATGACCAGCAGCCTATGAACATAACCATTTTGCCCGATTCAGTCAGACCATAACAGAACTGAGACTGAAGAATGTCAATTGAGGGGCACCTGGGCAGCTCAGTGGCTGAGCACCTCTGCCTTTGGCTCAGGTCATGACCCTGGGTCCTGAAATGGAGTCCTACATCAGGATCCCCCCAGGGCCCTGCTTCTCCCTCTGCCTATGTCTCTGCCTCTCTCTGTGTGTCTGTCATGAATAAATAAAACCTTTTAAAAAAAGAATGTCATTTGAATTCAATTCATGTTTAAATACCCACATGGGGCTAGTGGCTCTCATATTGAACAGACCATGTCTGATAAGTACAACTCTTGGTCGCAACAGCAGGAACGGCAGTGGAGGCAGAGATGGGCCAAGTCACAGCTGTGGCCAGGAAGAGATGAAGAGATTCATGGCAGTTAGGAGGTGAAGAGAGTACTGACACTGGATGGGATAATGAATGACCATTCAGCTCCCTGAGAGGTAGTGCTTCGGCTGCTGAGTTAGATCCAGAACTTTTTTCTCATAATTACTGCAAAAACCTTCAAATGTCTCAGTTCTTTGAAACATAAGGGCAAAATTATTTAATCATTAAATATTCTGTATTTTTATTTTTGTTTTTGTTTTCCAGGAAGGGAGACAAAGAGCAACCTTTGAGGATTCATCCCCTTTTTTTTTTTTTTTTTTTTTTTTTTTTTTTTTTTTTTAGAATTTATATTTTATTTCCAAGGTTCATTATTTAATGACTTATTTTATCCTTGTGTTTACATGAGGAGATGAAACACACCCTAGAGGATCACAGTTTTTAAAAGGCAAACATTGCTTTCCCCAAGGAGATACACACAAGCTTTACTGAGAATAGAATGCTACTTAAAGCACCCAGAAACCTCTTTTTATAAAGGACATTTTCCTCCTGGCAGTTTTACATTCAGGAATAAATTCAAAGTTAGTGGTATATGATCACTACATTTTCATTTTTGAGCTGTCGATCCTTTTCTGTTCAGAAGTCCTAGCCTCTAAGCTGAAAAACTGAAACACAATTATAGCTTCATTAATGAAAAAGTAATAAAATGAAGTCATTTCCAGTGGTGTACAAATTAAAGTTTTAGGCGACAGTAGTTAACTGGGAGAGCATACTATTTGAAGATGTGATATAACAAACACTGGTGTACCATTCTTAATATTATTACTCTCTACCTTTCACTCACCACTCCCAAACACCCACTAAACCACTCCTTTTCTATTTCCCCATTCTGAAATTCTTTCAATTCCTCAAATCTTTATACTCTCTCAGATCTTCTGGCTTGTAGACACAATTATCTTTGCCTGAAAACTTCATCTTCATTCCTAAACTTGGATGCCCCTTTGAGCAGCTATTCTAAGATAGATGCCCCACAAGTTATCCTAAACAACTTCAATTTTCTTATTGTCAAATATACCAAGTACCAAGTTCTGTATGATTCTTATTACCACAATGTATTTTTCCTCTGACTGCCTCCGACCCATATTATATAACTCTATAAGAGAAGAGATCATTCATATCTTGATCACCACTATACCCCAAATATCTGGCATTGTGTTTGATATGCCTCATTTAATTCTAGTAAGTTAATAAATTACATCTGCATTTCCTGGAGGAAATGCATAATGTTTAACAGTATAGGGGAAAAAGATACATGAGTAATTTTTTTGCAAGAATATGATACATTTTCAGAAATCCTGTTCTGAATTAAATTATCATTATGTGTTTGAAAATAAGGAAAAACAACTTTGAGAGTCATAATGGCAATGATTTTTTCTTTTTTTTTTTTGACAATTTATTTATTTATTTTAGAGGGTGAGGGGCAGAGGGAGAGGAAAAGAGAAACTTAAGCAGACTCTACACAGAGCACGAAATCCGATGTGGGGCTCCCATCTCATGACCCTGAGTTCATGACCGGAGCCAAAACCAAGAGTCAGATGCTTAACCAACTGCACCACCCAGGTGCCCCTGCAATGTTCATTTTACTAGATGACTTTTCCATAAGTTTGTTTGCCTGCACAACTAGAAAAGACTGAGAAGTGGTATCACATCTTTGAGAAGCTATGATTGAAATCCACTTGGGACACCCGGGTGGCTCAGCGGTTGAACATCTACCTTCAGCCCAGAACGTGGTCCTGGAGCCTGCTTCTCTCTCTTCCAGTCTCTGTCTCTCTCTCTCTCTCTCTGTCTCTCTCTCTCCCTCTTTGTGTGTGTCTCTCATGAATAAATAAAATAAAATCTTTAAAAAAATGAAATATACTTTCTGATTTGAATCTTAGCCTGGATGTTATACTGTGCCTGAGATGGTTGTAACCAACTTACTGGTTAAAATTGAATCAAATATAGCCAAAAAACAAATAAATAAATTTAAAGCTAATGGGAACATGTAGACATTCCAAGACTGAAGCTGACCATGACATGAGTGAAATAAATGTGTCCCATCTGATTCCTCTGTGCTGGTTTCTTTAAATCTGTGTGGATGGAGTGATACCTCTGGGTGGTTTTTTGTTTGTTTGTTTTTTTGTTTGGTTGGGTTTTTTTTTTTTTTTCCCATGGTGCTGCAGAGATCAAAGTCTTTTATTTATGAGTCTGATGGAAACAAGCAATGCAAATGCCATTTCCAAATTACTTCTAGTAATTTGGCTCCAACTCGCTATCATTTTTTACATATTTGTAACACAGGTTGAAACTACACCTCAGTATATCCTTCTGTTTACGGATCTTCCTGCCTTTCCCAAAGAGTTAAAATATAAATTGGTGCCTTCATCTCCAGTGAAACACCAAAGCGATGTATGATTCTTTGTCAGTATTGGATCTGATTACAATAGAGTGAAGATTATTTTTCCACCTGTGACACTGTCGTTATAATCGTCTGACTTACATTTATAGTCAAGTGGGAGTGTTTCTCTGATGACTTAGAGCCTTTAAACCTGAGGATAACAAAATGCTGGCTGTGAAGTACATATAAATCCTCAGCAGAGAGAAAAATCAAATCATCTGTTTTACTATTTGTTTTCATCTAATAAAAGATGAAGAAAAACAGAAAAAAGTGAGTCTAGAGCATGCCAGGCAATTTAAAGAAAGATGTCAACAGGCAGTGTACTAAACATCTCTCTATGCATCCCAGTAATTGACATAGCAGGAGCATAGCTTAAGTACTACAAAAAAAAAAAAAAAAGACTCGCTGAAGGATGAGTTTCTTTGACTAAGAGCTATATCAGGACTCCTGTTCACCCTCTTTACCAATAACTTCTATAGCCTTGAAACAAATTTTCCAATACAGCAGCATTCTCAACTGCTCTTTTTATTTCTCAAATCATGTATGGACTGATAGATAGTACCTGTCCATTTTGACGGAGAACTTTCTTTTCTCCAGTTGTGTTCCCAGATTATTTTAGTCAGTAAGAATGTCCATTGTTTCTTACAGTAGACATAGACTTTTATAGTAAAGCTTTTTCAATAGCTTCATTTCCAGAGTTTTAACAAAATCAGCTACCCCTGACAACTTTATAGTCAAAATTTGTCAACATTCGCAGTTGGAAGCTTCAGAGACAGTCATATTGGAGAATCCATACTGAAATAATCTAATTTACATACTGAAGAACCCATCCATGTTTTCTATGCTGATTAAACACTAAATTATAGGTTCACCATTGTTGTCTTTTTCTTTTTGCATGGTTATGTATTACTTTCTTCAAAATATATATTTCACATCTAATTTACAGGTTTAGCAGAGTTTATATTTAGTCTTTACATGGAGATTATTCCTTTGCATTAGTTTGGTAAGAACAAATTCTGAAGATATGTAGCATATCGTATATTTTACTGGAATAGGAAATAGCTAATGTCAAATGTTACACTGGAATAGTAATCTAACTTTTTCTTTAAAATACAGTTTTCTTTGGGGGCAGATAAAAAGTGTCCAATCTTTAAATCATTTAAAATTAAATTGTTTCTTTTATTACTCTTAAATTTGCCCACCGCCCATAATTTTAGAATACTTCAAAATGTTCGCTTTTTTAGTATATGTGCTGCCGAAGCGAGCACTCAAAAAGTTCACTTTTTTATATTGTTAAGGTAAGACCTGGTCAAGTATACAATTTGGAAAACATAAAAGAGAACAAAAAGCTACTCCACTTCAAGAATTCCATTACATTTGTCACAGTATTTCTGTTTATTTTAATATAAAACTTTATACTATTTTTTGCTGAACATAATATAGTGAGCTTTTATCTGTGGCACTTAAGTGGAGATATGCTTAAAGCTTTTGATCCAATGGAAAAAAGGCAAATCTCCTACTGAGAACTTCCAGAGTAAGACACACTTTTTAATTTTTTATGAAGTGGATGATGATTATTCCTGAAATGAGAAGATTATGAACTCTTTTCAGGTTGCCTGAGGACTTTATGCACATCCACCTGCATCTCTTACAAAGTCTGCTTTTTGTGATCTCGGGATGAGATTTTTATATTGCTGGTCAATGGACAGAAATGACCCTGAAAATTAGGGTAACCACATAATCTAAAGTGAGGGTGATTATTAGTGACTTTACTGGACAAAGACATGAACGAGTGCTGCCCTGGTCAAACGAGGACATAATTAATTAAGGAATAAGAAGAGAAATTTTGGTGATGGATTCTCAAAAATTAATATCAATTGAAGAGGTTTTTTGTATATATTAGGGTAGGAAAACTATAATTCACTGGTCATATCCAGCCCATCATTTGCTTTTGTATATCTCCTCAGTTAAGGATAATATTTATGCATTTAAATGATTAAACTAAAAAACTGGAAATGTGTTTTCTTTCTCATCATATAAATACATACATGATATCTGATTTTACTTCTTAAATTGCAAAACCTAAAATATTTCTTTTCTCTTAGAAATATTCCCTTTTCTCTTTGGAGAAAAAGTTTGCCAACCTTTGTATAGGTTTATACTTCTAGTCTAACCATTCATGTTGTTTAATACTTTGCTTCCTATCCAAATCTCTGATTTGGCATTTTTCACAACAGAGTAAGATATCAACCACTGTAAAGAAAAAGAAAAAAGATCCCTTTGAACTCCAGAGAATATAATTGTCCCCACAACACATGGATAAATACTGACTTACAAAGTAAACATATTATTAAATTCAGCTTCAGCTAAGAATTATCACTGAAAACTATTTATGCTAAAGATAATTTAGACTCATTTGGTAAAACTCAAATCTTTAAAAATTATCATAGAATACCTGGATCTCTAAAACTCTACCGTCTGTCAGTGAATCACAAACTCCATTTTAAGAAATACTAATCTATCATATTCCAGCGGTACTGTATGGTCTGGAAAAAACATTCAAATAATTGTTTCTCTCTTAAAGGCAGTTGTTAAAACTAAGAAGACCTCGCCGTCTTATTTTATTTTCTTATTTTTTTCTAGGTTTTCCCCCTCTTCTTTTCCATAAAGGTATTATGAAATGGTTTAAATACGCAGTCAAATTTTTATAACAATCCATAAAACTGCAATAAAAATGTCCTTTATAATATTCTATAAAACACACTTAGAAAAAAAAAAACCCTGATATTATCCAATCAAGTTACTACTAATTTTACTAAGTCTGGGATATTGTAATGTACTTTCAATTAAATTACCAAAATAAAACATCTTGTTTTTATATCTATCTTTAGATTGCTTATTCAGGTGCTTCTTTAGTGAACTCTTTTTTTTTTTTTTTTTAATTAGGTGCATTGATTAACATTTTTATTTTTCAAAGCCCGTATTAATCTCTAAGATTATATCTGACATTTATTTGTTGACCTCATGTATCTTTCTTATGACCTTTCTCGTAATGGATCATTTGAATCATAACTTTTAATGGAAAAAATAAAACTGAACGTCACGAGTAAACTATAATTTTTGTTTACCATCATCTGAGAGTTTGGGGGCAAATTTTACATTTATTAACAATTAAGCATCTTCTACATATTCCCACAGGGGTTTCAATAAATAGGCAAAATTATATCAGTGTGGGTCACACATATTAAATTCAACCAACGAATAAAATTTCCATTTAACAACCGCACAACAGGAAAAAATAAAGTTAGTGTTAAAAAAGAACATAAATGTTTAGTATTCCACATTTTATATTCATATCCTTTCCTCACTCCCTGCAGCTTGGAAAATTTATATTATCTTTGTTAATCACCTTCCTCCATGCAGTTTATAAACAAGTATTAGAGTAGGGATAAAGATAAGAGAAAATAAACAAAGGTAAGTTCAGTCCCTATTCACTCTGCCTTCTAAGAGCTCAAGTAGTGTTATTGTAAATTTCCATTAAAATAAAGCTGATTGGGTTTCAAATCCTCTAGTCTTTGGTTGGCTACCTAACATCCTACCACCTCCAGAGAATATTAGGTTTACTTTCAAAAGGGGAAAAACACAGAGCAAATAACTTAAAGTACAGCAAAAAACTTTGAGATGGGGACACACAAAAAAGTTTAAATGTAAAAACAGAAAAAGGACAAGACAAAAACTCAGTAAATGAATTTCTTTGTGAAATCAGCTTGCTAAAATCAACGTAAATTTGGAAATTCTGTAATTATCTAATCAATATTGATAGTGTTGACTGTCAATTGTAGTCATTCAAATTCCCACACCTAAACTGTTTGTCCAGCTAATGCCCAATCAGAACCTCAAGGCCTGATAGATTAGACCAGGGGTTTTCAGCAGGAAGAAATTAGGTTGTTCTGTTTGCAAGATTTACATTTGCTGTCAGAAATCCCATACAAATTACAATTCCTGCCAGGGTATGTTGTGCAATGTCAAGTGAAGATAATTACCTGCCAATCTGCATAATTAGTACCCCCATCCCCCAAATTCCCACTTACGGATGCCTATTTTATTCAGGTAAATGAGGAGAATTCTTTCCCTTGTCACTCTGCTAAATCATGCAAAATGTTTTGATTGGTACATTAGCTAGCAGGGGAAAAGTGTGAATATTGGCAGAACTTTGTGTTCAGTTTTTATTCAATCTGAGAACAATTCAATAAAAGTAAAATCCTTCATACATGGCTCATCTAATAGTTTTTTTCACCTTCTATTGCAAGTATTACGGGAATTTTGTGATGAAACTTATAAAACATTTGTAAACCATAATGTGTGCTATAAATGTAAGGTACTGTTGTGCTAAGTCAAGCTTCTAAGTAACTCGATGAAATTCTTCCAACGAATCAGAATTGGTAGAATAATGAGACCTAAGTCTTGGAAGCAATGCGTGCAACTTTTGTTGGCCTGCTTCCTGTCTACCTTCTTTCTAAATGTATCACTGTGTTTTTACATGTTTGAGGTTTTTAAAAGAATATATTTTTAACCTAAGAATGCAATTTTAGGGTAGAGATAAATATATATTTGTCAAATCTAAATAGAAAATTTAAAACAAGAATACATAGTGACTTCATCTTATGTACTGTTCCACTGACTTAAGTACTGATGTTTGGTTCTCACCATTAGAAATGCAGAAAGCCAAATCAATGCACATATCATTTATTCACCTCATTACAACTTGCAGCAGACTTTCTCACCATAATTCACTCTTAATTCCTTCTTCAGAGAAGGAAGGCTGCCAGCCACAATCAATTTACAAAGATATCTTTAAGAAAGAATATGCCATTCTATATAAAGTATGTTGGATTTTCATCCAAGAGAGAGGAAAAAACAGAGAAACTTCCATGCAAGGATCTTCAGAATGCCTATTTTCCCACATAGGTAGGTGTTAGCAGTGCTGTTGGGAGATGAGGCAAAAATTCCACGGAATCTATTAGTACATGTAGAAAGTATTTTCTTTCTCTTTTAAGTCTCTGAGTTGTATAAAAGAAGATAATTGACCTGTTTGAATAGATAACATTAAATAAATAAAGAAGATGGCCATTACAATTACGGATATAATCTGATAACAAAGAGTAAGCAGATATATATTGGTTGATGGAAAAATATAAAAAGTGAAGAAAGTTTAGCTAATGAAAAATATGAGTATGATAAAAACTCTATTTTTTGTTTCAAACTTTTTCTCTACATCTCACATGATATAAGGCTTTTTTATGTCTCTAATATTTCTGTATTCAGCACTATTTTAGATTAAAAACAAACACTTTCTTAACAGAGATACATTTTGACTTAAATTAGTTTTGCCTGAAATGTGAAATTTCTCTAGATAACACATGAATAAATCAATCTTTATATTAACGATGAGAAGTTCTTCTACTGCCCACTTAACATGTAAAAGTCAGCTAGGTAACTGTCTTAGGAATTATTTTGGTGAAACTGAAGAATCCAAGTTCTATTTTGTTAAAAAGCAAAGCAAGACGACAGCTATGCACGGTGTCCTCTAAATCAACAATTGCTGCAGCATTATCTTCTCTACTCCATCTTAATTTAGCAGAAATCAAAGGATTTTAAATCAAACTGGTACATGCATCCATTCACTTCTCGTCCAATCAAAACTGAATTACCTGTCAACAGAGAAGTACGCTTACAAGTGTGAAACCATTTGACCATGTTATATTTTAATTTGCAGAGACAAAAATGACAAGCAATTTATTTACATAAAACTGTACAAAAGCAAATTAAATTATGTAAAGTATTTCATAAATAGTTGGACGAGTGTTTAATACATTTCGCCATGTTTAGCATAGTTGCGTGCATAGTGACTCATAATAAACGATGATAAATTGTTCTCTGCTTCACTATCAACATCCAAGTAGCAGAACAATAGTCAATGATTAACATTACAAACAGATCGTACCACATTGAATGCAAGTGCTTAAAATGTAGGAAAAGTTGTCTGAAAGTAAACCCTAGGTAGCTAAAAGAATGAGGCCTTCCTCCAGATGTTGTATCTACCTCTGCCTCAATCACAACTGACCAGCTTTAGAATATTCTTGATCATCTCCACTGCCCCCCCCCCCAAGGACACATTGCATATTTATCATGGATACAATAAAACTAAAACTACTTGGGTCTTCAGGTTTCTCAGGCCTGTGTTTAGGATGGCTTGATTCTTGGCGGTTTCTTCTGGTCTGTGTGCTATTTTATTTTCCTATAAGAGAGCTTCCTAGGGTAGCCTTTCAGCCAGACATCTTCAGTACCATCTTAGTTTCTCTTCCCATAAAAATAATGCCTCCCTTGTTTTCTGAAACTCAGGCAGCAGGCCAGTCAGAAACCATACAGAAGTGATATCTGGAGGTTCTGAATGAGCATTAGATTTTAGACTGAAGCTACAGACATACACATAAATTTTAATACACATAAATTTATATAGTTACTCATTAATTTATAAATGTGTCCTAATGTATAATGCATGCAAAGTTCACTTGAGAGTCTTGTGTACAGAAAACAAATATGGTTTATATACTGTACAACCAAAATGAAACAGCAGCTAAAGGAAAAAGAACGAAGAAGAAAGAATAGAAATTCGAAATCAATATTTGACCTTGCAAAATGGACTGATTTCACCCCTGATAATCTCTCTCTGTGCTACTATTACAATAAATGCTTTAGCCTTCTAGTCAGAATTCAACAGCCCATGTTAATGCCTTAGTTTTGTTTTATGAATGAACGATATTTAAGACTGGTCCATTATCTGAGTTTGTCAGAAGGCAAATTTTTAATATATTATTTATTATCTTCAGAAAATAAACATGGATAAATATACAGGATCAAAAAAGTTGGGAATAGCCCATTTTCCCTCATTGTCCAAACCCAACAACCGTTTTTTTTTTACCATAACAACAGGTATAAAAGGCACAGTTGCTTGTTTTGCATTCACTCATTTATTTTTTTTTTTTGTTTCTTTTTATTGATTTTTTTCAAAAGCACTCTATATATGGAGTGGCACCAGATTTAGCCTATTCAAAATAAAAGTCATACAAACACAAAATATATTTCTGTGTCATGCCAGCTCATTATATAATAAACATGTTATGAGAGCTAATTCTACTAGAATTACTGAGAATACTTACAGTACACTGAATTTTATTCTTTCACACCCATTTTAGTTCTAAAGAGAGGCTCACGAGTTAAATGACAATGACATGGCTGTCTTGAATGTGGTGCAAACGTCATTGGGGAATGTGGATCCAATTAATCCGAAGGTCCAGTATGACCCGTATTAGCTTTCTAGACAACGGAAGGGTTTTAAGATAGAGTGAAATGAGCTATCTAATGGTTTCAAGTGTCTCATGAAAGAAAGAAAAAAAATGCATTAAAAAAGTTTGTTGAACACCTGTGTTATGCAATTGAGTATTTGCTTTGTAACGTGCAAGAAAAAATATGTATACATTTCATAAGTATCTTTAGAAGCATTTTGTCTTAATAGGTACTTACAGATTATACAAGGCAGAACTGCTTTAATGCAGTTTCCTAACAAAGTACTAGAATTGCATCTTTCCATCGTGTAAATAACAATCAAACATAACCATGTTCAATTATTGATATTTTAGTCCAATGTTTTCGTTTCAATTACATATCTTCTTTCATCCTAACTATTCTACGTAAACTAACATCAAAATGAAAACTCCATTTAAGAAAGAGCAGAAGGAAATGACCCCGAAAGAGTAGCCCACCAAACAGAGAAGTGGTTTTCAAAGATAAACATTTTGTTGACCTACAGTGAGTTTACAACCTCTGGTCCAGGCTGCTTCACCTTATAGTCTAAGAAACTCTGTAAAGAATAAAACTATCCAAAGCTACATTATTTCTACAGTTTGCTAGAGAGCCATCAGGCTATGTCTTAACCAGGTTGCAAACATTCAGTGTTGGGAACATTTGCTCTTTTCCCCTGTTATCCCCTATTCTGTCCCTGGATTGTCACTTTTGTCTGAATGTCCCAGCTCAGTTTCCAATTATGTAAAATCATCCTGTATAGAACAAATGACCCAAGATCTGCATATTCTGGTTTTTTTTTTACACTGAAAAAACTGCATATTTTCCCACTTTGAGATGTACATACAAGGAGACATATCACTACCCAGAACTCATTTCTTTCATGTTCCATCTGGATTTGTTTTTGACATATTAAATAATGTTCAAAATCACATAGGTGACTGATCAATTAGGATGTCACCTTGTTTCAATGTTGTGAGTCTTGAAGTAGTGCTATATTGCACAGCATTCAGAATTAATGCACTTGTGTTATACAGAAGGGTGCGTTAGACACATAAATACAATTGGTAATTTGAAATGTAAATCATAAGACCAGCAAGCAAAACCTGAATTCTAAGATGATAATAGTGACCGTAACTTAAAAGACGGTATGCCAACATACACTTCTTTCCCTACGTTCCCACAAATATGATTTTTACGAGTAGAATCTTCCCTGATAATATTTTTTTGAAACTAAACTTGAACCTCAACTAATTGCCTACTATAATACCAAAAATACATCACTTTAGTTCTTCATTTTCTGAGCTTTCAAAGAAAATCCATTTTAAAAGAGAATGCAGGTTTTCGGGTATAGATACAATGTAAAATAAGCTAGTGTTTGTGTATTTCTGTGTGTGCGTGGGTTCAGTTGCTTCTGTTACTTAATGGATTTCCACGTCAAGACCAAATTTGCTTCATGATTTCCCTGATCTGCGGTGTGATCTTTGGCCTTTTAATGACACAATTGTTCCAGTTAGTTGGTAACAGCGGTGCTGTTCTGAAAATATATATATATAATTTTTACAAGTTATAATTTGCGTAATTGATACATGTGGTCAAGATTTTGTGTATACTAAGAATATTGGATGAATGTATGGGATTGAAGTTGATACCCCTGACTTGAAAAGAACAATGTATGCCAATTTGGGACAGCAATCTCCAACTGGGTATTGTCCAGCTGGCAGTCTTTGCTAGAATATTAAAGCTGTGAGAGTCTCAATATTCTTCTTATAGAGTCCCCCTTAATAAGAACTGTACCTTTACAGGGACTCTATCATTTTGGGGGGAGATTGCCTTTCATGGTGATTAATCCTATTCTGATGGTATATCTGAAATACATTTACCTGATCTGGCTTTTTTTGGAGGGAGGTTTGTGGGTTTTTTTAACCAGCCGGATGGCATTCGAAAGAAATCAAAGTGACTAAATCATGCTTCAGCTTAGGGATAATGAGAGTGTGTTGTGTTCTGCTAATCAGGCTTGTTACCATGAAAGAAACTTGCAACCATCTTTTTTTTTTTTTTTTTTTTCTCCTTGGAAGGGGATGGGGAAGAGGGATAGCGGGTGTCGGGAATAATCAGTGAGGGGGTTCAACATGCAAGTAACAAGGATGGTTTCTACATTGTACATTACAATCAGGCTAACAGTATCACTAAAGGCCTGATCTGGAGGCAGAAGTGGCAGGCAAAGCTTTGTCTCTTTGGTAGCCCCCTCTTTTGATTAACCGGTTTTTCTTTGTAAGGTTTTTTGCCCCTTATTCTCCTCATACATGAAAAGAACTTTGCTGTTCTTCTTTATAGCCTACAGGTAAACTTCTCTTCTAGTGAGAGTATTGACAGGAGATGGCTTGTATTCCCCCGTTTTGGTAAGGGGAATATCCTCAGGGTTGGCTTCCTCATTTTTGCTGAAACTAGCTGCACTGAAGGTCTCATAGGACGAGGTCAACTTTTTGTTCAGGAGGTTTCTGTTGCGGTCACCCATGATGGCAGCCTCGCCATTGGCCAGCTTTTCCTGGCTTCCTCGTTCATCAACAGGCATGAAAGTGGAGAGTTTGGGCTGGCTCTTCTTCCTCTCTGGAGAAGTGCGGACCGGCATCCAGCAGGAGTCTGAGTGGCCGTATTCATCACACTCACGGGTACACTTCCCAGTCAGGGCTACATCTGGAAGAGGTCTTGAATCTGAAATTCAAGGAGAAGGAGATGTTAAAGTTGGACATTCTGCAACAGGCTGTCCTGATTTCTCTGAAATTGGAAGGAGGGGATACATATACATACATATATAGATATATATGTATAATATAAAATGTATCATATTATTTTCCTTTTATCAACACCCCAAAGTTCATCATGCCCATAGAACTTTTTCTTATTTCATATCCTCTAAAGATAAGGTTTTGCGAAAACATCAAATATTGTGGAAAGAGAGGAATGAACAAATGAATACACTTAAGCATGTAGAAGACAGGTACATATGCATTTGTTACAGGACAGGGACGTGTGTCTAGCCTCAAGTAGAAATAAAGCACATATGTATATTTGTCTGGGTATAAATTTTTCCACATGCATAAGAAAAGTTATTAAATCCAAATAGATAATTTTCTGTATTTATAAATTATCCCAGAAATCGTGTACTTTTGCCAATTGGATTCCTTCCTGCTTATACATTATTCATGGAATGCAAATATGCAAAACCTTATATTTAAAATACATTCTAAAACATCAGGGTGACTCAGAAGTAAAATCTAAATTGACAGCACGTCATTTGGTAAAAAAGTAAAAAAAGCAAAGTACAAATAGGTTATGGGCGTGAACATACTAGCAATATCATCACGTACCCCACCCTAGCCCACACCCACCTCCCACCCACATGTCAAATGACCTAATATGTGCTGTAGAATAATCCCTTAAATGTTCGCATAGAAATATACTTGCCAACATGTTTGCTGAGTAGGAATATTATGTGAAATGCAATGTATTGGGTAAATGCAGTCAAGCTCCTGAAGTTTTGATGAAATAGCATGTAGTCCTAATTAATGTTGGTGCCTAGTGGAATGGGAAATATCTTCTGTTACTATGAAGCTAAGTCATATTTAGAGAGTGCTTAGGAATCAGGATAACAGATGGAAATTAAGAATTACCTGTATATGTAAGTAAAATCGTTAATATGCATCTGTCTTTGGAGAAGAGGTATGTATTTTCTTGCTACTACAATTTTTTTTTAACAGACTTTGTTTTTATTTGAAAAAGAGAGAGAGAGAATAACCTCTGGGGTTTTATTTAATATGTTTTGTAGTTTATTTTATTGCCAAACAGAAGAACATAATATAACTGTGCTCCAATTTACATCGTATGGCATATATATATATATATAAATATATATATTTATAAGGCTTTGGATGTAAAAGACTGACAAATTTTAACCTCTGTAAATAAAGTCACAATGATGTAATCAGTGAGATTTGTCTATACATAATCCTGGGTAGATTTGGATTAAAATACAAGAAGGGGTTATTTAAATTATCCCCCAAATATTTATACACTCTGCTTTTGTCTTAACACACCTTCCTTTGTACTTTAACATAACATTCCTATTTTGGTTATCATTTGTATAGACTATTTCAGGAGTTTTTCTCTACCAAATCTCCTAAATTAAGGCAGTCCAACGCATACCATTTTTTCCTGCCGTGATGGATAACTGAAATATTGATATTTGTCAGCCCATTGATTTTTGAACCACCATGGCCTGAGATTTGTATGCAGTGAGCGGAGAGTACAGTGAGGAAATGCCAGTGTACTTCATAGGAAATCTAGAATGACTTCTTTTTCCCAAAGGTAAAATGCAAAGATAATTATTTATTGTAGTGCACGTGTTGTGCTGCTATCTGACTTCTAAGTGGGAAGACCTTATCTATTTTATCATCAAAAGAAAAAAGACACTTTTTATTCATTTTTTATGCCAAATTCCCTTTGTGTTTTCCAACACATATATTTTAGATGCATTTAAAAAATCAAACTATTGGCAGATTTTATGAATGATTTTTGTAATCTGGTTAGTTTAAACGAGCAGAATGTGAGTTCTTTTGGGAATATTTTCTATCTTGGGATACTCACTTATCTGAAGCTGACCTAAATGCCTTGAATGGGAAAAACCCTTATAGAAATGCAAAGTGCAAGATCAGACCTATCTTACTCCAAATATTCCTTTTTTTCTTTTTTCCATTGCTTTAACAAGTTCAAACTTTTTTTTTTTTTTTTTCTCATGTGATAGTGCCTATCAAAGACACAAAGAAATAATCAGGGCTAAAGGTATCAAAATAGGAAAGATCCCTTTGAATGAGGTTGTCATTCCCTGCAGAAATGATCCAGAATGTTCTCCAATCATCTGAGTTTACTCAAGGCTCACACAATGTGTCAGTTCACTTACACAGTGACTTACAAATTCCCTGATTTTCAGGGATTAATTTGTGTTTCCAGTTTCAAATGTGTAGCATTTTGTCTTTCCTTTGTTTGAGATGCATCTAGAGACAGCTCAGAGAACTATGTGATATGCAAACAACTCTTCTTACCTGTTGTTTTACTTATGTACCTGAACTCTGTGTAGCTCATGAGAAATTATATTTCTTTAGATTGACTCAATTTCTCATCAGCTAGAAGTGAGAGACTCTTCAATTTCTTCCCTCAGCCCTTACTTCATAGTCTAGATTATCTCCTGCTAAAATCGGTTTCCTCTTACTGCTTTTAACAAAAGACAACTTGTCTTCTCTGCCATCAGCTACATGTTGGCTGCCACATCTCTATCCAAGAAGCATGACTTTTAATAAGGATCTCCCATCATATCCAAAGTCAAACACTTGATTGGGGACCACAGTGGAAGTTGACAAGCCTAATTGGCTTAGACATGTTGCAGTGTTTGTCATCAGATTTAGAAAATAATCAAGAAAGGCTATAAGAGATTCATCACGAGCAATCAAAACTTCCAATCTTGATGACTCAAATGAATCCTCAAAAGAAATGCCAATGATTAACAAATGCAATTTGTATTATGATGCAATTTATTAAGGAAAGGCATGAGTGGAATAGTATTTTTCTGTGTTCTAAATTTTCTTATTTTAATTATGCAAGTCTATTTTTTTGAACACAAAAGTTATAAAGGGTCTTAAAGAATCATCAAAGACACTACTTTCTCCCTTTCATAAAAAAACAAACAAACAAACAAAAACAACAACAAAAAAACCCTCTTAATATGTCTTATTTGGTGGAATTATAGAGCTATTCCAGACCCTGGGATCAACTAGTAAACCTTCGTAGTCTTTCAGTCTTTCACTGAAGATATGGTCTTGATATCAAAGAACATTATTTCATGCTTTAGTTTAGTACTATTTCTTTAAATTTGGACCTGAGTGAAGAAGATTTACTCAATGCCTCTTGTCAGCTGGCATTGAGTAAATCAATAAAAAGTAAAATACTCTATATCAAAATATGGTGGTGTTCTCTATCAGCATTGTCCACAATAAAATCAGTTCCTTTGAGCCCTCCTGCACATCTCCCTGCTTAATCACATCACAGCTTGAGAAGACTGGATGTAGAAATGGCATTCATTAGACCCTATGGCTCCTTTAGCATTACCTGGAGAGTTCTAGTTTTGCTATTTACTAGTCCCATTACATCTGTTTGGAGAGTAAAGTCTTTTCTTATACATAGAGTTAATTTCCTTTTGAAAAAACAGTCTTAAGACATCATAATGGCAAACAATTTTAGAACAATTTATATAACGAGAAAGTACTTTCCCACACTCATTGCTTTTACTTATCATCTCAGCCAAAGAGAAAGGAGGATGGCAGCCATGGGGGGTCCAGCCTGTGGGAGAGCTGAGGCCAAAGAGTAAGTGTTTTGACTTTCACTTTAGTGTTTCTCACAACACTACAGTGCTCCTTCTTAAAATGTAACAGCTGAGTGGTTAGAGGTCAATTACTGCTACCCAAGGCCATAAGAAAGAGTAGAATTACCAAAGGAAGAAAAAAAAAAGTGTCTGAGCAGCACAGTGGATAGATGCTGCCAAAATCACAAATTTTTACCACTTAATGCCAGCAATGGTGTAACCTCCTTACATTTTCTAACGCGGAGGAAATGATAACAGATTCAAGAATTCCAGCTCTTTCTCTGAAAAGTGTTATTTGTCCTAACTGGGCTCTGTGGATGAGTTGGTTGCAGAAGATGCTGGTGCAGTAACTTCAACAAGAGGTGACAGACAGACAACATGTGAAATCATCAGAAGTAACAAGGAAAGCTTAGGTTTATGCAGGCATTTCATGTCTCCAGAAGCTGTCCTATACATTTCAGAAACCGTTACAGACATCTTTATTACAGAGGAGAACTGAATGGTTAAGACTTTTGAAACGACAGCTCTGCACCAGGAAGGATTCTCACATGCTGAGTTACCCATTCTGCTGGAATCCTGGACACCCACTCTACTCCAGGCCCGTGCCTGGGGGCTGAAGATGCAAGGTTATTTTCATCCCTTAAGAGAAGGCTTGAAAATGTTGCATTTAGTTTTAAAATATTTCCAATGAGTTTTTTTTAAAGCTCAGATATTTCATGCTATATGCATAGTTTGCATATTTGTTTAACATACGAATTACTTTATTCTCTGGTCATGTGATAAATGAGTAATTGGTCAATGTGTAGATGGTCACACAATTTGTTCTTTACATGCAAGCAATGGGATTTTTTTTTTAAGATTTCATTTATTTATTCATGAGAGACACAGAAAGAGAGAGAAGCAGAGACATAGGGAGAAGCAGGCTCCGTGCAAGGAGCCTGATGTGAGACTCAATCCCAGACCCTGGGATCACACCCTGAGCCAAAGGCAAACACTCAACTGCTGAGCCACCCAGGCATCTCAAGCAATAGGATATTTTTAACATTACTTGAGAAAATTCTACAGTGAAAAATTGTGTTATTCTCTCCTTTTGGAGAGAAAAAAAAAACACATACAGGTACCTTGTGCTTTTCCTTCTTTTTAAAGTGTCTTCTCTTTGCATGTCTGGACTTTCTGTAATATGAAGATTTATTTTCCAAAAGGCAAGCCTAAATTATGGTGTAATTGGTGGACAATGATAAAGGGTTTACAAAAGGATTAACAAGAAAAAAAGAAAGACAATTGGTAATGGTTTTCCAACAAATATCTTAACTTTACCTTTACTTTCTTAATTCAAATGAAAATATCTTTTTTACTCAAGTGATTAAAGTGCTTTATTTTAAAATAGCTGTCAGAAAATGTTTTACTTTTGCTTTATCTAATAGAACTAAGAGCAAATAATTAAATAAACCTTTTACTGGAAAATTGTTACTGAAGCAAATAAAGACTGGTGTAAGGAGATGAAATCCAAAAGGTGTTTTAGACTTTTTTTTTTTTTAATGTAAATAACCTAAAGACCCCTGCCTTTTTGCCTGTTTGGGGAAGTTGGGAAAACTAGAAAGGCAAGCACATAACAGATAATAGAGAAGGTAGGAATCACTGACGCAAACAAGCAGTTTGCAATCCTTTAAGTATTTGATTACTCTTTGGAAGATGGGAAGATTTATAGTTATGTGTCACCCAGGGCTCCAGCAAAGGGCTTAAGATTTCTAAAATCACTTGACCCAACTAAATAGAAGAGGATATAAGAATGGCACATGCACCCAGCCTTAATTTGAGTCTTACCAATGCCACTCCTAAGCAAGTCCTGATGAGACAGTGACTCTGTGAAAAGACAGGAGATTTGAGGTCTCAACGTTGCTGAGTGTGATTCTGGGTACATCTATGACTTTGGATATAATTTCTCTGAGCCTCAAGATCCTCCTATATGAGATAACAATCCCTACTCCCTTATACGTCATACGGAAGTAAGGATTACATTGTAAGGGATAAAAGAATTAATATATAAATAATACTTATTATGATGTGCTATAGATGTTCGGTAAACAGTAGGCCCTAGCCCCTGAAGATATTTAAGGAGGTAGATATACATATTTATTTTACCCCTGAAGTCTTCTATAAGTGAAATGTGTATTATTTGGGAAATAAGCTCAAGAGCTAGGCTTCTTGGTTTCAAACCCTAATTTTGTCACTTTAGTGGGTATGTAATTGTGAATGAGTTACATGATTGATTTAAATTACCTCATCTGTATAAGAGGTATGAGAATAAATTAGCTTCTTAGGATTATTGTAAGGATTAAGTGTGTTAATGCAGGTAAAGTATTTGTAAAGATTCTAGACACACAATAGCCCTCAATAAATATTAGCTACTTCAGGTATGCCATTCCCCACCCACAATTGGGTCATCAAAAAAGCTTTGAAAACCAAAGTGGTTTTTTTTTTTTCCATGAATTTATATCCCTGGCATTCAATACAAAACTGCTCATCATCTTTATCTGATGTAGCGTAAATATTTATGTTTTACTGTAGAAGTAGCGTGTTTAATCAAGGGCACCTCAAAATCTTAGATTTTTAAAACAATGTATGATACATGCATGATATTGCCTTTTTTAACATATGGAGGACTAGGAATTTTGAGACAGATTTGGCTAAAAGGTTTTCAGATAAGTTATTATGGAATTAATACTGAACATCAGCCAAAATGGTGTGAATTCTGAGTTCCTTTTCAGTAGTACTAACAGCTTTATGCCGACAGACTGCAGTATCCCAGAGTTACCATTTACTTAGGAAAATACACAGGTTGTTATATCATGTATATTCAATGCCAGGTACTTATTTATTAATACTTTTTTAGTGAAGATGCACTGAGGGGGGCACTTGACAGGATGAGCACTGGGTGTGATTCTGTATGTTGGCAAATTGAACACCAGTAAAAAATAAATTTATTATTAAAAAAAAAGGGAAGATGTAATAAAAATGCGTCATTATGGTTGTTCAAAACTAAAGAGGAAATGCTCTATTATTTGCAGTTATCTTTACAACCTGAACAGATCAGCCTCACAATGAATTGTTTTCTTTTGAAAGAGATTTACTCCCAAAATACTGGTTGTGAGCTTGCTACCTTGCTTTGCTTCCATGGGTCACAAAATAAGAAAGACCTCCATTTTTAAGATAAGCCAAAAATTAGCAATAAACTAATCTAAGACTAAGAGGTTAAAATCAAGAAAAACAACAAATAATAGGGTAAACATATAAAAGTCAGCATACCCTTCATACATCGGAAATGAAACAAAAAGTCATTCAGCAAATGAGCTCTGCAGATTTCATGATGTATGCACATGATTGTGTCAATTTGTGATTCAAGACCAGAAATTCCTCCAATCTCCTTATCCACACTCCTTTGAAATGTGACATCACTGTTCCTATGTGATGTAGATTCCATCTCTGTTCCTCTTGATGATTAGAATGTGACAGAAGTAATAATGAGCTATTTCCACACCAGGTTTCAAGAAGTCTAGCAACTTTCTTTGCATTTGTCCTTGGAACTTGGCCATCTCTACCCCAAGAGAAACCACAATCTAGCTTCTTTGAAGATGAAATTTGAAAAACAAAACAAAACAAAACAAAAAACTGGCTGTCTCAGCAGAACCTATCCCCAGGTAAGCTCTATTAATTCTCCAGGCAAATGCAGCCTCATGAGCAGGAGAACCTCACAGCCAATCCGCAGAAATGTGAGCCAATCCAAAGAAATAAATCTTTGTTGTTTGAAGCACCAAAATTAGGTTTATTTGTTTGTTTTTGTTTCTCTGTGGGGGGAGAGAGTTCGTCAATGCAATGATGAATCTCTGAGATAATGATCATAGATTTATTATATTATCTGCTGTAAGTAGCATGAAATCTGGGAATAATATACGTTACTTCCTTTATGTTTTCTTATCATGACTAACCAACTGACCAATATTGCTGAAAGTATAACTCTGCCAAAGAACATTTTCAGAGATGTAAGCACATTTAATTAACAAGTTCAAGCTGAGGGCTACCATAGAAAGCTCTGGGAATTTTGGGTCTGCAATTACAGGATTTCACTGCATTTTATACCTAGGAGTGTTCCAGTTTAAGCTGGCATGCCAAGACAATATTAAAATGTTTAAACATGTTTGAAAGCATCAGCAACTTTTCCCCGTATTAGGCTAAACTCAGTTAAACAGCGATTGAATGTAGCTCAAGAAGCATTTACTGCCCTGCGGCTTAGACCACTGTCATTCTGAATGTGGCATTATCATCTACGGTGAAGACTGTGCATGCCATGTTTCAAGCAGTCTTGCTGAATCAACTCAAACATGAATCTGCTGGTTGGCCCATGAAAACCGCACTACAGCAGAAAAATGTATGGTGACTGCTTCGGAGTGATCAATTTATGCACATCAGAGATGTGGTTTCACTTTGATTTCTCTCTTCACACGTGAAAATTGGAGGTGGTGGAGGTTAAGGGAGTGTTAGGGAGCAGAGTGGAAAGACAGGAAGGAAAAGGCTGGAAATGAGATGTCCCAATATTGATCAAAAGAGTTCATAAAACCCAGGAAAAGATTGAGGGCATTTATTTCACAAAGTAGCAATTGATTATTCCACTAAAACCCAATTTTAGTTTTTCAGCCATTTATTGCTTATCTTCCACTGCAAAAATCCTATGTTTCATAATTTTTCTTCTAGTCTCTTGGATTTTCGTATATTAGAAATTATTTACTTTGGGTGTCATAGGCTTCAATAATCAGATGAAAACTAGGAATATTACCTCCTTCCATAAATGTAGAAATGTACCCCCCAGAATTGCATAAAGTTTCAGTGAGGTTCAAGATACTTGAGTTAGAGTCACAGTCTACTGCCAGCCTCCTGGTGGGTGGGAGAGAGAGGATCTATTTTTATACTTGACCTTTTTCCCCCTTTGAGTTCAGCCAAGAGTTGAGATATATTTAATAATGTGACATGCGTCTTCAAAAAATAAAAATTATATACAGTTAATAAATTACCATTCCAACCTGACAGAAACATTTAAAACAAAAACAAATTATGAAACATTTAGAAATAAGGAAAATAATTGAGGTTTGATGATGTTAATACGTTAATATTTTAGGTTGGTTGTGAAAATGTTCAAATCTAAAAGCCCCAATAATTTATAAGGCTTTATATAAAGAGTAATGTTTGGGGCTGGATTTAAGTGATTGCTGATCACCGGTTGGAAAATGTGTCCTTTCCTAAAATCTTTATCCAAAGTCTGCTTCCAATCGGTTTCTTGGATTGCCAGCCACCAGATCCTCATTCACTTACCGGAAGATGGGAAGTGAATTCTTATTATGAAAATTTATACAAAAGCAATAATGATCCAGATGAGTTTTCTTTTTTTTTTTTTAAGTTAATGAAATATGTAGCCACTTTATATTGGTTTTATTGTAAAGTGTGACATGAGTAACATGAGAAAGAGTTGCAAGCATCAACTTAGAGTCATTTTCCATTTTCTGGTCTGAAGTCTTCGGTTTTCATAATTAACCATAAAGTTGTAGAATCTGGTACGTTTGAGTGGCTTAGTGGTTGAGCATCTGCTGTCGACTCAGGGCATGATCCCGGGGTCCTGGGATGGGTCCCACATCAGGCTCCCTGCAGAGAGCCTGCTTCTCCCTCTGCCTATGTCTCTGCCTCTCTGTGTCTCTCATGAATAAATAAATAAAAAATATATATATTTAAGTTGTAGAGGATATTCTACAATAAATATTAATACTGTCTTTAGGAATGTATTTTTATTCTAAAAATAGTACATAAAGCTCTAGTAACTATTCAAATATCACCCTTGGATTGTGTTCTTAAAGGCAGTGTTCATTTTATCTTTGCTTCCCCACATAATTCTATATAAATAAAGAAATTTAAAAAAAAAAAGAAAATCGAAAAAGTCCACTAAGGGATATAATTTTCTCAAACTTTCATCCAACATGAACCACAACAAGCATTTTTTGTAAGTAAGTGAGAAATTAACAAATAATTCCTGTAATAAGGAGCTGGTACTAAATATTTACATACTTAATGCAAGTATGGTATATATTAAAACAAATTAACTCAGTATGTGGTAATGTCTTAAGTTAGAAGAGCATCACGATAGTGGCTATAATGAAATAGAAGATATTTCTGAGTATTTTTTTTGTCTTATTTTTTTGAGAAGTCTAAAATAAACTATATTAAAGCTCAAATCATGTATGAAGTAAAACTATAATGTAATGTGATTACTTTTGGCACAGGGGCAAATTGTAGCAATTTAGATTTACTGAAGCAATATAATTAATTTTTTTAATGTGGCACAAAACCATAGTACCCATGCATTTTTCTTCCTCAATGTAGTAACCTTGAGGAACTATGCAATTATTCTAATGATATGGCCATTTCCAAATATATTCTCAAACTCTGTGCTTAGGATTACCTATTGAAATATTTCACAAGTCAGACAGAAAAGCTCGTCCTATTGGAAGTACTTCTGTAATAACAGCTCTGTTGTAACAGAATCTCATTAGTTACTGTGCTTTGGGACAAAGATCAAAAGGTCCTTCTTTGTGTTCCTTACTAAGGAAGTTTTCACAAAAAAACTTTGTTTCCACGTACTATTGAGAGATGAGGTTCTGAAAGCTTTTAGCAGGAGCTGAAAAACCATTTATGGGGAGAGTTTTAAAACAGCTGGAATGCTGGCTCCTTACTCTCTGGTCAATAAGTTGATCAGTTGAAACTAAATTTGGCAATCACAATTAGGACCAAAAGAGGGTTGAACAGCCTGAAAGTGCAGAGCAGGTAAATAAAAGGCAAGAGGAGGAAGAAAATGTTCTCTGATGATTAGCAAACAGGACTCAAGAGCAGGGAATCAATGGAGTAACACTAGATCAGTTTGCTTCATTGATTTTTGCTGCTCATTGAAATGTTTTCCTTTATTTACTTCCTCTTTCTTGGAGAGTGGCAAAGTCTCACTGTTGAACCTCCCCTGGAGCCTGTGATTGGCAGAAAGGCAAGCCCAGGAGAGCCTCTCCTATCTGCACTATAGCTTTGAATCCACTATGCGCGGATTCAGAGGCACTTCTAATGCTCGGTGTGACACTGAAAGAGCCACCCTGCATAGCTTTCTGTGGTGGCAGAGCAAAGGCTCCCTCCAAAAACTCTACATCATAATCCCCATGTTATCATAATAACGTGAACACATTAGCTTACAGGAGGGTAGGGGAATTAAGGTTTCAGATGGCTTTGAGGTTGCCAATATTTTAAACAGGGGGATTTTAGGATACAAACCAAGGAATGTGAGCAAGCTTTAGAACCTTGAAAAGGCAAGGCAACAGATTCTCCCTCCAGCCTCTAGAAAGAAATGTGACCCTCTTGAGACTGATTTTAGCTCATGAAGACCCACTGTCAAACCTCTGACCTACAGAACTGTAAGAGGATATTTTTTTTGTTTTTCTAAGACACTCAATTTGTAGTACCTGGTTACAGTTTTAAGAAGAACTTAATACACACTCCCACCTATTTTTCTGGCTAGAGTAAGGACAGGGTAGGATTCATGTATTTGACCCTTTCCAGCCGTATCTCACCCACAAAAGGAAATAGAATGGAAGATTTTTGATTTGCAAAGTTTTTGCTGACTCATGTTTACCTAAATTTTGAGCATCTGCTCAACAAAATCCCATTTCTTCTTTGTCCAGGAAAGTACTAACAACTCACTTTTTTTGAATGATCACTTCCTCTTGCTCCATCCCACAGTGCTAGCTGTCTCTGGGATCATTACCTGAGAGACACTTTAAGTCATTCTATATTTGGGTGGTGTGATTCCCAAAAACAGAAAGACAGAAAGGGAGAGACAGAGGGGCGGGGAGAGAGAGAGCACTTGGCATAACATCTAAGAAGGAGAGGCAGGTACTAGGGCACAACCCTAAAAAGGGTTTCGTCAGATTTATGGAGCTTTTGTGACTTCCTGACATTTATTACTTGAGTGTCATTTTTGTGCTTGGTTTTGTGTTTGTGTAGCCTGCTTCACTCCTAGTGGGTCTAATAAACATGTCTAATAAAAAAAAATCTTTACCATTATTTTAAGCACAGTAAGTACAGTAACAAGTCTCTCCCTAGTTGAAAACCCTCTTCTGTAAATTTCAGTATACATTTCCAATTCCACGTTTTTGTGTTGTTGTTGTTGTTATTGTTGTTGTTTTTCCACAGAAGGCCCTTCAGATCTGGATCCTGTCTACCTCTTGTCCTTAATCTCTTTCCATTCTTATTTGCTCCCATTTGCCACTTCAACAGACCTAATGGAGTTGCCAATTCCAGAAAGCCTCTTGCTTCTCCATGTGTTCATGATATTAATGATATTAATGTGTTGTGTCTTCTATTAATCCTTGCCTTGTCACCCATCTACCCTAAACTAAACCATTCAAAATACAGTTCCAATATGTCTCCTTTGAGATTTCTTCTAACTAGCCTAATTGTGATTTCTCTTGATTTCTTCTCAAGGTAATTGGCCAATCAGAAAAGGTGAAGGGATTTTTCTTTATTTGATATTTGCAGATCTGAATAGACTTCTCTACTATTCACTCTCCTTATCCCCTTTTAGGGCCTGTTTCTCCAGCTGAGATTTGTTTTCTAACAGAGCATTGTAGTTAATTGAAATAATCCATGGATATATTTTTATAGAACAAAATGGAGGCTTCATGCTCAATCTGGGGCAGGCTGGTGGGTTCGGTGGTGGCAGTAGTAGGTGCAAAGACTGAGTCTAATGGGAAAATCCTTTTTTTTTTTTTAATGGGAAAATCCTATACTTACTGGTCACAAGGCTCCATATGAAAGAATTTGTTAAGCTTCTTTGCTAATGGATAGTGGCTATTTTAGAGTACTTTAGTGCTGCCAGGACCTCTGGCTGGCAGTTATACAAATCTTTCAATAATAAACTTGGAAAATAAAATTTATGCTTGGCTTATACACAACTTATATCATAAATGACTATTTTCAAAACAAGGAGTCATGACTCCTTGTTTGAATGGTATTCTCCGTGATAGCAAAACTGAAAAGCAGAAGGTTCTCTTCTGTTATTCTTGTAATGTGGGTGTATTTTAATAAGAACAATTGTAGGCAGTGTGCCAACCTATTTTAGTTCAACAAATTTTATTTGCCATTTGGTAGCAGGCTGATGGGTACATTTTAAGAAGGTAAGATCATAGGGAATTAAGACAAGTACTTTTCTAACTGAACACCATGATTCACTAGTTTGTGCTTGAACCCATCCAGGGAGTTATAATCCGTTTACATCATGCTCACATTAGTCTGTGAAGATTTTGTTACAGCTTTTTATATGAGTATAGATATTTATATGTATATACTCAGTCCTATAAAAAGTGGGATTTTTATTTTAGATCACACTGGAAATGATCGTAAGTCTATAATTTAAATCTATCACATGGAAGTGTGTGTATTCTTGCCTATTCCTGAGTAAGCTAGATATTATATGATCTCTAATACAAAATACAATTTTAATGTGCACGCAATGTCATGTGAATTTTAAATTGTGCTTTTAACTGTTGTTTCAAATGATACTTCAGAAAAGTTTTACCCTTATTAAAACGGAATTCAGATGATTCAAAAAATAGGAGTTATTCACATCCTCAATAACCACTTCAAGAAATCTACTGTAAATACAGTTTCTTACCTTGAGACGTTCTGAATTTACAGTTAATTCCCTAGATTCCAATTTTCCAGAATTATGTGTAATTGTGATGAGCTTTCTCATAATTCACTTAAATCCTTTGATAGACTTTGATTTATTTCAATCAGCAAAATGGCAACAGACCCTTTCGAAAAGGAGGACTTAATGTGACTTCTTAAAGTCATATCGACATTAAGATGTAGGACACATTTAAGCTGTCTAATTGTACTGCTGGTCTAATGCCTAAGAATTAATCTGTCACAATGTCAAATTACATACATTTAGGCTTTTTTTTTTTTTTTTTTACTAAAATGTGTCTGCACTTAACAAACTCCTAGTGTAAAAAATTCATGAGTGCAATTAGAATGTCATGTCTTCTGCAGATGACTTAAGAAAAGCATGAATCAGAGCTTAACAGTCCAACATAATTTCATAGTTAATCGTGGTGAAATTATGGTACTGCAACAACTCAAAGGCAATACAGTGAGATTAGCAGACAGTGACGATCAGCTATTTATCCCCACCATCTGCTGTGCATGCTTGTTACTTAAGTCTTTTTCCCCCAATGTTTTCAGTTTTGACTTTGCCAGCAGTGGGCATCACATAGGAAAACAGGTTTCATGGTGCAAACAGATTTTCCCATGTGTTCAATGAATTAGCTTCACTGGCTGTTCTGCAGCTCTCGGGCAGAGAAGGCTGGCTGGAGGGAATTAATTTTAGAAAGCTTTTGTG
The DNA here is from genome assembly GCF_018345385.1 of Vulpes lagopus. Taxonomy (NCBI): domain Eukaryota; kingdom Metazoa; phylum Chordata; class Mammalia; order Carnivora; family Canidae; genus Vulpes; species Vulpes lagopus. The sequence continues at coordinate 140,352,502 of NC_054827.1, forward strand.
TACTGGCCAGTGTCTTGTACAACTCAAATGAATATTTCTCTATAAGAAACAAAAAAGATAAAACTACAAGTATTGGAACAATGAAAATCATCACTCTAACATGTGCTTTGGGAGCTTCCTTTAAATGATGTACTTAAAATTTATGTGTACAGTATTAACCATTTCATTATATTCTGTAAGTACTTAAGTGAATCATGTGATGGGAATCTTGCTAATTTGTCAGCCTTCTCTGTTCTGCAAATAAGCCAAGGATTAGTGGAACTAGGGCTTGTTATGGTAGGACAGAGGAACTCAGTGACAATTCTAGGAAGGAGAGAAAATAGGAGATGGACTCTACAGAACAAGGCTGGTGTGAAGGTTACAGGTCCCACTAGTGGGGTTACGTAACGTGCAAAAGTATATTCATTCATGCAAAATATTTTGATATTTTGTGCACTATTCTAAAACCGTCCATCTATTAATTCATCCTCTTCTCACAGCAGCCCTGTGGGAAAGGTTGTATATTACTCTATGTTACAGGTGAGGTAACTGAGGCACGGGGAAGTTAAATGAGTTACCCAAGAGTCTGCATCTAGTGAGTGATAGAATGAGGTTGCAAACCCAGGCAGTCCGACCCCAGAGCTGTGCTCTCACTCACTGTACCATATTATCCCTAAATAATAACACCCAGACACCCATGTCATGTGCTAGGAAAAGAAATCATCTTTGTCGAAGCTGAATTAAAGCAGAAAAGCACTCTCTGTACAGAAGAAAGTTAGAAAAAATAGTGTCCCTGAATGTCAGATATAGCCAGAATCTCAACAGTCTTACCCTGATATAAGGGGGGCATTTTTAGTTTAGACAGGTAGAGAGGTGAAAACTCAAAAAGCATGTGTGGGTGGCAGTTCCAGGGCCAGAATGACATCGGATAGAATGTGTTCCCTTGGGGTTTTCTCTCTCAGTTGATCTTCGAGATGAAGAGTTTTGTGTCCAAGTCAAAATAAGGAGACTAAATTACGGTGTTGGAAAAAGCCTCAAACTTCTATTATTAAAACCATATTCAGCTAAGAAAAAGTTTCATCTTCATAATACAGGTCTATTTTGAATTCTGCATGATAGAAGAACACCTCAATTATGAGGTTTCAGATCATTGTCATTCCAGAGACAGTAAAACCATGTTTGGAAACCACAGTGTGCTGGGATGAACTTCTGAGAACGGGAGATGCAGAACCACTCCTTGGTGAATTGAATGTGAGAAGTCGAAATAAATGCTTTCACAACAGAAAAAAAAGAAGTGTGGACAGTTATTCTGGCAGGCAAAGCACCAAAGAGTTTATGTAGGATGTATTAATCACAATTGGGTTGGTTAAATTGGGAGAGAAATACTGACTGTTGATTTCTTAAGAGAAAATGAACACAAGGTCATACTTGAAGTATACTTATCCAAGTTGATTCCCTGTATTAATCAGGGAATCATAGTGATTAATATCCAAATTTTTAGCTTATTGGGGAATATATAGCTGCAACCCGTGACGCTGAGATTTAATCTCTAGAAATGGGGAAAAGCTGTGTAAATTAGAAGATAATGCAAATGCAGTAAAAAGAGTGGTAACTTATATACCTTGTACTTTTTTATAATTGTATCTTGGAGATTAAAAAACAAGGAATCACGCACTGTGTAAACCTTTATTTTCACTCTTTGAAGACCTTTACTTTCACTTCTCTTCATTGGATATAATCAATGAATCAGACTGATTAACACACTGGGATCTGAGCAAAGGAAGTCTGATTTGAGTCCACATTCTCTCATTTACCCATAGTGTAACCTTGAGCAAGTTACTTAACTCTGAGTCTATTTTATTGGGTTGTTTTGATAATTAAATTTTCTAATGCATGTTAAGTGCTTGGTGTAATGATCTATATATAGAAGCACTTGATATATTTTTCTACCGTTACTGCTACTATTGACCTAACTGCTATTCCAGTTTCTTTTCCACACATACATTTGAATGATAGAATATTGATTCTAAATTATTGAAAATTATTATTTTTACTCAATATCCTCTCTGCTTGGCATAAATTTAAAAAGTCAAAATCTTAAACATTTTTAGAATATTTACCAATTAAGTACAGAAAAACAAGTTTTCACGCATAAATAGTTACAGATTCATGTCTTTGCATCATAGGTTATAGTGCCAAATACATATCTTAAAACAAAGCCCCAATAAATTTAAAATTATTTAAATTAATGAGTATTAAAATGCATACTACAAGAAGCTCAGAAGAAGAAATGCAAAGTAATTTAATTTCAAAGATTAGGTGTACCTAAGTTAATGATTTTTCTGACAGCATTGTATTTTATAATTACTAGCTGTTCAAAGTTAACTGAAACTTAATCTATTGTGACTCGCAGGTATATAATAATAAAGGCTATAAATAATAATTAGTACTCTGTCATTTACTTAACTAGGTATAATCTCTCATTTCCCCTAAAGAAACAATTTTCACATAATAACTGTTTTGTACAAAATCACATTTTTTTTTACTGCTTAAATTCTATTTTTTTCTATGGGGACATAAGAAAATGGTAAAATTGAGAAATTTAAAAAGTGTATACTTTCAACACAGTGTAATATCTAGCCCATTACTTGGGTGGCTTTATAAGCATTAAAAATAATTTAATCTCAAGGATCTTTAAACAGATTAGAAAGTATAAAAGGTGCAGAATTCCAGTTAATGTGCATTAAATTATCTTCAAAAAGAGGGGGAAAAAGTTAAGAAACGGCTTTCTGCTTTGCATGTTAACTAGCCTAAATAATGCAGAGCTTAAGTGCAAAAGCAAGAGAATTTAAAAGGGAAAACAAATATCTTGAGACAACTTGTCTTTTAAAGTAACTGTCAAGGAGAACTTGCCTCTCTGAATAAAAGTGAGCAATGACTTAAGGGATTCATTTATCCTTTAGGGTGTATTAAGGAGTGTCATTTAACTATTAAAAATGTTGTCCAGTCAAAATAAGGACTAATTATCTGCTCATGATATGCCTATATGGCTTCCAAAGGACACACGGGGATTTGGTATGATTAAATGCATTTCAAATTGCAGTCAGGTTGAGGATTCAGAATAAGTTGATCTGAGAAGTATGACTAGTCATACATTATTCATGAATATGGGAAACTAGTAAAATAAAATATTCTGCTTATGGTGTGTCCAGATAGTTAGGGCTAAATATTTCAAAATAGCATCAGACTGGATTTATCTTCTCTGAATTAAAAACAAAACAAAACAAAAACAAAATCTTTTGAGTAATTAGAGAATCAGATGCAATAATGATCATATTGAATATTTAACCCCAGGGCTACCAACCAGGAGAAGTACTATAAACTTTTTCCTGCTGGGAAAGATATAATTAAATCTGCTATCTTGTGGATAACTAAAGAGATCCCCCCCTTTTTTTTTCTTCTACAAAATAGAAGCACGTAGAGGTGAATCACCAAGCAAGCCACTATCACTATGCTAGATTAGATTATTTTAAACTAAGTTGGAGTAACTTAAAACAAAAGAGTTCTTATGAGAGATATGTTTTTATCCCTCCCCTGACATTGTTGCAAAGTATTCAATGGCATTCCTATTTGGAGTTTGGGAGTGTTTTTCTTTCTATATAAAAAACTAATAACAAATACAAATTCTCCATTAGTAATTATATTTCCATGACTGTATTGAAAAGATATAGGGACATAAAAAGTCTATGAGATAAATTATTTCAAATGGCTAAGCATCCACAGAATATTAATTATATTGCTGCTTGTTGCAAACTGAGATATCAGTATTATATAAATTATTCTTAAATCAATTATTTAAAAAAAATAAACAATCTTTAACATGATAGCCCTTCTAATTTGTTCCTTTACAATTAAGGAAACAAATTATAGTCATGGATACTTCTCCTCCACTCTTCCTTCCTTCCTAGTGCTATTCTGTTTAATTTTTTTTTTTTTTTTTTTTTTTTGCCTGCTAGTTCCTATACACTGCCTTCTCTGCTCAAAATTTATCTTTCTGGGACTCCAGGATCATGCTTTGGGCCAAAAGGAGGCGCTCAACCACTGAGCCACCCAGGTGTCCCTCAAAATTTGACTTAAATGAACATTTTATTCAACCTGAATTGAGTTTGGTTAAAGATGCTTTTTTTTTTTTTCCTTATAGCACCTGGATGTGAAAATAAGGACAAAGGACATAACAACCCAAAAGAGGTCTCTTTGCTTTAATACGGTCTTGTGAATAGTGACCATGTGCTGATTATACTTGGCATACCAATGTTCATTAAGATAAATAGCTAAGCTGTTATTATGAATGACAGGCATTTATCCATGCAGTGGCAAGGATAGCTGTGGACGCACAGAAGGCCATATTAAGCGTAAGCTACCAACATAATAGGAATTGATTTATTAGTGCCTGGCATAATTTAGGGCATCTTTCTTACTGAGTGAGAAGAGAAAAGAGCAAGTGTCACTGTGTCCATTTCCCAGATGTTAAAAGTAAGAAACAACTGCTAAGGGATTTGTCAGAAGAAAAAAAAAAAATCTAGAAAGTGAAAGAGGTATAAAGAATTGACTAAGCTAGTAAACATACCTGCTTTCTTATCACTCATTCTATGAGTGTATACAAGCTAATTGACACACTGAAAAAAATAAACATGACTCTGTGCCTCAAATTCTTAGGTAGATGCAATAAGAAGTTTTCAATATATATGTGCTTGAGAAAGGAAAGAAGGTAAGAGTAAGGGAAGAAAGGCTGAGTCCTCATTTTGTCATCTATTTTCTCTATTCCCACCTTTATACCTAACTAGTTTTCAGTGAACATATGGTAACTACAACATAGAGACTGAAAAAATACGAAGAAAGAAAAAAACAAAAAAAGACTGAAAAAAAGAAAAATGGTGGAAAAGTTAGGGAAGAAAAAGCAGAAGTGATAAAAAATGAAGGTACACATGGAACGAGGCGAGAGGGAGGAAGGTGGGAGAGTAAAGGGGAAGGAAAGAAAGGATGGAAAGAAAAGGAGAAAAGAATATGAGGTAAGGAGGAAGGAAATGGAAGGCAAAAAAAACAGGAAAAATAAAAGAGAAACATAATGAGTCTCAGCTTGATGTGTGACTTGTGGAAGAATTTATATTTACATTAACATGATACAGATTTTCAGCTCTGTTTTGAGATTAGGGTGAGGATTCATTATCAATATTGACTCTCACTGGTCATTGATTTATGACAAATTAATCTCGATTAGAGCCACAAGAAGCTCCGTTAGAGCCAGAACTCCCCTTCCTTCCTATGTGCCCGGGCAGGCTGGAACATAAGGCTGAAATACAATTTAAAAAATGACTCTACAGGATATTAGCACATCGGCATGAAAAATAACAGAGAATGAATGAGTTGATCAATCATTTCCTATTATGAACAAAGAAAATGTACAAAAGCCTATGAAATGAATCTAAAGCTGGTACATGGTAGACAAGTTAATAAAAAACTATGGCCCAGCAAGAAACAAAAACACCGTATTATGAGAAAAAAAAAGTGTAGATCAATGATGCAGAACAGTGGAACATTTTGTATTACCTACTCTTACCTTCAAAAAGATTTTAGTATGACTCTAACCTTTCAAAAAAGAAGAGTAAGCTAACGGGAACTGTTAAATATGTAGAGAGATTTGCATTTTTTTTCTTTCATTTCTGTTTGATTCTTAAAGATCCAATCTAGAATTTTCTGGATGTTTTAACTATTTTGTTTTTTTGTTTTGTTTTTACTATGGTATAGAACATACACGTTAAGTTCTGTTTAATTTTAGTGTTTTAAATATTTTAAGTAAATATCACTATTGATAAGAAGGTCCTCACTCTCTTTATCTTTAGTTCTTGTTCATTTGTACCATCAGTACCCAAATTATGGCTTTCATTTAAGGGCAGAACCACCCAAAACAGATTTTAAATTGGACACTACTCAGGTTGATGATATCCTGTTCTTTTTTTTTTTTTTAAACTAACCATTAAACCTGCTTTCAACTAAAATCCTTTTTAAACTAGAAATATGATGGATTAGCTTCCCAGGAAGGAAAAACTTCCAAATGACTTGGCTAGGCAGAGGCATATATTTTAGAACAACATTAAAAAATGTTATTTGAGAATTGTTTAATGTTCCAAAAGAAGTACAACTAATGACCTAAAATTAGTAGAGAATTTAGAATGTTCCCAGTGGCTGATTTCAATTCCCTTTCAAAGTAAATCTGAGTGCTATAATGACAGCAGAGCTCTTATCATAATTTACACAAGCTTTGCTACTTTCTTGCAATGCTGGACATGGATTTAAAAAAGAATGATGGGTTTGTATAAGTTTTTGAGGGGTCATCTGACATAAAGGCAGGATTTTACAGTAATTTATTCAACAAATAGTCAGTTGGTATTCCCTACCAATGGATTGTGGGGTTAATTTAAACATGGATCCTGTCTTTAGGGTACAGAGCATCTAAAAAAGGGAGACAAGTACATAAGCAACTTTAATCTTTTTAGAAAGCCATGACTTCCATAAAAGAAATACAATAAGTTATGTGAAATGTAAAGGAAGAATAAAATTTAGCTTTCGTCATTGAGCCTGTCATTAGAAATGGCAATGCTGGTTCACAAAGTCCCTACGCACTCTTCCCATCAGAGGCTGACCTCTACTTCCACATCCTTCCAAATATCATTACCCAGTATTGGATGAAAGATGAAACCTTTTTTCCATCCCTGAATATGGTGAAAGGGAATTTATTTCTTGTAAATTTCAGCCAATTATCTCCATCTGTCATTCTATTCTATAGAGAAACAGATATAGCTTCATCCAAACTGGAAAATTTGTGTTTTTAGCAATATTATAATGATGCTAATATACTTGCAGGAAAAAAAATACCATATTGGCTTGATAAATAACCTTCCTAGAAAATCACTTGGCACATTTTAGGTACATGATGAACAGTTGTGGGATACGTGAATTACTGGATACTAAAATATTAACTATGTCTCAGCATCATAATACTTATTGCTCTATTAAATGCTTCAAATATGTACAGGAATCTTGAATGTTTTTCATGAAAAGCTCAGAGCCTTTAATGGAGCTAGAGGAAATGGAGCTAGAGCTCAATCCAGCACCAGTTGGTGAACTGAGTTGGAATCTATGGCAGCATGTGAGAGTCTAACCCAGGTTAGTTCATTTACTGAATTTTTACTCAAGACAGACTCCAAAGTACCTTTAACTTTTTTCTAGTTGGCTAAAAATTAAAACACAATTTAGAAAACATGAGATACAATTTACAGATTTTCAGTCAGAATGCGGTATAATTTATGGTGTCATTGATGCTTACACTTACCTCGGTTTACATATTTTACAATTGTATTAAGGCTCACTCTCCCCCCCCCCCCTTTTATCCTACATAGCCTCCTCTCTTCAACTTTCATTTGAAACTTTACTGAGAGAAAAGAGTAGATTTATCTACTCTGGGCAAGATTTATCCAGGGATGACAAAGTCATCAAGAACGGAGTTTCTAAAGCAGCCTCATAAGTGACTTGAGCAAACCATGGTGCCGATGCCATGGACAATGCTACATTAGGGTTTAAGACACAAACTATGTCCACCCCAGTTTTCTCACATGTGGAGTGATGACATCAATACAGCCTAGCTAAAGCTTTCGGTACATTGGCAGGCTTTCATGATAAGTTTCTATGAAAAAAAAAAAAAGAAAGAAACACAAGATGCTCATAAAAGTAGTGTTTTGACGAACAAGGGATAGTGGAAAGGGAGGTGGACGGGGGGTTGGGGTGACTGGGTGATGGTTACTGAGGGGGACACTTGATGGGATGAGCACTGAGTGATATGCTATATGTTGGCAAATTGAACTCCATTAAAAAAAAAAAAAAACAGTAGTGTTTTGGTTACTTCCTATAACAGCCAGGAAAGCCTATAAACAGTGTTTATGGACCTTTCTATAACCAAACCCACTTTTGATAAACCAAAGATGTCTCATGCTTTTCCACAGAATTACTACTATAAGGGTGTCAAATACAATAATGCCTGCAGGGTTTCAAAAAACATGGGAAGATGCAAGAGATTTTGAGCACAAGACGGACTGTCCCAGGGTCTGAGGCACTTACTTACAAGAGGGGTTAGACATCTTAAGATCATTCCAGTTTCCTCCACTGACCAGGCCTGGTCTTATAAAAACCTTTTGAAACTGCATTTAGAGAGGGATTTTTATATATTCTGCTTCCAGGAATAAGAGAATGAAGAGTTGTCACATCATTCTTTTTTTCTAGGTTCTTTGTAAATAAAAGTATTTGGGGGAAGAGAAAGCGAGAGAAGCCATTAAACTATACCTAAGGCATTTGGATACAATGGAGGTATTTCTTATGCATTTTGCAAGAAAAAGAATAAATGTGAATTCAATAGTGATAACAGACTGAATTCTCTGAGCTGGCAAAATGTATATTTTAAACTGATTTTCTGTTGTGTGAGATCCAATTACTTTTGTTAAACTGCTTTAAAATCCAATATCACTTCCTCCTATCCATGATGATTAGAAGGAAGGAAAGCACAGAATATGTATTTTTCAAGAATTCTTCTCCTAGTTATTCAAGTCATAATAAAGAATCCATTATATTATACCGGTGTAATTATTTAGAGTAAAATGTAAGAAAAACAAGAATCCTACAGTTTTTCAGACAGTGAATGAATGTAGCTTATACAACATAAACATTTAAAAACAAAACTCATGAGATGATCACCCTAGCCTTAGAAAATTAAGAAACGAGCAGAAAATAACAAATTCATACTAAAGCCCAGCATGTATTTCAAAAACAAAACTGGGAAGTTATCATGTCAATCATCTTACCAAACTGCTTTTTCTTTCTCAGCTGAATATCTTAAGGGAAATAAAGATTATCCCTAATAATAATAATACAGCAAAAATTCAGAGGATTGATAACACTACTTAGCACACTTTAAAAAATCATTTCCTACCCCCCAAAATCACCAAAATATACTGTTTGTTCATAAGCTTCTTTGAGTTCTTTGTTCAATAGATTCAATTCTGTTAAATTCAAACTAAACATGACAACTTAATTTGTGATGTGCTATTTATTTTGTACTATCTTACGCCGTGTATGGTGTGTCTCCTGTTTGTAGATTTTCAGTAAGTGAAAGTGGAGGAGGGAAAGAAAGGGGTCAGAACGGACAGCAAAACTGAATCAGTGCATCCCATGCCAATGAACTAATGAAAAACCGCACTGTTCTTACAGTGGCAATAATGAATATAAATAGACAAAGGGCGTTGAATAGCTACTGGGAAAAAAAGAATGAAGCATCCATTTCAAGAAAGAACCTTTTTCTGCCATCACAGATAGCTTTGTGGACTGGCTAAATTAGGATGCCATATAACCATTTCATGCTTTAAGAGAAGTCTTTGAAAGACAGCTCTCACATATTTTTTTTATGTAAAGAATCTGATTTAATAATAGGAATTTTGCTTGTTGTCACAGTCGTACATGTTCAAGTCTCTCTTTCTCTCTGTCTCCCCTTCCTTCTGACCCTCCCTCCTTTCTCCCTGTTTCTTCCTTTCTGATTTTAGTAAGGAGTGAGTGTGTGTGGTGTGCATGTGTATGTGCATGTGTGTATGTTTGAGGTGGCTGAGTTAGAGATGAACGCTGCCAAAATAAATCCACTACTTTTATGCTTTCATTGTGAAATTTCATGGGAGGCCTCAAAACAAGCCCAATTTTGTACTATCAGAAGAGTATTTTGAGCCCAGATTGTGGATGATATATAGGCCAATATCTGTATTATGATAATTTTACCTAGAAGGCAGTGTCTCAATAGATTCTGGACACTTTAACTTAGAGCAATAGACTGATTTATTATTTACCCACAGATGCCTCACAAATATGTAATAATTCATCAGTTAAATGTCAACAGTAGTAGTATGTTTGTAATTATATTACGTGATTTCTGTTGACTAGGAATATTTCCAGTTGAAAAATGAAGACAGAATAATATGAAAACCATTTCAATGATAGGTGTATGTACTAAAAAATGTCTAACTTGAAACTTTTTAAATTTTCGATAAGTTAAGTGACAACAAAATAAGAATATGGCAGATCGTGACTAAGAGTTATTTTGTGATTTTGCAAAATGTCTCATAGTCATGTAGTCAAAACTCAATACATAAAATATCCTGTTTTATTTCTGAAGACATATTAAAAATAATTCTTGAAACCATGCAAATGAAAATAAACTTATTAAAAATTTATTAATATGTGACACATTGTACAATTTTGGATTTGCTTCTGCAGTATAATACTATAAATGGATAATTTACAGGATCAGCAATACAAGATGCTAAATGCTTAGCTCCCTCTTGTTAAAAAAAAAAAAAATAAGTTAATTTATGTAGAAGAGGAGGAAAAAATGTGTGACATAGTCCTTGGGATGAGGATTTATTCTGGCTAAGTAAAGTTTTTAAGACATAATATGCAAGCATCACTACAATTAAAATATAACAAAATATATTTAACCTTAATAATACAAATAATCTGATTGTCTTTTAACAGAAAGTCAACTGAAAAGATTCCTTCAGCTTGCCACTTGACTTTGCTGATGTACAATTGATTCACTCTGAAGAAGGAATATATAGAGAGAGTTATCAAATATTCCATATAAAAATAGAACTTCTAGAATTTATTTATATCAGAAATATCAGACAACAGACTTGCTAATGAAATGCCGGACAAAAAAAGCAGTCATAATTTGAAAAAAAGTGATTTATGACAACTCAAAAATTTTCTAAAAAACAATTTCTGAATGCAGACAAAAGAAGGTCAATTTTAATACTAAATAGCATTTTTGCTCACAATGCTAGACCTGTTTGCTTAAAAAAGAAGAAAAAAGGGAGTATAAAGGAAAACCTGAAAAAAAATAAATCCGCTTTCATCTAAACAGGATCTGAGCAATTATACTGAAATTCATGTAGTGTAAAGAATAGCAGTCCTAGACAGTAAATCTGACTATTATCCCAAATAGCATAATTATCTTCTCTCTACTAAATACTCTATGATCTTTTCAAAAGGATGGGCAGAGGGACTAATTCTCTGTAGTTATGCAAATCCCGCCTAGAAAGAACACTATCGATAATAGCCATAGGTCAGTTTATTTCAAGATAATATACCAGGTGCCCACATTGTCAAAATACCTGCATTATAATTCCAATCCAGTTGCTGTTTTTAATTATGAAGCTCTTCTCAACAGGAAACAATCCCACAGAGAACTGAAACAATTTATTTTAAATACTGTAAACAACAGAGAGGCTCTGCTTCATGGATTTGAGATTCCTGTTCACCCTGAGAGCTCACAGCATGTTATACCAACTGAACATACAATATTGATAAAGATAGATTCTCATTTCAAAATGTTTTGCCTCATGAAAGACCTTAAGTAGCGACTGAAATGGCTCTTATTCTTACTAGTAATTACAAATATCATATTTTTCTTTGCTGTCCTAATAATAGTTTTCATGGAAATACAAACCATTGTATCAATCAAATACATCATAATACATACATAACACATCAATCCTACCTCTTTGGTACATGAAGTCCAAGGAAAATATTTGGATAAGAAAGAACGTAGAACACAAGCCTTCAAAACTGTGAATAACTAATTTTTAGAATAACGAAACGTCTCTTAAGTTTCCCATACGACATACAAGCAACAAAACCTTATCTGCTTAAGGAAAGACAGGTAAGGTCATCAAACCTAATCGGTTTAGTCAACTGAGGGAAGTTTTCCATTGTTTCTTGCAGGTTAGTATATGAAAAGGCAGACAAATTGGATTTAAAGAAACTGCAGAAAAATAAAGATCACAGTTAATTAGCATTTATCCCCATTCTGACTTCTAGAATTTACAAGAACAATAGTCATACAATGCTGATTGCCAGTCATGGTTTTAAATGTTTCATTATTAACCCATTTAATTTTTTATCCTCATTTTAGGGATGAGTCCCTACAAGGTTAAGTCACTTGCCCAGATAAGCTGTTCTAGCAAACGCCCAAGCCCACGTTTGTACTCAGTCTATCTTCTGAGTGTATGGTGTACAAAGAATAAAGTTGAAGGCGATAGGGCATAGGAGAAAAATATATAAAAATCCTTGCCCTTTGCAGGAATGACATGATAGTGGCACAATTCTGAACTAATTATAAGGGACATTAAGTTTGGGAAGTGTCTTATCGTCCACTACTTGCTCCCAGAGTGTCTACAACACAGAATTGCTTATTGTTGTTAGAATATATCATGTTTTACATTTCTGTGCCTCCTGGAGGAGTTATTGTGATTCTTGTTTGTTTATTTTATAATAGGTGGAGACCATGTCCACACATGAAAATTTGGAATAAATACCCACATTACTTAAAATAGTAAATTACTAGAAAATATACTGAAAATTACAACGTGTGCATTTGTTCATATCTAAGGTATGTTGAGAATATTTGTTTGTAACTTGTAAGAATAAGTTAATATTTTAGAATAAATATAAACCATATATTTTTGGGATTGAATATGAAATCACAAATATACTAAAACTAAACCTCAACCACAGTAGAGTAGAGCAAAAGAGATTCTATGATATCTGTAATGCAAGTCTCGATATGGAATTCTGTCCATAAATGTAGAGTTAAATTTAACAATGATTTTAAGCATACAATGGCAACATTTCCTATATTAATGTAAAGACCCTTAGATAAAAATTGTTTTTGGTGTTCTAAGCTTTAGGGTTTGTTTTCTCATATCCAAAGACATGAACTACTTAGTCAAAAGAAAAAAAAAATCCTTCAACAATATCTGTTGCGGTATACATGTGGTGAAAAGCTACTTTTAAGTCTTTCAGCTTAATCAGCAAATCTCATTTTATGCCTAATGGAACTTCACATCTTGTAGATTTCATGATTGAACAAATAAAACCTTTGCAGATGCTTTTCAGGAAAAGATGAGAAAGTGTAAGGGTTGCCAACAAGTCATTAACACAATCCAAAACTTGTAAGAAAGTATCAGACATATGATTAGCCTTTTCTTCTCTTTCCACTAAACAACCTAACTTAATAAACACATCTATACTCCATATTTCTCGTTCAAATTTCCAGACATGGTAAACTTCAATGGCAGTAAAGAGTCACTAATTGAAGTTAATCTTGGTCACACATAAATGTCTGGCACCAGTTTTCTTGGCAAGAAAATACTAAATAATTAACAACAAACGACTGGTTTCATAAGTGGTTATTTGCAAGGGGAGGCAGTATATTGTGGATTGTGTGAGTGTTTTCACTTTAGAGCCATGAGTCTGTATTGGAATGTTGGAATCATAGTTCTGTCAATAAGATTTGTGGCCTTGGAATATTTTTAATATTTTGCCTCAGTTTCCTCAGCTGCAAGTTGTACTAAAAATAATACCTAGCTCCCACGGTTGCTGTGAATATTAAACAAAATAAATAATACACAGAACAAAGAGCAAGCCCAGGCAGCCAGGCATGTTTTATATATTCAGAAAACAATGCAATTCTGACACTATCCTCTGATATTATATCTATACTCTTCATTTCTAATTAATAATATTGATCCTTTAGCTGGACATACCTTTCGGCACCAGTAAGGTTATCTTGAAGATAAAAATTTTAGAATGGCTATCAGTGAGTATGAGGTAAGAGTGTAATGGAATCTGTCTGATTTATAGAGAATTGGATTTATGAATCTATCACTTACATTAACAGTATCAGGTAAAGCACTGAATGTTCCTACCAATGGCCATATCTGTGTGAATGGCAAAGTACTCATATCTAAATTTAGTAACACATATTTAAGAAAAAAATACATGTCTTCCATGGTTTAAACTATGGAAATATCAATTTGGTTAGGATTTTCAGAGATAAGTCCCTGAAATTGTTCTACTTGAGAAGCACACAAGAGTAAACATGTATTTTTCCTGCTCTCTGCATTTAAAACAAATAAAATCTGTTCAGGATAAAAACTGCCAATAAAGCTCATATGTGTCAAACCCAAGCTAACATCATACTGAATGGTGAAAAAAATGAACACTTTCCCTCTAACATCAGGAATAATACAAGGGCGTCCACTCTCACCACTTTAATTCAGCACAGTCCTAATGGCCATAGCCATAGCAATCAGACAAGAAAAAGAAATAAAAGACATCCAAACTGGTATGGAGGAAGTAAAACTGTCTCTATTTGCAGTTGATGTAAAATTATATAGAGAAACTGCTAAAGATTCCATCAAAAAACAATTAGAATTAATAAATGAACTCAGTAAAGTTAGAAGATACAAAATCAGTATAGATATCTTTTGCATTTCTTTTTTTAAAAGATTTTATTTATTTATTCATGAGAGACACAGAGAGGTAGACACCGACAGAGGGAAAAGCAGGCTTCCCACAAGGAGCCCAATGCGGGACTCGATCCTGGGACTCTGGGATCACACCCTGAGCTGAAGACAGATGTGCAACCACTGAGACACCAGCCATCCCATCTTTTGCATTTCTATACACTAATAATAAACTAGCAAAAAGAGAAATTAAGAAAACAATCCCATTTATAACTGTACCATAAAGAATAAAATATGTAGGAGTAAACTTAACCGAGGAGGTAAAAGACCTATACTCTGAAAACTATAAAACACTGATGAAAGAATTGAAGACGCCACAAACAAATGAAAAGATATTCCATGCTCATGAGTTGGAAGATTTACTATGGCTAAAATGTGCAATTACCCAAAGCAATCCACAGTCAATGCAATTTCTACCAAAATACCAATGGCATTTTTCAAAGAACTAGAATATATAATCCTAAAATTGGTATGGAATCACAAAAGACGCTGTAATAGCCAAAGCAATATTGGGAAAGAGTAACAAAGCTAGAGGTATCACAATTCCAGATTTTAAAGTGTAATACAAAGCTATAGAAATCAAAACAGCATGGTACTGGCACAAAAATAGACACATAGATCAGTGGAACAGGATAGGGAGCTCAAAATTAAATCCACGCCTATATAGTTAATCTATGACAGCAATGACAAAAAGAGGCAAGAATATCCAATGGGGAATAAAGAGTCTTTTCAATAAATAGTATTGGGAAAATTGGGCAGGTATATGCCAAAAAAAACAAAACTGGACCACTTTCTTACATCATATACAAAAACAAACTCAAAGTAGATTAAAGACTTAAATACGGGACCTGAAACCATAAAATTCCTAAGAGAAAATGGAGGTAGTATCTCTTGGACATTGCCTTAGCAATGTATTTATAGATAAGTATCCCCAGGTAAAGGAAACAGACCATGAGCGACTCCTAACTTTGGGAAACAAACAAAGGGTTGCAGAAGGAGAGGGGGGCGGGGGAGATGGCACAATAACTTGTACACTTTTGGTGGGAATCTAAGTTGGTAGAGGCACTCAGAAACTAAATGGGTGTCATACTACATGTTGGCAAATTGAATTTAAATAAAATGTATATTAAAAACACCCACAGTGGGATATCACCTTATACCTGTCAGAATGTCTAGTATCAAAAAAAGACAAGAACAAGTATGGATGAAGATGTGGAGAAAAGGGAACCCTATACACTGGGAATGCAAACTGGTTCAACCCACTGTGGACAAAAGTATGGAGACTCCTCAAAATATTAAAAAATAGAAGCGTCATATTATCCAGTTATTCTGTTATTGGATATTTACCCAAACAAAACAAAACGAAATGAAACACTAATTCAAAAAGATGCAGGCATCCTTATGTTTACTGCAGCATTATTTACAATAGTCTAGATGTGGAAGCAACCTAAGCATCCACTTATACATGAATGGATAAAGAAGAAGTGATAAATATGTAATTAATATATATGTTAATATATATTAATATTACTCAACTATAAGTAAGAACTAGATTTTACCATTTGTAACAACATGGATGGACCTGAAGGGGATTATGCTAAGTGATAGAAGTCAGATAAGGAAAGACAAATACCACGTGATTTCACTTGTATATGGAATCTAAATACTCACAACAACAAATGAACAAACAAAAAACCAGAAAGAAAGCCATAAATACAGAGATCAAAATGGTGATTGCCAGAGAATAGGGGAGTGGCAAACGGGCAAAAATGGGTGAAGGGTATTACAAATACAGGTTTCTAGTTATGGAATGAACAAGCCATAGCATAAAAGATACAACATGGGAAATATAGTCAATGATATTGTAACAGCATTGTATGGTGACAGATGGTAGCTACTCTTGTGACCACAGTATAATGCACAGAGTTATGGAATCAGGATGCTGTGCACCTAAAGTTAATGTATGTAACACTGTGTGTCAAATATACTTCAATTTAACAAAATGACAAGGGACAACAAGTGCTGGTAGGTATGTGAAGAAAAGAGAACTCTTGTACACTGTTGGTGGGAATCTAAGTTGGTAGAGGCACTCTGAAACTAAGTGGATGTGCCTCAAAAAATTAAAAATATGGTCCGACAATTCCATTTCTGGATATATGTCCAAAGGAAATGAAATCACTAACTCAAAGCCACAACTGCCGCCTATGTTCATCGCAGCCTTATTTTCAGTAGACAAGACATGGAAATAACCTAAGTTTCTATCCACAGATGAATGAGTAAGGTAATTATGATATATATACATGTGGAATGCTCAGCCATTAAAAAAAAGAAGGGAATTACTGCCGTTTGCAACAACATAGATGGAAGTTAAAGGCGTTATACTAAGTGAAATAAATCAGACAGAGAAAGACAAATACTATACAATCTCATTTGTATGTGGAATCTAAAAAAAAAATAATAATGATGAACTCATAAAAACAGAGCAAATTGGTTGTCAGAGAAGAGAGAGTGGGAAGTGGAGGAAATGGGTGAAGATGGTCAAAAGGTACAAACTTCCAGGGAGTGACTGACTTGCTTTCAGCTCAGGTCCTGATCTAAGGATCATAAGATCGAGCCCAGCATCAGGCTCTGTGCTCCACATGGAGTCTCCTTGGAATTCTCTCTCCCTCTCCCTCTGTCCCTATGCCCTGCACACACACACGCACGCACACACACACACACACACACACACACACACTCTCTCTCTCTCAAATAAATAAATAAATCTTTAAAAAATGGTACAAGCTTCTAGTTATAAGGTTAATAAGTTATAGGGATGTAATGTACATCATAGCGACTATAGTTTGTAATACCATATTGTACATTTGAAACTTGTTTAAAAAGTAGATATTAAAAGAAAAATATATATATATATAACTGTGCAAAGTGAGGGATATTAGCTAAACTTACTGCAGTAATAATTTCATATTACATATATATCAAATGATTGTATTATATGCCTTAAACATATTCAATGTTATGTATCAATTATATCTCAATTATATTGGAAAAATGCTAATTATAGAAGTACTATATAGAATTATAGCAATGAAATACATTTAAATCTAGAGGTAGGAAGGAGCTAATAATATTCATTACAGTATTTTTACCTTTAAATAAATAAATAAATTTCCATCTTGTAAAATTTTAACAAATTTGATCTTATGTCCTTGATAAATTTGCCAGTTTTGTGGCCCATTATTTCTTGCTTTTTTTTTGGTTTGTTTGTTTGTTTGTTTGTTTTATGTGGAAAAAAGAATTGAAACTGACAATCCTATATCAATAAAAGTGGTCAAAGAGATTCCTAAAGCAGATTTATCAATGATTCTTTTTGTATGGTCTTCATGTGAAATTGCTAAAGTAGCCATGACTTTCTGCCCTCCTGGGTACCCATCCCTATTTTGCAATGTGCAACTTCTCCCATCACATTGTGGTCTACTTCCCCACACTTTAAATCAGGTCTGACCTTGGAACTTGCTGTAGTCAATGAAACAGGGTGGGAGCAACCCTGCAACATGGCCAATCTTGAGTGTTCCTGCTCTTGTTGTATTTCTGCCATGCCATGAAAATAAGCCTGAGCTAGTCTATTGGGATAGAGTTGCCCTGTTGTCCTAGCAGAGAAAAATGGAAGATTCCAGCCGAGGTCAGCAAAGCAACCCCCAGGCAGCCCACAGTGGACCACAGGAGCAGACTGAGCCCCACCAATGACATCTCACCATGGCCCAACTGCTGATAAATGCTGATTAACTTAAGCTACCCAAGTCTTGGGTTGGTTTGTCATTTAACAACGACAATGACAGACTGTCAGCATCTTCTCTCCACACTTTATTCTTTCTCATTATGTGACTAATGCATAGAATGCTCAGCATGCAATTGTGAGGAAAGTGAATGAATCAATCGATATTTACTAAGACATTCTATCTACAATTTATTGCACAGTTACTTTGTGCCAGAAATATTTCAAACATTTTACATGAATTATCTTAGTTAATTTCCTGCCCAGTAAAAATAGCAATCGTGAGCCCTTTTCTGGCTATGAGGTTGGTGCTTATGCAATCACAAAAATAGGGTTTGTCTCTCGTGAAATTTTTACTGAGGATGGTGGACCTCTATTGGCATAAACACTGAATCACTGAATTAGCAGTTAACTTAGTTAAGAGGATTATTCAATGACTTGGCACCCTTTCCCCCCTCTCTCTTTCATATAATTAGAGAGTGTATTTTTTACTGGATGCCTTATGTTACAGTCTTCTGTGGTAGTAGCTCTATGTTTAGAACATCGGTATATATCCACTTAATTCTACATTTTTCTCATTAGTAACTTTTTTCAGAAGTCTCCAATACCATGGATTTAATATGTAAAAAGAAAAGTTTAGTTTTTAGCAGGATAGAACATAGAAGTAGAGTGAATATTTACTGACTTCATACTATAAATATGACTGTGATCTCTTCTAGGCTTTGAGATTAAGATAATTTTAAAATATGTTTTCCTTTGGCTGACATCAGTAATATAGAAATTTCCCTTTCTGTAGTTTTATTTGGAAATATATATTTATGTTAGACTTTTACCTTAAATGCTGGTTCATTTTGCTAGCATAAAAACTAGTGATTTTTTTTTTGGTTGTCCCATAAGTGAATTTAATAGCAGCTGCTAATATAAATTCTTTGTTAAGCTCTTCCATGCAAAGGCATTTTACATATATTTAATTATAAATACATACAAAATTCCTATGAGAAAGGTAATTTCATGCCCATTTTAAGGAATATAAATTTCTTATTCAAGTTAACATAAGAAAAAAAGCCTAGAAAGTCTTTAATTTTACTGACTTCAAAGACTATATTTTTCCCACTGGATTATAAACTACTTTTAGTTCTCCCCATTAAGAACTGTGAACTTTTAAAAATATATATTGATATGGAATCTATTACCCCAAAGCCCAGAGTAAAACTGAAGCAAAGAAAAAGATTAGAAACTCTAGTCTCAGATGCCTAGCTCAGTGGTACCTGACTCAGAGGAATATTATACTGACATCTCTTATCATTTTGACTGATGTCCTGTTTCTGTCTCAGAAGAAAAGAACATTTTCCTTCCCCTGTCATCTGTGCAAGCTAAAGCAGGCAGGAGATTGCTTTTGACTCATTCTAATTATCAAAACTGCTTTCTCACTCTCATTACATGGCTTTGGTCTCTCTGCTGAACTACATTGCTTCAGCGATTTTGTATGCCAGTTAATGGGCCTTCTATCACATATACTTGTATCGCTCTTCCCCGATTCATTGTGAAATATTAAAAAAAGTGCAAATGCAAAATGCATCTCTACTGCCATTTAGCCTTCAATTTACATTCTATCACCCATGTATTCATGTCATTACTTGTATACTTTAGTGCTTCATTATAAAAAATTGTCTGGGTAATTTTATCAGATATAGATATAGTTATAGATATAGATACTGCTTTGAGAATATATATAGATTATCAGTAGGGTTAAGTTTTACAAAGAGGGATATTATAGAAGAACAATTTGCAAACTAAAAAGAGAAAAGGAATATAGAAAATAAGAAACGATATTAGTTTTCTGTACTATACATAGTTATCTTAAGCGAATAACTATACAAAAGTTATGAGAAATTACAACTACAAGTAGGATGAAGAAGTTGAAGGAGTAAGAAAACCATAATGGATTACTAAGGAGAGGCTGGGATGTTTCATCCTGAATTAAACATCTTAATCTATTGCCTAATGTCAAGGATGAAATCCATACTCTATCATAAATGCCACTGCATGCCACTTCTGAAAAGCAAATACTATTCTAAGCGGGTCCTATTTCTGAATTAGTAGGATAAGTCTGCGTGAGGTCGCTTAAACAAGAATGTGGCCATTCTACCCACTATCTTTTCTTCTTCTATTGCAAATAATTTCATGATAACGGATGTGAAATAAATAGTCACACTCTGGCTTTCTGGGACCAGGAAGTATGGTTAATAATGTTAAATAGGAAGTATTATAGCATTCATATTTTAGCCCAAAGGCAGATCCACTTTTAGCCCAGATCTCAATCAGGAAGTGATTCTTCTGTCTAAAGTAGCAGAGTATAAAACCATTTTTTCATCACCAGAGGACACAGGGAAGTCTCACTTCATCAAACTCAGAAGGCTCCATGCATACAGCAAGAGAAGCTCTCTATTCCATGCGTGATATGTACCTGGTGGCTAGCATACTGCAGAGACTAAAGAAAGACAAGCAGATCCTTCACAGAAGCACTAGAAAGATCCTGTGTTTTCAGGGAATTTTTGCACAGTCACTGATAAAAATGTCGAACATTTCTGCAAATAATGTTAAGGGTTCGACTCCAGAAGGCCACTTCCCAGCACAGAACAAGATCAGAGAAGGTGGGAAGAGGAGGGACATGAGACAACCTCAGGAAAACAAGGATTCCACGCTGGACTGGCACATGGTGGGTTGCCTTAAGCAAATGTGGTGAAGTTTTGTGTTTGTTTGTTTTGACTAGTTTCCATCCTAACATAAAATTAACATAATACTTCCACCACATATCATTAGAAGTACTAAAAATCTACATTCCAGGCTTGGGCTTAAATCCATAGAATGAACTCTGTAATTCTCTATTAATAATCTTTAGAGCACCGAGTTTAATACACACTAACACACACACACACACTAATAGGTAGTGTTATCAAAAGAATTCTGGAATAGCGAACCCCTCCCCTTTTCCTTTTTCATCACAATTAAGGTTGCTGCTCCCCAGAGTGACTAGAGTAAGTTTCTAGAAGAAGCACCTCCAGAGAATATAGTCCTAACAGGAATATTCCTGCCAGGGAGTTTCTCACTCTTTTACTTAACAGTTCTCATGCATATTTGAGTGGTTTCTAGGAAGTTCTCTTGTTATATCTCTGACTTATACCCAGGCAGATTTTAACATAGCCATCCTTGATTTTATGACTCACCCATATGCATTATTTTAAATATAATATTTTATTATAGTCATTCATATGAGCCAGATTTAAAACCTAAGTTGTTGTTGTAAACCTCATAAAGTAATTGTTATAAGACTGGGTTATTAGCTTTATATGAAAAGTGCTATTTATACATAAAGTGATACATGAATTACAATGATTATTCAGTTAGAGCACCTAGTGCAATTCAAAGCTAGGTTTCCCATTGGACTCTGCCCACGAGCAACTTCACTTCCCATCCCACTTTGTATATGAAAGTGGACATTGTTCCTTGGGCCAAAATGAAACTCTTTCCCATTTTATTAAGTACCACAAACTGCTATCTTTGAAATATCTACAAACTGCCCTAGATCTCTCAAGGTACACTGGTTTCTTTATATTAAGGAGCTTGTCTCACCTTCTCACCACCTCCCCCTGCCAAATTTCGCCAACCCAGCTCTGCATACAACTCTGACTTCCCTTTAGGTTGGCGCAATTCTTGTTTGAGCTGGCACTAATCGATCAATACGCTCATACTTCAGCTGTTCAAGCAGCAGCTAACCAGGCAGCCACAACAAACACAATCCTGGCAGCTCCTAATGTGTGTCTCTGCCTGTAATTCAGATGCTGTTTGCAAAGAGTTTACATGTAGACCACGTCGCTCTTAGAAAGCTCAGTGCTAGGATTTTCAACAGAAAGCTTATTAGGCACACAGTCCTGCAAATTAAATCATTATAAGTAGTTGCTCAAAATAGTTTGGGAAGACAGAGTGCATGGTAATGTATTTTTACACATAAAGACTAACATTTTCTCGGACAAGACCAATGCTATAGCAAATGATAACATTCTGGCAAGAAGCATTGAACATTGATTCAATTAAGTAGTATATCATTTACCTATAAGAACAAACTGATTTCTTCCCAATTTAAATCACGGAAGTTGAGGACATAAGAGGTGTGTATGAGACAAATAGATTTTTCCCCCACTTGTTATAAATGTTTTTTGGTGGAAAATATAATTTAGTGCAATTAAAAATGAATGCATCATCTGTAAACCTCATGTACAGTTCATTTTGTAGAATGAGAACGCTCTTTGGGCATATTCAATACACAGTCACTACTCCAGGTCCTGTGGTGGTAGACGTATAAGTAGAATTTGATGTTTGCACTGGAAGAGCTTATAATATACCAGATAACACGAATATTGAGAAACTGTAAAAGCACAAGGCACTATACTATAGGAGCCATATCTGAGGGAGGTTTTTCACCTAAAGAGTTGACATTTAATCTGGATTTCGAAATGATCCGCTTTTACCTACTAAGGAGTGGGTGAGGGGTGATGAAAGCACTCCAGTAAATGGAGCAGCACAAGTTAACGCACGCAGGCATGAAATGATATCTTGTATTTGAGGTCCTTAACGTGGTCCAGATGGATCGTTCAGATTATAGGAAGGAATAAGTTCAGAAGGGAATGTAGTCAAGGTTCTTTAGTTCTATGCTAGTGCTATCCCCAATGCTTCTAAGTCACTAATGTTTCTAAATATGTAGCATGTGGTATGATGAAATAGATTTTGGGAAGAACATTCTTACTTACTTTAGGGAAGAAGAGGTTGGAACAGCTAAGAGGAAACCCTAGTAATTCAGGTAAGAGAGTTTTGGCAGCACAGCTGGAAAGGAACAGGAGATTGGAAAAACATTTTTGATGATAGAAATTGGAAACATAGAGAGTAAAGTAGAATAAAGAGTCAAAGAAGACTTTAAATCAAACAGTTTTTTTGAAAGTAAAGGAATGGTGGGGTGCCACGGTGGCTCAGTGGGTTAAGGGTTAAGTGGCTGACTTTTGATTTCGGCTCAGGTCATGATTTCAGGGTCCTGGGATCAAGCCCTGCGTGGGGCTCTGAGCTCAGCAGGCAGTCTGCTTGAGGCTTCTCTCTCTGTCCCTCTCCCTCTGCCCCTCGCCCCCTCAAATTAATAAATACATCTTTTTTAAAAAGTGAAAGAATGGAAAAAAAAAGTGAAAGAATGGTAATATGTTAATGGTTTAACTGGTACAGAATTGAAAGGACTATACAACATTTTCTCCAAAATAAAAAATAATAATATTTACCATTATCTAAATTTTCTAATTATAGAAACATTACAAAAAATATGAGAAAATAGATGTGTAAAATAACATTATATTTCTCAAGTGATGTAATTATCAAAAGGTAAAGGTCATTGATCTGGCAATTAGTCATATGCCTCATAAGGAAACCTTTATTATAGCTAATATTAAATATCTCACCATGAAGATAGTACTGGGGACTTTTTTTTTCTGTCTGCCACATGATGATACAAATATAAGCATCAAATTAAAAAATAAACTTATCCCCAAACATTAACAAACCTCCAGTGATTATACATTATCCAAATTAAATCAGATTTTTATTAGATAATTCTATGTACTACATAATGGATAAAAAGTCTGTATTATTGAATGTGAATAATCTAGATCTCATGATAACTAAATTATGTCTCTAAAAAGTAGATTGCCATTATTACTTCCAATATTTAAAATCCAATAAAGTCACAGGAAAATGAAAATCATATGCTCAAATTATGTATAAAGATACACACATGTGGCTTTGCGTGTGATACCAGACTATCACTCTAATATCCTTTTCACAAGCCCTTTTCAGTTTGCTTTTGATTACAAAAGCTTTTCCTCATTATTCCACTTTCAGAGTCAATCTTCAACATCCCGAATGCTGATGCTCCCAGGAATGTCGCCTTTTCCTGTTAATCTCCATAGCCCCAGAGAGGCTAGCAAAATAAAGCCTTTCATTTCTACGTTTTGCACTTGACTTGGCTTAGACTGATACCAGGTGACATTATTACTTTGGGTTTCAGATGTTGTTTAGGAAAGAGGAGAGTAAACTAAAGGATAAAATTATCGGGATCCCTGGGTGGCGCAGCGGTTTGGCGCCTGCCTTTGGCCCAGGGCGCGATCCTGGAGACCCGGGATCGAATCCCACGGCGGGCTCCCGGTGCATGGAGCCTGCTTCTCCCTCTGCCTATGTCTCTGCCTCTCTCTCTCTCTGTGACTATCATAAATAAAAATTAAAAAAAAAAAAAAAGGATAAAATTATCATTTCAAAGTGGCTACATTTGGGGGCCACCATACCTACCAGTTTTCATTTAAAGTAACGACTCTTAAGGATGGTGACTATTGCTAGAATTCTCATCGTCTTATTACATTTTTAAATAATTCTCTGTGACTGGCAGATATGAAAACATTAATAGGGCTTGAGAAACGCTCCACAGGGGTAATATTTAAGATATTAGGGTCAGAGCCAAGAGAAGTTTCTCATGCATAAAGAGATGAGTTTGTTACTACAAAGTATTCCTACCATGTCCTTTCATTTGTAATGGAGAATTATGGTTGGTTCATCCATATTTTACTGGGCGAGCGTACAGATGCAATGTGCACACACAGGGACCATCTCATATATCTTTGAATCGTTCAATATGCTTTGCAGTGCCTTGCATTTATAAAAAGTATGCTCGATGCATTTATGTAATATGCTCAGTTTTTAAATATTTCACTTGAAGGAGAGATTTAAAGGTCAATGCTTATTCTGCTAAGATTGGACTTTTCATACTTAGAAATAATACCCCAACATGCAGAAATTTAACACTCACATATCGTTAGGAATCTAAATGATAACAAAGAGTAGTAGGATTTCCAGAACACCTAAACATATAAGGTTTAAGGCACTTGCACTTCAGCAGACTTGACAGTTGTTAACTGCTTTTCCCATGCATGCTTATTACAAAGAGGAAAGAAAAATGGGTTTAGTTGTGCCACACACACATACACACACACACACACACGCTTCCCCCAAATCTTCTCACTAAAATGCATGAATACCTGAATTATACTTACAAGTATAATTTAAAGTGATGCCTAGAATAAGTTCTCTGAAAAATCTTTTTTTATTAAAAATATCATTTTAGATATAGCAGTTCAAAACCCAGTACATAATTAAATACATATGATGGATTTTACTGAGTGCTTAATGCATGTAAAATTTCCTTTGACAATTCAAATTTAAACTCACTTTAGTTCTTATAAATCTTGCAAGAGTATAATTGACTTAACATTTTTTTTTCCAAAACAGCTAATACATTACTTTCATTTCTATCTGGATTTTCATACAAATGAGAAGGAGAAATGGGAAAAAAAAAAAAAAGCTACCTGCTAATAATCAACAGAGAAGCAGCTTGGGAAAACCAAATGCATTTTTTTCTCCTCTCCTGTGCAGTCTTTTGTACAAGGTTTTGGTGATTTTGAATATGATTCATTACAACCAACACAGTAAATAGGGTAAAATTAATTTTAGAGTTGCAAATATTCTGATAGGAATCTGCAGAGAGAACGCTTCAGGCAGAAATTAACAATTTTTCTCTGGAGATTATGAAACCAATTTTCCACATGCCAAAGATATAAGTAAATGCATGTGCAGAACTATCTAGATAAAAGACTGTTTTTCTGTAACTTTAAGTACAAACAATTTATATTAGGCCATGTTCTATTTCCCTGACTCATCCACTCACAACTTGTACTGAAATGGAAAAAGCAGGGAAGAGGGAACCAGAGGATGAGACCCATTTCTGTTGCTTCTCCAGAAACTTGAATTAGCCAGTGTTATTTCTCTACAGCTCGAAGTCTCTCCAACGCATGGATAAAGTAGATTATCCCTAAAGTATCCAGGAGCTCGAAAAGTCTGCTTCTGGCTTCCAGTGCTAACCATATGAGAAAGCACCAGTCTCTTGCCTGATGATAACCTGTTTTCTATCAGGATTTTCCCCAGTAGCTATACTTCAGAAACCAAGAGTGAATGTATCACATACTCAAGTAAAAGAATCATATGATAGCACATTTCATCTGGGATTGATTAGCTCATCTCAGTCCTACTGAAGTTCTTTGCCTACAGAAATGCTTAGCCTTTTATTTACATTTTTGTTTGATAACTGACATAACTCACCTCCCACTCCTGCTCTCCAAACCTGTTTCAGCCCACTCGTCTCCTTACTGCACCCTGTAGATCAGCCGCACCATTCTTCTTTGACAAACTATCCATCAAAACCTACTGTCGACCCTCAGTTACAATTTTTATCTTCTCCTTGGGGCCTTTTTTTGAACTAAAGAAATCTGAGCTATTACTTGATCAAACTTCAAGCTGTAATATGTATGAATTTGTGTGCATTTGTAGGGCAGTTGTGGTGGTATTAGGGTATCTCCACAGCATAGCAGTGAGAACCATAGTCAGCCATCCTCCTTTCTTCCTTTTTTCCTTCCTTCTTTCCTTCCTTCCTTCCTTCTTTCTTTCCTTCCTTCCTTCCTTCCTTCCTTCCTTCCTTCCTTCCTTCCTCTCTCCTTTTCTTCCTTCCTTCCTCTTCTTCCTTCCTATTCTTCCTTCCTTCCTCCCTTTGTTTCGTCCAGCATTTACCTTGGTCTTACCATGATATAGGTACAGGATTAAACACTATTAGTGTAAAGATGAATCCATCACATTCCCTTCCCACAAGAAGGGACAGGTACATGTCGAAATAATTACGATACGTTACTACAAATGCTAACAGAGACATGGGCCAAGTAACCTTTTTATATTTGGGGTTATCAGTCAGTTTGGTGAGTGAAAGCATGAATTTAGGAAGGTAAAAACAAAACAAAACAAAAACCAAAGCAAACACCTGTCTACCCTACTCACTAGCTGTTCAGTGTCAAAGAAGTTTCTTAGCTTCTTAGGTGCTCATCTTCTCCACAGGTGAAATGTGGAAAATAATATTCTCCTCCTCAGCCTTTAGTAAGAGCCAAACAGATCTTGAGGGCAAAGCCTCTTATCCGTTATCATTAATTAACCCTAAGACATATCTTGCATGTACTGGATACCTAATAAATACTTGAACACTTTACTACTTAGGATACATATATGTCTTTGCAAGTTTCCTTGACATTTTTCTGAGTGTGTGATCTGCCCATCTGACCAAGGCAAACAGCGTTAGGCAGATTCCCTCTGCAGACACATGCTGCCTGAATAAAGGAAATCTGCTTCACCCAGAAGGCAGGCTGAGTTCAACTCAGACTCACAATACAGGGAAATAGTAATTTCACCTTTGCCTCTCTCAGGCTGCATAACTAATGTAATATCTATGCCATGTAATGGAGTAGTCCAGCATTATCAAGACAATGCCCACGGCAAATGAAATAGTTACCTCTCTGTCTGGATTAGGGACAGAATTGTGTTCTCCTCTAATTGATATATTGCAGCCCTAACCTCCAACATGACTGCACTTAGAGGTGCTTCCTTTAAGGAGATCATTAAAGTTAAGTGAGTCATAAGAGTAGGGTCTAATCAATCAGGCTGATATCCTTCTAAGAAGAGAAAGAGCCAGCAGGAGTGTAGTGCACATGCCCAGACAGAGGCCGCGTGAGGACGCAGGGATAAGGCAGCCGTCTGCAAGCCAGAGAAAGAGGCCTCAGGAGAAGCCAAATCTTCGTACAGCTTGATCTGGGACTTCCAGCCTCCAGAACTGGGAGAAAACAAATTACTGTTGTAAAAGCCACTCGGTCTGTGGTATTTTGTGATGGTGGCCACAGCCAACTAATACAGTCTGTCTTAAAATACGTACCAGATATGTTTCACGCTAATCTATTCTATTTTAGAGGCAGGTCAGACTGCTAGAACCCAGGTTAACTTTCCTGATAACCAAAGCAAGAAAGAGAACCAACATTTGCATGCCACCTACCTGTGAGGTAAGTTTGCAATAATCATAAAGCTAACGTGACCAAACTGATGTGCACAAGGGAAGCGGTCCGGTATCAGACCTCCCTGCTGTGACCACAGCACCCTTGCTCCTACCAGTTCCTGCAAGGTAAGCTTTGTGGGTCTGGAAAAACTGGTCAACCTCTTTGAGTCCTTGCAGACTAAGAGTAAAAGTGCTTTCACCGTGGAGTTATTAGGAAGATGAGGAATAATGTATATAAGCTGGTAAACACGAGGTGCTCAATATAGGATAATGATTATTATGTGGTGTTTTCTAAATGCTGAGTCAAGTGGTGCTACAAATACGTTTCACAAAAATAGCCTATGATTAAGCCTGACTTTTTCCAATGGTCAGCTATGAGAGCTAGAAACTGAAACACCCCCAGAGATGATAATAGAGTTTAAATGTGGGAACAGGAAAGCTAACTGGTGTCCCTAGCCTGCCCAAGCAGTGGGCAGTGACATCACTGTGTAGGGGAATCAGCAGCTGCTGGAGGATAAATCCAAGATCTTGATTCATTTTTATTTCCCCTGCGTAAATGGGCAAAGAAGCAAGCCTAGGGTTACCTAGAGAGAAGTTTATGAAGAATTTGGGGTTACAGTTCTACTCTCAAATACATCCCTTAAGGATAATCCATGGCCTGGAAGACTTTTCCTAGAAAATCATTCATTTGAATTAAAAATTACATTATCTTAAAATATAAATTTCCTTAGTTGGAGAAAATAATGGTGCCCTATACCTTCAGTAGAGAATTTTGCCCCAGTTTAAAAGAAATCTATTTCATTATTAAGAAAAAAGCAAGTACTTATAGTTAACATTTGAAAAGGGGAAAAATATACATATAAAGGTCACAGGACCTTTGAACAAGGCCAGCAGTTTTCTTCTTATACTTTTATTATACTTCCTGGATTTATCGGGTAGATAACAACTTGAACATAAGTTCATTAAGCCTCACTAGGGAAATTATAGGGAAAAAAAAGACCAGTTACATATTTTTGGAGAAAAAGAAACACTCATAGCCACACAATCAGCTCCTATGCATTACTTGAGAAAATAAGTTTGTTTTTAGTTCTTTAAAGATAGAAATATTTCACTGTGTGATAGTATAAAAACTGGCAGGCACATATCATCCATATGACATAGTTTAGTGGATGGCAGGATAAGAGACTTGGGAAAATTTGCTTTATCTAAAACAAAAGCTACATCATAGTGGTATAAAATTCTTTCCATTCCCTTTTCTCTCTCTAATGGAAAAGCACATTCATAGACACGTTGACCAAAAAACCAACTGATAGAAAAAAATTAATGTATTTAGTTTTTTATTAATATTTTCACAGTGATCAATTGTACACTTGAGAGAAAGAGTATACTTATTTTTCGGGGGGGGGGGATGGGAGTAGAAGTTGTTTATTTCTTCTAGGGCACAATAAACTCAATAACAAAATTTATGACCCAAAGAGAGCAAGAACCATAGAATCTACTCATCTGGATTGCTCATTTCCTCACACTGACAAATGTCTAATGTTTGAGGCAAACAACACGTCTCTGGTTGTGTTTTACATTGAGAAAAGGTTTTCCTTGTCCATATGTCATTTTATGCTTGAAAGCATGAGATTTGATTCCTCCTACACCATCACCTAAACTTTTGCCATGAAATGATCTGTTTTTCAATTCTAGATATAGATTTAACTCACCCTCCTGAGGCTGTAAATCCCACAGGTTGATTATATGCTACAAAAAGAAATTCTAAATCTGCTACCCTTTAATTTAATTGAGTGTGTCTACTATTACCCTGCATTTTGGGACAAGGTGAAAAGGAGGTTCTTCTCTGGGTCCTTTTTATATTTCTCAATTACTTCCTAATTTTTTTTCCTCCAGAGGAAGTGATCCAACTTTCTATTTTCATGTAAGCTTGATCACACTCCCTTCTATATTTGAAAGGTGACTCAAATCTTAGAAAAAGGTAAATGTAAAATATATTTCCTTGAACATTTAAACTAAATACATTCCAAATAGCAGAAATAATTCTATCTGCCTGTCCCAAACTTCTCATAGCAGGAGATCAATTTTATACAATGCAAATAACTGAGAGGACCTAGAGAGCATCTTTTGCATGATTGGCCTTTGTTGCATGCTATGTATATATTATTAGGTAAGTTATGTAATGTAATATTTAAATACTTATTAGGGGCTTGAAATGTTAGGCAGGTTATTTCCATACAATAGTTTTCTATTTATCCTGGGTCACCAGCACCATGTAAAATGGAGCATCCAATGACGGGAGCACCATAGGAAGACTGCTTCAAGCTTAATGAGGTAAGAATGTAAAATATCCTGCTTAAAGCTAACAAAGCAGCAATATATTGATAAATGGTCAAGTATGAGACAATCATTCTATAATAATTATTAGAAAAACTACCAAACAGAGGAAGGTTACAAATTAAGAGAAAATTTCCTAAGCACTACAGTAGTGTACGGAGTTTCTTATTTTTTTTCTACTTTAATGCATATTTTCCCCTTGCACAATTTCTGTGGATGGGTTCACTCCCAAGCCTCAACCCACCAGTACTTGGCTCACTGTCAAGATGAGACTTTTTTTTTTTTTTTACCTTTGGAAGATATTTTGATATTTTTGATATTTGTAGCAAATACTTATTTTTTGATGATTTTAATAAATATTTACACTGAAGTCAACCTTTAAAAAAATCAGAATGAATGATTTCTTATAATGCCCCATCGCAATACAGGCCTAGACAAAAGACACCAACCGAAGTTATTTTGGAAGACAGAACAAATACAGATAGAAGAAGTATAGAACAAGATGAGCTACTCCCATCCTTTTTGGTTCCTATCCTTAATCATCCTCAGATTCAATACTCTAGGGTTAAGGTGAGGGTGGCAGGGAGGGACTCACTAGACCAAAGAAATGTAATTTAAGCTCGGTACAAAATCTACCATGGGACTAATCCTTATAACCATAATTAATAGCCTAAGATAAAAAGAAAGAAAATGGCATCGGGGGATATTTAAAGCTAAAGCTTCAACCATAAAAATACCTGCCTATTAGCTCTATAATTCAGTTCTTTATTATATCTCTGGCTTTCATACAGGTCAAGGTCTTTCTTGTGTCCGAAAATACCTAACTACTGGATTTGATTTTTCACCTCAAAGCTACATCTTCACTTGAAAGTTTACTAGTTTGGCTCTTACTATTTAAGCTCAAGGATCCTGTTTCTTCAAATCATAAAGGAACTATATGGCAAATTGACATTTGATGCTAACTCTGAGTAACTTGTCCCCGAAGCACAATGTTTTTGGTAAAATTGATCATAAAACTTAACTTGAATTTTTGGAGGATTTAAAGGAAAATGTGCATTGGTGGCAGACAATGTTTTGGAGGAGCCGGCCTTCAGCTGAACCATGCATTTGTTGTTGTTGTTTGTGTGTTCCTTATCAGTGGTATTTGGATGAAAGGCAGGAATTTCGCTAATGCTCTCTGCAGTTCCATTTGCCTCTAACAGACTCTGTGAAACTGCTCCCAGTCCCACTGCTGGTTGTGGCTTGCTGATTTGCTTCTGTTTATCAGAAATGCTTTCTGTTATCTCAGTATGACCTGTTTGTGATTCTTCAGTGTAAAGTAAAACATTTCTTACCAAGGAAAATGCACATTTTTCCTCATAATCCGTGGTGAAGATTTTTCAGTCTTTAAGACATGACTTGCCGATTTTGTAGCCTTTCATTGATTTGTTTTAACATGTACTTACATAATAGCTGGCAAAACGATGGTCATGCAGCCATCTCTCTTTTTAATGCAAAATCTAAATGGACTGGTTCAGCTCTGTTTCAGGATGCCTGGGATGTTTCTATGCTACAGATCATTGCAGATATCTGCACAGGTTCAAATATTTGGTACTGCAGATCAAATTAGCTTTGATGACTTTATTTACCAAGAGATTTTCTACAGAGTGGACCTATCCTCTCATTTTCTCTTTGGCAATGGTAATTTACCAATGGTTTTCACGTTCATTATTTCACTCAACCATTCTTAAAGCATTAAAGAGGCAGATATTATTATCACTATTTTGAGAATGCGGAAATTGTGCAGGTGGAAGTTACAGGATGTCCCCCCTCAAGGGGTGGCAAATATAAGCCTCAAATTCACATCTTCTAAAGACACACCCACCACAAGTGGGGGAAAAAAGAATGGAAGTGGGAAATTCATTTACAATCCCAGTTATTAGGTGCAGATAAACCCAAATGACTAATAAAGATTTATAAACACCTTCTATATGGTCTTGAGATCTTTTGTTTACAATAGGATTTTAATGTTAAAATTAAATCCCATTTAATCTTCACAACCTCGGAAGGAGGGAGGGAGGGACTCTTTGGCTCACACTGTGGCCTTTCAGAGTCTCAGAAGTGTAACTCATCCAAAATCACACAGTTATTAACTTGGTTATAGGAGGAACCAGAGATGAATCACAGTGTAGTGGCTGTATCTGCAGTGATGCTTTTAAGAAAAGCTTATGTTTGAAATTTGCAGTTAAATGATTTCTCTTCCAACTAGTATACAGATAGAAATTTCACTACACCTTGCAATTTCATCTTTATAACTTCCAAAGGAATCTGTAGGAGACAAAAAGTTTTGCCATGTGTCTCAGGAAAATCCTAGCTCTGTAGAGTAATGTACCATCTCAAGAGATGAGCTCGGTGATGGATGCTTTTAAGGAACACAAAGAATTAGGACAAGCCTGAAATCATTTTCTCCAGACCAAATTTCACTGAGCATCTGTTTTGTTTTGTGTTTTTAACAAAAGTGATACAAATAGTACTCCATGTCTTTTGACTATTACTCAGAGTAAGAGGGAAGCAAGCAGTGCCACAAGGACACCTTCATAAATGTAATTAAATGAATACAATGAAAATAGATCTTCCTGATTTTTTTGGTTGTCACAAAGCTCTTATTCTAAGAGGTGCAGAATAATTCCTTGATGTTTATAGCAAAAGACCATTCCATCCTGGCTGAAAATCAGGGAAGTAAGAATTCTGTGGGAAGTAAGAATACAGCACCCAAGTGCCTGTCACTGGGCCACAAATTCCCCACTGTACATTATCCCTTGGCAGAATGACACAGAAGAAACCACACTTAAAAGATGGGTGGGACAGCCTACTTCAAAGCTCTGAAATGGAGATGTGTGTCTGCACACACACACACACACACACACACACACACACACATTTGCACAAGAGAAGGACCAAATACTTTTCCCCCTATAAAGACAAAATTAGGCAGTGAAACTGAATGAGCCACTGATGGAAAGTGGAAGTTGCTTCCACACATTTCCATTCCTATTTGGTCACAGAAATAGAAAAAAAAATAGTTTGAGTGGGAATCTGTTTGGGACATCATCTGTGTGGACGTCTGGACTCCTGGAGAGGTATGGAAAGGTCAGTGGAATTGGCATTAAGGAATCTGGTTCCTCTCTTGGTCTCTAGTTTACTCAACTCATTTATAAAATGAACCATGCACAATCAGAGGCTCCTAAATTGTGTCTATGGGTTGCCTGGCTTAATGGAAATTCCTGGAAAGGTATGCAGAATTGTACAAAACCGTGATTCTAGGCAAACATGTACTTTTCCAATGAAAAGGTCTTTACCCAGGGTAATATTCACAGAGTGTCTCATAACTCAAATCAGTTAAGAACCACTAAACTAGATGATCTGTTAGGGCCCTTTTAACAATGTTGTTCTCTGATTTGAATACAACAAATGGTTTCAAAGAAGTGTAACCAAATGTTTCTGGAAAACAGAAATGTTACCACTGCTGATAGATTAGAACCTGATTCAAAACATACCTCGTTTGCAGCTTTTTCTAATCCACTTTTTTCTTTCTTCAATGTCTCTCCCTATGAAATTCTTCTAGTTTCATTTATTATTTCATCTTCCTATCTAACAAAGATGAAGATCTGACATTTGCCTTTTTATATTTATTTGGAAAAGGATAATCTCATTTCTTAGAGATACAGAAATATGTATATTTTAGAGTGTGTATCTACGGAAAATATTTGTACATCACTTTTTTTTTTATTCATAAAGAAACCTTATTGCACATCAACATTGTACCAAGCATTCTAAGAACATGGAATTAGGCAGTTTCTCATAATGTGAAGTATGCAGAAAATTTGAACACGTGCATGGGGAAAGAATAGTAACTCCATCAGGCAAGAGATTACTGAAACGACCACCGGAATGGAAATCATAGTACTTCAGATTGAGCCTGATTATAATTTCACAATTCAACCATTATAAATACTTCTAATTTTTCATTTCCTTTAATCATGCAAGCATTTAGCTACACTCTTTAATTATATACATCCAGAATCTCACTCTCTGTGTTGCTAAATTGTGAAATTCTTCTTGAGTTAAGTGGAAACTTTATTCACAAATGTGTAAGTGGAACTTTATATATATAATATATAATAAATATATATAATATATTATATATATTATATAATTATAATTATATATTATGTTTTTGGTTCAGTAAACCTTCCTCAAAATGATTGTGAGAATAAATGGGAGTTTAACCAGGATATAAAGTTATCTTTTTCATCAAACTCATTGTTATCTTTTCATTTTAGTAATATTTATTTTTTTAATGTTTTTAAAGATTTTATTTATTTATTCATGAGAGACAGAGAGAGAGAGAGAGAGAGACAGAGAGAGAGAGGCAGAGACACAGGCAGAGGGAGAAGCAGGCCCCATGTAGGGAGCCCGACGTGGGACTCAGTCCTGGGTCTTCAGGATCAGGCCCTGGGCTGAAGGTGGCACTAAACCGCTGAGCCACCCAGGCTGCCCTCATTTTAGCAATATTTAACTCTAGGATTCATTCAAAATACAGACCATCAACCAATTACTGATTAATAAAAGCTTGAAAAATCACTGTGAAGCTACATGTTAAATAGAATGACAATAATCTATTTTCATATCCTTAATCTCAATAAGCTGAATTTAAGTTATTTTTAATTTAAAAAACATTTTCTGTAACTATTTTTCTATTTTTTTTTCTGTATAATCCAAAATAGTTGAAATCCATAAACATATATATGAAGGACATTTAGAGATTTGAAATTATTTTCAGGTAAGCAATAAGCTAAATAATGTACATTTTAAATGTACTTTAAATTATGCATTTGATATCTCCATTGGTATTCTTAATATGTTTGATGCAACTATTGGTGAGTGTAGGGATTTAATTATTTCCCACAGGTGGGTCATAACCCATCAGCAAACTCAGAAAGTTGCCTTCAGACTTTGGTGACAGGATATAATAACGGCATGTCCAGATTTTTTTCTAGAAAATAAGAGTTTAAAAAAATGAAAACTAGAAATGAATGTTGAAAATTACCAATCATAATCTCATTGAATATTTTCAATATTCAATTTTGAATTGAATTGATATTAAGTGATAAACTCTAATAATGCTACTTGTCAAGTGTATTTTAAAAGATTTTTTTTAACTGAACGAACTTTGGATTTTTAAACATTTTGATATATCATGAGCTTTGCGGAGGCATAAAAGTAGATCTAGATAACACTTCTCAGAGATAGTCTCAAAAGGAGACATGGAGCTAATTTTGTATTTAAGCATTCATCAATGGATTCAGAACAGAAAATAAGAAAGAATGGATGTGCAAATAGAATGTTTCTCATCAATTTGTCAGCCTCAAAGACTAAAAAATAACCTCATATACCAATGTAGATGTTCTAGAGGGAAAAAAAATCTTATCTTTCTTGGCAGCCTTAGAGTATATATCCACTTTAGGGTAACTGCAAATATTCTTCCTGTTTGAATTACTTTTTTAGAATTTGTTAGCATTTAGATTAAAGACAGCTTTCAGGAATCCTTCCTCGCCCTCCCCCATAAAGGCTTTCAGAACAATGCGTACATTTAATGCTTGCACACATCAAGGACCCTCCTCTTGTTAGGCACATTTGGCATAAGTTCAAGGACGTGAATAAACTGTGAACTGGCAGGTTCCTCCTCAGGGCTGGTTCTTGGCCTGCACTTGGCATTTAGCCACTCAAATCAAAGGAGAGAAAGGGTGATGACTCGTGGTTTGCATATGTACATGACATCTGAGTCAGGTGTTTTTTAATCACATCTTTAGGGGTAATTATTAGGTCAAATTACACTTGACAAGCAGCTCTAAAATCTTACTAAGTTATCTCAGGCCTGCAAAAGAAAATTAGCTCACTTTACTCAACAAAAAAATGCATGAAAGCTAAAATGCTGAGCTCATTAACATAGCCGCTTTTAGGATCTTCCCTTATTGTGAGACCCTGATAGTTAGTTGATGGTTCTCTGAAATATAATGTTACTTCTCCATTAGCTAAAATTACTATTCAAAGAGCATCATTAAGTAGAATTATGGGGAAAAATGAAAATCGTTATAGGGAGCTTCTGTAAATTGCTTTAAAGAGATCCTCAAGTAAGAAAACATATCCAAATATGTCACTATTCTAAATTTAACCTTAATATTTCCATACTGGGAGTTGAAGAATGTGAAAACACAGTTATGATTTAAGCTGTTTTTTGATATTTCATACGCAGCATTCAATACAGCACCTAGCAGTACAGAGATTAATTTGTAATCTTACTCAACTTCACACAACAGTAATGCCAAGAAAGGGAAAAAAAAAAAAGAAAAAAATTTCTTGGCATTTCATATTTTGGTAAAGTAGCCAAAAAATCCTTAAATTGTTTAAATAGCAGGGTGGCCTTTAAAAGACATATATATTTTTTCTGTATTTATTACAAATTATTTTTCTGTTCCTAAGATACATTATATTGTGTTCCATATAAAGTATACCATTCTTACAGTTTAAACTATAAAAATAGTATTTTGAGGACATGGTCCAATTATAATTACTAGCATAATTTTGCCAACTTTTGCCAACAACATGATGTCACTACAGTGTGGTCATTTTCCGTGTAAGAGGTGATGAATGACCAGGAACTCATTTATCTAAAGCAAACAAGTGGTACCCTTAGCTGTTTTCTGGCTGAGTCAGAATTACAAGATAACGTATCTGAAATAGTTCCAAAACGTAGTGCAAATGCACCATATTAGGAAGTAAAGATAGAATACTTAAAGTGTAAGATATTTGGGGGTGTTACACATGATAGTGTATCATGTAACTAAAATAGGTAGTGGAGCAAAAAGCCATATTTTAATATTATCATTGAAAACATTTAGGGTTCTGGAAGCTTTCCCTACACCTTACTTGGTAGGTGAAAAGAATTATGACTACTTATTTTCAAAAGTTGACATTTCATAAGTCGATCACATTGAAAAGATGTCAGACATGGGTACAGAGATTCTAAGGGAGCAGATGTGCTTTTTTGTTACCCTCTTTAACAAATATGCCTTTTAAAGGATTCAGCAATAAGGTTTTAAGTCAAATTGCAATGTAAGATGTTCTTTTCATTGCTAATTTGGGGAATTATCCCTGATAGCCCCGACTCATGTCTTTTTTTTAACTAGCAATGGTTGAAATTATAAAGATCATCAAATAATGACTCCTTCAAGAAACATAAAAAGAGAGAGAAGATATAAATGTTAAACACGAAACAAAATTTATGGCATGTATAATATATAAAGGAAGGCTCGGGGAAAATCAAGAATAAGTCCCTCAATATTCTTTAAGTGGTTGTTTTTTTTAATCTGAATTCACCTAAATAACCCGGCTGATCTGGGGTTGCTTGTGATCCATTAACAGAGAGGCACTAACAGGAATTCTTAAAGTCATAGGCATCTCTCAAAATTATGAAGCGTATGTGCTTTTCTGTTAGATCTCTCTACATAAATAATAACCAGGCACTGCCCCAATAGATATTCTGTCCAAGTATGAAGACAAACAACCTCATTATAAATATATGGTCTGCTATGGACCTAAAAATAATACATTTCATATACACTACACATTATAAGGATACCACGGCTTTTTGATAGGTGGTTAGGAGCACAGCATCTGAAGAAAGAGGGATGGGTTCAAATCAATTTACTAACTGAGCAACTTCGGCATTTTGCCTAGAACTTCTGCCTCAGTTTCCTTACAGAAACAGTTGGGATCCTAACTGTATCCACTTCTTAGAATTGTTATGAGAATTAAATGAGTTTATACATA
Source organism: Vulpes lagopus (assembly GCF_018345385.1). Lineage (NCBI taxonomy): Eukaryota > Metazoa > Chordata > Mammalia > Carnivora > Canidae > Vulpes > Vulpes lagopus. Next base: position 140,390,927 of record NC_054827.1, read on the forward strand.
TTAAAGTGCTAAAAGGGGAGTTTTTATTAGATCACCCACCATCCGAGTTCCTCCATCGACTAATCATTGAGCACCTGCTATATGTTAATAATCATTGTCGCTTAATAGCAATCGATGATGCTCCAGGAAACTGAAGGGAAATACAGAAAAAAAAAGCATATAATCGTTTGAATGAAAAAAAAAAAGTGATAAGAAATTCGTAATTAATCAACATTGTAGTCTCTTTCACATTGATTTTTAACTTTTTTTAATAGGTCTAGTTAAAGGAATCAGGGTCCTTTCATTAACATCTGTACATCCACTGTTCTTTCTCCTGCCATGGTTTCTATCTGCTGTTCTCTTCCACTTCTCACTAGCATAGGTCATTCCACATCAACAGTTATCTATCTCTAGATGCCAGGTCACTTCCCTAACAGAGATGGGGGCTCATTCTAGCAAGGGAAAGTTTTATAGATAGGTAGATAGATAGATGATAGATAGATAGATAGATAGATAGATAGATAGATGATAGATAGATAGATGATAGAGAGATAGATATGAGTCTTTTTTCCCTAAGAGTACCAGATTCAAATATAAGGCATAGAATTGTGTCTGAATTTTACCCTAAGGACAACTATCATTCATTGATCTTTTTTTTTAATATAAATCCTCCCATTGAATATTACGCAGCCACCATTCCATTATCTTTATACAGCATAATGAGTGACAGGGAGCACAATGAATTCTGAGTGAATAAAGGTGCAGACACCACATATGGCAAAAAGATTTTGATCTAGCCATGGCTAGTAGTTGACATACTGATTTAGAAATTATTTGAACAGGGTGACTACCTGCCGTACATTTATTTACTACCAGCATCACAAACCCTGCCATATAATTAATCACGCTCTGCACTAGCAGTAAGGAAGTCTGCTCCCCACAATGCAGTGAACAGTTATTTGCTTCTCTCACACTTGGCGTTTCTGCAACCCTATTGTGATTTTGTTTCCAGAAAGACTTCTGTCCCTGCTGTTTGGGGAAATGTATCTATAATGTCTTGATCCAAGAATTTCATATTCAACAGATGGTATTCTTGGCTATATGTTCATTGTGCTTTCTCTGAGCAGAGCTGAGGGCTTAATATTGCTTGTTTTCTGCCAATCATCTCTTAGCCTACAAATGAATTTTGATCAAATCTGTATTATTCCTTGTGCTTTAGCTCTGATCCTTCTGGAATTCTGATCTCTAGCGTGAACTAGGAAGATAGCATTCTTATTATTATAAGAATGTATTATTCTATGGTCCTGTCTTAAAAAATATGCTCAATATTATAGGTTTTATAGGCACAGATAAAAATATATGTTTACTTACAGAGACAGAAACATATACACATAAATATACACATGAATAGTCCTACAAGGACTATTTTTTTCTGAAAGTTAAATGTTCTCAACACTATTTTTCTATATGCAAACAATACTATATATATATATATATATATATATATATATATATCTATATATATATATATCTTCAATCTTGAAAACCAAAGCAAGATGCTTATTACGCATGGCAATGTATTTAGGATTAAGCATCCCTTTTTTAACCTACAAATCCCTGTGAGTATGGACAATATGTCTGTATATATAATGGCAGGAAGTAGAGACCTACACATATACACACTGAAGGAGAAAACAGACTTCTTAAAAATACCTGTGGGAGATCATCATCTGAAAAGTCTTTTGAAATGTTCCAGGTCAAGAATTTTTTTTTTTTTTTTTGCAGCAATTTTAATTTACTTACTTAGAACCAATAAAAGCAATTCTCCTCTGCATTCTTCCTTCATACCTCTGGATGTTAAAAGACGAATGAATGGCAGGAGAAAATGATGGGCACAGTATAGGCTTTGCAGAAAGCAGAAACTCAAACTTCATTCATTTTTCTGCCTCATCTAACAAGCTTCCACAAGGCTACAACAGAAAGATTCTATTTTTCCAAACAAAGCAAAGCCAAGAGTGAACTGGATTAACTGATTCAAAAGCCTTCAGTTTCCTGATGCTTTCCTAGCTGGCAAAATCCACTATTTTTCTTTTCAACTTACTTTTTTTTTTTTTTAAACTTTCTGGCATTCTTTAAAGAATATCTTCCTGTTAGGCATTAAATCTGCTATCAGCAGATTTGACATGGTCATCTGAAGACAAAAGCCTGTGATTTCTTAGTGAAGTGGGAAAGATGAAAAACAGAATCAGACAGGTAGGCTTGTCACAATACATTTTTGATTTTATAATCAATTTCAGCAGTTGCCAAGTCAAGATATTACATTAATGCTCGTAGCCATCAATTGTATAATTAGAAAAGTTGATGAAAATGCCCTACACTTGTTTACAGGAAACCCAATGATTGCGTTCAACCACAATGCTAACTTCTCTATTAACACAGCTCAATGATAATACATTTAACTAATTTCACATCTCAGGCTATTGATGCAGGGAAATTAAATTCCTGTCCCTGTAAATGGATCTATCATATTATTTCTCAACTTTCAAATATTTCCCTGCAATCTGCCTACATATTCATTATTGGAAACCAAATGGAGGCCCTTTTTCTCATTAGTATTTTATGTACCTCTGATATAGGCAGCTCAGCTTCAGTCTACTCATGTCAGAGAGTGTAGTGGTATTTCTTAATAGCCTGAATCAAAACTATGCATGAAACCTTTAGATAAAGTTCCTGGATAATTTTATTCTTTGAGTATAATAAATATAATGAATAGAGTAAATGGCAAAACTATTGGTTCAGAGCACAGTATATGTAATAAATGATTATGGATTTTTCACATGTACTGTTATTTGATTTCCACCTACAATTTTTAAAGAAAAATATTCATGACATTAGATATTTCCTGTTTATTATTTCAGCATCTCTGAATAAGGCTGGGGAAGACAATGCTACAAGCAAAAGATGCCACATCAATTCCCTCTGTATTACTTAATAAATTAAAGGCAGTCACAGTTTGACACAGCTGACTTCTTTGATGAGGTCAAGGACTTAGAGATTGTGCCCCGCCCTGCCCCACTGCTGAGAAATGAGCATATTGAAGACAGGTTGGAGTGCTCTTAGAGACACTGCAGTCTCTCTCCTTAATCCTGCTGGAACATTTACAACATCGCGGGATGTCTCCTTTGAATGTCAAGATTAAGAACGTAATCCTTTAAAATTTGGCTCAGACACACACAAAAGTAAAGTTAGGTCCTTCAATTTTTAAAAAGGCTGGCAAAAAGATACTCTATAGGTAACTTTCAAGGAAAAGAGGATTTTGGAAGCAAAACAATTCAAGTGGTGTGTCAGAAAGGTAAAAATGACTTAATTTAAATCGTCTTTCTGAAAATTGATTATAACAAGTTATATAGATCATATCTACATTGTGCAAAAGATGTCACAAGGTGAAGAATAGTTTCTAAATACCAATCATATGTTCTATCGAAACTAAACTAAAACTAAATTCTGCTACTGCAAGATGTGTTACAAGACTTGTATATTTACTGTTTTAAAGGCTCTCATCAGTATCTACCAAACATTCAGACACTCACACTTTCAGTTCCAGGTTTAATTCCATCTAAAAATTAGTAAATATCTGAATTATGTTAGGTATGGCTGGACAAATCCTTATTTTACCATATTTCACGTATATAATCAGAATAAAACCTATGTTTTATAGTTGGGGAAAAATAATTGTAATGTATAGTGTTTCTTTTTTTTTTATGTATAGTGTTTCATATGCACTTTTAGTATCTGGTTCTCCCCTTAGGCTAGTTTTAATCATGGTTACGACTTAGAGTTTTGATAATATTGATTTGTTAGCACAGGAAATTTGTTCTAAGCTTGGACTTTGTTTAGTCTAGAAATAATGTGAATTATTTAAGACTTGCATCTCAAGTCCAAGACGTTCAAAGATAGTTCAGTTAGTTTTACCTACTACTCTGTATCTATTCTCCCAGTTTCCATAAATTCACTCTTAATTAAAATAAAAGGAAAGTAAAAAGTGAGTTTTTAAGTTTTTTTTTTAAGAGATTTGTTACAAAGCTATCTGATTGTTCTGAACCCCCCTTTTTTTAATAAGAAGTTGGGGAATGGGAAAAATGAACCTTGGTAACATTCTTGAGATAAACTCACATAATCTCAGCTATCTTGGCCAAAAATCATATACGGAAACTCAAAATAATAATGTTGCAATATTGAAAGAGACAGAAATATGAGCCATTGTAGAGGTGTATCACTGGCACTTTTAGTGAGGTTCTAAGCAAAAGAAACCTAAGGGCCATATTAAGAAACTATCGTATTATAATGCTTCCAAATCTTTCACATTTCCACTTATAAAATAGCATATAAAATATCAAAATATGTAAATATACATAAGGGCTTCTTCATATAATTAAGTGATCAAGTGATCAAATAATATGAGTTTTAGTAGTACATTTTCAACTCACTAATGACTTCTCACACTAATTTTCTTTTATTTATAATTAAAATATAATGGGTATTGTCAGTTTTAAGTAATCATGAAATTCTGATAGTTTCATCATATTACCTATATTAGTATTTTTAAAAATCAAATTAATTAGTCAAAGATGGGCCAGAGATGAAATACTCTAGTTAAACACAACTTTCTAAGCACGTTAAAAAATATCTATAGATTTTTGGGAAAGAAAGGGAGAGTCAGGTGACACTTTACAACTTGAACATTTAACAGTATTCTTTAAAGTAAATGGGTCTTTATCCAGTTATATATAAATGTTTCCAAATAATTATAGGATTTTTGGAAGGCACTATAAAGTGCAAGGAAGGACAAGGCACTTCTTACACAATGCTTACTCTTAAAACTTTCTTATAGGATATTTTCTTTGTATTCTATTCTTTTTCCTCATCCTTTTGTATTCCTTTAATAATCATTCCTTTTTCTGGCAACGTGTGACATCCTCTCTTCTATTTCTAGGTTCACTCTTTTTTTAAAGTATTTTATTTTATTTACTTAGAGAGAGCACAGAGTGAGAGAGAGAACACAAGCAGAGGTGAGGGGCAAAGGGACAAACAGACTCCTTGCTGAGCATTGAGCCCAATGTGGGGCTTGATCTCAGGACCCTGAGATCATGACCTAAGCCAAAGGCAGACACTTAAAGGCACCTAGGTGCCCTGGGTTCACTCATTTTAGCTGCAGTAGAATATTACATTGTATGAATCCACCCAAATGCACTAATCTAGATTATTTATTTATTTATTTTAATTTTTTAGAGAGAAGGAGAACACAAGTGAGGTGGAAGGCAGGGGCAGAGGGAGAGGGAGAGGAAGAGATACAATCCCAAGCAGGCTCCCTAGTGAGCATAGAGCCCACCACGGGGCTCAGTCTCAGGGCCCCGAGATCATCACCTGAGCCAAAATCAAGAGTCCCACGCTTAACCGACTGAGCTACCCAGGTGCCCCAAATGTACTGATCTACGTTTCTGATAATGGACATTTGAGTTATTTCCAAAGTTGTAGTTCACATTCCTGGGCATATCTCAATGCGTTAATGCCTCGGAGATTTTCCAAGGTCTATCTAGGATAAGAATTAGTGTGTGGTAGGCTATGGATATCTTGAATTTTACTATCTATTGTCAAGTTTTTCTCTAATGCGATTCTATAAAATTGTACTCCAAACTGTTATTTGTCAAACAAATAGTATTTCTCCACATCTTCATCGTGCTCATGGTATTACCTACATATTAGCCTTCTTTGGATTTTGATCGTTGTGAAATAGTATTTGAATATAGTTTCAATCAGCCTTGACTTGATCACTAGTGAGACAGAGTCTCTTTCCACATTTTTTGGCCATTTAAATATCTTCTCACATCAACTGCTATTTTGTCTAGTTTTAACAGTTGATTTATACATCTCAGTTTTGCACACATATTTTCTCATCCTCTGTGGCATTCTTTTTTCACTCAGCTTATTGAGAAATTTAATTGTATAGAAATTTCTAATATTAATGAAGTCAAATTTATTAGAAACTCTCTTTGCAGTTTGTGCTTTTAGTGTCTTGTTTGAAAATAAAATTGTCATTCTGAGGTCATGTTTTCCATTGTAAGCTATAAGTTTTTCAGGTTTGTCTTTAAATGCAGGTCTTTAATGTACTCAGAATCTATTTTGTGACTTCTCTGAGGTAGAGTTCTATCAAACACTCCCACCCCCAATTTTCCTAGGATCATTTATTAGAGTCAGTAGATCATTATTATCCACTGACATCTAATATAGACATACATCAAAGATCTTGAAGATTCGATTCCAGGACACGGCAATAGAGCGAGTCAAATGCATTTTTTTTGGTTTCTCAGTGCATACAAAAGTTATATTTACACTGCACTGCAATCTATTAACTGTGCAATAGCTTTGTGGCTAAAAAACTCCCCCATATGTATACCTCAGTTAGAAGAAATACTTTATTGCTAAAGAATGGCTAACCATCATTTGAGCTTTCACAGAGTCATCTTCTTGCCTTGATGTTGATGGCTGCTGACTGTTCAGGGGGGTGGCTGCTAAAGGTTGGGGTGGCTGTGGCAAGTTCTTAGAGTAGCACAACTATGAAATCTGTCGTATCAATTGATCCTTCCTTTCATGAAAGCTATCTCTGTAGCATACTGCTTGATGCTGTTTGCTAGCATTTCACCCACAGTGGAACTTTTTTCATAATTGGAGTCAGTCCTCTCTAACCTTATCCCTGCTTTATCAACTAAGTTTATATAATACTTTACATCTTTTTTTGTCATTTCCACAGTCTTCACAACATCTTCGTCAGGTGTAGATTCATTTCAAGAAACTATTTTCTTTGTTCATCCATAAGAAGGAACTCCTCCTCATCCTTTCAAGCTTTATCATGAGATGGCAGCAATTCAGTCACTCCTATCTTCAGGCTCCACTTCTCATTCTAGTTGTTTTGATGTTTCCACAACATCTGTAGTTACTTCCTCCACTGGCATTTTGAGCCCCTCAAAGTCATCCATGAGGGCTGGAATCACCTTCTTCCAAACTCCTGTGAATGTCACTACTTTGGCCTCTTTCCCTGAAACATGAATGTTCTTAATGGCATCTAACATGGTGAATTATTTCCAGAGGTTTTCAATTCACCTTGCCCGGATCCATCTGATGAATCACTATCTATAGCACCCATATGAAACATATTTCTGAAATAAAAAGAGTTGAAAGTTAAAATGACTCCATGATCCATGGGTTTCAGAATGGATATTTTGTTAGCACATGAACATGAAAACAATAATCCTGTTGTACATCTCCATCAGAGCTCTTCGATGACCAGATACACCGTCAGTGAGCAGTCATATTTTGAAAGGAATCTATTTTTTTTTCCTGGGGAGTAGTTTTCAACAGTGAACTTAAAATATTCAGCAAACTATGTTGTAACCATGTGCTGTCATCTAGGCTTACAGAGCATAGGTAGAGTGGGTTTAGCATCATTCTTAAGGGCCTAGGATTTTCATAATAGTAGATGAACACTGGCTTCAGCTGAAGGTCACCAGCTGCATTAGCCCCTGACAAAAGAGCCAGACTGTCCTTTGAAGTTTTGGCTTCTTTCTAACTATGAAAGTCCTAGATGGTATCTTCTTCCAAAGTATGGCTGGTTTGTCTACATTGAGAATCTGTTACCCGTTACAGCCACCTTAATGAATTATCTTAGTGAGGTCTTCTGCAGCTTCTGCATAAACACTTTTTACTTCATCTTGCACTTTTATGTTATGAGATAAAACCTATGTTTTAGGTCTCTTTCCTAAACCCCATGAACCAACTTCTGCTAACTGCAAACTTTTATCTGAGCTTCCTCACCTCTCTCAGCCTTCACAGAACTGAAGAGAGTTAGGGCTTTGCTCTGGATTAGGTTTTGGTTTAAAAGAATGTTGTGGCTAGTTTGATCTTCTATCCAGACTTCTAGAGCTTTCTCTATACAGCAATGTCTGTTTTGCTTTGGTATCATTTGTGTGTTCACTAGAGTAGCGCTTTTAATTTCTTTCAAGAAATTTTCCTTTGCATTTATAATTTGGTGAATTGTTTGACACAGAAGGCCGACCTTTCAGCCTGTCTTGGCTTTTGATGGGCCTTCCTCATGGAGCTTAATCATTTCTAGTTTTTGATTGAAAATGAGTAATTTTTGACTCTTCCTTTCACTTGAACACTTAGAGGCATTATAAGATTATTATTTTTTCTTAAAGATTTTTTTTTTATTTATTCATTTGAGAGAGACAGAGTGAGCAAGAGCATGAGCAGGGGGGAGGGTCAGAGGGAGGAGGAGAAACAGACTCCCCGCTGAGCAGGTGCCCAATGTAGGGCTTAATCCAAGGACCTGAGCTGAAGATAGAGGCTTAAACAACTGAACCACTCATGTGCCCTGAGTCATTGTAAGATTATTAATTGGCCTACTTTCAATACTGTTGTGTCTCAGGGAATAGGGAGGCCTCAGGAGAGGGAAAGGGACTAAGGAATGGCCAGTTGGTGGAGCAGTCTGCTCCACCACACACATCATACATACAATATATACACAAATACACACGTTTATTGATTAAGTTTGCCGTTTTATATCTGAGTGCTTCCTCTGATCACCATATTTGTTTTTAAAATTTATGCTGGCAAGTCTTGGGGACTGGATTGTCAAATTATCTGACACATACATTCAAGTGTTTTATTGCTTTATATTAAAAAAAAAATCCTTCGAGAAGAATTGTCTTGAGCATGGCAGATGTTCAAAGTTGAATCTATTGTAGCATCTTTCATTAATTCCACATTAGCTCTCTTGCTGGGTCCCAGTCTTTCTACAACTACTATGATATAAGTGACACATCCTTTCTTTCCCATTTCTACATCTGGCCTTAGCTACTAGCTTTCCAGGGTAGTACAGATTCTTACTGTAATATTCCATCATTTGGACCCTTGTTGAACAGAAGTAAAAACAGACACAAGCCAGCTCTCTTTTCCTTATACTTCGCATCTAATTCTTGGGATTATTTATGTCTTTAACCTAAAAAACTTTGGGATGCAGGTTGATCCTAAATCAGCCACCTCATTTTAATTCTTCCATCAAAGCAGCTTGTTGGCTCTTCTCTCTTGTTCTGCAAATTTCTGTCTAGGACTCAGCCAGTGGACAACATGCCTTCTACGTATCAGGGTCATAATATCAAATTCTCCAAATAGGATCATTAAAGACTTTCTTTTGGGGCTTCTCAGCATATAGAATGTGCTTTCCTTATCAATTCCACTTTAGAGGGTAGATAAGAAGCCCATATGTTATCAGGTCTCACCAGAGCTAGCTTGTAACAAGTCTGTACCATACCACAATTCTCTTTCAAACCTTTTTCATAAACATGTCATGGCAAAGGATATTCATAGACAGGCAATAAATCATTTTGAATGTTTCCTTTGAAAATTTGTAATTGATTTGTCTACTGCTGTCTTTGGTATCTGATATCTGTTGTCTCTGCAACTCATTCAAATCTTATAATTTAACATTTTTTCCCAAAAGTCTTGCATAATGGCATTACATTTATATGTATGTAAGTGCAATATATATATATATGTCACCAGATTAGTATATATAGATATAGATATAGATATAGATATAGATAGATAACATTTTAATCATTACATTTTCTTTTACTTTTGCACAAATAGTGACCTCTAACAAGATTTATTGAAGCAGTGATAATGAGCATTTTTGCCCACTTTCAAATTTTAAAAGAATTCTTTCAATGTTTCAGCACCAAATATAATATTTCATAAGGATTAAGGAAATTCCTTTTTATTCCTAGTTTGACAAAATTTTGTTTGACATAAATGAGAGATGTTTCATCATGTCTTGATATGATCATTATTTTCTCCTCCTTTAATCTCTTAATGTGACTAATTACATTAATAGACAATCGGTGTAATAATGTTACATACTAGATCACCCTTAATGTTTTAGATCATCATAAAGTAGTATCTCTAGTATTAACTGTGTTGAAATGCTGATAAAGTGCAATTTTGGCTTTTTCCTTTGGCATATAAATAGTTTGAGAAAATAAGAATAAAATGTATCTTATTTGTTTGCATAAAGCATCGGACTCTATATAAATATAAAGATATATAAGCCAATTTAGGTGTGAAAACATTCATGCTAGCAATATATTTTAGGTAGTACCACTGCTTCAAATTAATTTCTTATTTGTGTTCTAAGAAAGTGGAAAGAAACAAGTTTCTATCTTTAAGATTTTCCTTTAGAAAATCTTTCTTTATGAAAGAAGCATTTTTAAAGGTATTTCTTATTTATACTAATAGGCCACAAAAAGCAATTAAATAAAATATGAATTAAAACAGTCCTTTTTGATAAAGGGTGCTACCACCAAAAGTTAACATATTGTATCCTGGATGTAGGATTAATTGACATAATTTATTACATAGTGAGACAGTTGGTAACATGAACTTGTTGATGAGTACGCCAGAGGTGATCCCTCAGACATACTGTGTCACAACAGATACCTTCATTCCACTCCATTCTAAAAGCTTTAAAAACAGCATGGTTTTCAGGCTTCAGCTTACACAGGGACAAGCACAATAACTGCCTTAGTAGACTAAAATATATATGCCAAATATTATTTCCTGCATTTAACCTTATGGAGATTTTAGAGATACAAATATTCCTATGAGGTCAAAACACACATTGGAACACACACACTTAATTTCACACCTGTGCAACTAAGCCAGGGCTTGCTGGAGTATGTGGCAACCCTTTGAGTTTAAACCTCTTTGCATTTTGCTCCTGGGATACATGGAGGTGAATCGAAAAAAAAAAAAAATCATGAAAAAGTGGAGTTGTGAAGCTGAAGCTCATTAAAAGAATAGCTAAAGACAGAAAGAAAAGAAGGAGGGAATGGAGGAAGGAAACTTTGGATATAAAAAGCTATTGACAAGTAATATTCCTCATTGAATTTAATGTAGTTACAGATGCCTCTGCTCCTGAGACACAACAGGGCCCAAATCGAGACAGTCAGACACTGACTTTTGCTCACTGTTGTGAAAGAGCGGCCGTTACCTAAAGAGAAACAGAGTTGGCCACCTGCCCTGAAGTTCTCCAGCCATAATCCAGATCTCCGGTTCACAAGCTCAGAGCCTGGCTCAATTACCTATGAATCTTTAATGCAATATGCATAGCTCAGATATAAAGAATCCAAATCTTCATTTAGGTTATACATGTTTTCCTTTAATTTGTGAGGGAAGATGCTATCAAGGCAGAAATGAAGACTCTGTGAGACTAAGAGACATACACGCCCAGAGTCCAAGCTGGCCAGGTAGCAGAACAAGCTGTGTGATCTCAGCTACTTTCTCCTTTTATTTACTCTTAATCTCTAGCTATTTCTAACCTAGCACACTGCTGATCTATAAACAGCACTATATCATCGCTATAATTAGTATCACCCCATGTAAAAGGAGCATTTCCAGGCAAATGCAAAGGTCTTATGCATGATTATAGAACAGAACTGAGTAAATCAAACTAAAGCAACAAGAATAATAAAAGCTTGTTGATGACAACATATTGTTACAAGGGGATGTACATAACAAATACGATGCCATCACTTTTATCCACATCTGTCTCTGTTTGTGAGAAAGGGCGAGGTCCGAACAGTCATATAATTTCTTTTATGCAGGCTCCCTTTCAAAGTCTTTTTTGGTAGAGCCTTAATAAGTAGTCTGAAGAAGAGAAGGACATGGTTGATTACATGCTAGAGCAGGAGGAGAAGAAGAAAGGCTACTAATGTTTCCTCCTAATTCCTATTAATTTTCGTGGTACAAATGATGAGCAATGTACCGGTAGGAATAAATCTCATATGTAGTAGAGTGGCATGGCTAGGCCGTTCAAATGAAACTTTTTACCAAACAACCTTTGCACACTATATAAAGGACTGAGGTATAAATTGTTATTTTTAGCCAAACCAAAAAACACTGTACTCATTGTCATTAATATCATCTTTGAAAATAGTGATCTAAGTATATGGGAATGCCATATGTCCATTCATTTAACCGAACACCTACTGTCCTAGCCCCTCAGAAAACAGTCATGAGCTAGATGGACAAGTTACTTTTGTCATAGTTTGCAATCTAGAGTGTATGTTGGAGAGGGGACATGGGAGGAGTGGGTGTTAGAATAAATGTAAATAAATGTATAAATAAGGAGATAAATGGAAAGGTTTCGAATAATAGGGGTGATGTCGTTGAGGATGGCTAAGGCTTTGGAGTTGGGGACTGTAGCTAATTTAGAATAGATGGCCAGGGTGGTGGTCTTTGGGCTGGGATCTTAAAGACAAAATAGTCATGTGCATCTTTGGAAAAAGAATTGGGCAGTAGAAATGGCAAGTGCAAAGAGCCTGGGGTGCTGAGCTTGATGTATTAGAGGAATACACAGAAAGGTAAGTTGGCTGGAATACGAAGAGCCCAGGAGAGAGTAAAAGAAAATGAAATCAGTTTGCAGGGTACTTAGTTATCTATAAAACATAGCTAGGTATTTAGATATCTTTCTCAAAGATATAGATTAGAAATTTGGTACAAAGAATTTGAAAATACATTGAAAAGGATTTCAATTTAAATATATTTAAATGTATATATAAATTTATATATAAATATATATTTACATATATATTTACATAAACCAAATACTATATTTTGTTCTATAAGATAATATATGCAAACAGTGAGACAGTCCCTCCACGTAAGCACTGTATTTCATTGATAAGTATTGAGTTTGATATGAAGTGGGACAGAGGTCAGAGAAACTATTATTTTATTATGTATAGCAGATGTGCTTCCTTTTTGATTCCTATATTCAGAGAGCTTATCTTTCATCTGGCCATTGAATTGCTTAGGACTTTTAATGAGTTATTATCTTTTCAGGTACTCTGTTCTTGAAATTAAGAGGCTCATTTCAGACTGAGTAAATAGTGATGAAGCAGTTGGGCTCACAGGATAGCAGATGAATACTTCAATTCTTTCTAATGATTGACACATTATAAACTTGACCTAAGATATCAGTATAATGTAGAAGGTACTAGATGTCAGTGGTCTGGTTCACAGTTACGCTGTGTTTTGTTTGTCTGTGTATGCTATAAATCAGCACTCACTGGTAGTGATAAAATTCAGCTAAGGTCTTACACTTCTCTACTCAAATTCTTGTAAAGACTGTAGGGCTATGGAATAAAGTCCAATCCCTTAAGCACAGCACTCAAGCCTTCCATCTGGACCAATTATGCCCTTCTATACTTGCTTTCATTTACAAATATTTACTCTATCTGCTTTGTCAATTCATCTTACACTCCCTATCCACCCTAATATTTACATACCCTTCAGGATCCAGGCCAAATGTCGGCTTCTCTATCAAATTTTTCCTAATTCTCTCAAGTAGATTTAGTTGATGCATGCGTTTTACTCCTACTATACTCTGTGAAGGTTCCAATTGAAGAATTTATGACATTTTCTTGTAATTGTCTGTTTTTATTTCCATACCTCACAATAAAGAATTATTACCTCTTGGACAGGCATTACATTTTAGTCACTTTTTTCTGCTTTTTAAGTTTTTATTTAAATTCCAGTTAGTTAACATACAGGTTAATATTAGTTTGAGGTGTACAACTTAACGCTTCAACACTTACACACAATACCTGGTGCTCATCACAAGTGCCTTTAATCCCCATCATCCATTGAACCTCTAACCCCACTCCTCCAATCTCATAACCATCAACTTCTCGATAGTTAAGATCTGTTTCTTGGTTTGCCTCTCTTTCGCCCTCCATAATTAAAATAAAAAGCTTTTGCACAGTGAAGGAAACAACCAACAAAACTAAAAGGCAACTTACAGAAGATATTTGTAAATGACATATCTGATAAATGGTTAGTATCCAAAATACATGAAGAAATTATAAAACTCAACACCCAAAAAATAAATAATCCATATAAAAAGTGGCAGATGACATGAACAGATATTTCTCCAAAGACATACACATGGCCAAAGACCCACGATAAAATGCTCAACGTCACTCATCATCAGGGAAATAAATATCAAAACTACAATGAGATACTACATCATACCTGTCAGGATGGCTAAAATCAACAACTCAGGAAACAACAGATGTTGGCAAAGATGTGGAGAAAGAGGAACAAGTAAGAGGTTACACTGTTGGTGGGAATGAAAACTGGTGCCACCACCCTGGAAAACAGTGTGGAGTTTCCTCAAAAAGTTAAAACTAGAACCACCCTACAACCCAGCAATTGCACTACCAGGTATTTATCCAAAGGATGCAAACATAAAGATTCAAAGGAGCGTGTACACCCTGATATTCATAGCAGTATTATCAATAATAACCAAATTATGGAAAGAGCCCAAGTGTCCATCAACTGATGAATGGATAAAGAAGATATGGCATACATATAATGGAATATTACTCAGCCAGCAAAAAAAAAAAATCTTGCCATTTGCAACAACGGGGATGGAGCTAGAGTGTATTATGCTAAGCTAAATAAGTCAGTCACAGAAAGACAAATATCATGATTTCACTCATATGTGAAATTTAAGAAACAAAGCAAATGTTCACTTTTTTTCTGAATTTATTGTTAGTGCTATGCCAGTGACCAACTCATTGTAGAAACTCAATGACTTAAATGGATGACTGAAGGAATGGATGGAATGCTTGTCAGCTTATATTTGATTCAACCCCCTAATGTGTAGCATGATTAAGGTAAAACTACTCCCTTAAATGGCTTCAGATTTCTAGCCTTTGTGGTCTTCACTCAATGCTGTTCCCTTTTTCTTTCTTTTTTTTTTTTTTTTGTTTTTTTTTTTGTTTTTTTGGTTTTGGTTTTGGTTTTCTTTTTAGATTTTATTTATGTATTCATGAGAGACACAGAGAGAGAGAGGCTGAGACATAGGCAGAGGGAGAAGCAGGCTCCCTGAGGGGGATCCTGATGTGGGACTCGATCCCAGGACCCCAGGATCATGACCAGAGCCAAAGGCAGACTCTCAACCATGAGCCACCCAGGTGCCCCATCCTGTTCCCTTTTCTTATAGTTGCCTCCTTCCACTAACAACACTTCCTGTTAAGTCTTACACATTTTCGGGATCCCTGGGTGGTGCAGCGGTTTAGCACCTGTCTTTGGCCCAGGGTGCGATCCTGGAGACCCGGGATTGAATCCCACGTCGGGCTCCTGGGGCATGGAGCCTGCTTCTCCCTCTGCCTATGTCTCTGCCTCTCTCTCTTTCTCTCTGTGTCTGTGTGTGTGTGTGTGTGTGTATGTGTGACTATCATAAATAAATTTAAAAAAATGTCTTACACATTTTCCAAAACCCTTCTGCAATGGTTACTCCTCCACAAAGCCTCTCCTGGCTCCTAATCCAAGTGCCATCCCTCCCTCCTCTGTATTCCTTCACACATTGTGGGCACTTCCTTTGTTTTTTATCTTTTTCTACATTGTTCTGTTTACGTTAGACCCTTGTTCTTTGTGCACAAGTATGTATGCTTGCATGCAATTATAAGCTTTTCAAATGAGCTCATATGTGATGTTCTTTATGCCACGGTCTTGCATGCATAGGAGTACATATCTTAGGCAGTGCAACAGCAAAACTCAGCAAAGAATAACTGATGTAGTAATATATTTTACCGTGTCTGCATTTTTTTCCAAATAGGTTTCACATCTTATTTCTGCCAGCAAAAACCTTCACTGATTTGGGATTTTATTTGTCTAAAGGATTTCCTAGAATTCTATACCAGTTTTTGTTGTTGTTGTTGTTTTTTAATCTAGAGGTGTGCTAATGTGCCTCCATATGTGTGTTTTTGGTTGTTCCAATACTGTCTTCCAAAGAAAAGTAGCTTTGTTACATTTCTAAACTTAGAAGAACCAAGATAGTAAAAGTGAGTCACAGCTCTGACACTAGTTTAGAACGAAAAGTAGTTATTTATATGAGCTAATCTAAAAGTAATAACAACCAAAGAAAGTGTTCTCCCTCTTTTTGGAATACACAGGACTGAAGATATCCTATTATGGGCATCCACTATTAATTACAGAATTTCTTTTACACGCAGGAAACCATCTTTCTACATTCTGTATTATTTTGTGTTTTAAAAGAGCAAAGAGAAAAAAAAAACAGTTCACTTAATATGACAATTCTAAGTGAAAGGTGAGGGATTTATGCCTGGGAAGATAATGGAAGTATGTTCTCACAAAATCAGAGCAAAGACTCTGCAGATGAACCAAGGTGGGTGGGATAAATGCAATGAATTGAGCCCTCGCTGCAGACTTACCCCATTATTTTAGCACTAATGAATTGATTTGTCAAACATCAAAAGCCGAAAGAATAGAACTGAAATTTATCCACATTTGCTAAAACCTTCAAATCTTTTCTGTAATTCCAAAGTGTCATTCTGATAGGGCGCTCTAGGGAAAGATGTATTCAGCACTATGCAGTTCATACACGCTGCCTCCCAGAAAAACACACCATATATCCTACCAGTAATTTTTTTTCCTGGTGAATAACTGATTTTCTTTCATATGCACACAAATAATCTTGTTTGTAAATAAACAGTCACATAGGTACACAGTAAGCACAGAAGAATGTAAAACGTAGCTTCAGAGAGCTGATGAATTTTCAGCTTTGGGGAGAATAATGGCCTCACAGTGAATTAATGCTATGCATTTTCTCTATATATTTTTCCTCCACCACAGACATTTAAAAAAGAATCTGTTAAAGACTATTCTACCTGTGAATGAGTTTTGAATTACCTTTGCTTCTGTCAAAGCCCATTTATCAACCTGACAGTGTGAGTCTCTAAAAGCAAATAAGGGCAAGAAGGGGCCCTGCACTCTTGCCTTGGCAGAATGAAGCTTCTTTTCCACAAGGGAAAGGCATCCTAGAGACAGCTGTAGTATTTTATACAAACTCAGCAAAACAGTACATATGTCTTTTTTGGGGAGCACTCTATATAAATTGTGTCTGATATGATTCTGATATGATTCCAACCTTGCAGTAGTGCATTAACAAATACATGGATTTGTGCATCTCCACGAATCTAGCACACTCAGTTTTAAAATGCAAAGGTCAGAAGAAAAACAAAACTTACTCTGTTTTCTACTTGGTAACTTCTGATTACGATCATCAGAGTATATTTGACATTTTTATGTATGGTCTCATAGTTTTTATAGAGAAACTCAAAATGACGTGATTTGGTATTATTCAAGAAATATTTTTTACAGGCTACAGTGATTTTAAAATTCTGATCAGGTCCATGGAGGCCTACGTTTAACACAATGGTCATTTCGTTAATACAAAATGGTTTGCTTGAGCAAATGCCTACATATAAACATTCAACATCTCCACACAGATGTCTGTATTTTATTAGCCAATGTCCTTGAGAACATATCTATGTAACTCGAGCAACTCCCTTTTCACTAATGGAGTGGAACGTTGTAGAGAGAATTCTATTAAACAAAAAGTCAGTCTTATTATTGGATCTTGCTGGATCAATGATGCTAAAAACATTACCCAACCAGTTTGAAAAGTATTCATCGTCAGATGTCTGCCTAAATAATTATGGCCATTTTGTTTAAATGAAATAACTCAAAAATTATACTGTTAAGTGATTTTGTGTGTTGGCCAATCGATAAATCATACTACAGGTCAAGTGAACTCTGGAGAACCCAGAGGGGGAATTGGTGGTAGATAAAAAGCATTCATTCTCACACATGCGTGCGTATTTCCCACTTTTCTTAGAAGTCACTTTGTATCATTTCGGTCTTCAATGGAAAGGAAAATTCACTTTAGGCTTGGGCTACTTTTACCTTTTTAAATTAAAATCTGACTAGATCAGTTTCAGACGGAAAACCAGATCAGTTACCTTAAGTATTCCAATGATAGAGTCAGAGTATTGGGGCCAGGGAAGACTACTCCGTAATGTTTCAGTTTCAGGTGGCCAAACCTCAGAAATTCAGCTCAGAGCTGATTTGTTGAGAGAACTGCCCACTGAAAATAAACTAAAATCGAGGAAATTTTATATTAATTCATATTCTTAGAAAATACACAAAATGCTTGAAGGGGATCAAAAGTTATAAACCTCTCATTATAAATTAAATAAGGTATAGGAATATAATATGCAGCATGGTAATATAATTAATAACACTGTATTGCATATTTGCAAGATGCTAAGAGAGTAGATCTTAAAAGTTCTCACCACAAGGAAACTAAATGTAACTCTATCTATGTGGTGATGGAGGTTAACTAGCGTCATTGTGGTCATCATTTTGCAATATATACAAACCCCTAATCACTATGTTCTACTCCTGAAACTAATATAATATGTCATTTATACAACAAAAAAACAAAGGAAAGAAAGAAGAAACAATGACAGAAGAACAAATACACCCTCCCAAAAAAATAGCTAATGCTATCTCATTGACAGATATAAAGAGATAACATGAATATAACCTTGACAAAAATATTAGAGGAGCCCCTGGTGGCTCAGTCAGTTGAGTGTCTGACTCTTGATTTCAGCTCAGGTCATGATCTCAGGGTCCTGAGATCAAGACCTGAGTCATACTCCATGCTCAGCAGGGAGTCTGCTTCTCCCTCTACCCCTCTTCTTGCTCTCTCTCCCTTAAACAAATCTTTAAACAAAATTAGAAAACAAAACAAAACAAAACAAAACAAAACAAAACATGTTCACTTGACAGATGGCCCAATAAGAAAAATATCCTTGCCTTTTTATTCACATAAAGTTTTCAAGTTTAAGGAGACTTTAGTATAGATAAGGAGACTTTAGTATAATAACATCTAAATTTTATTGTCACTTGCTTGGCAAACAATGGAAAAACAAGAGGTTATTCTATAAGAATTCAAATCTTTATAGTATCATTTTTAAGGAAATATATTGCAACATTATTTTTGCTTTCCTTAAACATTTTTTTATGATACATATAAATGATGCACATTTCTTCTGAGATTTCTCTGCTAATTTTTTGCTTTAAAAAAAAATCTTTTAAATTATCACTGAGAATGTCCTAAATTCTATGTGAAGGGAAGGTGTTTTCACAAAGAAACCTGAGGCAGGAGGTACCATGGAGACTTGCTTATTTCAGCAAAGTTAATGAATTGGGAGAAGTTTTGAACCTCAGGTTGAACTAAAGGAAGCGAGTCCGCCACCGTTCAGTATTTCTGAATCAGAAGGGCCTCTTCTGCAACAATTGGCAGAGGGCTGCCTTATGGTTAAAGCAAATTCCTTTTTTTTAGAAGTTCCCATTTATCCCTAAAAATAAAGACCGAGGAGGAAATAGTAGAGTATTTTCAAGGCATTTCTGTTGTCTGTGAGTTCAGCCTTCAGTGCAGACATAACAGCTATTTCGATTTGTAAAAATGCACACATACTAAGAAGTTACACGTACTTAAAAGAGGTCATCTTTTCTGTTGCCCCAACATTTCTAGGACTAAGTCAAGGAAGTATCTGGAACCATACTTAAAAACAAATGTTATTCACTGAATTATAGGCCTTATGTCTGTTCTGGAAATAGTAGCATGGCCAGTGTAATTACAGCTTCTATGAGTCATGGAGGCTGCTCTAGGCACTGTTCGTCCTATTTATACTCTAGCCCCAGGACAAATATTCAAAAGTTAAGGAAATGATGACAAAGAACTATGTCAGGTAGAGTTCAATGGCCACAACCTCTTTTCTTGTAGCTCCAACGAAACTTAAGTGTCCCAACAGATAGGTTAGGGAGACATCCTGTCTCCCTGGAAGCCCTCAGTAGTTATGAGGGGACATGCAGATAGGTCACAGATTCGTTTGAGGTATGACCTTGCTGGGCTATTATAGAGAATTGGATCCTACTGAAAAATTTGGCCATAGCAATTTTCTCTACAGCAAAATAATTCACTTCACAAGAGAAGTGTCAGATTATTGAATTCTTTGTGCTGAAATGTGCAGTGTACAAGGGTGTATATATTGGACCCTACAAGCAAAATACAGTTCCTATACATTCTGTCTGCCTTCAGCTTATAAGTCATCTTGCTGTGTGGAAATTTTTATACACCAACAATGTATTAGTTCAATGTCACTTAATATTTTTCTCTTTTCTCTTCAGTTAATAGAATCAAAGGAAAGAAAGAAGACCAAAATTACGAGCCTTGTAGTTTCAAAAATAGGAAAAAAAAAATCAAGTCCCATTTGCCCATAAGACAAAACTAGCAATACATTTGGAATGTCCTGTCTCCATATTCAGTCTCTCTGTACGTAAGTATATGTGGCCTGTATCAAATGTACGCTCATGGAAAGAAAAGACTATTATTAAAACTGTCATGAACAATTAGATCATTAAAGAGTGGATAACAAATACTGAACAGCTTCTTTTGGTATAAGAGAGATTGTGAGGCTTAAAATATTCTTTCTTTCAGAATGGAAGGGTATTTTTGCTGTTCTCATTATTTCATTGTATGTGTTATTTATTTGTAACAATTTAATATCTTTTGCTGTGGACAATCTTCTATTATATCTTAGAATGAACGTATCAAGATTCCCCACAGATCTTAAAAGGAAGAAGCCTGTTTGTTCTATTGAATTTTTCTAAAAAGGCATTGTAAGCCCATCAAAGAATTATTAACCTGGTGAAATAACGAAAGCTTAGCAAACATTATTTTATTCCGCACTCATTTCATATGCTTATATTTCTTTCTGGTTCCCTGATCATATTTCATTAGTGGTCCGGTCATTATTTTTCTCTCACTCTCTACATCCCTTTAGCCAATATTTATGGACACTATGCAAAGTACGGGAATATCTGCAATAAGTCAATGGTGGCACAAACTAACAACTATTCTCAGTTTTCCGAGAAAGAAATTGAGTCTCAACAATCTAAAGTCTTTCCTCACGAGGCAGGTATACAACAGAGCCCAGACTGAAATCCTGGTTCTTCTCATTCCAATTACAGACATTGTATCCCAGGGATGACATTTCTCCAAATTAGACTTTGAGAGTCCAGTCTGTTGAACTGAAATAGAACTTAGAGATCACAGGAAAAATCATTCCCAAATCTTGTTGTGCATCTAAATCGCTGTGCAGTAAGTAAAACCCCACAGGTTCTTGGGCACTGGTCCTAAATTCAGATTCCTCTGGAGTGGGGTGGACCTGTGGTGTTTATGGCATTTTGAACATGCTTCACTGAGGAATCCATGCACAGTGGATTTGCAAAGCATGAATGTCCCCTAGGTCTTTATTTAGAGATGAGATGACTGACACTAGTGACTGTGATGATGAGAGGGAAAAAGCCCAGGCTTCTGACCCTCATATCAATCCTTTTACTCCATCACGGGCAGCAACTAGTTCTTGTGCGTAGTGACTGTCCCTGGGGTTTGCAGAATTGTGATTTTATTTCTCTTGTGTTGCCTTTAGTTATTTTTCTTTAGGAAATTGTGAATGAAGTTAAGGCATTTGTTGGGAGATACCTGCCTAAAATTGTTCATACAACACTGTGCTTTTGCTATCATTATTTTTGTTAAAGGAAATGGACCGATTGAACCTTTGTAAAAAAAAATAAATAATACCACAGATGGTACTCTCCATATGGGAAAGCATATTTGGGTTGTTAAGAAGTGTGTCAGTGGCCTGACCAGAACATATTAAACCCCATTTAAAATCAAATTTCAAGTCAAAGCACCTTGAAAGAACAATTGCAGAGTGAAATTCCAAAGGGGGAGTGCACAAAACAGGCTAATAGAGTCCATTAGAAGGTGTTTGAGACACTGTTACATTTTGAGAGTGTTCCTTTGGTGAGTGAGAATGGCTAATAATGATACCCGAGCTAATTTCCCACTTGAATTCTCAGTTTGTTTATATGCCTGTATTAAATATGAAGAGAAAAATTAAAGGAATGTGAATTTTCTGAATGCTTTTTAGTGTCTGGGCAGAGAAAAATCAGACTGTAACTCTTTGGTGGGGGGGTGATAGTTTATGAGTACATTCATCTCTTCATGGAATAGATCATTAATACTACATTATAGGACTCTTCATATTAAAAAAAAATATTTAAGCCAGACTAGCTCTAAGCCCTTCCTTTAACATGGAAGAAATGGAGCATTTCCTTCTAATTATTTGCAGGTATCATCTCCTAAATTAGATAGTGAATCTTAAGGAAAAATAGCCCCATGTCACATTGCACTGTAGTATCACAGCCCCTCAAGTGGTGAATTACTTGAATGAGATGTGAATATTCACTGAGCGAACAATACGGCTGTTCGGCCCCTGGATATTGGTCAGTAGTTAGCATGGTTTTTCTGAGAATGGAGGAAACACTCACATAGGAGATAGAACTCTCGGGAGCCCTATCTTCCTCACCATATATGGTGAATCTCCCAGTTCCACCTCCTATCATCAGTGGAACTCTGTTCTTAACTCTGATATTGTATCGCACAATCAAAAGTGTCTGACATAAAGTAATTTTTGTTTTTCCAGTTCCAAAAGATTCCACAGCCATAGGAGATTTCTGTTAATAGCATGATGAACCCTAGTGGGTAATAATAACTGTTAATTCCACCTTGATAGAAGACTTTTCCATTTTCTTAAGAGTTCAAAAGCTAAAGAAGCAGAAGCAAAGAAAATAAGGCAAATTGCATGCGATTACAAGGACAGATCTTCAGTGACTTACTACTCTGTATCTGCTGATTCGTTTAATAATCATTTGTCACATCCCTATTGTATGCATGGTCTTGCTTCCAACGCCACATATGTTCTAGAGGCCCAACCAACATCCTGCACGTCACATTGCCTCTCCCGCTGCCCGCGACATGCTTTGTAATTGGAGAAGCATTAATTTTACCCTGAATGTGATCTCTTAGCAACAGGTAAGTGAAGGAAAAGAAAGTTGAAAATTGCAACCCTGACTCCAAACTACAAAGTGAAGACAATTTTCTGTAAAGTCCATTTAATTTAAAATCTCTTTTCTGCCTCTCAGACAGCCTTACCACTAAGCACTGCTATTAAAGTGCTGCTCATTCCACCTCACCAAGAATTGCTCTCCTGGTTGTTACAATGACTCAGAGCCAAGTACACTACACTGAACTGCCACATGGATCTTATATTTATTGGCAATATGCAGGGGGAAGGATGAGACTAAGTCAAATGTCTAGTGTTCTTGCATTGCTAGAGGAAAATAATAACACACCAGGTTTACACAACGTCCCTCAAAGAGGTGTCCTACTTCCTCGCAAAAGCACCCTGGGGTGATAAAATACATTACCGCACTATTTGACAAATGAAATTCTAAATTAAAAATCTTTAACGACCACAGTCAAAATCAAAGTAAGTCAACTTGAGAACTGTAATCAAAAGGTAATTATCTTAATTAATGTCAGTGTGAGTCATTCACAATAGACAAGGAGGAAAAAAAAAAGCTATGAAATAATATGTAAACTGAGCTTCTAATCGTGTTCATATCATTGGTGTCTATGAGACTACAGGGACATGTGCCAATGTTACAAGTTGGTATCTCTGTGTGATTGGAGGGAAGGTGACTTTTTTGTTTTTGTTTTCGTTTTTTTTTAATTTTTTTTTTTGGAAGGTGGCTTTTTGAACATACGTTTCCAAATTGTCCATATTAAATATGTAATTCTATTGTAATAAAGTAAGAAGGAATGAACAATCATAGAAGACGGGCTTGTCTTAGATGTGGAAAAGGGGCAGAAACACAATTTCATCTGATTTTCTTCTATTGATGACTTACATGTCTTGGTACATCACATCCTAACTTTTCATTTTGAAAATAGTACTAATACTTATTACATGGCCCAAAACATACTGTTGGGCCTTTTTTACCAGCTGCTTGATACATAGTATACTGTAGTCATCACATTAAAAACAAAACCAAAGAAAGACACCTTAAACTGTTTTGATCTTTCAATACATTTTTATAGACTTCGTGCCAGAACAACATCAAGCTTGATAGTAATATACACTTTTCAATTGGAACTGGGTTGAATCTCTTCTCCAGTTACTACCAGCTATTTGATTTGGGGCAAATTCCTAAGAGATTCAGTTTCTTCATATATAAAATTTAGACATTTATTTACAAAAGAAACCTATACTCCCTGAGTTGTCATGATGTATAAAAGAGACAACATACGGGAACTGCTTAGTTCACTATCCAACTTATATCCAATGAACTTATATGTTCATGTAGATATCATTATACTCTCTAGAGTGGGACAATCAATTTAAATAATGAACGTAGTACTTTGAATATCTAGTCTTTTGTCATGAAGGAGAAAACATCATTCTTTAAAATCAATTATCCATCATTTGAATATAAGCATTGCCCTTACTTTGTGCTCTTTTAGCAGTTACTTACCCTGAGAATCAGTTTGCTCAACTATGAAGTTGAAAAAAAATACCTATTTCATTTGAATAGTTTTGGAATAATAATAATAATGCTAATAACTACCATTATATATTGAGTCCTAATGATGTGTTAGGCCCTAGATTAAACACTGTACACATAGTAGCATATTCAGTTCTTGAAAAATCTTTGCAAATTATTTTGAGGAATAAATCCCTAGGGGTTAAATATAGAAGAACCACATGAATCTAGTGGAGTAATTGGCTGGTATAAGAAAACAAGAAATATTATGTACCTACTTGAATTATACTATCTTCTAAATATCTAAATGAGCCTTTTGAAAGAAAAGATATACATATATACTTCCTGCCATTACAGTAATCTACAGGGTCCACAGCTGTGATAAATGTTTTGAATAAGTGAATACATTCACAAGTGAGAGAACTAATGAGTGAATAATAATATGTTTAGTGGTATCTGAATTTTCAGTTAGCTTTAAGATTTGTAGGCTCACCAAGGTCTTTCTTTTTAAAATTGCATTTTTTAAAAGATTTTTTTTTATTTATTCATGAGAGACACACACAGAGAGAGGCAGAGACATAGGCAGAAGGAGATGCAGCCTCCACGCAAGGAGCCCAATGCGGGACCCAAGCCCGAGATTTCAGGATCACGCCCTGGTCAGAAGGCAGGTGCCAAACCACTGAGTCACCGAGGTGTCCCTAAAATGGCATTTTAATCTTTGTTCTCTCAGTTTCATGTTAGACATCCATTAAGGATTAACTCAACAAATATACACATATATAATTATACACATACACATACTCTCTATATGAATATACCATACAGGGTATATAAGTTATATGCAGTCTCAAATTTTATGCAAAAATAACAACCACAAAACTTGATGGTTACTTTAATGTTGTATGAAAGCATGATTTTTTTAAAAAAATTTTTGCTTAAAGCCTCCCTGGCACTTCATACTGATCAAAAGTGCTCACACACACAGACACACACACACAAACACACACACATATCAGGTTTCACGGGACATACACATAGAAACACAAAATTACATTTTGTATGGCCCTGTGGCATTTTGACAAAATGGTCCTGAAAAGAATATGAAGAAAGAGCATGAGAAGAGGATCATGAATGTAGAAAGAAATTGTTTTTATTGATTTTCATTGGCAGTACAGTTCATAACATGAGGACTAAATTTATGAAATCAGTTGATTTGTCAGTGAGAAGCAGGCTACCTTTACGACTCAAAAGTTTGGCTCTCATATCCTTGTGATTATTAATTTCTGACTCTCAGGCCTGTTTCTGATGTCCAAGTGATAAGAACCAGGATAAAATAACGGATACTAGGTATTTTAAATGAACAAGAAAACTATTATTTTTTAGAAACATCCTGTACCAAGATCTTAGAATCTATATTGGTTCTTTTATATATTATTTAATTTCTTTCCCATACAATGCTACCCTGTTACAACAATAAAAATTTGACTTGGAAACACAGAGATAAAATGTAATATCCTTAGTGCATTCAGATTTATCCTATTGTTCTAGGATGCACTCCATTTTTTTTAAATGTTGGAAATTATACAGTTATAATAGATGGTTATCACACTGCCATTGGCTTTTGGTTTTCTGATAACTTTACAAAAGCCAAATTTCAGATACCATCTTTAATATAACAAATAAGAGTAACACACAAACTATATGAGAATCTGAAACAATTTGTAAGGATTGTTTCTTTGGATGTTAAACAGTTGCAGAATCCACTGTTACTCTCCCTTGTGTATGGTTCTATTTCCATTTGCTTTCTGACACATTATTAAATGCAATCATAAAGCAGAGTGTTTCCTGGAGCAGAAGAGAAGCAGAGGGAAATTATGTTACTCAGAATATCCTAAATTCAATAAACAAACTCTCTGTGTATATGCACAACCAATTTAACCATGTTGACTCAATTGGTCAATCAATTCTAATTTAAAGCAAAGGTCAGCTCAGTCAAACCAGCAATCAATTCAAAGAAAATCAGTAAAAACTTTCACTTTCAATTTGTGTGCTTTGACTATTACAGGTGATGCAATTACTTACTGTACAAAAGAAGAAAAAAAAAACCACTCTAATTATGTAATACTGAGTTTTAAGGTTAGTGAGTTTTAGATTTGTTTTGTAAAAGATTCTTTTTACTCCTTTTTGTCTCAGGAGATATAGATATATAGATATGTACATATATTTAATATCACTGCAGTATTATATATATATTATTTTACTGCAAAAGAAAAAAATAATTCAAGTGCAAGGAGACATACTGACCTTTGAGAAAAATCTGGATAAGTTTTATAATGAAAGAAAACAAGTATGGTTTTATATTTTCTGATCTCAGATTTTATATTTTCTAATAGTTACAGTCTCAGACAAAGAAAGATAAGATCTATTAGGGAAAAAAATAACCCTCTAACAGAAAATAAAACCTATAATCTTTGGATTTTTGCATCATCATATCACTGTCTGAATACCATTTACATTATATGATTTAAAAAAAACAAATAAGCAAGTAAAAAAATTCATTACATGAAATTTATATGATTTTAAAAAATCATCAAATAAGCAAGTAAAAAAAATTCATATTGGTCAGAGACAAACCTAATGCACCTGTTACCACCAGGTAGCTTCTGCTAAAATAGATTTATAATAAAATCACAAATATGCAATCTATGGGACACAACAAATACATAAAACACAAACTTGCAAGATAACATGAAAACTGTAACTTAATGCCTTCTTGGAAACTATGCATGTTTTAAAAATTTACATTCCATAGAAATCAACCTGACAATAAATGGATGTCAGTGAAGAGCACAGGCATGTTCTTTCAAAGAAGTTTGTACTGTGACATGGTTACTGCCTGGACTTACGTCTGGACAGAAATCAAGATTTCCTCTTTTTTTTTTTTTTTTTTCTAAGTAGGATCCATGTTATGCATGGAGCCCAACATGGAACTTGAACTCACCACCCTAAGATCGACACCTAAGTTGAGATCAAGAGTCAGATGTTTAACTGAGCAACCCAGGTGCCACCCCCTCCCCCAAGATTTCCTCTTTTAAGTGCCATACACTTGAGCGAGGCATTTAACAGCCTGTCTTGTTTTCTTGAGAATATGAAAACTTTCCCTAAATTTGTAGTGATCTTTAAGCAAAAATAATGTGTGCCATGTGCTTATTTCAGAGAATGTTTTAAAATTGTCATTCAATAAAGGATAGCTATTATCGTTAATGGGACATTATGTAAGTTAAATAAATCAACAGTTTATTAACATGAAGGAGAGCTCTTGTTCTTCTAAGAAAACCATAATGAAAAATTACTAATTAAAAAATTATAATCAGATTATAAAACGAAATTACACATTAGCCTTCAAATATGCTGAAATTGAATATTTTTAGGTTTTGGAGATGGTATGAAATGCTTGGCCCTTGGGGAGTTTTTAAAACTTAAGGCATATGGAGAGTATTAAAAATATGCTAAGAATTAGCCTAAGTAGATGGCAAAGACTTGGTAAAACAAGCTCTGGCATATATCCAATAACAAATCATAAAAACTGTCCTCTCAAGGGACTTTAATTAAATGTTTGGCCACTAAGGGCTATCCAAACAATATGGCATTACACAAGACAAAACCATTTAAGAACCTAATGGTACTGAGAGTTCTTTGGAGATTCAAGAAGTAGGGGTTTCTTTGAAAATTAAATGCTAGCAAAAGTATAATTAAGTGACCTTAAATAAATTAACTCTCTGTGGGTGGGCTCTTGGTTATTTAAATGTTAGGGGAAATAATTTATTATCATAGGAAAATATCTAGTCCCATAACCAAGTTTGGAGCCTGTGCATCCACAAAAAAACATCTACATTTTATCTCTAAATCTGAGCAAAGGCAAACTGAACTTGCTAGCAGATAGAGTGGATTTATTCTTGACAGAATTTAGCCTAACCAGTATAAACCCTTAAGGACTCCTTTGAAAAAATAAAAAAAAAAAGATTGTATTTGTTTATTCATGAGAGACACAGAGAAAGAGGCAGAGACACAGGCAGAGGGAGAAGCAGGCTCCCTCAGAGGGGAGGGAGGGCCTGATGCAGGACTCCATTCCAGGATCCTGGGATTACGACATGAGCCCAAGGCAGATGCTCAACTACTGAGCCACCCAGGTGCCCCTTAAGTACTCCTTTTAATGGAAATTAACACAATCCCTACATTTTTTGGTCCCATATGCCTGACCACATGCATGTGCTGTTATGATCACAGAAAGGCAAGCTGATTGTTGCATTCATTATGCCTGAATAATTGTGTAGTTACCTAAGTTTTTTTTGCCTTGCAATTCCTCAATCTCTTCAATTTGTAGAAGAAACCTAGTACAAATGATCTCAAAAGTTATATTCAGCTCAATATATTATACATGTAGGGAAATACTAGCTTACATAGTAAATATGCAGAATGATGTTCATGTAAATCCATGAGGATTATGTTATTTATTGTATATTCAAAACTACTGAACTTGTATCATTTTTGGAACAAATAAAACATGGAAATGACATGGAGCTCAATCCTTAGAAGTAAAAATTTTTAAATAAGTTATAATGGAGATTATAAATAAATATGACAAGTATTTTCCTTTTATACAATTCTACAATCATGTTCTTAATGAGTGTCAAAATAAAGTAGAAGGACTATATCCAAAATGATTTTTAAACAATAATAATTTCACAATGCTGTTAGAAATGTTATTAGGTAAAAAACTGTTCCATTTATATTGTTTTAAGAACAGACTACTTAAGTTTTGAAAGTCATATGGATGCTAATTGTGCTCAAGGACTCATGGGACATTTCTTCTCAGATTGAAGATTTCCATCAAAATTGATTGCCGTTTCAAGTTAATTCAAATATATATATAACTGTAGACTTCTAAAATAAAAATGAAAGCAAGCAAATGCGAAAATGGTCTTAAAGAATAATGGTATGATATGTAAAGTCAAGACAAACATCTCAATTTTCAAGAGTAAATTCTGAGAGAGAAATTTGAAATGTTTCCTAATCATTGCACTCCTCTGTGTAAGAGAAGTTGTTTCACTTTCTATTGATTCTTGTACCAGGGCCTATGTTATTTGCCCAATAAAAATGGAACAAAAGTTCTCAGTCTGCAGCCAGTTACATGTGGCAGTGAGTATCAGGCCACAAATAGCTTCACAATTCTGTGCATCACTGCCTCTGTTGATTCTTCTACTTGGATTTGCTTATTCTATTGTCCCCCCTTGGAATGACTGTATCTAGACTCCTCTACTCAAAGACTCTATCATTATCTGAAGCACATTTGTCTACATGAGAGAGTATTTATTAGGTTTGCCACTAGATTGCCAGCACAGTTGGTGCGAAAGGCTGCCAGGCAATTAACTTCATTCAGTAATTTTCAAAAATATGACCTAGATTATAAGAAGGTCTTTTACCTCCTTAATTAAAGCACTTGTCAGATTATATTTATTGTCCTCAGGAAGGTCATTAAAATAAAAGCAATAACAATTTATAAAATCATCTTTGTAACTAAATGTCATATATCATTTACTTCTCAGGTAAAGGCATTCTGCTTAATGAGACGATGGTTATCCATTTGCATATTGGATTTATAAGTTTTTGGTTAAAATTTGTTTTGAAGGACTGGCACAGGTAAACGAATATCTAGCAAAGAAATTAATATTACTTACACAACCATCAACACTATTTGGGATGAACTCCAAAGAACCTGACTGTGGGGAATATTCTATTAAACAGAATAGATTGAAACAAATACAGTAATAACTCTTTAAGTGAAAATTACATAATTTCTTGCTGCAGGTATATGTCTCTTATGGAATTAATTTGTGGAAGTTTTTCTGTCTTTTTTTTTGTCGTTTTCTTTTTCTGCGTGTGTGTGTGGGGAGGGGTGGGTGGAGGGGATTTCTGCTGTGTCACAGCAAGCTAAAATTTCCTCTAGTGCTCCTATACAAAAATGTTCAGTGCTGCAAATTCTTGTTTCATGACAGATTCTTGTTTGTAATCTTACTGCCTTCTGTTATCAAAATTCATTTATTTAGGTATTTAAATCCTAATAATTTCCTGTGAGTATTTACTAGATTTCTCTCTTCTTTAACTCCTTTCATCCTTTCTATGATTCTTAGGGGTATTTAGAAAATTTAATTTTCGGGGGTGCATCTCACTTCTGAGAGCATAAGGACCCTTCCAATGGTGTTCATAGACTTCACCATTCTGATTGTATTTGTGTTTTCAGTAGGTACTGAGTAGGTACTTCCTAAAAAAAAGAAGAAAAAAAAAAGAATGGATGGAGAAATAACTGGTTGCAGTGTTGGATATATATATATATATATATATATACACACAAGTGAATTTACTAATGTGACTTTTTCGTACAAGAATTCTTCTAAACCAAGCAAAATTTTTAAATGGTGGATTTTTTCTGATTGTTTTAGTTTTCTTTTAGAGTATGTGTTGTTACTTTGGTGGTTGAATTCAGTGACAGCATTGAATTTCCACAGAGCAAACAGGCCTGTGGACTTCACATCAGAGGTGAAGGTGTATCATCAGAGCTGAACTCACAGACTCATCAGCAAAGTTTTATTTGCTGATGTATTTATCACCAATACAGAGGACCTAATATTTGTTTATGAGTAGAAATTCATGCAATTAACCCCTGAATGCCTGGGCGCTCTCTGAAACAGTACTGTTAAAAATGACAACGTTTACTCACATTTGGCTGTGCTTTTATAAATGGGCTTAACCAGACCCAACCTCAATATTAAATAACATTTTTGTAAATACTAAATTTTTCAAAAATAAGCAAATTCTTAATATATAAATAGTTAAATTGGGATATTTTTTGATGAACACTTATTTATAAGGTTCATCTCATTTGGATTTTTGGTTAATGGACAGAAAGTTAAAAAATGTCACGGATATAGAATAGAAACCCTAACGTCTGTAAAGATGAAGATGACATCTAAAATCTGCATGAAATACGTGTCTCCTCTTTCCACTTGAGCTCAGGTATATTCCAAGTGGGTGAATTATCTCCAAATGGAGTCACAGTGATCACTAACATGAAAAATTAAGTGGAAATCTAACTTTGTTTTATAAACAAGACACAACAAAAACATTGGATATCCTCTTCATCTCAAATTCATCTACCTTAAAAATAATGTGAAATTTGCAACTGAGTAAACACATATTTTTGACTCACTATTTCATTAGTTCATTTAGAGGATGCATTCTTATCCTCAAAGAAAAAACACTAGTGA
This sequence comes from Vulpes lagopus, assembly GCF_018345385.1. Lineage (NCBI taxonomy): Eukaryota > Metazoa > Chordata > Mammalia > Carnivora > Canidae > Vulpes > Vulpes lagopus. The sequence goes on from NC_054827.1 coordinate 140,422,675, forward strand.
CTATAACTTAGTTCTAAAATGTGAAAATTATATTACAATGCTCTGCCAATAATTTGTCTAGTGTTTCCTCTTTAACAAAGGTAAGGAGGTGCCTCTTGTGAGAGTACTTAAAGAAAATTATATTTATATTATATTCTTAACATTGTAAGGCTCAACTCTAGGACTTGATATGAATCCCGATGTTTACTGAGGTGAATGAAATAGTTGCCATTTGAGATTTTTAAGAATGTGCTACTGTTCAAAGCCATTGCAGTCCATAATTAGATCTTTAAAAACCTATCATCAGCCAAAGATTTTTTTTCAGCCTCAAAATATACAGCTCTATAGAAGACATCTTAAAAATAAGTATTTGTAAATTTTGAGTTTAGTATGTCAATTAGAATATACTAATTTCTCTGAAATTAAAAAAAAAAACTTAACAAAGAAAATGCTTTATGCACCTGAAAAATATTGTGTCTAAAAACAAAGCTAACACTCTTTTTTTTTGTGTGTGGGAGGAAGGTATAAAAACAATATTTCACTTGAAGAAGAATCACACAAAGGAAGAAATTTAAAATATCAGTTAAAGAGAAAAGTAGCAAAAATGTGAATTCAAAATTAGTGGGTTGCTATGTCAAATCCATATTTGCTACTATGAAATATGTGTTTTGTTATTCATATGTTTCCATGCATCTAGGGACAAAACATGTAGAGATACTTCCATATTTAATAGTAAGAAAAATAGCCAATATAAGATACTGATAGAAGTAAAATTATGGCAGGTTTATAGAAACATTTGATAAATACCTTACACTCCACATTTTAAAAAATAAGATAAAAATGTTAAATAATAAACATAACAAAATATTCAAATGAATTGCAGATGTAAAGAGAAATCTGCAAATAAATTAGCTTAATTGGATCAACAAAAAGGCACTGAGGGACATATCAGTCCAGATGCACCCATCTGGCACCTTTCACCATTCTGCTTTGCTGATATAATGGCAACTAAATAGAATCTTTAGTCTTGCTGATCTAATGGCATTCAAATTATTTCCTTTATGTCAATCAAGCTTCGTTTTTCTGTTATTTTCTTATCTCCTTACACAGAACAGTGGCACTGAACATTTTAAAAATATATTCGAAGCACTGGACCTCGATATTTATAAAGCAAAGCAGCTCCTTACAAAGTTGATTTAAACTTTGGTTTAAACTAGAAGTCTCTCTCACTTTTTCAAATTTCTACCCATTACAAGAGGTCAGTCTGTATCACCTTGCTTCTTGTAACTTCAGCTGTAAGATTATTAACCATCAACACTTTTTTGGACATATTAACCTGAACATGTTTATCTTCACTCCTCATAGATGTTAAATTGACTCTGGCTATTTTCATTTTGCATGTTGCTCCCAAGAAATTGTGTTTTGATTGTTGGATCAAAAGCTGTTCTAGTGTTCTTTCGGCTCCAGGTGAAGATTTTATTATCAGTACCGCTGAAAGTAATGTCAAATAACGAGTACATTTTAATTGGACAACCTATTATTTTTTAAAATACATTTCATTTAATGGCTCAGAGGGGGACCAACAAAATTATAAAATATATCTACCAACTCTTAGGGAATGAAATTCATTTGTAGGGACGGAACATGCTTACATGGCAGTGGGACAGTCATAGTCGGTAGGTGACAAACAGCAAGTAAGTGTTAACCTACAAAGGGCCATTAAATTAAAATAAAAAGAGAGTGCAGTGGCATGAGGAAAGCAGGGAAATACCTCCAGAAGGTTAAGAAATCAAACTGGGTTTTGACATATACAAAGGATCCAAGTCTGTAGTGTCGAGAGGATGGTGTAGGATGGGGAAACATCAGGAACAAATGCAATTAAGCAAAAGAAGAGTTATGACTGGAGGACAGGTTAGAGTTTGGAAAGATAGGCTGGGAGAGTCCGAAGGACTACATACACGATGGGGATTGCACAGCACCAATGAGTGAAGGACTTCGGTAAGGAGTTGCTCTGTGAAAATGGCAATTGGTATGCTGAATTGGGGAACTGAGAGGAGGGGGTTGTAGGGAGGCTGCCTGGGGGACTCTGAAAGAATACATGTGGTCATCGGGCATTGAAGGGCATGAGATAAAACAGAGTGTGTGGCTTCCTTTTGGCTTTTATCAAACGTATCTAGTTTTTAGAATCTACAAAGAAAACCATAAATTGCCAATAGAAAAAGTTTCTTAACTGTTGCAAAGCAAGGGATCTGACAAATGATTTAAAAAAAAAAAAAAAAGCTATTAAAGCTCTCCTAAAAATGTAACTCAATTCCTGAGGAATAGATAACAATCAAAACATAGTATTTGACTACTTAAAAGGAAAAAAAAAAACTTTGAGGTAGAAGAGGAGAAAAATCATTACATATAAATAATTATGAAATATTTATCTTTATTCTTAAGGGACATGGTTTGATGATATTATTTTCATTTTTTTTCTTTTCCTTTAGAAGAGCCTGAAACTGAGTCTAATACAAGGGATCGCTATGATAAGCCACACAGTCAGTTGCTAGCATCATCAGAAGCTCATCATATTCAACAATGTTTACAGTGTGATGGTAACAAAGGCCCCTTTGTAATTGCATTACATATAGATTTTTCAGAATCACTCCGGGCTTGTTATGGTTTTCTGATTCCTAGTTACCTAATATATATTTTTGTTTCTTGAAGAGCCTTTTATATCTGGCAGGGTGACTTGAGGCAAAGAATAGAATATTGGGACTCTGTCCTTCAGGAAAAAAATATATGTAATATAAGTATTTTATTAACAAAATGGTTTTTAGATTGAATTCATTGCATTATTATCTACTATCTCTCAATAAAGGCAAAAAAAAAAAACCCACAAACAAACAAGAAACTCATCTACATTGCAAACTCCAAGACAAGAGTCTATGAAATTCTTGATGTTCAATAGTACAGTGATTCATTCCTTTGTGTAGTTCTGAAATGTTTAGTGGTGAGGATGATATTGCTACTCAAAGGTCGATGCTACTGAGCGTAGAAGGAATTCTGTATCAGTTTAACAAAAACTCAAAACCTTGGTCCTGGGATCAGGGCAAGGAAAAGACACTGTTGATCAAGCTAAGGTTGATAAGGGACTGGCATGAGGACACTTTCCCTCCTACACCAATTCAACACTTCTCTAGTGTCTTAAACACAAAACTGGCAGTTGTGTTCAGTACCAAGGCACAAAATCCCATTAACCTCCTACTAGTATATAAAACAATAACCTTCACACTTATATACTTGTTGAACTAACAGTCATCTCTTTATAGGAAACCATAGAAAACGGTGTACTAGGATACCACTGATCAGCCAATTAATGTCATAATAGTAAAATACAAGCATCGCAGAACTAGAGGTCATTGGTTTTCTGCTGAAAATATATCAAATGATTGAAATTTCATGGCTCCTGTCCCCCTCATCGCCCCCCCTCACTCCAGACACAGACCAATACTGTAGTTTTATAACAATCAGATCTGCTCCTACTTAGGACAATAAGTAAGATTTTTCTTTAGAGGATTGTGTACACGATGAGGTGTCAACTCAAGGCTGCTATTTTTGTGCAGTGAAGGTTTAAGTTCTGCTGCTATGCAGGAAAAACATGTGATTTAGTGCTGTTTCATTGTACTTGTTAAGAATTAAATTTAAAACAAAGGCCATTATCTCCAGGCTTTAATATCTAGATTAAGAAATAGAATCACATTCTGGTATAATTCTGGGATGGCAACTTAACAATATGAGAAAAAATAGGAAAGAAGACCACATATAAAATTCAGGGATTATTGCATGCTGGCTAAAAATTAGATCACTCATCTCTCACTTCAATATGCTCCAGCAAGGCACTCATATAGCTTTGGGACTCTGTCTTCAATACATATGGTTCATTCATTAATTCATCATATGTTGATTGTTGAACCCTCAAGTGACAAACTCCTGGAGTACAGGAATTGGGGATGCACAGATGCATAAGACACAATCTCTGTCTTCAAGAAACTCACAGCTCAGGTGGAGAGACAGTCATGTAAACAAATCATTATAATAGAGTGAGACGTGCTGACAGATGCTTGTACAATAGGTCTGTGATGATAGACAAGGCACATTTGCTTGGGGACTCAAGAAGCCTGAAACAGAATAGTGGAGAGTGAGCAATATTTTGAAGAAAGAATTAAGAGTTTCCAAGGCCAGGTTCAATAAAAATCAATGAAAGAAAATGATAAATAGTTAGATGAACTAAGTGACCAAGGTTCAGGTGCGAGTCACAAAAAAATATCCAGCCTGAAATATAATAATCGGGTGAATAATAAAGGAAGGGGACGTGAAGGCAAAAGACTTGGCCATAAATGCAGGATGGTGAAGTGGCCCTGGAAAATTTATATAGCCCCATTTTCATTTTCTAACATGTAGATTAAATATTTGGATGCACAGGGTTCCTGAGGAAAGTATATGAATCTGTTCTGTGAGTTCTGAAGCACCTTACATATGTTATTTACCTAATTAGACTCAATTTTGTCTAGTGAGTGTTAGAAGCCATGGTCACTTAATTATGAAGATGTGCTTCTTAGAAACAGCAAGGCCAAGAGGCAAATTTCACAATTCTCTTTTAACATAAGTATTATTTCAGTAAAACATGAGGGTCACAAAGTAACGTCTCTTCATATTATGTTATTGCCATTAATACTTGTGAAGCTAATTAATTCTTGAACAAGAGCAATTCAGGATAAAGCGTGGATCACGTTTAGGAGATATCATTTACAACCAAGTAGCACCTGAACAGATTATCATCCCTGCAATCTAATTTGGTACATATATTTTTCTTTTTCCCGGACTTTTATTTTATTTATGATCTTATGCCTTTGTAAGCACAATTATTATATCATGTGAAAATTATTTTTTTTATGCTTACTCCTACCCATATACAGTCAGTATAACAAATAATAACATTGTAGTCTACCTGACAGAGAGCAAGAGTGACAAAATCAACACCCAATTCCAAAATAGAATATTTCTAGAAGATATTTCTTGAAACTGATGCACAATGAATCTGACACAAACCCAGCATTTGGCAAGAGCCTGCCTGAGGGTCTCCATCTTCCTGAAACATCTCCATCTTCCTGAAACATACTTTTCTCTGTCTCCATCTTCCTGAAACATACTCTTGAAGCCACATCGGAGACTGAACAAGAGAACTTCAAAAGAATATGTTGAGCACCTAGTGTCACAGCCAGAGGTGGTCCCTCACGGTAAGTATGGATTTATCGACCAACGTAGTAGGGATTTGTTGTGTTTTTGCTGCCGGCAACCACTTCCCCTATTTTTAGGATGAATACACTATTGCCTGTCAGATTTTAGCCCATGCTGTTTCTGTGGGGTTAGTTCCATTCCGAGTTCTTAGGTAGACACCGGACTCAGGCCTAAACCACCCAGAAGAATATCACTTTCTGCCATGCATGTGAGGGGTTCAGGTAGGTCCATGCGGCCCTGTTGGGGACAGTGGGACTGTGCTGGAAGGCTACAGTTACTATGTTTGCAGAATGAAATGATTTGTCTGAGGATGGAAACAGAGACCAAGAGATGGACAGTCAAGGAGGGCCCTAGTGACCACATTTGACCATATATATCCAGTTGAGCAAGGTCAAATTCCAAACTTTTCAGATACATAAGATGATGAACTTCCATGCGACTGAAGCTAATTTGGGTCAGTTTTCTGTCACTTACAACTCAATTAACAGGTACACTCAATATTGACAATTTAGGTTCTAACCCTGTTACAAGCAAGAACAACAAAATACATTTTATTTATTTATTTATTTTTCTTGACGGTACCTTCCCTGGCTACCCTGAATTGTCTGAGGCCCTCTTGTGTCTCCACAGCTGGCTCCTCCCAACTCCAAGCCCATTCAAAGGCCATCTCCAAACTGCTTCATCCTGTGCTCACAACGAGTGATGCTTATCCATAACTGAATGGTCTTTCATGTGACCTGACTCAGAGTTACTCATTTTTCCTTTTAGTTTGCTTGCCTTGAAGCCCCTTTCAAGTGGCAATAAAAAAAATATGCTTTTAAATTATACCCACGCCTGCTTTTCCATTTCTAGTTTAAAGATGTATTATAGCATGACCTCATTGTTGTCTCTCCTCTCACTAGTATTTTTGTTCTCAAAGGGTATTTTGTCTTTTTACCTCGTGGAGCTCTGTTAGGACAACATTCCGGTATGGTGTTTTTTACTAGATCTTTTGGAAGAAAAGCTTATAATGAGTTAAGTGCATTTCCTTTGTTGGGTGTCAACAGCAGTCTTACTTAAGGAATTAAGCTTATCCTTGTTTCTCTTTCTCAATGGCACCAGTGGGATGCTTTCTGCTGAAAAACTGAGTCTCTGGCATATGAAAACATCAACTATTTGTAGTAAAAGCTTGAGGCTTCTGACGATGTTTGCGGGCATCCCATATAAGCTCACTGGGTTGGAATTAACAGGTCTTTTCCTTACATAAGTGAACAGAAAGTCTACAAAGTAATTCTCTGCTAATCAGAGAAAATTAGTCTTGGATTCTACTGACATGGAAAGATTCTAACTGGCATCAAGCCTAAGGACTAGTAATAATTGTATTACTATGGATTAGAAAGTCTCACTATGTATATTCCTTCAGAAGATGTAATCTTTATTAAAAATAGAATAACTGAGTTATACCCAATATTGTAATACTTTGATTATCAGCATGCTTTTGGACTTGATAAATATACACTTTCCTAACTGGAGACTCAGCTGTAGTTAAAAAGACCAGAAACATTTTCCATTAATACCCCAATTTTCAAAACTCCTGAGATATTCTTATTCTTTTACCTGTCATTTAATGGTGTTTAGTAATTAGCAATAGTTTTGTTATACAGCTATTTATTTAAAAATGTGTTTATTAAGCACCCATTACTACCACTAATCTTGAACTGAATAGTATAAATATAATTATGTGAAAGGGAAAGATGGGGTCCCATTCCTATGGAACACATATTTCCAGAAATGCTCACACAGATAATTGCCTAAAGTTTAGAGGAGTTCAAATACTATGCAACTATATTTATTATTGTTAAAATACACAAGCAAGTCACAAATCACCTATGCTGATGAAACTTTAAAAATGTTAATTGGAGTAGTTTAAATATTTTACAGTTTTGTCAACAAACTTGGGTGGGAGGAATTCATCTGAATGGTTTTTGACTGAGATAGAGTAAGTGGTGTTTCCCACATCAGGCATGATGGTATAGTCCTAATCAAGCATGAAGTAAAGAACCCAAAGCATCAGAGTAAATCATTAAAGAGGGATGGCTAGAAGCAGGAAAAAGAAACAAAGTCTTATTTACTCTTCCTTCATAGTGCTGACAATCCCTGACTCTAGAAAACCTGGAAAAAACCCACAAAACAAATATGGGGTTGTGGTGCTACTTCTTTGCAAGCAAGATTTGCTTCAAATATAAACTAACATGTACAATATGGGCCAGAATGAAAACCCTATATATTAAAAGATATTCAAGTGAAATAAAATAATACATCAATATGTAATATAGAAATATATAATAAAATAATTAAAATAAGTGAAGAAGTCACTACACATATTAAATTGAACAGACTTGCTATTGAATGGGAACCTATCACTTGTCTAAGAAAGTCTCTGGGGTTAGTTCTGAGTGCAGAAATAAGTACCAGCCTTAAGGAAAAAAATGATCAAAATGAATGAAGTGTAGGTAAAGACATCTGACACATTTGCCTTTACAAATATGAGACATTCAATTAAATACAACTAGTTTAGAACTTGATAAAGCAACGTTGTTTTCCAAATGTAGAAATGATGAACTCATAAAAGAGGCTCTGAAATCAATCAGCCATCCAATCAATCAATACATTAACTGAGCAGTCTCGCTCCTCAATTGTAGGGCACTTCTCTTTCGATATAGATGAGGGCATTTTAAGAAGTGAATTTCCAGAAGGGAGAAATGACAATTGTTTGAACTCCTTTGGAGAAATAGAAATTAGATAATTGGGGAAAGGCAGAGACAGTGTCTTCTATGACAGTGAGCATTTGTCCAAAAGATGCAGCTGTATATGCCCCACGATTTATAATCCCAAAACTAAAAAAAGAAAAAAAGTGTAAGCGATGACCAAGGTTTGAGAGCACTGGTTTGCACTTTGAAGTTTATAAATTGGCAATCATGTTCTAGGATAGTGAACAGATGCAGGGGATTGGCTTATGAATATTTGCCCTCAACAACAGCTGAAGAGAAACTCACATGAAGTTATTCATTAGTTTAACCTTCAAGAACATTTCGAGTCCATTTCATCTGGTTTTTAAAACTGCTGTAATGTAGTATTTGTATAATCAGAGAAAAAAAAGTTTCAACAATTTGAAGATTAAGCATTTTTTTAAATTTTAAGTGTATCAGCTAACTCTAAACCATTAAAATCTGACTATCCACATTCTGTCAAAACCTAATATAAACAAGCATTATTGTGTACAGAAAGTTATAGCAGCAACTGTAATCCTTTCATTCTTTTTTATCTCTTTTTATCAATTATTAAATAAACAATCCATGTCTGTGCTTATAAATGTATGTTGGATTTATAATGTATGAATTTATAGCTATTTCTGTGCAAAACTAAAACTTATGTTAGAATTTTCTCCCTATTATATACCATTTGTAAAGGAAATACTGTATTGTGATGGATAGAATTTAAACATAAATAATTTCAAAATGTTTAATATTTTATGTTTTGGAATACATAATTCCCAAGGGTTTGGTTTGCTTCTTAAATAACTACATCTAAGTCATTTTAGAACAAAATCTCCACAAAACTGTGTGTGTATGTACATATATATGCAGTTATATATACATCATATATATAGTATATACATAGTATACATGTGTATATACTTTTAGAAATGTCTTCAAAACTTGAGAATATTTTAAGTCTATGCCTAAGTAATTAAAAGCAGTGTATAATAGTTTGAAAAAATAATCAGCCATTTCAGTATTGAGACTAACGACACTTTACACAAATCACAAGCTTGATGATTTGAGTCATGGTAAGGGCAATGGAGAACCTTTTAAAATATATGATATTGATGAAATTAGCTTAATAAAGTAAAAATATAACTCATATAATCCTCATAACAACCCAAAGAGGAGTCATTTGACTATATTCACATTCTCTAAATAGTGGTGCTACTATTTAAACACAAGAAGTCTGATTCCAGAATCTAGCATGGCATGTGTACACATGTTACGGAAAGTAAAATCGTTTACAAGCTACATCCTAATAGAAAAGTAGGAAAAAAATCAATGTTAAGTGGGAATGTTTCAAAAGTACCTTATGAAACAGGCCTACACTGGACTGTTTATTCTAGTAAACCCTCAAATTTCATAAACAGAACTTAACTACCTAACTCATAACAATTTCACAAATAAAATAGAAAAGGTACACAGAATATGCTTTTTGATTAGTTGATAGTTAACATTTAAATAGTCTTCACTATCTTGATAGGTTGAACGATCTACAAAATGTCACCAATAAAAAGCCAGTCAAAAGTTTCTAACTTACTGATACACAAGTTTGCCAATGATATGTAATAATGGATAGACTGGGGTGACTATAGGCGGAAGGATCGTGTCTGATGTATAGAATTCAACATTGCATTTTAGATAGAAATAGATTAAAATCACTCTTCAAGTATTGCAAGGGGTCTTATCAATAAAAGATACACATTATAAACTATATAAAACAGGTGATAGTGCCCTCTTGAGGACACTACTGAAATCTGACACCGGCTACCTATTCAAGAAGTCTCCAAGTAAATCGACATTCTTTTCTATATCATGGAATTGCTGCCTTTTGTTCTTTCAATTTTAAGATTATACAGCACAATGAAAGAACTGCTCACACTGGTTCTTCAAACTTTTCATCAAAAGCCAGACTTTGTAACACTCACTATCAAATTTAATGCATGGGTACAGATGGTATAGTTTTCATTTCCATAACTATAGGAAAGGTACATTGGAATAATTGAACATACAGAGAGCAGTATGTCTCAGTACTGAGGATTTCAACCAAAAATGTTTTATCAAATATCCACGCTAAAAATGTTAGCAAATCAGGGACTGTATGCAACTAAAGATTCCAAATATGTTACTTGTATTTGCCTGTGATTCTGTTTATCATGCTATGATTTCTAACAGGAAGAAGGTAACAGCCAGTGTGAATGTTTTGTGAAACTCTTAGTTATTTGGTCTAGATCTTCTATGCTTCCTACATAGGAAGTGAGTGTACCGCGGCTCTCCATATTGTTGCCTGGACACACACACACACACACACACACACACACACACACACAATACAGTTCCTCCCTAAATCTGATATCATAGAAGGTTTACAATCAAAATACAAATACAAATGAAATAACTTTGGAGTAATCTAAAAAAAAAACTGCAAAGAAAAAAGAGAAAACAAAAAATAAAAAGCAGTCTCAGTTGTATCAGAAATACAGGGATTTAGAGATTCCACTGGGGGGGAAAGTATCAGAAATTAAGAAGCAGGGAAAGAAACTCTAAAATTCAAGTGGATCTTCTTTCTTAAAGTCACCGCAATTCCTATGTGTCACCTGTTCTAGAACAATTTCATAAAATGCGTGCAAATTACATGTCATTCATTTGTAAACTGGCTGACTTCCTGAAAAATCTAGATCTTCACCCAGATTTCTTCTAGGCCATGGAAGAGATATGAAAGAGGTGAAAGCTAAAACAATATGCTTGGGAGGAACTCATTCTCCAAACCTCGGTAGTTGGGCATCAAACCTGAGGCAAAGAAGCTAAAGGCCAAAAAGCCACTGTGTTTTCTCTGTTCATTGAATTTCAATGCTGGAAAATTGCTCCAAGCTCATTAAAAAAAGCCAATTTATTATCTTAGAGATTCTTTTTATTATCATGTCTTAAAACAGCAAATTATATTGCTAGGAACACTAACATATTTTTATGGTTTCAACACTTAGTATTAGGAATTACTCAATAGTTCACAAATATGGTAGTACTTAATTATCTTGGGTTTAATAAATGATTATTATATTTTAAAATCCAGATAAAATACATAAAATTGAGAGTCTATGGCCCCCTAGCCTAAGGAAACATAAAAATATCAAACAACAAAATATGAAACAAGTATCTTGTTAGGTTTTTTTTATTTATTTATATGTTTGGGCTGCTACTAATTAAATTAAGAAAACAAATGAGAAGAGAGGAAACATGATATATTTTTGCCACATACTTCCTATTTTTATAGAAATGTGGGATGTGAGATTAATAATATATTGATTTTTAAAAATGCAGTGTTTAAATATTGGTCAGTAGAATTATACCTTTTGGCTTTTCTCTGCACTGCCTTGAACAAAAATTCTGGAATCCTGAGAACACCAGATCTTCTGCACAACCTGCTAATTTCTTGCCACTCCTAAAATATGGAATCTGTTCTAGTCCATGAATCTTCTCATTATTTTGTCTCAATGACAGGCACTACTATTATTATTTACTTACTTACCTATTTATTTCTTTATTTAAGTAGGCAGATATTGTCTATTAACGAACATGCAACTTTCAGGCCTGGGTTTCAATAGAAACTGCATCTTCTTTCCTTCCCCTGATCAGTAGACATCCTGAAAGAAATGTAAACTCCATCCCACAATCTCCATCTTCTCATGTCTCATACAATTTTAAGCTCCTTACCCTTTGACCTTTGCCTTATCATTGCCAGAGTTGTTCCCTTGAAGGTTTACAAGGATCTACTTTATAAATTCAATAGTTGTTCGAGTCTCATCCCCTCTTAATCTCTTGAAAATATTGAAAGAGATGAAAAATCCTTGGCCTTCATGACATCATAGTTTCCTGATTTTCCTTCTTTGAGTGTTCCTCTTGCGCCAGCGCCCATCTCCACCCACCTCACACATGCTCTAAGCTTAATTCTTCTCTGTAATATTTCTTCTGTTCTCTATAACCATCATTTTAGCAATGCTATAGCTTCAAACACTGCTGCCATGAAGAGGGCTTGCATATCTATATTTCTAAGGTATCTTTTGAAATTTTTAAAAAGATTTTTTAAATTAATTAATTAATTAATTAATTAATTTGACACAGAGAGAAAGCATGAGCTGGAGTAGGAGCAGAAAGAGGGAGAAGGAGAGGCACACTTCCCGCTGAGCAGGGAGCCTGACCTGGGGCTCCATCCCAGGACCCTAAGATCACCACCTAAGCCAAAGGCAGATGGCTTAAGAGATGGCTGAACCACCCAGGTGCCCCTCTAAAGGTATCTTTGTCTAAGATTTTAATTCATTATTCCCCATCCTTTCCCTATTCTCCTGATGATCTGTCTCTGCTTACAACATGCACCATACATGTTGTTACATGTTACAACATACCTCAAATATTATATCAAAAATTAAATACATCAAATGCTTCCATAAATCAGCCCTCTATTTCCTGTTCTTGAAATGTTTTAAAGGCCATCAAAACACCAAGAATTTTCTTGGAAATTTCCCTTTAATTTGTCATTCTCAGATGAGCTATCCTATTTTGTCCATGATATGTTTTTTACTACCTATCTCATATGTAATTTCCTCTTACCTTGTTATTGTTTCATAGTCTTCCCGCGTTCTTCCAGAAATATTATAATACTTTCTAAATAGCCTTCCTTCTTTTAAATTTTTTTTTTAATTTTTTATTTATTTATGATAGTCACAGAGAGAGAGAGAGAGAGAGAGAGAGAGGCAGAGACACAGGCGGAGGGAGAAGCAGGCTCCATGCACCGGGAGCCTGATGTGGGATTCGATCCCGGGTCTCCAGGATCGCTCCCTGGGCCAAAGGCAGGCGCCAGACCGCTGCGCCACCCAGGGATCCCAATAGCCTTCCTTCTTATGTTTTTCTTCACTCCACTCTATTTCGTCTATTATGGGTGTCAGATTAGTCTTTCTAAAGCTAAGAAATGTACAACAACCTGCTATTGCATATAAGTTAAAGTCCAGTTGTCTTTAAGCTGACATACAAGATCTTGTATAATCGGCCCCATTTTACATTTTCAATATTTTGTATGTCCTGCGATCATGCAAGATGTAATATCCGTTGACACAAGTTCAGTGTTTTCCTTTCACCTTTGTTCATCTCTCCAAGCTTCCCCTGGCTATTCTAATGCCCTTCTCAATGTTCACCTATCCTAATTCTGTTTTTTGTCTTGTTTTGTTTTTTTTCCTGCAGGTGAATGCCACTCATGCTATGAGAACATGTTTAATTCCTGCCGTAAAAGACAATGCAAGTTACTCACACTACTTTAAGCATTGCACAGTAAGTTTTTTCTGTGCATGTTTTGTTGAAAGCAATCTCATTTTTCTGTTATCCATAACTGCATATTATCCGTGCTTTTCTTATGGCAGTTATTACACTTTGTTGAGCATCACATTTATTTTTCTGTGGTTTTCTCTCCCGATAGAATAAAATCCTTGAACTTAACATCCATATATTCTCTTTCTTCAATGCTTAGTGTAATGCTCCAAAGAAAATAGACTTGGAATTAATTTTACAAGTCTCTACTTATTTGAAACAAACTGCATAAACTACTCATAAATATGATACACACATACATATATGTGTATATATTTGTGCACCTATATTTACATACATATGACGGTTTTCATGAATTACCGCAACACTGTTCATTGAAAAAGTCAAATATGCTTCATGTCAGTGGAATTAACAGTCTTCAATGCAATATACAAAGATTGAAAGGAAATTAGACACTTCTGTTGGAAAAAAGACCTATTACTCTTACTCTAAGAATTTAATGATTACCAGGGAAAGCATTGCTAGGCTTTGCATTCTTCTGTTCCTACTTAAAAACAAAGAGAGAAAATGACAATTACTCAAAAATACATGAGTAGAAAAGAAGCCTTGCAACTCTTACACATATTCAAATGCTATGAAGAACTGAACACTCTACCTTTCTACATTACTGAGAGAAACCTGCACACTTAGCTGGTGGAAACTTCCGAGCCCTAACTCACTAAACAGTCTGTTGATCAGAAATGCTAGTGTCTAGTTGCAGTGAAAATGCTGCCTGGATACGCATGATCACCTTTTGGATTAACTTTCCTATACTCCCCTTGCTACCATTTGTCCCACACAACTCTTGAAGGAAAAAAATAAGGACTTCCACAAACAGAAAGCTTTTATAGTCTTGGTTTATTTTTATGCCCCAGGGATGGCATTTATTTATTCTTTAGAAATATTAAAATATGCATTTATAAAGCAGAATTACCTTTCAAGAAATAGCTCAAATCACTCCTTGGCATTTCTACATCTTCTTCAACATGAAGAACCACATTGCTTGGGTTAAAAAGCTACAGAAGCAAATTGGAACTGCTTGTCGAGGGGAAATTTTCCTGCCCTAGTGAAAATGCGAGTAACTAACAAAGCAATGCCAACTGAAGCAATGGTCCTCTTGGGGGCAATTCTCTTCTTTGCAGGACTGTTCCATGCAAGGGCCTGACTGACTGGACTTTAACTTATATGCTATGCTATATTTCTTCTGGGATATTCCTAGAATCACATGGCTTCCAGTACTCAAGACTCCATGAATTGATTTTCACTAGTGAGGTTAAAAATTGTAGCTGTGATAATTAGCAGTGACTGGATTTCAACATGTTAAACAAGGAGCTTGCTCTCAAAATGCCCTGAGTAAGAGAAAGTGACGTGAAGAAAAATAAAGTACTGGCATCTGAATGCTAAGTCAATGTTCTGCTAGAATATTTTCATCACTCCTAAAGCACACCCAGAAGAATAACCAAACAAACCATAGTAAACTTAGCTAGATAGTCCCACGCACTAAGTAATCCCCTTGTGAAGAAACACATTTCAGAAGCAAATGTTTATTGCATCTTCTTTCAGCAGCATTTGATTTTAGAATTTCATCCTACCAGTCATATAAATGGATGAGCAAACACAAAACAAATTCCCCACAGAGTTGTTGTTCCTAACTTGTTTAGCATTATGGAACTTCAAACGTTTAATCATGGATATTGTAACATTAGCCCTGTTAAATGGAAGTCCATACTACCAAAAATCTCTTGAGGTTTTCCTTTCTCAGAAAAGTTGAGATATTCTTTCCAACCTCACTCCTTATCCCATGTGCTTTTCTGGTCCAGGGATATATTCATATCACACATGTTATCCAAATGATGACTCGGGAAAAATGCTTTTCCTTACTAAGTGGTATATAATTTAGTTTCTCTTCATTTGACTTTTCTTTTTTTTTTAAGATTTTATTCATTTATTCAGGAGAGACACAGAAAGAGAGGCAGAGACATAGGCAGAGGGAAAAGCAGGCTCCCTGCAGGGAGCCTGATGTGAGACTCGATCCCAGGACCAGGGATCACGACCTGAGCCAAAGGCAGACACTCAACCACTGAACCACCCAGGTGCCACTGACTTTTCTTTTCCAAACCAAAAAAAATATATATATACAGGAAGCTATTTATCTGGGCAATTTGTGTTTTTAATGACAGTAGTTTAACCTAAGTGATTCAGATTATGAGAATATTACCAAATTTTGAGGACGATAGAGCATGAGATGATAAAGACCTACCTAATGAATTGCTGAATGGCTACACTTTTGCCTTGTTTTGGTTTGGCCTACTTAACTCAAGAAACATTTCAGTTTTGGATTAAAGGGGTATATGCTCTGTGCACTCAAGGAAAGCACTTGGTCATTTTTTCAATTAATTCAATATACCAAAGTGATTTGAACTAAAGTGATTTAAATAAAGATACAGGTACAAATTTTAAGTGAATATATTTTTATAGCAAAAGGCAATTAAAAAGCATTCTTTCTTTTTATGAATGCCATACACAATTTCTTTAGTGAAAAAAAAAAAAAACAGTTTACATAAGTATGCTTCCATTTACCCAAAGTTCCACAACAGGAGAACAGATACAACTTGTAGATGGTAATAAAACTTACAATAGTGACTGCTAAGATTGGTGAGAGACCTGTGGAGAGGGATGGAGGGGAGACTGCAAAGAGGCCGTAAAAAACTCCCTGAGGTGATAGAAATATTCTATATCTTGATTGACTGGTGGTTATATGGTATATGTATTTGTCAAAACTCACCAAGACATACAATAAAAAAAATTTGTGCATTTCATTGTATGTTATGCAAATTACAACTTAATAAACCTGATATATTTTTAAAAAATCCAACCCTGGCCATTTGCTGTCCTGATACTGAAGGCAAAAACCATATAATACTAGAACCCTTTTGGAAGCTCTGCATATATCTAAGCCAGTAATTTTTAAACTGAGTGCAGATTCTAGGTTAGAGGATCATGACCTTAGTCTGCAACCACTCACAGACCTGTCTGTTGGCTCCTGCATTAATGTATGTACCTATCCTGCTTTGAGGATAATCATCCGACTGTTGCTTCTAATTTACTTTCTTTGCTTAAAAGGAAATGTGGCTGAATTTTCTTTTTCTTTCTTTCTTTCTTTCTTTCTTTCTTTCTTTCTTTCTTTCTTTTTCTTTTTTGTTAGGAAGTATGCTTACATACAAACACACACACACACACACACACACACACACCCCAATCAGCAAAACATGTAGAAAAAAAATAAGCTTTTCAATTACTCTTCTAACAAAGTTAGATTGCACAGAGTCAAGGACTTCTTTTATGTTGTCTCAGAAATAAGACTAAGGATGAGAATGTGGAAGGCAAAGAGGAGGTAAATTTGAATCTGTCGAGAAGAGACATCAGAGCTATAAACTGTGGACAACAGATTATCCTCCTTCAAGACATGTCCCCTCTTCCCACGGGGGAAGAGCCTTCAACTGGCCCTCAGACTTTAAAGGCTATAATGCTCACAACTAGAGAAAGTTGTGACAAACTCTCAAATATCCTCATAGTTTCACAAAATATAGTGACCTCTAAAAAACTGAAGACAAATGCCAAATTGACTTTATGATTTTGCTGCTTCAAACCACACTGAGTACAAGAGCTAGTATCTGCTGATCTTTAGGGTCACTGATCCACAGGGAAATGTTATCAAGGTTTTGAGGTAATACTACTCTTGAAAGTTAATATGTGTTTTGCTCTTATGAGCAGGTGCTGTTCTAAGTACTTGGTATGTAGTATCTAATATTTTTCTTTGCAAAAACTGTACGTAGTAGTTTACTCTGATCATTCGTAAATAACACACAAGGAGTATGCAACTCAGAGACATTAAGTAGTTTATCCCCGGTTTAACAGGAGATCTGTGGTGGAGCTGGGATTTTAAAATGTATGGGCCCTGAATACTGTGTAAGAGTATACACAGGGACATTGTTAGTTATAGCAAAAAAGTGGAATAATTCTAACGTCCGTCAATAGAAAAGTTGATAAATTCTCACATAGGCCTTCAATGATACATGACCTACAACTGAAAATCAGTGAACCACAGCTAGCTACCCTTAACAACATGGATTAATATCATAAAAAAAATTTCTGAAAAAAAAAATTTCTGGTGTGTAAATCAAGTCATAAAAGAATATGTAAAGTATGATAACATCCATATGCAATTCACACTTGGAAAATGTAAAACAACGTTTATGGAGGTAACTTAAAATTATAATGAAAAATATGAAATCTATAAATATAATCTTTTTCCATATTGTAATTTCTTATTCCATCCCAAATAGCCCCTCGGCTAGCTTGTGTTCATTTCGCTTATATGTAAGACTTTCATCACTAAGAAAGAAATGATATTTGTTATTTTCATCTCTTATTTTATGATTCAAAGAGTATATTTTAATGAATGCTTAGGAATGAGTATCATAAGTGATAATTACAGTAAAATTTTAACAAACTATCAGAAATTAAGCATGTGGGACAATGTTTAAAAATGGTATGTGCCAAGTTCCTTTGCTAGTGTCAAAGCCTGAGATAGAATGATTTAGTAGACATCAGTTTGCTCTAAATTTTCCCCCAGGGTCAAGTAGTTTAGTTAAATCCTTGAGAACTCCTTTCTTTTCCATATCTTATAATTTACTCTCTAAAGCTAGATCTCTGCTTTGACCATATTTCCAGAATTGCAGGTCCAAGGCTTGCTCTCAGAAGTCTTGGCCTGGGCCCCAACCATCTGCTGCCAGACATGACTGAATCCATTTACTTGCTTCCGCAAATTCTGAATATTGCTTGTTGCCATCTACTTCTGCGAATGAAATCTGATCATCAGCTAAGAAACACATGTCACCCATCATCTACCTGTTTAAGCCACTGTCTCCTTTTATCAATACACTATCATGATATTATAGTTCATCTGAGTTTCTACCATTGAAAACAAAATCTACACTGCAAATGCGGGGCATATAGCAGAGAAATGGTGGGAAAAGTGACAACTGCCTAAATATTCTCTGAAGAGCACTCTTCAACATTTCTTCTAGAAAAGAAGCAATAAGCAAGAGAAAATTATTGCATTCCATATGAGAAGGTAGAAATATTCCCAACTAATGACAGCTCTAGGTAGTTTTTTAAGAGCATTTCTTCAGTCATTTAATTAACCAGCATTTAGAGACTCTTGAATGTTTTAATCATTAAAAGTTCTGTGATGAGTAACACTAGGCCCATTCTCTCAAGGTGCTCATTAATAATTACATGAGAGGAATAACGTGGAACTTGGGTAGAACTGCCATGAAAGGATGAACACAGCACAGTGAAGACCTGGGGAGATCCCTTCCAGGAGAGTTGCTGATATCTAAGCTGAATCATGAATAATATCAACAGTGGCAATAAAACTTGCAAATAATTGCTAACTAGTATTTGCCAATAATTAAATCAAATAATTTTTAAATATGATTTGATTTAATTCCCAAGTGATTGTTAGGTTGCATTGTTATTCCCAATATGCAGGTGAAGAAAGTGAGTTTCAGAGAGATCAAGTAAGAGTTTTCAGGGATGGAGAACACGGTTTGGGATGGCTCAGAGAAGGAATTTGCAACAAGGAAGAAAATGGCGCCAAGATAATTAAGGACTAACTAAAGTTAATTCAAAATGAGAGGGATGACGTAGGGGATGAGAGGTAAAGATGGCAATGAGTACGGAATTTTAAAAGTCTAATTTTGAGTTGCTACGGCAGGCGAGTGTTTTGCATGTAATTCATTACAGAGAAATATTTTTAATGAAAGAATGAGTATTACATAGTTTGCTTCCTAACTCAATTTTCTTCTTTATAATTTAACAAATTTAATATATATTAAAATGTTAGTTTCAAAGTCTTTTGGAGATGGAATCTACTACTATTGTTACACTTTAAGTACTATGATTTCTTGCTTCTAAGTTAAGTGAAAAAGACCAAATGCTATGGAGGAAAATACTGATTAAGGGGTCATTTCAATTAAAACCATAATATCACACTGCACATATTGATGCCAAAGATACTTGTAATACCTTATAAATAGTCCATCTTAGTACTTCCTAAGGCTTTTGCTCAACTTCAAGGAATGAAAAAAGCATATCAATCCAGATAGCACTTTCCCTCGCAGCAAAAAATTCAAACGCAAAAGTCCACTTAACAACTTTTATGTATGTATGCCAAGGAAACACTTATCACTATCATAAACATTTCACTAAATATGCCAAAAATAATTACACACAAATATTTTAAGATCATCTGTATGCCCCCCCAAAATGCTTCCACACCCTCAAGGAAATTTTAAGAAAATACATCTCAAGATAATAAGCTGCTTCTCATTTTCCTCTATTAAATGATTAGGTGATGTCAGATACTGGTCACTTAGTCCCTTAATTACAAGGCAGCATCACCATTTGGGGAATTCTAGTCTAATGTCATGCTCACCTAAAAGTAATTTGCATGGCAGCTGCTCTTTGGCTCTGTGGATGACATCAGCCACTGCAGAAACGGGGCGGGGGGGGCGTGTCATTATGAAGCATAGATGTTCTCTGAGGTCATAGTGAATTGATGCTACGGAATAAGCTAAGGACAAGCACATCTCTTACTGGAAGGGATGCGATCACCATGTTTTCTGCCACAGGAGACACAGATTCCTAAAGAACCTCATCGATCACTTAAGGAAAAGTGACCTGAATTCTAATTTTCTTCTCCAAGTATCTGCTTTGAAATATCAGAAAAGCTGTTGATTCTCTATGGCCCAGGCTCCCTGTCTGAGTTGAGGATACAATCTCCCACATTGCAAGGGTGTAATTAATTAAGGTGTAAGCATTTTCCAACCTGTGGATGAAGGTAACAGGTGCAAATTACCATTTGAAAGAGTGATTCATGTCACCAAGACTAAATGCTGACTAGGGAGGCTTAAATCAACCCTATTTGAAGTTCTATTATTTTTTAAATGCTGACAGAGAATTCACACTTACATACTGCATTGCACAGATAAGATATGCTCCCTGCCCTCTGGGTCTGCCATTTCAGTGAAACAGATGGCGAGATTACAGGATGAATGTGGAAGCAATGGGCAGGGAAATGACGATAGATTTTTACAACCCTAAAAAAGTTCGGGAATAGCATTACCAGTAGGTAAATGAGACTTAGATAATGGCAATTTCTAAATTCAGATGTTTATCTGCATTTTTGAAAAGGCACTGAGCAGCAAGGCTTCAGTCGCCCTCATTCTAAAATGTATTTTTAAAATAGACATCATCGCTCATGAGGATATTTAGAATAAAATGTGAAAGTCAAATACCTAAATGTTTTAATGCACACAATTGTCGTTTACATCATAACCGCTGTTAACATATATTACTAATGGTGAGTAATTATTTCCCTTCTTAATTAAGTAACTCTGTTTCATCCCTGAGGTTGATTATGAGGGGAGGTAATTTTCTGGGAAGAGATGCATTTTAATGCAGTACCTTTGAAGTCCAGGTGTCCAATCTGGTGTGAAAAAGGGAAGGAGTAGGACGAGAAAGAGAAGGCATGGAGCATTATGGTAAATTGGGACAACTGAAGAAAAAGAAAGGAATTCCCTTAAACTGTAAAGATGTCCTTTACAAAAAAGGAAGGCATATTCAATAGGCTTCTAAGGGGAAGGCTTGAAAACCCAATTGAAGTAGAACAGAGACTTAAAAGTCACACTTTGAGGAGGGAAAAATTGATTAGGATGAGGACTACCAGGGCAATAGAGTGGAGTTGGGTTTTTGCTGGATGAGATAAACCTAGACAGGTTTTAATATAAAAGAAACAGAGCTACAGAAAAGCTAGCAGCTGGATATGAGAGTGGCTATAAAAGAGGAGGTGAGAGCTCTAGGAAGCATAGACTGTGGGAACAAAGGATTGGATAAAAAAAAGTTGCAAAACATAAAGGGCCGAAATTAATGCCTATGATTGTTAAATTGACGATGCACATGAGGGGGGATAGATGAATCAAAGGAACTGTAAAAAGTTTAAGATCTCATATAGAGTTTTTGAAGCAGATGTAGATTCCAGTAGTATAACACGATGAAATTCAAGGGAGCATCCACAGCAAATTCTACAGCAAAAATAATCCACTCTGCTGTGTCTCCCACTCCATGGTCCTTTTTTACTCTATTTCTATTTATTTTTATTATTTTTATTTTTTTTTTAATTTTTATTTACTTATGATAGTCACAGAGAGAGAGAAAGGGGCAGAGACACAGGCAGAGGGAGAAACAGGCTCCATGCACCGGGAGCCCGATGTGGGACTCGATCCCGGGTCTCCAGGATCGCGCCCCGGGCCAAAGGCAGGCGCCAAACCGCTGCGCCACCCAGGGATCCCCTCTTTCTATTTTTTAAATAAAACATGCTGAAACAGGGGCAGCCCAGGTGGCTCAGTGGTTTGGTGCCACCTTCAGCCCAGGGCCTGATCCTGGAGATCTGGGATCGAGTCCCACGTCAGGCTCCCTGCATGGAGCCTGCTTCTCCCTCTGCCTGTGTCTCTGCCTCTCTCTCTCTTTCTCTATCTCTCTCCATTTTTTTCATGAATAAATAAATAAAATCTTTAAAAAAATAAATAAGCATAAACATGCTGAAACATTACTTGTATTAGCAGAGTAAAGAGTCTCCAATCTTAGTATTTTTTTCTCAGCACTGTTGTAAAGGACATAACTATGAGCAATATTTCATAGCTCTATTATTAGGTTGCTTCACATGGTCTGATAGATCTATTAGTGATGCATGTTGTTTGAGTTATCATCATCTGAGGCCCATCACCAATATACTCAGTTACAAACACATTTCTGTTGGCTTTCCACAGCATCAAGTTGAAAAATAACTAAGTGAAAAGGGGACTAATGAAACTTCAATATCATTATTTTGCATTTAATGTTTACACTTTGCATTTTTGGGAAACTGTCTTTTGAAAAAAAAAAAAAAACAGATAACATCACTTTAAATTATTTATTCTGTAAACATTTCTGAATGTCTATGAACACTAGCTATTAAATTAACCATGCTTCCTATCTTCCAGAGAAGACAAGAGAGAGGAATTTCAAAGGAAAATAATAAATACTATTATGCAAATAAATATCTAAAAAGGCACAATCTTGTTGATAGGAAGCATATAATCTATTTGTTATTTATTACTGTCTATTGTTTTATTACTGTCTATTATGTAGAGTCTGAGATAAAACATTTTATCATTTTTTAACATTTTATTATTTTTAACACTTACTAATTTTATGGAAAAATTTAGATCTTTCAATCTCATTTAAAAAGTAGATTGTTTCAACATTTAAATTTTAGTTTTAAAATAATTTATTTTGATTTAATATGTATAAAGATAAATGTTCAAAATGACATGTATTATTTCCTAAATCTCATCATACTTATATATTGATAAAAGTCATTTTGTTTTTTGAGAGAGAATATGGGCCATATGAGAACTTTCTAGATATATGATATTATATATAATATACACATGCATAATTCTATAATTAGAGGCCAAGCCTTTTAAGAAGACTGTACATCTGATAAAAAGTTTCTCTGATCTTCAGAGACTGTTTATCATAATTTGACACATAAAGATAATCATGAACAAATAATTTTACTAAGGCGGATATGGTAAACCTTTTTTTTTTAAGTTAATTGGAAATGAAACAAGTAACTATACATTTTATCTTGTTTCTTTTTGAGATTGAGCAACAAAACTAGTTAGCCCTGTATAGATACTACACACTACTTATGTATAATTAAAATAATCATGAAAATGTCATAAAAAACAATTAAATATTTAAGAGAAGAAAGTCATGCCACAATCATGAAAGTCTTAAGTTAGATTTCTAGTATGTATCTGAGGAAACAATCTCTCCTTCGTAAATAATTTTGAAGGCAACTGGCACATAATATCAGTATTTTTCCAAGGAGGTATTTGACCATGTTTCCAAATGCCTTGTTAATTCTTTACACTAAGAAAGGAAGAAATATTTGAAAATAATGAAGTCTATTGAATATTGGAAATCATATTTTAGAAATAATGACAGATAATCTTGTGCATTCTATCAGGTGTGAAACATTTTCATTAGTGGTGCTGGAAGACCAAGAACTAAGAAATTGAAATGCTTTAATCTGACATCAAGGTTGTTCACATCTGGTAGTAAGGAACCTTCTCGGACTTCACTTACCTTAAACTATACATACAGTCTACACTTCAGGCAAACTAGACCACTTGTGATGTCCCAAAGTTCCTAGTCCTACTACCTGGGATGTTCTTTATCCCAGGTTTCTCAATCTCAGGATATTAAGAATTTGGACCTGGTCATTTTTTCTGGTTGGGGGGCTGTCTCATGAATGATAGGATGTTTAGTAGCGTTCTTGACCTCTACTCATTAAATACCATGTGCAATACTCCCAGTTGTCACACACATAAATGTCTCTAGACCTTGCCAAATATTCCTTATGAGAGGGGAGAATGTGGGTCAAAACTGCCTCCTGGTAGTAATCACTGCTTAATCCCTTGGTACATACTTATTAAATCTTAACCATCCTTCTCCTTCCAGACCAAGATCAAATATGGTTTTCCCATCCTCCTTATACTACCTCCCACTTGTACCTTATTCTAACTATCCCATTCTGCCTTATGTTACAAGTATTTATGTACAAATCTTATCTACATCATTAGAACAAAATCTGGTTGAATGTTGGGATCACACATTTTCTTCCTTGGTACCTCCTAGGAAGCGATTTCAGAATAAGGCCCTATACCTCGTAACTGCTGAAAAATTGTTGAGCATTTATTCTATAGCAGTCAATATTATTATCACCAAAATATTCTGAGCCTCTATGTCACTGTCTGTACCCTAATGTTTTTTAATTTTTTAATTTTCTTTAGCAAAGCAAAGAAGTTTATTAAGCAGAGATACAGAGAAAGCTCTTAGAAGTAAGAGGAGTCCCGACAGGGTTGCATCTGAGGGCTTTTATAGGAAACTGACCAGGGAATGTACGTACCATAGATTTTGAAAAAGCAGAACATTACTAATATTAACCAATCTGAAGAATGGTACAGGGACATTCTATTCCTTTTTTTTTTTCTTAAAACTGGAGAGTAAGTCATTGCTGTTGAATTCAGTAATGGTCTTGTTGTCTTTTCTCTCTGCAGATAAAGTTCATTACTAAACAAATTAGCTTTTCAATTACTGCTGCTAAGCCATAAGTAATTGGAATTCACTGAAACTTTCATAGTCTTTTTTTTCCAGTTGTTCTTTTCTAAGCACCAACAATTTAAAATAAGATGAAATTATGCTGCTCATGATTAAATATATATATATGAATAAAAAATGAAACATGGCTTTTAGCCTGAAGACAAATAATTTGGATAACAAACTTCATTTTCTTTTCTTTCTCTCTTTTTCCTTTTCTTTCTAAGTCTGTGGTTAAGCCTGGTTAGTGCTTGGATAGATTTCTTAAATACAGAACTTTGGCTTATGATAGGTCATAGAGCAGATAACTCATGCCTTGCTCTATTATTTGTGAAGAAACAACATCCTAGGACTAAGATCTAGGTAATTGCTGAAATCAGGTTAAAGGGGGAAGACAGAGAATGAATGAAGTTTTGAATCAAATGGAAATTGAAAGGTTAGGTAAGTCTTTTTTAAAACAAATGAAGGAACCAGAAGAGGGATGTTTTCAGCCCCCTCCCTCTATGGACATTGACACAGGTGAAGGATGAGTGGTTTCCAGGTTCTCCAGCCCCAGGTGAGAGCCCCAAGGAAGACAAAGCAATTTGAGCAAACAATGAAGGATTGCTGGTAAAATACAAGTCTGGGGTTTTACAGAACAAGTGAGTACAATCAGCAATCTTGCCATTAACTACCCACCTCACACATGCCCAAGGAAGACAGTTTATCCTCATAGTCACAGCCACTGATACTAAATTTCAGTTTGCCACTCACATTGGGTCTTTGGGGAAGCTGATTCATTCATGACTAGACAACAAAGCCTTTTTTTTTTTTTTTTCAAGAGTTAGTATAACCTACCCCTGGTATAGTAGTTACCTTTGTATTGTATTGTTTTGTTTCAAAACTACTTTCTTATTAGTCTTTGTTTATCTTTCTTTATTCTCTTAAACTACCTGGATACCAAAATCTGCTTACACCAAGATATGACTCCGAGGCACTAAGTTCTTGTACTTGAATCCAAGCCCAGTTCTTATCTGCTATCAGACCTATCTGCCTTCCTGGGGTTTCCAAGTTTTGCCTAGGTTCCCCATACCAGCATTGTACTGAATTATTGGAATTCTGAACCACGTCATATGGAACATAATAGAAATTAAGAGTGGCAGATCTTATGTGCAAACCCAAATATACCTGAATTCAAAGTTCTCTATAAACTTCCTTGCTATAGCTAGGAACCAAGTCTTGTAATACTAAGAGCCTTGTAATACCCAAGGGCTGCTATGTTCTCCCAATAATGCTGGAGTTGTGTCCCCTCAAGACCCCCAACTATGCTTGCTGATATCAAGACTTCACACAGCACCCGGATCCACCCTAGTCAAAGGAACTTCCTGTAGATTCCATCGGCTCCCATCTGTGGGGATTTCACCAGATGTCTGGGTGTCTAGGACACTGCTGACCCTGTTTTCATATTTAAGACACACAATCTTCAGAAGACTACCATTTTTACTTTATGATCAGTTAATCATATGTTAATTAAAATAGGCATAGCATTTCTACACCAAAAAAACTGACTTGCATGCTTTTACTTTTGGTAAAGTTGTTTTTTCCTGGTCACCAAAACACCAGTGATTAAAAGCAAAATGAATTAGCTAGGCCTTCAAAATCAAAGATATATTTAATATTTGCTACATTTCAGAGGGTAGAAGATAAAATTTTGTAATCATCTATGAAAATTACTGCCACCTGTACCAAATTACAACATTTCTGCAGACTTGCTTAATTAGCTGTTCTGGGCATAGTCAATTATCAAAATAAATCAAAGCCACACAACCAGTTTGGGGTTGCTTCTGATCACCAGTGTAGTTATGTTTTGTGACATAAGGATTTTTTCTATTTTTTCCACACCCATTACACTTCCCAAATCTTCAGATTATTCTTGAATAAGCTGTCTTAGCTTCTTTTTTGCAGGATTAGCGCATTTCTCAATTTTATTTATCTCATGTGTTTTCTATTATGAAGAACTGTAGTTGAAGTAAGGCTAAAATTAAAACATGCCAGTTAGACAACTCTATTATTAATCCTAAATTTGGGGTAATTATGAAATGAAATATTTATCTTCCTCTCTTCTTATTTAAAAGAAATTTTCACATTTAAATAATCAAATTTGAGTGTGATGTACTGCAAGAGCACTGAAACAAAGAAACAAACAGGGTTTTTAAAGACTCTCCTTAAACTCTTTTACTACAAGAATGTCTCTATGTATAACACTACGTATGATATCAAATTTTTATGTGTCCTAATATACTCGCCATGTTAGTGGACATTATGTTAACCTACTCAAAGTCAATATCCTACAATATAAATAATTTGGCTGGACAAAGAATACTATCTAGAGTACTTCTCTTATACTTCAAAAGAAAAAAATTAAATCAATGCTAAAAGGAATAAAAGATATAAAAGATTATGGCCATTAATATATCACCCAAATATAAAAAGAGTCACTATACCTAAAATTCAATTGGATAATTTAATTTCCACAGGAAATTCAAGCATTTCTTCGGTTAAATTGAATCAAGGTAATGAAACACCAATAAAGAATAATCAGGATTGATACAAGCAAGTTTGGTAACAATGCAAAAAGTTGTAATGGAGCTTATAGTCAGAGCCATGGTCACCTTAATAATACATTTTAATGAATGGAAATACATATATATATATTGTGAGAAGGTCCCAAAGATGCTCAACTGGCAATAAAGGATTAATTTAGTTACTTCAAGACTCAGCAGAGAGGCTATGAGCATTGAATCTGGAAAATATAATTGAACCTTAAGGGTCAGCAAAGCTAGGGCTGGGTGTCGTATGGCAAATCATGCAAGTTCTGTGTGACTTGGGTCGAGGATTGCAGCACCATAATCACATTAGCTTCGCCTTTTTAAAAAAGCTTAGAGATTAGCTGCTTACTCTCACTTTTATTTAATATTCAGTAATTTGAAGCTCTTGTGAGAAGGCCATCAGGCAGACTACTTTTATTAATTAACTAAATTGCAAATCAGCCCAAACCAATCAGCTCTGTGGCATCACTGAACACTGAATGTATTTTTTTTTTTTTAACACCGTGGATGTGC
This sequence comes from Vulpes lagopus, assembly GCF_018345385.1. NCBI lineage: Eukaryota > Metazoa > Chordata > Mammalia > Carnivora > Canidae > Vulpes > Vulpes lagopus. The sequence continues at coordinate 140,450,471 of NC_054827.1, forward strand.
AACATCAGGCCAAGAAGCGAGAACACAAATCCACAGGTGAAATAAACACACTTATAGTGAATGTATATACATATGTGTATTTATATATACATATACATTCATATATATTTATATTTATAAATGTAAACCTAGGGGATTTTTCAGAATTTTTAAGAAGAATAATATAGAATACAGTAAAGAATAGTGTAGGATACTATATCAACACCCAAGTAACCAAGGTGTTTGATGGAATTCAAAGCAAAATTTTCTTCACACAGAATATAATGCCTATTTATGAGAAGGTCCCAAAGATGCTCAACTGGCAATAAAGGATTAATTTAGTTACTTCAAGACTCAGCAGAGAGGCTATGAGCATTGAATCTGGAAAATATAATTGAACCTTAAGGGTCAGCAAAGCTAGGGCTGGGTGTCGTATGGCAAATCATGCAAGTTCTGTGTGACTTGGGTCGAGGATTGCAGCACCATAATCACATTAGCTTCGCCTTTTTAAAAAAGCTTAGAGATTAGCTGCTTACTCTCACTTTTATTTAATATTCAGTAATTTGAAGCTCTTGTGAGAAGGCCATCAGGCAGATTACTTTTATTAATTAACTAAATTGCAAATCAGCCCAAACCAATCAGCTCTGTGGCATCACTGAATGTATTTTTTTTTTTAACACCGTGGATGTGCAACATCAGGCCAAGACAAGAAGCGAGAACACAAATCCACAGGTGTGTGTGTGTGTTTGTTATGTGTGCATGTATGTGTTTTTACTTCTCCCCCCCTCCCCGCCCTCAAAAAAGAAGCCAAATAATGCAACATATTTTCCCGGTGGAAATAAGAGGTGTTACGAGTATCAGCAATGTGTAGAGACTTTTTAATTCTGTGGGATGCCAAGGTAGCAGAATGTTGTGTCCCAAAGAAAGAAAATGAGGCAGGCAGCACGGCACGTATGCTAATACATATTTGCTCACAGACACATGCACTTAGAGCTTTAAAGGGAATACATAAAAATTATGCTGCAGACAATGTCTTTATACGAATTTATCATAGCATCTGTCAGTTCCATAATATGTTCATAAAACGAGGAACACGTGTCTTAACAGCATGCTCACTTTGGTGTGCCCACCGCGGTTATCTCGACTTCTCTTGCTGCTAAGCCTGGCTGTTGGCTTTCAGATCATAGCCTGAGGAATTCTTGTTCCTGCACTTTCACATCAAAATGAGAAGTTTAAATTTAAATATATCACGGGTACGACTTGAACAAAGTAGAGGAGGATACAACTGTACTTGGAAAGCAAATTCCAACAAAATGGCTAGGATTAGGAGCAAGAAGACTCTCCCACAGGACCGGGCATAAAGGGAAATAGCAAATATTTTGGTATAGCCAAGTCAATGACACCTCAGTGCTACTTGGATTTTCAATAATGTCAGTGTAAGACACGTCACATAACAGTGCTTGATAGACTACTTCATATATACTATTGCCTTTAACTGTATGAATGTCTAGAAACCTTTATACATTCACAAGAGGTTGTCTAAGAATATTGTAGCTCACCTGTTAAACACCATTATTTTTTTGGAGTGTATGGCGTGAAAACTTTTAGCATGCTTCCCAAAGATTTTAGCAGATGAAAGATTTGGGGAATATTCAGATTTTCAGTGGTGCCACAGAATATATTGTTGTTTTACTTAAAGACTGGACTTCCAAAATCCAACTATAATTAAAATTCACTGGGTTTACAATCTATGAAATTATGGGGAAACTGTATCTTAATTTATCTGGGAAAGAATGACTTAAAAATACATATTTGGGGCTGTATATTATAGCAGGAATAGAGACATTTAGATATTTTCTATTACATAGTAGGCGAATGAAAACATTTCTCCCTCATTCATCTGCTAACGTGCTAATCTAATAATTAGGAAATAAGTCCTCCACTACCAAAACAATCTTATAGATTTGCTTGGTATTAAAGAACAATACAACACTAAATCCTAGCTAAATGGGATCAAAACATTTCAGCTGAATGACAAGCAAACAAAAATTCCTCCAAATCCTTATACTCTTTGCCAGCGTCGAGATTTCTTCCAACTCTTTTTTTTAATAAAAGATTTTATTTATTTATTCATGAGAGACACAGAGGTAGAGAGAGAGAGACAGAGACAGAGACAGAGATAGAGAGGCAGAGACACAGGCAGAGGGAGAAGCAGGCTCCATGCAGGGAGCCCAATGAGGGACTCGATCCTGGGACTCCAGGATCGCAGGACTCCAGGATCATGCCCTGGGTCTAAGGCAGGCGCTAAACCGCTGAGCCACACAGGGATCCCCACTTCTAACTCTTACTAGAACTGCATTGAGAAACAAGTCACCCTCCTAGTGCTGTTTGCACGCTAATAGCCATTTCATTTAGCTTCTCATGGCTGAATGTTAAGGGCAGATGCTATGCAAGATGTTAAATGCAATGTGTCCTGTATGTGAGGCATTTTCTCTGAAAATTCTGTGAAATTTATGTTACACTCTTTCCTTGGATACCTCTTGACAGAAAAATGGTCTCAAATTGTGTATTTCATTAAACTGCCCTCCCCAAAGGACAAGATACTACCAGCATCATAAATAATTTTTTAGCAAAATTATTTATTATATAACAAGATCTATAATCACAGAAAGCCAAAGTACCTACTAGAATTTTCTTAATAATTATTGAGTAAAAGCACATATCCTTCCTCTGAGTAATATTGCTTTGGTGGAAAAAAAATATTACTTTGATGGATAGTTTCAAGGCCTAAATGCTTTAAGAGAGTCCAGAAAGTAAGAAATATATGTGATAAGATGGAAAGAATACAAATATTTTACTCACATAGGTTTGGATTCTGGTACTGACTCTGATATTTACTGGTGTCCTGATCTTGGGTTATAAGGTTCTCCTAAGCCTCAGATTCTGTTTCTTAAACAAGAATAACATGAATAATTATAAAAACTATAATTTATTGAGGAGAACCTAATATGTTTCAGCACTATATTCAGTGCTGTGCACAATAGACTCGAGTTTTTTCAATAAGCCTGTTAAATAGGTATTAGTATCCTATGTTTTTAAACAGATGTTGAAACTGAAGCTAAGAGGGAAAAGGAAACTAAAATATAAACAATATCTACCTAGCAGGTTTTTTCAAATATTAAAGGAAATTATGTTTTTTATTCAATGACTGGTAGTGCCCCCTCCTCCAAAAAAGTACATGCCCTTCAAATATTACTTTCCACAGTTCTCCACACCCCTCCAATTTTCTGCAGTTTATCTCTCCTAAAACATAGAACTTTCCTCTTCAACTGACCACCCATCCACACTGCAGAAATTATCTTTTCAAAGTGGTAATGGTCTTCTTACTGACAAGCATCAATCCATGCTCTGTCCAAATGGACACCAAGGTCTACAAAGCTACTGACAGGGCTTCTCTTAAAGCCATGCCTCATTTCATTCTGTGACCTTGATTTCTAAGACATTATCCTTGCTGGGTTTAGAACTCTCTGCCTTTTATATGTCTCTGAGCATTTCTTCTGTACCCGCCTCCTGCTAAATCCCATGTACGATTCCTAAGAGTTTTGCTTTGGATTCAGTCTTTTGTTACTGTAATCTAAGCCAGAGAAAACCTGTAGCATATATTTCACACATGGCCATTCTTCTGTAATTCCAAAAAAAAAAAAGGAGGGGGGGAGGGCAGGAAGGCAGGAAGGCAGGAAGGCAGGAAGGAAGGATGGAAGGAAGGAAGGAAGGAAAAAAAGAGTCTTGTGAAAGTAGGCAAGCAATAGAATGTGAAATTACTCCAGAACGCCTTTGTCCTTATATTGTTTTGGTTTGTTTCCTGCACACATACATATTATTTCGCTTACTCCAAGCAGCAGACCTGCAAATTAGGAATTCTGCTCAGTTTTATTTAAGAGTAATTTTAGGCTGAGAAAAAGAAATGTCGAAATATACGGTTAATTTATGATAGAGCTGGCATTTGATCCTGATCTGTCCCCTAAACTCTTATTCTTCTTGCCAATTCTCTTAGAAGCGGGAAGGTGAGATGTCAGGATAAGAATAGAGACGATGAAACATACACTATGTGCAGGAGCCTCATCTGAGTTCCATGGTCTGGTTTTACAATGGTCAGAGCATTTTGGACCATGGCCAGCTTCCATGCAATCAGTGACTCTGGCCTTGCGCAATAATCAAGTCTAAACGTGAGAGTCCGAGACTCTACTACTTCTGACTGCAACAGCCTGATCAGTTCATTCTCTCCTGTTAGACATTGATCTCACCACCCAACCCGCTGTCTCCTTAAATTTGTACGTGTTATGCTAACATTTCCTAAATTTTGTTCCAATGTCTGTTGCCAAACTCTCTACTTTCTGATTTGCATTTGCTTTGCCTTACTGACTCAAGCCCTTTGTTCTAAGCAAAGATGTTGGACATTATTTTCCTGATCATCTTACATTCATTTCCTTGTCACTTCAAACTTATATTTTCTCTCAAATGTTTTTTTTTCCCTTTATCTTCCCATCCTTTTATTTCTTTTTAAATCTTTTTAAAACTTAATTAATTGAAACTTAATTAAAACTTTTTAAATCTTAATTGATTCTCTTCATTCTCCTTATCATATTCATCATGTCTACTTTGCACCACACCTTATGGTGCTTATATGTTATTTCTACTACTTTTGAAAGGCAAGGTCCACGTTTGACCCGTATTGTATTTCTCTCAAGGCCTAACGTGATAGCTTATGCCTAAGTTTGCAGGCAATACTCACCAAATATATAGATAAATTAAGTATTTACATGTCACTTTCTGAAAAAAATTAAGCTTATGAATGGAAGAGAATTTAAAAATTCCACTTCTCAAACTGACAAACTATAGATCTATTTAAAGATTAAATATTTGGATTGCGATCACTTTAAACATCCAGGTGGTCTACCTTTGATCCAAGAGTGTGTTTTTATGAAATAAACACATAAGAAACATACAAAATATTCAGTCATGCATTATTCTTAATGTATTCTTCTACTTTCCCACCATGCTTCAGAAAATGTTTTGCTTCATTACCTAAATAGATTTAATTATACAGTAAGCAAAATTATGTACAATAAAACTAAACACTAGGAATTTTAGAGCTTATAGTGTGAATTTTCAAAGTCATTACGTACTCTACCATTAGAAATAATCAGACATCAACTGTGCAAAATCACAAAATCTCTGCAGTGCCAAGAATACCTTTATCAGTAAACCTAGGAGTTATTTTCCACGCAGAACATGTAAGACTTGTAAAAATTATTATTAATACCCAAAATGCACCTGAAACAATCAGTTGTAAGCAGAGTCTGTCACTACAGAAAATCAAAGACTCGTTGCTATTAACTATTAAGAAACCTTCCCAATTTAAACACTGGCTTCATAAAAGGTAATTCAGAGGAAATGTTCTGTAATTCACATCTTTATATAAAAATAATTATCCCCCAAACATCAATCAAACAAAATAAAATGTGCGAGATTCCTAATCCAAGAACCATGCACTTTATAATTTTAAAACAACTAGAGATATACTTCATAAAAATTAAAAATGTTTATTTTGTGTTTATTTCCTTTCAAAAAGTAAATAACTTTCTCAAAGAATTTTCTTTTGTGATAGCAACTAATTAGATGCTCACCCAACCCAACCATTTTTTTTTTCCTCTTCCAGGGCTGCAGACTAGATCATATGTCCCCACTTCCCTTGAAATCAGGCATGGGCATATGGTTGACTGCTTAACGAGATGGGGGGCCTAGAGATGTGTGCCATTTCCAGTTCTGACCCATTTTAAAAAAAAAAGGCAAGGGTGCTGCTTCTCTTCTCTTTCCTTATCTCCTTGAGGAATAAAAAAAAGGACTAAGATCTTCAGGGAGGCTGGAACTACGTGATGGAAAGAGCCTGGGTCTCTAAACCCACTGAAAAGCCACTCCCAGAATATCAGCAATTATTATGTAAACAAAGAATCAATGTCTATTGGGTTAAATCCCTAAATAGTGGGACTGTTTAATACAACAGTTAATCTATGTTGACCACTAAAACTTCAGAAATGCTTTTCAAAGGCATGCAGGTTTGTTATTTGATGAGGATTTTTTCCCTAGTCCATTCTGATTATAGATAATTCCCTGAAGAATGTCTGAAAGGGGAATGGGCAAATTACAGGTTTTTGTTTGAGCTGCAATGGATCTAGTATATGTTAGTCGTGCATTTCCCTAGAGGCTGCATGAGTCCACTTAGGAAAACAATTCAAAGTGTCTTAATGAATTACAAGGAATGACATCTAATTCTCTGGGCCTTGTGCCATTGGACCCCTTGCTCATGCCCAATACTTGTCACACAAAACTGGCAAATTTACATCGAGATTTTGTTTTTCTTTTGCCATGCATGGTTTTATCAGTACAGCTTGATTAAATGTGTGTGAGATGTTTGTTGTTCCCTGCATTTCTCAGAATCATTTTCTATTGAGTTAATTTATTATTAAATGTAGCCTTTCTAGATAAATGTTTTCGAAGAACGCAAATACCATCCTTGAATCCTACCATTCAGAAGGCAAGATAAAGGAAAGGAGGAGGGGGAGGAGGAAAAAACCCAATCAATTTGGATGAGAATATTTGCACACTATCAGTGGGTAAAAATCAATGTGAATCCTAGTCAAACATAGATTTCACAGTGGGAAAATATACAGCCCGCATTGCTCAAACAAATGGTTAGCGCTGCTGTGAACGACTGTAATGAGGCCCAGATTACATCTGTATTTTAAAGCGGACAGAGTCCTACTGTTAATTCACTAAACCAAGACTGCTGGGGTCTTACAGGTGGTGCCACTTTATAGCCGATAGAAAATGTAGCTTCTGATTCCACACCTCCTCTGCAAACCTGAAGTATTTCTCGGCCCTTTCATTGCTTTCTTTGTTCTAAAAGGTAGCCCTGGAAGCTGGAGAGAGAGCTCAAGGGCCATGGCCAGCTGCAGTGCCTCCCAAGTTCACTGTTAAATGATGAGATGGAGCTTGATTTCCCATAGCACCTTTGGAAGCTACTTTAATATCCATAGATAGTGTAGTTCCCGAATGAGAGGATCCGCAAATAAGAGATTTCATTCATTCTGATGTGTGTTTGGACCCTCTGAGGAATGTCACTGTTGATGCTCACATTTGGTCAGTTTTTGCCACGTTGAAATAACGATGTAGATTCAGAATTAACTTACTTCTTGTTTGTGTTTTTGGGATGCACAGAACCAATGAGGCTTTGGGAGCCTACTTATATCGTTTTTACATGTAGACAACATATATCATTCTTTTCATTCTTTTCATTCTTTTTCTTTTCTTTTTCTTTTTTTTTTTTTAAGAGAGAAAGAGAGGTTATGTGGAGGGGCAGACGGAGGGGAACAGAGAATTTTAAGGAGGCTCCATACCTAGTGGAGCCTGATTTGGGGCTTGATCTGAAGACACTGAGATCATTACCTGAACCAAAATCAAAAATTAGACTCTTAACTGACTGAGCCACCCAGGTACCCCAACTTTTACCTTTCTTCTTTTTATGTTTTTTTAAATATTTGTTTATTTTTTAAAGTTTTATTTAAGTAATATTTACACCTCACATGGGTAAATATTTACACCTCACATGACCCTGAGATCAAGAGCCTCCTGCTCTTCCGACCAGGCCAGCCAGACACCCCACCTTTCTTTTTAAGTCAGCACCAAGCTGGAGGTGCCTGGGTGGCTCAGTTGATGAGTATGGACTTTTGATTTCAGCTCAGGTCATGATCTCAGGGTCCTGACACTGGGCCTCACTGGACTCTGGGCTCAGTGGGGAGTCTGCTTGAGATTTTCTCTCTCCCTCTACACCCCCCACACTAAAATAAATAAATAAAGCTTTAAAAAATTAATTATCTCTTATTTTAATAATACGTTATATCATATTGTTTACCAAACTGTCATCAAGATGAACAATACTTTTCTGGTTATAAATACAATCTGTTCTCACTATTGAAATGTCAAACACCACCGAAAGTGTTTTCAAAAGTGAAAATTATCAGAAATCTAACTCCCCATAGAGGTCCTATTAAACTTTAGGTAAATAGCCTTCCAGAACTCCTCCTGCCATTACCTTAGTTTAACTTTTCTCCTGCTGCACATCCACCTTCATTTTTCCTTCTCTGGTCAGGAGCTCAAGCTCCCTGTTCCTAGCATACCATGTGCTATTCTTCTAGGCACTTATCAAAATTTTACTCTTAAGTTAATTTGTGTTGTGTATGTGTGAGAAATATATGTTCTTCTGGTTAACTCTGGGCTCCACAAAAGCAGAAGCCCTCATTTATCTTCTGGTACAGAACACATTGTCCACTTTTTCCCAAATTTTTATTTAAATTCTAGTTAGTTAACACACAGTGTAATATTGTTTTCAGGAGTAAAATTTAGTGATTCATCACTTAGGTGTAAGACCCGGTGCTCATCACAAGTTCCCTCCTTAATTTCCATCACTCATTTAGCCCATCCCGACCCACTTCTCTCCATCAACTCTGTTTTCAAAGCATATTATTTGTTACAAAGTAGAATACAATAAATATTTTAATGATTAAATTAATGAAGTATAATTAGTTGTCCTTTTAAAATTGTTTAAAATTTCTTATGTCAATAAATACAACTCAGCAAAATTTAAGATTGCATATTTCATTTGTGGACATATTGTGATCTATTTAACAATGCTCTCACATAGACATTGATTTCTTTATTTTTTTTTTTTCAGTTACTAACAACTGGAAACCAGTATATATATTCTTGAGCACTTATCTCCTTCTTAAGATAAATGACTCAAACTGGAATGCTGTATTAATATTCATACATACCTACCTGTGATACATATTTTTGAACTATCCCATTAAAGGTTGTGTAGATTTATACATTCTCACCAACTATAAATGAAAGTGCCTATATCTCTTCAGTCCTGATGTAACTGGAAACTATACCTATTTTTGCACCTTTGTTATTTATGTGGGAGAAAAATCCAGATTTACAGATATTCAGTTATATTCCTATACTCTGCAGCATTTTCTGAGTTTGTGTGTGCATGTGTGCACATGCATGTATGTGTGTGTGCTTGCAGATTACTTTAGCTTCAAAATATATCCTGGTCTTTTCACGAACTGGATAGGAGATATAAGAAAATCGTGGAGAAGCAAGTTGCAAAAACAAATTCATAAGGAAACAACTGCCTCAATTTGTGTCAGGTAACATATGTGAGCTACTATAAGTTTCAGTGAATTTAGAGCCATTATGTAAGACTCCTGGCTGGCTGCCGATATTGGGTCAAATTTCTAATTTCACCAAAATACACCTAACTTATCAATACTTTAGCTCAAAGGTTATAGAAATGTAGAGAACAATGGGCACAGTTTCAAGATTTTACTTTGGTATCAGTGAGATTGCAAATGAGTAAAACAACAGAGGAGAAGGCTACATGTCATCTCTAGGTCCTGAAATGAAAGATGCTAGGTCGGGTCATGGTATGGAGACAGGTGCATGACAGTGAAGCTGTTGTTGAAAAGTACTAGAGGAAAAGCTGGTAGTAAGGAAGAAAAAAATGTTGAGAAGAATGAAAAATGTTATCTTGAACAAACTTAGTTCACCTATACTTGTGATTTGCTCTAGGTTCAGTGACCTTTGTTTTCTAATCGGAATATTTTTTTCACAAATTACATTGGTGAGTATTTTCCTTTTATTGATTCAGCTGAACTAAAAATAAACTGAGATGACTGATGATACAAGAAGAAACCCAAGTCAGGCTAAATATATCAGAATTCTGCAGAAGAAAATTTTCATTATCCTGTCAATCACCACATGCTGATAATCTTCTTTTCCAGCCTTTTCACCAAGTTAATTAAGATTTCCAAATATTCATAAATGCCAAAGGTTTAAAAAATAAAGTTCCATGCTTTGATGTTACAAATCTGGGAATTATTAAAACTGTCTAATTTCTAATTAAAACAAGGCTAAAACTGGCTTAACTTACTTAGGTAAATGAAAAGTTGTATTGCTGTAACCTTATTGGGTAGAAACGTCATTGTATTTATTTTGGGTAAGAAATAAAGTCTCTTATAATAGTAATTACACTTTTGAACTGCCACCATTACAAGCTTCTTATATAGAGATCAACATTGTACCTATATTCAAGGACAGAATCAAAGTGAATTCAACGCTAGAAGAATTTTTATTCCCACTTTGATCTAAGTATTATTTTATATCTTTCTGTTTTATATTGTTTTCATCACAGCAACTAAACCAAAAAGCCACACTCCATGTGTTGTACAATTGTTGGATGGTGATGGTGGTGGTGGTGGTGGTGGTGATGATGAATGTGCATACTGTTGCATTTTGATGAAATATTTTTTTTGTGTGTATGTGTGTGTGTGAGTTCATACTTAGGGTGTCAGGTGACATGCATTACATAGACCTCCCTCATGTATAATTGAGTCTATCAATTAACTGATCTATGTGTATCCATATATATTTATTACATATGTGTCATATATTTATTTATATTATATATTTATATATATTTTATAAATAATTATATTTGTTAAATGTATCTGTATACCATAAGCTTCAGGAAACCAAAGATACTCTACTTAATTTCTCCTATTCAGAATACCTTCATTCAGTCAGTAGGTGATTCTAAGTGCCCACAATGCAGCAGGTACTGGTAACGGTTTATATGTTCCCATACATACCTGTGTATAGAGTGAGCACAGCTAATAAAGTCCAGGCCCTCATTGAGCTTACATTATAGCCCTTACAATTCCATGCACAAAACACATTTAAATAATTTAAAAATAATAACAATCACAGTTCAATTTTTCATTAGCCACATAAATAATCTCTCCTGTTAAATATAATTCAAAAGATAGAATTAAAAGTAGAATTTTGGAAGATAGCAACATCTAGAAAATGCCTAGAAGGAGTAGGTGCATAATAATACTTTCCTGGGTAGTTTTTACACTGTGTTCACCAGCCAGCCCTGCTTTCTTACACCTAAGTCCAGATTTCTAATCACTTTTATTAAGTGGACTTTCACATTAAGTAAAAGTGATAAGCCATACACAGTATAGAAGAGCTCAGTGTTGTAAACCAAAGGAAATTAACACACACACATACACACACACACAGTCCCACATATCACAAAATAAGCCTAATACTCAACTATTGCCTTGAAACACTGTACGGAGATAGTATATGTAAGAGTTTTTTTCATCTAAATTATCCCATAGATTGATTCCAAGGTTCTTAAATTTAATTTGACATACGGAGACAACAAAATAATAATTTCCTCAACAAATCCTCCCTATCTTATTATACACTACTCATAAAAGCTGCTCACTTCTCACTGAAGTCACTGCACTGTATGGATCCAAGGGTGCCTCTAGCCTATATAAATAGCATCCCTTGGAGTTGTTTAATGAACAACCTAGAGGTGAACCACAGACTCAAATGATGCCCCTTCTCTTGGGGCCCAGTTCAGTAGTGGTACTCTCTCAGCAGCGGCTGTCTTTTCAGTTACTTGTTTTGCAAGCTCCTATAGTAGATCATATGCTTATAAAAATACCAGCAGTCAATTTATAGAAAGTATTATTTTAAAACACCCAAAAGAATGTTTCAAAACCCACTTATTCGAATCACTCTCTCTATGAAGTGGTTTTAAAAACCCATATTATCTTTGCAGTCTAATATGTGTAGATATAGCATTACCAATTATAGATATACACATACATATATTTTCATTCGGTCATTTGGGAATTTAACATGTTTTGCACATTAACTTGAACTTGTAAGAAAAACTTGAACATTGGCCTCTACTAGGTTTTGCTTTAATATCCTTGGAAATTTAAAAACCACTTCATTACATTTTTGTAATAATTGGTTGGAATTGGCAGGTGGAATGCTAGCCTGGAGTAGTTTAATTGCACAAAATATAATGGATTACGTTACACCCACCATTCCAGGTCCATTCTTTCTGCTGCCATAAGCTTTGTATCTTGGTAACCATAATCACACCACAGAATTAACCTGGAGAAATTAATGACTGCATATATGAACATAATTAATAGATTTTATTGTAAAATAAATGTAAATTATATTTTGACATTTTATTTTATTTTATTTATTTATTTATTTAGATTTTGACATTTTATGTTTTAACTGAAATCTGTTCTTACACATGTGATCCATAATTCAATTAAGTATTTCTAAAGATCTTCCTATGGATAAGAAATTATGTGAGGTAGCTTTAGAAGGGCAAAGATGAAACCATCACAGTCACTACTTTTAAGGATTTATACTACCGTGAAAAGGCCTAGTTTTACAAAAAACTCATATATTAATAGTTTTACTCTACTAGAAAAGAATGTGTTAGGTGATATAAGGCAGACATAGGTGAAGGCTTACGTGGGAGTTGAGAGACAGATTCCAGGCAGTGTAAGATTTTAGAAGAATTAATGGAATAGGTGAAATTTGTACGGGGTCTTAATGGATGCCCACGGATTTTCTATGTCAAGTTTGAAAAATATATTGTCATATGTATATTTTCATGGCAATTCTTGATTGATAAGGACAAAGTATTGCATGGTTTGTGTTGTGCATTTGTGTTTGACAGACATATCATTTATTATGTCAATAAAATCTCCAAAACAGACTGGAAATCATCACCTGGGCATTCAGAGTACACTTCTCTAAGATTGTATTATACAACTGTCATGGATTTGGCATTTCATCATAAAGTGCAGATGTGAATCCAGAATAGCCAGATTGTATTTGTTTGCACAATAAAGCAACTGGTAGTTTGCTGACTTTATGCGTTCTGATTTTCTGGCATTAAAAGATAGGACATGAAGTGGAGCTGTTGCTGTTCTGAGGAAGAACAGATAGGAAACCTAAAAGAACTTTCTCAAGACCCATCTGGAGAGTCAGCCATCAATGTGTATTCAGGTACAAAAATGGTGTCAAGGTACCAGCATCAATGACATGGCAAAATGCATCTTTATTGGAAAGGAACTGAGTCAAATTTTGAAATATATATTTATTTATCTTTTCCATTCATTCAATAAATATTGTTTGTCTTAAATAGGCCATGCAGGACAATTTATCTCCTCTCATTAGCCTACATGCTAGTAGTGGACTCATAAAAAATACATAAATAAACAAATATTTACCAGGTAGTGATATATTCTTTATAGAAAGTTAAAATAGGGTAACAGAATGGAAAATGAATCAGAGCCAGAGAGGCCTTTTTATAGTGATGTTTACTCACCAACTAAATATCTCTGTTTTGTCTATCACGTAACTTACCTGTGAGATCACCTAAGGAAAGTATATGACTATGTTTTTAAGAAATGTTACGCTTCTCAAGTTTTACAAACTTTCTGAGCATCATCAGGAAGTAATAGAACAAAATGTATTCTCATTTAATAATTTGGCCATATATTTTTTTTAGATTTTATTTACTTATTTAGTTTAGAAAGAGAGAGAGTGTGTGCAGGGAGAGAAGCACAGGGAGGGAAAAGAATCCCATGCAGACTCCATGCTGAGCTCAGAGCCCAACGTGGGGCTCCATCCCATCACCCTGAGATCATGCCTGGAGCCAAAACCAAGAGTCAGACCCTTAACCGCCTCGGCCACCCAGGCACCCCTGGCCATAAATTTTTAAAGATAAAATGAATGTAGAATTGCAAAAGAAATGTGTGATTCTTCCGCTAGTTTACTGCTGTTATGTCTTCCTTTCCCTTTCCTCCTCTCTCCGAAGGCCAGCAACTGCCTACCTCTCCCCTCTCCTCCTCACTTCTCTTCTATTGTCTTTTTGTACATTCTTCTTTTTCTTGGTTTTTCCTCTCTAAATATCTCACTAGGCATAATTCAAGCTGCTTATACTAGATTTGATATAAAACCACAAAAATTCAAAATACATTCATATAAGCCTTTTTGGGAATTGGTACAGAGATGATTTCATTTGCCTTCTGAAAAAGAACCAAGTATATATCACTATTAATGTCCCTTTTTATGATACACAAGTTAAATGTCTCTATATGTATTTTACTAATATATAATAGTGGCATCCCAAACATTTTTTAATTATGCTTTTTTATTCCTTTTTTTTTCCTGCTCTTTTCCCCTGGCTAGATTTTTGCTCTAAAATTTAAATAGGCCACTTCCTCTTTTCTACAGCAATGCACATTTTTGCGTCAATCAGGATTTTAAATGAATTTAAACTATATTATGTGGTTTAGTACTGAAAACAAACTTACCATCCCCCATATCATAATTAAAATAACCATTTTTTAGACTTTTTCATACGTTTTCTTTGCTCTATTATTCCTTTGCAAATATTGGCTTAGAATCCTGAGATAATTAGTTGCAAATCATAACCTAAACTGGAAAAATTCAGAAAACAAGCTATTTCGCTTAAAAGAGGTCATAAGTAACATGAGTACAGAAGTAACAATGAAATTTCGTGATAGGGATACTTTTTAAAATCTCATTTATTCTATATGCAAATTATAAAATTCCAGAATTATTCTTTTTCTTCAGGATAGGGTCCTCCCTTAACATATATCCATGGTAATCATAAAACATGTAATAGACATATAAAATGTATGTGACATATTAGTCATAATAGCTTTTTGTGTATATTTTAGTTTATTTTCCCAGTGAAAGATCATGATATATATATATGTGTGTGTGTGTGTGTGTGTGTATCTATATATAAACATATCTCTCACAAAGAACAAAGTCTAACAAGAGACTGTTATCCAGCTCTTAGTCTACTTTTTGAAACTTCAAATGAGAACTTTGAATTTAATACTGTAAACTACAGTTTCTACCAAGACTGTCAGGTGATGGTCAAATGTTGTGAATTCACTTCAGGCATGAATACAGTATAGGCTATTCTTAGTAAATGCTTATATAATTAAAGTATTTAACTAAAGGGCCAGAAAGTTATCATAAAAATGATACTTCCTTTCTTTTAATTCAAATGATATTATCATTGGAAAATGGACCTCAAGAAATCATTATATAGAAGGTATACTTCTCTCAAGAATTTAGGAAACATGTTGTATTTTTTCCAGATATGATTTGCAAATTTCCTTGACTAGCAGAGTCTCAAAGATTAATTTTAAGAAAATGAATCATGTCTATAATTTTGAAATGTGGTAGTTATTTGAAAGCTAATTACTTATAAAGTTGAGAGTTGACTAAAATGTGCTTGATTATTCATTTTTCTAAAATTTCAAATAATCCATTTATGCCCTATTCTCTTCTGTGGTTCTCATTTCATGGTTCCCACCTCCATCTGCTATAGAGTTTCTGATTTAAAATGTAATTCAACATTAGAAAATGCCTTTGTTGAGCAGAAGGGAGAGGAGAGCAAAGAAGAAGAGGAGGAAAAGAAATGGTCTTAAGGCCTAGGACTCTATTAAAAGTGTCAGTTATTAGTTTGTAATTCAAGATACTTTACCAGACACTTTCATTCTTGGAAAGGAGCCAAATATCAGGAATAAAAGATCCCTGTTGAATTTTACAAACAGACCAAGTTCCAAGAATAGTGTCCATACTTCAATTGACGTACTGAATGAAAAAGCAATTTGATACAATTTCTTATAAAAGCCCAGTTCTTTAATACATTCTTATAAAATGGATTAATGCATTTTTTATCTTCCTATTTGATTTCTTTGATGGATAATCTATCAATATATTCCACACCTGCCTCAAAACCATGACCTTATGGTTGCCCTTGTCAATTGAACCTACTACTTGCTCTTTACCTTGACTTATTTTGACCACAATGGTTAACAGAAAGATATGATGTATTTTACAAGAACCCACAAAAAGATAATAGGCTTGGTATTTGTGCAGCTCCAAGAGAGGAAAGAAGTCAGCTGTTTAGATAGAGAGAAAAAAAATTTCCATATATTTAATGGGGAAAGAGAAAGAAATTGGTATTTATTTTCTCTCATGTCTGTGTAATATGTTTATTTCCACATTGCTCTAAAGGTTAGAATTATCATCTTAATCTTTTTATTTATTTAAATATAGTTGAGAAAAATGAGGCTTAAAATTCTCAAATTATTTTCTCCCATTTTTCTTATTTTTCTTGTCAATGAAAGTCTCATTAAACATGCTTCTAAGCTACACTGTTTTGAAACTATTACATCTATTTAAAGCATGTGACAAAAGTTGAAAACGAGATGGTTAGGATACAGACAAATTTTCTTCCAGATTGCTTTACATTTAAAGAAATACAAATATGTTTTTAATGTAAAAGTACAAGCTCTTAGAGCCCTTCTAAAAATGTGCCTTTAACTTCTTACTCACTGTGTCAAACAGTAGAGATAATCAAGTTCAAGTTGATTCTTACTGATGAACCTCCCATAGCCTTACAGATTACAATTTATTTAGACCTGTTGCAATCATTAAGTAAAATGTTGACTTAATTTACTTATTTTAATTTTAAAAAGTAGAGAAGAAAACTGTAAATATGTACAGAAAGCACAAAACATGTAAATAAATTAAAAACTCCATTAGGTCCGGACAAAAGGGAGTTTGCACAAATATGTTCTTTACATTTAAATCTTTGATTTCCTGAAGTTTCTAATGCTTAATACAGTCCCATTGTAGAAATGCCAGTTTGAGAAGTCAGGAAAAATGCTTATAGGGTGCTCATCCAGGCATGAATTTCAAAACCCTCACAGCTTTATAAATGTGAATTTTGCTTTCAATACATTTTTCTCAATACAATAAGGAGGACAATATTCCAAGTTTGAGGTTTATACCACAAGGCATTTTTGAATTTTGCAGGCAAAAAAAGTCTTATGGTTTAGTAGGGAACTCATCTCCCCCCACCCCACCCCCCTTTCTAGCATATAATTCAAAAGTGGCAAAGCTAGCTTTATCTAAGCTCCTAAAAATATTCACCTGTGGCCTTATGTCAATAAAGAAGTTTTACCTCCTAAGAATTGCTCTCTGGAGTTTTACTGGGAAATTCATCTTTACCTCAGCAGTCAATGAATATCAACTATTCAGCTCTGTCTTTACCATCTGCAGCAATACAATTCGGGCAAAACTAAAGGTGGGGTTTGTTTCAGGTCAGAGAAAAATTTTATGGCTAGTTATTAGGGAAGTCAGCCAAATCAAATTATCTGAAAATATCCTAATACATATTTGCTATGTAGACCAGGAGTGGAGATGGTAAATATACATAGATGTAGGAAATGACTTCCTTATAACAATGTAATTAATTCAAATTAATGACTAACCTCCAATTCTCAGGATATATCTAATGTAGTGATAGGAATTTTGCTCAATTAGAAGTTGCTGAACTTACTATCACATTGATAGTGATTTCTGCTATGGCTCAAGTCAGGTCTTGTGCAGAAATTGTTTTCTTTATACTAACAAAGAAACATAATGTGTGTGTGTGTGTGTGTGTGTGTGAGTGTGTGTGTTTGCATGTGTGTGAAACTTTAATCTTCATATGAATCAATTACTTGCTTTCAACAAAAATAAAAATATTTCTCTGACTTTGCACACAGCTGCTTCACTATTTTCACTAATTGAAGTGAGGTTTTCCAATATCAAAAAGTGGAAGCAACTAGAATAAATACCTAAGAGAAATGTTGTCTTGCTAAAATGTGGTATGTTTGACAATTCATTGCTTAAGTTGATCTGCCATTTTAAATCTATAAGATATTAGACATTACCCTACATTTCAATGTTAACACTATTTTGTATTTAATTGCACAGAATCGGTGTTATAGAAAATTGGATTCCTTTTCAATGACTCTCACTTATATGTCAATGATTTTCCGAAATACCTCTTTATTTTGATTATTAAAGCACCAAGATTGAACTGTGTCATTGCTATAGAATGATTTAGTATCTTATTTGATGGAATGTAAAGTGTGGCACAGTAGGTAATGGTCAGGAGACTTAGCTAAAATTATATAACTCTCCAAATTTGAGAATGTGAGTGGAAAGAAGTTAAGTGCTGAAGTTGAAAATAGAAGAAATACAAACTATATTAGCTTAAGGGAAACTTTTTCCTTAAAATTACTTTTGGAAAGGATTTCCCTTAATGAAAACTTCACTGTAGAGCTGTAGAAAATAAAGAGGATGGACAAACTAGCATGGGAAACCATGGATGTAGGACTGAGTAATAAAACACTGTCCATTCAGTCGTAGGAAATAGGACAAATAGGTTAAATTGGATCTTCAAAGGATATTTTATAGTTGTTATTCTTTAAGAGGAAATCCTGTAAATTAACAAGAGAAAGTCCGGAAGGGAAAGAAACACTAGCATTCATTTAAAAACTGTACTACTTTTATTTTCACCATATTGCCCTGGAAATCTAGCTTACGACATAAGAAAATGCACCCTGAGGGTTAATTCATGGATTTATAATATAAACATTTGGACATGATTTGTGAGAATGTGATTTTTAAAAGTAAATCATTTGAGTTAACCAAGTTAAAATCAGGCTACGTTTTATGAAACATGATGTCATTTCCTAAATTAATCACTTGAGTTCCATATTCTTCCCCAAAAGCTAAAATTCAAATTGCTTTCTTTTCATAAGTAACACACTGACCAGAACAAAACAAAAGAACCAACTAATGAATACATCTCAAAGTCTGAAAAAAAACAATAGTGTGAAGAAAATGTTAGCACCTCTCTGGAATTTGATTTCATTTTTTTTTCATAATTCATTTGACTAATGCACCTTTTTCTGCTCTCCAGCTGCTGTGCAGAGTGTCTGCCTTCTGTCTTAATATCTCATCATCTGCCATCTCCCACAGGTAATTTTCTTACTGTTTCTGTTTATTGTCAACTTTTCATGACATTCCCCCTCCCCAGCCCCATAACTCCCACCCCATGTCACACCACAGTGATGAAGCTCTGTGCCAAAGTTGTAACAGGAAAGTTCCTTTTACAACGAGGTTTCAAGGTAAAGCATGTTCAGGCAGTAAAAGAAAAGAAAGCTGATTCTGTAATTCACTTTTCAGAGAAGCTTCAAGGGTAATCATGATGTGGTTGCCTTTGAGTCCTGAGGTCATATACTAAAGCTATTACAAATGATTTAATAAATACATATTTAATTATTGAATCACTTTAAGTGCACTATTTAATTTCCTTACCACAGATGGCATGCAATTACGAGATTTACTCAGGTTTCTCTGAGTAATTTCCATTAGCATACATTTTCACTCTCTTCCTTTTTCCCTGAAGTTGAAAAACTCTTCAGACAATTATCCTAAAGTGTGCCCAAATATTAAAAAGTAGAAACAAGACAACAGCAAAAGCACATAAAACCGTATCCTCTAGAAACTGCATGAAAACACAAGAAATACTGCATCACGTTTCTAGGAAAAATAAGAAAATTAAAACTGGGCTTAAGTTTTTACAGCTGCACACTAAAGTTGTACCATGTATTCTTTTATACTGTGATAATTTTTACAGTGCAGACATTGACAAAAGCCTGCTTCTTCACCAAATTTTCGGGAGGAAAATGAAGGAAGGGCAGAATTAAGAGAAATCTCCAAAATCATAGTCAGCCATGCAATAATCCTTGCTAATATTGAATAATGGCACGTATTGCTTCTGCACTATCAGGCAGTCTGCCTTATTAGCATCAGTTAACTAACTTTCCACAAAAGCTCACAAGAATGTTACATCGATTATCTCCATTTTACAGATAGGAAATTGAGATACAGATAGAGTAAGGAGTCTTCCAAGTTCCTTATCTTGGAACCAAGGAGAATGATTTTGTCCAAGAGGACCCTACACCCAGCTCTGTGAGCACTGGGTTCTACTAGTCCCCACGTCTAAGCTGATATTTCGGATTTCCCCAAGCTAATTTCTGGTAGCTTTCCCCTAGGTGATGAGTAGAACCTATTTATTACATTTGCTTAAAAAAAATCCATGAGCAATAATAGATTATTAAAGTAGTTCTGTGTTATTGGATTTTTTAATAAAGATTTTACTTATTTATTCATGAGAGACACAGAGAGAGAAAGGTAGAGACACAGGCAGAGGGAGAAGCAGGCTCCAAGCAGGGAGCCCAGCCCAATGCGGAGCTCGATCCGGGACTCCAGGATCACACCCTGAGCCGAAGGCAGGTGTTAAACCGCTGAGCCACCCAGGGATCCGCTGGATGTTTCTACCAATTCTTTAAGGTTTTGTTACTGATAAATAAATCAGATTAACATCGTGAAAGTGAATGTAACTTTGAAGCTTTCCTCACCTCTATTTGGATCTTAATCACAATTAAAATAAAAGAAGTTAAACTGAGACTGTGCCTAAACAGAGACATCTTTTGCCCAGAGCTACCAGCAGCCTCAGTAAAGGTTTGTTGTCCAGTTGCCATAGCTTCCTTCAACTGTGGTCTTCCATATGAACCCACCTTCATCATCAATTCTTTTTTCTTTATAAAATTAGGTTACTCAGTTCTTTTGTATTTGTCCTTGAGAGATTTTTTTAGCATCAAATATCTTTAGAAAATGGGCACAAAATACATGAATATATGAAAGCAAAATGTGTTACCACTAAACTTTATAGGGCCTATTATCTTATCAATTTTATTTTATTATTTTATGTATTACATTTTCTAGAGAGGAAGAGAGAGGGGGAGGGAGGGGCACAGTGAGAGGGAGAGTAGAGCCTACACAGGGCTCTATCTCATGACCTTGAAATCACGACCTGAGCCAAAATCAAGAGTTGGTCACTTAAACCACCTGATCCATCCAAGTGCCCCTATCTTATTGATTTCAATCCTAAAATGCACAACTGATCCTTCTCAACCAATTAATGATACATCATGACTCCAAAATACATGATAATCCCTAAAAATAATAGGCAACATGTATTAAATGCTTTGTGCTGCACACTGATACCTAAGTATTACACACGCTATCTCATTTAATCCTCATGACAACTACTTGAGATAGGTTTCACTGTTTTGCAGATGAAGGATGAGGCTCCCAGTGAACTTGACCAAGGTCGCAATGCTAGTAAGTGATGAAGTTTCACTGAAGCCCAGGAAATTAGATTCCAGCTCGATCTGTTAACCTTAACTCTATACAAAGGCCATCCAGTAAGAAGGTTCTGCAGTGATGAATGCTACAAAATTTGTGGCTAGTGTGACTGAGGAAATGAATTTTTAATTGCATTTAATTAATTCATAAATAATAGCAGTATGTGGGCTCGTGTTTACCACATTGAACAGTGCCGTGACACCGTTTGCTGTTTTGTTTTACACAAATACATACATTGGGCCCGTTTTTGCTTCTACTAGTAAAATGGTTAAAGTTCTGCATCTGATTCTCGACAAAACAATGTTAACATAGTGGGGAAAATCTTATGTCCTTGAAATCATGTCATGCTGATAACCTTACAGAGTATGTTCCTAGTGTGGAAATCCTTAAAAATCATTGCTTCCCTAGCTTAACTTTTTTTTTTTTTCCATGTAAAACTTATTTGGAACCTGTTTTTTTCCCTTCCAAAGCTTATCCCTCCTTGAAGAAAGGGCAGTGATGCAGTAGTGGAGGCAGGTCCCTTACGCATTTGCAGAAAGACAGCTACCGCTCCCCTGCAAAAGTGGGAGCCTGTGGCACCTCCATTCCTGTGCATTTCCTTCCTTCCACCTTACTTCCCCTGTTAAACCCTGTGACAAGGGAGAGGTTCATAGCAAAGAAATGCAAAAGAGTGTGGCTTCCAGCTTCCCAAAACTTCTCATTATAAATAGTCCAAGCAACACTTAGTTCCTCATTAGAAAAAAAAAAAAACAAAAAAAAAAACAACAACAACAACTTCAACAACAGATAAAACAACTAAAATCTGCAGAGCAATTTTATCCAGTACTCTTAAAAGACCATCAGAAAGCCAAGAAACCCTGCAAACAGTAGGCCAAATATGATTAACTAAACTCTTCTTTGAGGTGGAAGTCACACTCAGAAATTTGAGTTGCCCAGTTTTCACAGAAATACTTCCACATGGTGAAGTTAGCAATAAAGGTTTAAGAGGGTTTTGTTTAGTCTTGCTTTTTGTTGTTTCACTTTGACCCCTCCTTACACTAGGTCATCCTGTGTGCTCTGAAGCTAGACTATCTGGTTTTTATTATTTCAACCATTTAGCTGAGTGACCTTGACAAAGTAATTAATCACTTGGAGCTTGTTTCTTCTTTAAAATACAAAAGATACAATTCCTAACTCATAAAATTGCTAAGAATATTGAGTTAATAGGAGGTACATCCAACAGAGCCTGACATATAGTAAATGCTCATCAAACATTGGATATTGCTATGGCTTTTATTATTCTTATTAGTCTCACTCCTTGTTTTATACCATCTATACTCCATACTCTAGTAAATAAAGGATACTCTGCCTTGCATTGGGAATTAGCTACCATGGGCAAGTATGATTTCTTGCAGCATTTCTATTTTAGGCCAGAGTTCTGCCATTTATTATTTACTTACATACTGTACAACTTAGTATAATGTAGCACATAGACTATAACCACCAATTATATACAGAGTAAAATTAAATGTGTACAATGTGCCTTTTTTTATAGATGGGAAAGATTTTCCCCAGCCATTAGATAATAGGAAATGTGGTCTTGGTAGTTCTGAAGTAAAGCTTTAAGGCTAAAAAGAAATTCTTCATTCAAAACCTTCGCAAGGTTTTTATATCCACGCTTCTGGGTCTCAAATGAGTTTGAGGAGAATAGTATTTGCCTATACAACCCAAAATTCTAGTGCTGGATCTGAAAGAAAGAAAAAAAGGAAGAAAGAAAGAGAGAGAAGAGGGAGGGAAGACAAGAAGAAAGAAATAAACTATTTCGATGAATGTTACCTTAAAGTGAAGGAACTGGTTTAATATAGTTTATGGACAGTAAAAAAAAAAAAAAGAAAAGAAAAAAGAAATGGTTAGAAGTTGAAATTTCTAAATAAAAACATTTAACATTTTTTGTGGTGAAATGTTTATTTATAGTGTGGAAGCTTCTTTCAGGTGTCATTATCGCCCTAGACAGAAAAGTTTCTTAGTGAGGCAGATAATACTATTTAAGATTCACTTTGTACCTATTCATTGTCCTTAAAAGTAAAATCTTTCAGCTGGAAAGGCTGCAAAGAAAAAGAACCTAAAAGTAAC
The DNA here is from genome assembly GCF_018345385.1 of Vulpes lagopus. NCBI lineage: Eukaryota > Metazoa > Chordata > Mammalia > Carnivora > Canidae > Vulpes > Vulpes lagopus. The sequence continues at coordinate 140,473,682 of NC_054827.1, forward strand.
ACATTTAAATGAAAGTCTGCTTCTGGCAGGGAGGTTAGGAGGTGATCAAGAGGCTTAATACACATAAATACTCGGGAGGTATTGTTAAAGACATTTTAAACAAGTATGACTTATTTCTTCTTTAGAACTATGACTTTTTAAAAATGCTACATGCAAATGAATAATGTGAAAATAGTTATTACTTTAAAAGGGGTACATTTATTATGAAGGTGTTATAGTCTAAGATAAAGTCTTCTACTCAGAGCTTAAGTTTAAACTAATTAAAATATATAAATTACTTTTCTTGTGACCTCAAGGAGAGAGACAACAGGCTGGCAGCAGCTCGAGCTGTGGTCTCAGCAGGAGAATTATGATTATAAATGGAGCAGAGCTTCACATATTACAGGAATGCACATGTCAAAATATTTGGGGCTACAACTAAAGACAGAATCAATATAACAGACACGAGCATCATTCACCCCCTTGATTTTTCTATTAAGTTGAGCTGAGAATACCTCAAAGAATAATTATTTCATGCCAAAATTGCAGTAAAATTTGCATTAATTAGTAGAACATTGTTTCATTTAAAGAAATATTCTACTTTAATGAAATTTTGTTATTGGCTTAGTATATTTTCCAGTTTTCTTGGATTATATCTCTATTTCTATTCCAGTCATGCATCAGAATTTTTTTTTTTTACCATAATTGCAAATCTTGGCCTCTATCCTCAAGACCCATCTAAATAAAGCTTATAACTCTAGCAAGCTTATTTATACCAATTTACTTTAAAAAACAGGTCTAAGTTAAATATTGGAGTACTTTCAAAGGTGCAGTGAAATCTCTGGGCTTTTCAATGATATTCAATGGTGCACATTGTTTCTAGTAGGTACAATGTGACTGATTTGGAACTGTGTGAATAGGTCCCACAGGTGAAATGTACACTGCCCGAAAGCTTATCATCTTATTGTCTTGAGAGGTTAAATAACCCCAGAATTAAATTTTGACCCAAATCATGTGTATTCTTTTTGCCTGTATAGATCAAGTAAAGACTATCTCATTTATTTTTCAGTTAGCATTTTAAAAATATGTGCATTTATCAGTATGTTGATTATTCTCTATTAGATGAAAAGCCAAATGAACAGAATTTGCAGGGGTGGGGGAGGAGTGGTTTGCTAAGGTTGTTGACAGCAGCAAAGCAGCTTGCTCTACATATTTGAAGAAGTTATATTCTATCATACTGGCTCAGTGTACTTGATTTTTTTTTTTAGAAGTTTATAATTAGTTTAAGTAGTACAATCCAAACAATGCTTTTGTTGTTTTATTGTTGTGTACAGTTGGTTAATTGGATTTCAATATTATACTTGTTAAGAAAATAATTACTCTGTTGACCAGAGAAGCAGGGGTAAATACTTCTGTTCCCAACATCAAATATGAACATATTACTAGATTTTTCCCTTCACTTATGTAACTATTCTCAAGAATAAAAATAACAACAAGAAGAAGTTGTTCCAAATAGCTTCTCTATAATCAGAAGACTCCCTCTTTCTTCACTTCGTAATTTAATTGATGTGGGAGACAAAGGCAAAAGAAAAATTGAATTTCCTTACTACCTTCATTGACAAGTCCTTGAAACAGGCAGAGTGACATTCGTCTAGGGACTCAACTGCCTGGATGTTGACACTTTGCTAAGAGCTAAAGGCAGTCTTAGCCAGACCCCTCCAGGATCCTGAGATCTACTTTAAATATATAGAAATTAAATATATAGAAATTCCTTTGGAAGCTCCCTTTATCTCTACCAGCTTCCACCTCCAAATACTTGTTAGGAATCATCCTCAAAGCAGAAGGCCCACTGATAAACATCTGAAGGGCCTCAGGACTGAGAGTTTACTAAATAAAAATAAATGAACTTTCCTAACAATAGTTAGCCCCCTCAGGGTCCTAGAAACCTTGTTTCCAAAATACCTTGGAGGTTTGTTCTGGCCCTAACCCCCTTCCAACTTGCAAGTATATAACTGGCCACTCCTCCTGACCCCAGGGCAGCTCTTTCTGCTCTTGGGCTCTGTCCCGAGCTTTAATAACACCACCTTTTTGCACCCAAGATGTCTCAAGGACGGGGGTTATGCTATATGTTGGCAAACTGAACTCCAATAAAAAATATACAAAACAAAACAAACAAAAAAACAACCAAAAGCAAACTCTTAAAAAAAAAAAAAAAAAGGAATTCTTTCTTGGCTGTTGGCTTTGAACCCTAGCATCTAGCCTACATCATTAATGAATGTGTTAGTAGGAGTGCTTTTTAACTTCCTTTTAAAATGTAAATCCAGGGGGAATCCCTGGATGGTTCAGCGGTTCAGCACCTGCCTGTGGCCCAGGGCCTGATCCTGGAGACCTGGGATAAAGTCCCACGTTGGGCTCCCTGCATGGAGCCTGCTTCTCCCTCTGCCTGAGTCTCTGCCTTTCTCTATCATGAACGAATAAATAAGTAAAATCTTAAAAAAAAAATTTTTTTTAAATAAAATAAAATGTAAATCCATACTGGTAAATGTGTGTGCCAACTGTGTTTGATTAAATAAAAGTGTATGAATCCCTATATATTTGAAAAGTATATATATGGATGATTGTCAAGCATATCAGTTATGTACCTACATAAAAACATCATAAAATTAACAAAATTTGAGGTCCAATTCAGTGAAAGCACTCCTTAAGTATGAGTGTAATTATACATTGACTATATGTGATGGTGTGTGTGTGTGTGGTGTCTATGGGTATATATGCACACACACACACACACACATATACAAATGCTCTTATTAATCTCATTATGTACATACAAGTGTGTGTTTAATGTTTTATCATGAGAAAATTAAACTAACACTTAAATCAGTTTTAGGGACGACTGGGTGGCTCAGTGGTTGAGCATCTGCCTTTGGCTCAGGGTGTGATCCCGGGGTCCCGGGATGAGTCCCTCATCCGGCTCCTTGCGTGGAGCCTGCTTCTACCTCTGCCTCTCTCGCTGTCTCTCATGAATAAATAAATAAAATCTTTAAAAAAATAAGAAACCCGTTTTAAAATATATTCTAAAGAAAATATCAGAGCTTGTATTTATAAATACACAATATTTATATTATTATTTTGTTTTTATAATCAAAATATATTATCTGGCTTTGTCTAATTTAACATTTTTTAATGAGAGCATATGAGTCAAGCTGTGGGACTTTTTTTTTTAACCCAAGGATTTTTTTTCCCCCCACAGGCCTCTTTTATAAGTGGTTTTATATCTAGCCAACTTGTCTTTACCATAAACCTTGAAAATAGCAGCTTAGGGCAGCCCTGGTGGCTCAGTGGTTTAGCTCTGCCTTCAGCCCAGGGCCTGATCCTGGAGACCTGGGATCGAGTCCAATGTCGGGCTCCCTGCATGGAGCCTGCTTCACCCTCTGCCTGTGTCTCTGCCTCTCTCTCTCTCTCTCTCTCTCTCTCTCTCTCTCTCTTCTGTGTGTGTGTGTGTGTTTGTGTCTTTCATGAATAAATAAATGAAATCTTAAAAGAAAAGAAAATAGTAGCTTATATTGGGTTTACAAAATTATTAGACACATGTTTTAATCATCAATGTGCTTTTGTTCACACTACCACTGTCCACAGTTCTAGCTTCATCTAATTAATATATTTTCTGGTTTCACCATATTCAAGAAAGTGTATATATGTGTATACATAGACTCCACAAAACCTCAAATACACCATCACAATATAAAGATTGGTCAAGACTGAAGACAACATTAGCACCTCCATCTCGTTACCATTTTGCTAGGTAGAAGAAGAATCATCTTTTAAAAATACACCATTTTCTTGTTTCAAATTCAATTTTACTGGATTTTATGTAGATGGACCTTGTGCTGTTTCTTTTTCCTTTATTTTGTGTCACATGTTTTTCTGGGAAGATGGAAAGTGGAAGGCAAAGAGAATGGAAGGACAGAAGGGAATGAAAGTAAGCTGGAAAGTACTAGAAGAAAGCAATGAATGGCTGTATATTGCCATCTCATCGACCGTACACTTATTTTAGCCTTTCCTCTTTCCCAGCAAAAAACAAATCACATAATTAAGTCCCATATAAGGTTAGACAAGTTGAAGTCTTCAGAAAATAGTTTTCCAGGATCCTAGATATTTTAACTGCCTATGTTGGTAAAATATAAAAATCAACTGGTTGTGTTTAAGATAGAAGATGTTAGGGGCATTGTGAGTGAAGGCAAATTCACCTAGATATGAACCAGATACCTATCTATATTTGAGGACCCTCTTAGAGAATACCTTTGTTCCAAATTGAGAACCGTTTTTCAGGATGAAAAATACATTCTTCTAGACTGAATACCTACTAGCGTTTATTTTCTAAATGTTAAAGTTGACATCAAAAGTCTACTGCTGTCTTCTGTAATTCCATAAAATCTTTGCCCACTTCAGCCTTCTCAATTGCAAAGTTAGTCCAGATGGAACCATGAAATTTTTGCAGCAAGTTCTACAGCACATAATTTTGTTCAATAAAGTTATTATGCCACACACAGCTGTATACTGCCATATAAATGAGCACATGTGCAATCGAATTCTTGTATTATAAGTTTTATAAGACTAAAATTGAGATTATACAGCCATACACAATAATTTATTTGAAACATCAACATGTGCGTTGCTCTAGGGTTACACAAATGGTGCCATTCCTTTTCCAAGAGAAAGCGTTTGTCATTTAATATTCAGTATTAACACAAATGTTTTCCTCAGAATTATAATCTAAATTAGGTGCTTTAAAATGCATCAATATATCATTAACTTCTTACTTTAACATATTAGATCTATAGAAGAATCAATTCTCCCTAACAATGGTGAGAGAACCTAATCACTCTCTAAATTTACTTTTAATTAGCATCATCTGCATTAATTGGTGTAGCTGATAGCAAAACATTACAGTGCATTGCTATTTTATATTTGAAATGTAATACATCTTTTGGTCTCATGTCTCTCCAAAAGAACCTTAGCCATTTTTTTCTGCAATCCCTTAGTAAATATTTTCAGATGTATTGCTCAAGAATTTTCTTTAGGAAAATAACTATGTGAGGCTATATTAAGGATGCACTATTCAAATACGTTTCTGAGTAACTATTTGGTGTTGAGTTCCTGTGAATGTTTGAGAATATCCTAAAAAAAAAAAATATTTATCTCGCTCCTCCACCCTTTTCTTTGAAATTCACCGACTCTTGACTAAATTTTGGGGTGATGCAAGGGCATGGTATGTAATTGCCAAGGAAGAAGAAAGGAATCTACCATTTATTAAATGTCTGCTACGCCAGTGACTGAGTTGGTTTTCCACACATTATGTTTTCACAGTATGAAAGACAGTCAATATTTCCTTATTGTTCTGATGGGAGGAAAAATGAAATAAATACATACATACATACATACTTAGAGCTCTGAGAAGTTTAGTGTCTTTCTGAAGGTAACATAGCTAGTGTTCACGTTCACATCCAGCTAGTGTTATAGATGTTCTAGGTCATAACCATAGTTCAGGTCCTCTGACCCCAGGTCCGAGACTCTTTCCTCTACACCATTCTGATGGTGTTCCAGCCTCTATCCAGCCATTCTTTGGAGAGGAAAACTATAAACAATTAATAACAAGCTTTCCTATCCAGTGAAAGACCAAAAATTGGCCTAATCAAGATCAATTCCTGGCATTTGACCAGAGACCCATAATTTTGTGGGGAGAATAACAGCTTCTTTAAAAATTAAATATTTTCTTCTTTTTTTTTAAATTAAATATTTTCAAAACTACTTTTTTTGGCCTAATCTGACTTTCTTTTCGTATATCATTTCTCATTTAATGATACCACTCTCCATCTAGTTGCCTATAAGAAAAATTTTAGCTGTTCCTCATTCCTCCATCTTCCTTATCCTCAAATCCAATCAATTCCTCAATTCTGGGGGTTCAACTCTGGAAATATATATTTAAGGCAGCTCTTTTCAAATATTAATGTGCTTTGGATTCCCTGGGGAACTTGTTAAAACATAAGTTGCTGGAGGTAATAGATATGTTTAGTACCTTGTTTGTGGTGATGGTATCACAGGTATATTCATATGTCCAAACTTAGTAAGATGGATACATTGAACATATACAATTCTTCGCATATCCATTTATGACTAAAAAATAAGTTGCTGGACCCCACATCAGAAGTTAGATTCAATAAGGTCTGGGATGATTCCCCAGGCATTTGGCGTTTTTGGCAAGTTGCCAGGTAATGGCTATTCTGGTCTGAGAGCCACATGTTGAGAACATGCAATGTTCTAGGGCATCCTTTCACTCCTGTCCACAGTATCACATCATACTCTCATCATATCTTGGCCAGACAACCACAAAAAACAATCATCACCTTTCCCATCCCCGTCTCCTATCCATCTTGTACAACTTTACTACATAAAACCACTAATCTGATAAGTCTAGCCAACTAATTTACATCTCTTGAATCTCTCCAATGGTACATCACTGCCCAGAAAGCAAGACGATCACGTTCATTTCATAGTTTTCATCTACCATGCTCTTCTGTTTTTCTAGGATGTTGCCCTTGCGTAAAATGCTCACCTTAATCTCATTCCTACTTACCTTTCATATTCTCTGAGGACTATATCCAGACTCCCTTGGCAAAGTTCATAATGCCCTACACTGATTTCCTACTGTGCTTAGTACTAGTTCAATTGAATCATACTGTGTTTAATGATCACTTTGGTCCCTTTAAGGATTTTTTTTTTATGTACCTCATCTTCCACTAAAAAAAAAAAAATTAAATTTCTTTGGGTACTTTATGATTACTTCTGTCTCCCATTCCCCAATAAAAGTTAGGAGAAAAAACAGATCATTTGTTTGGCCTGCTGACTTTCCTTTATTAAGTGTTCTTTAAAAATGTCTTGATTACAAATATATCATTCAGCATACATTATCACCTCCAACACTCTATGTTAATGCAGAACTGTACTGAGGAAAGAGTTCAACATTATCTGCATGATTTTAGAAAAACAACTTGTGTAGGCATGTGTCTCTGAGGCGCAAATATCTAAATCAATAGACAGTTATTTTTGTGTAATTTAAGTCACTGTCTTTTAATATATACAGATTTTGTCTTGATCAGTGCTTCAAGATTTGGCCTGTCTACACCCTCAGTTTTAAGATTTTTACCTGATATATGAATGTGTCAAATTTACTGCCATCCACATTTATACTTTACACCATATAGGCAAAGTCTGAACTCTCAGTCTATCAAAACACATCTCCTATACTAAATGCATTTTTAACCTAATGAAAGCTTCATCCAACCAGGGCTTGAAATTATTATGGACTAAATTTATAGCAAAAATAATTTCCTTCCATATCACAACTTATTACTAATATTACTTTTATAATTTTAATAATGTTTATAAAATTATAAAAAGAATGGTATAAGTTACAGAAAACTGTAAAATAAATTTATTTTGTCTTCCTCGATCATTTAATTTTATTATATCTATCTTTAGCTGGTACATTTTCCAATAAAAGTTACCTGCATGGAAATAATATAAAGCTTTCAAAAATAAGGTTTCTGAAAAACTGCTCTTTCAATTGCTCTGGTTTGAAGAAAAAAAAAAAAAGGGAAGAAAGAAAATGCCCAGCATGTGTTTATATCATGTTTAAAGTTCACTAGTTTTATTGTTATATGTCTGTGGCAATTAGCAGCCATTTTACCTTTGTCCAATACATAGTGTAAATCAAGGTTTTCTAAGTCCAGTTAAACCATTTTCATCAAAAAAAAAAAAAAAAAAAACACCATTTTCATCATCGAAAAGAGGAAAAAAATTTACGTATTTCAATTCACAGTGTATCTTAAAAGATGGGTTTGATTTAAAACTCCAAATCATTACCTTTGGAAAAGTCTTTGAGTTGTTTCATGTAAATACACAAACAGCCAAATTCTAACTCCTAACCACTACGCTCATCTCTTATCTTAAAATCGAGATGTGTTACTTCCCGATATTACAAAAGCAATGGTGAGAACAATGTCTAATCAATTATATTTACAACTAAGACAGAATCTTTCTGGTTTCTGACAAAGTGAAAAGGTGTTACCAAACCTCTGCTATGTTTTTAGTTTCTGGAGCTGCTCTTCAACTAACAGTGGCATGGCCCAAGATCATCTCAAAAGGTCTGAGCAGGTGTGTTAAGCTAACGAAGTCTCTTGGAGAGGCAGAGAATCGCCTTTCCTCTTTCCTTTATTTGGTTTTGTTTCAGAGCCTTTTCTTTTTCATGAAAGTTATCGTCTTTCTATCCATGCTGGAAAAAAAAAAAAAAAGGACAGGAACTGAATGCCTTTCTTCTCGTATGGCTGCTGTGTTAGTTAGGAACATAGCAAATGATTCCAAATTCTGAGGAGATGTTCCCTAATTATAACCAGCAAATTAAAATGAACAACTCAGTTTTCCTATGTCATTGTACACTGGCCTTTGGCTAAGACTGTTTGGGTGAGGTGACAACTGTATGAAGTTTTTAGGAGACTTAAGTGATAGGAAAATGTAGTACTAAGAGGAAAACAAAGGGGGGGATCTAAGGAAATACATTGATTTGTGCGTGTGTACACACAGGCATGTGTATGTGAAATGGAGAAGACAAAGATAAACAGGAAGGTAGATAGATTTTTGCATATTTATATATTTCTTTAAATACAAATATATGTATACATACACATTGTGGTAGGCAGACTAACCAGGTCTAAGTCTAGGAATCTGTGAGTACTTCAGGTTAATGGCAAGAGGAGGATTAAAATAGCAGATCACTTGACTTTAAGATGGGGAGATTATCCTGGATTATCCAGATGAACCCAATGTAATAATAATAGTGTCTTTTAAAGTGGAAGAAAAATGCAGAGGAAGAATTAAAGGATGACAGCCTTAGAAGTATTTGGCAACATTGCTTTGAAGATGGAGGAAGGGGCCCTTGGCGGAAGAATGTGGGGAGTGGCCTCTAGCAGCTGGAAAAGGCAAGAAAAAGGCTTCTACCTTAGGGTTTCCAAAAGGCATACAACTTTGCTGATACTTTGATTTTAGCCCAGTGAGATCCATTTTGGGCTTCTGAACTCCAGGACTGTAAGATAATACATTTCTTTTGTTTTAAGACATTAAGTTTGTAGTAAAATCTGTTAAAGCAGCAATACTAAATTGGACATACGCATATGTACACTTGCCTCATTGTTTACTCATTCTTTTGTGATTAAGGATAAACACTGAATTGATGTTGACCAACACAGATCACCCATAAAAGCCACAAACATAATTTAAAATTTTCTTGTAGCAAATTAAAAAAAAAATAAGGGGAAATAAGTAAGATTAATACTAATGTGTTTTATTCAACCCAATATATCCAAAATATTATTATATCAATATGTAATCATGATTGGATTATTAATGAGATATTTTACATTCTTTTTATTTCTACTAGGTGTTTTGAATCTGAAATGTGTGTTATATTCATATCACATCTGAATTTGAACTGGCCACATTATCAATTGCTCAGTTGTCAAAATTGGCTAATAGCTGCTGTATTGGACAGCACAGATCTATATAGAGAGATGTTTTAGCTTTCTGAAGCCAATTTTGGTGATGGTTTTGAATATATCAATATAATTAAAACTACAATTTTAATAATGTATCTGTTATTAATAAAAGATAGTGACTTTTTATATGTTTCAAAGTGCATGCACTTTGACTTTTGTCCAAACATTGACAAAATGCTAACAGGACCATCTCAAGCTATGAATTATTTTCAAATAACTAAGTAGGAATTTATGGTATGCATTTAGGTGAGCATGCTGGAAAGCAGATCTTTGAGTTTCATTCAAATTTGTTTTTTTATCACTTATCTTTTCCAATTTGAATTTCTGTTTACCTACTCTAGTTTCACTCTTAAAAGCTAGAAATCACATTTTTGTGGCACAAAATAAACTAAAATAAGATGAACTTGCTTCTTTATATCTACTTCTGAATGGCCGTTTACTCATATCACAGCCTTGCTGCCACAGAGCTGTCATGGGTCATGGTGTCTATTCAGAGAGACGAAGGCAAAATACCCAGAGTACTCCAGGTGAAAACAAAGATACTTCATCCTCTCCCATGGCTGCTAATTCCACAGATTCCGAATCTTATAATGTGGGATAATTTACATAAAGACAAAATGCATAGTTTATTCTTAGTGAGACTTTAGACATTTTACAAAAAAAAATAGTAATTATAGATTATGAGAATTGATAATCCTTCTGAGGAATTTTATTTCAATGGAAGCAGGTATGAGGATTTTCCCCATTTTGCTTGTTTTTCTAAATAGTGCTGATACTTCTACCAGCATTTTATTTTATTTTTTTATTTTATTTTATTTTATTTTATTATTTTATTTTTTAAGATTTTATTTATTTATTCATGAGAGACACACACAGAGAGAGAGAGGTGCAGATACAGGCAGAGGGAGAAGCAGGCTCCCCCGAGGGAACCGGATGTGGGACTCCCGGACCCCAGGATCAGGCCCTGAACTGAAGGTAGTCGCTCAACCCCTGAGCCACTCAGGCGTCCCTCTACCAGCATTTTAAATAATTCTACAAATAAATAAATAAATAAATAAATAAATAAATAAATAATTCTACTAGTATTTGAAAATATCAGCCAGGCAATGCAATCTTTTTCACTGCCTATGTATACATTCTATCCAAATAACTAGCAGCCTAGCATTTTTTTTCACCTTTTCTAGTTTCCGTATTTAAAAATTTGGGGGGATGTTATAAGCTGTGAACATACACCCACACAGACACACCCTCTTCTAAACATTTGGTGGGCAGTACAGCTGGTTTTTTACTTCAAGTTTATCCTAATCTTTTATTTAATTTGCAATGAACTAAATCTTCCAACCTTAGACTTTTTTTTCTAAGCATCATCACTATTTGACAAAACCCTTAAATCGAAGGTGCTCTTCAAAACTCTTAAAATATTTTCTTTTCTGTAAACATATATTAAAATAAACTCCTACATGGGTTTTTGGTTTGGTTTGGTTTAGTTTTCTTGGACCTGGCTTTAATTTGCTTTTCTTATAAAGCTGTAATAATATCTAAGCATGTATCTGATCCCCAAATACGGACATGCTGTTTTTTGACAATCGTCTAATACATGTGTTAGGAACAGGTTTACCCTATAATTAAGAAAGTATTACACTTTATGAATGAGGTCATTCATCATCATTATCAGTCTCCATAGTATTTCGCTATTTTGATGCTTCTCTATATATTTCTCTATATATTTTAATTCAGTCTAGATTATGGATTCATTGGACACTGAGCACCACAACTCACTTTGGAAATGCAAAACATCACAACCTGATTTCGAAGTATATGAACACCTTATTTCTTAGATTTACTTAAAAAAATGTCAAGTAGTTTCTATCCATGGGAAATGTGGAAACTCGGGTCAGAAGAAGCATATGCTGGCCTGTATCTCAGCTCCCCCATCTTTACACACAGAGGAAGTGAGCAGAAGTGAACATCTTAGAAAGCTCTGAATCGCTGTTGGACACCCGGGGATTGTTTGTTCAAAAAGGAGTGAGACAATTGCCCTCACTGGGCATTGACATTAATGACAGTAGTTAGAGGAGTGGGAATGAAGTACATATTATATGTGTTTTAGGGTTAGTCATTTTTTCTTTTTTCTGTTCCAGTGGAAATGGTCACATCCTTTCCTTTCAGCTGATGTGACTTGTAAGATCACAGTTTGAAGCCCTCTCATATCACAAGGACTGTTCCCTAAGTTTGGCTATAATAAAGAAATTGGTCCCATCTGAAAGCCAACGGGGTACATTGCTCAACAATTTTACTACTAAAAGTAAAAACTAGAAGCTCAAGAGGAAGCATCATTGTATTAAATTCATTTCTCCTTCTTCGGGACAATTCTTTAAATACTTGAAAATAGTATCATTTTCCCCAAACCGTACAAGATTGTTATACTGAAGCAGCCTTTAAGATCACCCTGTATCTTTGTGTAGGCTGTGGAGAAGGAAATGCTAAAACCTACTGGCACTGATTTTAGCTGGGTTAGGAATTTTTAGCCACCTAAAAAAATTTTCCTTTTGAGGACATGTTGTACTCATGACCCTTTATATAGCATTCAGAATGAGACCAGCTGACATGCTGACATTTACTAAATAAACACAACACTCCATGCTATTACTAGCTCATTTAATCTCCACCACAATTCTACAACGTATAAAGCATTATTATCTCTAGTGATAAAGAAATGGAGGAATTAAAAAGCATATTCACCCAAAGTCACTCAACTGGTCAGAGAACTAGAACTTGGTCCCATGTCTGACTCCAAAGCCATGGTCTTAATCCTCATACCAGAGAAATGTTAAGGACAGTTTCATGGCTAATATCAAAAAAATCCTTTATAAATTTTTTATCAAAATTCCACTAAGAGAGAAAAGTTGTAGATACATATAATTACACACTTCTACATGTATATAATCCTAATTTGAAAGATGTATTTTAATTATGTTCGCTGAAGGAGGAGATTAAACATGCAGAAACCAATATAAGTCATCTGGAATCAACAGAAGGAGCACTGAATCTCCAAAAGAATTATGACCAGTTTTATTCTTTGGGGTTGATTTCAAATTCACTAAATTTGAAACATTTAATATTTCCCTTTTAAAGTAAGATAAGAGGGATCCCTGGGTGGCGCAGCGGTTTGGCACCTGCCTTTGGCCCAGGGCGCGATCCTGGAGACCCGGGATCGAATCCCACATCGGGCTCCCGGTGCATGGAGCCTGCTTCTCCCTCTGCCTGTGTCTCTGCCTCTCTCTCTCTCTCTGTGACTATCATAAAAAAAAAAAAAAAAAAAAAAAAAAAAAAAAAATTTAAAAAAAAAAGGAAAAAAATAAAGTAAGATAAGAATGTATCTAAATCCATACGAATATGGCATCCGCCGGCCAAATGTGGCTATTTAAATTTAAAGTAAGATAGAATAAAACTTCTATTTATTTTTATTTTTTTAATATTTTATTTATTTATTCATGAGACACAGAGAGAGAGAGGCAGAGACACAGGCAGGCTCCATGCAGGAGCCCGATGTGGGACTTGATCCTGGGACTCCAGGACCACGCCCTGGGCCAAAGGCAGGTACTAAACTGCTGAGCCATCCAGGGATCCCCAGAATAAAACTTTTAAATATTAGTTCTTCAGTCATACAAGTGCTGATCCAATTGGAACAAAGAACTAAGAAAGTAATGCTTTTATCAAGGATGCTCTACCCTATGTCTCTCCCCCATGCACAGTCTCTGTCCTCCTACCCCCTCTCACAGCTACGCCCTTTGGAAGAAGATAAACTGTTTGTCATTTTCACATTATCTTTAACAGGATCCAGTCGACAAGTTGTCTGTTCAAATGAAGATAAAGGCTGGCCAAATAGGAACTGACATTAAGACTTAAGGGTGAGCACTGGGGCTCTTTTAACATCAGCCAATGGCATATTTCAGGAGACATCATTGAGAGCACATATTTCATTGGTGACTTGAGTGCTTCCAGATTACATGGGAAGAGGAAGAGTTTCAAAACAGACAGCTTTTTGAAAAGCATGACATCTGAACTGAAAGAAATACTGTGAGGTAAGAACAAGATGCAGAGATGAACAAAGCAATGAGAATTTACATCTATAAAATCTTTTTGTAAAGTGAGGTAAATAGGATGGCTTCTTTCCTTATTCTACTCAATCCCAATTTTTATTATACATGTAAAGAATTTTAGATAATTATTTTATACCCATTATGAAAACAAGAGGACGGGATTATCATACTTAACAATTTCTATAAATGAGTTATAAAGGAGTTTGCATTTTTAAAATGGGAGGTTGAGCAAGATGGTAATTTAGATTGTGAACCCATTAAGCAGGAGTAGGCTCATGTTATGCTTTGTCCCATTTTTAGGAGTTGAAAGTGGTTTCAGTGATAAAGACTGGTATCAGTGGCATCATTATTTTAAATAGCATTAATGATTTTGATAATCACAATAACATTCATCAACTCTAATAAGGGCTTTGGAGTTTGCAAGTGGTTTGCTTAAGTCTATTTAATATCTACTTAATAAGGCTTTTATGCAAGATGTTTGACTTAAATTCTTTAAAAACATTGTATAGTATATTTAAAAAATTGAAAAATAAATTTCAAAAAAAGATTTTGTGTCTATTTCAAAAGAAAAAGAAAATTGGTTATTTGGAGGTATGGGTTAGAATGTGTGAGAATTCTTTCTTTCTTTCTTTCTTTCTTTCTTTCTTTCTTTCTTTCTTTCTTTCTTTCTCTTTCTTTCTTTCTTCACATGGAAGTTAAGAATATTTATGGCAAAACCACAGCACGCTGGAAGAAATTATCTGCTATTAAGGTTTTTATGTTAAAAACATTTCTACAGTATGTTTGTGTGTGTGTGTGTGTGTGTGTATAAACATTTCCCTACTACTTTGAGGTTATCATTGTATAATTTTTCCTCCCTCATACACAAGTTGTGAATTTCCACAAGTGCGGAATAATGCCTAATGCTTGATATTTTTTAATTGACTACATTTCATGAAAATTCTATTATGATGATAAACAGAAAGAGCCAAACAACATTCAATATTTAATCCTTTATATAATTAACTTTGTTTATGATCTGTTAGCCTATTAACCTCTATCCATCAACATTAATATAATACCTGCATTGTATGTTCATATACTACATACACTATTGAGAAACAAAAAAAATCACATAGCATGTGTATGCATTCTAAAATATTTCTCTAGTCATATCTTGAAGAAAAATTTGTGATGATTACATAAGGTAATGATTGTTCCGTTATCTCTCAATCTCTCTTTTTATATTCAATCTTTTTTGTTTTTATATTGGCAAGTTGATTGGTAGTGTATTGGAAATATACAACATTTGCCTCATTCAATTATTAAGTAGTCCTCTATTTCCTTGGTCACAAATGTCTAACTCAGTGATTGAGTGGCCTCCAAAACATTGCCAGAGGGTAGGCATGAGGAGAGGTTGGAACTGACATATGTGCTGTGCATTGCCTGTATAAGTACTGCCCATTCTTTTAGTACCTGCAGTTCCTTGGAATGGTGCGGCACCTGGAAAAGGTTAATGAGCATAGAGACTTTCAGGCATAATGCAAATTACAGACAGACACTACACAGACATCGATATACAGACAAGCAACATGCACGCTGCAGGCACACTACAGGTGGCAGATATTACTGCAGCTCTAGCATTGGCATATCTTACAGAAAAATATATTATCTATTTTTTTTCCACCTTAGTGAGATACCATTTTCAAGTACTATTTTTAAAAGAGGGAGAAAATTGTTTTTCAACAGTTTTTAGGTATCCTAGTATATATTTAGCTTGCATTGCAACCAGATATTTATATTACCCTTTTTGTTACAAGTCATTAGAAATCTCCTCAACTTTATTAAATAGATAAATAGATCAATCAATCAATCAATCAATCCTAGTTCGTTTTTTCTAAAATAATTCTTTTTAAAGAAAGCCTGATTCATTTCCATCCAAAAAGTATTGAATGCACATTTCAGGCACATTGTCTCCACTATTTTAGATAAACATCTTTACTGCTAAAAATAAATCATGATCTAAATCATCTGCAATAAATATTTTAAATAGATGCAAACTCTCTGAGTTATTAAAAAGTAAATGAGGACTTTTTGATGAAATCAAATTTAAAGAAAAAATCAAGTTGTCAAGTTTTCTAAAAATCCTAAATTACTTGCCTTCAAAATTGCATTCATTGCTCTATGAGAATCATCAAGCATTAATGTACATGCATTAATACTACCATCATTGCAGAGGGCCTGCAGAGAAAGAGTTCTTCCATTCCCAGTTTCATTTTTTAAACAATATCTTGCTATTTTTGTAGCACTCAACACTAATACAGAAGTAATCAAATTAGAATTAGAGATTCATGTTGCAAACTTCAATTTGTATTGCTACAACATCAAAGTAAAAATATTTGCATATCAAAAAGTAAAAGAGGTGGGATTTAAGTTAATTTAGGGTCTTAAACGAAATTAAGTAGGCCTTGATGGTAAATTAAATGATAAATAGTTCACAAATATCAAAATTAAATATATTTATATTTTAAAAAAAATCTCAAGGCCTATGTACTAAATGCTAATGAAAAATGAATATCAGAAAAAGAATGGAATATGACAGTGCATATGGAAAATGTTGGGTTTCTCATATTCTGAGAATTGTTTAAATTTAATTCAGACTATAGTGTTTACAGCTATTTATAACCGAGAGTATGTAGGTGATAACTCAGAGTATGTAGGTGATAATTCTATATCTATCTATCTATTTTCTATCTAGCGCATAGTATTTGGAGCCTAATTATTCTCAATATTTCACCATGTGGGGACATATAATGGCTTTGAAATACTTGTGGGGATAAACATGCCAAATTAATGTGATTTCCAAAAAAAGGATTCCTCCTTTTATCACAGAGATTTTCATGAAATTTCCATCTGCTTGTCACAATGACTAAGGTTTTCATATTCCCTACTTGTGTGGTAATTCATATGGCCAAATTGGGAGAAACACAAAATTTTTATGAATGGATATTTTTGTGCAGTTCATGTCTATGTGCTTTCTAAGGAATAACATGTTTTCAAAGCTGCAAATCTGTCCTTTAAAATAATTCACATTCATGCTTTCTTTTAGCTCAGTCTCATCTTGACAGTGATTTAGTGAATGACCATCACTTGTAATATAATGCCTTCCCTAGAAATTAAATATTCCTTAATGTATCTAGGGGGCATTATGCTCTTTCTTCCCTGGCATACACTCCTAAATTACCCTAATATGTATGAGAAGCATTTTCTAGGTCATTAGTAAATAACTGTGCACTGATATTTTACTTTGTTGTTTCATATTCTAATATTTAAACTAAAACATATTCCTATGGTACTACTTTGAGATATATCTAAAAAATAAAATAACTAGATGTATTCAGATATATTTTATTTTTTAATATTATCTGTGTATTTGGAAAAGAAAGAAAATGCTATTTTATGAGCCATTCTCGTGGTTTTAAACTATGTAACATATAATTTGAGAAATGCTAATGACAAAATTTCCCAGAGATACTATAAATAGTATCCATAACATTTTATAGCTACTAAATGAGGTTCATGGAGCTAATTTGACATCTATAATTGGAAACATTTGAGGTACTAGCCAGGTGTTCTTACAGAAAAGAAATATCAGAAATAAGTAAACAAGAAAAAGAAAGGATTTTCAAGTGGAAACTTGGGACAAAATAGATACAGTTTATCACCTTCTTCTAACTTCCAGTTTTCAAGTGCTCTGTAAGTTATTAAATAATATTCAGATGGATAAGAGGGCAAAATAATGAGTATTACTTTCACTTATTAATGAAATAATATTATCCTTTGATTAAGTTTTGTTACTATTGCTGTTGTTTTTTGTTTGTTTGCTTGCTTTTCCCAGTGAGTTGGAAAAGGGGAAGATATGGGGGTTTGGCAGAACATTAATTAGTTTTCTCCATGACAAAATCAGAAAGGAATGGACTGAAGGAGTCAATCTCTCTAATCTACAACCTATGAGACTAATTTCCATGTAGGTGTGAAATATCACGACGTATTGTGGAATTTTAAGCCCAAAGACAAAGATATTCTCAAATGCATTCTGACTATATTAGAATAATTTTAAATTTTAGATAATAAAAATTAAATTGTTCAAGGATCACCTTTGTCATTGCTCAACCATTTCTTCATAATGATATAAAATTATTTATTTGTTTGTTTTTTGACAGGAGGCAAGTGAGTAAGGATTGTCTATACATTTCTCACAGCTTTTGATTTGATTTTAATATAACAGTGATATTTGTTTGCATGCTTTACCTAAGACCCTCATGGCTACCAGCCATTTTTATGGGAGATAATAATAATTCTATTCTCAGGAATATGAAGACAATTGTTTAAAAAAAGACCAAAATTGACCTTTTGGGAAGACAGGACAGAGATATGCATATTAATGTAATCAGTAGCTGTCACTTAGAAGACAAGGAAAAATCCACTGCAGGCCAAACAAAACTGAAACTTAGATGTCTACAACTCAATAGAAATTATTAATAATAGAAGGGAAATTTCAGCTTTTAAAGAACTCAATATATGAATTAAATTTTCCTTGTTTTTAGAAAGATTAAAAATACCCATCTCAAATCTCTTGACTATTCCAAGCAGAAATTATGAAGTTTTTCAAGATGATTCTCACATAAGACTAAGCTTTGGTTTAAAAGGTTACAATAATTAGTACATTCTTGGATGATGAAGTTTTGCATTGAAAACCATTGTAGTTTATCACAGGATAGAAAAATGGTAGTACATTCATTGGTTATTTAAAAAACTAAATAGACTAGAAGAAATAAAAATAAGATGACAAGGTAATGGACTATTTAAGATTAGATAGCTCAAACTTTCCTTTTGCAAAGGAAATGAAAGCCATAATAGTTAATGCTTTGCTCAGGGCCACACATCCTACAGCAGAGCCAGGAATCAATCACAGTTTTACTAATTCCAAGAATAGGGAATTATGCTTATTTTGATACGAGAATCAGTAAGCTGAAGGAAAATCAACTGAGAATGGGTGATGGTCTATTCTGTGGTAGGAACTATGGTACAATGCATTTCCAAGAAATAGAAGATTCAAGACCAAATCTAGAGTTCCTAATCCAGTACATGTTGTTACAACAGCAGGGGTAGGAAAACACTCCAATGGCAAAGATTCTTAGATGTTTATAGGAGAGAAATGAAGGCCAACCTTTAACCACTTCAGAGATTTTTCTGTTTCAGTGTAGTCTGTAGTTACAACACCAGACTCTACATTAAAACTAACTTCTGCATATTGATCCCTTCCCCTCAGCTCAACTTTACCTCCCTCAGAGTCATGCAGTTCTTTTGTGTATTTTATATACTATTATCAATTAATGTATTTGAACTTAGGGTGTGTTTTACTGATTCCCTTAATCCTCGAGCTCTGTAAACAATGAACATAATTATTTTCTTCAAGTCCAACAATCTCAGCACCATAGATACTAGTGCAAGATCATTACTTGCTACCGTAAGAAGCCTCTGTATAGGCAGTCTCATGAATTTATTACAGAGCAAGTGGAATACTTTTTGTTAAATCCACGCAAAGACTTTCTTCCACTCAGTGGTGTGGGGCACCATGACAGCACTGAATATCAACAGACAAACGGAAATATACTGTTACAATGCTATTATTAGTATTTATAACAGCTCTAGTGCTCTTGATAAATGAAGCCACATTAATTAGTTTCAAGATCTTATTCTCACTTTGGCATATCCACTAGCACTTCTGAACATGCAATTAAAATATTTCAAAATGTCACTTATGTTTCCATTCTACAAGAAATGCATACTGATTATGGCCACTTGATTGGACTAGGTCAGATATATACATTTAGAAGTAAAAATACGTTAACAGTTTAGTGGTTAAGAAATCTCACCTACATTGCTTGCAATAAAAAAAAAAGAAACTGATGAGAAATAAAACTATCGATGATCATCCAAATGTACAATGACAATATTTTTCTGAATAGAAAATGTTTCCTGTTATGCAATTTGTCTAAAGGTTTCATCCTGGTAAGTTTGCTTTCCTTTTATTTTGGAAAATGTAAAATCAGTGAGGAGTTTTGACGACAATCAGTGACAATGGACAGTTTTTGACATTCCATAAGTTAAATTACCTCTTTAGGAGACAAACAGTATAGTTGATTTGAAGGTTTGATGGTAGCCCATGTACTGGCTTTAGAATTATCACTGACCCTTAAATATTTGGAGATTATTTTTCATCTTTGTCCAGTGAATACCAAACATATCTTAGTTCATAGAAAGCATAGTTTAAAATAAAACTGTTACTTTTTTTCCCTTTTCCATTGAAAATAAAACTAAATTATAGATTAGACAGATGAAGAGAGAGATGAAAATATACATGCATGCATACAGATATCTGTGTGTCTATAAGAACTGTTGTAATCTTTTTTTTCTAAGTTATCTGGCCAGTGTAAGTCCAACTTGACTTCTTGGGTAGAAGTAGTCAGAAATGAAAGTAAAGCTACAAAAGGGGCACCTGCAGCTACCTTCCTGATCCTAGCAAGAGGCAAAAGATGTCTGGATTAAGTGTAGAGGCAGGAATGTTCTAGGTGCTTATCAGGATTAGACTCAAGTGTTTGTCCAATCCTGGAGTTGTGAAAGACTGGAGAAGAGGTGACAGTAGGGGAAGAGCAGGTGAGGGGAAGTTACTGTTAAATGTGAGTGAGGTCAGTAAAGTTGCTGGAAAAAAAAACACAACCCAGAAATGCCGACACCCTCCATGGCATCTTACACATTACGTAGAGCATGTCTTACACATTAGGCAAAGGATTAGGAGCCATTTTGCTAATTAATTTGAAGAGGAGAACATTTGAAAAGCAATTCTGGAATTAGAAGTCTGAGTAGTAATGAGAGCTTCCACAGGAAGATCAAATCAAACCTCAGGGTCAGGCCTGAATGGGACCAGGGTTCTGCCTCAGCTGGATGAGAAAGTACCAAACACCCTCCTAACAGGAAACACCAGAGCGTTCGTGGACCCACCAGGAAAAGTGACATGAAGGAGACATATGAGCAGAAATGGGGAGAGAAGTTGGAGGTGGGGAGCTTGCTGGAAAAGCTTGTGAAGATTTCTAAGGAGAGGTGTTCATGAAAGGGAGGAAAGTGGAGAATGACTCGACCTGCCTCTCCAATTTTTCCTCCGCACACTCCCCTTTGCTCTGATGCCCCTGCATTTCTCTGTTTGTGCACCAGCAATAGAAAGAGAACAGAGCCTGGCCCACAAAGGTGAATGCTACTCTAAAGTGCAAAAGATATGAATTCTGACTATCTCTATGCTGGGTATAAAATGAATGAGAGTTAACATTTAAAAAAAAGAAAACCTCAGTGACATAGAGCACAAAGCATTTTCCATATCAGATCGGCATTGGCATCAGAAGTCTTCACAGAAAGGATCAAGGTTAAGAAGGGTGAAGACTGAATCCTTTATTATTCTTGGATGCTGTATTATAATACATAAACTGATATATTCTATTAATTTAAAAGAGGATCTTTGAGGAGCTTGTACTTTATTCAGTGATAGAAGACGGGCTTTTTATTGTCTAAAATTGATTTGATTTCTAATAAAATATTTGCTTCAACCTTGGGCAGCAAGGCAGCAGATAGTTCAATGTGAGACAGTAATATTATGAAAAATTGTGGTACTTTTTCATGCAGCTCAAAGCCTCCCATGTTATCCATCAAATTCATTTCCCTTGTAACTAAATCTGTCATAAATCTAGGCATCCAAAAATGAAATATGTTTCCTAACAATAATCTACTGTCAATAAACTTAATAAAGCCTTCAAATGATACACCACTTTCGGGGGGTTTTAAAATGCTTCTCAAATAAATTATTGATCTTGGAAGTTGAAGATGATAGTAATAATAATCTACAAATAGGAAGATGAGGTACGGGGAGGATTAATTTGTTCTAGCCATTGGAATTCTACTTTTCTTTTAATTTTTCGTAATTATAAACAAACAAAATCATAGGTAAATGCACATTCTCTTAGAATTTTTATTTAGTCTACACAAAATTAACCAAAATTGATTCCATTTTTAAACAAAATTAAGAATTGTTGAAAAACTTGAAGTAAATTTTAGGAATGAAAAAAAAAGCAGTTTTAACTACAATTATGAATTTTTCCCCCTCACTCAACAATGAATGAATCGACTTGTATCTGGGTGACTATGGTACCCCATTCTTTTCTTTACAAGCCTTGTGTTTTTTCTCTTCAGAATCCATTGAAGAAAATACAATATTAATATTGAAATTAGGAATAAATCTTAATGTTCATGTTTGGCTTCTTTTACATCTGTCACTATCTATTGCCTAGACTAAATTTTGTGAGGCATGGAAAGAAATCCCATGTTTGTCCCTAGTAGCTAAATATATTCTTCTCAGGGAAAAAAAAAAAAAGAAGAGTAAAAAACTATGCGTTATATGCATTATAAAATCTCAGTTTTAATAATGATCTTGTGAGTTTCAGATTAGCATGTTTGAATTATTAGTCTGATACTTAGGAAAATATGTATTTTGTTACCATAAGGCTCTAGTGTAAATAGTCATGTTGAATACTTTTAACCTACTGTTATTTTACGTGAGGCTCATAAAGTGTTAAGTGAATATTAACATCCCATATTATCTTAAAGCCAGATGCATCTTTAGCCTCTATATGAGGAAACAAAGAAATCAGAAGGACCCTTATTTTTAAAAACAAGTAACACTATTGATCTAATAGTCCAAACACAGGAGGTACAGTTGTTACAACTGTTAACATCACTGTGGCAACAATTATCTTTTATAGCAATGTTCCAACATGTTCTCAGGGTGGGGGCCATTATGCCATATCAGGGTATAGGAAAATGAACATCATCGGACTGAGGGTTGTGACTAAAAACTTGCTAGAGGGTAACAGGAGAAGCAGTTTGTGTGGAAAGAACATTCACTACTGAAAAGCGTGGTCCAACACGTACTAAAGAACATAATTCATTGTGTGCATGCTTATGATCAGATACTGGGAGAGATACAAAGGTAATAAAATAGTACCTGACTTCGAGGGCCTTTCCATCTAATTGGACACGAAGTGAGGAGGAGGCAAAAATATTAGGCAATGAGACTAAAATCAAGGCTGGAACTCCAGATCATATGATACTGCCTGCCATACGGTATGTGCCAGGAGAGTATTGTTTGAGAGTGAACAAAGTCTATGGTAAGATTTGGAACAGAACACATTTTTCTATTATCTAAATAGAAATTTATATTTTGTATTTTGATTACGTTAAAATACAAAACTCAAACCATTTTTGACCTCTGATTGTGATAGCCAACCAGCACTGAAGTTTGTGACATTGGTCTTCTCATGATCAATTCTCATTTTTAACATTTTCTTATTTGGCAATAGTATTAAACAAATTATCAGTCAAAGATTCAGCTTTCAGGTCAAGCCAACATACTTTTTAAGGGATCCTTCATTCCATCTATTTGATGATGCACTGATCTTTCCTCATCCATAAAAACTAAAGAGTCCCAAATATTAAACATAATTTGTTTTGTGGTTTTGCTTAATAATGAAATCATTTTAATTAATATCTGGAGATATTTTCTCTTGCTATATTTAAGACTGGCTTTTCATCCCTTTATTTAATTTCCATGAAAGCTGAGTCTTTATTATTTACCAAAAAGTGAACAAAATAGCTTGAATTTTTGGCAATCATTCACATGTCATATATTAATTATTGATGTATTTTGTTACAGACATTGCTAAAGCAAAAGAAGTATATGGACATTTACTAAATGCTAGATATTATTGCATAATGTGATTGGTACTTTTAACCCTCACAACTTTGAACATGTTATTATTCCAATTTTTTTGCAGATAATGAAATCAAAGCTCAGAAAGATTAAATAACTTGCCTGCGGTCACATAGCTAAGATTTGAACATAGGTAACTTTGAACCAAATCATTTCTCACTAAATCACAGCACTTTTTTTAAATTTTTTTTTTAATTTTTATTTATTTATGATAGTCACATAGAGAGAGAGAGAGAGAGAGGCAGAGACACAGGCAGGGGGAGAAGCAGGCTCCATGCACCGGGAGCCCGATGTGGGATTCGATCCCGGGTCTCCAGGATCGTGCCCTGGGCCAAAGGCAGGCGCTAAACCACTGCACCACCCAGGGATCCCAATCACAGCACTTTTCAATACAAGAATATTTTATTTTTATTTCAAAAATTGTGTTTGCTTATTTATTTATTTATTTCACAAAGAAAGAGAGAGAGAAAGAACAAGAAGGGGGAGCAGCAGGCAGAGGGAGAAGCAGGGTCCCTGCTGAGCAGAGGGCCAGACCTGACCCAAAGCTTGATCCCAGGACACTGGGATCATGACCTGAGCTGAAGCCAGACACTTAACCAACTGAGCCACCCAGGACCCCTCAATACAAGAATATTGTCATAAATAAAAATGTTTACATTCTTCTGACAGTGCAGTTGTATCAACTGTCAAACCCAGTGCTAAGGTTCTACTATTGAGGCTTGAAATACTTCTTACCATATAATGTGGTATGGAAACAATATTTGGAAAATAATCAGGGATCTATAGACATTCATTTCATTTTACAGATGAGAAAATTCAGGCTCAGAAAGGGGAAGTCTGTTGCTCAAGGTCACAAGTATTCTGGAGGCTGAGCCAGAGTTGAAAACCAGTTCTCCTGGGTACTAATAGCTGTTGATAAATTTAAAATACAGTTTCTTATGCATTCATAGGATAAGAAAGTCAGAACCTGTGAACTCAGATTTTTCAAAGAATATCCCTACTATATATATATATATATATGAATTGGGCCATATATGTAACATTTAGTTCAGTGCAGCATTATAAATGACCTTTGGATGATGCTCATAAAATACAGCCAATCAGCAACAGAAATTCAGAGTATCCAAGAGAAATAATGAGCTAGAAATTTTTGTTTTTACATGAAGATAAGGGGCACGTGCATGTCTCCATCAGTATATGTGCAATGGTCACCACCATATTATTTAAGTACCAAATAATACACATTTCAAAATGGTTAATATGGGTCTTTAAGAGGGAAAAGACAATTGTTCAAAGTTCTTAACACATTGAAAGCATCTGATTGATAACTTGCCAGCAATACTGACAGGATCAGGGAAGGAGGAGAAAACCAGAAGTTAGGCTTCATGATAAAGAGTCACAGGCCTCCGTGAAACCTCCCTGCCTCTCACTGTAATGAGGAAAAGACAGAATGAGTAAGTGGAATCCTGAAGTGGAATTCAGATAGAGACATTCTGAGAACAACACAGTGCTGGCAGTTTTGCATTTGGTGGTATTTCTTATCTCTTATACTACTCCCATATTCCAAAGCTGGCTGAAACTCAAGTCATAATTTCCAAACACACGCACTCCACCCAGATACGGGAGGCAAGGAGAGAGAGGAAGAAGAAAAATGTTGTCTCCAGAAGAAAGTCTTCCTTTGTTAGATGAGACTGGTCCTACCCTGACTTCAAAACACCTAACTGGGGACGCTACAGATGGCAGTGGGCCAGCCAAATGACCTGGGGAACGAGGTAGGGGGACAGGAGAGAATGAGAAGAGGGGCAAAGAAGATTTAGGACAAATACAAAGGTGACAAGGAGAAAGGAACCTAGTGTTAAAGAATCTGGATGCTAGTTCTAACTTCTACAGATACAAAAACTGATCTCAGTATTGCTAGGACTTTTTTTCATATCTGTGTATATTGGAGGCTCTTAAAGGAAAATAGTGGTGCCTGCTTACTTACCAATATCATCTGTTTCATGAGGTGGAGGTCTTTAAACTTAAATTTATCCAGATAAAAGTAAAATAACCACACATTTTCATTGGCAATGAAAACTGACAAACACAGCGTGTATTTAAATAACTTGCTATTACTTATGAAACAAAATTTAATAAATTGACTTAGTTTAGCAGTTACTCAGTTTCCAGGTGAGCTATTAATGATCTTTAATGAAATAAAACAATTCTTGAAGATCAAGCTCTAGAATTGCTTTTCTCTACTTAACAATGGCTTTTGTTGTAATTCTAAGAACAAGATTAGATATTGGCTATAGGACTTTGTCAAAGGCAACCAAACATTTTCCCATGGAGTTGTATTTACTGGCTTTCCCTTAGACATTTTATATTAAAAGTAGATATCAGCCCTCCTGGAGGTGTTACAAATCAGTGTGTGATTTAAGAGATTGATTTTTGGAAATGTTAGATATTAAGCCCAGTGATATTGCTATTGCATTTGTTAACCAGGGAAATCCTAATTGCCAGGAGATGGGCACTTATGAATAAACATATTATGAGGGTCATAATTTTTTTCAAAGTAGGATAAACGCTCACCTGAGCAGGTAGGGATTGACCAAGGGTTTGAAAGACTAATGGAAATGCTGCAGGGGTGGTGGGGGTGTGTGGCCAGAGACCATAGGACTGCCTGGGAAGCACGGAAGTTCCTATCTGATTTAAATACACTCAATGACGTGTAGGATGGGGCAGCTTTAACATTTATAGACAATAAGCATTGATAAATTTTAAAATAATTGCAGTTTCAGGCAGGTCAAAGGGCATTTTTCACGATTGTGACATGAAAAGCAAATCAATTCTAAGGTGCTATCAGAGTATGAAGTGTTCAGTAGCTAAACATGAATGAATGAACGAGACAAATCGGGAAAACTAGGATCATCTTCTTCTGTAAAATACATGTAGCTTAAAAACATAAAACAAAGAAGCACAGGTAATATTATCACCTCCAAGGAATGTCTGCTGCTGATCGCGTGGACAGTTAGTAGACTTCCTGGGCTATAGAAAAACGCTGAGAGTATCAGGCGGGGGTTTGCACGAGTAAAAGTATTCTTAGACCACAATGATTCCCAACCACTACCACTACCTGTAAAGGGAGGGCCTGTATTTTTATTAGTAATCACGGAGAAAAAGGATTTGAGTGATTTTGAATATGCAGTAATTACTCATTTTTTTTTTTAGAGCATGCCAAAGGGATACGTCCTCTCTGGGAATCTTCTTCAGGGCTGTTTTATAAGCCAATCTAGGAGTGGTTTGAGGCAGTCAGTGTTTTAAGTGAACTTTAAGCCTTCTCCAGTTCCTGGTGGGAGGACACACACATACACATACCAGGGGGGAAAAGAGAGAGAAAGAGAGAGAGAGAGAGAGAGAGAGAGAGAGAGAGAGAGAGGCAGGCAGGAGTCAGGTAGGGGAGGGAGGGTGAATGAAAGGGAGAAAAACCAGAATGGATTTGAAAAGTGCTCCTTTGTCTCTCCACTTCTCCGAGGATTGTTCTGCTCCTTGAAATCTCTCTGCTGACAGTCAGGCTGGCTGACAGCTCCAAAATCAGACAGTCACAGGCTGCAGAAGTGGAGTGCAGCTGCCTCCTTGCCCTGGTGATTCTTCCTGGAGAGATAGCATCTCTGTGCTGAACTTAAGCTATTAAGAGCAAGAAAGACTGGGAGAGAAATAGAAGCCGACTAAATACAGGGACTCTTTCTTGTGTAGCTGTTACTAATTCCTTCCAGTTTCCTGTCCTCCACCTGCTTCCCACCCCAACAGCTCTGCCTCCAAAATAGCCCCCATAAAATATCATTAAAAAGGAGTGATACTCCAGCATTTTTTACAGGTTTGCTTACATTAAATGCAGCCCCACTACAGAGACTTCTGAGTGGGCCTCTCCTTTCCAAAGGAGGTTGTAAAATACTAACTCACATGCTTAATTTGCCTTGGCACTCCTGGATATTTTGGTTAATTATCAGAAATTAGCTTGAGGGAAAGATTAATCTTTTTACTTAGCCAACACACAACTGGTCGTTTCTAGTTAGGCCAGCCCCTTGACGGCTTCCACTACTTCCTAGCATGATCAAGGAAAATGGGAAGCTTACGAGGTGAAAGCATCTGTGAGCCAATTTAGTTCATTAGGTATCTAACTTTGGCTGTGAAATAAAGACAGCTCAAATTAAAAAAAAAAATCTTTCATATTTAGTGAGAAAGTATTAAGCTTTAACAGAGAATTTCTGTTTTGTTTTCCTCCCCAGCTGACCCGACGTTATATTTCTGGTGACCAGAAGAGAGGAGGCCACATTTAAAAAACAAAGAAAGAAAGGAAGAGTGCCAGGATCAGATTTCTTCCACAGACACCTGAACTTAGGACTTGGCTGGAGAAACAAGAAGGTATGTAGGAGCATTTTTTCTTCAAAGCGATTGTCCAGGACACTTGGGTTAAGTGACAGGAGTATCTGCCACAGGTTTGGACCTTCCACCCCCATAGATACTCCTTGTCATTGCTGGTAGGCTAGAGATCGAACAAGCCTTGCTTTATCTAAAAGTCAGATGGAAAAAGCAACGTTTTCCAGCAAATTTCAGGTGATATTTATTACTTTTTTTTTTTTTCTTAGAGGGAAAGTAACTCAACCTATTTGGGTAATTTTGCCAAGGCAAAATGGAGAGTTATTTTAATAGAAATTACTAAAATCTCCACCCTCAAGTACAAACTAGATACAAGGGGATATGAACTAAGCTTTAAGAAAAAGAGGGAGAAAAAGAGAGAGAGAGAGAGAAGGGGGAGGAAGAATGGGAGAGCTGACCTCCAGTACCAGAGGGGTCATGGTAAATCTTGTTCGGTGCAGTTTGTTCACACTTACATCCTTTACCCACTACCCTGCTGCCATTACCACCACCAGCCTCCCATTTAGTACATTCAATTTTTTGTCTCCCTCCTCAAGTCTCAATTATGATTTATTTTTCTTGTGGCACGCAACAAAAACAATCTGCCTAAACTTCCAATACGATAGTGTTCTCTTCAAGAACTGCAGGCAGTCCTTCATCAGGCTCAAAAGTAATCCTCTTGCTGTCCTGTGAAGGGGTCTAGGTTTTAATCGAAACACATTTATCCAAACCCATCTCCCCAAATACTACTCTCTCCAAACCAATCTGCCCCCTTGTTCTCCAATATATCAGAGCATTTCCCAAACTCCGCTTAGACTCACTCTTTGAGTCCCTTCCATTTAACCTTTCACCTATCCAACATCCTAGCCAGGCTGTTTCTGGCATTTCCCACCATCTCTCCCTACACTTGCCATCCTTTTTAATTTTTGTCTCTATCATATACTTGGTCACTTAAGAGCAGATTTACTAGGAGTTTCATTTGTGGCCAACAATATGCCCCCATATATTCTAGGGAATTTGTTGCTGGGTGTCTTATTTTCTCAATCGTGTCATCTTTTGAGAGGTCATCAAAGATTTCAACCATTTCCTCACATCTTGTAGTCACACCGAATATTGATTTCTCCTCTAGCATGTGTTCAAGAAATATTTGTAAGAATGAAACTATCTACACTAGGAGGAAATAAACACGATGGCACACAAGGTGGTGAGAGGTACATTTTAGAATTAGTTCATTTGAAGAGGAGTATGAGTTTATGCTGTCAAGTGAGTCCAACTCTGTGGGGTGGGGTGGGGTGGGGTGGAGCACAGATGAGATAGACGAGGCCTGATTGTACCTAAGTAATTATATGTCATGCTAGGTGGTATAAAGCTTTGGGTGTGGGATGATGTGGGTGAGGCCAGTGATTTTATGAGCAAAATAAGATCTGTGAAGTGTAACAGAGTTTTAGAGATAATTTGTGCTGTAGAAGGCAACTACATTAAAAATAGGCTGGGCATTATAATAGTTTGGATTAGCTCATTCTTTGTAAGAGTCATATGCTCATTGGAAGATCTGTTGAATGTGTTCCTGACTTTAAACTTTGGAAAGGACTTGAATAGGTCACACTAAACTTTATTTTCTAGATGACAGGTGGCCTCCCGATGTTTACCTCTTACAGTCACCATCTTAACTGTGGGAGAGACTTAGAATGGAAATAGCCTCGAGGGCTGGGGAAACAAACTTACACACAAAGTATTAAAAAACCAAATAAAACCAATACAAGCGTACCTTGTTTTCCTGGGTTTCTCTTTATTGCATTTCACAGGTACTGTATCTTTTACAAACTGAGGGTTTGTGGCAACTCTGCATTAAGCAAGTTTATTGGAGCCATTTTTTTCCAACAGCATTGCTCACTTCATGTCTCTGGGCACATTTTGGTAATTCTTGCAGTATTTCAAAGTTTTACATTATTATTAAAATTGTTATGGTGATCTGGGATCAATGATCTTTGATGTTACTATGATAATTTTTTGGGCACCATGAACCATGTCCATGTAAGATGGGGAAAGTAGGCAATAGATGGGTATGTTCTGACAGATAGACTGTTTCCCTATCCTCCTCCTTCTCCTCAGGCTGCGCTATTGCCCCAAGATGCAGCAATATGGAAATGAGGCCAGTTAATAAGTCTAGGATTGACTTCTAAGGATTCAAGTGAAAGGAAGATGGTCACACATCTCTCACTTTCAATCAAAAGCTAGAAATGATTAAGCTTACTAAGGGAGACTTGTCAAGGGCCAAAACAGGTTGCAAGCTAGGCCTCTTGCCCCAGTTAACCGAGTTGTGAATGCAAAGGAAGAGCTTTTAAAGGAAATTAAAAGTGCCACTCCAGTGAACACACAAATGATAAGAAAGCAAAACAGCCTTCTTGCTGATACCGAGAAAATCTGAGTGGTCTGGAGGGATCAAACCAGACACAACAGCTCCCTAAACCAAAGCCTAATCCAGAGCAAGGCCCTGACTCTCTGCAATTCTGTGAAGGCCGAGAAAGGTGAAGAAGCTGCGGAAGAAAAGTCTGAAACTAGCAGAGGTCGGTTCATGAGATTTAAGAAAAGAAGCCGTCTCTAGCATAGAAGAGGGCAAAGTGAAACAGCGGGTGCTGATATAGAAACTGCAGAAGATCTAGCCAGGATCATTCACTAAGGCGGCTGCACTAAACAGCAGATTTTCAATGTAGATGAAACAACCATCTACTGGAAGAAGATTTCATCTAGGATTTACATAGCTAGAGCAGAGAAGTTAATGCCTGGCCTCAAGACAGGCTGGCCCTCCTGTTAGGGGCTAATGCAGCCGGTGACTTTATGTTGAAGGCAATGCTCATTTACCATCCTGAAAATCTTTGAGCCCTTGAGAATGATGTTAAATCTACCGGGCCTGTGCTCCATAAATAGAACAACAAAGCCTGCTGACAACACATTTGCTTATTAGCATGGTTTACTGAATATTTTAGGCCCACTATGGAGATGTACTGCTCAGAAAAAAAAAAAAAATTAAAAAAAAGGAAAGAAAGAAAGAAAGAAAGAAAGAAAGAAAGAAAGAAAGAGAAAAGAAAAGAAAAGAAAAGAAAAGAAAAGAAAAGAAAAGAAAAGAAAAGAAAAAAAGAGAAGGAAGGAAGGAAGAAGAAAGAGAAAGAAAGAAAGAAAGAAAAAAAAGAAAAAAAGAAGAAAGAAAGAAAGAAAGAAAGAATATTTCTTTTTATTTTTTAATTTTTATTTATTTATGATAGTCACACAGAGAGAGAGGCAGAGACACAGGCAGAGGGAGAAGCAGGCTCCATGCACCAGGAGCCTGACGTGGGATTCGATCCTGAGTCTCCAGGATCGCGCCCAGGGCCAAAGGCAGGCGCCAAACCGCTGCGCCACCCAGGGATCCCGAAAGAAATAATATTTCTTTGAAAATATTACTACTCCTTGACAATGCATCTGGTCACCTATAAGCTCTAATGGAAATGGATGACATTAACATTGTTTTTGTGCCCACTAACACAAAATCCATTCTATAGCACATGGGTCTAGGAATAAATTTGAGTTCTCAGTCTTATTATTTAAGAAATACATTTTGTAGCTATAGCTGTTGCAGGCAGTGATCCCTCCAATGGATCTGGGCAAGGTAAATTGAAAAGTTTCTGGAAAGGATTCACTGTTTTAGATGCCATTAGTGACAAAACATGAGAGACTCCTAACTCTGGGAAATGAACAAGGGGTAGTAGAAGGGGAGGAAGGCAGGGAGGATGGGGTGATTGGGTGACAGGCACTGAGGGGGGCGCTTGATGGGATGAGCACTGGGTGTTATACTGTATGTTGGCAAATTGAACTCCAATAAAAAATATATATAAAAATATATTTAAAAAAAAGAAGAAAAAAGAATATTCATGATTCATGGGAGGAGATCAAAATATCAACATTAATAGAAGTTTGGGGGAAGGTGATTCCAACCCTCATGGATGACGTTGAGGAGTTCAAGACATCAGGAAGGAGCTGTAGTGGAAACAGCAGGAGAATAGGAGTGAGACGTAGGGCCTGAAGATGGGCCTGGATTGCTGTTGCCTCATGATAAAACTTGAACGGATGAGATGCTGTTGCTTATGGAGGAGCAAAGAAAGTTGCTC
This sequence comes from Vulpes lagopus, assembly GCF_018345385.1. NCBI lineage: Eukaryota > Metazoa > Chordata > Mammalia > Carnivora > Canidae > Vulpes > Vulpes lagopus. The sequence continues at coordinate 140,505,774 of NC_054827.1, forward strand.
TGAGATAGAATCCATTGTCATTTCAGACAACAGAGGATTTAGAACATCACACAAGCTTAGTTGAGAAAGCAGGGACGGGGTTTGAGAGGACTGACTCCAGTTATGAAAAAAAATGCTGCTGGGGGTGAAATGCTATCAGAAGCATCCCGTGCTCCATGGAAATTTTTCCTAAAAGGAAGAGTCGAATGACACGACAGATTTCAGTGTTGTCTTACTTTCAGAACTGGCCACAGCCACCCCAAGCTTCAGCAGCCGCCACCCTCATCAGTCAGCAGCAGCCATCAACATCTAAGAGCCTCCAAGAACCTCCACCAGCAAAAAGGATTATGACTTGCTGAAAGCTCAACAAATGGCTAGTATTTTTTAATGATAAAGAATTTTTTAAATTGAGATATGCACATTGTTTTTAGACATAATGCTATTATGCACCGAAGAGACTATAATAGAGTATAAACATACATTTTTATGTGCCAGGAAACCAAAAAAGTTCATTCAACTTGCTTTATCGCAGGGGTTTAGAACCCCACCCACAATCTCTCAGGCATGCCTGTAAAGTTAAAAGCTATCTGTACCAAGTCAGCGAACTGACTCATATCAAAAGAAACGCTATGTTAAATTGCCTTAATAGCCCACAAGTTTTAGCAACCACAAATGAAATATTGGTATTCAGATAAAGGAAAAATTAGAACACTTTTCATTTCCATAATAAGAATTCTAACAATTACACAGAGAATTATTTTAGTTATAAAGAGATCTTTCTTTTATCCTAAAAAAGTGATATGAGAAACATGCATTATCACAGAGACTAGGGCTTCTTAGATTTTCCATAAACGTTAAGCAAATTATAAGTAAAGTCATTTCAATATTTTACTAGCCAGATGAACTTTGTAGCTTACTATTTTAATCACTATTGACTTTTAATGGGGAACTAATGGGTCATGGGGCTGCTGCCAGGCCATCATTAAAAGGAGATATTGACCTAAAATGTACCACTTACTGGGCATCTTGGTCAAAAATATTTAAAAAAACACTGACAAGGATGCTTGTTTCAGCAAAGAGAAAGAGACAGACGGAGAGAGATGGGGGGCAGGGAGGAAGAGAGAGACAGGGACAGATATTCTGATTCAAAATTCGGGGGGCCCAGGGATCTACAATATTAATGAGGTGATTCTGATGCAGATGGCCTGAGGACTACATTAAAAAAAAAAAACTGATCAAATTTACAGGAGTTACCAATAAAGCTGGAATTACTGAGTCACAATTACCTGGGATATTTTAGAGAAATAATCCTGCCTAAACTTGATTTACATAAACACACAGCAGGTGTTTATTTTCTTATTGCTTTGCTGCCAGAATTTGCAGAGTAATTGGAGCCTTGGTTTCAGTCTACTTGGGATGTTGTTTTGTTTTGTTTCCCAGATTAAGAGACCTGAATATCACCTCTGCTTGTCCTTTCTTAAGGCTTCTCTGACTATATATGCATTTAGTTCATACAAAAAAAGTTAAGAAACTCAGAAGCAAACTTTCTTTAAGAGCTATCACCCTTCAACCCACACAGTTGCACCGTCTAAATCAGCTCTAGCTGGGGATTCTTTTGAGTATTTCGAATAATGTGGATCTGATAACTTAAAAAGTAGATAATTCTATATTTGGATAACCTGAATAATCCTAATGAGGAGCATGTAATATTTCTTCCCAGGACTTCACCTACCAAACTACAGGACCACTGACCTTAGAGCTAGAAATGTCATTTGTGTTTGAACCTACTCTACATTTTACATATGAGGAACCTGAAGCTTAGGGAGATGTGATGACTTTCACTACTTCACAAAACAGTATCTAAAAACCTGGACTCTTAATACTTCATGCTACAATGACACCCTTTTATATAGTGCTCTGTAGCTATAGGAAATATAATAAATCCCTCCTCCACTTGACAAATCTAGTTAATGGTTAGAAATATGTTTTGTAAAGCAGTGCTGAGAGCCTGGGATACATAGAAGTAGTAAAGAAAACAATGCTTTCTCCTCAGCTTCTAAAATGCAAGGGGGGGGATGTCTAGCACTTGGGGTACCTGGGTGGCTCAGCGTTTGAGCGTCTGCCTTCAGCTCAGGTCGTGATCCTGGTGACCCGGGATCGAATCCCGCATCAGGTTCCCCACAGGGAGCCTGCTTCTCCCTCTGCCTGTGTCTCTACCTCTCTCTTGTGTCTCTCATGAATAAATAAATAAAATCTAAAAATAAATAAATAAATAAAAAAGTCTGGTACTTAAAAGGTATCATTCAACTCATGGGAAGTATTATTTGTGCCAGGAAAAAAGCGAAACTACCACTTTGTCACACTTCTGTGCTGCATAATTTACAGTAAAATGCCTGGGGCGTAATAAATCTATTTCCAAATTGTTATTTTTAAAAACCCTATTTATACAACACTTACTATGTGCCAGGTACTGCATGAAAGACATGTGTGCGACTCAGGAGCAGGGAAAGCGCAGACTCTGTGGTCTGACCACCCGGGGTGAAAATATTTGGCAGGTGAAGGAGGCAAAGTGAATAGGCCTACAATAAAACCACATATTTCAGAGTTTTTAGCTACAGGTATTTCTTCTGCCTGTCTCTGTCTCTCCCCTCTCCTACTCTGACCTTCCCACCTCTCCCATCTTTCTTCCCAAGCAGTCTTGACTTCATGAGACTCAACATAAATTCAGCAAATGCTCTTAAAGATGAGGCTTAGGAAATGGCTTGCGAATATGGACGAGCTTCTAGATCCCTGCATTTTTTCAATGTGTCAGTCTTCACTGAAGACTCTAGGTAGAGGAACCCACGCCACTTCCTTGGGGTTTGTCAACATATTTCCTAAATTGCTTTCTCCAAGTTTCCTTTGGATACTGAAGGATTCTCAGTACAGGAATTTACACTCCTCTGGGGAACCTCTGAGGGGAAAAAGTGAAACAAAACTAAACTTTCTTATCTAAGAATTGGGGGAGCTGCAGTACAGCTTCAAGGACAGAAGCACGAATGGCATGTCTGAAAGTGTCCAGGGACTCTTTATGCATTGCATGGGGCGACATTCAAAATATTTAACAAACTGGTAAAGCAAGGGCACGGGGCATTCAGAATGGACACTGGCTGTAAATAACCAGCAAGTCTATGCTCTGCATTCTGACCTAAAACAGCCCTGTCTGTGGGGCTGAAATGACTCTTTGTTTCTGGCACAGTGCTTTAAACAAAACAGGCTCTCAGTAAATATTCCTTGACCGAGATGCATACCAAATGTTATAAAGAGAAGGGGAGATTATCATTTTTATGCAGGATCCTGGAGCTGTTACATAAGTTCCTGGGAAGAGATAATATTTGTGGACATTAATGTATGAATAGGAATTGTCCAGAAAGAACCAGAGAAACACTGTAACAGGGCAAAGGAAACACAGAGGTATGCAGGCACACACAGGCTTGAGAAACTTGGAGTTGTCTTGTGACACCATAGACTATTACGTGCCATTTTTGGTTTTACCACATTTAATGAGAATTATTTTAACCCAGGTGACATACTTGTTCACACAGAGGCATAAATATTAATAATTTTAGGCAATTCTTACGAAAGCTCAATGTAACGTCACTGGTGAGTGAACTTCTAGCCTTTCAAAATCCCTGATTAAAAAAAATAATAATGATTCTTTGTGGAAAAAAAGTATACATAAATATGTGAATAGAATATTCAGGGTGAGAAGTATGGGGCCTAAAGGTTATTTTAGGAGATTAAAATATGAAAGAAGCAAAAAGATGATGCTTATGTGTTTCCTCATCAAAAAGTCTACAAACCCATTGCTTTTTTACTGCCATAATCTCCTTTCTATACATTTATGATCACATCTTTTTCCTAATAACATTTTTTATGTTTTCTTCCCACTGAATCCTGAATTTGCACAGGACAAGGACTCTATAATATTTTGTTTTTGTTTTTGTTTTCCTGGAGGCTAAGTGATTCTTGGAACCCAACGTCCACTCAAAAAATTTTGCAAAACAAAGTCAAAGAGGAACAGTAAAGACTGTAAAGAGAATAATGTTCTTTTTGTCTTATATTTGTTTTTTAAAGTCATATTTTTTAAAAAAAGATATTTATTTAACAGATGGAGAAAGAGAGAATACAAGCAGAGGGTGCAGCAGGCAGAAGGAGAGGGAGAAGGAGGCTTTCCACCATGCAGGGAGCCCAATGCGGGGCTCAATCCCAGGACACTGGGACCATGACCTGAGCCGAAAGCAACTGCCCAAGTGACTGAGCCACCCAGGCACCCCTTTAAAGACATATTTTTTAAAAAGAATCAAGGAAATGCATGTATTCCTCAAGTGTATATTGGGACTTTTTAGGATCTTCTAACTATTAGAAAGTGATGTGAATGAAGGAGACAGGGTATCTTCTCCCAAGGTTTTCAGTCTAATGCAAGAGTCAGACGCACAGACCAAAGCCCATCTGAGGTGTGATCTGGGCTTTGCAGGATGTTTAAAATGCAGCTGTGCGGTTCACTTCATTGGTTCTAGGACAAAAGTCTGCAACAATGGGTTTTCAGTGGGGATACTCCTATAAATTAGACACTGAATGTTTGAACTCAGAGGATACTGATGCCTCATTTATTAAATTCTTTGATTCTTGGGTTTGGGAAATGCTACTCAAAGCATTTGGCTCTGAAGGCTAATATTAATTAATTAATTTATTTATTTTTAATGTATTTATTTTTAATGTCATTGTTAAACGGTTCAGGTTGAGTGTGTGTGTGCGTGTGTGTGTGTGTGGAGAGAGAGAGATAGAAATAGAAGAATATTTAAGAATACTGCTAGGATCTTATGAGCTTCTTTAGGAATAGCTGTTTTCTACAGTTGAAAGTACTTTGGTTTATACAATTGTCTGTATTTTCTGCCAATCACAGCCTGTGTAGTTTTCTTGGTAAAGCATAAACTATAATTTTAAAAACAGAGAAAACAAAGTCAGAAAGACTGTCCATTGAAGAGAATAATATAAACTATAAGAATTGCTAGATTATAAATGTGCAGGAAATTATATTTGGCCCAATTTTTGAAAATATCTATTGCCAGCTATTAGGCTCTTTTATGATTGGTTTTGAAAGTACAGTCTGAAATTACAATTCAAACAAAACCAAAAAAGCAAGAGGATAAAAATCAATTGCGTTTATGGCTTAGACATATTTTTTTTTCTTTTTGTAATGTCAGTCATTGGTTTCTCTTGCAGTTTGACATTCTTCTCACTCACAGCCCTTATGTGGATTTAAAACCACTTTAAAATTATTATAATTTTTTATGATAATTTTTTTTACTTTAAATACGTACACTATTGGCTAATTTAAAAATACACAGCACATAGAAAAATGTCAAATTTGAAACGAGGTGGATTTTACAAGTCTTTAGTCCAATTCTGTAATTTCACAATATGGAGATTGAGGGATAGAGAGGCTGATTTATTGCCTCGTTTATTTCCTAAGAAGGATTAGAATGAAGATTCTTAGTTCCCATTTTGGTGCTCTTCCTACTAAATTACGTTCTTCCACAGGAATAATAGGATTCTGTCCTGAAAGCAATTTTGATAACCTGGACTTTTATTTCAGCTTTAACATGATCTCCAAGTACCCTTTGCTCCCTATTTGCAACAGGGTCAAGTCTCAACATAGGGTACCTCGCCTTCTTTTTCAACTACTAATGACACGAGGCCTTTGGGAGAAGGTTGATGGGGATTCTATGTGTGATTTCTCCTACTTTTCCTTGAGAGTTGGAGGCAAAACAAAACCCAAACCAAAAAACCTGCTTATTCAACCCTATCCCATTCCCCTCAAAAAAAAGAAAAAAAATTAATAAACAAAAGACCGAACCAAACCTTTACTATCCAACTTAAAGAGGTCTTCAAGTTTTCCTGTCCTTTGAGAGTGTTTCCTCTACGTTTGAGGGCTAGCATGAAAACAATCATGGAACTCTTTATGGATATGAAATCCTATCACAAAAACAATGACATTTATCCCCAGTGGGTAACTAGGGAACTCAAAAAAGTTGCATTTTTGTCCTAAACACCATTATAAAATGGAAAGGATGTAACATGCTTGTACTCCAGTAGAGATACTGAAGCACATGTGACTCAAAGTTCAAATGGTATAACTTCCATATAAATTCTGACAGTGTAATTCCGGCTCTGCAATAATATATGCTGATTGAGAACAGTGCTTTACAATTACTTAGCAAGTATCTTCCAAGCTCTGACATCTCGCCAGCAACAGTCAGGGATCTGCAATGAAAATCCTTTGATTAAACCAGCTCCTGCTTTGGAAAGCCTGATGAGTTATAGTGTTGATGGTCAGAAACTGTGTACACGGTTAACACGGCCAGATTATCCACCTAAATCATCTGTGTACACCACAAAATAATTCTTGAAAGACCCCCGGGGGGGAAAAATGCATTTTTACTCCACACTGATACTTTGGGTGAAAATGGTCATCCTGTCTGGATATTGCTTGAAGATTATCCACAATAATTTGGTCGTGGCTGCTTCTGAATTTAGGATAAGATTATTTTTTTTCTCTTTTTAAAAATTTTCTTCTTGAAGTTCCACAAAACTTCAAAGATTATTTTGTTTTTGATGGAAGGATACAGTTGAAAGAACACAAAAGGGCAAAATATTTAACATGACTAGCTCCAACTGGCAAGTTCTGCACTTTCTTCTTTTTAATTTTCTTTCAGGGCTGGTGTAGAATGAGGAAGAAACCTAATATGCATATGAAGATTCACCAGCGTGAGGTAACATTGCTCAGGAGGGAGAAATGCTTAGAATTTTGAAGATCTTTGGTTTTGCATGATTGGTGCAAGGTGATTTGATATCTTATGTGATCTACAGAGGTAATAGCTTCAGGTAAAAGGAGAGGATTGATAAAATACTCTAGTCAAACACATTCAAAATAAAACTATTTTGGTGACAGTCATTTGTCGTACTTCAAAAAGGCTAGAAAAATGAACTTTCATGTTTTTTTTTTCCTCAAAATTAGCCATTGATTTTAAAGATGTCAAATTATGGAACTACGGATTGCTGAATTAATTCCCATATCTGTGTGCTTTGGTGGATCCAAATTACTTATTGTTTTCCACCGTGAGTCAGGATAGTCAAACATAAATTTACATTGCAGAAACTACCTATTGTATTTCATTATTCTACATATACTCATATATAAATAAAATATAAATGTCTGTACCTTACAGACCACCTACTAAATATACCACACAAGGATTGCAAATTATATTAGAATACCAGCCAAGGGAAACTAAGAGTTGTTGAATTTAAAATAGCTGAATATAAAAAAACTAAAAAAAAAAAAAAAAAAATAGCTGAATATAAAAAAACTAAAAAAAAAAAAAAAAAAATAGCTGAATATAAGCTAATTAACATATATTCCTTTCTTATAGATTCTAGAGAATGACTCTAGTCCTTTGTGTGGAAAAGGCATGGCATAAATATGAATATAAAAACAAGCACTTGAGCAAAAGTTAGAGCAGTAACTGAGTATCTCTCAATTTCCCTGAAAGGGAATTTTAGGCAATGGGATGGAAAGGGCCCCTTTACTCTCCATCACTGGGAATCACATTAAGAAACAAACAAAAGAGAAAACAAACCCTTCGCAGCACTTCATTGAAAATGTGGAAAAGGGAAAGGCCTTCCTAGTTACTGCCTAAATTGCTGGAGTTAGTAGACATGGGGGTAGAACAATGACATTTTAGTCTATGATAGTCTGGGGCTCCTAGTACTGCCACGTTTGTTGTGCAAAGCTGAAACTGCCTATCTTCTACTGTTATTTCTGCTTACCCCAGGGGGGTAGGGGAAAGAAAGTACATTTGAGGTTCTTCTATGCAAATTTATGAAAAATGAAATGCAGTAAGTCCCCAAATAAATATAACTACTGCCACTGAAGGAGCTTAATATGCTCTGTCGTTTCTTCTATGGCAAACTAACACTGAATGGGATGTTCCCCAAAGAAAATGAAGTCTGAAGTACAGGGTAGACTGTGCTTTACACCGTTATTGGGAGAAGATAATGTGTAGACAATTTAATGTTAGTTGAAAATGGACTATTTCTTATAAAGCCAGAATACAGGCATTTGCTGAAGATCCACCAAGGGACCAAGATAAGACACATGTGTTTGAGATGGAAAGGTAATATGTTTGTGTCTAATATATTTCTGAAATTGTCCTGCTGTGGTTCATCCATGTAAAAATATGGCCCCTCTGATACTGTCACAATCCATAAGACTCAGAGTGATCTTCTGAATTAAGTTTGGTTTGCAGAGTTGAGAAAGGTTTTCATTCATGTCAAAATTTCCGTAGGCCTAAAAAAATTACTTTGGAAATGTGAAGAAGGGGTACCTTGCTTGGTTGTGCGGTTTCTTTTTTTACTCTTTTCTGGCATTTCAGTCATATTTGGCAAGTATCCTAAATTCTAAAATGCACTATCTATATCATTTTACCATCTATGAACTCTGAAAAATGCAGGAATAACCAGCCAATCCATTTGAAGAAATAGAAAAAAAGGGGGAGGGGGCGGAAGGGAAATAATATAAGCAACAGAGTGAATCCTATGAATTCAATCTAGCACGTAGCACAGATTAGGCAAAAAGAAAGTGTTTTATTCTTGTTAGATGTATTTAATTACCAAAATTTTTGAAAAGGCATATCATTGTAACAATGCAAATGTATTACTTGGTCTTAAACAATCACCAAGAACTGGGAGACCATATTCACAATTTAGGGATCTCAAAGAGTGATAGGTAGCATATATATGAAAAGCGACAAAATTATATTATCCAGGAAAAGAAACTCAGCAAAATTAGAAAGGCATAGGAAATCTCCAATGACTTTTTAGCCTCAAAGCATATGCTTAGTCACATATGGCATGATATTTTATACTCGGAAGGCTTTTTTTTTTGGTTGACCAGATTTAAACCAAAAGCCAGAAGAATCTGTTAGTGAGCCCCTATCAGATCTTCTTGATAATAGCTGCCATTAGCCAAGGTTTGAGTTTCATGTGCTGGTTTCATAGTGGGCCAATGGCTTACCTCCCCTGTGTTTCTCACCCTGCCAACAGCTATAATAACATCCTACTTCCCCACTTCCCATGACTGACAAATACCTGAAATGTAAGTGGTAAGAGGACTTTGTTGATTAGAACACTATTGATGATACAACTTGGTCTGCAAGCTTATGACCTGCGCAGTGGAAGTCCAGCTGAGTGGCTATTCCTTAAGCAGAGACAATGCACAAGTGGAATAGCTACTGAGAGAAATACTAACATGAAGTCAAAACTCTCAATGCAATCTCAAGTCTCTTACTCCCATTTACACAGAATGACTTAACCGAACACCTTCCTACCTCAGTTGGAAACATACATGCATGAGTGCACAAACATGTGCACACACATATACAGCTTGTAGATCTTTAAGAACTCGAAGGCCAATAATTTAAGAAAACAGTGACTTCGGCTGTACAACCTGAACAAGTCTAGCTGATGTCCCTTGTCACACACCTCTGGTGCCGTCATTAACCCAATATCATAAATTTCCCCATCATTTCGCGCACTTTTTCAAATTCTATCAGTTAGAGAGACATCTGTTTACTAAATATTTTTTTTAAACTGCAAATATCTCTATTCCAGTATCCTAAGAGTCTTTCATATACAAGAAGGGATTCAGCTCCAATAATTTGTTTCCTCCAAGAGCAACTCGAGTTGTTCATAAACCAATGTGCATTTGTCCAACTGAATTCTGTTGTTTCTGGCACCACATAAATGTGTGTGCTGACTGAGGAAAGGAAGACGCAAATTACCAACCCTGGAAAACAGATTACGTTGTGGGTACAGAGGTGAGTGAGGGAGATTAGTTAGGTCAGAGAAACCGCTTTAAAGCCATTGAGACAAATTTTGAAACAACACCCTCTGGGCATGTTCTATTTGACCAAAGTAGCAGCAGACATCGTATATACATCCTCTAGGACAGGTGAGTTGGTTTGGTTCTTTTTGCAGTAGAAAGATGACAGTAAAAACAATGAGATAGTAGCAGGTAAGGATACTAAAACATAAGTTTTATAGAAGTGCAATACTTATCAGTATCAGTTGACAAAACTCTTATGTGGCGAGCAATCAACATGATTACATTTTCAAATTAAGAACAAGACATTGGAAAAAAAAAAGAACAAGACATTGGGGGAAACGGGGGTGTTTTTGGTAGACTCAGCTATGTTTCAATCATCATGTAACTATGACTAGTTGTCAATATTTTACATTTAAATTATTTTTGAATAAGAATATGAATGAAAACATCAATTTAAAAGTGTTAAGAATATAGTGAATATTTTATAAAGGATCTCATAAAAGACCTAATATGTGACTATTCATTTGGCAAAAGAAGATCAGTTGAAAGATAAAACAGCCCACCTAGAAGACCTATAAGCCCATATATTTTCATTTTAATGTCAAATCACAGCTACACGTTCTTTTTTCCTGTGGAATCAACTCTAATTTTAAAAATTCTATATTTAAAAGGGGCTCTAATTCAGTTTACTCAGATAAATACATTTTAAACATAAATTTTATTTCCCTTTTCTTCAACTCAGTAGAGACAGTTTTGGTTTTATTTACAGTCCAACTGTGATTTTCTCACTTTATATTGTATAAAATCATGTGACTATATCTGCAGTCGCCTTAGCAGCCAAAGTTGATTTGCATCAATAACATCCAGTAAATCCAAAGACAGAAAATGAGATGAAAGAAAGATAAATGACATTTTAATTAACTGCTATCAGAGAATTAACAGTTCTCACCTAATTTTCAGTCTCACATTTACATTTTTTTCTATTTATCATATTTGCAAATTATTTGTACCCCAACATTTTTCACACTTGATTTATTTTCTTTTATCCAGAAATAAGCAATCACATGTGTAAGGATTGCTCCTGTAACATTTAGCATGAAATTCATCCTGTGGTTTCTTCGCCAGATCTTTTCTGTAACTATTGTGTAAGAATTCTCCAAAAAAAAGGTGGCCACGTGAAAGGGGTTCCACCTATTGTTAGCAGTAGAAGTAATGTTACAGGGCAGCGTTTTGCTGATTCATAAACTGCTGGCTTACAGGTGTGAATAGTGCCTAGTTACGTGACCTGGCCACAGCTAATTCTCATTTTCCAATTCATTCTAAAAGCATTTCTCAAATGCATCAAATAGAGATTCATTTTTTAATTGAAAAATATTCTATTATATGCATTTTCTATGCCCTCTCCACTTGGATGCAACCTCTCCAAATTGCACTGGGGGACTGACTCTTTTATATATCAGTAGGAAATCAGTAGAAATATATCTCTCCTTCCTTCCATCCTTTCTCTTCTCCCTCCCTCCATCCCTCCCTCCCTTCTTTTCTTCCTTCCTTCCTTCATTCCTTTCTTCCTCCTTTCCTCCTTCCTTCCCTCTCTTCCTCTCTTCTTTTCCCTTCTGTCCATCCCTCCCTCTCGTTCCCCTTCTATCCCTCCCTCCTTCCCTCACTCTCTTTCAAGCCATCTATAATGCCCTACATGAGCTATTGGGAACTTAATGTATATCGCTATGTTATCATTTCACAGGTGAGGAAACAGAACATGGAGTAGTTAGACTGTCTATCAAAATTTAATAGATGACAATTCAATGCAAGTGTTTCACTCTGTCAGCCAATTTACTCATAAAGTCTATGTCTCCCTTCACTTAGGATTTATGCTAAATAAAGTGGAAACTCTTAATTATTTAAAGTAAAAGAGATAAATGACCACTTAAAAAATAGATAAAGGTACACATTTTTAGCACCGTAAACTATTTCAGATAAAAAACAACTTCCATTTGTAGCTTCTCCAAGAGTTTCACTGTCAACAAAGTAAATCCTTAGGTGCCAGGGTCCTAAGCATTAGAGTAACCCACAAACACTTGAAAATTGATTTAATGCCACTAGAGTTCTGGAACAGTAAATATATTTTTTCCCTTATAAATACATTATTCATACAACTACAGGACACATGCTTTCATGACAGAGTAAACTCTGTAACACTTAGCAGTAGTAATTTGTGTTTTTTCTTTTCCCAAAAATGCTCTGGCAATGAGTAGTTACAAGGTTTATTCTATTTTTTTAAAAATGTAACTCATACAATAAGACAGAATAATTTATATCTCTGACATTTGGACTGTACGAGAGCCCTGAAAATAGTTCATCATTTTAATTACGAATGGTGCTGTATATATCACATATTTCCTTAGAGAAAACCACTTTGAAATCTCACAGTTATTTATAACAAATCCTTGGTATATAAAAAAAAGAATCCCATATTACAAAAACGCTCACTTTAGTGCCCCTCAATTTATGAGTAAAATTCAAAAAACATAGTCATTCTCATTACTGAATCTCATGAACAAACTGCAATTGGAGGTAAAAGCAGAATGTATATGAAGGCATCATCGCAATGCCCGAATAAATGACATCTTTGGAAAATGTGATATTTATACCACATTGTAGATGATTCATTACTTTCTTATACTTTCTGAACCACCTAATTTTACTAATCTAATGCTTTGAGCTTCACACTCTTGAAACAGTATGCAGGCTTTTTTATCCCCTAAAAAAAAGCAAACAAACGTTTAAATAATTGATATCTTTTTGAAGTAGTGTTCACTCTGAAGGATTACATTAAAATAAAATGGTGAGTATATATAACTTTGTTTGGAAAGATATATTATTACATACCTAGTAAAATACTTTCATGGTTTATCTGTTCATTATACTTTTTCTTTCTTAAAAATGTATTCTTAAATTAGTAATAAAATAATTAATTGCCTTCTTTGGCCAGTCATTATTTTAGAGATAGTGATGATTTATTATACAAAAGTATTGATATACTTTTTCTTGATTAAATGATATAAACATAATTCTCTCTTAAAAAAACAGAGAAAAATGCTATAGTCATTAAAAGTACTATGATAGCTCATAATCATTTATTCAATTGTAAATGATTTCACTTCCAGATGGAACTAGTTTATTTTGTTAAAATATTATTAGAACTTTAAAATGCTTGGCCAAAATTAAATATATTTTTTTTCTCTCATAACTTATAACAAACTCTTCTGAAAACTGAATCAGGCTTGTTAAATGGAATATTACTCAGCCATAAAAAACAAAATGGGATCTTAACCATTTGCAATGACATGGACAGAGCTAGAGAGTATTATGCTAAGCGAAACAGGTCAGTCAGAGACAGACAAATACAATATGATTTCAGTCATCTGTAGAATTGAAGAAACAAAACAACTGAGCCGGGGTGTGGGGGGAAGAGACGCAATCCAAGAAACAGACTCTTAACTACAGAAATCAAGCTGATGGTTACCAGAGGGGAGGTGGGTGGGGGGATGAGTGAAATAGGTGATGAGGATTAAGGAGGGGACGTGTTGTGATGAGCACCAGGTGCAGTAGGGATGTGCTGAATCACTATGTTGCAAGCCTGAAACTAATACTACACTGTATCTTAACTAATTAAAATTTAAATTTTAAAAAAATAAAAGAGGCTTGTTAAAAGGAGGCTTTTGTATATAAAATACATTTCACTTTCTAAATTTTCATTATTTTTAAATCCAAAATAATGAATTGTAGCTTTAAATATCCATGGTTGTATTTCTTTTTTGATATATAGTACCTTGATACCACTATTAAGGCAACGTGGATGGTCATAAATAGAGTCCATGTATTTTATATATATTCGATATGTTGTTATGTTTACATAACACTCACATATCCAAGACATATATTCTGGAAATGTGAAAAAGAACCTTTCTGCCCAGTGAACCATAAAGCCGTTGAAGAAGGATCTGTGGGCAGGTCTGACAGGGTACTAGAAATTTCCTTCCTCCTTCACTTAGGATTTGTTCCACGCACATGTAGTTTGTGCTGCTGAATCTTAATCTACCTCCTCCTCTCCTTACTTTCTTATAAAAATATCTTCTACCTATCACAGTTCAGCATATGTTTTTAGTATCTGAGGCATAACCACAATTTTTTCTAAGTTCAATTGTTGGAAAACATAACCAAATGATTTGATTCTTGCTTCTTTTCTCACTCCTACTGAAGCCAAAAATATTTGGATATTCTCCTCTAACCTAATGCAATCCAGCAGAGTTTGCAGTAAAGCAAATTAGTATGTTATCTGAAAGTTACTTTTCTGTTGATTTCTGTGATAAAATTAGACTTCAGTCTTTCAGAAGAAAATGTCTTCTACATATACTGGAAGATACTATGCAAAACCTTTTAAATTCACATATTTAAAGATTTATAATGTATGCCTTTTTGATAACCAGCTCAGAAATAAGGAGAAAAGTCACTGATAGTATGGTGACTTGTTGGGAAAAACTTTAAAATAAATAATCTAGGGTCTGATCCTGGAGACCCTGGATCGAGTCCCGTGTCGGGCTCCCTGCGTGGAGCCTGCTTCTCCCTCTGCCTATGTCTCTGCATCTCTCTCGCTCTCTCTCTCTCTTCTGTGTGTGTCTCTCATGAATAAATAAATAAAATCTTAAAAAATAAAAATAAAATAAAATATCTAAAACACCTTTGTAAAGCCATCAGACCTCCCAATCTCATTTTCTTGTTCTTGTTATAAATACAGAAATCAGGGATCCCTGGGTGGCTCAGTGGTTTAACGCCTGCCTCTGGCCCAGGGCATGATCCTGGAGTCCCAGTATCGATTCCTACATCAGGCTCCCCACATGGAGCCTGCTTGTCCCTCTGCCTGTGTCTCTGTCTCTCTTTCTCTCTGTCTCAATGTGTCTCTCTTGAATAAATAAATGAAATCTTAAAAAAATACAAAAATAGTAAAACTAGCATAATGATTACATTCTTAATTATCTCACAAGATTGGCATGATTTAAAAATTAGATCTACATTTTTTTGTTGTTTTAAAAATATTCATTCGCATTTTCTGTATTACTTGAACACACTGATTTATCATGGTGCTAGCTATGCTCAACAATGATCACAAAAAATTAAATCCTGTGCAATTTGCATATGGTGTGTAAGAATATCCCCCCGTCCCGTCAATTAGCTAATATCCCATTACAATCAGCTAATGTGGCTGTGTTAACAATTCTCTTTATAATCAGATGTTGTATTTATTTAATTGATGCCTGTTGTCCTGATTAGAGTGGACAGGCAAGCTTAAATAACGATAGTTGAATTTGGTTAATGCTTATGATCGGAAATCTTTGCTAACTTGCTCTGCTTTATTGACTATAAACTCTGGGGATGTTGCATATTGTGGTGTCTCCAGCCACAATATTGTGGTGATAAGATCATATTATGCAGCTCCTGACTTTAAGTTGGAATATATTTTTGACTGGGTTCACTTCTGGCAAAAGTTGTTAGTCGATTACAAAGAATGTTTGTCATGTCAAGCTTTACAAAAGGATGCCAACTTCCATGCCCCTCCAGGAACACAGCAGGCTACACTACCTAGTGTTTTTCTGTTTCTTATAAATAAAATTGTGTGTTTGCTTTCCTATTTCATCCTGCTGATTCAAGATAAGTAGTGCATCTAAGGACACAAAAGAAAGTGTCAACTCACTAAGATCTATACTTTTAAGCAAGCTACTGCAATAAATTTGGTTGCCTCCATACTGGAATTCAGGAAATCTGGATCACAGCTCTCTCACTAACTGAATGACCTTGAAAAGTTACTTAGTTTTGGATTTCAAAATGAGGAATTTTCAGAGTCTCTTCCAGATAAAATAATTTATGATTCTATGTGAATGCTTTATGTTCCACACCTTAATAAATTGAAAACAACAAATCATGAGATTACTTTTGCAAGCTGTCTTTATTACAATTTTTATTATAGCCAGTTACATTGCAATAAGGAAATAGCATCCACAATAACGATAGAAGGTAGAGTCTCTGGATACAAAAGAAGTGATGGTTCCACAAATAAAAATTAGTGACTTTCTCTCCAGAATACTAGCACTGGTAAGATAAAAGCACTTCTCTAGGACACTACGGGCATTGGCTGAAATTACAATGAGTTGTGCTGAAAATTCTCAATCATCAACTCCAGTGAAATCTTTGAGACTTATGTTACTAAGTTCCAGGACAAAGTTATCAGTATTATTACGTCTGATGATTATCATGTAATCACAGACCATTAGCATTGGAATTCATTTTGTCTAACTTGCTATCTTATGAATGAGTTCCTTTAATAATGGTTTTGAGAGGTTAAACATGCGACCTAAGCTTCAACATGCTTAGTGATACGATTTCAGAACATGGACTATTCTATGGAGCGGATTTTATTATTTCATAAGGTAATAAATTTCATCCTTATATGGAAGCAATTTTCTCCCATTGAAGCCTACTGGCATTCTTTCCACCCTCAAAAATCACAAAGGTTGAGTTCAATCCTTTGTCTCTTTTTTGCATTAAAGTCCTTCAATGATCTCAAGTGGTGGTCCTCTCTTCAACCTGTCTTCCTTAGAGCACCAAACATTTTCTTGGATTCATCTATTTTTAAAAACACAATTATCAGAATCCTTCTCAAGAGAAAGCTCCAGAAAGAAAAATGAGTCAGGATATGTTAACCTTAAATATTACATCCCTGATTTAACTTGGTCATTGTATTTTACAGATGAGCAAATTATATCTTTGGGAGGTGATATATAGTTTATTGGCAAATCTAGAACAAAACTCTAATTTCTAAAAATTCCTTGTCTCCCATATTCTGTAGAAAGTTGGAACTTACTTTAAAAACAAGCTAGTCAAATTCCTCATTTTAGTGAAGTACATGAGGTCTTGAGAGGTTAAGTGATTAATTCGAATATCCTGCATTTCACTCTCCTCTTTCTAAAATACTAGAAGACAGAGTGAAAGATATTAAATTGGACATGTTGCACATAGAATACAATCTTCAATAGCAGCGATAGACAAAGCCGATAGAGGTTTTCTGTTCTTGAGAATATTGCTTAAGAATCTTACATATAATCAAATAACCCAAGGATATTGCTTTGGGAATTGAATCTAAGAAAAGCAGAATGAAGGGCATATATTCATACAATTTACAAAGCAACATTTAGTATTAAAGAGAAAGACTTTATATGTAGGCACCGGAGCTTCTGAGAATATAAAGTCAAACATTATAATTACCATATGGAAAATGCTCATTAAGATTATATAGGTTCATAATATATGAAGCACATCTGAAAATGGAAATCTTGGGTAGGGTCAGGGAAAAGCCATGTGGCATAAAAAATATTCTCTGCCAGCAAATTAATTAAATTTCCAGGTTCTAGTAAAGGCCATATATTCTGTGTAGGCACTCACTGAAAGTCAGATGTGCAGGGCCTCTGAGAGACTGCCATAATCTACTCATAAATAGAACTCACCAAGGAACATTGACAGCAGTTTGGCATTAAGGAACACTACATAAATGAAAAATTTACTTTGCAGTAACTTTTATTAGGGAAAGTCCATATCTGACAGGGAGTCCTTTATACATCTTTCAATCTTATTTTGTTCTACTTTGACCTCTGTGTAACCTATTGTTACATGTTAGCACATGTTATTAGTCAATAAAATCAACAATTTTATTGAGAAAATAAAATAGTTTCTGCTTTGTTTTGATTTTGTTTTGTTTGTCTTTTACCTCCACTGATCCACTTATATTATTATCCACTTAGGTATTTTTTCGTGTGTGGGGGCCAAATTTATTAGAATGCTGAACAGGTTTCTCAGGTTTTCTATCTCAGGCATCAACCAATATATATTCAATTAAGAATAAAAAGACTGAAAATTCTTTTACCTTCATCAAATGTTATTTTTCAAATATTAATTCATTTTCCTATCTTTTTTCCAGCCCTCTTTATACATAGTGGTGTTTATTTTATTTTCATACAATACTATACACTATCCAAAACATGCCTTTATTAATGTAAAAATTCAGGTCAAAGCCATATGGTGTTTTAAACTGCACCTCTCTCTCTCTCTCTCTCTCTCTCTCTCTCTCTCTCTCTTTTTTTTTTTACTGAAAGTATTTAGATGGATTTTCTAGGCTCTTCAAATTGACCAAATATGAGAATCTAAACTGTGGATGCCCATCCTGAATTCCTTGTTTTATAAAAAAAAGAAAAAAAGAAAAAGAAGAAGAAGAAAAGTATTTGCACTAAATGAATGCTGAAAGGATTTGCAACCAAACAACGTAGAGCAATTAGACGAACTGGGGCTTTAATTTAGGAAATAATATATAAAGAGACACTATATATGTAGACACTCTGAGGACCTGTCTGAATTTATGTCTTGGAAATACTTTCATTTGGAAAAAGACTATAACTTATTATGTGTTTTCCCAAGGAGGAAATCCAGGATAAATGGATTCAAGTTACAGGAAGACAGACTTTGACTGAAAATAAGAAAAAGCTGAGAAGTTAAAGATGTCCCAAGATAGAGTGAGCTACCTCTGGATTTTGTGTCACTGGAATTATTAAAGCAGAGATGAGTGATCTTTACAATGGTGTTAAGGGATGCATGCACAATCTAAGGCTAGACTGGTTGACCATAATCTCTCTTAAACGCCCATGACTAATTCAGCAAACACTTATTCTATGTTCTAGGCACTCCACATTAAAAGAAAAAAAAAAGATAGGAACAATATTCACAGAACTAATAGATCGATATTAATTCCATGATTATCTTGTTAGAAAGTATGGTGAGGAAGGATATTTTGACTTGTATTCTAATTTTCCATCAATCTTTGACTCAACTGTATTCTCCAGGCACAATCTTTTTAGTTCTAAATACTCCAAGCTAAGGCTGAAACCCTTATCTTGCTCCCAAAAGCACTAGAAAAAAGTGCTATAAATATACAGTGTTCCCAAATCAATGTATCTTAACTTGCTCTTTTTCTTTCCAGCACTTTTACTTCAAAGGATTTTCTAAGGATGAAGGAAATACAAATTCATAAATAAAGGTCATTTTCTCTTCCTGCATTGATTTTGTTTTCCCTCCAGTTTGATTTCATAGTTTTTAAAGTTCTCTCAATGTCTGTGGTTTTCAATGATATGTGTTCTTCAATTTTTTATTGCATTTAAATTTTTTCATTTTTCCAGAATCTTGTGGTTTATTTTTTCTCAAAATTTTTTTCCTTCATGATTAATCCTCTTAATCTCATCTATATTTTAAACTTTACTCTTTTTTTCCTTTACTTTTCTGGTAAACTGATAAGGTGCTTTCATTTCCCTATAATGTAAAATAGAATTTTTCTGGTTACCTTTCCAAAAAATCTTAGAATGTGTTGGTTGATTTTTTTTCTTTCCATATGAGATACAAGTATATCTACACTTCTTACTTCTAGATTTGGTAAATTTTATAACATTTAAATTAGCTTTTTCCTGCCTTTGCAATTGTTTAATATTACTTGGTTTTTAATTATAGGTCCCAAATTTGGAATAAAATAATGAATTACGTCGCATAATATATTTCTTACAATCCATTGTGAGTAATCTGTGAGGCTAACAATGGTCAAGAGGCACATACTAAGGGAAATAAAAACAGAGTTGAGGGGAGTATGGATGAGGGGAAGCATCCATATGCAGGTAAAAAAAGCTGACTTTTATAAACATTCACTCATTTGTCCAATATTTAGTGAGTAACAAACACTGTGGACACAGAAGAGTTTAGAAAAGATAAGATGAAATCATTGCCCTCTAGTAACTCAAGAGTCAAGCGTGAATTAGAGTCGCAGCTTTGCATGGCAGGAATCGGGAGAAATTACAGAAGGTACATCCCACTTCTGTCAATTCTGAGTGATCCTGACCACATTCGACTTCTTCAAGCCTCATTTTTTTTTTCCAATAGATATGGACAATGATAATAACATCTAACTCTATGTTCCTTTGTGTAGATAAATTAAGAAAATGGAGATTAAACTCATTAACATGATGCCTGACACACATTAAACTCTCAGCCCATGTCTGATATTACTGTTGTGAATTTTCCAAACAGACCTGGGAAAAAGGCCCTCCAGATGGAGAGACCCAGTTATGCAAAGGCCTGTGGACGTGAAAGACAACACCATGTATAGAAATAGGATTATGAAGGGCAACCAATGACTTCAGAGCTTTATCCAAAAAGAGACTATACATTCTTGAATGAAGATTAATGGCTCAGCCTTCAGTGGCGAAGGGTCTCATTGGTAAAAAGTGCTCGTAAATAAAAATGGTTTGTTTTGTTTACTGACACAAACAAGTCTTAATTATGCTACCACTTTAAAGAACATCACAAATAATGGTGCCACAAATGCACACCTAGAGACACCCTTACTATCTTAGAGCGTGTGCCAATAATTTTCCTAGCCCAAAGGTAATGTTCTAGTCACATGTCTCAAAAATCTGAGAGAGTCACAAAGGTGTAACGCAGAACCTGACACATCCCCAAAACAAGCCCCTGCAGGAGCTAGAAGGACCAGTTCTTCTAGTGAAAAAGGAAATCAAGAAAGTGGGTGTTTCCCTGTGATGAATAAGTGTTTATGTTTTATAGGTTATGACTCTGCTGGAGTTTGAGCCCTGAGGGACCTAGCTCCTTTCAAACTACAGCAACCTGAACAGAGGTAATTGTGAGACTCCTAGAGGAAACCGTTGCCTTCATCTCCTTCAAATGCCACCAGCTAGGTTGACAATTTTTTTTTTTTTTTCAGAAAGTGATTAGAATACATTTGGCTCTCACATCTGAATGACATGGCTTTGTGGGGCTTTTAGACTTATTTGATCTGGCTTATATCTCATTTTCTATAAGCAAATGAGTAAGCATCATTCATGTGCATGCGATTTTGCGCAATGCCTTCAAAAATCCAAATGTGATAATAATTGAATTCTGAGTTAAAATTCACACAACACTCATTTTGTACTTTTTAAAGGTACGTTATCTAACAATTGTTTGTAGAAGGTTCAAAGTAGCATACACATACCAGTTCCTTTTATTTCCTAGATAATCAGTTGAGGAAACTGCGTAACACCTTTCTCTGAAAACTGTATCATCAATTCTGCTGTAGTCTTTACATTAAAAAAAAAAATTCTAGCTGTGCAGGGAATTCTGAAATGCGTAGTATGCCGAAATGGGTAAAGATATATATACTCAAGTTGAATAAATCCTCCACATCGATAGACCCTGTGTAGTGTATAAATGTGTCTTCTGAATGTCAAAGAGTCAGACTCTTAATGAAGAGTGCAGAAGAGGGGCAGCGGTACTGCTTCATGAGAACCACCATACCTGTTGATTAATGGAGAGGCCTTAACAGCACTCTTCTTCCATGCGTCTTGCCATGAGGAAAGGGGAGGAAGGGAAAGGTAGTGATGGCAGCAACACCTGGGGAAGGGAGACGGGGAAAGATGTGAAGGGAAAATCAGCAGCCCCTACACAATGGTGACCATCCATAGATCTGGCCAATAAAACAATTTCCAAAAACCCTGAGCTCGGTTTCTTTCTTGCCTTTTTAAAAAAATCCAGATGCATTTCAAACATAATTTATGCAAATTAGGTGTTTCCGAAGTTGTCAATACAAACATTCTTACAACAAGAATCATCCAAGTCTAGGGACACAGGGAGCTGCTACACATAATAAGCTACTATCTTGGGGCACCTGAGTGGCTCAGTGGTTGAGCATCTGCCTTTGGCTCAGGCCATGACCCCAGGGTCCTGGAATCGAGTCCTACATCAGGTTCCCTGCAGGGAGCCTGCTTCTCCCTCTTCCTATGTCTCTGCCTCTCTCTCTGTGTCTCTCATGAATATATAAATTTTAAAAAATCATAAAAATGAGCTACTATCTTATTCTCATTGGGATATACAGGTGTACGTATAGATTTTTTTTAACAATATATTTAAGAAAATACTATGTAGGATAAACAATACTAAATATATATGTATTTTGCCCCCCTCCACAACAGGATTATTACCATTTTCTCGTTCTTTCTCTACCTCCTTGCTATATAACTGGCTCACGATACACTATTCCTTTTTATATTCTCTTAAGGGTATGTAGCTCTGATATCAAAACAACTTTCACTTGGTAAGTTAATAAAAAAGAATTAAATGTAATAGATTTATAAAGAGATCAAAGTAATCAAACTTGCAAAAAAGCTCATGTTCTAATTATATGTTCCCAAGACATGATTTAATCTAGATTATATGTAAATTCTGAAGAGTGAATATATAGAAATGTATAAAAAGAAACAGAATGAAAATGTTTAATAGTTGATAACAGTATATGATCTGAATCTTATTAATGATCAACTGCTTTAATAATATCAATATATGAGAGGATAGCACACCTAAATACCAAACACTGCTACCTGATTTTGCTCTTAGTATATATTTTTGAAGAAATTTTTAGCTTTGTATATTTAGATTTAGATATAAATTACATAGGAAAAATGATGGTTTGCACTACCTAGAGAAGCTTATAAAGCTTATAAAAGTGGAAATAAACTTAAAATATATATGTATATTTTATGAGGAAAAGAAGAGGTATTCCACTGTTTGGGGGATGCTGATAACAGGGGAGACTGTGTGTGTAAGGGCAAGGGTATAAGGGGAATCTCTGTATCTTTCTCTCAATTTTGTGAGCCAAACTCCTTTAAAAATTAAGTCTTAATAAAAAATAGTAAATAAAAAAATAAATATTGGAAAATATTTAAAAATAAGTTGGAATTAATTTTTAAAACATCTGACCCCTCATGCAATATGTTTCTCAGTGTATTATTTATGGACAGGCTGGGACATTCTTGAATTTTTGTTTAAAGACAGGGATTTTTGTGAATACATGTTTGCATTCTGAATGTGATTCTACCCTTTAATCCTGATGTTTAGGAATGCAGCTATCACAACGATCTTTGGGGTTAGAAGCATGATAATCCTTTTGGTCTTGTCTTAATCTTGTTTAGACAAGATGTCTCAAATTTTTCCAATTTCTCAATTCCTCTGGTCTTTGACACACTGCTTACTATTATCCATCATCTCTGTTTAAAATAACATGACCCACCTAATGCTTAGGCAACAGTATTAGTCAGCCCTTGAGAAATTTAGAAACTAATTGGTTATCATAAGAGATTAGGATCAAAGAATTCTAAAGGCATATGAAGTCTAGGCCTGTTGAAATAAAAAGAAAGGCAATTCAAAGTAGAAAACTTAATTTTTATCTGATACGATTAAACGTGATATTTTATAGCTTTTTATTTTTTATTTTGTATTTAATATTTAAAATATTATTACACATAATATTTTAAAATTTAAATCCCCCTTTAAAATTAAAACCTACATATTCCAGTAATATCAAAGTAAAAAAAAAATAAACCTAATTATTCCTATATTTAAATATTCCTGAGTATTTTGGGATCAATATTTTGTCTTTGGAAGAATCACATGTGGGAATTTTGCAAGACAGAAGGATAAAGATCTACATGCTCTTAATTTGGGACAAGATTCTTGCATCCAGCATGAAATACAGTATTTTTTTTCTTTTTTGTATATGGCTCCCCAATATCCTAAGGATTTTACATATAGTAAATTATTCCTTTGACCTTAAGAAGGGTAGATTGTTATGATATTTGAATATCATACATATATTTGAAAATACTATATTGTGGGAGAAAAAAAATAACCAAATGTATACTTATGAAAAACTTTGGAAAATAAATACACATGCATAAGACACAGAAAAATACTAATAATACAATTTATCAAGATGTAACAAGTAATATAAAATGATTTTATAAATAGCTGAGTTTGTAAATAACTGAAACAGAATAGTCATCAAAAAGATTAAATTAGAATTTTAAAGAGCCATGAATTCATGGAGTGGAGAACAGAACTTTATGGATTAAGAAATATGAAATTAGGACATATTTTTCCTTCAGATGTGAATGGTAAAGGCCAGGATAATAAAATGGCCCCTGGTACTACAGGGGTATATGGTAGGAATCTGCTTATGGACAATGATGTGAGCTAGATTTTCACCTGGATAAAAAAGGGGGGGATATAATACATGAAAATGAAAAGTGGATAGATTATTGTTGAACAGCATTGACATTAAAGAGTTTGTAATGAATTTGGTTTTCCAAAAGGATAGGAATTCTCTGTCATGTAGATGAAAGGACAATGACATCCTAAAGAAAACTACTGGTCTACCCGTTGTAAAGTCAGACTCTTCTAATTTCTATTTTTGGAAAAATGCATAATCAAGGTAAAGCTGATATGAAGCTACAGATACTAAAGGTTGTGTGATTGAGTGAAGTAAGCACAGACCACCCAACGTTGAACTGTCACACAGAAAAATAAGGCTCAAGGCTTGCTTCATTTCCCAAGAGATTACAATCTTTCGGTGGGGAACCAAAGGAGGGGTCATACACTGTAGTGCTTGGAAGTTACAGGAGAAGAGATGAGGGGAGCAGTCTTTGACAAGACTAAGCTTCTTCTCAACGACTGAGAAGGATATGGGTACAAGAAGAAAAGAAGCAGTTTGCAGAAAGGGAAGCTGATGCAACCTATGCAGGTTGGTGGCAAAGAGGCCATGGAAGGCTGGCAGGTCTGAAGTGAGTCCAACCAGAACAGATTGTGCGGTGGAAGGAACAGTAGAAGACAGCTGGGTGTGTTGAGGAGACACATCAAACAATATAAAGAGAATGATTAGGCCATGATACTGCTGTTCTCTACTTATTTAATGTCTTAAGCCTTTCTCAAATCCCAGTGTGCCTGGTACAAGGACATAGGAGAAAAGGCTATTGCCACATTGCATAAACATTCCTGATAATAGTACTGCTTTCGTTAGCCTATTTGTAAGGTCCATCTTAGAAGCAAATTTTCTCTAACAATTAGAAGACATATTTTAACTCTGAGTCTGGCTCTAAAGCTTCCCAATGTCTCTCACACTCATACCTAGGGCCTTGCTGAAGATGAGCCATCCAGCCTCGTCCTCTGAGGAAGCCTTGCTCCAGGCAATGAGATGGGTCTGATTTTCTTTCATCCTCCTTCTTGCTAAGAGTGGCTAAGCAACGATCAAAAAGGGGCATTTTAATAGTCACGATATTAGCGTCCATAGTGTGGAAGGGAAAGGCTGGAGTGTAGAGAGGTTAACCTGGCTATGCTAAGTCTTGAGTGACAGGATTAAAATCTGCCCTGGTGGCCATGGAAAGAGGTGGAACCTGGGAACTTTTACAGAGAAAGGAAGCCTATGTGTTCTTACAGCACTCGTGAAACTGCACCACTGCAAATATGACATCGCCCAATGCACTTTTTAAGTATACGATAAACAACCATATAAGCCCTGAATGAAGTTATTAGTCAAACTTAACTATTGAGACCACAAGGAAGGAAAAACCAGAAAACATGAAGGGGAAAAATGTTACTGTGTAGGTATCACCTGAAGCTTTTTTTTTTTTTTTAAATCAGTAAAAATAATAAGTGATCTAAGATAAAAGAATAGTTGTTAATCCTTTATTCAGCTCTCATTAGTAAGTGCTAATGATGTGTTTCTAGAATCCTGCATTATATTTTGTACTCCTAAGATTTAAAGGCATAGACTGTATAGCTTCGTGGCAATCAAAATCACCTAAGTAAAAATGTTTACTATTACTAGCATCTAGCTTTGGTAAAATGATTGTACAATGAAAAAATCAGGAAATAGCATAGAAAATTTTAAGTGCAAACCTTAGCTACTAATACTGAAGTACATTTTATTTTATTTTATTTTTCTGAAGTACATTTTAAATGAGTCTGATATATATGCATTTAAAGTAGGGTATATTAATGCTAGCATATGATGTGTAAGTTTTCTTAACGCTAGAGTAAAAAGATGAAATATCCTTTTTTAAATTTTTAAATGAAGATGCTCATCAATTTATTCAATATTACACTCTACTTTCTACAGATTAACTATGACAATTAGAATTTTGCTATATACAGATCTGGAGTTGTGATACACTTTTTGACAATTTTATTAAAATTTCAATATTTAGTTGAATTAAAAACATTTTATAGAGCTTCTAGCAAATCTATAATATTTTGCTTATTTTCAAATTTCTAATGTTTTACAGATCTGCTGTCTCTAAAACTGTATAGTAGCTATAATAGTAGGATACAGTCTGTCCTTTAGACAAGGTAATAGCCTCTGAATACCTGGTTAATTGTTGATTAATGCATTGAATAATGTTCACTTACAATTTTAATTTTAATTAATACATTATTTCATTCCATTGATATAACCAATATTCAGTTTACTTTTTACTTAAAATATATTTTAATGTGGATTCTGTTCATTCTCTTCTTGACTTGTAATTGCTTGGTCAATTTATAAAATTATAGAAAGACTAAGTCCTCATGCAAGACATTTATAGCCTCTTCAACTGAAGGTTATTATATCAATTTGATAATTCAATTTTGCTCATCACATATTTCATGAGTGTTCAATCTGTGCCACTCACTGATTTAGTCAGTGGAACTTAAACATTGAGTTTCAGGACTTCTTTAAACTCTGAAAAACAGAGGACTCAAAGTGTTTTTTGTCTTTATGTGAAGTATATCATCATTGATTCTCATCATATACAAAATCTAAATTAAGATACTTGAAAAATAATTAATTGTAAATATATTGCAAAGTACCCATAAGAAGTTGACATAAATAAAATATTTTTATGAAAAAATATTACATTTTTTAAAACCAAAAAATCCTCCATAAGAATGACACTGCGATATATGTTAATACAGATGTGTGATACAGAATTGAGCTAAGGATGAGAGCATCAGCAAGGCCTCACAGAAGAGGTCATAGTTGCAGTCAACTTTAAAGAAAAAAAATTGGTCCCTAGTTAAGTGATGCAGATGAAAGAGATTAAGACCATTTCAGTGAAAGAAGGGCACGGCTAGACACAGCAGGTTGTAATAGAAAAAACACACTGCTTTTGTTTGACAGATTTTCTTCAAACTCTATCTCAGCTACTTGCTGGCTGTGTGACTTTGAGCAAATCACCTAATATCTGTGATGAATCGAAATTTGCTCTCCTGTGAACTAATAAAATCTATGTATTAGGAATGTTCTAAGAATTAAAAGATGTATTTTCACGTGTGGCAGTTAAGTAGCACACTAAATAATATACCATTTTTTGTTGTGTATTTAAGGATAGTGAATTGGTTACCATGCAGAGAATATAGAATACAGTGAGGTGAGGGAGAGAGGATAGAAGTTTTAAACAAGAGTGAAAGGGGCAGCAATGAAGTAGAACCGTTACACAGGTTCAAGGTGGACATAAATGACTTTTTTAAAAACCCAGAAATACAGTGATACAAATATAATTACCTTGAAAACTTCAAAGAGAACCACTTTTCATGCAGACCTTTTCAAACCCATCAAAAATCTTAATTTCCCCCCAGTCTTCCTAGCCTCTCCTGGGGGTGGGGGTGGAGGGATGAGGGAAGGGGGGAAGTAAAACAAACTGAAATTTTAGAAGAAAAACCCATATTCCAGCATCTTCATAAATATAGAACGAAATATGTAAAGAATAACATAGATGATAGAAAATTTACATAAAACAGAAATTTAACCAGAAATTTTATCTATGGCTTATAGAGGTGTCCTTGACCTGAATTTTATAGTTGTCTTTGACATCAGATTTCAATTATATTTTAGTAATAAATGAATGAATATATAAATAAAAATATAGTTAATCCCATGTGAGAAATGTATTAAGAATTTGAACTAGCAATTGTGATGTTCTCAACTTTCAGATGATAATTAGCAGATTCATAAAGTCCACTAATTAATGTCAATTTATCTAGAAAATACTTTAATTGAGTGTGGTATGTAAAGAATATTACAATTTTTCCCTGTCTTAGGTGTATACTATCCAGATGCTATCTTTGATGTTCAAGATGGCTACAAAAGAACAATTTCTCAACTACAAAATACAGATTTCTGTTGATACACCTTAGTTCTATCAACTAGGACAGAAAGGAGAAAAAATATACTTGGAGAAGTATGGTTTTGAAATAAAGAATATACTCTTCACAAGACGCAGATTTAGGTCTTTTTTTTTTTAAGATTTTATTTATTTATTCATGAGAGACAGAGAGAGAGAGAAAGAGAGAGAATGAGGCAAAGACACAGGCAGAGGGAGAAGCAGGCTCCATGCAGGGAGCCCGATGTGGGACTTGATCCCAGGACTCCAGGATCAGGCCCGGGACAGAAGGCGGTGCTAAACCGCTGAGCTACCGGGCTGCCCAAGGCCCAGGTTTAGAACTTTATGAAAAATAATAAATATCCTATCTCATGTATAAATACTACCTGTAGTACACACCAATGATCAGTAAGAATAATATGAATTTTAGGTGAGGAGTTTTGTAATACTTTACAAAGACTTTATGATTATCCTGTCTCTTTTTAGATATGGTATGCTTTATACTACTCATTTTGGTTGATTTCTTCAGCACCACAGTTCAGTCCAGATCTTTATCAGAAGAACGAGGAAAGAAAAAGCATAGAATCCAAGGTAATAATGGAAATCATGGGTAGACCTTGGCTCAGAAAATATTAATATATTCTTTAATTAATTTGGTGAATGTTTACTGAACATCTACTCTTCCAGGCACTGCACTAGTAGCCTGAGATACAATAAACATGAAAACATGGTCTTTGTCGTCCTGTAGCATAAAGTCTAGATGGTAAGATATTTACTAAATGAATCAGGAAAGAAAGAAAGAAAGAAAGAAAGAAAGAAAGAAAGAAAGAAGAAAGAAAGAAAGAAAGAAAGAAAGAAAGAAAGAAGAAAGAAAAAGAAAGAAAGAAAGAAAGAAGAAAGAAAAAGAAAGAAAGAAAGAAAGTCCTCTATTCTACTCGATGCATATATAAATAATTCTAGAGCTTATTTTCAAGAGAATTTTGTAGCAAAAATCACATATCATAAAAATTAGACAATGTTCCTTATAACCTCTCAAATCCTAACTTTGTAAATATAATAAAGCTCTGTATCCAAATTGGCAGGTACCTAACTCCACCTAGCTCTCATCATCTAAGACCTATAAATGACCGTCCTGATAGCTGAAATTAAATAATAGATGATAATTTTTTACCCTCATTTCCTGGTATCACGTTTGTGTGCCTTATATAAGGGGTTGATATTACAACTTTCAGTGATAACTAGAGTATAAAAATGTCCCTACTTAACCATCCTTCCCTACAGCATGATTTGCTAATAATTTACTCCTTGAAATTTTTTTTTCTTTACAACTCATTTTTGCTATTTCTCCCCTTTTAGTACCAACTACTATATTGTAACCTGGCCAAGTCAAGCAATAGTTGTCAATTCTGAGTGAATTTGGCCACATAAATGTAATAATCTACTAACAATCAGGAAACACGGGATGCCTAAGTGGCTTAGTGGTTGAGCATCTGCCTTTGGCTCAGGTCATGATCCCAGGGTCCCAGGATCAAGTCCCACATCGGGCTCCCTGCATGGAGCCTGCTTCTCCCTCTACCTGTGTCTCTGCCTCATTCTCTGTGTGTTGCTCATGAATAAATAATTAAATCTTAAAAAAAAATCGGGGAACATTTTCTGTCAAAAACCTTTCAGTCTTGAATAAAATTAGCAGAAACTATGCAAAGCCATTTTGAGTTTACTAATATGAACATGAAAAAAACGGATGATTTCCTTTGGAAAGTTGAAATAACTCCACTCTGTAGTGTTATTTATAATTTTGAACCTCAAGGAATGATGATTCATAGATATGTAGAATGGAAGGAAAATAAAACAGTCTGTTCACCCAATCCTTTATTCGAAATACTTGCATACGGTTCCTAATGTATTTTAATTTATTTTTAAAACACAAGTTGTTCTTTGACTATGAAACATCTCAGACGCTTGCAAAAGCCTTCTTTCTTTTTTTGTGGTATTTTCTTTTCAACACATTCATGTACAAAGAGAATTCAGTTAATACATAAGAACACCCTTTTTTTTTTAATACTGTCATTTAAATGACAGGATGTAAAATGTCAACTATGGATAATGCTATTCCCTCAAAGCATATATCTTGTTCCATTATATATGGGTGAATTCATAATGTTTTAGTTCAAACCTATAAAATATGGTATACTCTTGAGAAATCTGACAGATGATAAAACTGCATGAGCAGTACATGTGCACATGTTTTCATACTTCTGCAAATTTATGGATTTCTTTTTATTTCAATCAGCTCTCTGAATTGGTTGACTAGGATCAAATTCAATAAACAGCATATGGGCCTGCTAATTATTGTGAAGAACCTGTTCTTTCTTCCTCACCTCCAACTTATATGCTCTTTTATATGTCAGTTAAGTAATACATTTCCTGGATGGGACGGGGACTTGACGGGGACTTGAAAATAAACCATATACCACATGGATTTTATTGTAAAAAGCATAGCTATGTTTATTTTAAGCATATTGCATAAAAAGAAACAAAATATTTATTGTGGTGTACTGTATTTGTATATAATGCACAAAATATGCTTTTGTATTTTGCTGTTGTATATTTTTTTCTGTTTATAAAAATACAATTTTATAAAATCTTATGTTGTGTGGCTAAATCTTTTTGGGTCTTTCAAATACTCCATTAATATATCAATTAATGGGGGTTCATTTTAAGAATCATGAAATCACTTCTTTGAAAGTTAAAATGTTACTGGCCAAATACACTAAACTTCTCAACAGAGTTTCACTCAAAATCAATTCAGAAAATGTGATGATAAAAACTTTTTAAAAGTTTAAGACGAAACAAAATATAGTCTTAGAAATGTGGACTAAAACTTTTAAAGTAATTCCTAGGAGATGAAGAAAGAAGTTAAAGATATTTCGCTGTGACAAATGTACTTCCAGAGCACTGGTTATAGCCCTGAGTCCCTCTTGGCCTACAGGCCAATATTCTTCATTCTGGGGTAATCATTGGTCTCAAATTCTAGGCTTGTGCTCATCAACCTTCGTCCATTTTTCCTCTCACATAAATCCAATTAACTTCCTACTCTTGGGTGACCCTTCTACTCCTTGCCAATAAAAGAAACAGGTAAGGGAATACAGTACATCAAAAGAGAGGAACATATGAATGTTACATTCTGTGGGAAAGCAAGTATTTCCAAAATAAGTGCATATTCTAAATTTTCCTACATCAAATTTAGATTTGCAAAGTCAGGCCGTGCATGATTAGAAATGCTGAAGGCATACCTCTATAGTGGTTCATGCTTTTGAGATTTCAAATTACAACACCATCCCATTTTTACAAGGCATTACTAGAATATTCTCCGATGTGTATATTAGATTTCTTTATAGAGACAGTCATGTTCCTACAAGCCATAAATTTAATAAATCACCAGATATATAACTTTCATTCTCACATTTACATTACCAAGTATTTTATGGAGCAATTTTCTTAGTCATAGCAGTGAGACTGTTCAATAATATAAATAAATAAATAAATATGATTTCAACATAAAACCCTTAACTCCTAAAGAAAATAACTATGCTGGAATCTCACAAGAATACAATTCACTACTCAAGAGAACTCCATTATCAGTAGGATCTATCTTGGATTGCCTCCATGAAGGTTTATTACGAGTAGTATCAGAAGGACGTTATTTTAACAAGCACTGCAGAAGCCAAGGACAGTTAGGGCTGGCTTCTACTGCAGAGAGAAAGAGCATGAAAAGCCTAATATGCCATAATGCTGAAATTGTTATTATAAATAACTGGTACATTTACATCATATTTCCATACATTTTCAACAGAAACTTGAAATACAAATTCCGTCAGCTCCAGTTAGTCTCAGGCACAGTTTCTTGTTGAGACCTGTTGCTCAGTGTTAGCGGTGCCAGGCCTACGTGCTCTTTTAGGCTTATAAAGAAAACCGGGCCTTTAGGTATAAAGGATAGTTTGAAATGATGAAATATTTGAGCAATCCAGTGAAAAAACCTTGAAGCAACATTTGAGAATACCCTAAATTAGCATACAGCTATTTTAATTCAACCAGTGCAATCCATAAATTCCTATTGTGAAAACATAGATATATACCTTATTCTTGAGAGGAGAAAAGCAGTAGAAGGCATTAGAAAACCATAGGCATAAGTTAACCTTACAGTCTTTTTGTTGGTTATTTTTTTAAATATTTTATCTATTTATTTATGAGAGACAGAGAGAGAGTGAGAGAGAGAAAGAGAGAGAGAGAATGAGAGAGGCAGAGACACAGGCAGAGGGAGAAGCAGGCCCCATGCAGGGAGTCCAATGCGGAACTCGATCCCAGGACTCTAGGATCACGCCCTGGGATGAGGGCAGGCACTAAACCGCTGAGCCACCCAGGGATCCCCTTTTTGTTGGCATATTATTTAAAGAATTATATTATATTCCAGGTTGGCATGTTAAGCAGTGAGAGAAAATGATCCAAACTGTAAAAGAATAAGTACTACACACTTTCTGTTTGCAATTTAATAAAATTTACTTTAATAGAGAAAATATTACTCATTTTAAAATACAAAATCTCAATAGGTTAAGAGTTTACAACTAGTGAAAGCATTGACTTTAAAAGAACATTTCTAAAATAACATCTTCCCAAAGGCATAATTTATTATTTAAATGATCTCCAATATATGCTTTAGCCTTCTCAGCCCCGCATATCAAGGATAATCCGTGCATATGCATGAGTGTGTACGTGTGTCTGTGTATCTGTTTCCCAAGCGAGGAATCCTGAGATTTCCTAAAGTCTGCTTATAAATTTCACAATGAGCATCTAAAATATACAGTAACTGGGAAGTCAAATTCTCCACATGTGGAGCCATTAAGTAAAATATTTGTTCTCAAAATTGTTTAGGAAGGCACATGAGGGAGAAGGTAGTTCATGAAGCTCAATCAATAAGGAGACTAGCTAAATGAAGTGCAAAAAATATTATAATGGATCCTTTTGCTCTTTGAAATCAATGATAGTAACCTGCGTTTAGAAAGAATGTGTGTCTGACCAATAACACGCAGCAATATTTCTTGAGCTGCTCAAATGAAAAAAGCTCAGAGGCAGGCATCTCTCCATGTAGCCATATTACATTTCTGTTCTTTTTTTCCCCTATCGAGGCAAGAGAACTGCCTTAACCACTTCAGAAATGTCACGGCTTCTTCCCCCATAGAAGGAAATGAAGGCCATGGTACTGATGCTAAAACATATATGATCATTAAGATGAGCAGCAGGGGCAGCTGGGGCCTCTCAGTTCCTTAATGACTAGGTCAATTATTAGGGAACTATATATGCCATGACTTCTCAGTGAAAATAGATAATTTTACTTAATCCCACATTGAAATAGGCACCATCTTTTATGCCTAGATATTCCTAAGTTCATGAAGTGACTCCATATGTCAAATTAAGAATTTATA
Organism: Vulpes lagopus; assembly: GCF_018345385.1. Lineage (NCBI taxonomy): Eukaryota > Metazoa > Chordata > Mammalia > Carnivora > Canidae > Vulpes > Vulpes lagopus. Next base: position 140,539,268 of record NC_054827.1, read on the forward strand.
CTCTATTTTAGTATAAAAAACAAATTACAATATTGTAAATGCTAGCACCAATGGAGTCCTTAACCTACCTTTGTAAACCATCTCTTCTCGCTACTATTGAGAGATTTAACAAGGTGTAATACTTGAGTAAGAGGAACTTGGAAATTCTTTCTTGCAGATGATATATATGCCCTTTAACTTGATATGCCAGTGATTTCAAAATTCCCTTCCAATTTATCTTAATTTGTTACTGTATCTAAGAAACTTTCTTATTCTTTTTTTTTTTTGAAACTTTCTTATTCTTAAACAAGTTTAATCAAGTTCAATAATTTAGAGCAACAGATAAGCATATTTAAGATTAATACTCCCTATGGAGGCCAGGGGCTTGTGTTGCAGTTAAAAATATGTGTGCCCAGGTCTTGAAAGAGCTAGGATACTTTCTAATTTGATTATATAATATACAAATCATATTTAACACAAACTAATAGTTCAGAAGGTAGCAATATGGGTATGAAAGTATTTTTTCCTGTATTTATTCTGCAAAAAGGACATAAAAAAAAAAAACCTCTGAGAGTTTATGCATTTAGTGTAAGATTTTAGCTTATTTTGAAATTTCCAACATTACTAAGACAATAATAAAAAGTATTAAACTGTTTAAACATCTTTTTTAGTGCTTACTTTATTGAATGGTTTGCATAATTAAAAAGTTAATTGCTTGGGACGCCTGGGTGGCTCAGTGGTTGAGCGTCTGACTTTGGCTCAGGGTGTGATCCCGGGGTCCTGGGATCGAGTCCCATATCGGGCTCCCTGCATAAAGCCTGCTTCTCCCTTTGCCTGTGTCTCTGCCTCTATCTATCTGTGTCTCTCATGAATAAATAAATAAAATCTTTTAAAAAAAAGTTAATTTGCTTGTTTCTACAATCTTTGGAAGTCATGAGATCAACTCCAGAAGCAGGCTGCTGATGCTGTATTTTCGTGTACATATGCAGTAGTCCATCAAATGAAACAACTTTCCTACCTTGGCAGAGGCTGCAATGAAGGTGTGTGTGTGTGTGTGTGTGTGCACATTCATGTGTATGTGTGTGAGTAGAACAAACTACCAATGAGATACAAGCATAAGGAACAAAATTATCAAGTTCAACCAGTGAATAGAGCACCTCACATTAATCCTTACCCTATTTTGAATACTGTATTTCTTTAAGCAGCTCATGTTATTGAGTCTATCATTCTGTTATTCTGAAGAGAAAAAAAACAATCTATTAGCCTTTATCTGACTTTTGTGATATAAAAACTTGACTATTTCACCATTTCACAGGTCTCAATATTTATGTCAAACCATGATTTAGAGTGGGTTTTAATGATATATGATGTTGCTTTGCCAAAATTACAAAAGAAATGCATTGTGTTTTATAAGTCACACAAATAAAGAGAGAGATTCTCTTAATGTCCCTGAAAAATGGGTAAGGAATGGCTTTCTGCCTGCCTTAGATAATAACACATGATCAATGATTTGCTCAACACTACATGATAAATTAATGCTTCTATTAAATATAAAACTAATTTTCTACCTAAAGGTGTTTTTGAAATAGAAATAGTTATCATAGCTGCAACAGGTCTCAGGAACTTTGAATGCCATCATGCAAAGATAGCCCTGTGGAGCTAAGAGCAAAAAGCAAGAATGATAAATAATGCAAGCTCCTATGTATTGAACATCTAATGTTATCAGTTATTAACCATAATTTTACATACCTTTTTCCCAGTCTCATCATCTATAGAATACAGATAATATTACCTTCCTCAGTGATTCTACAAAGCAAATATGTAGAATCCTCAGGTTAGCACTAATGTACCATAAAAGTATTAGTTTATTATTTCAATTTTCCTTACCCTTTTTATCATATTTTAGATACTTAATAAGGATATTGTTAAATCATTCCAATAAGCCTTAATGTAGGTGTAACACCCACTTTATGGTAGATTGTTCTTTTCTGGTGTGTCTCGCTTTGTGTGTTTATGTGCAAGAGGGACTGAATAAGTCTGTAATTCAATTGTCTCTGACATTAGAGATACTTCATGATGACTTCCCTTTAAAATCCTTTCAGCCCTTTATGCCTGAATTGTATTGTAATCGGGGTGTTTTGTACTATACTCTGAAAATGATCTCAAATACTCCATTAAAGTTGATTTCTACATTTATAAATATATTTGGCTTAATTAGCAGCTTAAGTGAAGAAGTGAATAAGTGTTATGAATCGGTGCCTAATTAGCAGAATCTATCCATACTCTGATTGGCGATCATCTTTACAAGGCTTTTCTTCCTGCCATGAATATTTGAGAGTCGTCTGTAATCTCAGAGTTTTGAGAACTGTTCTGCTGCTGGGCACTGAATGATCTTTAATAATTATTTGATGAATATCTCTGTGAGTTACTGGTTTCTGTCATTTACTACCCTTTCACAATAAATCCAGGAAAATATATGCAGGCCTCTTAAAGACAGAAGCCATTTAGCTGCAGAAAATAAATTTGAAACTCTTCCTAAGTTTCCTTTGTCTATGGTTTTCACAGAACCATATTATAAATATTGTCATTTATTGACAGTACATAGAGAACCGTGTGCTCTTAAACTTAAAAACCGATACGGATTTCAAAAAGGGCCAGGAAACAACTTACCTTTGGGGCAAAATATGTGAACATTTTTGTAGGAAGAAAACAATTATGTACTTAGTAAATATTATGAAGATTGCAAGTTTGACATTGAAAAGGAAAAGCTGTAGAACCAGAAAAAAACTGTAGAGTATACATAAACAAGTGAATATAGTAAATCGGTAACTTGATATAACTTTATTAAATTCTAACTACCTAAAAATAAATGTTCATGCGTAACTGTACAATGACCCTTTAAGAAAAGCAGGAGAGTAATTATTATAATTCTTGTTCCCATTTTATCAGTGAGTGAGATATATGTGTATTGATCCAGGTTTCCTCCCTGAAAATGTGGTGGAGCTTGAACAAAGACTCAAATTTCTGGCATCTATCTCTGTAAATATATACATACCTATATTATATACACATATATAAAAATTACATATAATATTGACATATGTATTACTATTTATGATTATTTTTTATTTATGATAGTAACACAGAGAGAGAGAGGCAGAACTATTTATGATTATTATGCATTACATATTATAACATAGAAGAATTAAGTTAGATATAGCAAGGACATTTTAAAATTGAGAAGTGATAAGACAGACTTTTCTTTTTTTTTTTAATTTTTTATTTATTTATGATAGTCACAGAGAGAGAGAGAGAGAGAGAGAGAGGCAGAGACACAGGCAGAGGGAGAAGCAGGCTCCATGCACCGGGAACCCGACGTGGGATTCGATCCCGGGTCTCCAGGATCGTGCCCCGGGCCAAAGGCAGGCGCTAAACCGCTGCGCCACCCAGGGATCCCAAGACAGACTTTTCTAAAAGCTATCCCAAAAGGAATACAAAAACTTGGTAGTCTGAAATGACTCAACTATAATGACTTTCGGTAGAGAAAATGAATCACTTGACCCTCGAAATGTCATGGATGAGGTACTACAATGGAGAAAATGAGCATGGGATGGTGAAGTTGAGAAAGGCAAAAGAAGTAAAGTTATTAGAATGCATAAAATAATAATAATAAAAAAGAAACCTCAGAGTCAATCTGTAGGACAGTACTTTAATCCTCCTTCAGGAGTGAAATGTCAGAGAAACTCAGAACTTTTCATTTGGGTAAAGAAGAGTAATGTATTTTTCCTAATATTTTCAAAAACATAAAAGAAAAAAGCAAAGGCTAAGTAATCAAGTCAAAAGTCCTGTACTTTGTGCTCTGAAATAAAATGTAGTTACTTAAGAAAAACACACATGGGGACCTCTAAACCCATGGACAATTGATAAAACTAATTTAATAGCTACTTGATCCTGGGGACATAGGTAATACTCAGACATGGGCTACAAAAGAAAAGCATGTGGGTTCGATTTCACAAAAGAGGATAAAAACAGTCTGGGGCTGAAATAGGCAGGAATTAGATTTTAGATCTTCATTATTCTGGGAGAAAGAGACGAACCAATGTTGTCCAGGAGACTAGAAGTGCCTCTCAAAATTGAATTCTCAAAGAACTAGTGAAGGCTGAACACAATTGATCACACCGAATAAAAGGGAGGAAGCTTAAGGCAAAGAGCTCTGATAAAATATGGTTCTGTGTGAACATGTTGCTCCCAATCACCTATTTAAAGATGATGTATGGTTAACATTGCTCTGACCAAAGTAAAGGGAAAAAATAAGGATTGGTCCCTAAAACTCAATTTCCGCCAAGTAGCTGTATAATTGAAGATTGAATTTATTGTAGGTGAGAATCATCTGAGAAACTATGAGTATAGAAATAACAATGTTAAATGTTAAAAATTACGTATCAGTCTGGGAAATGTTTTTGTTACACGTTTTTCAGTGTCAAGTATCAGGCATGCAAGAGTAACAGCAAGTAACAGTCCAGGTAAACAATAGACCTGATGACTAATTGATTGAACATTTAGTAATGCAAAGACATCTTATAGAATGGACCAGAAGCCAGGAGGGGAATGGAGTCTAGCTATATAAACATGCTTAAAGTTGATATTGGAAAAACAAGTTACATATTCTAAGAAAAGATATGCAAAATCCTTAAGAGATGACCTTAAAGAGAAGAGAAAACAAGCAACTAAAACAACAAACACAAGTTAGGGGCACAGGATCTTAATTGGTGCCCAGTCTTAAAAGATGCTCTGAATCTAGGGAGCCAAAACAATCTCTTTTTTATATGATCCATCATTCAATGGTGGATGTGTTTCAGCAGACTTCATCTGGCCTCAGTGGATCTGGATGAAGAAGTCCCTCTTCTATCCTCACCAGGTAATCTTTTAAGAGGTATGCTATTTGCCTTGGGTCTTTTTAGGGAGAAGAAGCAGGAATTTTCCTTTTTTTGAATGGGATACTCTCCTGCTCAAAATTTAAGAAACTAATGCTCAAGTTCGAAATGGGTATCCTGCAATATTATTGAGAACGGATCTTGTCTCTGTACAATCAGGTGCACTGATAAATTTTTGATTTTTTTTTTTTTTTGAGGAAAAAAAAAAGTTCCAGGTACCACCTAGAGTCTACCTGGTAACCAGACAGGTAGCCTTCTCTTGGCACATTCTACATCTACATTTCCATATACTCTATGCAAAGCTTCAGGACAATGGAGAGTGCACATGCCAGCCCCCCGCCCAAAAAAAAGGATATTTCTAGAGATATCTGGTAAACCAAATAAATATATTGTGTGATTAAATATTTTTAATATTTTTATTTGGAAATTATTATGCAGCAACTGGTTAGATTATCTTGGGTTGGAAGACAAGTTTTATTAATAAAGTCTTATTTATAATTCCTACGAAGCAACAATGAACACAGAGAAAGGAGAATAAATTTGTCATTGACTGCTGACCTTCTTAGATAAAAACAATGTCAAAAGTGACATCTGCCTGGCAAATCATTATTAGTAAGTCTTCGCACATAATATATTTGGAGACATTTCTTCCCTTGCATGGTGTACCAGCTGTGGTCAGCATCTTTGACATTGAATTTCTGTGGTATTTTTCACATACAAAATAAACTGGATTTAGACAGTCCTTGTACTATGTTGTTTGAATTTATGTGTCAAGCAAATTCTATTTTCATTATTTTCTGTTTTGAAGCATATTTATTTGCACAGTAGTACCAACAATTGATAGCACTCTTACAGTGTCAGGAGTCCTGTAATCACAAAATAAAAATTTTTGATGACCAGGAAAATGTGATCAATTACCAGATCTCAACAAAAGTGACACTAGTCAGATACTTTAAATTTCAAGCCAGTGAGATGGACAAATGATGGCCTTGTACAAAGTAAAATGTAAAAGACTTATTACAGGTCAAAGCTCATTTAAAAGAGTAATTAGGGACGCCTGGGTGGCTCAGTGGTTGAGCGCCTGCCTTCAACCCAGGGCGTGATCCTGGAGAAGTGGGATCGAGTCCCACCTCGGGCTCCCTGCATGGAGCCTGCTTCTCCCTCTGCCTGTGCCTCTACCTCTCTCTGTGTGTGTCTCTCATGAATAAGTAAATACAATCTTAAAAAAAAAGAGTAATTAATAAATCACTCAAGGAGATATAGCAAAAGCTATTACACAAATTTCAGACTTGGCAGGACTTTCAGTAAATTTTCAGTAAATAAAATAATAATTCTGAACAATGGGAGCATAATGATTAGAAATTCATTAAGGGACATCTGTGTGGCTCATTTGGTTGAGCATCTTATTCTTAGCTTCAGCTCAGGTCATGATCTCAGGGTCCTGTAATTGAGCCCCACATTAGGCTCCTTGCTCAGCACAGAGTCTTCTTGAGGGTTCTCTCCCTGTCCTCTCCCTCTACTCTCTTTCACTGTCTCTCAAAAAATAAATAAGTTTTTTAAAAAAATTCATTAAGATTGTTCTCGAGGGATACAACCATGCCCCTCCTTTGATAATGACATTATAAGGGCTTGTTTGATCTGAAAAAGTCTTTTCAAGTGTGTTTTTTTACACTATATTTACTGGTATTCAGCTTTCTCAGTTGCTTACTTCTACTGAATCTCTATCAGAAACATTGGATCCTTAGACCACGAAACTAAATTCAATTTTTTTTTGGATACTTCTGTGTAGGGATTATTCCAGTTATATCATGCTATGGTGAACAAGTCAAAGGCTCTGTCCTCAAACAGCTTACAGCATCATAGGAGAGAAGAATGTAAAAAGCAGTATATCTTTCAGTTGGGTCTTCTGGGTTGTTATTGTCATTTTTTCCCCCTTATCAAGATCTGCATGATCATGTGTCTGCATCACTGGACATTTGATACCCACTACTTTCCTAATTCTAAATTTCCCATCACCCTGCCACATTATGTTTTTGCTTTTAAAAAATATCATTCTCAGGCACCTTCACTGTAATTTAATTCTCTGTGTTCTTTTATTTTTTTTTTTTTTCAGATTCAGTTTTGGGAATCTTCTCTTCTTAGTGGCATAGGCTTCATTGCTAATCTCACTATTCCCAAGATTCCATAATCACTAGGGTGCTAATAGCTTTTAAAGCTGTATTTCCACTATTTGTGTATACTCCCCAGTTTCAGATGTCCATTTTCAATGGCCTGTAGATATTGTCTGAATTTTTCAAAGGTATTTTAAACTCCACATATCTTAATCAGATTCATTTTCCTGGAAATGTGCTATTCTTTCAGTTTTTCCCAAGTTGACAAAATAGTACCATTATTTCCACACCCTCTCAGATTGGTCTCCTTGGCATCACTCACTAGTCTCTATAACTTTATCCGTAGTTCCCTTATCAAATCCTTACTTACCCATCCTTCAAAGCCTGGTTGTGGTTTTTCATATCCCCAATTCATCATCCTGTGGTTCTGGTAGCTTTTAACCTTTCCATAGAGCCTTTACTTTTAAATATCTAAATATCTGTACACATCATTCTTCATCATGATATCCAAATGCTTAAGAGGCAGAAAAGATGTTTCATTCACCTTTGGATCCTTCATGGGAATTTGCACAGAGTAAATGCTCAACAAAAGGTTATTGAACTCAATGAATTCTCATAGTAGTCCGAATTTCCTGTTCATTGTATAAAGTTTTCAGCTATGACTGCTATGACCTTTTGCTACAAATGCTGGGTTGGTGAAATGCAGCCTCATACTGAATAAAAACAATGGGCATAATTCAAGTCTAGGCACTATGGCTCATAGGAATGTAACCTCAGAGAAGCACACCACTCTCAGATCATATGTGGGTCCCCTGATTACCTCATCAGCATAGATGGTAAGCATTGTAGAGCAGAAATACTTTTTTTTAGAAATAAAATTTTAAAAAATATATCTTACAATAGAAATTAATGAGTAGATAGTTTTTAAGCAGCAAGATACTCTTCTACCATCTTTTATTACCAAAACATTTTCTAGCACTCATCACAATTTCGTCTGAACACCCATGATAAGAAATTCAGGTTTTTTTCAAGATTATCATATTTAAGTAGTTGAAAATCTATCTAAAGGAAGCAATTAAATTTGCATGTCTATCAAACATATTCTCATTTTGTAATAAACTTATAATTCTACTTCCCAGAAAGTAATGAGAAGGTAGGCAAAATAATGAGAATAATGTCAAAAAAAACCCACAAAATCAACCTGCATAAATTAAGTAAAAATTTACCAGAAATGAGATTTAAAAACAAAGCAACCTACTGTCTATATTTCAGCTAGGAATGTGAGATAAAGAAAAATATCCATGAACTTAACTTGAATCTTAAAATAGAAATCACAAAAACAATTTGCAACCACAACACAAGGAATGCATTAGTTTTTTCTTTAAAGCATAGGAATGCATTAGTTTTGCAAAAATAAAACTCATCTACTCCAATCTCCTGTAATCTAGTCTAATCATCTACTTAATGTAAGTAATATAATTGGTCTTCTGAAAAGAAATAACAATAACTTCAAAAGATTATTTATAGGCCCATATTAAGTTTGAAAGGCCTTATTTAAAACACACGTATTTTTATTAATTATCCATATTTATAAGCAGAGAGAGAACAGAGACATAAAATTAATCTGTTCTATAGTTTCAGCCTGCATTTAGTGTGCACTGCCAATTTCATCGCTGATAAATTGTAGAGATTTTGAAGTAATTATGTTTAGCAACAACAACCACCAAAGGAAGATAAAAGAAAAAAAAAACAATTAGTTGATAAGAAAATTTAAACAAATAATTTCACTTTATTTAGCTTAACATGAAGCCTGGTCAATTTCATAATTATTTTTAAGCGATGTAGAGAATGTGTCAGTAGAGTAAGAGCATATGATGCAGACGCCATTTCAAGGCCTTCTTTCAGTGCAAGATATTATTTATAATGGAAAAATTTCAGTAAGTGCCTTTAAAATCATTTCATCTGTATAATTTTCCTCTCCCTTTTCTGTACTTCACACTGCTCTAAACTTTTCAAGTGAGTTTTCTCCTTTTCACATTATAATAAATGTGTTGAAATCAAGGTTGTATCTCCTCAACATAAGGACTTGCACCATCAGGGCAGAGGCTCTTCCTCATTCACTTCAACTTCCTCAGAGAGCCTCAATCATATTTTATTTTCAACACATGTTTGTTGAACCAAATGAATAACTGCAGATTTGTCAATATATAATTACCACATTAGACAAGAGCCAGGAATAATATTATTCCACCTTCCTTTACTTAAGATGAAAGAAAGAAGAAAGAAAGAAAGAAAGAAAGAAAGAAAGAAAGAAAGAAAGAAAGAGAGAAGAAAGAAAGAAAGAAAGAAAGAAAGAAAGAAAGAAAGAAAGAAAGAAAGAAAGAAAGAAAGAAAGAAAGAAAAACCCCTGCAGTAGAAGAGGTAACAGTAGAGAGTGTTTTATCCTCGAAGAGGAATATTGCAGTAAAACAGTTTCTCAATAAGTGGACTAACCTCTGACGCTGAGTGCTAACTAAACTTTAAGAGATGAGTTCTAGTGTTTCTTTACCACATAAAAGATGGTTAAGAGTGTTGTCATATTTCAGCAACACTAAATTTTTTAGACATATCTCTAGAAAAACCTCAAGAAGGAGTGGAAGTATCTAGAGTCTATTGGCAAAAAAAGAATGCAAAAAATATGGAGATAATACCCTAACTAAATAAGGAGCTAACCATAGAATGCATTATCTTACAAGTGTGCTGAAATTCAGATAAGCAAATGATTTGAGAGTCTGGAGGCAACAAAGCCACTAACTGACCCCGCAAGTCACTTTGAGATTTGATGAGAGCTCATTCTGTCCTCAAATGTCATAAGGGTTCAGCAAAATGATCTAGTTTTAAAGGACCAAATTAGAATAAAAGGGTAATATGGCCACACATTTTATCAGTGTTAATTATTAATACTGAGATTAAAAAAGAAAGGGCTGAGGGTTCGGTAAGCATACTAATTGGAGACTTTTTCAGCTTGTTTTCCCTGTCAGTGTGAATATTTTACAGTGATTCAAAGGGAAATATATACCTGAAGAGTATGCATTCAACTAGAACCCTGAGTATAAATATAAAAACATTAAAAAAGTGAGAAAAGAATATAGGAAGGTTAATGGTGTCTCCCCACCTTGAATGACAAAGAGCACAAAGTGTAGGGTTGATTTGATGCCAGAGGATAGACTCTTCTTTTCCCTTCAGTTTAGATCCTCGATATATTTAAACATATTTGTTCCTGGGTGCTAACCCATGATGCCACCCAAAAAGGAGAAATTGACTAATTGGTATCCAAAGTGAGAATACAGTTCCTACGGCTAATTTTGGAATGGCTACCTTTCTGAGACTAAACACTTTTATGATGTTTTCATCACTGTTACTAGGTTATGTCAAATCTACCTGGAGTTAAAGACAAAATTACTTATCATTACTAGTTGAGTATAGTAAATAATTCTATCATCAATTAATATGGTGAAATTATTACTACTCGTTCTTTATCTATAAATCGTTAGGTGCTATTATTTCATTTAGTTGCTTCCCCAATGATATGCGTTAGTAAAAGTGGGGCTAAGAGAGGTCAGAAAGTTGTGCTGCTAGTAAGAAGAATAACCAGGAATCAAACCAACGTTGTTTGGATTTCAAAGCCTGCTTTTTAAACCACTATGCTCTGTCCACAATACTGCCTCTTCTGTAGGATAGTATCTTTTTTTTTTTTTTTTTTGGATTCTTTTAGAGTGTTCTGCTCGTGGACTGGAAGACTGCTACAGCTCACATTCTGACTGGAGACAAGCGCTCTAATTACTATCTACCTCTAATCCCCATGAAGAAACAGAAGTGAGGAAAGCCCTCTGGAAGTGGGGACACGTGGCCTTGGGAATGCTTAGGAAGCACAAGGCCATTTCACAGTTGGCTAGAAAAGTAGAAAATGGAGTCCATATGCCATGCTGAAAAGCAGAACCATAGAAATGAATCCTTTTCAGAGTATGTTAGTCTCTTCCGGGAGAAATTTTAAAAAAAAAGGCATTTGCAGGGCACTTGTCCTGAGGTATTACACTTATACCGTGAACAAGTGTTTGAGCATCTTTGGAAAGATGAAAGACACAATCTTGCTGCCTAATTCAATCTAAATGCCAACAGTACAAACCCATAATGACTAATGGCAGGACCTTAAAAGTGACTGTTAGAAATTGGGTAGGTGGGAGGAAAGTAGAGAGAGAGCACCCTCTATCCCACACAAAATTTGAGTTTAGACTCCATTCTCATTACTCTTGGTCATATAAAAATGGTGCTTCATTTCCAATTGATATTTCAATTATATTTTTATTTCTGAAAGCAATGTGAAAAGTCTATGGCAGAGACAAAAATGGGTTCATGATGGACTATACCATGTTTTAACCCTCAAAAAAAAAAGCGTACTCTAAGCACTATTGAATGTAGAATGAGAAAAATGAATAAAATGAATAAAACAATGATCAAGCCTAACACATAATTCTGAAAATGTACGAACTGGGGGCTCAGAAATATGAGTGTATAAAAATCAAAATTATCTTTTAAATGTCTGAGAAAGTCAAGAGACATAAAATTAACTAGGCATTTAGAGTGGCCAATTTTTTTACTTCATTTAACTTTTTAAAATTTGCCTTACAGATCAACTACAGTTTTCCAATTTTAATTTATTTCTATATTATACCATTTGGAAGTTTATGTAGAGGAAAATATAAACTGTTTTCTACCCTTTGTTCATTTTTACTGTGGCCAAAGTTTACTCTGTCAAACAAGAAATTAAATATGCTTATTCTATTGTGAGATCACTTAATTACAATTAATGTTTTTGAAAGGCATTACACCCAGGGCCAGATCAAATCTATAGATTGCTCATGGTGTGACTTGAAGGGGGCTCCAAAACTATCTCCCACATGGCTTGCTGGGTGCTAAACGTTTTCCCCACCTCACCAGAAATCACACAACTTCATTCAGTCCACTTTTTATGTCATACATGCATTATTTACTACTCAAGTGTACATATGTTTTGTGGATTGCAAGGAATGCCTAGAATTAATAATAATGCCTAGAATTAATGTGTGCACATTGACACATATTATCAAATTCATTCGCTATCTCATTAATAGACCCAAAGTTCTCTTTCTGATTTGGAGAGTAGAATATATAGGAAAAATTGGATATAAAGAGAAAATCACTGATTGTTGGATCTGAATAAAAATTTTAGTTAAGAGCATTAACTGCCTTATAGATGATTAGAAGCAGATCCAGAAGGAGTAAGTGACCTATCCAATCCCAAAGGCAAAATTGGGATTGAAGGGCAAGTGGGCTGTTTCTTATATTTGAGTTGTTAAACACTATATATGGTTACATGATACATAGCAAAGCCAAACTGGACTTGCAAAGGTAATTCAGGAGGTGACTGAGAAGAATAAGTAGACTATGGCATGAACTCAAAGGCCAAGATAAACAATGACGATAGAACTAAAGAAACTGTTAAATACCACTCCAAGAAAAAATCTGAAGACAACTGCATGATGTAGACAAGGGCAAGTTCTTGCATAGTCAATTTATGCCCTTAATGTGATGATGGTGTTAAGCTTAATATTTGGTTTTTAACCTGAATTATAAATTCATTGCAGTAGGTTTCAATAATTTTAACATTTTCATTATCAAATATTTTATCATTACTCAACTTCCTACCATGAACAAGTGGTTTAAAATATCTCTTTGGGCCAGGTTATGATCTCAGAGCTGTGAGATTGAGCCCTACATCAGGCTCCATGCATAGCATGGATCCTGCTTAAAATTCTATCTTTCCCTCTCCCTGTGCCCCTCTCTCTATAATAAATAATAAAATAAAATATCTAATCCCATTAGGTGTATCTTATTGAAATAATAAATAACCAATTTCCCCAATCTTATCAAAGAATCAACACAAAATCATAATATTGATAAGAATTAATGAAGAACAAAGAAAAAATATTAGTGATCTTTTTCATGAATAAATGTTTGATTCATAAAAAAATTCTTAAAATATTTTTTTAATGAGATCATTTCCATTACTGCTTTCCAGAGACCCATGGATGTAAGTACCCAGATCTGAAATTATGAAAATGGTGGGACTCATTCCAACAATTAGATTCAAGTTTCATGAAATTATGTTGATTCTTACAATGTATTCTTTTTCCTAAATTAATAAGAGAATAAAACATCATTCATCATCTGGCAGTAAGGTGGGCTGGAATGTAGGATAAGGCTGATTATAAAGCTTATTAATCCACAGGCCCTCGTTATGGACTTGTGTTTATTATGCTCAAGCATAGGAAGCAAATAAAGCTTTTGTAAAACATAAGTGCATTTCACTGCTTATCTACTTAAATTTTCCTTTTAGTTATTTTAGTTATTTTTAGTTACTTCTGTACTACAGAGTCTGTGACAACTTATTTTTATCATTAGCTGTTCTAACGTATACCTAGGTAGCATTGTGACATTGGGATGTTATATTATTGTACTGAAAATTACCTTCTAAACTTTACAATGGAAGTTAATCCAAAAATCAGTTATAACTGCATTGTTTCACACAGGTTAAAATTCAAAGAAAATATTTGAGGTAATAATAATTAGGAACTAGTACAGCATCCAAAATGGTATTTTCATGGAAAATCCAATACAAATCCTGATTAAAACCTAACCAAGCAAAACGCTGCAGATTACCTGGATTCCAATTAAATGTGACAAATGAATACTTGACAAGTTTCAATTCCAATTCTATTTATGTCAGAATGATCCATTAATATTGAAGATGAAATTACCAGAATTCAAGCAATACAATTGTACTTTATGGCTAGATAGTAGTCTGAAAACTTGGACCCAACAAAACTTATTCAAATGTCAATTGCTACATTTGGATCACCCAAAGTGAATCACATCCCCTTCTGTCATTACCTATAGATTAGGGCTAACATGAATCACAGCCAGCAGATGACAAATGATTATATAAAACTGAATTTCAAGTGTCAGTCACATACAAAATCAGAAAAATCAGTTCTATTATAATAGTCTTTGCTGTTGACAAGACTGAAAACATGATTATCAAAAATAACTAAAAGCCTTATTTGGGAAATGTTTCTCAGTAAACTTTCTAATTTCCTAATGAGCTCACCTATTAAGTTTACCATGTATGTTTTCCTAAAAAGTAACCAATATGCATTTGTCATATATAATTATATTTATAACTCATCATTTCTGAGTTATTTTAAAAGTGCTGAATCCCCTCTAACTCAAAAAAAAAACCAAAAAAATAACATTAAAATGTGATTATAATGCCAATGATACAAAGTCCTTTCTGTTAATATAGCTGACAACCAAAAATAAAGCCTTCATTATATTTTACATTGTTTATTGTGAGACAAATACTTTTTAAAAACACAAATAAAATCATATTATATCATCAAAAGGTATAGGAATGTCTTTAAATTAGATCAATCTTGCCTTCCTAGGGGTGTGTGTGTGTATGTGTGTGTGTGTGTGTGTGTGTGTGTGTGTAATATTATTATACTATTTTAACTTTTACTTTGGGGCAAAGAATTTCAAACATATTTGCTTTAGAAATATATTCATGACCAATGCAATTCATTCCAAATTTTTCAATAGATACTAAAAAACTTAATTCTTAAAAACCACATCAAACTCCCATCCACATATGCATACACCACCATACACACAAATAAGCATGCCTTTATAGCCATAGGGCAAAATGCCATTTGAACTCTGGATTATTAATTAATAGGGATTTCAATCATCAGACCCTGATATCACATCCTCTCACCCAGATAACAATGTGGAAAAATAATTATTTAACATGATTTAGTTTAGCCATAATTTCACTTGAGGTCATTTATAATATATTACTCTCTAAGGTTGGATTTTAATATTCATAGGTAAACTTCAAGAAAAAAAATCAAACTTTTCCTGCATTAATATGCTCTATTTGCATACCATCACTAAAGAAACTGTATATAACAGAACGGTAGAATGTCTTATTTCATTTAAGGGACAGGACAGTGAAAGACAAATCCATTTCGAGTTTTCACTAGAGATAAAATGTGTGAAATTCTCCTTCCTATACAACTGAGTCTCTTTTTATACTTGAGAAAATAATGATAAAATTAGTATGAACTTTACCATTCCATTATTTCACACAAACCTACTCCTCAGGCATTTCCTTATAACCTGAAATCCAAAAAACACATCATTTAATTGTTTAGGGGATCATAAACAAATGTGAAAAGATTTATAAATACTGTTTGCAGTCTAACTTTATAACTTAAAAGGAAGTGTACAGGAGGCCAATTGTTGTGGTCCTCATGAGAATCATTTCACAACAGGATAAGAACATAAGTACTAAAATTGGCTTTCTTCTCTTCCCCTTGCACAAAAATGAGGGGGAAAAAATCACAACATATACTTAAATGAGAGGGGAGTTATAATGGTATTTACAATATATTTTTGGAGAGTAAGATAACACTGTTCTCCTCGTTTGACTCCATTTCAGCTATACTCAAAAGGAGAAGTTCGTAATGCTTTGATAAATACCTAGGAAAAGAAAGAGCTGGGTGTGCTTACTGCCATTCCCTTTCACTAAGGCTGGACAATCGCAGTGGAAGAAATAGTTGCATGACAAAAATGAACAGAAGAAACCAATAACACAAGACCTTTCTCAGTTGCTGTTGTTTAGGTATTATGAATTAATTTAGGGTTTTGTTGTTGTTGTTTTGTTTTGTTTTTCATAGCAGGTACTACTCTGATTTATTGGGCAATGTGTTTATTTCTGGTCAGGCTGTTTTAAAATGATGGTGCAAGTTTGGTGAATTTTATCTCTATAGTTATGTTCCTTTAGTTGGCATTTCTGTCCTTTAGCAACTATTTATTTATTTATTTTAGATGAAATTGTTTTAGTGTCAGCTGTTTTATTCGGGTTTTAGACGGACCCTCGCGAGTCTACTCCTGATGGCTTGCTAGCGTGATTCTGTGTGTGGATGCTGTGTTTGCCCCTACCATTTTCCATATGCTCTGCCTCACCAACACTGCCATCCGGCGTGGTCCTCTCATAGTTGTCCTCTGGGAGTGGAAGGGCACCCAGCCTTGGCCCTGATGAGCTCTTACTGCTTGGTGTCTCTGACTCCTCCAGCCCGCTGTCATAGCAACTCTGCAGTGACCCCTGATGTGGGTCCTGAGGCTGACTCACAACAGAAAACGTCACTCTACGAAATGGCTGCAAAAGAAAAGATTCTGAATGTCACTAAAATATAAGACTGTAAACGATCTTATCAAAAAAAACACATCAATTACATACAGTATCAAGGACTACTGACGACTAATACAATACCAAATGCTTAGAGGATGCTGAAAGCGAGGCAGTTAACTGCATTATCTGTGGCAAGGCCTGGAACTGTGATTTCAGTATGGAAAAAACCCAAAAATTCCCCCTCTGAGACAGAGATAAGAAAACAGCAATTTCCACTCAAACACCCATTGAAGCCAATGTTAGTACCATATATTCAACCATTTTCTATCCTGTAGTCTTCGCTTCAAATAGACTCTCTGAAACAAGTGTCACTGATTTCAGGAGGCAGTAAATATGGATGTCATCTTTGTTAAGAATTCATTTTTTAAAGACTTGAGCTTTAAAAACTTTGCATGCGATAATGGTGTTCAAACGAATGTCCTTACAGTTGACTTAAGCTATTAAAGGTACAACTGATAAATAGGAATGTGGATGCAGTGCTAGGAAACAGGAATATATTTCTTACTTTATTCATATGAAAAATATTACCCCTTGACCTTGAAATTGAAAGGGTGGTATTAAAATAACAGATAAAAGTTGCTTTCACCAGGGAGTAGAAAATAAACCAAAAAGCATACTTGTATGCATTTACTATGACTGTTAATATTCAAAAACAAAAAGTTATATAATGTACTGTCTTTAAGTTCTATCTTCAAACTGTTGCCTATTCTTAACCAGTTGGGTTTCACAAATTGCTGTGATACTGAAGTTGGCTGCACTGAAGATTTACTATGTATGGAATTTACAGATTATTGCAGCTACAGAATAAATTAAATAAATTGAAAACTTTAGACTCACTAAGGGAACCAATGTCATGCATTGATCGTGCTACATGCGTAGTTTTTGGGGGGAAAATACAAAAAGATTCTGCAATATTTGTCTGAGACTTTTCTTGGTGATAATTATATCCATTAAAAACACTTGGATGATTCGAAAATGCCATATGTATTTTTTAAATCTATAATTCAGATTGGTTCTTTTAAATATAAGGCATAAAACTAATGTTGCCAGAAAATAGTGAGAAAGCTAAAATAGTGCATTTTTATAACTTGAATACTAATGGTACAAATTACTAGTCGTAACTGGGACCAGTCTGTTTTTTAAAGTGTTAAGGATATTCTACACAGGTAGGCTATTAAAGGGAAAGCTAAGAAGATTTATGGAATCTTCCCCAAATTTATAAACTGGTGTTGCTAGAGAAATACACGCTTCTGCAAATCTTCCTTTTATTTTGTTTCAGAAGACTGGTCAGGGATAATGTCCACTTTTGGGATTTCTACTCAGTACCTTACCCTCCATGTACTTATTTGGCGTGTACAGTCTTTATAAAATCTTATCACTTATTCTAGTTCAAAATCAAACTTCTAAAACCACTGAATCATTGTAAAAGGAAAATATTTAAAGCATATTCTCTTCTTTATAATGTTTCACTGAATTGGAGGTGCAAATAGTATACACATCATGGTCCCAAATTTACTGGAGGTAAATTCTAGAAACGTTACTGTTATTTCACTTATAATTCTCACATTTCTTTACAATAGTATGATGTTTCATACATAGATAAGGAAGTATAGAAATCAGTTTGTGTTTACAATGCTTTATCTTATGTGCATATATTTTTATTTTTTTCCTATTTATCACTCCCAGCATATTATCTGGATTTCTTCAGTTTCACCTCAGAAACAAGGCTGCTGATAGTTTTCCTAAAACCACATTGTTCTGCCCAAAGAAGAGACTCAGTAAATACCTTTGAACAATGAGCTTTAAATAACAATGCTGAATCTAGGAAAGAACTCCAATGGTCATTCAGACATATCACTTCAAGACATAGCAATGGGTTAATATATATATGAACATATTCTTTATATATACATATACAAAGAAAGAGACAGAAAGCAGGGTCACATGCTGTCCTTGATTCTACGTCAATGATTCTCAAATCTTTTAGAATCAGTCTTTATTAACCGAAGAGGAAAGATCAAAAGGAAGACAGAAATACATAATTTGTACTAATAAATTGACAAAGGAAAGTATATAAGAAATTATGAGAAATGTTCTGATATAAAAATAGAAAAGAGGGTGATGTTTAGGTGAAAGTAGTAAACTTAGAATCAATAGTCAAATGCTGGTTCCACCAGAAGTTGTCATAGGACAGCACAGAGGTGATTCATCCATTGGAAGGTCATCGTCGTTAATCTTAGAATCTCTAAAATCTGGAGAATAATTCTATGAGATTCCAGTAAAGAATGTAAAAGATCGATTTGTCAATTTAGGGGGAATTGGAGCAAGTGGGGACAGACTACTATTTTTTTTCAGACTACTAATTTTTAAAGCATGACATAAGAGAGAAGTAGGATTGCAGTTAAAAGAAAGAGATCTGCATAAAGAGTTCTACTTATTTATGCTTATTTGTATCTTTCTTCATTGTTACTGAAAACATTTGCTTTAAGATAAATATTTGAAGACACAAGCAAAAAGCCTCATAACATAAGGTGCAGTGGGAATGAATGAAATCAGAGAAGATAAGTAAGAATTAAGAGAGAAATTAAAAATAAAATTATAAAGGTAAGGTAAACAGTAAAAAGTTGAGTGATTACATGCATGGTGGGTGTGTGTGGGTGTGTGTGTGTGTGTGTGTGTCTGTGTGTAATGAGAAAAAAATGGTATGTTAGAAATAATAGAAAAAGGAAAGGATTTTATTCCAAACCACCCTCTAGATTTCCTCTCGGTTGACCTCAGAGAAGTTAGCTGACCTTTGGTTCTTGTGCCGTAGGCTCAAGGTCTGTAAAATGGAGCTAATAATACTTGCCCCTCACTAACTTAAAGTCTCTGAGAAATAATGAGATAGTTTATAAAAAGAGCCTTAAGCTCCCTCAAAGACATATACTATAAAAGGTATCATACCTCAGGCCACAGCTATATAACTAGAGCGATATGTCCCATTATGTTTTTTTTTTTCTTATGTTTGTGGTTTTTGTTGTCATCATTGTTGTTTTTAATAGAGAGCTGGCTCAGTAATTCACAAAGTTTCTAAATGGAATTTTTAAAATCCGCATGAAATTTCAGATCTAAATCTGTTAATGAGGTGCTTTGATTGTTCTACATGCAAGTTATTTGTAAAGCAAATATGTGCATACAGTGACGTCAATTTTTCAAAAAGCATTTGAATGTAATCATCTGTTGGGCATGACTATCTCTACAGTCACTTATTTTGTAATGTCATTTATCAACAGTGTTTTGTCCCCATTATGAAACAGAGGAGAGTTTCACTTGGAGACACACCCCACTATAGGGACTTCTCAGATATTTTAGAGGTTGTTACAAATATATTCAAAGGTAGCTTCAAATAATATACAATTCCTGGGGCATTAAATGTATCTTCACTGTCATCCTAATCTCCAGCGTACAGAAGTACATTCGAATTGGCTTCTGTATGTTGACAAATTGAACACCAATAAAAAATAAATTTATTAAAATAAATTCCTACAAATAAATAAGTAAATAAATAAATAAATAATAAATTCCTACAGACTTAGGGATGCCTGGGTGGCTCAGTGGTTGAGCACCCGCAGAGCATGATCCTAGAGTCCTGGGATCGAGTCTCACATCGGGCTTCCCTCATGGAGCCTGCTTCTCCCTCTGCCTGTGTCTCTGCCTCTCTCTCTGTGTCTCTCATGAATAAATAAATAAAATCTTAAAAAAAAAAAAGTCCTACAGACTTAGAATAAGCACTCTCCATTCTTGTATAATTGTATTCATCTTATTTTCTGAAAATTTGGAGGTCACATGGGAAATAGGCAGAAGTGTTGATGGGGAGTCTTCTATCTTCTATTTGTCTGCTGAGGAGATCCCAAGATGGGTGCCCCTTTTCTTCTCTCCCCTATTCATTGGAAATGCTCCTGAGCTTCTGTTTTAAGAGATGGATGAGTGCAGTGAACATTTCTACATGAAACTAATCTCACAGACTGGAAAAGACAAACACAGCAAATAAGTGTTTAAGTTGGGTGCTGTGGGGTACACAATGCAGTATATTCAATCAATGCATTTGCTCACTAAGATTTTTGACACTTTTTTTTCCCCCGGAACATGTGAACAGAGGTAAAAACTGATAGATCAGTACATTTAGGATTAGGAGAAAGATAGCCTGGTGGATGAGGAAGGGAGCTAGACTATATCTTAGTTACAGAATAAGGCTTATTATGTAATGACATTATGAGTAAAGGATTCACGAAGGGAAAATGTGGTGAGGGTTTGATTCATTATTCTTTTTTATAAAATTGCATCTCTTTAATTGATAGTGCAAATTACCAAACAGTAAACTTAAATCTAGGCAGTCTAACAGGTTTACAGGTCACACAAGATGTTATCACAATTTCTATTTCAAATATGAACTACCAGCAGATTTCATCCTGCTCATATTCAGAGGGTTCCAAGGAGGTCAAGTCAATACATGTCACATTCATAAGAGAGAGGACTGAAGCAATTTTCTAAAAGAAAAAAAAAATTATCTAGAAAGCATATGTCAAATTTTACCATAAGTATAACTGCCTCATTTTTATTTTATCTTGCAGGATCATTATTTTTTGTTTAATTTTAAAGACCTATAAAATCACATCTTTTTGAAGGTATTGACATAAGAACATGCACTATTTATAACCTGAAACTTGGAGAAAATTAATTTTGAAACTAATGAATATGCCATTCTGTTTTCAGAATATAATCATTGCCAAATATATATGATATCACTAGGTGCAACCTATAAAAAAAAAATCTTCATGAGGAAGTCCATTGATAGTTTCTAAGAAAAACAATAGAGACCACATGCATATTCACAAATATATGGGCAGTAACAAAACTTTTATTTTTATTCATTGTTTTAAAGATTTTATTTACTTATTCATGAGAGACACAGAGAGAGGGATACATGCAGAGGGAGAAGCAGGCTCCGGATGAGAGCCCGGGATCACGACCTGTACCAAAGGCAGATGCTCACACTGAGCCACCCAGGTGCCCTGTTTTTATTCATTCTTGTTAGATTGATTAAAACGGTGACTACCACGCCAGAAAAAAAAGCATATATTACGTCCCACAATCAGGCATATTTGAAACTCTTTGCCTTCTACCTGCAAAATCTTCCAAGTTACAACCCACACAATTAAAACTTACTGTTTTCTTTGATCAGAAGGTGAGCTTCAGGATAATCCCATCATAGACTCTACTTACAGTAAAAGGGAAAACACAGCATTGGGCTAAGAGTGCAGAAAGTTTCCCCTTGCAGTTCATTTCTTATAACCTAGTGACACCACATTTGTGAGGATTTTATTTGCAAGAGGAAAGGACCCTACAGAAAGATGCCAGTGCAAAGAACTTCAGGTTAAATGTCTTTCATTATTGAATACTGCTCTGTGTCTTACAGACAACTTTATTGAGAACTTTGAATCTGCACCTTCCTTTTTAGCTTCAATAGCTTCTTCATAAATCGCCTCCTTATCTGGAACTCACATACAGCTGTCTCCGTCACATCAATTATTTCTGAATGGGCTGAAAAGGCTTTTTTATTTTTTCCAATTCACTTAGTTACGTCCATCAAACAGACTTCTAATGACTCTCTTTGTCAGTCATAAAGCCCTGAAACAGTCATGCAGCAGAACATTGCAGCATTCACGAGAAACACTACATTTTCTTTTTAAAGAGGACCTATCTAAGACTGTGAGCTCTTCTTTTGCACGGGCACAGGTAGTTGATTAATCTGCAAACATTTTCAACTGACGTCAGTGGCTACCGTGCAAACATATCTAGGATTCCAAAGCACTTAAGACGGAGCATGTCTGGCAGGACCTTCAAACAAACTTTAATCGGGTCTTTTAAACTTTTTAGGGCATCTTCTTTTGCTCACATCTCCATATTTTTCCATACTTCAAACAGTTCTCCTTTCTTTCAAGTCAATAGCAGATGAAAGGATATTAAAAAGAAACATGTTGAAACGTTTGGACTGGTTAATTAAGACACTCATTTGGGGAAAGAGAAGGTAACTAACTGTATTTATTTCTTTTGACTGCATGCAATTTCATGTTGGACATTATTGTGTATATTTGTTCCATAGAAAACTAAAAATGCAGATGATACTTGGTAGTTCTTAGTCCAGTAGATTACAGAATATTTAATGTCACACAAAAAAACAATGGTTATCAAACGGTACCCAAACATCAGCCACAATGTACTAGAACAGTGCTATTGATTTTACTTATGCTGTCACTTCTCCTCATGCTATCCTTATGTGGGTCCTATTGTATTGTGATTTGGGGAATGAGAAAAATATTGAATTTCAGTATTTATTGCAAGACCTACTCTAGCCTTAAATATAAATGGGTCTCCTATCCGCCCCCCCCCATAATGAAAAACATCAGCAAACAGAAGAGCCAGAGCCTAAAATTCTTAGTAAATGTATGCAAACCTTCTTTTTTCTAAAACTCTGAAAATAGATATTATGCTCTAAAACACAAATTGTGGGTCCCCCATACTGCAGACACACTTGATTGACCTATCTTTTGTTCTGTTTGCTGCCTTCTATTATACTTAGCCCAGAATTAACAAACTTTTTTTCTGTAAAGGGCCAGAAAGTAAATATTTTAGGCTTTGTAGGTCATAGGTCTCTGCCACAACTACCCAACTCCGCTGTTGTAGTGCAAAAAGAGCCACTGAAGATACATGCATTAATGCGGATGGCCGTGTTCCAATAATACTTTACTTATGGAAACGGAAATTTGAATTTCATATAATTTCCCACTCTGCGAAATGTTCCTTTTAAATTTTTTTTCAACCATCTAAAAATGTAAAACATTAAATGTAAAAAATACAACTTTGCTGTTGTAGAAACATTTTTAAACGTCATTGTAGAGTTTTCAACTAGTGTGTAAAGGCTTCACGAACACTGTTTACCCATTATACCTCTGTTTCAATGACAGTGCCTTGAAAACAGTTTATATTTGATTGTCATTTATGAACACGCTTTGATATTTCTTGTCCTTTTTGGAAATAACTGAACTGGGGAATCAGGAGAACTGGATTCAAGTACTGGCTCTGATAGTAAGTGTGAAATCTTGGGAAAAGACTCATCTTTCAGCTTTTGCATCTTCAACCTTCAAATGAAGAAGTACCACAGATGATAT
Source organism: Vulpes lagopus (assembly GCF_018345385.1). Lineage (NCBI taxonomy): Eukaryota > Metazoa > Chordata > Mammalia > Carnivora > Canidae > Vulpes > Vulpes lagopus. The sequence goes on from NC_054827.1 coordinate 140,562,831, forward strand.
TTAATATCTTTTCTAGTTCTTTAATTCTCGGAAACTGTAAGAAGATAGGTGTATTGGATCAGTGAATTAATGGCTGAAATCAGTGATTTTAAAACAGACTCTGCTCACCCATTAAGGAATTCCTTAGAACACTGCAGGCAAATACTAATGCATATTGGAACGCATTTACTCATCGAATAAAGATCATGAACAAAAATACGCATAATAATCAAACATTTTAGTCAATTACCTTAATGAAAAGCTACAAAGATGGTTTGGTTCCCTCAGGCTTACCATTTTTGTGAAAAGTAGAAACATTCATTTGAAATGTCAGCTCCATGACATATGTTTTGGCCTAATTCTTCCCTATCCTCTGAAACCACCTCTTTTGTGATTCCTTCTTCACTGAACCACATAAAAATGATGAGTTCCAGGGCGCCTCAGTGGCTCAGTCATTTGAGAGTCCAACTCTTGATTGAGGCTCAGGGCATGATCCCAGGGTCCTGAGATTGAGCCCCAGGTGGGGCTCTGGGCTCAGTGAGGAATCTGCTTCTGTCCCTTTACCTCTCCCCCTGCCCCTCCTCTTGTTGGTTGGGCGCACATTCTCTCTCTCACTTCCTCTCTATAAAACAAATAAATAAATCTTTAAAAAAATGTTGCATTCCTACCATGTGCTAAATAAAGGCTGAGAGATCTCGCTCATCTCTCAAAATGTATAATTCAGATGGCAGAGGTTAGCAAGGTTGGTACGAAATAGGATGGTGAAGGCATGCTGGGCCCTGATTGGATTACACCTCCCACTTCATTTGAGACCCTACCTAGACCCTTGTAAGTTCCTATGTTTACACTCACAGAGAAGCAGGAAATCAGAGGGAGTCCTAGTTAGGAAAAGAGAATATTGACAAGCAACTAATGAGAAAAATACTGTCTTCACAATGACATTCAATCCAACAAAGACTTATTAAGCACTTGCTTTGTGCCTACCACTGTGCTGAAAAATCTACATGCTGCAAATTTCAGGCATTAAGCTCAGTTGGGTAAGTGTAGATTAATCACGCAAAAGCACTCAGAATACAAGAAAAAAAGGTTTCTTTTTTTTTCTTTTTCTTTTTCTTTTCCTTTGCTATTGTGATAATCATCAAAAGCTCAGCTCACATGCCGCTCAGTTGCTTTGCATGACTACTCTACACACCCATGGAGTTCCAGAAGCAGCTGAATGAGGTCGATAAACCTATGTCTTAGACTACGCAGCTGGAGTTAGTCTGTAGCAGTTCAAGGGAGCAAGGCTGAAGAACCAAGTGGAACTGCAGGAAAACCGCCCAGGTTTCCACCTACTAAAACACCACAAAATGAACAAATAGACAACAATAACAAAAATGAAAAATAGCCTTTCAAAAGCTACCTCCTAAAATACACAGAAGCTTAGAAGTGCAGATAGAAGCCTGCCTCACATGCACCTGACTCAGTTCTGAGCACCCGGCTTCAGTTTCCTGGGCTGAAGTGAAGGAAAATGAATTGTGCATTTTCTGATGCACTCAAACAGATGCTCCGGATTCTTGTCTCCTTTTTCTTTTCCATCTTAGACATTTCATCCAAACTGCACCTGGCAAATCGGGTTGGGAAACTCTATACATTTAACAACATTTACTTTTTCCTTTTCTACAGAATGAATTTTTGGGTCCTAACGTAGTTTTCCTTGGTCTGGATGGATTAGAAAGTCTGACAGGAAACAAGACAGACAAATGGAGTAAGGCTCTGAAATGTTACTTAAACATTTAATTATTAAACTGAGTTGAGACCTGACGCTTGAGCCAGAATAGTCTGCTCCACAGGTTAACCTTCTGCTACCTGGGTAAACCCATTTTCTCTGCCTTTCCTGCCAGCTTACTTGTTTTATCTTGATTTATCTGCACTTTGTTAAAAAAACAAACCATCTGTGTCCATAAGGAAAAAAAGTATTCAATGGCCAGTACATGGTAAATTTTATTCCTCAGTACAAGTCAAATGATTACAGAAAAATCAGTGGAAGTGGGTGTGGTGGGCAAAAAAATAGACCCTAATGGACCCTAATCCCTGGAACCTGTGAAGAGGTGACCTGATGTGGAAAGGGGTATTTAAAATTGTAGATAGAATTAAGGTTGCTAATCAACTGACTTTAAAATTAGGAGATTATATTGGATTACTTGGTGGGCCCAATGTAATCTCAAGGATTCTTAAAACATAGACAGGAAAGGCCGGAAAGGAGATCAACAATTCAGTGGGGAACTGTCCTCTCCTTTGACAGCTCTGAAAAGAGAGGAAGGGGCTACAGGCCAAGTCATACAGGTGGCCTCTAGAAGCTATTAATAAAGCAAAGAAGGGAAAAGATTGATTTTCAGTGTCTCCAGAATAAACACTACCTACCAACACCCTGATTTCTAGCCCAAGGAGAACCATTTTGGATCTCTGACCTGAAAAGCTATAAGATAACAAATTAGTACAGTTTCAAGCCACTAAATTTTAGGCTATTTGTCACAGCAGCAATAGGAAACTTAGAGAGTTAACCATGACCCTGACATATGGAGAAGTAGAAGTGAAGCATCAGGGCCTCAGGTTTACATTTATGAAAGAGGTTAGACTCATAAGTCAAATGTACATCGGTGTTCTATTCCTGGATCACCCCACCTATAGGACCACTGAGAATTAGCATGTCATTCTAATAATTATACTTATTTTATAAAACACTCAAATACACTATGTTGCATATTTTATGTTGAGAGGGCTCAGTAAGGGTAAACATGATAAAATTATCTTAACCCTATTTTCACATTTATCATTCTTGGATTACAGTGAAAATACCAATACCAATACCAAACCAACAAATCAAAAAATGAAACAGACTAACTCCCTGTCCACTTAGACATTTGGGGGAAAACCACTTCAAAGGATGATCTCTCTATTTTAAAGATGCAATGAAGATCCAATTTCATCTCCTATGTGTAATAGATTTTGTACCATAGAGTGTGCTCATAAAGGATAATGGTGAATGAGCCCAAAATTGTGAATAGACCAAAGATTTAGGAGCAGATAGAGGCACTAAAGAAATCCATGATCTTGGAAGAAATAAATGCTTCCCACCATACTAACATGAGAAAATAAATCTGATAATGGACATCTTGATTTTCAAGAAATCACCTTAATCTACAAGGGAAGAGTTAATAAATCCTAATTGGTGCCAAATTGCAGTTACCATATTTGTAGACGTTGCCTCTTGTCTGCTATCTTCTTTCTTATTTCCTCTTTGTTTTGTGTTTGTATATTAAAGAAACTTTTTTAGGAGGTTGAATTCTTTGTATAACAACTTAAGCTTTTCGGAGGAAAGGAAAGAAATGAATTCACCAGATAAGTAATAAGTTAGCATGTTGGCATTTCATGACTCCTTAGGGGAAATGAAGATACTCACAACCTGACCCTAACAGAAAGCTTCAAAAGTAATTCTTATGTAGTATGACAGGTTTTCAGAGACACTAGCAGGAATTTAATTTTTAGGCATAATTTGAGAATGTAACCTAGATTGTCCAATATTCACCATATATAATTTTAATGTTACCTGCCACAAAAACAACTTATTTCATTTACTGCTTTCTTGAGAAAATATGACTTAATTCTTAATCTTAGGGATAAGGGGCATTTTTAAGTATGAGTGAAAAACCAGCAAGTTCACAAGACAATAATGGTATAGCCCAATCATATTTTATTACTACTACTGTTTGACTTTCTAAGCATTTTTACATTTCATATTTGGGAGGTACTTGTTGAGCTATATCAAAATTAAAATGTTTTTATTGCTTTTTTTTTAACCTTACAATTTTTTCAAATCTCTGGCTCTTTTCCTCTCACAGAGGTTTATATACATTGCCATTTTGTACACATTGCTTCAATGATTTCTTAATTTTCACTTTAGAAGTGCAAAAATGATTGCATTTTGGGCACCCACAGTTTGTAAAATACATTATGGTATATTAAAGTGTTCAACACACCAATGCTTCTGCTCCTTGGATCTCATTATATGCATTCTATGTATTAAGAAATAACAATAATGAGCTATGTAATTAAGTTAACCCATATCCGGGGAGAAGCAATACAGTTTTGGCACCTCTCTTTCTCTCTCTCATTTCAGTTTTTTAATGACCACTACTTATATGAGAAGACTGTGAATTCACTAGGGATGGCATGTGTTATCTTTGCCCAGTTTGACAGAGAACCCTGAAGTAAAACACAACTGAGCAAGAGACTTACACATTGCAACAATTGATCAATAGAAAGAGAAACCCTTCTAGGGGGTAATCAGTAAGTAGTAGCAGTCATTTTCTTCAATAAATTGAAAGAAGGCAAAGCCTCCTTAATGATTTAGTTGATAAAGTAAGTGTACTTAAAATGCATAGTGATTGGAACTGAGGCACCTGGGTGGCCTCAGTCAGTTGAGCATCTGATTCATAGTTTCAGCTAAGGTCATGATCTCATGCATCATGGGATCAAGCCCTGTGTCAGGCTCCATACTCAGTGGGGGAGTCTGCTTGAAGATTCTCTCTCTTCCTTGCCCCCTACCCCTCCTCAACCTGCTCTCTCAAGTGAACACACACATACACACTGTCTGTCTCTCTAAAATAAACAAATCTTTAAAAAGATGCATAGTGATATTCTCTAACACTCATTAATTGCTTACTATGTGCCCATTAAAAGCTTACTTAATTGTCACAATAGCACTGTGGATTAAATGAGGAAACCAATGCCCCTGGAAGTAATTTGCTCCTAGTCGCACAGGTGCTAAGTGATCCACAGATTGTTTCTTACTCACCAAGCAATAGTTTGGCCTTGATGGAATCCGGAGAAGTTAATAAACAGACAATGAGACTTCTGCATATATTGACCAGAGCACTGGTATAACTAAACATAATCTAGCGCAGATAAGCTAATTTTTTTTAAAGATTTTATTTACTTATTCATGAGAGACACAGAGAGAGAGAGAGGCAGAGACACAGGCAGAGGGAGAAGCAGGCTCCATGCAGGGAGCCTGACGTGGGACTCGATTCCAGGACTGTGGGATTACTCCCTGAGCTGAGAGCAGATGCTCAACCGCTGAGTCACCCAGGTGTCCCCAGATGAGCTAATTTAAAAGTAAACCTGGACTACACAAAAAATAAATCCTCAACAGAATAAAATCAATTATTTCAGCCACTTCTGATCTTGGTTTTTCACAGGTTCCTTAGGCTCAATAATTAGACATTCAGATTTGAACCCCATTGGACATCCTCTGTAGTTCATCACTGCTTTTAAGCCACTTCTAAAGCAAAAGATACATACTTCACCTTTCACCATGTCGGATTAAGTCTATTTTTTTTTTAAGTAAAATAAACTCCTTCCTTGCCCTACACAGGTCAACTGTCCCCTTCTCTTGCTGCATATTTGAATTCTCTGGGAAATTTAAAGAATTTATGCTTGAACTACATCCCAAAATTATTTTGTGATAGAGCTCGGTATCTATGTCAGCAGGGTTGACAATTCACTCTGATCCTAAAATATAATGGGAAATCATCCTACTTTCCATCTGCTTTGGCTGCCAGGAATCTCAGTACTCAGTTACCATATATTTATAAGTTTAAGTAGGATAGGTATATTTTCTTATTCACTCTATGTGGTTTCTGAGGTGCTCATTCTATTTTAATAATCTCATTACATGTTTTATCATAAAATATCTCAACCTACATTTTGCAAATGATTATAGAAAAACTTAAAATGAGTTATTTATCATTCACTTTGGCAGCTTTGGAGAAAAATGGCTTGGGTGTTATTTTCTTTAGCACTATATTATATTTTAGAGAAAGTAATTTGTAATTAAAATCAGCCATACTTGTGGTTTTATGCAGAAAAAAATTGACTAATAGAGTTTTATTTATTAGTTAGTATGGGAATGACCAATATGCCATTAGAGACACAGGAAAATTCATCTTTATGAAGTTTTCTAACACTTATCATGAGATATATAAGACTTATTTTGCTCCTCAATTACCAATTAGTCTTGTATGACTGGTGATAGCTCTATTTTTCATCATCATGTTCAAATGTATATTGCTATCCATGACTTTATTTCCATATGATTATATATTAATTCTTTCTTTAGCACTAGGAAATCCTGAGACATGATGCCATCACTAGGCAGCATTATGAAGTCTTCCTAAAACCATGTCTTCACGGCTTTTTCCTTTTTTAAGCATTTCTTATGCCATTTTTTTCACTTTCTTTTTCTCCCATGTAGCTTAAGTCATTCTGCTGATATACTGCATCAATAATCTAGGACAAATCTCTGTTCTGTGATTTCCAAGATTTCCATGCACTAATTTGTGAATATCTATGGAAATAATAACTAGAATATTTATATTGCCTTATAGATAGTATGTTGTTCCCCTCAGATAACACAATGTCTTAATCTAATTTAAATACTTGATGCCTGAAGAAAAATCTTTCATTAGTGGTATATATTTCAAGAATTGTGTAGATTAGGGTTGGGAGAATTTGAGGAGGTAGATGGAACTCCTCAAATCATAATTATTTCACCTATTCTTTGTTCAACTGAAAATAGCACTGGAACGGGAGTTGATACCTAAACCTTCTTATTTCAATAGCAATTCGGAAGTGTTTCTTAGATCTCTACTTTGCTCACACTGGCTTTACCATTCATAAGCTCTATGATATAAAGCAAGATCCTTAATTCCCCTGAGTCTGGTTCCTAATTCCCAGTGTGGGAGAAACCTGGGAATACTTATACCAGAGGATACCCAAGAGATTTAAGTTAGGCAATCTAGTGAGTTCTACTCTTTGTGTGCATGGCAATCTCTTAGGAAACTGTTCAGTACTCAAAACCTGCTGCCCCACAACCAGAGAATCTGGTCATTTGGGTAAACAACCAAACAAACAAAAACCTAGATAATTGTGACACACACCAAGTTTTGAGAATCACTGCTATAAATCATGTAAAACACTCATCCCATTATTTGTCTTATCAGTATTACAGTTGCTATCAACATCATCATTATTACAGCTAACACCGAGATGCTCCTAACAGCGAGCAAAAGAGGCAGTCAGGGCCACCCATTACCAGGAAATTTAGTTATGGCAAAAACCGATACCAAGAACTGCAGTCATTGACTGCTCCCTCATCCCCCTCCCCACCAACACACATACATACAAATGTATGTGGTGAGGAGCTGATGAAAGACAGCAGGGTACAGTGGCATAGCCAAATGGGTTTTAGTCTAGAAAGATTCTGGAGAAAGTTAGAGAGACAGATGTCAAAGGATGTAGTCAACAGCAGAGGCAAGTCCAAAACAGAACCTCTTGGAAATGACCTGATGACTGAGCCTTGTCCTGGAGGACACACTATTGCTTCCTACAGGCTGAAAGGCCTAACTGAAAGCAATGGCAGATGAGAGAGATCCTACCTCACATAGGGCAGGATCAGATGGGATTTGCTTTACAAGAAGGACCTACATATTGTCATCTAAGGAACTGAGGATCATAAAGGCATGGGGAATTAAGCAAGGAGTGATTACTTTTTTAAATTTTTTTATTATTTATGATAGTCACACACACACACAGAGAGAGAGAGGCAGAGACAGAAGCAGGCTGCATGCACCGGGAGCCTGACATGGGATTCGATTCCAGGTCTCCAGGATCGCGCCCTGGGCCAAAGGCAGGTGCTAAACCGCTGCGCCACCCAGGGATCCCAAGGAGTGATTATTTAAACAAAAACAATAAAAAAAAATTACATCTGTACAAAATACACATGCCAGGAAAGTCAAAGTAAAAATACTTTTTATACTGTAAAACCTGACATGCTGTAATGTCTCAAAGACTTCTCTTTAATAAAGTGAATTTGGCTATATTCAAAGTGGGTAAGGCAGGAATGTCTGAGAATTTGCATGGTTTTAGATAGCCATTTTCAAAATCTATAGTGTAAGAAAACCCTGGAGTAGTGGCTTTCAAAGTTTTTGTTTTTGTTTTTGTTTTTTGATCATTACCAATAGTAAGAAATACATTTCACATTCTTATCCTGTACACACACACACACACACACACACAAAGAGAAGTATCATATGATATTTTCCTTTACTTCATGCAGTGCACTTTGACATATATATATAATATATGTACATAAGTATATATATATGTGTATGTATATAGCCATATTCCAGCTCATTCCATTCTCTAATTTAAAAATACTGGTTAAGATCCACTAAATTAACTCTATGACCCATTTCTGGGTCTTTTTTTTTAAGATTTTATTTATTTACTCATGAGAGACAGAGAGGGAGAGAGAGAGAGAGAGGCACAGGCACAGGAAGAAGCAGGCTCCACACAGGGAGCCTGACTTAGGACTCGATCCCAGGTCTCCAGGATCAGGCTCCAGGCTGAAGGCGGCGCTAAACCGCTGAGCCACCGGGGCTTCCCCCATTTCTGGGTCTTTACTACAGTGTAAGAAAAAGTGGAATTTGTTAAAAATGGAGATTTCAGCCCCAGCTCCGTCTCAAATTAGACATTTAACAGTCCTGGGGTAGGAGTCAGGAATGTGCATTTTATAAGCGTCTCAGGTGATTCTGATTTCTAGAAATACTGTGACCTATAGAGTCGAAAACTGCATTCAGTTTAAGCTGATTTCAAAGGTGATTTCACCTTTGCCTGAAGACTTCCATCTTCCTGTTCCTATACGCTTCTCCTCTACCATAAAACAGAACTGGAGCCAACCTTAGACCTAACTGAACCCCATACCTCGCACCATCTTTAACAGATGAATAAACTGAGCCCCAGAGAGAAGTCTTGGATATAATGTACAACCCTTTTCAGAATCCACTAGTTTTTAAATTCTTTCAGAGATCTCGATAATACACTAAACAAAACAAAAGCAAAACCAAAATCTTCTCAACTGCAATTTATGATCTACATCATGCAGAGTTTCCCTGGAGGCTACTTCTATGGGTAGCAAATAAAAACATGTTAAACCAATTTGACCAAACTGTACTTTTAATGTATATTTATCTCACCACAAATTGGGAAACTTAACTTCTCCATTTTCTTATTAAAGTTCAACTACAAATGTACCTTTGGGGGAAAGAAAGAGCATTTCCAGTGTACTCTGGAGTAGTATCAAGTAAAGGAAAGGATTATAGGGCTGGAGAGGTGATTGTACCACAAGTTGTAAAGACATTTCCTATTACTGCCAAAGAAGCACATATATTGAACTAATTGGCTAAAATTTGAAACAATTTCTCAAATAAAACTACAAGCAATTTTGCTACCATTCACATATCACTACAGAAAAGTAAATACAATCCATTTTATTTGTGTACAATGTTGATATTTATGACTTTAGAGGGACAAACAGCTAATATGTGTTTTAATCAGTTTAGCTTGCCTGATTATATATACTCTCTATCATCAAGAACAAAATTATGAACTCACATAGCTTCTGTTAAGGAATTTAGGAAAATAGGGGTTTATCCGTCTATTGAAAGTCTGTAATTGATAGAAATATACCCAACTAATATCTAAATCAAATAACTTTGAATGGTCTTATTAAAACATTCAGATTAAGCAGTTATTTTATATGAATAATTAAAGGAGATCATTATGTAGCTGAAGAAACATTTTACACTGGGAGTTCTTTAGAATCCCTTAAAATTGCCACAAAATTTGGCATAGAGAAAATATTTATTAAATCATGGTCATGATTTAGTACGCTGCACCACAAAATATTTTTGAATGAAGTAACAAGTGAGAAAAATGATTTTTCAACCTCATATCTTCTAGCACTTTAAATATTTGAAATATCTATTAAAAAGGAGTTTGTAAGGCAACTTAGTGGCGCAAACAAAAGGACTGGTAGAGAGCAGAAGTGGGAAGTGTTTGCCTACTGTTCAAAAGCATGCCGCTGTCCATGTAGGGTCAAAGATATGTGTAAACTGCAATAATTCACGTTTGCTTTAAAAGGTAGGATCCAAATTCAGTATAATGACACCTAATTATCTATTACTACAAGATCTAGTAAATATTTTGAAGAAATAAAACTTTATTTAAAACTTCTTTATCAAATTCTTCACTTCTTCATTAAAATTTTCCACACAATTAGTCTGAATTAGTGTGATTTTGCTATACCTAATTTGTTAAATTGCTATCTAAATCATTCATCTGTAAGACTTGAAAAAATATCATTCTTTGTTCCAGTGATAACATTTGTACTACACATTCAAAGTACAAGATAATTCATAACATTTATAAAAATGGAATTTTGTTATTTTTATTATCATGGTGTGTTTTAAAGCCCAAGAGGAAAAAAAAAAAAAACATTTATAGAAATAAGCACACTGAGAGGTCAGCATTGGAAGAGCTGTCCAGATCAACAAACACAATTAAGCTGCATTGGAATAAATAAAAATTTCAACAAACAGTATTTTATTTTTTGTTTAGTTTCCAATTTCACAGTAGGAATTTAGTGCTTGTTCAAACCCATATAACTTAATTGTAAATTAAATGCTCTCTAGACATATCAAATTTGCAGTCTAAAATGCAAATATAATCGGATTTAGCCAGAAACTTTTTATGATATAGTGAAAGGAGAAAAATGTCATTAGGATATTTAGAGTTATGTCATGGAGTTCGGAAAGAAATAATAACCCTTGAAATTCCTTATCACTTATGGATTATAAAGCATTCTTGTTTACAAGATTGGATGGGACCCTTTGAATATCTTTCACACTGAGCCAGAGTTCCATGTCGGATCCCTTATGGCAAAAATAAAGCCTTATAGGGTTTTGAATTCATGATATATTCATTGCACAAAGCAGGCATCTTCATTGCCCATCTCCCTTCATGTGCTCAGTTTCACTCTGTCATTTAGATGTGTTTGTCATATAAACTCAATCTGAGGAAAGTGACATCTAATAAGGTGCCAAAGCCAGTCCTTAGGGCGACTAGTATCAGTTTTCTTACATCTTTCTTTCTTTCTTTTTTTCCTTCCTTCCTTCCTTCCTTCCTTCCTTCCTTCCTTCCTTCCTTTTTCTTTCTTTCTTTCTTTCTTTCTTTCTTTCTTTCTTTCTTTCTTTCTTTTTTTTTTTGTGAGTGGAGTGGGGATTGTATTTTCCAAGGTAGTCTGGGGTGGTCTGCAAGGTAGCAGGACAGAAAATGACTTCCTCAAATTTTTGCCAGTGGCTATTTAAAAAAGAAGTGCGGGATCCCTGGGTGGCGCAGCGGTTTGGCGCCTGCCTTTGGCCCAGGGCGCGATCCTGGAGACCCGGGATCGAATCCCACATCAGGCTCCCGGTGCATGGAGCCTGCTTCTCCCTCTGCCTGTGTCTCTGCCTCTCTCTCTTTCTCTCTGTATGACTATCATAAATAAATAAAATTAAAAAAAAAAGAAGAAGTGCTGTTTGCCTCCTCTTGGAAGCATAATAACCAGGGAAGGATCACATTCGCAATGTGAAAGTAGGTGGGAAACTGGTTGAGATGGACACTATTGTGAAATCCAGATATACTATACCACACCTTGGAAATGCATCCTGTGTTCTTATAGCCAAACTATTTCAAAGCACTATACTGATATTTAAAATAACACTTGCATTTTCTGATTACTTTACAGAGGGTGCATAAGTATTTCTATTGCTCTCCATAGCTGAGATCATGTTATGGATACTACAAATCAATGCGAAAGAAGGTACAGTAAAATACTGAAACATACACCTGATTATGTAATATATGTCCTCCTGAATAGACTAAAAGATTCTCCAGAAAAGATTTGTCTTCTTTTGTATCCTCTACCACCATTGGCACAGTTAATACTCATTGTTTTTGCTGAAATGTTCATGTTCATATTGAAAATCTGTTTAAACTTAAAAATATATATTGATTTAAAAAAAAATATATATATATATATTGATTTAAAATTCAGTAGAGAGGATATATATCACCCCTTAGTATAAGAAGACAAAATTGATGCATGACATAATACTATGATAAAAATAAAATAACAATATAATAAAAATAAGTATAATTTATTTAGCACCTAAAAACTTGCTAAGTATAATGCTAGAAGTTAAAAAAAATGCTAGAAGTTTTACATATGTCACTTCGTTTATTTCTCACAAGAACCATATGGCATATGAATTATTACCTCCATTTTAGAGGATGAATCTGAGTTTCAGAGAGGTTGGATAATCTTCTAAAACTGAAGCTGAAAGGGGCAGGGTCAAAATGCAAGGATAGGTTCTGGATCATTCCACCTTTGGAGCTAGTCTCTAATCTGGCAGTAGTTATGTGTCCATATAAAAAAAAATCTGTACTTTTTTATCAAATATTGCTAGTGACCAATGCCCACATTAGCAGATCGTATACCTGGATTAAATAATAAGATTATACCCTCAAAACACAGGATCTTCTTTTCCCAAAGGCAACTGGTCTCTAGGTCATGGCCTTGACCTCACTAATATCACATTCTAATCAATTAAGTTTCTCTGGGAAGTTGAAATTTCAGGGAGTCTGATAATATTATTCACTGGTGCCTACTTTGCCGCAGACATTGCAAAGATTTTCTCCTGACAACTCCGCACCTGATAAGACTTTAATCTAGCAGAATTTTTCTTCGAGGTAAGAGTTACTCCAGGGTGCTGTTTTCTGCTTTGAGGGCATTCCAAAGCCTGGCTAAACTGGCTGCAAAGTAAACTTCAAACATCCTGCACTTCTGCTGGAATGATACTTTAGAATGTTGAGGCTCATTTTCCTGAAGGAATAATTTCTTTAAAACAAAATAAAATAGCCCAGGCAGTTAATAATTCATTATCAAGACTCAAAGACTCTAGGATCCAATTCTCCCAGGGAGCTTACAGATGTCTGCTCAGTACCTTTCACTGTCACATAGAGGAATATGACTGGCTCTAGCCATCAGTGGCCCTCTTCTACCATATTTATTACCCAAATCTTTAGTTACAATGACCTAAAATTTACCACTTCCTGGACACTTAATCTAGTACAATCAGCCATGGTGACACAAGCAGGTATATGTAAGCAGTAGAGTCCATTTTTCATACGGAAGTTAATTTTGCCTCTTTCTCTGCAATGAGGAATAATACATGGAGGACCAATTAGTGGAATAAATAGTACATTTTATTGCAAATGAAATTCATCTATGGTTTTAATCCACAAATGGGATTATCATTTCTGGAAGCATGGTGGCATTTCTTTGCTAGATATTCATACTCAGCTAAATGAGCCTTATCTCCAGGAGATGAACCTTCCAGATCACACATACAGCAAATCACATTTCTGCAGGGTATTAGCTCACATATCTGCAAACCTGATATGTGCTAAACTGCTAACTTTAAAACCAAAAATGGAAGTAGCCCTAAGTGAGTCAAGAATTTGGAAGATAAATACTGCTGCCTCCATTGCAATCTCCTGAACGCTAATACTTGATAGTACTTTGAAATTTAATAGTGACTCAAGTAACTTTAATATATGTGTGTATATATATAAATATCACTCCAAATATATACATACACACACACACACACACACACACACACACACACACCCATCAGGACAAATAAATGCCAATTCCTACATGCTTAATTTAGGTTAGATTTTTTTTTGGGGGGGGTGGGAACATATTTATTAAATTATCACATACTTTGGAAAACAGCAACAATAGCAGCTAGGAAAATATAAAATTATTTTTTAGACAAAAGTATTGTCTATTCCTTTTGTCATGGAAAACAATCTAGCTGAAACTTTCAATTTTAGGACTATATAGGATGTAACATAGAACATACAGAATGTGGAGTGCTGTGTGGCTCAGTTGATAAGTGTCTGACCCTGGATTTGGGCTCAGGTCATAATCTCAGGGTCATGAGATCAAACCCAGCTTCAGGCTCCATGCTGAGCACAGAGTCTGCTTGAAATTCTCTCTCTCTCTCTTCCCCCCACTTGCACATGCTCTTTCTCTTTCTCATAAATAAATAAATAAATAAATAAATAAATAAATAAATAATAAATAAAAAATAAATAAATAGATCTTTTTAAAAACAACATCCAGAACGTAATAAAATATAATTTTGTATAAGGAACATATAAAATGTATTCAGAAAAAATGACTCTACAGTACACATATAACATTTTATTTTATTTTTTATGTTTTATTTATGATAGTCACAGAGAGAGAGAGAGAGAGAGGCAGAGACACAGGCAGAGGGAGAAGCAGGCTCCATGCACCGGGAGCCCGACGTGGGATTCGATCCCGGGTCTCCAGGATCGCGCCCCCGGCCAAAGGCAGGCGCCAAACCGCTGCGCCACCCAGGGATCCCCCACATATAACATTTTAAACAATGATAATCACACTTCAATAGAATAGTCAGATTTGATGAGTAGGAAGCAACCAAATGGCACAGAGTGATTATATGTGGGAAGAAATGTGTGTTGTTGTTTTTTTTAAATCGTGGCAAAAAGAAATGGCTGAGGTAAAAAAAAAATAGCAAATCGATGGGAGAGGTCAGTAATACTGTTTAACTGACATTTGTTCTGTGTCCTAATCTATGAAAGGGCCTATCAGATATGTTTCCTCCATTTTGGGAAACAGGATACAATCATTAAATAAACAAACAAACAGACAAGTTCTGTGTTATTTCATTTCCTACACGCATATTCAATATGAAGAAAAAAAAACATCTGAATAACATACTAGGATGTGATTATTCATCTCACAAAATAGATTCTTCATTTACCACTGATTCACTGTTTAAATTCATCAGAAAAAAATTACTGATGAATATATACTTCAATATATAATTTCTTAAAATATTTAATTCCCCACAAATCTATGCAGTACAATTTATTGCATAAAAAAAGCTCCACTTCAGAATTCTGCTTAGAGTGACTATTTTTCTCTGTTAGCATTATTTGATTTGGTTTCTAATTCACTGTGAAACATTCCAATAAGTTTTAATACCTTCTCAATTAATTGGGGAATAGCTGGATATGGGATCACTCTTTTGAATTTTCTTCTCTTTTCAGGTACACTGCATCAATATGCAGTTCAGGGAGCCTGTCCTTCCACATAGTCCATTTTACAACCAACAGTTAATAATTTCTGTATTTTGCCTAATAAGATGTTTTAGGTTAATACCAAATAAAAAGCCATTAACTTCTTCAACATTCACACTTGTTTAACAGAACCTCTCTCTTTTCCCTATGTAATTCCATGTTAAGGGCAAGTCAGTCCATGTAAATTCTTGGGAAAATTTTCCCCTGAACAAATCGACTGAAGGTCTGAGAGTTCACATAGGTACAAAATAATAAAATCACCCCCAGAGTTTTTCTGAAGTAATTTATGTGCAGGAAACTGGAAAGTGCAGTTTAATTCTTAATAAAAATTTGCCACTATAAACTGGAAGTGGGGGGGAGGCAGGTACGCAGTCCACCAGCTGGTTACATGTAAGTAGTTAAGAGTTTCATATTAATCAGTAAGTGACCTTTGGTCATCTTTCCTCCTTTGTAAAGTTTGTTGCTGCTGCAGTTATTTTAATCAGTTAAAGTTTAAAAAACAGTGGATTTGGATCAGACACTCTGGTGCTTTCACTCACAGGGAGTCATCATTTCTTCATTATGGAGGAGAGAAAGTCTACAGATGCCAAGGGCCTAACCAATCATTCACTTAATCCACATGTAACTCGGTGTTCTAATTATATAAATTATTCCACATATTTATCTGCAGTAAATGGCTCTCTGACTTAGGTCAAAAGCAGGCTTAATATTTCTACACCACAATGCATATTGAAAAATGAAAGACTGAAATTACAGCACCAGAATCCAGATCCTTTCAGAGAAAAGCAAGCAACACTCTCAGTCCATTTAGTAAAGAGCCTGCTCCTGTTTCCTGAGTGGCTCAAAACGGTCATCATGCGTCCAAAATGTAATCAATGTGTTCTCCTAGCCCTGGTAAGATGGAGATAATTGTTTACTATATCATGAGATTAAACTAACTTAGCAACCCAATTAACGATTGTAATAACTAGAGAGGGGTTAATAGAGGATCCAAAATGACAGTTGGAAAAAAAAAAAAAATGACAGTTGGTAATTATAGGCCTCTCTCTCATTTAAACAGAACTAGAGAAAGTGATTAAAAAAAAAATGCAGGCAGAGGATGTACCAAGTATGGACACAAAGAGAGCTTTCATTTTTCATCAAGCATTTGTGGAGCAGCCACTGTGAGCCTATGCCTAATCTTGAGGAACTTTCTATCTATGTTGCCTCAGTGTGATGAGTAACATGGAGGCTTCCACCTAACTGGCTTGCTACAATAATTGTAAAAAAAAATGTTGCCTCTTTTAGGGGCATTAGTGACTTCACTTGGCTATTACTAACACAATATTGATAGTCATTTATTAAATAAGGTAAATATAAGGTTTTAAATCTATCCTTAGAAATGATATGATTTTGAAAAGAGTGTTTGTACCATGCACTTCTACATAAACATGTTGCGCATGCCATTTTTCCAAGAAATCTATCAGATTATTGATTCCTTTTTCCCTCTGACCTTGAAAAACCATTAAGATAAACTAGTGACTTGAACTCCATTAATGTGCATCAAAACAGATTATCTCTTTTAGAAGATTCTCAAATGTACAGGAATAGAGTTGATCATGTATTTAGGGCTAAGTGTTCAAAATATTTGATTTTCAGCAGTCAGTATTGACTACACAATGATTAAGAAAAATAACAAATGGTGAAATCTAATGCAATTCTATGTTTTAGCAGACACATAAAACAAAGTGCATTATAAATCATGTGGTAGTCTGAGTATTTATGTTGAGCATGCAATTAAAATGAAAGTATGTTAAGTGTGTAGGACATTTTTTTCTATCACCTCAGCTTCAGAATTCTTCAAATTAAATGAGTATGAATTGCATTAAATGAAAATCAGACACATTTGGCATATAAATTATAGCTCTCTTTGACAGTGATTTTTATTTTGTGTGTTTTAAAGGATATCCCTATAAATACTGGTCAGTGGCAAATTTTACTCTAAAGTTTTTATTTCTAAAAGTCTGCCAACAATGTCTCCTTAGTTTATGGTTTAAATCACCACGAGCAAATGCTGCACATATAATATAGCAAAAACATGTAATATTTTCTTTGATGTCTATATTAATACTCAAGCTGCCTTAATCATTCTTCTATATTCTATACACAGCTCCATTACTGTACTTATTCATTGTCTTGCAATTATTTATTCATCATTTATCTGCCCACTATGACTTTTCATTTAGTAAAATTAGGGCCGTTTTTTTTTTTTTCTGCTGCTGAACAAGCACAAAACAGATATTCCATTTTCTTTGTAGTATAACATTATGAAGTTTATTAAAATGTCTTTAAGTCTCTTCTATTGAGCATCGTTAAGAAAGTTCTCTTAGTATTTTTAGTATTTTAGATTCCAAAAATTTTGTAACTTGGTCTAAAATCAACTTGCCATAGTTTATTCACGGTATTTTTCCTTTGTAAAGAAACCAGTAGTGAAATATATTGCCTTTATTTTTCCCAAACCAACTTTACTTTATTTTATCAAATACCTGGCTACTTTCAAACTACCCTGTGTTTCATTAAAGTGTTGTCCCTTTTAAATTTATTAAGTCAAGTCAATTTAAGATGAAACTAAAACCCTAATATTCTCAAACTTGTTTTACTATGGATAATTTCAAACATTGTAAAACTATTATACAATTTACAACAAAATTGTATAATATGTTCCCATGCATACACTGGCCAGTCCCTACAAGTGTCATCTCAAGAGCACGCCTGCCCTAATCTCTCTTCTGTACACTTCTCTCACTCGCAACGACTGGAAGCAACTCTCAGATATTTCATTTCATCCATATTTTACTACTAGTATCTATAAAATATGCACTATTTTAACCAAACCACAACACCATTATCACTCTTTAATAATTAACAATAATTTCTTAATATCATCAAATTTCCAGTCCGTGTTCACATGTCCAATTGTGTCATATATGTAATAATTTGTTCTATGTTTTTTAAGTAGAACCTAAATAAATTCCATATGTGATAACATGAGAATTGATTGCTATTTCTCTTTCAATTATAGGTTTTCTATCTCTATTTTTCATCCCGCCACCTATTTTTTGAAGAGAAACATATCTATCTATTATCTATCTATCTATTTATCATCTATTTATCTATCTATTGGTTAGTTGTTGTATTACCTCATAGTCCAGATTTTGCTAATTGCTTCTCATGGTCAAGTACAACATTTACCTCTACTCTATGGATATATAGGCTTATCAGATCATGTGCATGTTTTATAACATTACTTAAGAGGAAGTATCTACAAAATTTCCAATGTTTGAATTTTTAAATTGTGGAGAATCCATTACATAAGTCCATTTAGAAACATTCCTTTTTGCTTCTATTATGAAAATAAGATGAGTGCTACACGAATGTAGATTTATAAATTTTATTGAATGCAAGTTAATTTTTCTACACATTCTGGCATACCAAAACGTTCATATGCAAGACTGAATCTGCACCCAAAGTGTTGAAAATGAAATTAACAAAATTATTTAGACCAAATCATAGTAACATTTAAAAATTTTTATGGTGATAAAAAAGTTCCTAAAAATGGACGGAACGTCTCTTATGTATTTCAAGAAGTACTACGGCAAGACGTGGTGTACTTTAGATAATGAATATGTATCTCACTTTTTCTATAGCCTTCAACTACATTTGGCACTTGACAATGTGGTTCATTATGTGAGGGGCAGGACAATAGCCATTTATTGAAAGCCTACTGTATTCTACTGTTCTGGACTCTGAGAATATAAAGATGAACTTGAGAAGTATTCAGTATAGTATGAAAAGAAATATAAACACTATGAATGATTGCTGCAGACCTACTTCGAAGTACCTCAGCTTCGAAGATTCAGGTTGAAGAGAAACGATGGTTATTTCAAGAAACCTGATATTCTTGCTATCAATAGAGGATTATTATTTAATCATAACTACCTTATCATATTACTGCCTTATATGCCAAGAATAAGATTTTAAACTATTCATGGCTCTTAAATCTGATACACACATATACACACACACACCTCAAAAGAGGATAAAATTCCTTGAAAGAGACAAGAGACAGAGGAAATAATAACACTTACATATGGCTTATTGTGATCTATGTGTTATTACAAGTGTTTTGCCCCTATTAACTCATCTAATTTACTGAACACAATACATATCATGATACAAATTACTGTATATAAGAAAACTCAGTTTCAGCAGCTTGTCTGACGTCTCACACTGATAAGAGACACATTTTGGCAATGTGACTGCAGAGTCTGTGTTTCAACCACTATGGCACACTGCCCCTTAATCACACCACGTAAGTGAGAAACAAAAAAGAAACAACTAAACGTGTCATCTGGACTGGAGTCAGGTTGGCTGGATTCTGGCTCTGTGACCTTGTGCAATATACTTCATGTCTCCTTCTGTCTGTAAAATGTGAATGTTGACAGTACTTGCCTCACACAAATTCTGTAAGGATTTACAAAAATGGTGTGTATAGTATTTGGCAAGTAGTGAGGTGTTCAAAAATGCTAGCTATCATATTTATCATTTTATGCCCAAACATAGGTTATGGTATTTAGAATTTGTTTCGAAAGAAAGCAGCCACCGTATGTCTCATATAATTTTAAAATAAATAGAAAATGAAGTATGCACAGGGAAATATTTCTTCTCCTTCCTTCCATAGGAATAAAAAGTTATAAAAGGAGAGAGGAAATGGTAAAGAAAACCAATTTGTCAAGAGAGAACAAAGTGGGGCTTTTGAGTGGCTCAGTCTGTTAAGTGTCTAATTCCTGATCTCAGCTCAGGTCTTGATCTCAGGGTTGTGAGTTCCAGCCCTATGTTGGGCTCCACCCTAGGTGTGGAGACTACTTTAAAAAATTATTAAAAAAAAAAGGACAGTGTATAGAATATTGGTGCCTTTCACTTTAAACTTACAACAAAAGTGTTCTCGCTCCCACATTGTACTCAGGAAAACGGAGTCTTGTTGATTATTCAAAATCACCAGTCAGTAAATGGCAAAACCAGGCAGATCTGAAACTATATCCCTGATATCACAGCTTTTATTCTCTCACTACACCAGTACTTTTCATACTATAGGTCACAAGTTAGAGAATCATAAAATCATTTTAACAGATTGCAGCCAGGATTTAAAAAAAAAAAAAAAAGAAGACAGGAGAAAACATTAGTGCGCATCACATGAAGTAAAAGCAAATGCTATTTGATGGAAGTGTTGAACTCATGTGCATGTGTATATCCATGGGTCGACTGAGTTGCCATGGAAATTGCATTTCTCAATGTCTGCAGCATTCAAAAAATTTAGAAACACATAGTATCATGTCCCATTCCTCATGTTGATAACAGTCAAACAGATATTGGTTGGTGCCCAAACTTCTGAGGTCACGATCCTATAATTGCTTAAACCTGTACAATTTCTGAAAGTATCTCAAGAAAAAGAAGAAAAAAAATCAAAATATGTACAGATAGGTGCACATGCAGGCGTATAGATAGTGCATAGCTTTCTGCTCTGCCTCCCATTCTCAGGAAGTATGAGGAAAATTTGGCTTGATGGGTTATACAGTCACTAACAAGCTGAGTGGGTTGATACATCTATTAAATTTTATGTTCCTTGAGTTTTTCCTCTATAAAAAAGAAGGTAACAATTCCTTCTTTCTAATTACCTCCGTGGGACTCTGAGCTATTTAGGCAAAAGTCAGCGCAGTGATTTAGAGAAACAGTCAAGGGAGAGGTATGAGTGTATGCGTGTGTGCATGTGTGTGTGTCTGCGCGCACACACAGGCTTAATAGGAAGACACCAATGCTGACAAGAAGAATGGCAAAGTGTATGATAACAAGCCAAAGTTTCTGTCACACTGAAGGGAGAAATCACAGCTTCTTGAGATCGTGAGATATCCCTTCATCTGGCTAGACTTGTGGACAGCAAGAGTCACTGGTAATAAACTGGAAAATCTGTATGTTGGTAAATTGAACACCAATAAAAAATAAATTTAATAAAAAAAAGAAAATACGAACTGCTTGTGAAATGAGGTGGTCCCCACAGGTGTGGAAAAATATTGGTTGCCAGCTGAGAGCATTGCCTGCTAACCTCTGGCATGGGTTCACTCCTCAGTAATTGCAGCTCTTGGAAGGCAGTGACTTCCGTAAGCAAAAGTTTTGCTTCGTCTTTATCTTCTTTCAACTCTTCAAAGACTAAGCATGCAATGAAAGATTGATTTCCCCACATGACTAAAGCTCAGAGAGGGTAGATTCACCAAGTGCATATTTTATTTATTTTACCAACTGCTACAAAGAAAAATGGTTTCTAGCTAAAATCCTCTAAAGCAATGGAGAATAAGCATTCCCAGCATTGTTGGCCTCAAATTTCAGCCTCCAGAGTAACTAAGGTCTCCATTTGGTGGCCTCTAAGTCTATCCTTCTGCTTTTTGGCCAGTTATGTTCCTAGTGTTAAAAAGTTTTTATCAGGGGAACCTGAGTAGGTATAGTTAAGTGTCTGACTTTTGCTCAGACCATGATCCTGGGGTCCTGGGAAAGAGCCTGGTGTCAGGCTTCCTGCTCTCTTTCTGCTCATTCCTCTCCCTCTCCCCGCTCCTGCCCTTTGTGCTCACTCTCTCTCAAATAAATAAAAAAATATATTTTTTAAAAAAATTATGTTACTTTATACATGATCCATATTTATATCTCAGCCTTGTTAAAATAAAAAAAAGTAAAAAAAAGATGAGGGAAAACCACAATAACTTTAGATTCAAGAAAATGTGCAAAAACCCAATCCCATCAATTAAGGACTATTTCTAAAGAGTTTCAAACACACTGCTAAAAAAAAAAAAAAAATGTGAAGGTGAAAAGTACAAGTCACATAAATGAAGATTCAATTTTAGCCAGTTTTAACTTAATATGAGAACAGCAGATGGTGTGACTTATTGAAAGTACTTTTCAATTTTCTGGGCAAAGCAATTTCTTAAATGAAAGGGCTCCTTTAGGCACACAAAAATCTCTTTCCAAAGCTGTTAAGAGACCTAACTGCAGTCACAAAGCTAGAAATGGTGGCAAAAGACAACTAGAACTCAGAGAAATTGCCTCCTAATTTGGGTGAGGGTTAACACAAATCCTTCAATGATCTGTGGTTGTTGTAAAACGTGTATGTTTATTTCCACCCATGGGTGGAAAGTTGTTCTTTTGACTTGCCCCACAGCCATCCTTTTTGTTCTGGTACAAGACCTCGACCACTCCTTTCCTACTCTCTGGGCCTGCGGTAATGCTGCCCTGATCCCCGTAGCCCCCCCCCCAGGATGTACAGCAGCACCTGTCCATCTTTCCTTCCCATCCCCTTTGCCACAGTGATTAGTCTAGTTTGAGGAAACGTCCTGCTAATCCATACTGATCTTGCTCAAATAAATTGATCCAGAGAAGGTATGTGATCTGCGTTGGTTCAATGAAAGCTAATCTGATGGTCTAGGAGTTGAGAAGATATAAACCTGGGTTTATGGAAACCACCACGGAAGAGAGATGGAGAGGCCAACACGGAGAAGAGGAGGAGAACAGAGAAAGGTGCCACGTCTTATGGGTATTGTCTGTGTCCCCACATCCAGCCAACCTGTGGCAAGACGGCCTCCAGACTTTCATTTAGGTTTGCCAGTCAATTCAACGAGGTACCCTCTGTGTTTGCTTCATACTATTCTGCTTCTCCCTCTTCGGACTGTTGTTATTCTGTCTTTCCCTTTGTTACTCAAAGATTAAACTATTTGCTTGCATCTTTGCTAAAAAGGATTGGTTAGCCTATGAGGCTTCAGGGAACTTAAGGAAATAAGTAGGGCAATAAAGGAAAAATACAGAAACAAACTTCTCATGAGATAAAAGAACTCCTGCTCTTGTGTTTGTTTTGTTTTGTTTGCTTCAAGTTGTATGACACAAAGCAAATGATACCTCAGTGGATACAGAACTTTATTAGGAATTCAATGTAGAGGTGTTTATATTGAACTATGCTAATACCGATTTCACTGTTTTTCCATGAATCACAGCTATGATACCTCTGTGTCTCATAACAGTTACACAAATTCCACATATGGCTTTAAAACTCTACATGAAGATTTGGTTAGTTAGACTATTTTAATTAAGCTGTTTGTATGAAAAGTCCTTTGCAATATTAACTTTCTATAGAGCACTGAAAAGCTGTTTTTTTTTTCCTACATAGTTGTCTTTTTCTGTACTATGGATGACAACAATTTACACATTAGACACCCTTATAGTGAACCACGTATAGACCATCTTTTTTTCACTGACTCTTTTAGCATAGTTAGTTGAAACCTCAGCTTTTTTTAACTAGTCCTAGGTATTACATTTTGCCAAGAGTTTAAAATTAATCCTAAAGGGCATTTGAATATTCCATCAGTCAATTTAATATATTAAGAGTGGGGGTTCCCAACTTTAGGTTTTGAAATGGAAATTATTAATCAGGCTTCTGGAATATGTTAACCACTGAAGTCGTATGAAAAATATTTCAGAACTGTATGCCTGGTCATCCCTCCTCCTCCCTGCCCCAACGCCAACACCCCACCCCCCCACCCCGCATGCCGGCCTAGGGAAAGATCCTAGCATTTTTTAAACTCTCAAGGTCTATAATAAAAAAAAAAAGAAAGAAAGAAAGAAAAGAAAGAAAGAAAGAAAGGTTATTAAATAGGAATAAGCAGAGGAATTTTGATCTTTAAAGAGAAAATCAAGGGGAAAAGTAGGCTACAGTTTTCAAGATTTCCATTTTCTAGTTATCTTGTGGAAAACCAGCTTTAGTATAATGTCAGTATCTGCAGGTGGCAGGGTTATGAATATGTAAAATTCACCATGACATAATCTGCTCAATATTGCATATCATCATGGCAATAATTGCTTTATTGTTCAGTGGTCAGGGTCCCTGCCAGGAAGCATAATCCAAATGAGAATTAAATGCAAGAAGCATATCTCCATGATATCACAATTAAGCTCAGTATAGATAGACCCGAAACTTCGAGACCAATTTATAAACTTTCAAGGATATTGGCACATAAATGGTAAGAATCCAGTACTTGAGGATGAAATTTTGCAAAAATACACTAGTATGACTTATGTGATTATAGTTCTAAACTTTAAAATTAGCTTATATAAAGATTTTCTTCTTCATGGGCATTCATGTATGCTAATCCTGGAAAATAATCCCTCTTGGTGTTTTTATGTCTTGAAATCAGGGTCAGATCACTGATTCAAGTCATTTATTGAAGAACAAAAGGAAAAAAAAAAACAGGATGGGAGGAAAGAAGGAAGGAAGGGAGAGACGGACAGAGGAAGGGAGAAAGGAAGAGAGGGTGGGGAGGGACAGGGAGGAAGAAGGAGTTGTGGAGACAAGGAGGAATAATGGAAGAGAGTGTATTTTATATTAACCACAAATTTTCAGAGAAACTCCCATCTCTTCTAAGCTTAGCTGTTTTACTTTTGCTCCCTTCTCTAATTGTCTTATAATATTTAATATACTTTACTGATTATTGTTAAAGGATATACGTTTGCTAATTTTGCCCACCTAGCTATGGTGAGTTAGGACCCTGGTGACAAGGCCACTGAAACCAAAACCAAAACCAAACCAAACCAAAACAAAAAAGTCGCTTAAAATAGACAAAAAATCTATTTGTTTTATATCAAATTCTAGAGGTAAGTGATCCAAGCTGGTAGCTTAACTCTGGTTCAGCTGGTCACTGGGTGCCCAGATTCTCCTACCACACCGTCCAAAAGCTTGATTTGTGCCAGGGCCACTGGCTGTCCTTCAATATCCATTCTAGTCTCTTCTTCGACACAGGAATACAGTGAAAGGTCAGAAAGACCTCATTTCCCAACCTCCCTTGCAGGTATGTAAAATCATTTGATTAATTTATGGGCAATGGCACATTTGTAGATGGGATACAAGATCATCAGATCATGCTTCTAAAGGACCAGAGGTACCCTCCCTTGCCTTTTACTCTCTTACCCCTGGCTGAGATAAAAACATCATAAAGAGCCATGAGATCCACAGCAACCCAATATAGGCGAGGAAGCATCAAAACAGGAGCCCACTGCCTACCACCATAGAATCAAGCAATCGTACCAGTATATTGTGTTTTTCTGTGAGAGAGAAAGAACATTCTACTTTGATTTAAGCAGACATTATTTGGGCATGTGCCACAACAAATAAGCCTATATCCTGTTGCATCAATATAGTATTTGCTGCCCTTCCTCACACTGTCTTCCTTCTAATGCGAGAGCGTACTTCGGAGCTCCAGTGATCCCTTTTATTCATGTTAGATTGTCTCTGCTATCAGTAAAATAAATTAAAGCACCTTAGACATTTAGAATTTCCATTTCCAAATAAATAATTGTCTCCAAAATTTTACTTATCTAATCAACCGAATTTCTGTATCCAGGCAAGAATTAGCAGTGACGTATTTCCATCCCCATGTATTGATTCCAGGGTAAATTGTCTTGAAGAGAGAAATTTTGCCTAAAGCTGTACGTACTGAATTTTCTACCAAATTCCACGTAGCAACCAGCATAAAAATAAGAAGAATGAAATCTTTAAAAAATGGATTATGAGAAAGGGAATAGGATACCAATATTAAAGCAATATTCCTGAGCGCTAGTGTCCAAGATTTACATTATGTGTGTGGAGCTACAATAGTGGACAGAGGGCAGGGCCTGAAGAGACAGAGACCACTGATCTGTCTTCATCATTGGCTTGAGGCCTAGTTTCTTTCAGGTCAAGCCTTATTTTATTTTATTCTAGTTTAGTTTTATTAAGCACAAGCATTGTTGCCTTAGGCATATTTTTCTTTGATACCTACAACTTCCTCTTCTTACCACTCATTTCTCACTAATCAATACACAATGAGGTGCCAGAGTAATTTCCTTTTTATAAGACTCTTACCACTTCCTGACACTTTTCACATTTCTTCCCTAATTATTTTCTGATTTTGACACAAGATAGAGAGTTCTTGTCCTCGCTAACAGGCATTTGCTCTCCACACATTGGTCCAACCTCTTCTGCTCAGCACTGGCCTGTCAAGCTTTTCTTTTCTTCTTTTTTTTTTTTCTTTTTTCCTCTTGCTTTTATTCCTGTCCCCCTCCTAAAACTATATGCTATAGTCTGTGTCCTCACAAAACACTTCTTAGACCTTTCAAATATCCCTCAATCATTACTAAGGAGACTTTATGAAGGAAAGAAACTGAAAACAAGAAAACATTTATATCTGTCAGGGGTGGTGCAGAATATATTACAAAATATGCATCACGTGTAAATGACGTACATCTACCTTACGTTTTGCAAGTAAATATCTGTTCTCTGGGGTCTGAAGTATTTTTAAACTAAAGGTCTTAACAAATGTACCTTAAAATTTGCATGTAATATTATAATGCAAATGTATAGTATTATAACAAATTATCCTTCCAAGTGTGTTAAGCATAATGGGCACGTCTACACTATTATCAGCTACACAGTCTGTAATATATTTTGGATCTTAAATATCAAAAAAGTAATAATAAGAACAGTTGTTTTGACTCCTCACATCCTATGTACATTAAGCACCAAATAAGTATACATTTAATATACTACACACTTGGCATATGTTTACTGCAAATTTGCCTATAAATCATTTCCATTTTATTTTATTTTTTAAAGATTTTACTTATTTATTCACGAGAGACACACACAGAGAGAGAGGCAGAGACACAGGCAGAGGGAGAAGCAGGCCCCATGCAGGGAGCCCGATGTGGGACTCGATCCCGGGTCTCCAGGATAAGGCCCTGGGCCGAAGGCAGTGCTAAACCGCTGAGCCACCAGGGATCCCCAATCATTTCCATTTTAATGCGCTTTCCTAGTATTCCCTAGATGATAAAAAATAAGGGTGTTAATAGAATAAGTCGATGTTAATGCATATTGCACTCTGTTACCTTCTCTGGTTGATAAATATGTGAATGGCCAAGGATGAGGTGGTTTGAATTTCAGATGACTGGCATGTTTCACAGACGTCACAGAAGCACCGTCAGTACTTAGGAATGTTACCTAGGTTCTTGGTTAGAAGTCACACATGCTCTTTGGAGAACAATTACAAGCTCAGAAACTACTTACATAACTGCTCAATAGCATGCTACTTAAAACCAGTGAAACTAATTTTCACCCTATTTACAGAGAAGAACATATGACAGAGGAGAACATTCACAGGCCCTGTTGAAATTAAAAGCCTAATGTCTAGCCAGCACCAGGACTACTGGCTTCTTAATAAATCTCTGCTGAATGAATAAAGGGTAACTTTGCTGAGAAGATACACAGGGAATTGGATTAATGAATTCTTTAAGTAAGAATCTTAAGCTAAGAACCCACAAAGCAAATGTAGATCCAAATGACCCTCAACCACTTTTATATAAATTCAAAGTTACCTGAGTGAGTCTTGTGCTGAGAAGCCCTCAGTTTTGAGTAGAATACACTGATACATTAATCTGTGAGAAGGGCAACAGAATGTTCTGGAAAGTGTAAAAATATTGGAGATTCTTATTCTGATTCACCCACAAACAGAATGTGTAAGCTTCAAGAAGTCAGTTAGCTTCTCTCATCTCATCTTTAACATTGAAGAAGTAGATATGGAGTTAATTAAAAAGGGAAAAAATTAAAAAGGGAAATTTAGGGACACCTGGGGGGCTCAGTCGGTTAAGCATATGCCTTCAGTTCAGGTCATGATCCCAGGGTCCTGGGATCGAGCCCTATGTCGGGCTCCCTGCTTAGCAGGAATCTGCTTCTCCCTCTTCTCTGCCCCCCATGCTCTCTCTCTCTCTCTCTCAAATAAATAAAGTCTTTTTAAAAATGGGAAATGTGAGCGCTGAGAGATATATATCCATAGATGAATGGGAAGATGGCCTTACAAATCAAGGAGAGAAACCCAGAACAGCCCTTGCCCCAAAACCTTCAGAAGGAACCAGCCCTCTATTTCAGATGTCCAGTCTCCAGAACTGTGAGAGAATAAATCTTTGTTATTTAAAACACACAGTCTGTGGGCACCTGACTGGCTCAGTTGGTGGAGTGTGCAATTCTCGATCTCGGCATTGTATGTTCTTGCCCCACATTAGGTGTAGATATTTCTTAAAAATAAAATATATTTTTTTTAAATTTAGAATGCCCAGTCTGTAGTAGTTTGTTATAGGAGCCCTAGCAAATTAATGAATTCTCTAAATCTAAAATACTATGGTTCAGGAGGAATTGAGATTTCAACAAATGGAAAGAAAAGAAAACAAGAAACAATTGACTGCAGACTAGAAAAAAAAATAATGGGTGAGGATGGGGGATGTGTATGATATACTAAGTCTGAGAGCTAACACAAGCAATAATATATATTCAAGAGCCACGGTCAACAAACAAATGAACAAATAATATAAATGAATTAATACAAAGCTCCAATGACCATAAATGAAGAGCAAATGCTAAATGCTCTTAATGAGGCCAGAATAGCCAAAAATGGTGTCTGCTGTGATAGAAATGGGGAGATGCCTTAAAAAATCAACATAAGAAGATAGCTAAAGAGTCACAAATTCTCCAAACAAAGTAAACAATAGGTTTAATATTTAATTATTTTCCAGGTTCATATTTTAAAATTTACTTACTACAACTAAAACAACTAGGGACTTTCTGAGACCTTAATTTATAGAGAGCTTTCAAGTACTATTAGGATGAATCAAACTTGTATTCCTTTTTTTTTTTAATTTTATTTATTTATTCATGAGAGACACATAGAGAGGCAGAGAGAGGGGGCAAAGACAGGAGAAGCAGGCTCCACGCAAGGAGCCAATATGGGACTGGATCCCAGGACTCCGGGATCATGCCCTGAGCCGAAGGCAAATGCTCAACCACTGAGCCACCCAGGCATCCCTCAAACTTTTATTCCTTAATTTTTTTTGTAAAATCCCCAAATATAAATAAGTAGCAAGAACACAAAACTGCATATCTATGGATTTAAATTTATCTAAACCAGTGCCAGGTGGATCTATATTATAAACATGGGTATTTACATGTCATATTCAACAAATAGAAACAGAAATATTTTATTTTAACCTGAACCTCCGATTGAACAATAGGAAATATGTCCAACATTTCCTCTCACTTTAAGGAAAGTGAGAAACTAGCTAAATGATCATCATAATTAGTTCTCTGTAGGTAGTTCTCATTATTTAGAAATATATTTAGAAAACACTATGGAGATAGCTCAGAAAATTAAAAATAGAAATATCATGTGATTCAATAATTCCACTACTGATTATTTACCCAAAGAAAACAAAAATACTAATTCAAAGAGATATATGCACCCCTAAATTAATTGCAGCATTATTTACAATAATCAAGATATGGAAATAATCTGTGTCCATCAATAGATGAATGGATAAAGAAGATATGGAATATATATTATATTATATTATCATATTAGACAGAGAAAGACAAATATCATATGATTTCACTTATTGGTGGAATCTAAAAAATAAACCAAATTAACAGACAAAACCAGAAACTGACTCATAAATAGAGAGAACAAACTCATGGCTTTTAGAAGGAAGGCAGCTGGGGTATGGGGAAATAGGTGAAGAGAATTAAGAGGTACAAAATTCCAGTTTATAAAATAAATAAGTCACGGGGATGAAAAGTACGACATAGAGAGTAACGTCAATAGTATTGGAATAATGTTATATGGCGATGGATGGTAACTACACTTGCCTTGATGAGCAGTGTGTAATCTAAAGAATTGTCAAATCACTGTGCTGTGCACCTGAAATTAATATAACACTGTATGTCAACTATTTTTCACTAATAAAATTTTAATTAGATGAAATCAAATTTTAAAGGAAATACATATCTCTATATTAGATTTATATTTTTATTTTATTAATAACAAATTTTACATTTTTAATCAGCAGTTCTCTGATTTACTACTCTCATTCTAATTCTAAATTATACCCTAATTCTTCTGATAAATCTTTATCCCCATTTGTTTCCAATAGAAGAAGGCAAGCTTCTGAAGATCATTAAGTCAACATAACCAAGGAAAATATAGTAGCTGAAAGGTTTATCTCTGTCATATATTCACGAAGACTTCTCAAGTATGCATTAGCAAAATTTTATCCAACTTCATACATTTGTTTTAATTGAAAGGACTTTAAAATGGCATCAAAATCCTCAGATAATAATAGATAAATACTGTTTTAAAAATTTTCGTGAAAGGAAACTTCATTTCATTGAGTTCCATTTTCCTTTAAATCCTTATTGTAACACAAGGGAAACACTTCAGGCATCATGTAGCTGGAACTCAAAGTGGTTGCCTTAACAGTCTAATGCCTTTATCCTCCCTTGTACAGAAGTAGCATAGAGAATAAAAGAGAAACTATTATTTCATTGTTATATATAACAATATATTATATACAATAATATATTATACAATAATATACAATATATTATATATATAATATAACTAATAAATCAGAAAAACAAAATTACTTAAGCCCCAACAATCATCATATAACCAGTGAGTTCACTCTTTGACATAAATTCAACAAAAATAAAATTCAATAATGCATCCTATTGCTGAGTGACAAGGGATGCCAATTATAACAATGATGGCCAATATGAGCAGGTAACATTTACTGAGTGCTTATTAAGTGCCAGGCACTGATCTAATTGCTTTACATGTATTAACACACTGAATTCTCACAAGCAAGATAAAAGGTAGGCTCTATCATTATCGCTATTTTAATAAATGAGCACTGTGGTATAAAAGAACCTGCCCAAGATTAAACACCAGAAAGGGTCATTCTGGCTTCACAGTTCTTGCTTTGTATTCATTTTGATATGCTGCCTTCTTTGCAGAGGAAGATCTATGTAGATGGCTACAGGTGAATGCCTCCAATGAGTTAGGCAATATGTAGATGATTTATGCGAATTGTCCTCATTTTATTGATGAAGGATGGGCTGACCAAGGTTAAGCCTTTCAACTATTCAATGATGGCCGGAATCTGAATGTATGTGTGTCTGAATTCAAAGCTGGGGTTCATTTCACAGTGTTCACAGCAGATTATAATTGACCAGAGTCTGGTTCAGGGGTTTGAGAACTACTGCACACCTGCCAAATCCAACCTACCACCAGTTTTTGTAAATAAAGTTTTATTGAACCATATATAAACCATTCTCACTTTGTTAGCAGTCTATGGTTGCTTTACATAGAAGAGTGAAGTAATTGTGACAGAGAATATATGGCTCACAAAGCCTGTTTGGATTTGCTATTTGGATCTTTACCAAAAAAAATTTGCTGACCCTTCGTCTAGGATGTCACTGCTTTAGATCCTGGCATAAATGAAAAGAACTGTGTTATGATTATCGTCACCATCTTTTATATGTAGTTTATTAGTAGGCAAAAATTGCTAAATAAATGTTTATTTTTATATTTTTAAAGATTTATTTATTCATGACAGACACAGACTAAGTCAATCGGGGAAGGACAAACATTATATGGTCTCATTCATTTGGGGAATACAAAAAATAGTGAAAGGGAATAAAGGGGAAAGAAGAAAAAATGAGTGGGAAATATCAGAAAGGGAGACAGAACATGAGAGACTCCTAACTCTGGGAAATGAACTAGGGGTGGTAGAAGGGGAGGTGGGAGGGGGGTGGGGGTGACTGGGTGAGGGACACTGAGGGAGGCACTTGATAGGATGAGCACTGGGTGTTATTCTATATGTTGGCAAATTGAACAGCAATAAAAAAATAAATAAATAAATAAAAAGAAAAAAAGACAAAAAAAAGAGAGAGAGAGGCAGAGACATAGGCAGAGGGGAGGGAGAAGCAGTTTCCCCACAGGGAGCCCGATGCCGGACCCGCTCCTGGATCCCGGGATGACGACCTGAGCCGAAGGCAGGCACCCAACTGCTGAGCCACCCAGCCATCCCAACTAAATAAATGTTTAGAAGAGGAAACAAAAGAGCCAAATATGCCTATTATGGGTTGAATTATGTCCCCCTAAAAGAGATGCTTAAGTCCTACACTCCCATACCTATAAATGTAACATTATCTGGAAAATAGGGCCTGTGCAAATGTAATCAAGTTAAGATGAGGCCATTAAAATGAAGGAATCTAATCCAACACGGTGCCCTTATAGGAAGAAAACACCATGTAAAGACAGAGACACAGAGAGGGAATGTCATGAAATTGTGGAGGGAAAGATTGGACTAATGTAGCTACAAGCCAAGGAACTCCAAGGATTGACACTACCAGAAGCTAGTAAGAGGCAAGGAAGGATGCTATCTAGAGTCTCAGAGGGATTATGATCTTGAGACACCTTGATTTCAGACTTTTAGCCTCAAGAACTGCTCTATGAAAATAAATTTCTGCTGCTTTGAGGTACTATTTTTGTGGTGGGTCATTATGGTAGCCCTAAGAAACTAACATAAATGCCCTCTAGGAAAGGTAGAGACAGAAATAGCACTACCTTACTTGTTTTAAACCCTTTATCAAAGGGTTGTCAGCTACCCATCAATAATTTGTATTTTTCAGTAGACTCATAATAAAGAGGTGGCTTCCCAGCCAGAGATTATCTGTGTCTACCGCCATTGACTTTAGCCAAGGCCATGTAACTCACACCCGTCAACAGAGGATTAATGGGAACAAAATGGCCAAAGCAACAAAGAAAGCAGTCTACTTTCTTCAAATTGGATGCAGAAGATCTAGCTGATGGCTCACCAGCTCTAGGAGTAGTGGAGTCACAAGGCAAAGGAGCCTGGACCCTGAAAATATTAATAAAATAAAACTCTACTCTCTGCCAACGGGTCCCTATGCAGGAGAAAAGTAAACTTCTATTAGTTTAAGCCCCTGAAATGTTTTTACGTTATATCAGCTAACGTTACTTCAACTATATTAACTATGAAACAGAAAACTCAGCTTCTCATCATCTCAACTTGAACTCTTCATAGGGATTATATTATGATTGCCCTACAAATATTTTTAAAACCAAATGAGGAAGAACATGGCCAGTGTAAGTTCACGAGCATAATAACCCAAGTTCAAGCAACAGTTGCCATCAATAGAAACCCCGTAGTGGAGCCAAATAAAATACATGACAGGTGAACTGCTCTATGGTGAACAAAAACTGAGAACTCAGAATTTTGACCATCGGAGATGTTGACCGATACCATGAAACTCAAAAGCCAGCAATGTGACTTAGCTGTGGACAACTGAAAAAGAAAGGCAGCCCAAAGATCAATGTGATGCACAGCCAAGACTGCTTGAAACCAGTGCTAGACAAGAGGTGAGGATAAATGAGTCACAGACAGCTTCCTCTTCCGCAAACAATGGCTTCCAAGTGATGCCACCAAAATGTGATCTTCCCATGGGTGTAATGAGGAAACGAATGGATGCTATTTTTGCACTTCCTAGACGGAATAACACACTTAGAGAGCAGTGTCTGTCAAGGATGGGTCTTTAACCTGCAACTCCACAGAAGCTACTTAAGATTAGAAGGAACATTTATCTGCCTTGAACAAAGGAAGATGAGATGCCAAATGCAAACATTTCCAAACGAGATATTCTAAGTTTTGATCTTTTTTTAGAGTAAGTCAACTTGATTATTTTCTGAATTTGCATAGGCTAAACTACAATTTATCAGTTGATTTTTTGATAAGATTCCCCTTGCCCTTGATGACAGATTTTATTTTTTAGAATAAGTCCTAAAGAGATGACAGATTTATATATTCCTGGGGAGGCATGCCGCTGCAGAATCAGCGGTTATACTACCACCCTGGAACTGGCACAATATCTTATAATATTTCCGTGCTATCTGACAGAAGGAATCCAAGATTATCATGTTGTTCTCCATGACTAGCTGGAGAAAAAAAAAAAAAGTTGCTTAACATCCTTGGCTTTCTTCTGATTTAGTATATTTTTAATTCAGTGTTTTTCTTTTTTACTAATTCTTTTTCATATGGGTGAACTATTTTTGCAGATAAAACCTGAAAAAGTAAAGGAAAAAAAATCTTTGAGTGGAGTCACACTATACATCGGGAAGCTAGAGCTCCAGACAAAAACATCTGTCAACATATGGCTATGCAGATGCATTGCAACACTTTTGGGTTTGACAGCTTTACATTGGATGTGCTCTTGAGTAAAAGAACAAATTGCTTTTGTTTTCTTGATTCTAAGACAACAGGCCTATGCTAGGAATCAAGAATTTTCAATATTAGATACTGGCATTCATCAGCCTCACTTACATAAGCATAGATTTCTCTTCTTTCCATCAGAGGGTTTATCATTCAATTTATGGTTTAAATACACACAGGGCACAAAAGGATAGGGGAAAAATTAACCACAAGGAATTGTCATTACATGAACAGAGGTATTTGACTAAGCATCATAAAATAGAAGGCACCAAAGGTAACTCCTCTAAGTAGTTAAATCAGAAAATAGACAATTCCTGCCCCTATGTTCTCAGGAAAAGGCCGACAATTCTGCAAGGAACTTAAGTCAACAGTACAGTGTTTAAAATTGGGGTTTTGCAAGCTGTACCATTTTGTAGGATCCTAACATGCAAATGAACCTAAACCACCATTTCTTCATCTTTAAAATAGCATTATAATAGAGATTAAACGAGGTGATGTATGTAAAACACTTAGCACCATGCCTGGCATATAGAATTTCGCCAGAAATGGTAGCTTTAAAAAGTGAATATTCATAACAGTTGGTATCATTAACTGAAGTCTTAGTTAGTAGCGCATGAATTTTTATTTCTGTCAGAGTACATTTCTGACAGCACTAACTGAAAAGTAGTGAAAATGATGGATTTTACAAGACATGTAATGATGGATAATAACTATTAATAATAACTAATGTGGCTTCAAATTTGAGCCTCCTTTTGAGAAAGGTTTTGTGACATCCTCTTATAGAAACACCAGCATGACTGACAGCCCTAAATTTTAACATATATTAAGAATACCATGCAATTTTTAAACCGTGTCCTAATCTGGGACTATATGTTACTTCCTCAAAATGTGAATTCCATCCCCAATAAAATTCAAACGGCCTTTCTCAATAACCCTACAATCGGACTAGAAAATGAATGTTATTTTTCCCGCAGGTGATCCACATGGGTGATGGGGGAAAATGGGCATATTCCACATCCACCCCGTGCATTTTGTCTTTTCCTTTCCCACAAGGAAAGTGGCAATACCAATGAATCACCAAACC
Source organism: Vulpes lagopus (assembly GCF_018345385.1). Lineage (NCBI taxonomy): Eukaryota > Metazoa > Chordata > Mammalia > Carnivora > Canidae > Vulpes > Vulpes lagopus. The sequence goes on from NC_054827.1 coordinate 140,598,232, forward strand.
TTCTTGGGCTCCCACCAAGCGGAAGGCACTGTGCCAGTCTCTCAGATGGATACACGGATGTATAAAATGTGCCTTTCCTACCCCCACGGAGCTTAGGTGATGAAACCCAGGAGAAAAACATGAAAAGTATTAATGCAAAAGCTATCGAATATATCATGCACCATATCAACAGAGGCTCTACCATTGCTCTTGTTAAAACAACTGTCTTACTGTTAGGTGCCCTGGATCGTGTGACAAATGTTCTAGATAATCACAAAGCTTATCACAAACCTTATATATACATTTTTTCTTCTCTCCCTGCTTTGGAAGATATTCTTTGAAAATAAAACAATTTCCTGGAGGGGGGCCTTTGGGAAAAATTAAATTGGCCCCTCGCCTCCAGCCCCACCTTTTCCTACCTGAACACAAAGAGGCTAATTCTACTTGGGATAAACGAATCAAATCAGAACTGAAAGTTCAAACCGGCAATAATTCTCAATCTATGGTTTGTGTTTCTGGAAAGCCACAGAGCTCTGATCTAGGACCTGCACAGACAGCCTGGGTTGACATATCAATTTGATCTCATCACCCTAGGCAAACAGAATCTCCAGTTCCATCTAAATAGTAGCAAGGAAAGGTGCTGAAAAGAAATTTCCCGTTTCTACCCCATGGATCTTAGTTTTAACTTATACTTAAGGGCAGGGCTGTATTTCTTCCTTGTTTCTCTTTTTCTCTAGCTCTCTGTTCTGGTGGGGGAGGAGGGACAACAACCAGTTCCCTTCCTATCACATGAAGGCCACATGCAGAAACTTCTTTATTGGCCACTGATAAGGGCTTTATTGGCCCTTTTCAAGCCCTCTTTCTCTGGAAGCTATTGTCTTATTCCAATTTACCATGTAAGGATTGCAGAGAAAGGAGTTAAAACAAATGAAAAGGAACAATACTTTTTTTTTTCTTTCTTTTTTCTTTTTTCTTTCTTCCCCCCCCCACCCCCCCCCCCCCAAGATTCTATTTGTGGAAAGCATTTTCCTTTTATGGTCATGGCTAGGAAGCAAATTATTGCTTCGCCAAGCAAAATACCCATTCACTTCATTTCACAAAAATGCAACCTGAAAAAATTGAACAGAAACGTTAGAAACTGCAGCAAATTTGCTCTAACATTATACCAATCAGCCTAAAAATGTGTCTATTAAAAATGCCTAAGTCTAATAAGGAAGGCAGCAGTGTGTAATGGAAAGCACATGGACTTTGGGATAAAACAAATCTCAGTTTTTCTGGTTCAGACTTAGCTCCACAAACTAGCTAAGCATCTATTACCTTAAATTTACAATGTTAGTAATAATAATACTTCTTTCTTGGGGAAGTTTGAGAAGTTAATGAAATTATTTAGATTTGTTAGGTAGTAAGTAAACCTGTTATGTAATAAGTGAAATTAAATTTCTCAACCAACCCCTCATTACCAGCATATAAATAAAGTTAAGCTTCCTGATATAGTCCTTCAGCATAGAAATAGCAGCATCATTCATTGTACCAAGTAAAGCAACGAGGGAAATGGAAGGACCGGGAAGGAGACATGTGATAATGGGCAGAAATAGTTCAAGAGTACCTGCTAATAAGAGAACTTTATTTCTTTTAAAGATTTTATTTATTTATTCATGAGAGACAGGGAGAGAGGAGACATACAGAGGGAGAAGCAAGCTCCCTGCAGGGGAGCTCAATGTGGGACTCGATCCCGGGACTCCAGGATCATGCCCTGAGCCAAAGGCAGATGCTCAACCACTGAGCCACCCAGGTGTCCCAATAAGAGAACTTTAAGAAGACAAGAGTAGATATTACTTAGCAAACGGAAATTTAGATATATGAGGTCAGAAAAAAAAGAGAAAGATTGGACTGTGTACAAGATTTTGTCCAATATTCCACTGTGTGAATATATATCGCCCACATGAGTGAGATGATAGAAACGAATCTGGTCTTCCTTCAGTCACCTTGCTTCTATCCTTTGCCCAGCACGAGAGACTCTCTCCATGCCAAGTGTGATTCAATTGTCAAAAAACACATAGTTTCATGAACTGTATTTTACATGTATGCCAACTACTTCAGCTGGTCCCTAACTGCAGTTATTTATTCATTACTACAGAAAATAATTGGCTATGTTGGAAAGATAGATGACGTGTACATTTCTAACAGTTCTTCTTCCATGAGGTGTTTTGTTTGTAAGATTTTATTTATTAATTCATGAGAGATAGAGAGAAAGGCAGAGACATAGGCAGAGACAGAAGCAGGCTCCATGTAGGGAGCCCGATGAGGGACTTGATCCCAGGATCCCAGGATCACGCCCTGAACTAAAGGCAGACGCTCAATCACTGAGCCACCCACGGGTCCCCTATGAAGTTTTCTAAGGTAATTTTCCTCAAACTATGATGCCATTGTAAATCATTAAGAATATTTATAAAGTACCATTTGCCTTCAACTATTGTTTCATGGCCTAATTTTTTTCTAAAGATTTACTTATTTCAGAGGGAGTGCATGAGCATGAGGAAGGGCAGAGGGAGAGGGAGACAGAATCTCAAGCAGACTCCTCTCTGAACGCCTAGCCATACGTGGGACTCAACCCCATGACCCCGAGACCATGACCCAAATCAAAATCAAGAGTTGGATGCCCAGTCAACGGAGCCACCCTGTCACCCCTCATGGCCTAAATTTCATGAGCTCTTAGGGTTCTACAAGATTACAAGTTGATGTTTAATATCACTAAAGCAACTGTTGCTCAGATGCTCAAGCCCTCTCTGAGACTCTTTGAACCTCAGTGGTAGGCCAAATGATAGTCCAGCCTCTGTTCAAAATCCCTAAGGGATGGGCACTCACTACTTACCAGGATTCCCATTTCATTTTTAGATACATCAGATTTAAATGCTCTAATACTGATCAGATGATACTCTTCTTATAACTTTCTATTAGTACCCTGTGTACTAGGAAATAATTCCTCCTGAACATGACAAATCTTCAAATATTTGAAATTCAAACAAATGATGCCTTATAAACATCCCAAGTTGTATATTCTCCAAGTCAAACATTAATATCTTTAATGTTTCTTTGCATGGCCCTTTCACCACTTTGATTTCCTACCTCTTGAAAATAATTCCAATTTTTGAGTGTATTATATAACTTGCTACCTGAGATCCTTAAAAATAAGCACCGTTGTTAGATTGATAGCTCAGAAGTTTTCCAGGTGAAGTTTGTAAACTGGCCCCCATACATGGAGGGCAGACAGAGTTGAAAGAAAGACGCAGATCACTCCAGATTGGTGGGCGATGGGTTTAATGAGTAAGGGAACCTACATATGAGGCCTGTCTTGGGTTGACACAAGACAAGTAGATCTCTGCCCAGAACACCAGAATCTTAAAAGTTTATGCAGAGGCCTTGCCTGGGTTCAATCCCATATTCCTCTTGATAGTCTCAACTATACATGGTTCTCTCAAAGCTATATCCATGAAAATGGCTTCTACTATGGAAACAGCACATCATGCATTCCAAGGACAGGAGAGGGGGTGACAAGTCTCATTTTCTGGGCCTAGCTTGTGAATCAAGCAGTGGTCATGTGCTCTCTATGACCTCTAATAAAAATACATCTAGTAGGGTGTGACCAGTATGGGACCACCTATCAGCGTCTAATTCTCATGCGCTATCATCTCAATCAAGCAGTCTAAAATCACATGAGCTCATTTTGTGGCAAAAGCTACACTCAGTGCTAATTTGTGTTACACTTATGGTCCTATGAAGTTCTGAAGTTTTTTCATACATGTTGCCTTTAAAGTTTATCTCCCTCATTCTGCATTTAAACATTGCCTCTAATTTTTTTTCCTATTATCCATATTAAAAAGCATCTTGCAAGACTCCACCCCCATCCAGCCTGTAAGAACTTTTGTACTTGTTCATTTTGAGATGTTTTGGACCAAGCCACAGTTACTAGGTACCCTGGAATGTGGAGCATCAGGAGTTTCCTCAGCTGAACTTGGAAAATGCAAACTTTTCCATTAACAGTGAAAGACGGCTGTTTGAAGAGAAGAATACAAAAGCACCTGATTTGTACGGACTGATTGTATTGTGCAATAAATAGCCTGTCGTCTGTTTAAGTTTAGTATACAGTAGATAGCCCACAGATTCAAGAATATAAGAAAAAATTAAATCTCACTATTTTCTCCAGCAAACTAAGCTGCTGCCTTGGCAACGATGTGATGTCACGTGTGTGTGTGTGTGTGTGTGTGTGCGTTTTCCAATAATTTGTCTTTCTAATACAGAATTAAAGGATTTCCTCAGCGTAACTGTTTATTAACTTTGAGCCTACAACTTCCTCTTTTTTTTTTCAAGGAAGGAAGAAAGGGAATTAAGACTGCACTTATGGATTTATTTACGTGTCTGTCTCTCATTATGAGCCTGGAAGTACTGTGAGGTGAGGGGACATGTTTTATTGGTTTTTGTTTCCAGTGTGATTAATATGCTCCTAATGTAATTAACACATGCCACTGAATGAATAAATATATAAATAAATGAATGAAAAGGTCATATAATTCAAAATCAATATGGGAACAAAGAAATGGTCTTGGAATAATTAACCAACTTCCTCTCTGGTTGCAGAATTCCTCTGCCAGTCTTTTGTGCACTGTGTTGAGCCGATTACAGATTAAAGTAATTACAGTGAATTCTTGATTACTGGCACGCGGTCCAGCTATTTTGTGGATTACCTATCACAACTAATTCCAAACTTATCTGCTGCCACCCAGCCTAATGTCTGAGTTTCAGTCAGCCTCAGTGATAGCAGCTGCCTGCTTCAGGAAAGCACATTCATGTTGATATTTCTGTACAGAATATGTAATTAAGAAATTCATTCTGGTGGGGGTGGAAGAGAACCCCCAAGCATTCCAAAATAAACTGCAGAGTTGGTTTTCCTAATTCCCAAAGAATATGAGATGACTGGGATAGAAAGTTTCAAACAATTGAATTTAATGTAGCATAATGAGCAAGAGCACGCAGCTTCTTTCCCACCCTGAGACCTGCCTCTAGTGCCATTGATAACTGATAACACGTATACTTTATTAATTCAGTCTTTCATCCAACAAGTAGCTTTGAGGTGCTTCACTCTGCTGGGCCATGGGCTAGGTGTCAGACATCTAGCATGGGCAAGACAAGTATGGTTCCGGCCCTAAGGGAGCTTAAAATTTACTACTGAGGTAGATCCTGGACAGGCAGACGGGTCCCCCAAAGATGTCCCTTGTCTTTGATACTTTTGATCATGTGATGTACATGTCAGGGGGGAAGTGAGTTGCAGATGGAATTAAAGTTCCTAAACAGCTGACCTTACTGACCCTACTATAGGCTGATGATCCTGGATTATGTGAGGGGCCCTATGTAATCTTATAGGTATTTAAAAGAGGTAGACAGTCGCATAAGTGTCAGAACCAGAGAGTTGGCATCAGAAGGAAGACTTGATTGGTCGTTGCGGCTTCTGAAGATGGAAGGGGCCATGGCACAGAATACTGGAAGCCTCTAGAACTTGGAGAGACAAGCACTGGATTCTCTCCTATAGCCTCCAGAAAGAAACACGGTGGTGCCAACCTCTTGATTTCAGTCCTGTAAGGCACATTTAGGCTCTCTGACCTACAGGGCTGGGAAATAATAAATCTGTATTGTTTTAAGCCACCATGACACTTGTAGCATTTTTTTACAGCAGCAATAGGAGACTAATACAAACCTTAAATAGGGGCACCTGGGTGGCTCAGTGGTTGAGCATCTGCCTCTGGCTCAGGTCATGATCCTGGGGTCCAGAGATGGAGTCCATCAGGCACCATGCAGGGAGCCTGCTTCTCCCTCTGCCCCTCTCTCTCTCTCTCTCTCCATGTGTCTCTCATGAATAAATAAATAAAATCTTTAAAAATTAAAAAAAAAACCTTAAATCATCAATCAGATTAGACATTCATCACAATTGTATAAAGTAGAATAAAGACTGCAAGAAAATGTTATGTGTGTGTACTTAGGAACACTTTTACTGAAGTGGCAGTGTTCTGGAAAAGTTTCCCTGACATTTTAAACTGAGATTTGAAAGAGAAGAAAGAGATTTCACACTAAATGAAATGAATGTGGAAGAGATTTGCAGAGAGAGAGAAGAGCATGCGTGAATGATCTGAGGAGAGAAGAAAGCTGGTATTACTCACAACCTGAACAGCCAGTAGGGATGATGCAAAGTGCAAAGTGGAGAGGAGGCCTAAGGCAATGATAGGGAAGTAGCTGGAGATCAGACTAAATAAGGCCTTATAGGCGATATTACAGATTTTCACCTTTATCCTCTGGTCAGTGGCACACTTCAGAGGGCTTTATACAGGACACAGATAGAACCAGATTTGCATTTTAAGATCATCTGGGTTCATTTCTGGTTTATTAATTGAATTGAGAAAGAGCATGTAAATATGGGAAGATCGTGATGGACACTCTCCCAGTGGTACAGATGGGAGGAGGTATTGGAGGCTGGTACTAAGGTGGATGTAGAAAAAAAAAAAATGTAGAGAAAGGGATGGATTCAGGATCATTTGGAGAGAAGAGTTCTCTAGGAGCTGGTGATTATTTCAAGGTGGGATGAGAAAAGGGCTGGCAGGAATGACTCCTAGTTTCTGGTATGAAGAAGGACATGGACAGTGGTTTCACACATGTATGGAGATGGAAAACATGTTGGTGAAGCAGCCAAGAGAAAGATCAGAGGTTCCTTTTTGGATCTGTTCAGTTTGAGATGCCCATGAGAAATTCATATAGACACAGTCAGAACAAAACTGAAACACTAGCCTTTTAGTCTCCAGCAAGATGGCACATACTTAGCGTGTCTGCTGCCACTCCTTCCTAATAAATTTGCAGTTGGCCTCAGAAATCTTTTCAAAATAGCATGCCCTGTGACAATTGCAAAGTGAAGGAAGTTGGCATTGGAAAATAAGCCTACTTTCTATCTGTGTTCTAGACTATAAGCAGTGGCAAATATTAAATTGTTGAGTGGAACTGCTAGTCAAAGGGAAAATGCTAGTATGGGAAATTGTAAAACCCTTTAGGGCCTCTTCCTATTTTTCTATTTGAATTTGATTTTAATGGTCCTCATCAAAGACCCCATCATAATGGGGGAATTAATTTATTTAAATAGATCTGTGCAAGCATCACTCATTTAAAAATAACAACAACAAACCCTCAGAATGTAATCCAGGTCACTTTACTATCACCACTACCATCCCCCTACATACAGGCACACATACTTGATAAAATAGAAAAAAAAATCAATTTCATTTCTCTTTTGGAAATTCTTCTTCCGGCATCAGTAACTTAATTGTGCGTGTGTGTGTGTTATTTAAATCTGATGATATTCTGTACCTATAGTTGTGCAAAGCTATTAAAAATGTCTGTTTATATGTTTCTGTGGAAAAAGACATATTTCCTTCCACAATTATTTTTTTCTGGCTACTAGATTATGGCCTTTTAAGTAAGAAATTGAATAATTCCTTTACGCCATTTCTATCTCTTTTTATTTATCATGTGATTCTCTAAGAAATTAAATAATTCCTTTATGCCATTCCATCACATTTTATTTATCTGTAATTCTCATGTAATTGGAAGGAGCCTGTGGTGAAAAGCCCAAATTCCAGAGTCCTGGTTCCAGTCCCCCTACTAAGTAGCCATTTCCTTTTTGGCAAGCCACTTTTAATTTTCCCCTGGGTTTCCACAATAAAATTAGAGTATTGTGCTAATTTACTCATAGGTCTTTTTTATAAAGACTTAAAATGCTATGATCGTATTATATGATAAAATTATAATGTTCTAGGTAGTCATTATGAAATTAAACACTACATATTAAATGATTCCTCTCCCGATGCATACATAGATACTACATATTATTAATCTATGGCTGTAGAAGTACAGTATTGAATTGTGAAAAAAAAGAACTAATGACCCTGAGGAGATGAAAAAAAGATGATCTGAATAAGGAAAATAAGAAAAAAAAGCAATGGTCTACACATGTGGTCAGAAGGTTCCAAATAGGTCAGTAAGTTGAGCACAGTGGAGATTTATGGGGGGGGGGATTGATTGACATAAATCAAGTTATAAGTGCCCCTTGTTTAACATTAGCTGTTGTGACACCAAGTCACAGTGACTAAGCCAGTGTTATCACAGCAGAATCAGAAAGGCTTAAAACAACGGAAGCCTGTGAAGATAATAAAACACAAGCCTCTTTTGCAGTTAAATTTCTATCTAAGTCACTGACATTAGAGTTGGTTGGTTTGTTTTTTTTAGTTCACCAGTAGCAATGCATTCCTTGTTATACCTAAGCTGAGTAGGAAAAGGGACTGTTTTGCTCATCTTGCACTATGATCATGTTTATATGTAAAGTCTAAAGCAATGAAAATGGACAATATACAGCTGAGCTATACATAAGTTGGATGGATCTCAGACATGCTATGATTTTGAAGCAGAAAACAATTTTTAAGACAGGAACATTAGTATTGGAAATCAAGATGGCAATTACCAGTGGAGAGGAGGTAAGATGTGGTATTTGGGAAACATTATTTATGGGAGGCTGACCTCATTTATATGTTGGTCTATGAAGTAGCTCAATTGATGTGCTCATTTTCTGATGCCTTAATGACCTGTATACTTAAGGTCTGTGCAACTTTTTGTGTGCAAATGTCCAAATAAAAGTATGACAAACCTCACCAATGAGTATGCGGAGAAAAAATATAAACACAAAACAGTGAGTCAGACTTATATCTGAGAGTCATTCAACATTCAATATTCACGGAATGCCTATCACAACGAGAATACTTCCAGAAGCTGAAGACTACTCCTTGACCAGTAAAACTCTTACAAGCCAGTTGAAGTGACACACATATAAACAAATTGTCGTGATACATTACGATAAACATCAGATCAGGCTTCTCAGCCTCCACACCACCAGCATTTGGGGCTGGATAATTCTTTGTTGTAGTAGTTTGGCTTGTGCATTGTAGGGTGTCTAACAGTATAGCACTCACACAATGACAATAGCACCACCCTTGGCTGTGACAACCAGAAACGACTCCAGAGATTGCCAAATGTTCCCATAGGGGTACAATCACCCCTGGTTGAGAACCACTGCCTTAGAGCCACATATAACAATCTGGGGTTACCAAATAAAATAGCTAAGTGTATAATGAGAGAATAAGGCATCATTTTCCGGGCAGGAAACCAATACAATATCTTCTTCATTCCATAATATTTTGGTGCAAGGGAAAGTTATTCCAAAACTAACAGGCAAAAGTCCAATTTCTCTTAGTGGCACTCTGATCCCAGAATACATATAAACCAGAAAAAAGCTTTGAAGCTGCAAAAGGGAGATATGTATTGATAACGTTAAAGCTTTCAAGCCAAAAAAAAAATCTCCTCAAATTGGTTTTAATAAATATGAAAGAATTTCTTTTACTTTAGTATTTTCCTCTTGTATAAGATCAGAAAATTATTTTTTTTTCTTCATTCCCTTAACTCACTTTAGGCAGTAAATTCTTATGATCAGAGAATTATGTACCCACAATCATGTGGTTCAGAGCTACATTAAATCACCCTCATGGTACTATATTAAACCTTTACAAATGTAGTGCCACAAACATCAGGATGTCAGGAGAACAAGTATTTTCATTTCAAATAAGAAAGACTAAATCAAGTGATGCACCACCTGGTATCACTTATGACCCTTCTGCTGTTTAGCTGAGAGAAACTACTGAGGAAAGAGAGCAAAAGGCAAGATTTTTCCCACTGTTTTTATTTAAAACCTGCAGTAACTAAAAATTCAGTGGAAGCAGCAAACCCTAAAAAGATATTTGCAACTGGCAGTAAGTTGTTATCTTGGTGAAAACACTGGACAAAATACACTCTTAATTCTGACATATAATTCTGTGATATCTCAGTATACACACACTCAAAAAGGACTATTAAAAAAAAAAAGGACTATTTCAGAAACGAATTTTCACATTTCACAAATGGCCAAGCCATTGGGACATAACCCTCTGCCTACATGAAAAGGGGACCCTGGGCACCATTTTATACATTGTGAGGGGTAGGTTGTAAATGACAAGGACGTTATAAGTGGGGAGAATAACATGCTTCTGAGAATTCTGGATCCTATAAGGGAAATATGTTAAGCTACAGAGAATTTCACACTGTTGGCATTTCTCTCTGAAATTCTTGGAGAGCACAGAGCAATTTTTGGCTTGCATCACTGCTAGGCATTTCCACGGGGTTTGTACGCTAATCATCATGAACACCTAATTATTAATTATTTCCCAGTTTAAGGAAATGTATCCTGGATAAACTGAAAGACTAAAGATTAGAATTCAGAAGACTCAGGAAGCCAACTAGCAGTACATTAATCCTGACCTCAGTTTCTTTGTTCATAAAGTGAGGAGTTAAAAGCTATCTATCATTTCCATGAACTTTTTCAGCCTTACTAGCAGATAGAAGACCACACTCCTTCAAGCGCCCTTAATAAGATTATATGTTTCCACGCTCAGAATTATACATTGCTTATCATTTAAACTAATATAAGCCAAAGTGAATCGGAAGTTTAACTTTGAAAAAAGAAAAACGATATCAAGTAAAACCCAAACAAAACACTCCACTTCCATGTTACTTAAACATGACCTCTGGCTACAATGTGATTCTTTTCTACCATTTAAAATATACCAACTACAAATGATTCAGGAAATGTTATTTTGACATGTCCATCTATCCAAAGGAAATGCTAGCATTATTTTCTTAAGTAGAACAGAAACGGATACATGAGTTTCTAAAAATATTAAATAATATAGGGCTTCATGAGAAAACAATGAGTGGAAATTAATCTATTAATTAAACTACATCGAATAATTTTTTTTAGAGTTTGAGAATAGTAAAAAGTTATCTAATTTGAATCCCTCAGCTGCTGGGTATGACACAAGAGCTACACAGCAGAAAATAGGGATTTTTTTTTTTAGTCTTTTTCTTTCGACATTCTGTCGCTTTTTCAACATCACACATATACATGGCTATTTTGCCAAAGAGGTGATTATAACATAATGTGAAGACAAAAAGCATGCATGCATTAATTGCTCAGATGCACTGTCAAGAGAATCTAACCATCACCCGGCCAGTGATGTTATACTGCTTGCAGTATATCACTAGGGAATCAGAACCAAGAGAGTGGGGATGAATCAGAGGAAAAGTAATTACCTCTACCGGAAAAACAACTCAAGATCGTGTAATGCTGATGTTGAATCATTAGAGGCATCATCCTCACATTCAAAGAACAGCACTTTAAGTGTATAAGGTGAGGCTGTCATGTAATACAACTGATTCAGTAGACCACCCATGAATGTCTCTTGTCTCTCTTGCCACTTTGCAGTCACCTTTTCTAAATCATCACGAAGCAAGATCTTTTAGCCACAACCTCCAAAGGTCTATCTAAATCCGGTGCATTTAATATACTGTATAATATATAGATCACGAGAGGTTTTACATTAATGATTGTGATTCCGAAAACTGTTCTATTTAAACAGCATCAAAACAATTCAATTCAAAAGCAGATGGCAACATATTGGGTGCTAGAGATTCAAACGAGTATAAAATGTTTACTTTCTTCCATGAGCCTAGAACCTAATAATCAACACTGCATTTAGCCTGCATCCCGAACTGTGAGTCACATGTTAAATTTTGAAAGATTTAAAAAAAAAAGCTAATACATTCATATTTATTGTCACATAAAAATTTTAATACAGATTTTTATCACCTCAAAATTTGAATATTAAAAAAAAAAGAGCAGATGATACTGCTCTAGGGCCTGAGATCGATTGAACAAGAAGGCAATCATTTGGGAAGAGAAGATTCTGGACAGATAAGCAGAATATCATAACATTTGGTGCTTGTTCACGTGGACTCCCAAAATATGTGAGGAACGATACATAATCTGAAAATTTCCATGAATAGACACACCGTATTTGGGGAATGTAACCTGAAACTTTCCAGTTTGAAATATAGGTGATACTAAAACAAGGAAACAAGTAAGAAAAAACTAAGTGATCATTCATTTACACTTATCAATGCCCCCTCTTAGTATCTTAAAGAGATTTTTTTTTCCCCTCCTCAGGAGTACACACTTTAACAATCAGAGAATTTACCAAACCTGTTTGTTCCCTGGGAAATTTTGTTCTTTCTAAGACTTTCGGTGGAGACAAAAAGGTCATGCTTTTGAAATCAGAGAGGCCTGGTACTCCACTACTAACCAAACACATTGCAAAGTATTTGACCTCTTTGACCTCGGCTTTGACCTCGGATTTCCCCATCTGCAAAATGGAATTAGTGAGAGCCACCATTTAGAGTTCTAAGAATCCAGTGTCTTATTCATATTTGTGCTTGAGAAGAATCTAACACACGCTAGATGCTCCAACGAATGCTAGCTCTCGTTTACTAATTTTAGTATTTACCATCTAGAAAACATAAAAGATTCCCAGCTTCAGTCACATCTTCATAAAAAGCTTACTTTTTGTTTTTTCTTCTGAACTAGCAAAGTACCAACTCATCGCGAGACTTCTTTCTCTTCTCACTGAGCTTTACTCAGCCTTTACACTTTCCTGTATCAGGTGGAAACAAAATCCTGCTGGCTTTTAGCTTCCTGTCAATGATCTAAAGCCTTTGTTTTTCTAACCAGGAATGAATTTGCCTTCTAAAGAATCAGAGCCTTCTTCATTGCATAGACAGAGGAACAAAATTAATAGTATTGTTTTTATTTTTAAAAACATATATTTTTATTTATTTATGCATGAAAGGCACACAGAGAAAAAGGCAGAGACATAGGCAGAGGGAGAAGCAGGCTCCATGGAGGGAGCCCAATGTGGGACTCCATCTGGGACTCCGGGATCAAAAGCTCAACCACTGAGCCACCCAGGTGTCCCAATAGCTATTGTTTTTAAATATCACATGCTGAAAGGGCAGTCTGCAAGTACTAAACCAGATTTATTGGCATCATCTGATGTCAATGTGATCTACTAATTGTAACCAAAAAGTTGATAAAATTTTTAAATGCTGAACCATTATTACACATTAACCCTTCATGTTTTTGTTACTAGCATTCAACTTTATATCACTGGTGTTGGAAGGAGCCAAGGATGAAAACAACAAAGTTTTGGATAGGCAAAAAGAAAGTCCTAAAAAAAAAAGGAATAATAAAAATAAAGTAACTTCACTACAACAGAAGTAACAATAGTAAAGAATGAAAGAGAAAAGGATAAATAGGAAAATTATTGGTAGGAAGCATCAAGACCTATAAGATGTAGGGTTCAGCATGAAAGACACAGAGCACTCGCACTGGCCAAACATACCTGTGGCAACTGTCCTTTGGACAAAGCACAATTCCTCTAGGCAAATGATGCTATTTCCACTATTCGATAATAAAATTGCTTATGGTAAGTTGAAAGAACTCAAAACAAGTTGAGTTTATATTCAACTCAGAAACTACTCTCACACAGGGCTCACTTAAAAAAAAATATTCATGTGGAGTATTAGCACAATAACAAGATAAAGAACTAAATGCCCAAGGGATACTAACCCAGTTGTAGGAAATCAGTAAACAGCTAATTAGCCTGGTTACCTATACTTGGACATTTGCCATTCTTACTTAATAAAAGACCCTCTCCGTCTAACAGAGATATTAGCAATATTACTTACTCACGCAGATATTTTTTAAATAATTTATGGTATTATTTACTATTAACCTGCTCATCCATAGGCCTACCTTTGAATACAATTTCAGGAATTAATTACCTGCATGATTTACAATACTAAACTTTGTCTTCACTGCAAAGGAAAACTTACAATAGATAGCAACAAAACAAAACAACAAACACAGAAGACCAAAAACAAACAAACAAACAAAAAACCATAACCAGCTGGAATGTTTTTTTTAAAACTGAGAAAAATATTTAGAAAATATCACATATATAAAGTAAATAGCGTAATAAATGAGAGATATTCCAAGTCAATAAGGACTAAAAGAAAAACAGGGTTGTGCCAATAGAAATAAGAGCAAAAAGGCATGGAAAGGTGATTGTAAAGGCTTCTGTTGAGATACAATTAAAAAAAAGAAAGAAGAAGAAGAAGAAGAAGAAGAAGAAGAAGAAGAAGAAGAAAATAAAGATTTTTTTCCCTTCCTGTAGGTCAGAATGGTCAAAATTTTAAATATTAACAATATGAGACATGTTAAAAGAAATGGCTCCCTCAGGCCTTGGTGCTGTATCAGGGTATGAACCAGTGCAGACAAAATTTCCTATGTACATAACTAAGTAAATCTTTGCTTAGTAAAGATATGACTGACTGTGTTGGCCAAAACATTACCCTCTGGTTGGAGTGACTGGTGTAAATTTCTATTCATTTTTAGAATTTTCTTCATTGAAATTTGTAACATTTTTTTAAAAAGATTTTATTTATTCATGAGAGACAGAAAGAGAGAGTCAGAGACATAGGCTAAGGGAGAAGCAGGCTCCCTGTCTGGAGCCTGATGCGGGACTCTATCCCAGGACCCCAAGATCACAACCTGAGCCAAAGACTCAACCACTGAGCCACCCAGACACCCCTGAAGTTTGTAAGATTTTAAATCTATACTCAAATATGTATCATTTTCACAAAAGCAATAATGCTACTTGTATAATGAACTGCAACTGTTCTTGTTAGAGTTCAACCTAAATGAACCATGGCACAAAGCAGAAGACTGAGCAGAAGGCTGTGATTCAACATAAGCAAAAAAGCAACGGTCCAAGAACCCAAGAACAAAAGGGCTAATAGAAATTACCTGGTTTTCAGGGTCTCAAACTAAAGTTCTAACAAAGCTAAGACTAGTGCACAGGTGCAAGATGTGGAAGAGGTGAAGCGCTCTATGAAATATTGGCATACTCACTACCGATGTCATGATGATGCTATCCAGCAGGACAACCTGGGATTCAGTTCCCTTATCTCTGAAATGAGGTGTCTGGGCTCCATTCTGTTGCATAAGGAGCTAAGACCCCCAAAACACTTATTCATAACCCAGCCAGGCTTTACTGACACGAAAAAACCCTTGTAAGTTTTGCAGGAAGCACGGCAGACAGAAATAAACTGAAATTATAGTGGAAAACAGCTCCACATAAAAAGTTAACTTGGTGAAACCACATCCTTTATAAAGGTTAAGAGGTTGTGGTCTTTAACAAATAAGACGCTCTAAGTGAGGGGAGATAACTTCCCAGTGTCACCCTCAATAATAATGTTAATGACTTGATGAAAACAGCATCCAGACAGTCTAAAATGGTTAGGTTTCCACAGCATCCCTGAACTGAAGCAGACAGTGAAATTAGATTTCTAAAATATGCCTATTAAATGAAAGGCATTCAGAAAACACATCCCAGAAGAGAAGTCACTGTAAAAGGTAACAAGGTTGCCATGAGATTCAAACAAAAGGGGAAAAGAAGTTATGTTTTGACAGTGGGTTTGAAAAGGTTTCATTCAAACATCACCATTAAACTTGTTTTCTAATTTCAGAAAGTATTTCATTACCTCTTGATTTCAACCTTCCCGTTGACTCACCACCATCACCACCGCTGTTCTTTGGCAATTGAAATACCTGACAAAGTGGAGTCACTTGAAAATTCAAAAAAAAAAAAAAAAAAAGCTCCTAAAATTATTGTAAGAGTCAGATATACAGTTGTACAGTCAAATATCGCAAGATTTTGTGTTTAGAATTTAAATCGAATTATTTTTTCTTCCTAGCATTAAAAATTTGAGTTTTGAGAGTCATTAGGCTCATGTTTTCAGCAAGTCATATATATATATATATAGTCCTGGTTTACACCGGTTTAAAACATATAGATCAGAATATAGCAAGTACCTGTAAAACGACCTAAAATTCACCTCAGTTATACTTTCTCGAGCATTAACAGAATGCATATACACATATGCATCAAATTGCTATTTCGCATTTTTTAAAAACAAAAACGTGTTACCAATCTTATATTGGTAGATGACAACTGCAGAATATGGGTTTTGTCTTCAATATCTGACTTCTAAGCTTTGGGAACATCTCATAATCTTGAATTATTTAAGAAGCTCCAAATTTAATCTATAGTTTCTTCTTAACCTGCCTGAATTCTCAGCCTAAAAAAGAAAGAGAATAAAGCTGCTTCGAGCAATATCCAGGATTAATAAAACTCCTCTGTATCCATGGCAGGGGAAGAACTCCACTCTGTTCAAAAATAAAATGTAAATATTCCAAAAGATCACGACAAGAAATAGTGATTTTAGCCCAAAATAGAAAGAGAGTGCTTTGAACCTTGTAAAATTACTTTCTTCTTCTTCTTTTTTTTTTTTTTTTTTTGTAATCTGTTAATTTTTCTTGGCATGACCTCTCAGAGGGACTAAATTTAGGTGTAAGAGTGAGAAACATTTTGTTTAACTCAAACAAAGAACTCACTGTATTTACTAAAAATGTCCTCATTCCGTCAAGAGCAAGAAAATGGGTTCAAGGGAAAAAAAAAAAAACCCAAGAGGGTGAAGTTCTCACTTGGTCCTTCAATAAAATTACTTGTCACCGCATTCCGCTGATGATTACCCAGACAGTGCCCCTTACATTAACAATGCCGACAGATTGGACATTTTACTGATGGCAATGGCCATCCAGCAGATTAAAGCAGAATGTAGATTTAATCTCCCCAATGACTTGATAGCCTCCAATGAAGGATTCTCAAATTTCATGGTTCTGACCTATTCAGGGTGAATAAGTGTATAATAAATTACCTGTCCCCTAGCTCTGTAACAAGAAAAAGAGCCAGATTGGACTATCCCTGTGCTAACTCTCATGTATTACCAAGTTTACCAACATAATCTGCATGCCACGGAGCAAAAGATCATGCTATTTAACAGATTTCAAGAAATTAACTTGCACTGATATATGACCCTATCCGATGCCAATACAGTAAGGTGGTACCAGCAGGTTACAGAGAGGCCAGATTTCAGGAGAGGCTCATTTGACTGGTGATTAAGGAGAACCTGCAGTAAAAGTGATTTCTCATCAGGGAGGCAGAGTGTGTTTGCTGCAAAAAGCAAAAGTGCCCACCGGCCAGCCAGACTGTGAGTGACAGCCACACCAAATGTGCGGGTCACAGTCATGCTGGAGCGTCTGGCTAAAGAGACGATGGGTAACGGATGTCTTAGGAAAGGACAAGGGTTGAGAAACAGACACAAAGCCCAACTGTAAATGAAGAAGCAGCAGGTCTACCTTGATGTTTTGTTCTGAGCATGACAAATTAAACATCTTTAGAAAGCTTTCCCTAACTCAGGCTGATTAAATTAGAATCTCCATTATCCAGCAAGAGTGCTGCCTATGCACAGGCACCTCACCGACGTGCAGCTTCCTGTCCTTGTCAGCAGACCCAGAAATAACACAACAGCAGATTTTGTGGACGTTGAAAATCAGCAATGAGCCTTCCGCTTCAGAAGGCCAATGCTCGACCTCCACTGCTTGAGCAGGAGAAAAGAGGCTTGACCCAGGTAATGGCTAGATCATGATTTTAGGTGAGTCCCCTACCTCCCAACCACAGAGATCCTAATCAGGAAGGTATAGGTGATAGTACTTGTTTTGTCTGCAAACAGGTATAAGAACTACAAACGTTACATAAAAGGCAATTCTTTATTTCTCGAATGTTCCTACAAGTTTATTATCTTCCTCCCACCCACTTACACCCTCCCACCCTCCCCTTCTACTTCTCTGGATTTCTTCAAACACATTTCCATGGTAAATAAGACCTATAAAAACCCAGACTCCTGGGTGACATTCATAAAAAACCTGCAGGGCTCCAGTAGTTTTGCTTTTGCTGCACCAATTTTACCTGTTTCTTCACAGACCTTTCTGTGTCACCCCCAGGACTATCCCCAAGGACTTTCTGACTCTGGAACGTTGTTTTATCTTTTAAGAGAGCGATAGGAAGATCGAACCACGGAATTTTAGAAGTGGATGAGACTATCCCTCACTTATTTAAGTTGAAATCTGGCCCAGAGAGAATAGGTAACCACAAAAAAATTATACAGTTAGTGGGTGTTAAAGCCAATGAACGGTAATGTAGTTCTCTTAATTTCCAAATCAGTGCTTGCTATCTGGAGACATTTTTGGTTTTCACAACTGCTAATGGTAGGAAGGAACAAATTGTTCCTGGTATATTTAGTGCGTGGAGTCCAGGGATGCTGTGAAATATCCTATATGCCCCAAAAGAAAAAAAAATACACAGATTTGTGAATAGTGCCAAGACTGAGAAACTCTTATCTAGACTATCAGATGGGGAAATTGAGATTTTTTTTAATAGAAGTTGTAATCAAGTTTAAATTACATCTTGAAATGTCAAAGCTAGTGTGTTAACAATGGTTTTCCTTTCAAATTTCCATTCTCTGCCCAAATACACCATGAAACAGAATATGTTTCCAATTCTGAATAGAACTGGTATTTACTATCATCACATTTCATTTACCTTGAAATGTTAATTGCAGTACAGCAGGGCTCCATGGTTGATTTAAATTTACATTTGCTTTTAAATTTGATTAATCTAGTCTCTTAGGAGTCCATTCTTCCATAGCTCCTCAGAGGGAAAATAGGCTTTTGAGTACACAATGATTTAGAAAAAAAAAAAAAATATTGGCTGATTTGGTAGTTACACTTTTACATCTAAAGTGACTTTTAACTTTAAGTCAGGAAAAAAAAAAAGAATGCTAATAGAAGAATAAAATGTAACATCATTTACACTGGATATCTGTCCTGAATATCTTAGGCGTTCTGTGACACGGAAGAAAATGTAGCTTCAACTTATTGTCCATATTTCAGAAAATATGCCTCTTATGAGTATCGATGTTGGATTAAAAAACAAATATAAATGTATAAAACGTGTACTAGTCCTCTTAGAAGCCAGTATGGTGGCTGACATGGCACCATGTTATGTGTCTAATTTCTGGCTCAATTTCCAACTAAGCCTTCTGGGACGCTCAGATTGGACACTACTGATACCTACTGTAAGAAGGGTCTTGTGGTTATACCTAGAAGAGGTGGTCAACGATAAATAGAAGAGAAATAACATGTCTCAAATACCTAATATTCACCAAGCACTCTCCTAGACATTTTATTGCTAACCCAGAAATGGCAAATACTGGCAGGCATCCACCCCCTCCCATTTCAAGGCACATCTCTATAACCACTAAGGTCAATTTCCCAATAATAAGGATCCATCATGAAGTCCTTCTCAGTGTAGCCACTTGAGAGGCCATTATGAATCAATCCTTATGAAGCAACAGGTTGAATGAAACCTATTTGCCATCCCTGAAAAACATTAGAGCATAAACGAGGAACACTTTGCTGTTCAGTAAGGCTGAATCAACATTCTTAAATAGATTTTTTTTTTCCTTGAGATCACTAGACCTGAGTTTAATCTCTGGTTCTGACTGTTCCATATTAATTTCTCTGAATTGCTTCCCCTTAGCCTCCCACTGAGTAGCCTCTAGTCTACTCAGGCTAGAGTAACTGGAATTCTGTGAGGAAGTTATACGAATTTGGAGGGCACTTTATTAAATGTGTTTCATGGGCAAAGTTTCAAAATCCTTCCTCCTTTGGGGATTTTTTCAGAAGGACTATTACGATTCAATAAAGATCATCAAGTAGTGCTGTTTGATTTGATCACCAAGAGGTTTTTCTACTCTACCACTGTTTTGGTTAACATACTAATAACTTGCAACTCCTTCAAGGAGTCTCAAGGGATTAGGATTCCGGCTGATTAGATGAAGTAATATTACTGAAGGAGAGATTCTCCTCTGACGTATCCGAAGCCCTCAGAAGCTTGGGCTACTGCCTCAGGTCTGGGAATAATTATTTTCCCATCCTCTACCCACCCCAGCCTCTCCCCCACACCCAGCCAGCTTCCTTGACTTTGACACAATTGCTAAAATTGCATAGTACATGAATCTGCATATATCTACGTATAAACAAATAGCTGTAATTGCATCTGACAGGACTCTAAAACTTGCTAATTCATGTATTTTGTCATAGCCTCTTAACATAAAACATTAAAGACACCCAGCTCCTTGGCCATAAATCGAGATGCTTACATACAATCTTTTTTAGATAGGCAAACACTATTCTTAGGTGTTCTGTTGAAGTAAACAACATAAAATAGCAGAGCAGAAATGGCAGTTTCTACATATTTCATCTACTTTCCTTATCTCATTTATTTTCCATCACGAATCTCTTTTCCTAGGTTATAACTTAGGTTTTCTTTGAGGGAAAAACACTAAATTTCATTATGTCTAGGTAATAACGGGTAACTGCATACCATGTAAGCTGATTTTAGGTATATCTGAGTGTGAGTTTTCAGGAGTAAACCATTGTAATTTACCATCCCCATCTAAATATCTCTCAGTAGTGATGTATTTGACGTCAGTGGCCTCAGATTGATCACCTCAACGATCCAAAATTAATGTTACACCCTGCTATGATCTGAATGTTTGTTTCTCCCTCAAAATTCACATGGTGGAATCCTAATGCCCACGGTGATGGCGTTAAGAAGTAGGGCCTTTGGGAAGTAATCAGGTCACAGGAGTGGCACTTTCATGAATGGAATTCATGGTCTTACAAAAGAGACCCCACAGAGCGTCCTCACCCCTTCTACCACGGTAGGGTACAGTGAACAATCTGTGACCCAGAAGAAAGTCCCCATCCCACCATGCTGGCACCATGATCTCAGACTTCCAGCCTCCAGAACTGCAAGAAATAGATCTCTGCTGTTTATAAGCTACTCATTCTGGTATCTTGTTACATAGCAGCCTGAACAGACTATGACATCATCATTACTTATAGAAAACTCTACCCTACTCAGGTTCCTAAGATGGAGAAAAGGTAGAATGATAGTGCTACTACTGCTATTTCTAAAATGTATCTTTCACATGCATGATCTTATTTTAGCCATACAACTATCTTTACCTCAGTGGTACAGCTGAGGCAACTGGAGCTTAGAGACATTAAATCATTTGACCGGGTGCCTGAGTGGCTCAGCCCCTTAAGTGTCTGCTTTGGCTGGGGTCATGATCCCAGGGTCCTGGGATTGAGAATTACATTGGGCTCCCTGCCCCAGAGAGAGTCTGCTTCTCTCTCTCCCTCTGCCCCTCTCCTCTGCACATGCTCTCTCTTTCACATAAATAAAAAAAATCTTTAAAAAATAACATAATTTGACTATTCAGCCTTTAATCATTGACCTTCAGGCAAGATAAAATCCATTTGCCCTTCCTGCTAAAGACAGAAAAACAGGAACATTCCCCTTGTCAGTTATGTTGAATGAACATTCTGAAGCAGAGAATGTGTTATGCATGGTGAATAAAAAACAAATTTTAGAGCTTGGTAAACCTGTGTTTTAATTCTCACTCTGGGATTTAATATACAACTTTTTTCAGGGTCAGATATTTAGTAATTAGAAGAACTCATTTCCAAATGAGGTGAATCTGATCCCAGGCCCAAACTTATTCCATCATACCATAATGCCTTCAAAGGAATTCCTCCAATGACATAAGTTTTTCTTTAGTCACTTTTGTGGTATTTGAACATAAGTGTGTGTGCGAGCACACACACACACACACACACACACACACATACTTTCTCAGTCTCAGAAGAACTGAAGGAGAGTTGCAAGATCATGAAAAACACGTTCTTCATCCGGAACACGACTGCACGTTCCAAAAGCAATCTCAAAGTCCCTTTACAAAAAGAATTTCCAGGGAAGTCCCTTGGTTTCCTTCTGTTTCTTCATCAGTTAGAACAAGAGATAAATCAAAAGTAGAGACCGGAAATACATAATATTTCTCTTGAGCAGGCAGTTGGAGAGAATTCAGAATTCAGGAGAGGAAGCATGGTATCTAAGGTACTGTGGCAGGTGATTCTGGGATAAAACCAAGAAGGCCTCATGGAGCCCACATAGAATTACCAGGAAGGGAATGTCCACATACTAGAAGTAAGGAGGCAGTGGGCATGAGGTATAGTGCCTGGTGGTGAGTCCGCAACCATGGGGTAGAGTCCTGCTATAGGCTCCCTATTCCTCTGAAGCTCAGAAAGAGAAAAATCATGCATCAAAAATACATATCAAAGGTAGCAGCCTGGTTAAACAACTAGATACAGCACGAGGATACAGAGCTAGAGAGGATAAGCAGTTAGAAATGCTAGTAATAAAATCAAACCAAAAAAACCTGATTTCTTGACTTGACTGAATGGGTTCAGGACAAATCATTTAGGCTCTCTGAATCTCAGTTTTCTCATATATATGAGATAAGAGCAAATTATCCCAAAAGCTATTTCTAGCATTAGACTATGACTTGATCAGAGGAATGAGGAGAAGAATAGTTATTAAAATTGAAGGTAGAGCGAAGGTATCAAAGCAGACTCAATGCTTAGCCATCAAGTTGAAGTTTAAAAGCCCGTTCCCATTTTTTTCCCTGAAGACCGAACACAGACATCAAGATACAGTAAAACCATGCCCTCCAACCACAAATAATATGTACATGCATCTTGAATACCTTCTCAGTTGAAGTCTTCACACTCAAAAAAAGTGTAACTTAATTTTACTTATAATAATCCAGGATTATATAAGAGTTGATGATAGTGTCTATGAAGAAAGACAGTTGGAAACTGTATGAAAACAAGGTAAGGAGAAAATAAAGGACCCGGAAGAGAAGAACTAGCCAAAGGAACCAGAGGAAAATTGTTCTTTCACACAGTAAAGAACACTATGCTATGGGCAGAGTAATACTGTGGACGTGACTAAGAACTCTATAGGATTTTAGCTTTCAAGACAATGATTCTAAATTGAAGCTGCAAAGTACAGATCTAGGTCCCAAACTAACACAGACACATCTGTGCTCACAGAGAGCGGAGACCTACTCTGCTTAGGGTTCAGGAATGAGACATCAACAAAGGAATAACTGGAAAGAACAGTGACCTCAAGTGGTTTGGGGCTTGAGGAGGAGGAACCTCACATGGAAGGGTATGGTTAGTGGAAGAAAATTATCAATGCTTTGAGTTTAGTAAATTAGATCTCTCAGTACATTCGGCAGGTTATATTTTACACACACAGGAAATGAAACCAAAAAGGTGAAATAAGGTAACAAAATTATGGAGCCAGTTTATTTTGAGTAAGCAGGAGTTATACACCTAGAACTAATCTAATTCGTATCACTGCGCACCTGGGTGCCTGCACAGACACACACACACATTATAGTCTAAGTCTGTGTCTACCATTAATAAAATAGAATCCTTTAAATTGCTGAAAATCTGTCCTATGATACCTATGGCAGTCAGAGGGAAGGCGGGAAGTAACAGGAAATGGAAAAAGATAAAGCCCTGAAGCACCAGAGGTTGTATTGAGAATCAGGAAACTCATGTTATGATTTGACAGCTCCTATACCATTATCTGCGTGATCTGAAGGAAATCGCCTCAATGTTAAAATGAGGAAGTTGAACTAACACGATTTTTCATTATAAGAGCCCATGATTTCCCCAAGCATGGTGTTTGGAAGGTCAGTCCTCTCTGGTACACATGCACGTGACTGCCAAAAGGCCAAGTGCCATCTAAGGCGCACTCTCCAGGATGGCAGTTTTACATGTGCCCCCTTGAGTTACGAGAGCATAGACATCCCCATGCCATCTTTTGCCACCCACGAACTACAAATAAATGAATGATTTTCAGTTTAAAGGGTATATCCAGGGCCAGTAAGTCTTATCAACAATGCAAAAAAACGTTTCAACAGCTTCATTTTTAAATCTGTAAAGACCCTTTAATGTGATTTCTCGAGAGGATTCAGCCCCAGTAGTGTGCTTTTCCATTTTATAAATAGTAAAAAGAAGAGGTCTTGAGGAAAGAAAATAGTATTTCCAAAGCCCACAGTGAGGGCCAGTTTATCACCTAGCAAGGCTACTGCAATTTTAATTGCATATTTAGGTCATTGGCTCTAACTGCCGATGAGCTGTTACCATGAAACATCCTACAATCATTAAAGAAAATGTTAGAGGGAGAGGGAAGTTGTAAATGGAAATGTTAAGAGATTCTTAACTATGCTGTCTTAAATGCTACTGTTGGAATACAAACTGAACTTTAAGCATGATTTAACAGAACTATGAAAAGAAAGACCTCTAAACCCCCACGCTTATTTTCAATTGTACTGAAAGCTAGCAGTGTTGTGTTTATGCCAGACTAATTTAGTAAAAGTGTTCATTTAGGCACACAGCCCTCACTGCATCTGTCCTCATCTGAAAAGAAGAAAAACTAAATAAAAAAAAGGAAGGAACGCTCTTTGTTACAGAAATCTTTAAAAATGCTCAAAAATCACCATTTAGTATGCCGGCACCGTGATAAATACACATTAAAAACATAATTATCCAGAGAATTACCTGATGATATATCACCTTAACCATTTCTTCTGTTTTCCAATCGGGTCGCATCGTTGTTTCTACCGAATACCTCAAATTTTAAAATGTTTTTAAAGTTGCTACCTAGTCTAAGGTTTAGCTCCCTGCAATGTTTTATGCTCTACTAAAGATTTCAGATTGGTGCTGCTACACACCCTGAAACTATTTCAGAAGGCAGCTGATGTGAAGAAGGTAATGTGAAGGCACAGTTGTGTAAGTTTGTGTGTAAAGCATATGTAAATTAATCATTTATATACAATTGATTGGATGTATATTTTATGGGACTGAAATTAGTATTGTTCATTAAAGACAAAGCAGGCATATGTCAAGGTAATTCATTAAATATATATTAACAGTAGCAACATGGAAACAGGTTTGCATTTCTACCTTGAAATTACTTTAAAGTAATACATACACAAGCTTTTTTGGGTCAGCTCCAAATTTCAAGTTCGTATTGATATATCACTACCTTTAAAGATTCAATGGTAGAAATAGGAGCAAAGCAATAAATGAAAGATGGGAGACAGGAAAGACTAAGAAGATAGGAGAAAAATTAGAAAACTCTCTGTAGAATGCATAATGTAGTTCCAAAAGAGAAATAAAAATCATATGGTAGTTTATTTATAAAATTCCTTTGCATTATTAAAATCCACTATAAGATTAATTTAGAATTATAATTTTTAGCAAATGTTAGTTAATAATTTCCATCATTCTTTTAAAAAATGGTTTAGTAAACTATCTTATATATGGAAAACTTCCAAGTTCACTTGGTTGGCTCAAGAAGTGATAATTTAACAGTATACTCTTCACATTTGCATTGTGCCTTTGTCTATGTGAAGGCAAACAAACATTTTGGCAAGTCATACATTAATGCATGTGAGTGTGGGCAACAGTTCTTTCACAGGACAGCTGGATGAGTCCTATAAAGACTTTTCAGCCAAATGTTTATTCTAAAGCCTTCTGGTGTGAAGCACAAGGGGAGGTCTGCTGCGAACGTAGCTTGAATCAGCCCCTAATGCAGGAAGCTAAAACTACTAATGAGGAGTGCTCAGTTGTGTATATTGTTTGAGCAAGAGGGTACAAATGTGTCCCCATTCTTTGTTAATTTACAAAGAGAGGTTAAAAGCACATAATCTGAACAGGAGCATTATAAGCAGTACTGTTTTTCTTTTCTTTTCTTTTCTTTTTTTTTTTTTTTTTTTTTTTTTAAGGTAAGCTCTATGCCCAACATGGTGGAGCTTGAACGCATGACCCCAAGGTCAAGAAGTCACATGCTCGACTAACTGAGCCAGCACCCTTGAGTAGTAGCATTATGAATTATGAACAAAGTAAAGGAATTTCCTTTTTATGTCTGCACTCTTGTTTTTGCAAAACCTGATTTATACACTAAGAACTGTGAAGCCAAATATACATACACATATGTACACACTACATATTTTGAACAACAATAAAATAAGAGTTGTGTACATTTACCTTACAAACAATGGTTCTTGACAGAAGGCAATTTCCCCTCAAGTGACATGGGCAATGTCAGGAGACAGTTTTGGTTTTCCCAACTTGGGTGGCACTATTGACATCTCATAAATAGATACCAAAGGATGCCACTAAACATCGTATGATACACAGGTCAGCCACTTACAAGCAATAGATTTATAATAGTAAACAATAATTTATAACTATGAAACTACAGTAAACATTCAGACCTGTGGTGTCACTACATCTGCAGTCAAATGCTCTGCCCCTGAGCTATACCCCCAAGTACTGTAGTGTCACTACATAAGTAAAAATTTAGTGTATTGATAAATGTTATGTCTGCCAACTCAATTATCATTTAAAAGATAATTTCAAGGGACACCTGGGTGGCTCAGCAGGTGAGCGTCTGCCTTGGGCTCAGGTCATGATCCCGGGGTCCTGGGATTGAGTTCCACATCGGGCTCCCTGCAAGGAACCTGCTTCTCCCTCTGCCTGTGTCTCTGCCTCTCTCTCTCTCTGTGTCTCTCCTGAATAAATAAAATCTTAAAAAATAAATAAATAAAAGATATTTTCAAGATGAAAGTAAAATTTTAAAAATACAGCATTTTTTAAAGCATAGCTTTGAGTCAATCAATTTCAGGGTTGAGTCAGTTTCTAATTTTCTAGTATTCAGATAAGAAGAGATGGGAAATCTCTCCTTCCATTTTAACTTTATGTAGACCTGTTTTTTTTCCTTTAAAAAGATAAGATTTTATTTTTTAGAATGGTATTAGGTTTACTGAAAAATTGAGCAGAAAGTATGAGATTTCCATGTATCTCCTGCCCCCCAACACACAACATGCCCCATTATCAACAACCTCCACCAGAGTGGTCTATCTATTACAGATTATGATCCTACATCAATGCATCATTATCACCTAATGTCCATAGTTTATCTTAGGACTTGGTGTCATACATTCTATGGGTTTTGACAAATTTATAATGGCACATATCCACCATTAAAATATCACACAGAATAGGTAAACTGCTTTAAAAATCCTCTCTGCTCTGTTTACACATAATTTCCTTTTGAATAAATAGACTTGTGCTTTTAAGTTTTAAACACACTACAACCTAAGTGGCATAATTTCATAATAAATTCATATATTAATTAGATGTACCATGAGGTTGGAATAGTTTTGTCAAAAGAACGATAACTTTGACTCCACAGATGATAACAAATTAATAAATATTAAACAAGTAAGCTGCAAATTTCCCAAGTTACAGTTCTGCGTCAATAAAAACATCTCACACTAACATTCACAGTAAATGGGAGAGACAATATTTCCATCAAATGCAGCATCTGAAAAGGCTTAACCTCCTGTTAGAAGAACCAATATGCTTTTAATGTGTTTCACCTTTTGAGACCAATGTGTAATAAAACCCTCAAATTAAGTAGATTGCATTTTAGCTTAGATAAACTAATAGCACAATTAGAGCACCACATAATTCACCATTACTGCTCCAAGGGAAATCACTTAAGTATTTAAGCTCTTTAGAAGGACTTCTCTGATAAAGTAATGACTATCTACAAAATTCTCCCGAAGATTAGTAGTATTGGTGCCCGTGGTAGGTGAAAAGAAGGAGAAGGGGGTAGTTCACATTCTAAGATGCACTTTTAGTGGCCAAGTCATACACAGATTTTGTAAGGACATCTGCTGTGCTTCTAACTTCCATGCAGAGGTGGCATGGATTTTAACCCGCTGGAACACAGCTGGAATGACTAAATCTTAGTTATATTAGTTATAATCATTTTCACTCTTTTCCAATATTTCCCATCATTACTCCCAAAAAAGTTTTCCTATTTCATGATATGCAAATTTAAGTATGCTCAAATTATTTTTGAAACAAAGGATATTTTGGATAGATAGACACACACATGCAGATAATGTGAATCATATGAATACTTGATTTGAGGAAAAAAAAACTTTTTTTTTCCTCAAGTGCGAAATAAACAGTAGCCAATGAAAATCATGAAATTCAATATATACCTACAATCCAGAGTTCACAGATAATGGATTAAAATGTAACTATTTGAAAGCTTATTTTTCTGATAATTATAGACAACTATATAGAAAAAATTAATTTGTTTATTATACTCTGATTACTCCCACAGTGGAAATTTTGCAAAAATATGTTTTTTATTTGTGTCTCTTGGTAATGCTGCAAGACTCAGGAAGCCACACAAATTATTAGTTTTTTGGGGTGCCTGGCTGGCTCAGTAGATGGAGCATGTGACTCCTAATCTCAGGGTTGAAAGTTCAAGCCCCATGTTGGGCGTGGAATACTTAAAGACATATATTGGTTTTTCAGATCATATTGCCCATATTTAGTTTATATGTATTTATCTGGTAAGAGCTAACAAATATGTCTGCATACTACATGTAAGAATCCAGTATTGGGAACCATCCACAATGTAGACTCATCCACAAAATGAGCCACATTTGTAAAGAAACTGATTTTCCCAACTTTCCAGCTAAAAAATTCCTAGACATTGAAGAAAATAGAACCACACAGTGCAGTA
Organism: Vulpes lagopus; assembly: GCF_018345385.1. Taxonomy (NCBI): domain Eukaryota; kingdom Metazoa; phylum Chordata; class Mammalia; order Carnivora; family Canidae; genus Vulpes; species Vulpes lagopus. Next base: position 140,626,779 of record NC_054827.1, read on the forward strand.
ATTTTTATTTAAAGATTTTATTTATTCATTAACGAGACACAGAGAGGAAGAGACATAGGCAGAGGGAGAAGCAGGCTTTCCTCTGGGAGCCTGATGTGGGACTCGATCCTACGACCCTGAGTCAAAGGCAGATGCTCAACCACTGAGCCACCCAGGCATCCCATGCAGTGATTTTTAATAGGAAATAGAATTTGGTTGTCAAGATCATTTATTTGCTTCTGGACACCATGACTCCTTTTACCACAGAGACCTGCAAGAAAATCACCATTGTGAATTGCTTCCTGAGGTTTTAAAAGAATTTTAAGTGTCTAAGCACAGAGAAGTATTTTTGCCACCAGAAGGAAGTTCAGTTTACGCAAACTTCTATAAACAGATTTTTGTACTGGTAAGAAGAAGCTATTCTAATCTTGATGAAAGGGTAAATTGGAATCTCAGCCCAAATGTACCACAAATCTCTAAAGAAAAACATTCAGGGGGCTACAGGAGCAAGCTTGTTCTTTAGATTATATGTTAAAATTAGCTCAGATAGCTAATTTGTTTGTTTGCTTCATGTTTAACAGAACACAAAGAAACATGAAGACAGAAATCAGAAACTGTGACAGTCTTTGAAAATAATTGCTATGTCCTCAACTGAAAAAAATTATGCCTATTTTATTTAAAGTGCCAGAGCATAAATAAATAAATAAATAAATAAACCAACAAAGTGCCAGAGCTCCTCACCCCACATCAAAAAAATGGAAAGTAGATTAAAAAGGTGAATATTCAAGGGCCACCTGGGTGGCTCAGTGGTTGAGCATCTGTCTTGGATTCAGGTCATGATCATGGGCCTGGGATCGAGTCCCACATCAGGCTCCCTGCAAGGAGCCTGCTTCTCCCTCTGCCTCTCTCTCTGTGTCTCTCTCTCGAATAAATAAATAAAATCTTAAAAAAAAAAAGAAAAAAAGGTGAATGCTTAAGAAAAGGATAGGCAGAAATAAGATATATAGCTCAGCTGACATTTAAAAACTGTTCACTATGTTCCAGTTTTAAAAAAAAAAAAGTATTCACTTTTTCAATAAACATTAATTGAGGCACTACCTTATGCCAGTAGCCAACTGCTGGGGCTACAGCATTGTTTTAAAAAAAATTTATTTATTTTACTTGACAGGGAGAGAGGGGGAAAGAATACAAGCAGGAGGAGTAGCAGGCTGAGAGAGGAGAAGTAGGCTCCCTGCTGAGCAGAGAGCCCTGGGGCTCCATCTCAGGACCCCCAGAACCCCCGGACCAGGACCCCTAAACCAAAGGCAGATGCTCAAGCAACCGACTGAGCCACTCAGGAGACCCTGGGGCTATCGCATCTAATGAGACAGAGACACTATCTCTTCTCTGATAGGAGGATAAGCAGGAGTTGGGAGATAATAAGGGTATAAATAAGCAAATACCAGGGAGTAGAAAGTACTAAGAAAAAAGTAATCACTGCAGGTACACTGTCAATGTGCTTCACGCTGCCATCATTCTCACAACTTTTTCTCCTCATAACCTTCAAGGTGGGCGCTAAATCATCAATCTCATTGGGTCACATTCCTGCTAAAATTATTCTATTGCCTCCTACAGAACACAAACTAATACCTAGAGTATCCCAGATGCTTCATAAACTGACTTTCCTACCTGGTCCCCTTCCAACTTCATCTTCCATACGAAGTGTACTGTGTCACATAGTATAGAACTTTCATTCACTCATTCATTCATTCCTTCATTCATTCATATATTCACCTATTCAGAAAGATTTTTATTGGGATGTCTGTATGTGCTTCATGTTGAGTATAAATATTCATGGTCCTTTCCATCACAAAAACCTACAATCAGGTACAGAAAACAGACATTAATCAAATCCCAAAGAAACTACCAATTGTTGATGTGAAAAGTCTTTCAAAAGGGAAAAAATGGTATCATCAAAATGAATAAAAGGGGATACGACCCTGGAAGAAGTGACAACTGGGCATCTGCTTGCATGTATCTTAATATAACCTAACAATGTGTTTCTATGTGTTCAATGTTCAATAAATTTCTGCACTCAAAGGCAGGTTGTTTCTGGTTCCACAATGTAGTACATACCACACTATATAAAATATTACAAATGATAAGGAAATAATTTCCAATGGCTTTATATCATCCCTAGTATATTATAGGTAGCTGAGATTGCTGCTAAAAGCAAAGGCAAAAAAATAAAAAAAGAAATAAAGAAAGAAAAAGCAAAGCCTAGCTTTTACTATTGTCATGTTTGTTTTCCATATCACAGCCAACTCATGTGACCAATGGTCTTTATGTCTTCCTTCCAATGTTCCATGAAACTCTTCCTCAGACTCCGCATTCCTAAAGGATGTATATCTACCTGTTGACACCTCCTCTAGGGGTAAAAGTCTTAGATGTATAGATAGGAAGACTTTCTGTCTGGCAATAGAAAACTCTGGAGACTATTAAACTCACTTCACCCCCTTTTGTGGGAAGTGACATCTTTGTATGTATTCATCCCTAGATGGTGGCCAAGATCCACTGGAAATTATAGGGAGACAAAGAGAATTTGGTTTCAGATTACGAGTTAGATAATCTGGACCTGGCCTGATACGACAGTTGTTTATATTCTGATATTCCTGGGTATATGTATCACTTTACATTTTCACATCTTCAGAGGGGTAATTCCAAACCCACATTTAGAGGTCAAACACTCAAGCTATCACCTACTTCCATCTATTTGTGTTTAATGCTTAAGGCTGAGAATGTTTCAAAGAGATCATAAAATCACATCATGTCAGAGAAACAACTTTCTTAGAATGTCTGGAGGGTAATGTTTTGGATGGATTAAACTAAAACATCATATCAAGGAAGTTGCTGGCCTGCAAAACATAATGTTCTTTTTAACTAGAAAGAGCACAGAATTGCTGAACGAGAATGGCAGAGACATTTAATTTTTTAATGTATAAACAATTTAGCTCCATGAACTCATTATACCATGATGAAATTTGAGAAATCATTTTTCCCTATAAAAACCTCTGGAAAAATCTTACTAGGAAACAGATTGTGAAATCTTAAAGTAAAATATATAGCTTCTTTCATTGTCTTCCTTTGTGCCTGTCTTAATCGAAGATTGTTATCTTGAAAAGAACCAAATTATAGCAGAAAATTAATGTTTCTATCTTCAATTTAATTCTGTTTCTTTTCAGGAGTACATTAGAGCAAGTCTAAAGTATTCTTGGCAGGTGCAGTACTTCAGTGTGTACATACCAAGATCAGTTGCATTAATTTGAATTCTATGTTCGTGTTTTAAATACATAAAATGCTTATTTTTATTTGTCATTTTAAATGTTTTAGGAAAGAAATTCTAATTCCCCAAAACCAGGTCCTTATGCATGGCAGTGCTTTCCTACATGTGAGAAAGCAAACTCTTGATTTTGCAGAAAAAAAAAAAAGGCCAAAGAAATTATATGAGAGCAACTGTATGTCCTTTTACAGCTAGAAGTTGGCTTTACACATTCCACGACTCATAAATAAACAGAAGAGTTCTGTGAACTATATGCAGATGGCTGGGTCTACACTGGGAGCCTTTTGTGATGACTTTGGTTTGCTTCCCTGTTTTGCCATCTCTTAAAATATCTGCAAAAAAATTTTTTTGCTCTGCTCCTCAGAAATAGGACAAGTAAAATCCTGTAACTTGAGAATGTGCCCTTTGCCTCATTGGGCCTTTATAAACCTTGGAGAAATCCATTTTTCCCCTCCTCATTTTTGTTCATATAAAAATATCTGCCCCACAACTGAAACTAAAAAGGCTTTACGTTTTAAATATTTATTGTTTTATTTTTAAAAGACAACACAATAATGGAAATACAATGAGAGAGGTGAATCTACAAGGGGGTAGAAGGAAGTAATAAGCCCAAATGGGGGGGGAATCCCACAAACCACATAAAGGAAGAGATGAGATCAGCCACTTAAGTAAGCGGGTTTAAGCTTCCCACACTGGCACCGAGCAAAAGTGTTCCTGCCAAGCCCAAAGGAGGAAAGGAGTGGGACGAATGAGGGCATCTGAGAGAGCGAGGCAGGGAGACAAGGCACCAAAGTCAAGTGGAAATGCTAAGACAGCATTTTGTGCCTTTTTTTTTTCCCTTCACCTGATTATGGCACAGAAATTTTAGCACACTGGTAAGAACACCGCATATAAAAAAAGAACCGAAATAATATGCATGACCGTATTTATAATCATTTAAATGTTCCCGATATTTTATTCAATCATCCCCACACCTCCACACACAGACACACTAGCACACACCCAAATACACCCCCTGCCCTATCCCCATCGCCGCCGTATCAACGATGATTTGCTTGGCTAATCATAAAGCTGCTTTCTGAACAGCAAAAGCCTAAGGGCTTTGGCAATGTAAAAAGTATTGACATCTCTCTGATGTATATTCAAAAATCTATATTACAATCCTTTATTCAGCATGCATGAGTCAGCAGAAGATATACTGTATCTTTAAAAAGGCATGAAGGTTTCCAGTCAAGCCTTTTAAGACCTTACAAATAACATTTCAAGAGGGTTGAGAATGCGGACGAAGATAGCAGATGGCTTTTAGTACAATACTGCTCCAGGATCCTTTGATTTTATTACTTTTGCTTTTTGATGGTGCTCTTTTCTGGTTTGTTTTGATGACTTTGTGGCCTAATGGACTGAAATTAGACAGGGAAGCTGAAAACCCTTAAGTCCTAATGACAGAGAGTGACTTACTGGGTGACCTTGAGTAAGTGTTACATTTCCCTCATCGCAGTTTCTATGGCAAAAAATAAAGATTACCCCGACCCACACCCCTAAGGATGCACTGAGGAGACTAGTAATTATCACTCAATTTGCATAATATGAAATAGTAATATTATCTACCATTTATTAGGCATTTCCATGAGCCAGACGCTATGTCAGGTCCTTAGCCTGTTTTGTGGCTTTTAATCCTCACCACAAGCCATACAAACTCTGAATAGTTAACTTCATCTTCTAGATGAAGAAATGAGGCTCAAGAAGTTTGAGGACCTGGGGCACCTGGGTGGCTCAGTGGTTGAGCATCTGATTCAGTTCTTGGGGTCAAGTCCCCCATCGGGCTCCCTGCAGGGAACCTGCTTCTCCCTCTGCCTCTGTCTCTGCCTCTGTGTCTCTCATGAATAACTAAATAAAATCTTAAAAAAAAAAAAAAAAAAAAGAAGAAGAAGCTTGAGGACTTGAACTGGGATGGGCCTGACCACAAACCACAAGTCCCTTTTTCTTTCCTTGATGCAACTGGTATCTGCTAGTAAATAATTAAGATCTAATAATTAAGATCAAGATGTTTATAATTCTTCGGTTATATTATATGTAGTAACTATGTACACTATATAATATACAGCGATTACTACATATATAGTAAATTATATAATCCTACATGTAACATATACATATAAATTATTAATTGGTGATACAATGTTGTAAATCCAGGCTGGTCCTACAGCACTAGTTTCCACTGCCACTTGGTTTTATTTGGTCTATGCCTATTGCTGTATCACTTGAAAACAAATACCCAGAAGAAGAAAGAAAGGGAGGCTGCTTTGCTCCCACAGTCTGTAAGTTACTGTTAGATCTCTAAAGGCCTCGATGACCAATTCATTTGCCAGAAAAGTTGGCCCCTGATTTGAGAGTACACTCCTGGATGCTAGACATTATTTGATGGTCCTTTGTTGAATTTTCCCCATAAGTCACTGTTCTGCAACAAAAAATAAGATCCACGGTGCGTTACATTTCCAGGGAGCATATAAAGAGAAGGAATCTGAATCTTTGCTAAAGACAGAAAAGAACGGAGGAGGGGAGGGAGGGAGGAGAGAGGGGGAGACGGAGGGTTAGAAGGAGGAAGAGAGAGATGGAGGGAGGGAGGAAGGACAGAGGGAGGGCAGGAGGGAGGGAAGGGAGAACAGAAAGGATTCTTGGACTTCTCGGGCTGCTTTACTCAAGCCAGGGACTAGCTTGTTAAATAAGTGTAGGTTTTTTCCCCCCAAATGAGCCTTCTGATGGATCCTCTCCATGCAGCTAAATGCATTTTTTTTCTGTTTTTATTTAAGACTGCAAAGAAAAAAAAATACCTTTCAAATGTGTTTAAAAAATGGTGATAACTTAAGAATGAGGCAAGGAGTCTGGGATGATCACAGCACTTCTGAAAGTGAAAGTATCAAGAAACTGCATTATTTCTATCCATCTCCCAAGAGTTAATTCCAGAAAAGGAAGGATCTAGTTCTTGAGTCTCTTCAAACTCCCTAATTCCGATGCCTGGGGAGAACCACATGCCTATGGTTTCTTTAAAAAATATGTTTTTCGTTTTCTTTCCTTTTGCCTGCCATTCATCCAGCAAGAGCCTCAAAGCACATTAGAGCATTAATTTATAATACTTATGCATATGTAGTGGAATCCCCTAAGATTTTAAGGACTCACTTGCCAATGGAAAATAGGCCATATGGAGCGCCCAGGCATTCAGAACACAACTGAAGTCGATTATCTCCCCTAGCCCCCAGCCCCAGCGTGATGAAGAGGATATTTGGCTACAATATTTTGGAACCTAAGATGCTCTCATGGATTGCGGATGCCAAATTGGAACCGAATTAGTCTCATCTAAGACAGTAATAGATCCGAACACAATAATGTTATACATTCTTCTTCTAATCAATTACCTTTAAAGTCTGCACTTCGTTTTAGTGTCTTGCATTCCAGCTTCATTCATAGAGACATTAACAATAGAGTGAGAAATAATTCGTAGAATTTTGAGATAAGAAGTTGTCTCCTGGCAAGCATACTGGATTCACCTTATATAACGGCACCTCTTCAGAGAACTCAGGCAAGTTTGCCAGGCTGTCAAGGGCAAACTGCACAACACCTCCGAGCTTATCAATCTGAAAAACCGATGGACATTGGTGAAATGAACTCTGCCCACCCTCAAAGAGTCTACAGACTCACGTATGTCCTTTTTTTACACCCCTCCCCCTGTTCCATTTTATTTCTGATTTCCTGCCTTGTGTAACACTAAGGTCTCGAGTGTCACAGTGTGCCATATATATTTTTTTTTAATGACTTAACATTTTCCTGGATAAAATGGTGGGCAATTATCTCTGGAATGCTGCAGGAAAGAATTCCTTAAGCCTCTGGCTAGTTCCAGAAGGGCTTACATTAATCACTCTACCCACATGCTTGTCTCCTCGTGGTAATGTCCAATGTCAAGTCAGACAGTCCATGCAGGGCTCCTGATAGAACGTTAAAAGGGCATTACCACACACTGCAGGTGGCCAGCAAGAACAAAGCCCTTGGCCCCGAGTCATTTTAATAATTTCTGTACAGGTCTAATCCGCTGCTTTGGGGAGTATTTGTTGCTGAAATCCTTGTTTGACTACTTGCCATACAATTGCTGATTCATCACTTAAAAAAATGATAAAAAGTTGAAGTTCTTATATCCCCAACTATTCTAGACTTTATGTGTCTGTCACTTGGTTGTCTCTTTTCGAAAATGCTGACAACCAAAAAGGCTAGTTTCTCGGTGTTAAATGTGTTGTGTGTCCAAGAGGAGCCTAGCATGCCCTACCGTGCTAGCCAGCACGGCTGGGAGGGAGTCTGCTACCATGAACGCCGAGGCACTCGGGGCAGCTCCTGCAGTTAACCTGCGAAGAAATGTGACATGTATTCAAGGTCACAATAATGTAAATGGGTGTATTCTTCTGCGATTTTCTCTCTGGTGCTTGAGACCTGCAAGTATTGTAATACCATCTTGAAATGATCTGAACCAGCAAGAGCTAAATATTTTTTTGTCCATTATCATAACCTCCAGGCCATGGGTTTTTATCATAATATTATTTTATTCCTGGATCTACTGATCACGTTTTCAGAACTATTACTCTTCACTATAAAACTTTCAGGAGAGAAATTTAAATTCTTACAAACCACAGAAAATGTTGCTACGAAAGAATTCACTAATACATATAATCTCCTGGGCAGCATTGGTTATTCCTTATAAAATAATAGGAGTTTTCAATCACATGATAGTACCTTCCCCTACACTTTCTGCTTCTTCTACACTACTTGATTTTAAGCTGCTTTTTCTTACCACAAGTACATATATATATATAATCCAGATTGTTGGTTATATACATTTCTAGTTCATATGCTCACTTCATCCTGTGAATCTCTGTAGCTTTTCCATAGCACTTAATACGGTAAGTTGTGTACGCATGCATTTTGTCTCTGTTATCACCAAGTAGTCCGTGTTCTTTGTCAAAGCATAGACTACATCTTATTCATCTCTGCTTTACCTGCAGTACTTTATAAAAAATAAATACTCAAGAAAGTGATGAAATAAATCAAATAAGTTGGCTTCATGTTTTGGCTTCTCTATTATCTGAGTCAAGCAAATGTGGATCACATAAAACAGTAAATCAAGGATTAAAATAAATTAGCACGCTAACATCTTCAATCTTTTTGTTTTGCTCCAATAACTATCTGAGTCAACCAAATATAGATTACATAAGGTAGCAAAGTAGGGATTAAAATAATGTAGCTGTGCTTCATGTGAAATAAGGCTTCTCTTTTTTTTTCATATTTTGTGATGTTATTGCCCGTGTCTTATTCAAAACTATACCTAGCAAAAGAAAAAAAATGCCTCAATTTAACATCTACTTCCTCCTCCCTTAAAAAAAAAAAAAATATTCAAGATGCCTTCATATTCATGGGTCCATTTAGTACATACATCACCCCGTGAAATAGGTAGAACAGATATTAGCCCCACTTTATAGATGGTGAAACAGAGATAAAGAATGGCTATGAGCTGCCCAAGTTGACCTGTGTTATCAATGAGTAGAATAAACATTAAAAAGTCCAAGTCCTGGCCCAGGGCTCTTACCATATCCTCTCTTCCAGCACTTGCATAGACTCTGTGATGAGACCTCTGTTTGATTGAATCTCTTCGCCCCTGGGAGTCTATGCTCCCTGAGGATGACTTTTTATTGTTATTACTAATAAAATGATCACTAAATTTCCCTCACACAACCTAGCATGTGGCACATAACAGACCCCGGAAGATGCATATTAAATTTATTGGAAGCCTAACAACCAACAAACTCTCTCAACTGTACCTCCCACCTACTGGTTTATTATTATATATGTCTTTTCTGTGTCTCACCCTAATAAATGTACATGTAATTACACTTCTCAAAGTAATTTTATTAATGGATTTATATAAAACCACTGTTTCTAAGGTCTAAATATTTCCCCCCGAAGGTCTAAATATTTCAAGGATAAGTTAGGACAGCGGTGAAATGCTGCTTTTTGCAGTTTTATCAGATTTCTCCAGAATATCTTGCCATAAAAATCTGATAAATAATAAATAATGGACCTTGAACAAGGGAATATCCTTAGATGATTATGCAAAGGGAAAAAGCCGATTTGGGTCTGTTTGAACAAATGCCTTGGAAGAATTTCAGGATTTTTTTTTTAACTTTCATCTCTATTGAAAATGAAACGAATATTTTTACCAAAGCCCATCAAATATAATTCAATTCAACAGGCACTTAGTGAAAGCTAACCATGTAGCAGACACTGGGTCACAGTTGGGAAGGAGACATACTTCCAAAGACATTATCTCTGCCTTCAAAGCAGCAGGAAATTGGGAGTGGTTCAGAGCTCATCCTCCTTGGGGTTCAAATCTTGGCTCTCCTGCAGACTAACAGGCTAACTTTGGCAAGGTAGTCCTTCTGTGCCTCAATTTCTCTTCTACAGAATGTTGATAATAATTTTATCAACTGCATTGCTTTGGTGCAATGAGCAGAAGCAACTACATCATTTATGGGGCCTAGTGCCAAATGCGAATAAAGGATGCCTTGTTCAAAAATGATCAAGAATTTCAAGATGATGAAAACAGAGAATTAAACTAGGTAGAGACCCATCTCAGTATGGGGCCCTGTGTGACTACCCAGCTGATGCCCAAGCAGCCAGCCACCTGGTGATAAGTAAATGATTAATATACATAAAGCAGTTAGAAGAGTGCCTGGCAGGGGTGCCTGGGTGGCTCAGTCGGTTAAGCCTCTGCCTTGGGTTCAGATCATGATCCCAGGGTCCTGTGATCAAGTCTGACATTGGGCTCCTTGCTCAGCAGGAAAACTGTTTCTCCTTCTCCCTCTTATGTGCGCTTGACTGCTTGCCACTCCCCCTGCTTATGTTCTCTCTCTCTCTCTGTCAATAAATAAAATCTTAAAAAAAAAATGCTTGGCACATGGTGAGTGCTATAATGTAGTGTTAGTTTATTAATATTGAAGAGTTTCACTGAACATGTACAAAATATAAAGAAAAATATTTTTTTTAATGCAGGATAGATCTCAATTTTGAATGAGCTCTAAAATTTTTAACAATGTTCTCATCTGCCCTGGATTTGAGGTCCCATCACCAAAAGGGACCACTTCATATTTACTTCCCAGAGGTCATTCTGTGTCTGTCCTTCACATCAAATGCACAGAAGGTGAGTTCCATCCTTTTTCTATGAGATTTATATGACACTCTCCATGTTTATCTGCATGATTTTTGTCTCAACATACATAGCACACGGTATATGTAACAGGGAAGTTTCTTAACAAGAGATTCAAGTCCTGGTCTCTCTACTGTGCAGATGGGAAGTACTCTCAGTTCATTGCTTATTATTTTTTATTTTATGCTTTCTCCCTAATATCCAATCCAGAAGTGTACAAAAAATACACTTCTGTGGTATCAAAATAGAAGCCCACTCAAAGATGTCCACACCATAAGCCTGAAATCCATGAATATGTCATGTAGCATTATCTGGAAGTTGGGGGTAAGGTAATATTAAGGTTGCAGGCAGAATTATGGTTGCCAAGCAGCTGACCGTAAGAGGGGAAATTACCCTGCATTACCCAAGTAGGTTACTGTAGCCACACGGTCTCCTCCATATGGAAAAGGAGGCCCAAGACATCAGTGCCATGGCCATGCATTGTCCATTGCTGATTTCAAAGATAGGGAAGGGGTTCTGAGCCCAGAAAGGTGGCCAGGAGCTAGAAGCTAGAAAGGCAAGAACAGATCCTCTCCTAAGCCTTCAGAGGGGAATCCAAACCTTCTTGAGTCTTGATTTTAGCCCACTGAGACACATTTCAGACTTCTGACCTCCAGAATTCTAAGATAATATATTTGGGATGTTTTAAGATGCTCAATTTGTGGTAACTGTTACAGCAGCAATAGGAAAGCAACAAAACATCTATCCATGTATATCTGCGCATACACGCATGCACACACAGCCACACACACACACTCCAGACGTACTTCTGAGCATTGAGAAAGGCAGTTCTGAAGGTCCAGTAAATACCCTCATAAATGCAGACTGCCCTCGCTTCAATCAGTGAGGAATCATCCTCCTCACTAGATGCCAACAAGCTTCTACCTTTAGGCTACAGATACATTGTGGTAGAAAATGCAAACAGTCTGCTTTTCTTGACCTAGACTGAAAATGTTGACCCTGTACACAGGTTCTACTGCACTGAATCTACTTCTCCATTACTGTGTTGATCACATTAGGTGATGGTCAATATCCTTATCTGTTTTACGAGACAGGGATAGGCTGCAGGAAAGGAACTGCATCCTTATTCATATCTTCATATTCATGGCATGACAATGCCTGGCATACAGCAGACTCATCAATATTTCTTGATTTAGATTAATGAATGGATGGCTAGAAATTTCTTTAAGCAGGCACATGTGTGCCCACATATACATCAGGGCAAATTTATACTTTGATTTTATTTATTCCTAACAACAATGTTATGAGATAAGCACTATGTTAGTCAGTAATGGTGGCAGTGGGTAGTAAAGTTAGATTCAGAAATATTAGGCTTGTGACCAGGAATCATTAGAGCTTTCTAATCACAGTTTGAACTGATCAATAAAAGAGCAACAGGCTTCACTGCTCTTAGTTAATGTAACATCACATTAACCAAAAATCAGCCAATGCTCACAAGATACCTAATTTCAGGGTATGCAGGACATACCTGATCATGTAAAAGAAAGGAAGAAAAGAAATATTTTCAGGAGCCTAAAAGTTAGACACTGTTCCATCTGCATGTGGATGGATAAGTGAGATAAAATTCTCCAACAGTAGAGTTGCAGGATCTATTTTTATGTTATAGGTTGTATCATTTTTAGCCAAAACCCAGTTTCATTCAGCCACAGCAAAAACAAAAGCTCACAATTCTGCCTAACTTGTGATGCTGAGCTCACTTCTAGGTGTGAATAAATTTGTATTTTCTCCAAAAGAAATTTAACAAGTCCCATTGAGTCATGTGTCAGTTACTGTGTTTTTTTGAAGTGCCACTTTTGAGTGTTTACTAAAATGACAAATCCCTTAAGTACTGATTCACATGTGGCTAGATCTCAATGAGGGAGCATACATTAAAAATTTTTTTTAAACCTGAACATTACAAGACATCTGAAATAGGAACCAGCTATACGACTTTCATTTTAGGTACAGAATTCATTAGCAGAAAGAACACTTCCTAGCAGAGCATGACAAAGACGTATTTTATTGATGGCCGTATCGGTAATAACCCTATGGATAGGTGTTTCATGGCCTTTTTACACAGATGAGACTTGTTCCCACATGCAGGAAGGAAAATGGGCCTTCCAACAGGCTACTATTTACTGGCTAAACTGTCGCTGAGTCTGACTCCAATTCATTTCTTCTTGGTTCAGAGTCAGCCTGAGGGAAGGTGTTCACCATGAGTGGAGGCCCTTATGTTTTTATACTTGTTTTTGTTTTCATCAATCAATTCGGAATAATCTTATCAAATGCTGAAATGATGGAAGAAAATTTGTCTTTAAAATCGATTGGCATACTCATATCCATGACCCTATTGTCACACCAGGAACTTGAGCCCAGAATTTTACAAAAGTTATTTACCTCATTCAGTTTAAAACTTATGTTACTCCACACAAAACTGTTACACACATTTCACAGAAGAGACTTTAATCCCATAGCTCCTAAATGTCAGGATCAAAATTTGGACTCAGTTCTTTGAACTAATCAGGCCCATACTCTTCTTTCTTTCTAGAGTAGTTCTTAAGATGGCAGCATAGAGCAGAAGCATATCTCATATGACTAAATTCCAATTATGGTTCTCTTTGTTTTTTTTTTTTAATTGCTTAGGCACAAATGGAGGAAGCTTATGAGGGATAAAATCTGGTCAGTTGGAGAGGAAATTGAAACATCACAGATAACAGGATGGATGAACAAGAGATCCAGCCGTGCAAATGAGAGCAAAGAAAAGTGCAGTCACTAACATAAGGCTGCTTGTGGGAAAATGTGAGATAATGGGATGCCTGAACATACATACACTTTCAGAAAGATGATTTGATGACATGTTCCCACTTTGCTAATAACGATGACACTTTTACTAAATACAACGAAGTTCAACAATCTAGTAAATACAGAGAAAAATTGAAATGAGTTGAAGCAGAAGAAAGTAGTGACATTTTGGAGGCATTATGAGGAAATAAGAATTAGAGTGGAATATATTAGCTAGAAGAAAGTTATGTTGGAATACATAAAACATTTAGAAAAATAAGAACAAACAATTTTTGAGAAATACAAGAAATTCATAGGGATGTTGAAAAGAGCATAAATAATTTTCATTCTGAAATGGCTAGAAAGCTAACTAAAAGCAGAGAAATAACCTCAGTGACCTCTGAAATCCCCCCAGATCTGGGCCCAAGATTTCTATTGTTATTATTTAGTATTAGTGCTGCAGAGCAGGAAATAGTAAAGAGAAGAAATGAAGAAGAATAAGTCCTACCTAAACTGAGGAAATGAGAGCCAGAAATGGAAGGAAAGCAAAAAAAGCATGAAGGATGATTTTAAAAAGGAACTAAAATAAAGAAAACATGTTATTTTATTTTTATCTTTTTTTTAGCCCAAAATAATGAAATAGAAAATGTGCAAAATGTGGTACCTAAATCCATCAACAGCAGGATGTACAAAATTATAATGTCTCTATTACATCACCATATGTAGTACTTTTGATTGCTAATTACACTATCAGATGTATAGACGTATGTGATATGAATAATTTATTTTCTGGGTTTTTTTAAACCTAACTTTGGGTCTTGAATGCATTGACAAGATTCAAGTCTACAACATACATAATGTGGAAATGTAGTTTCAGGCAATTATGATATAAGTATACACTTTTCAAAGCATTCATATTTAATTTAAATAACGTGCATTTAGGTATCTTAGTTGAATTGGATTTGACATGCAGTGCATTTTAAAATGTCTCAGGATGAGAGTCTATTAAAGAAAAGATTGCTATAAAACAGAGACTGATAAAGAGAAAAATGAAAGGAAGCAGAATAAATAAGTTTAAAAAAAAATTAGCGTGCCACGAAACCAGGGCAGATTCTGATTGGCTAGACATGCAATCATGATTTACTAGCCTATTTGCTCTGCTAGCCAATAAATAACCTGGTGTCAATGGAGCAACTGTCATATCATAAAGAATGCAGGCCATAAAGTGGCCCACATGACAATATATCTTCAACATGTTTCCATCCCCCTTCTATTTTAGAGCAAACTGTGTGCAATAAGATGATAAAGGTCGACATTTTAGTAGCCATATTTCTAAAAACTGGACCATGCAAATTATTTGGTTCTTTTTTTCCTCTCAGTTTATTAAAAACTAAGGTTGGCAGTATTGTAATATTCTTACCTATTTAAAATTATGACACGTGGTAAGATTTCAATCTAGACACCTGGATGTAGAAGAATTACTCTTTATGGCTGTTGAGAGTTCTGAGCATGTTTCTTAATGGTTGGCATTTGAAGAATTACTTTGCGGAAATCCGTTAGTTTACTGTTTCCAATTGCTTCATGAAATAAAGCTGTATCTGTGGGCTCAGGTTGTTGCTTCCTAATATGGATATGCTGATACTCTATCCACCAACCACTTTACTTCTGAAGAGCAAAATCTGATTTATTCATCGAAATTTTACCCTCCAGATTTGCTTACAATTTGGAAAATGTGAAAACCACCCCTGAGCTTCCTCTCTGCCCATCCGTACCATTTACTTTCTCAATCTATTGTATACAATGGGGTTTTACTTTTGGTGCTAGGAAAAACAAAGGCGCTATTTTCCATATTCATAAATTGATATATATATTTAATTTACATCAGATATTTAACTAATGCTTGTGGGATGACATGTGGAATTATACATTCATTCTTCCTGTCTATAATGGGGTTCCCTGGGTAGAGTCCACTCTGCTTCATCACGTGCAAATCCTACTATCAGTTCCTCCCAACCCCCTTTCCCTCCAGAACTAAATAGAACAGAATGGTGGCTGGACAGATTACTCCACTTTGAAAAGATGAAGTAACAAAACAAAGAGCAGATACACGCGCATCTGCACACATATGTGGGTTAGATCAGGATTAAACTCAGGCATCAAGTTCCGTGTCCAAGCTAGTTAACCAACGCCCCCCCCCAAAAAAAGTCATAATGGCAATATTCAAAAAGTTCTCACAAGGCCATTGTGAATGTTTATAAAACATAGACAGATGACTATTACAAATGAATAAGAAAGCTATTGATATCTATGGTATAAAAAAATGCACAAAGACTCTAGAGTTAAGGGGTACTTGTGTGGCTCAATTGGTTAAACATCTGCTGTCAGCTCAGGTCATGGTCCCAGAGTCCGGAGACTGAGCGCCATGTGGGGCTCAGCAGAGAGTCTGCTTCTTCCTCTGCCCCTCACCCTGCTAGTGCTCTCTCTCTCTCTCTCTCTCTCTCTCTCTCTCACACACACACACACACACACACATTCTCTCTTCTCAAATAAATAAATAAAATACTTTAAAAAAATTCAGGGTCAAAGTAAAGGGACCTCTAGAGCCCTGTGAATGCTCGGCAAAGTGGGAAATATCTTGGGTACCCACAATTTTACCTGATAGCAAATGTGTGTATTGTGCATCAAGGAAAGTGAACAATCACTTTAAAAGAGCCACTCTACTAGAAATCCATGCTCTTAGAACTTTAGTCAGCAATATTAGTCACTTATTTTTTCCCTCCATGAGTTAATTCAGAGAAACACACATCTATGAGCCACATCTTTTTCATTGTTTTCTTTCACATCGCTATAACACTTCATGATGAATACACGTATTTTCACAATGTAGATTAGCTACTTAACCAAAAAGAAATATATAAATGAGATAATTGGCATTGCTTTCGAGCCACTAAAATGTGAATAACTGGGCATATCTCAAATATTGACAATGGAAATTAAGGTCATTGAGCCACATTCCACTTGAGAGTTTCTCTTTATTGTTCACCAAAAGCAAATTCATGATTGTGGCTTCAGCAAGGATATGTTCTGTATTTACTCTCGTCTCTGTAGCTTATGCACATGACATTTCCTCTGCTTCCAATATCTTTTCCTGCTTCTTTGCTTCAGATAATATTTATTGAGGTGATGTTTACTGAGTACTTACTATGTGCCCGGCATTGCTCTGAATACTTTATACACATCAACTCCTTTCATTCTCTCAATACTAGCAATAATCATATCTACCTAGTACTTTTGAGAATTCAATAGCTCACAATTTGGAGAGTGCTCAGGACACTACACAGAACATAGAGATTGCTATCTATGTACGTGTTTGCCAAATAATCATATAAAATAGGTTGTATTTGTTATTCGCATTTTACAGTTGAGGCAATGGTAGCAGAGCTAGATTAAGGAACTCATGAGCTAACACGTGCTGGAATTAGACTTAAAACACCAGCAGTTTAATTCCAAAGCCTACCTTCTTAACCATGCAAACATGCTTTGCCATTTCACAAAGATTTGCATGGATTTTCCTCCAACAACTTGATCCTAAACACCTCTTCCAGAACTTTCCAGAATTTATATCTATATACATACTAGACCAGAGGCTTCTTGAGTACACAGACCATATTCTGTTACATGGTCTTCTCTTCTCGGGTACTTCTACACTGATCCGCACACAGCAGACTCACGGTAGACACACAAATGCCCATATAGATTGACGGTCTTGTGAGTATAGTGTAAAATGATAATGTTCTTTAAAAAGAAAAAGATTTTATTTGTTTATTCGAGTGAGAGAAAGAGAGAGCATGAGCAGGAGAGAGGGGAAAGGAAGAAGGAAACTCCCCACTGAGCAGGGAGCCCCATGCAGGATTCGATCCCAGGACCCTGGGACCATGACCTGAGCCAAAGGCAGCTGCTTACCCAACTGAGCCACCAGGCACCCAAAAAGATAATGTTTTAACTTTAAAACTTTAACATACATCGAATATTTTATGTTTAACCATATAAATATCCAGTTTAATTATCCTCTTATTTATTTATATTTCTGAGTAGATAACAGCTAGATACCAATGACCACTCTTTCTGCACTTACTATTCCCAAAACTACTCTTTAAAAAGTGCCCTGATGATCCTATATTCATATTTTTGTACTTTTTGAAAAATAAATACTGCCACCTTTACTGACTTGGTTTGTGCTGCAATTCTAGTAATGTGAGTGGTACTAGCTGTGTGTTCTGGAAAAGCCACTTAACCTCTATGAGTTTCAGTTGCCCTAGCTTTTTTTTTTTTTTTTAAGATTTTATTTATTGATTCACGAGAGACACAGAGAGAGAGAGAAGCAGAGAGACAGGCAGAGGGACTCGATCCCAGGACCCCGGGATCATGACCTGAGCCAAAGGCAGACACTCAACCGCTGATCCACCCACGTGCCCCTGCCTTAGCTTTCAAACAGAAATTCCAAAAGCTACTTATAAAGTGGTGGGGAGGAGTAAATAAAACAAAATAATAGTGGGCAGAAAGTAAGCATCATATAGTAAGCGTGTTAATTGCTTCACAGGCTTTTATAAGGAAGTGAGATATAAATTTAAAACCATTAAACGTGTAAACAAAGTTTAGCTATAACTTTTTTTGGGCTGGCTATGTGAATTTTCTCTGTATTTTTATCTTTGTAATACTAAAGTGGAAATGTATTTGTGCTGCTTATATACACATTGACTGTTAGAGGTGGGACACATAAGAGAAAAATCTAGAGTAGTACCGGGGCATCAAGTTGAAAATTAAAATTTCCTGAGAATAACCACTAATCAGATAACAGGACCCCTAAGATTTCTCTAATGACGTCCTCTTCTAAGTGGCATGGTCTGCAGCGTTTGGGGATTCGCAAATCTCTAGATGTTCTTAGATGGGATGGATCCACTTCTGGGTACAGGTCCAAAAAAAGAAACTTTCTGATTCTCATTTTCAAGAGTGATGCTACAAGTCAATATTGCCTAAAGAGGAGCATGCCAGGAATAAGCTCCGGAATGGCTTTTAATATACTAGATATGCTAGAGTCTCAATTGCACTAATGATGGATTATTGACAAAATGTATTACTGTGATGCATTTTTAAAAGCGTACGTTTACTCCTATAAGGTGCTGTTCCAATTTGTCTCAATGTCGGTGCATTTGTTTTATTTGCGTATATGATCCCTGTCCCCGAGACTCCTGACCACAAAATGACACGATGTGCTGACTTACTATGAGTCCTGCTTCCCTTCCAAAAACTCCACAATGAATATTTATGATTCGAAAACTCAATATAGGTCCTCAAAATAAATAAATAAATACATGATAGTGCTTCCATGCCTTTAATGAGGTTATCAAATGGAGTAGAACTTAAGATTTGCCATTAGGTTTTAAAGAATGGTCAGCCCAGAGCGAGGCCCTCTATGGGGCATGAATAATGAGAAGGATATAAGAATAATGCTTGAAGGGAAAGAAAGAAGAAAGAAGGGAGGGAGAGGCAGAGGGGAGAAAAGAAGCAGGATGGAAGATAGTAGAAAATAAGAGCTTCTCTAGTCAGATACAAACCAGAAGCCAAATTAGAAGAAAATTCTATCTTTGCCCAAGCCATGTGCCCTATTATTTTAAGGTGCTGGCAGCCACTTCATCTTATTAAACATTAATTCAAAAAGCCAGTCAATGCTTGGCTTAGTCTGACCTGCCATTTTAGAATTAAAAAAAAAGAGAGAGAAAAAATAGCCACACAAAAGCACATTAATATTGTTTGATATGTTTGAAATGATCCAAGGGCTTAAGCGCTTAAACCACTGTCGCCCTTTCTCAAAACTCCCAACAAAGTTTTGACATTTTCCTCATTGCTGCATGTGTTCTTTGGGCTTCTGTAGAGGAGCAGCTACTCAGAGCCACCCCATGGCAAAGCAGCAGTTCAAGAAGAAGCACCAGCCACAGCAAAACAGATCTGACATGTTTTCTTTTCCCTGGTTTGCTGACAATCCTCAGGAAATGAAACGTGGTTTTTGATGAAGCAGTTCCTCAAATTTTAATACAGCATTGGACTATCTTCGGGTTCCTAAAGGTTCCTGGGTGATGCACTAGGAGAGAACTCATAGCTGGGAAGGAAAAGCCAAAGGAGGGCCTAGTATCCAACTAAAGGCTCACTTATAAACATTCTGTAAAGTGCAAATTAGAAATTGGGCTACTCTGCATGGAAATACAACATGGTTGAATAGTCGTTTGGTTCTTATTGCAGATGCTCCAAGTCACCATTAAAAAATGAATCCCATGAATAATATGCCTTGCCCATAGGCCCAGACATGGTTCAACCAGGTCAAATAAGGAGATGGAGAAAGAAATGTACTGGTAATATGACCTAGTGTCTGACGTGGTCCTCTTCAACTCGGTTATTGGCATCACCATCTGCTCCATCATCCAAGATAGGAACCACAGAATGACCTTCATGAATCTGCCTTCATGGACACCACATATCCCCATCCACTGCCCAAACTCCATCCAGTCATCTTTACATGTGCCTGTGTGTGTCCCCCTTCACCTGTCCCTCCTTCACCATTGCCACTAGATCTGTTACGTCACTCATCGCCGGTCTCCTGTAGCCTACTCTAGTCTCTGCCACTAATCTTAGTCCTCCTAACCCAACTGCTGCCAGAATTATCTTCCTAGAACACACACGTCAAATATTTACTCTTTCTAAACTGTTGATGACTTCCTGTTTCCTGCAGGATAAAGTCAAAACACCTTTTCATGGTACTCAGATGGTTCCCAGTTACCTCTTGGTCTCGTCCCCAGTACTGTGACCTACACTTCAGGTTCTTCAGCACCACAGAACATTCAGAGTTCAAAACCATTTCCCTGCTCCTAAACCGTGTTTCTATCATTTCCTCCGACTCTGTCTTACAAAATTTCACTCATGGTCATGGTCAAGTACCCTCTCTTCCTCTCATCTCTGGAGCAGACCTCTCCCCCAAGGCAAGCCAATAGCTCATGACTCTGTCCTTCAGTAACTTGGCATGTATCTCTAGTAACAGGGTGTGGTAGGTTTGGGGAGATTCATCTCTGACTTGCCAAAGGAAGGTACACCACCCTTACACAGAGGGGGTGCACAATTTTGTTTATTCATTTTTTTAAGGAAAAAAAAAAATGTCTCTGAATTGCCTTCACTGTATGTCTGAAGAATACCGCAACCACAAATCTGAGGCTTTCCAGAAGAACGGTAGGTTAGATCTCAGAGCATGTAGTGTCATACTGTCCACTCTTCGGAATGGACAGAGAACACACATAGCCTTGGTGGGCAAATGACCCAGAGAACACTTGGCGGGCAATGACCCTGAGAAACGATAACGAAGGCTTCTAATGCTGTCGCAGAGAAGAGCTAAATGAGAAACATTTCCCAGATGGTGAAGGAGGAAACATGTCTATGGGGGAACTAAAAAAAAAAAAAAAAGAAAAGAAACCTCATTTTAATCACACAGGATCAGACAGGCAGCCATCAAGAGAGGTGTTGCCTTTGCTGTGATTATTGAGCTTTCTCAAGAAGTCTCCTGACTTATGGGCCATTCCAGATTCTAGGTTCTTTACTCCAAATTTGCTGAAGAATAAAAAGGAATCCGCTGCTGCTGCTGCTGCTGCTGCTGAGCAAAACAAGAAGAAAAGTGAGATCGCTTGTGGAGAGAGATGGAGATGATAACCCTAAAATTAGAGAAACTGAAAGTTCTCATTTTTATTTGGGTGCTCCGGGCATCCTGCAGAGGGAGCACTCTCAGACCTGTTCTGAGTTAGCCTGTCCCGTTCTGGGATCATTGGGGGTATGTTAGGTTTTCAACTACTCTACACACCAAGATCCTGGCTCCTGATATTTTCAAGTTAATAGAAAACAGGAGTTTCCATAATACGATTTCCAGGAGGCTCCATCACATTCTGTTCTCTGAGTGTCATTTCTTCAAATGGTTCCTGTTATCAAAGACCCCCATCCACCCAGGTGGCATCATATTTAAATTTGCAGGGACTTTATTGTAATCTCAGCAGTATCTGGCTGTCAGCAAGAAGGTGGTATAATGGACTCTAATCATTTTGCACAGAGTAAGGACAGGTCTAGCAGAAAATGTTTAATTCTAGGTGATGGCTCCTGCAGAGTCAGTAAAGGGCACGTACTAATAAGGAACTGCAAAAAAGGTACCGGTGACGCCATGCTCGTTGGAAAAGGCAAGCTCAGCAGATTCACTGCAGCTAATAGAACCATTACTGCTGCATGTCAAGCTATGAAAAATACCAAAGGACAGGAGCATCAGAGTGGAAGGGAGAAGAAGAGAGCAAGCACACAATAAAAAGAGATAAATCAGAGCACCCGAATCACGCCTCCACATTTTTATTGGCTGAAAGTTAAGTTACCCATGTCATCAAATCTAGCACAGTTAACTCTGTTAACCATCTATCAAACCTATCACACACAGAAGTGTGCCCAAACGCTTGCTCAGGACAATCACCACATTTAATTTGCTACAAACGTCACACCGTGCAACCAAATTCTTCACGATGTGACTAGCGGGCCAAGGCTCATTTCTAGGCACGCCTGCTTTGTCATCTGCTCTGAGGCTCCGATCTTTGTTTTTTTTTTTTTTTTTTTTTTCCGATCTTTGTTATGCAATGCTTACTTTTCTTGCTTCTTCTTGCTCACGTAGAACACGTAAAGCCAGGCAAGTGAAGGGAAGGATAATGCATGAGAAAGATTCTGTTGCTTTCAAAGGGGAGCTCACTCTTCACGTTCTTTCTAAGGGCTCCCACTGCTACCACTGGAAGGAGGAGGATCACACGGGTTCTCTGCAAAACTGGGAGCCAGACCAGGAGTAATGCCAGGATCCTAAAACCTCGGGTTATCTTCACGTAGGTGCTCATCAGCGCTCCCAGAGTTGCACTCTGTAATAAAGCACGGTCCCTGGGCAATGACCACAAGAAGCACCGATGCCTAAAAGCCACGTACTTGAAATGTCTCGCTGAAAATATAAATTTTTAATATAAAGAAGTAGAAGCACAAAACAAGTAAACCGAGATGGATTCATAAAAATGCACACGGTATCCCCACAGGAATGCAAAATAGCTATTTAAGGCTTACAGTACCATTTATCAGCCAGGAAAATAATAACACAAACAAAAGATGAAAACACAACACCTGACCTTTTACACAGCTCACTGTTAGTCTGGGCCAGGCTGAGGCTGTTCAATGCAACACAACAATGAGAAAATGTTTCTGGATGTGGCGGGTGACATTCCAAGCCTACCGTTCCCTGGCCTGCACCGTAAAACATTTATAGCATCCAACCCCCCGTTAGGCACAGCTTCCAATTTACTCATCATTGTGAGCAAAAAAATGAAATTAAATAATAGAAGATTCCTGCGAATAAATGTAGAAAAAAAAAGGGGGATGCTCTTTGAAAATGGGTTTGCTTAGGTTGGGAGTGGGGGTGGAGGGCACTCCCATGACCTCACTACCAAAGAGTTTAATTAATCATGCCTGGGAGAGGGAGGACACTCTCGGGTTACTGGCTCGCCCTTTAAGAACTTACTCTGTGTTATCACCCGATATCTGAGATACTGATCCTTCGCCTTCATCAGTTACTATGCTGCTATGTGATGGGGCTTAACTCGATTTCTCTAACTCTTAATTTAACTGTTAATAAAAGCTGAGCATCAAGGAACATAGCTCACGAGGTTCGGAATAGTGCCTCTGGGATACACATTTTATCCTTCCCACTGTTTCTATTCTGGTTACATCAGTATGCAGAAGCCATTTCAACTGAATATTCCTAGACACAATAACACTGTACATAGAAAGATAGGTTTGGGTTTAAATCAGGAGTTGCACATTCTGGCAATTCATACATGCGTATAGCACCAGCACAGGGGAAACCGTGGGCATCCACGAACACAGGTCATTTGTCACCAGAGATTATGAAGGAAATCCTGGAGGAAACACAGGTGTCTCTTTGTTTAAGTTTAAGAAGACAAGTGTATTTGCAGCAGAGGACTGTTCCCTTATATGTATTTCAGGCGAACCTAAGTGGTGGAAATCTTCAGTGGACGGGGTTATCTATGCCCAGCCACAGTCTTTTGCTTTATCTCAAAACCAGATTAGCCACATTCACATTTTCTGGACATCGGGCCAAGCTAGAGACACACTAAACACCATGAGTCAATTGCACAAGTGGAACTGCACGTCCCCCTCTCTGGTACCTAACCTGGGCTGACCCCTTTCCTCTGCATGGTATCACCCCTTCTGGAAGCCCGGAACTACAAAGAAAGGGATGAAAGTCTGATTTTTGGACCAGGGCTTGGCTGAGAATGCAGAGAAATCCCTTCTGGTGATTTCCCAGTATCTGCAGATGTCTTCACCATCAGACAGACCTGAGTTTGAACCCACCACTGCAACTGACTAGTTCCAGGCTGTAGGACAAGTTACTTAATGTCATCTGTAAAGTGGGCCAAAAGGTGCCTATGTCACACTGTGACAATTCAGGGGTCCTAGCACAAATGCCTGCTCAAGGAATCTGCACTGTCACGAGGATACTGTAATATCAAAATAAGCATTGGTCCACTCATCTTTTTTTTTTTTTTTAATGAGGCCTAGAAATACATCGAGTTGTGAGGAGAATGATGATGGGACCACGTGCTTAAAATACGCTGCAAAACTCTGTAATGACCTCCTGACTTTTCTCCACTGTTGTTCCTTTTTATAAATATTGCATTTCCCTCAAGTGTCATCTCCAGTAAATCCCCGTAGTCTGTTGTGTTTTTGCAAATGTGCCAAATAATCAGCAGATCGCATTTCAAACACAATTTTCACATTCACATTACAATGTGTCCCTCCCTCCCCACAACCCCATTTGCTCTGAAATGAACTGTATATTTGATATTCTTATGCCATTTTTACATAAGATGTGTTGGTTGTGTTGGCTCTAACCTATATAATCACAAAACTTCTTTATTCCTTAAAAAAAAAGAAAACAAAAACTAGTGCTGTTTACTTAGCATAAGTTTTTTTTTTCACAGTAATATGCTCAGTTTCTCATCAGAATAATATTACTATTTTTAAATCAATTTGAATATGATCTATCATGTTTCACATGTTGTTGCCCATATGTTATTCATAGGCAAGTGCTGGTCAAATACAGGACTCCTTATAGAACAGACTCTTTTTTCAGGGTCAGACTTAAATAAATATGAGAAATCACTGGGTTAATATGTCACTTTTTAGATATTCCTCAGGGATGCAAAAAGAACTGTTTTCATTTTTTAAAAAAGTACCTGAGTCAAAAGTATGAAAACAAAGATAAACTAGGAACTTGCATTTTTTCTGGGACATTTTATACATGGAGACATTCTCTCTACAGAAATGTATTGCATTTTATTATATCTTTTGCAACTGTTTTGAAAGTGCTCGTTATTATTTTATATTTTTCTCTATTTTGTGCTATTTTATTTGTTATTATGCTATTGCTGCTGCGGTTTTAAAGATTTATTTATTCATTTTAGAGAGAGAGAGAGAGAGAATTGGGGGAGACAGAGGAAGAGAGAATCTCAACCAGGCTGCTCACTAAGTACAGAGCCCAAAGTGGGGCTTGATCCCATAACCCTGAGATCATGACCTGAGCCAAAATCAAGAGTCAGACACTTAACTAACGGAGCCACACAGACACCCCATGTCACCTTTGTTTTAACAGAAAGATTTTCCTATTATCAAGCTACCTAAAATTGCTAAATGAAATAAATCCAAGAGTATTACTTTATATATTAAATATTAACCCTTTAGAACGCTTGCTATCCTAATTGTTCTGGTCAATGTTTTTAGAAGTCAAGATGCTATGAACGCATTTGGAACACCTTTAAAAGACAGGGCATGTCACGTTATGGATCCTGTGCCTCCCAGGCCCTATTCAGAAGGGCGATAAACTATCGATAAACTATCTCTGGTAAGCTCACTGCAAGGCAGAAAAGGCCCGATTACCCATTTTCAGTCCCAACCCCTTCCAGAAATCTTCCAAATAATTTTCTGGAGGATTTATTTTCCAAAAAGAGATGAGCTCTTTGGTCAAGCTCAGTTATAGGAATTTATTCACCATACCTTGCTTGAGAAAAGTTTTATATACTGAAAATTATTTAAGCAAAATTCACCAAATAAATGATCCCATAACCAAGTTTAACTTCATTAGTCAAGGAATTATCATAACATAACACCCCCATCAAATTAATGGCAGGGATAGACAATCCGAAGATGAATCACTTAACATATCCTTAGCCAAATAGTAATGGAGTCTATTTTTACTTTATCTATTCAATTTCCCCCTAACAATGTGAAATTCCTGTACAAGCACAAAGCCATCTGCACTTAATCAATCACACAATCCACCCAAACATCATCAGATCCCAGGAGATGAAACAGTGTGTGTGTGTGTGTGTGTGTGTGTGTGTGTGTGTATGTAATACATATACACACACACTTAAATAAAGTCTTCATGCAACACATTCAAATCAGGGCATATCTAAATGATGTAGAAAAAGAAGCACAGCCCTGCCAACCAGTTAAATCTCTAATTTCAAGGCAGCAGCACAGCCAGCCAGACATAGACTCCCCATCATTCCTTTTATACTCTTGATACTGATTTTGCTCCCTAGAAAACAGTTTACATTGAAGGCGTTGGTACGAGTATGATGGGAAATTTCTAAAAGAGCTCATGCATGATGAGGCATGGCTCCTCCATCTTCATAAAGAACAAGAAACACATCACCTTCAGAAAAAAAAAAGAAAGAAAAAGAAGAAAGAAAGAAAGAAAGAAAGAAAGAGAAGAAGAAAGAAAGAAAGAAAGAAAGAAAGAAAGAAAGAAAGAAAGAAAGAAAGAAAGAAAGAAGGAAGGAAGGAAGAGCCACTCATTAGTGTTCTGTGTTCTGTGGGCCATCACTCAACCACCTCTGTCTCATCCTGTGACAACAGGAATGATGGACACTGAAAAGTATCCTTCCTTTTCCAGTCAGCATATAGAAACCCAAAATGGTTAGGAATAGAAATAATTACAGTAAAAATCAATAAGAGTAAGTTTTACGACTATAGGCAGAGGGGAAAAAGAAGAGGTTATAAATCTTGCTGTTGGGCTCTATTTTGCAATCTTTCCTGAAGTAATTTTTTGGTTTCCAGGTGTTGGCATCTTTCCTTATTAGTCATGCTATTCCTTCAGGGTTCCTTGGTTCCCTGGGATCATTAAGCTACGAATATTGAAAAGAACATTGCCCTGGGAACCTGGTGTTCTAGACTCTAATTTCAACTCCCCCAGAAGAGTGGGTATGTTTGAGACGGGGGCCTTAGACATATACTTCCTTAAGCTTTTATTTACCGGTAAGGAAATCCTGACTTGGCCAGGTCTGTGGGGTCAATTGATAGCTTACACCGGCTATCTGGTGACATATACTTATATATGAAATTAATGATGACAAATGCAATTGTTGGGTTCTCCTCAAAGGGAAAGGGCTGCTCTCTCATTGCAGAAAGAAATCATCTGGTGTTGGGGAATTAACAAGGGCCATACTTCATGCTATGGAAAAATAAAAAAATAAATAAATAAATAAAATATAAAAGCTCACTTTGTGAGTTCCAAAGCATTCCTTAAGTTGATATAAAAATGGTGATATGGAGACTTCAAAACATTAAATAATTTTCCTTTTCAACACAATACTTACTAATCAGCTCTTACTCTCAACTAGGTACTGCCATGTATATGAAGGATACAGCAGTGAAAAATAATACAAAAAACCTTAAACTGCTTAAACTTTCATTCCAATGAGGGAGAGAGAAATAAGCCAAACTTATTTTGTAAATATTCTACACGCACACACAGTACATAGACACATACTCGCATGCATGCGTACATACATTCATATCCCAAGGGGGATTGAAGGGAAGAGGAGAAAGGTGGGGTGTCTGGGACCAGGAGGAAAGTGCTATTTAAATAGGGTGGTGAGGGGATCCCTGGGGGGCTCAGCGATTTAGCGCCTGCCTTTGGCCCAGAGCATGATCCTGGAGTCCGGAGAGGGGATGGAGTCCCACGTTGGGCTCCCTGCATGGAGCCTGCTTCTCCCTCTGCCTGTGTCTCTGCCTCTCTCTCTCTCTCTCTCTCTATCTCTCTCTGTCTCTCACGAATAAATAAATAAAATCTATAAGAAAAAATAAAATAAAATAAAATAAAATAAAATAAAATAGGTGAGGAAGTCCTCACTTCTCACTTGACCAGAAGAAGAAAAAAGGCTGAGATATGTGGGAATTTGGAAGAAACACCCCAGGAAGCAGGGCAGATTTAAGGATTCAGAGCAGCAGGTGAACCTCGCCTTGCTGCAAGAAGAGGGAAGAGGTACGTGTAGTTGAAACTGAATGAGAGGAATGTGGTCAGAGATGTCTTTAGAGATGTGAGTCAGATCATGCACGGTCTTGAAGTTTTTGGCTTTAACTTGAAGTAAGATGGGGAGTCGCTGGAGGCTTCTGAACAGAGGAGCAATTTGAATCATATTTTGCAAGAATTACTCTGACTACAGTTTTAAAAATAGATTGCAGCAGGGGTCAGGGTTAGAAGCAGGGAGACTAATTAAGAGTCTTTAGACACTTTTTGCCATGCAGAAGAGATAGCAGAAAATTAAACAAAACAATGCAATAGCATGTATGCCCCTGTATAAAAACAAAACAAAACAAAATAACAACAAAAGCTGTTTAACAAAAATCCCCAGCATCCTGAAAAATTGGAATCACTGACCAGTTAATGTTCTCATGGTATGAATACTCATATTGAAAGGGAAAAGGCAATGCGGATTTAAAAATGCAAGTTCTTTAACAGATGATCTAAGTCCCTAATCCTTGATTTGCTTTATAGCATCCCTACGTATATTTTTCTATACCTACATAATGAAATTTATAAAACAGATACATGCAGACAAAGGGAAAATTGAAATCCAAATGCTTTTTTATGTATAATGTAGCCTCTCGGGTCTCAGGATACACTAATAATTAAAGTAAGGCCTAAAACCTAAATTTAAAATATGAAAATCGTATGTAACAACTCAGTGTACTGGAACATAAAGAAAGGATGTAAAAGTATTAAGCACTGCGAGTAAGAGTCTCAGGATCCATACTCCATTGAGCCCTTGCAAAATCCTAGAAGACAAACAGAGATGAGAAACCCAAAGCTTCAAGATGTTAAATAACAGAGCAAGTAAATATCAGACATTGATTCAGATCCAGGTGTCTAATTCTAGATCTTGTTTTCTGCTCTTATATCACAGCTGCATGGTCTTTCTTAAGGCATTTTTTTTTCTATAAGTTTCCTCAAAGTAGGGATTGCACAGCCAAACAACCTAATATCTAAGAATGGTCAGTACTGTCCATAACTGGCTTTAATCTGGCCAATCTGTATTCTATTAGTTTGTTCATTGTATTTCAGGCAATGTGATGCAGGAACAGAGGTTCTTCTAATTCGTGATGAAGTGGGCTGATGAGGTTCTTCTATATTTAAATGCAAACAAAAGGCCATTAATAAAAACATTGAAGAGAAACTCCCAAAATGTCCCCTTCTCCAGTTTTTCTGAAGAATGTCCTATCCGTTAGTATCTTTTTTTCTCTTCTAGCTCTTTATAGTAAAATCCTGATTTAAATTCACTTAATTGAAACTTATCTTGAAAGGCAGGTATACACTTTTGTAAATTTCCATGGTTTGGAGAACAAATGTTTTGTCTTCCACTACCTAAATGAAGAGATTAAAAAAAAAATTTCAAAAATAATGCTGAGGGCAGTGGGTAGCTCAGCGGTTTAGCACCACCTTCAGCCCGGGGCATGATCCTGGAGACCCAGGATGGAGTCCCAGGTCGGGCTCCCTGCATGGAGCCTGCTTCTCCCTCTGCCTGTATCTCTCTCTCTCTCTCTCTCTCTCTCTCTCTCTCTCTCTCATAAATAAATAAAATCTTTAAAAATAATGATAATAATGCTGAATTCCCATGATAGACATAGGCTCTTCCCACTCCCCCCCCCCCAAATCTTAGAGTGGTAAAATAAATATCATTCTAAAATTTTACTTTATTTTGTAAAAGAATTGCAATAGAGATTTAATTTAAAAGAAGCGACGTAATTAAAGAGGAAAGTCCCTGCTTATGTGTTTTAAAAGGTCAGTGTCAAAACTTGACACAAGAAAATGTGTTTCAAATTGCACCTTTTAAATTTAAATTCCTCTTTAACCATTCTCTACAAAGTCAGTCACTGCAGGAGAGGAGTACTTCAGGGATTTTAGAACTGAAAATATATCTTAAAGCAAAATAGGCTACTAGCAGCATTATACAAAAACTCAAGAGAGAACCTGACATCATTTGAATTTCTTTAAATGTGTACAATATATTTTAAAATACATTTGAAGACCAATTGGCAAAATTAAACTGGAAGTATTTTTTCTGAGTTTACTATAAAGAAAGACAATATTAAGGGATAAAACAACTGATTCACCTACAAAACATTGCAAATTAATAATTAATACTTAATCAGGACACTGCCCCTATATAATTTAGAGATCTGCTTAGTAATACATTTAATGAATCCATTTGCATTGCTTTAATACCTTTTCTCAAAGTTCAATCTGTAATGAGATCCTGCATCGATTTCCCTAACTTTTTCATTGTATTTTATATATACATGCACACACACACACACACACACACACACACACACACATGCATTTTTATGGTCTTCATATAACTTGCAAGTTAGGTTTATTCTCTTTATTACTGTAGTGCTATTTATTTCATACTTGTTAATCTGTCTCAAAGCTGTACTCTCTAAAGCCCACCTAGTACAGAGATAGAGTCTTGCACTATTTTTTACATTCCCATCACGCCAAACATAATACAGGAAAGCAGATGCTAAATTCATGAGTCTTAATTAACACATTTGTTTTAATAAAAATTATGGAAAAAATAGACTCTAATCTACTCTTATACCCTTGCATTGGGAATTAAATTGGGAATTAAATGTGAAGAGCTAGTAACTTATTCCAAAACCTAAAGAATATATTTAGCTAATAAATTCACATAAAGTTTATATCATATTTTAAGCCTCAGATATCTTTCACAAGGAGTTAGGATCCACGTGATTTGCTTCCATATGTCTTTGTACCAGCTATTAAGCACAGTGCAATGAATACGAAACAAGAGTCAACAGAGATTTCTAATACAAAGGGGCTTCTTCATGTAAAAAGAATTAAGTAGGTAAAGGAAATAATTTTTGTATGCCAGAACAAAGCAAAAATACCACCAACAATTATGTTCAGAGAAGAAAGAATAGGGAAAACTGAATTGTTGATGCATTTCACACCGTTTTAAAACAATTCACTGAATAATGAAACTAAAGGAAATCATAACTAAATGAGTCAACAATAGAAAGTCATATGATGAGTGAAATTTTTACTGTGGATCTTGTATGAAATTAAATCTCACAGAAAAATTTGGAAAACCATAATGAAAAAATGTTCAAAGTGTAGTTCAAAAGTCATTTGCTTTCTTCATATATATATATATGTGCATATATATGCATTACACACTTAATATATGTATATACCCATAAGACCTAAATATGTAAAACTATATTGGTAATATAGATGTAAATATAGATATTTACATACAAATGTAAACAGCAGCCGTATGTAGTATAAGTAAGTTTACCTACGTGAAAAAACAGGTAATAAGAAACTATGGCATTAAAGTACATCTAACTTATCCAAATATGAAAAATAATATATAGCAGAGGTTAAAATTTTATGCTAAGTTCGGACCTAGATAAATCTAGTTATGTGACTTCGAAAAATTTACCCAAGTCTTTAAAAAAAAATGTAGACAGAGTGAAATTTACTTCCTTGCTCTATACACCTCAGTTCAGTGTCTCTTCTGGACACTCTAGGAAGCAGTACTAGTGGTATTCTCCTAGCGACGTCCACAATGTTTCCGTTGTGCTCTGTTTCCCCTACTGAGGTTATGAACTTCTTGAAGGCAGGGATAGTGCCTTACACAGCCCTACACTCCTTATCTCTAGTGTAATGTTTTACTATGTCCATACTTTTTTGGAGTAAACAAATGACATTACTTAGAGGGAACCAGAGACTGATAGAATTCTTGCAAACTTA
Organism: Vulpes lagopus; assembly: GCF_018345385.1. Lineage (NCBI taxonomy): Eukaryota > Metazoa > Chordata > Mammalia > Carnivora > Canidae > Vulpes > Vulpes lagopus. The sequence goes on from NC_054827.1 coordinate 140,658,390, forward strand.
CTCAGTGAGTGGCATCCCAAAATGAATAGTTCAATTTTTTACGAATGCCTTGGTCTGCCTCCCTTTTAAAAATTTCAGAGTTGCAAATAAATATGCAACCAATGAAAAGTAATGTTTTAAAAAAAAACAGATTTTTCTCCATGTTTAAAAACATCAATTTCAATAACCAACAGTCCAATTACTTTTTCATAGGAGGGGCCGTATCCTTTAGGTCTGAAGATGATGCTACCACCTACCATAAAAATGGCACAGCCTTTGGCTCCCCTATACACTCAGTATGACAGATCTGTAGAAGTTCTATTCAGAGTAGAACTAGAATACAAGATTCTGACTGAGTTGCCTCATCTTAGATGTGTTCACCACCAGTAGCCCAATATATCTTCATAATGCTTAGAATTATGTTACCTTCATTTTCTAATTAAGAGCCTGATTATATTTATGACAGAGAATTTAATATGTGCATGTGTACTTAGTCGAAAAATGAAATTCATCAGCTCACATACTATTCACTACCACTTTTATAATAATAAGAAAAATGTAGGTAGCCTTAATGTTATTCTCTCAAAATAAATGAGAGGAATAATGTTTTCCCTTCATTACATGAGAGGGGAAAGAAAAGAGAGCACAGAGAATAGGGTTTAGAGAATGAGGGGAGAACATACCTTTCAAGGAACTAAGTAAAACTGGAATGGAATAAAAACAATAGTTTACAGCTTGATTGAAATTTTACTTTACGCTCTAAAAGTTGGAAAATAGCTTAACAGAATTTACCAGTATGAATTATGATAGGACTCACTTGTCGAATTTGGGTTTTGAATTTGCCCTGGAAAGTTCATTGACTTATTAGCAAACACTGTACACAATATACATAAGAATTCATATTTTGACTAGAGCGTTGAGGTAATTCTGATTGAATTTCTGGGGCAAAAATGATTTCATTACCTTAAATGTAATTTTGAGACACCATATTGTTGGAAATATTTCCAAAATGTATATGGAGAGTGATAAATAGTGGCAAACTTATAGTTACTGATATGTAAAGACTTTGGGCCTTGAAGACAGTCTGTAAGCCATACTATACCACCCACCCTACTCCCAAACAGATGTCACAGAGGAGACAATTGAGAATTTTCCAATGGTAGACGTTTAAACAGTTGCATTTGCTTTAACCATCTAGTTCTAAAGCTTTAATTTTCAGGAATCTTAAAGATTTAGAAGCAGGTGTTTTATTCCCCATTCTTGGAATAGGCAATGTCTTCTCTTATGTAAGTTGTCCTTTGCATATACTTGCCTCTGTCCACTGAACTGAAAACATTAATTAGGGGACATGATTTGTGCACCTCTTAATTACCTCACTCTACTCTTTTGCAAGTCTGGGCCTTGGCTTTGTCTAATCTTCCTCCTGTCCTCTTCCTAGTGAAATAGTCCTATTATTTTAAGGTCCCCTGCAGGTGCTCTGAATCTTTTCCTGACCCCTTTCTGACTTCCACTTGTCTCCAAAGAGAGCCATAGTGGGACTTTCACAGACCCTCAGCTCTTTTGCCTTTGTGAAATACTTTCATCTTTAGAAAATCTTACAAATTACATATTATGACTCCGTGGATATAAAGATGAATATGCTAATATTGCATATTAAAACATTTTATTTGACCTAAGAAGTTCTTGTTTTCTTATGATTTTAAAAGAAATTAAATTGGGACACCTGGGTGGCTCAGCAGTTGAGCATCTGCCTTCAGCCGAGGGCGTGATCCTGGAGTCCTGGGATCAAGTCCCACATCCGGCTCCCTGCATGGAGCCTGCTTCTCTCTCTGCCTGTGTCTCTGCCTCTCTCTCTCTCTGTGTGTGTCTCATGAATAAATAAATAAATTCTTTAAAAAAATAAATTAAATCATCGTCATGGGTTTTTAAAAGTACTGTGGGTCCAAATATTGTACCTACCACGCCCAAGGAAAGACACCTCAGTACATCCCTCCTGATGCCAGAGTTAAAGATTCTACACGACGTTATCCCCAAAGCACTTTATCAGTACTCAGAACAGTGCCAAGCCAAGAGTAGCCCCTAAGAAATGTTTGTTGAATGTTGATCAATATTTCACCCTTTCTTAATAGGTAATGATTATGTCTTACCTCCCTAAAACTTCTAAGTTCCGCAAAGAAAGGGCCAAGGCCTTATGCACTTTTGTATATCTACAGACTCATAAATTATTTGGTATACACTAAATATCTGTTGATTCAAATTGAATGAAATTGTGCTTATCTCTGCCAACTCCTACCAGATGCCACTGACTGCCACTCTGAAAGAAATATTCTTTCAAGTAGAGGGTACAGCATCCTTCCCATTGAGAGGAATGTGTGAAGTTTCTGGTTGTCATTCAGATGTATTCAGTTGTCCCAACCCCAGATTTGACTTGAAATGGCCGAACAGCAAGAAATTATTCCTAGCTGCGATCCATTACAGAGTCATCACTGGATTTTATGAGTCACGTCCTTATATCGCCACAGTGCCTTTACCTTGACTGCTAAGGGTTAGCCATAAGTCTCAAAACGAAAATAAAAAAAAGAAATGACAGAATGAGAAACTGTCTTACGACTTCTAATTTACAAGAGCTTGCATCGATTATTTATTATATATTCATGTATTCATTATAATAATAAATGTATTTTTATCATTTATTTCCAATGAGTATAAAAGCACAAAAAATATCTAAGAACTTGTATATGGGATATAATAGTAACTGCAGATCTAATTAACTAGGAGCTATTTAACATTGCCCTATATCAACTTCCTACTTTAAAATAAACTACACAGGTTCCTGGGTGGCTCAGGCGGTTGGGCGTCTGACTCTTGGTTTGGCTCAGGTCATGATCTCAGGGTCATGAGATTGATCCCCCTCATGGGCTCTGTGCTCAGCAGGCGGTCTACTTGAGATTCTTTCCCTCTCCTTCTGTCCCTCCTGCCACCCATGTACTCTCTCTCTCTCTCTCCCTCTTAAATAAATAAATAAATAAATAAATAAATCTTTAAAAATAAAATAAACTACATACATAACCTACTTGTATACTCATTCATTTAACTGACATGTAATAAATGCCTGTTACAGGTATCACAGCAGGTATGAAGAATTACATGTTACAGCAGATCTCAATCCAGTGAGACAAGCAGTCCCTTGCATTACATTTTGATCATTATTAGGAGAGGTGAACATTTGTGCCGGAGAAACATGAGGAGCTCCTAACTCTGGTTCAAGTTGCAAGTGAGGAACTTCAGGTGTTTTTTGCTGTTGTTTTTTTCTTCCAAAACCATCAGGTTTGTTTTTTTTAAACCATCAAATGACATTTCTGACTACAAAAGTCATGAAGAAAGAGCTAAAAAAGCAAAGTATAAAGAAGAAATAACTTGTCACCTAATCCCACCATACAGACTTGAGCTACATACTGAAGAACAATGAAAAAGAGATATGCATTCCAGGCATGTACAAAGGCAAATAGGCAAGGGATGGCATCACGAAGCCAGAAAAGGTGCTAGAACATTAGAGCCAAGGGCACAGTCGGCCTCATATATAATGTAAACCAGATCCACCCACTCAGCCTCTGTGGAGCAGGTCATTCTGGGATCAAAGCAGAAGGCAAGCAGGAGAATTGGTTTCTCCCTGTGGGTCTGCACAAAAGCCCCCCGTGCAGCAGGAGGGGTGAAGTTAGTGAATATTCACAAACTTCCAAGGGACCAAAGCTCAGAATAAAGCAGAGCTGGAGCAACTCTACATCTTCTTCCTCCTCGGTGAGAAGATATTTCAGGCGAGGCGGACGATGAAGATTGTCCTATTTCAGCAGGCCACGTGTGATAACTCTCTCTGCCTTCCGCAAGGGACTTTTACAAAATACGTTCACACTTTTCATTTCCTTAATTCTTCATGTCAGCACTAAAGACCAACAGAGAGGTCATTTCCGGGCAGCAGGTGGGGGGTGGGGAGTGGGGGCGAGGGGCCAGCGGCCTGCAGAGCAATATGCCTAAATTTTATTGTGACTACTGCATCACATACCTCACCGTGAACCTCCATCTGTGAGAAAGACACACTGCAATGGTAGGAAACACAAAGAAACTGAAAGACTACGGTCAGGAATGGATGGAGGAGCAGGTGCAGAGCCTCATCAACAAAACCACTGCATTGCAGCAGGAGAAGCTATCTCCCAACTCCATTGCTGCTCCTCCTCCTGCAGGGGCAATGATCCCACCTCCTCCCAGTCTCCTGGGTCCTCTTCACCCTGGTATGATGCCAGCACCCTATATAGGGGGACTTCCCATGATGCCAATGAAGGGCCCTCCTCCCCCTCCGATGATGCCGGTGGGACCTGCCCCTGGAATGAGGCTGCCTATGGGAGGCCATATGCCAATGACGCTGGAGCTCCCAATGATGAGACCACTCCCCTGTCCCATGATGGTGCCCACCTGGCCAGGAATGGCTCAACCAGACAGACAGAGATGGAACCTCTTTATATCCATTTTTTAAAAGATTTTATTTATTTATTTATTTGAGGGAGAGACCAAGGCAGAGCACCAGCTGAGGAAGAGAGAGAGGGAGATGGAGAAGTAGACTTCCTGATAAGCAAGGACGCCCACCCCCAGCTCAATCCCAGGACCCCGGGTTCAAGACCTGAGCCGAAGGCAGACACTTAACCAGCTGAACCACCTACACACCCCTACACCTACTTTATATTATTTGTTCTACTTTACCAGGAGATCATGGTGTTATAGCCTTGGGTGTTTTCTAACAGCATGACAAGGAAGACTTGTTCCCCCTTCTTATCAAAGAGAGAAGAATTTTTCAGGAAAGTTGGCAGGATCAAAAAAAAAAAAAAGCAATTTTCATTTGTATTATGAAATGTGAAGATAAAATAAAATGGTCAACTGCTCTAGTTTAAAAAAGTAAAAGTTTAAACTAATGAAGACTAGCAGAGAGATTCATCCCACTTGACCATCACAGAAATGAAGTCTCAGAGAAATGCAGAACTTGGCTCCAGGTCAGAGTTTCAAACTACCAGAATCAGAACTAGCATTTCCTTTTCCCTCTTTTCAGTGCAGAGACCTTAATATTCAAGGCCTAAGAGTCCTACAGTGGAAAACTCAGAGAATTTGGAGGCCAGGGGGGAGCTGATACTGCTCCCTAAATTATTAATTTTGAACATTCTTTTTTTGTCTTAATTTATTTAGATAATTCCTTTAATTTTCCATTTTGTTGAGTATATGTAGCTACATCATTAATCCAATTTGATTTTTTAAAAGGTTAGAGGCTTAATAGGGAATGAGAAAAGAAATGATAAACTCTATTTTTCCAGATACATTTGTAAGCTTTTCAATAGTGAGTCAAATATGAATATTTCATAATTGCATATTTTCTTTTGGGGGGCCAGTAGCCATTTAATATAGAAACCATTAATAGAATTACCAGATGGGTGCTTTATTTGCTTTTAAAGTGGTTACAAATAGTAGCAATTAGTCATTGATGAAGACCTCTAAGTTGAGAGGTTTTTCATAATTCAGCACTATGATAATTTTTGGTATCATCTGCAAAACAATAAATACAAAAACGTTTGTAAAAAGCAACATATGTCTTGACAATTTTCTAATTATCTGTGTGTAAAACACTCAATTTCTTCTGCAGAGACGGAACTTCTCACATGACACATTTGTACTCCAAAGCCTACAAAAGATTACTAGAAATTACTGAGGCCATATTTCTACAATTTGTTTTTATCTCATTCTACCCAGTTAGAGTCCAGAGTTGTGTTTATTTTTCCCACAAAAATAGGTAACTGCTTTTATGAAAAACAGGCGGAGGATGGGTGTTGAACTGAGAGCCTGAGTTTAGTCAGAAATAGCATTAAAAACTCGATTCCACACTTTTCAGCGAAAATAAGAGGGGAAGGATGCCAGATGGAAATCGTCCAAATGGTGTTCTTTTAGGAATTGTGCCTAAGTTATCCTGAAGGGGAAAAAAAAAATAAGAAGAAAGAGAGGGAGACTCCAACAGGATGCCCTGAAAAAGTTTTCTGCTTTACTTGTCAATAAAGAAGCAGAAAACAGTTCTAATTCAAACATCTTAACAAATCTATAAAAGGAAAGAAAAAAAGAAAAGAAAGAAAAGAAAGAAAAGAAAAGAAAAAAAAGAAAAGAAAAGAAAAGAGGAGAAGAGAAAAGAAAAGAAAAAAGAAAAGAAAAGAAGACAACTACTGAATATTTTAGACCAGGAAATACAACTTAGAGTGACTTTTTTGTGATATTTGAAATCTATCAATTATTCTCTCTCTCTCTCTCTCTCTCTTTCCAATCAATGATAATTGCATTTAACCTCTTCTTGATATGCTTATTTATTTCTTCAGTGCTGGCATCTCTTCTACCCAACCCACAGCCCTTGTACATGTTTGGCGCTCACTCATCTTCTGCAGACACCAACACAGAGACGTGCCTCCATGTCTGCCCACCTCTCTCTCCCACAGCAGCTGAGAAAAGAAACCACCCCTGTCACTCTAGGCTCCCCAGGGGCCCACTGTCACTGCACATGTTTTTGTCCTTTTGGGGAAAAAAAAAAAAAAAAAAGACCTAGGTTGAGACCTCCCTTGCTTGTAAGTCTCCAAAAACTTAGGCTCTAATTAGGCATCTCACTCTGGAATTTACAAAATATTTCAGATCAGGAAGCTTCTCTCAACTGGAATTTTGAAAACGTTCCAGGAATCACCAAATTTCCTTTTTCACAAATAGATTGGAGATTGTGACAATATGTGCTGGGTAAGGCCTAGGAATGCAATATTTAGTCAGAATGCTTTGCTTCATCAGATTTTTAAATAAACAACCAGGATCCAGATATATAGTATTTGTGGTTTCAGATTCCATTTTGAAAGTCTAATTCCACATTCAAAGGCTTTGACAGGGGAAATCTTTTGGCCTGTTCGAGTGACAGGAGAAAGAGTCGGAGTGGTTCTGCTGACAGTGGAAGACTTGGGGTCTCAGAGGCACACTGCGTCTCAACCAGGGCATGCTTGCAGAACACTTTGGGAGATTGGATTTTATTCTCCTTGCAATGGAAAACCACTGGAGAATTTTAAATAGTGGAAAGATAAATTTACATTGACACATTAGAAGGATCACTCCACAGGAGACTGTATTGTGGCCATTACAGTAGAATCGGAGACACAACAGATGTTGGTGACTTGAGCTACAGTTTAGAAGCTGAGGTGGTGAAAAGTGATGAGATTTCATATAGGTTTTTGAGGTGAAGGTAAGAGAAACTACTGATCGGTTGGGGTGGCATTATAGAGGGAAAAGAACAAAAGATGATCTCTGTGTTTGTTTGTTTGTTGCCCTAAACAAAGCAAGAGGATGTCAGTACTATTCACTCAGGAAGATAGATGAAGAGAACAAATTAAGGTATGTGAGGGGAAAATGAATGGTTCTGCCTTTGATCTGTTGTGTTGGTGATGACATTAATAACTAACATTGGGGACACCTGGGTGGCTCAGGGTTGGGCACCTGCCTTTGGCTCAGGGCATGATCCCGGAATCCAGGGATCGAGTCCCACATCGGGCTTCCTGCATGGAGCCTGCTTCTCCCTCTGCCTGTGTCTCTGCCTCTCTCTCTCTTTCTCTATGTTTATCATGAATAAATAAATAAATAAATAAATAAATAAATAAATAAATAAATCTTTAAAAAAATAAAAAATAAAAAAACTAGCATTGGTTGAGCACTTAATATTCTAAGTCAAGTGGTTTTATTTATAAATATATATTACTTTGTTATATTATAAATATATATGTGTATATATATATATATATCACTTTATGTTGCTTATTTATTTAATCCTCCCAAGGACCCTGGGAAGTAGTTATTGTTATTCTCATTTTAGACATAAGGAAGGAGGGACCCCTGGGTGGCGCAGCGGTTTGGCGCCTGCCTTTGGCCCAGGGCACGATCCTGTTGACCCGGGATCGAATCCCACGTCGGGCTCCCGGTGCATGGAGCCTGCTTCTCCCTCTGCCTATGTCTCTGCCTCTCTCTCTCTCTCTCTCTCTCTCTCTCTCTCTGTGTGTGTGTGTGTGACTATCATAAATAAAAAAAATTTAAAAAAAATGTTTAGACATAAGAAAAGGAAAGTATGGAGAAACGTGCCCTACTCAGCCAAGCAGAATCTGGTGCCAGGACCTACTCTAGAACCACCACCTAGAACTATTGTAGAAACTACTGCCTTTACCAGTGGAAAATCCAAGTAGGTAGCTGTGCTGAGTATGGATCCCAGAGAGAAGTCTGGGATGGTGATATATGTGAACAGGATCCTGGAGTAATGCACGACTGATACATCTCATCGAAGCAGCATAGGGCACTAAGCAGCCATAGTCCGCAATGGAAGAGGAAAACCAAGTGAATACGGTGATATGACTTAATCAAGGGAGAGGGAGTGAACAATGGGTTCAAATGCCAAGATTTAGACCGGGAGACTGAACTGACCACCGGATTCAGTACAACAAATTCTGATGAACCTGACAGAGCCCAGTCAGTGGAATGGAAAGACCGGACACCCATATCATGGATTTCAAAACTTTCCTATGTGAGCAAGTGGGGAATGACCATGTGGGCACCACTCTGACAAGTTTGGGTGAAGGAAATCAGAAACCGTAACTGGAGGGGGCACCTAAGCGAGAGATTGGTGTGCACGTGTGTATGGTTACTTGGCTTCTTTGTGTTTAAGATAGGTTACAGCCACATGTTTAAGTAAAAATCAGCATGACCTAACAGAGGAGAAGAAATGTATCTACTAGAACCTATCTTAGGGTGAATGCAAATTAAGTTTCCGATGCATGGGAATTCCATGTATAGGAGTGTTAAGTTTTATTCACGTAGATTTCGCTACATGCTAGAACACTGTTGAAACCAGTGATCATCTTCCTATCTCAGGCCATAAAAGAAAGAGGGGCATTCCCTTGAACTTCCCCTTCTGTTCTGGGACTTTGTTCTATTATCTTAATTCAGTAAGCCCTATATCTACAAAGCCCCAACAATCAAACTGTCTAACTCTCTTCAAAATCTTGTTATCTACAAGTATTTCATCAATTCACTTGATTAATTTGGGGACTGGCTTGTTTATGTTTTTTTTTCCCCCTTCTATCACTTGTCACTTTGCTAGATAATTTGGATGACTCACTCATCTATTTAGCTTCAAAATTCTTTTTCCCCTATATTCTAGTGACAATCATTTCTGCTCAGCTTTGACAATCCACACCCATAGATACAAAATGGAGTGTTTCTACACAAAAAGTGTTCCACTATTATATGCATAATTGTGAAATTCTCTCCTCTAATCCCCTATCCCACTTGCTCACACCCACAAAAGCTCTTCATAGGCTTCAGAAGCTTTGCCTCTCCATTTTCTGGCAATCTCCAATTCTTCCTAGCTTGAGTGCCCCAAACACCATACTTTCATGGGTGCAATTGATTCTTCCCTTCTTTGACCTCCTCTCACAGCTGCCTTGCCAATCCCATTACCAAATCATACCACCATCTGTTTGCTCTCCTCCTCCTCCCAGACTGCCAAGAGTTAGTGAGAAAATTGAATAACCACGCTGATCGACTCTGCTACAGATTTATGATTTCCACTGTCAGCTGAACTCTCGGTGCTCAGCAGCCCTGTTACTCACTCCTACTTGGCTGGCCTCCCCATTCCACAGAGCAGCTGTTCCCACCACACCCTCATCAGATGCTCCCCTTTCACCCTCACTCCCCTCAACATCAACACACTATTTCACCTCCTACTGCTGAGAAGATTGTGGCCATTAGGCGTGAACCCCCTCCACTTCCGTCCTCTACTTCTCCAAATTTGCCTGCATCTTTATTCATGGGAACTTCATTTTGCAACTCAGAAGAATCCTCCTTATTTTATCCATTTGACCTTTTGATTCCACTCCTTACTGCCTCTGACAGGATCTTATTTCATCACTGGGCTCTCTTTTCTGTTCAACCTATAAACCTCTTTCTTTCAACCTATAAACCTATCTACATTTCTCTACTTTGTAAAAAAAAAAAAAAAAAAATCTTCCTCATTTCTTCCACCACCAAATTGCAGTTTCCTTTTCCCTCCTGCAAATTTCTTGGCAAAATAACTTGCATTAAATGGTTCTGCTTACTTAAAACTGTCTCCATGAAACCCGATGTACTCTTACCTGGCTGCCATACTGGTCCATCTATTAGAAATGCTGTATTAGGAGTGTTTTCTCACTCTTCAATTTTGTCGTTCTGAATGCTGGGAGTTTGGTTTTAATATCAATTCATTCACGTAGTAATTGCTTAAAGTTGGGCAAGGTATTGAACTTCTCTAAGATTTACCTCCCTCATTTTTAAATTAGAGATGCATGGGTCACTTTTAAAGATAGCCAGGTTTCCTTTGAGCAAATTACTTTTTACCCACTGAATTCAGGCTAGTAAGACTGTTATTCAAAGTGTGTTGCCCTTCCTTAACCAAAGGGTTGATAAGCCACTCCAAAAGGACATTTGGGCATTCCCTCTTTGGAGCCTGAAAAGTAAACATAGTGATGAAATACATTAGCATAATTGGCTTTAGGCCATTCCAGGAGTAGTATCTGAAAGAGAGAGTTTACCAATTCCTACTAAACCCTGAATTTATCTCCACCCTCATTTTCCAGAGCATGTTCCTTCTTCCTCCATTAGTACCATTAGAGGTCCATCTCATTGTTCCCAAAGCTATCTTTGGTTTAAAACATTAAGTTCGAAATTTGGTTTCTATTGCAAATTGTGTTATTAGTACTAGACCAGCTGATCTGTGCAATATTTTTAGTGTAAAATCTAGTGCCTAATAACAGGTAAGTCATTTTTAACTAGTATTATTGTTTTTGATATTGTTATTAATAGTATGTCTACTCCACTCATACTGAAACACTTTCCACCTTGGCTTCTCATCACACAGTTTCTCCAGATTCCACATTTACTTTGGTTCTCCTTTATGTGATCCTCTCTATGGCTCATCAAGATTGGCCCTTTGCCTCCTTCTGTTTTCACTCTCTGCCTATATTCCCAGGGCCCTCATATACTTGTACGGAGTCACCTGTCCCTAAATGTACAAAAGCTCTTCAACTTTTTCCCTTCCCAATCTTACCTTCCTACATTTCAAATTCCACCTTTTTTTTTTTCTCTCCAAATTCCACTTTTTAATTAAAACGTTCAAAATGAAAATCTGAAACGAACTTCTTCTCCATCTTATTTTTCTCTCTCCTTTCTTCTCCAACCTCCAATCACATACCAAATACTGTGTATCCTTCCGTCCATACACATCTTGAGCTATGTCCACAGTGCAACAGAATCACATGAGAGGCTTTATCCAACTGTACTAGTCCCTCAACAAGTCTCTTTTCTCTATCACTTTTATTATAAACTGCCCTCCATTCCACCAACAGTGCCATCATTCTAAAACACTTACTGTGTTATACCTTGGCTCGAAAACTTTCGGTGACTTTCAAATACTTATAGTAGAAACCCACACCGCTAGACATAAAATTCAAGGCTGTTCTTCAGCTGAATCTATTTGCTCTTTCCAGTTCATATTGAGTCATGCATCCCATGTCTCCTACACTCCAACCACACTGGGTTATGTAACTTTACCAAATATACAAAGAATTTTGATGTTTTCATTATTTTGCTCCTGATATCTTCTCCAGTTGAAATGAATTTCTTTCCTGTTTAGTGTAAGTGAACTATTAACTATTGAGGGTTCAACTAAATAGTTTCTTTTTTTATTTTTTTTTTTAATTTATTTCTTTGAGAGAGAGAGAGAGAGAGAGAGAGAGAGAGCCACCAAGAGAGAAAGAGAGAACACAAATGAGGGGGAGGGGCAGAGGGAAAGGAAGAAGCAGACTCCACGCTGTGCATGGAGCCAGAGGCAGGGCTCGATCCCACTAGCCTGGGATGGGTCATGGCCTGAGCCAAAGGTAGATGCTTAATCGACTGAGCCACCCAGACATGAAATATGTCCCAAATGTCTTCACTTTCCCTCTTAAACTTTGTCGTCCTATATGTATGACACATCTGCCTCTCTTGGTTTGTTGAAAGCATAGATAGTATCTTTCCCATATTTATATTTCCACCCTCAAGCACAGTTTCTGGGCTAAATCATGTATTAAATAACTACTATCAAGTCTGGTGATCTTCAGAATAGAAAAATACATTCTGAAATATATATAATGCATATTCAAATATACATTTGAATATATGGAAGGTATATGTGAAGGAAATATATGTTTCAAAATATTTTATATAGATAGATATCTAAATAGATAATGTGTGTGCATCCAAAATAATCTAACACTTTTATACCTTTATATTCCATTGGTTAATGCTTCTGCTAGTCAATAAGTGACTAAACACAGACATTAGTATTCCTGATAGACATTACTGATGATACCAATAAAGGTTATATTCTGAATTTGCAAACCAAGCATTAAGGAAATCCTAAATTGTACCCAATGATAAGATATTCTGACAATATGTTATATCAGAGGTTGTACCCTTTCATACTGATATTAGCTAGAAAATTTTAAATTGTCACACCATAGGTGACAGCAACATTAAAGGCATGATGGCATTCCTCCTGAAACCCATCAAAAACAATAAACATTTCAAACAAAAATACCATCTCTTGTAAAAAATTATATGATAAAGTATACTGAATATGATTTATACAGGATTTTACATAAATTTCATGATAAAGCATAAAACAGGTATTTTGAATATTGTATATGACAAATGTGGACATTTATGTATAGAATCACGGGTTAAACACTTTGCATACATACATTATGTGCAACCTCTGCAATACGTGGAATATTAATAATGGCTTCAGCAACACAGAATGACTTTACAAGACACTTTTCTTGAAAGATTTAACAATATAAGTACCACACATTAATCATTATTCATAGAGCAGGGTTTACTAAATTCTTGAAACACTAGATAGCCCCTGGCAGGCTTTGGGCCCTTTCAGCTCTAACAGGAGGCAGCTGACTTTCCTTGACTGCAAGTCAAAGACCAGAAAGAAAACATCCAGGCAAAAAGCATCTAATCTAATAGAATATCTTCTAATTGGAATTAAAGGTGAAAAGAGAGAAATAGAGGAACAAGAAGAGGAACTCCACAGCCTGTGCCCTTCAATATTGATGATCCTTAAAATTTCACTGTCATGGAACTGCCAGAACTGTCTTACTACAAATGAAATCTTATGATTTTTTTTTCAAAGAAAACAGCAAATCCCATAAACTACAGGACTGTGAAAATCATATCTGCACTATTTGTGGCATAAATTCTTTTTTTGTAATGCTATGAAGCACAAAAGGCAAACAGAAATCATTGAAAATACTTTAATAATACGCTGCAAAATAAAAAACAAATAAAAATACTTCTGGATAAGGTGTGAAATAAATCCAGCTTATAACTTGGGCAGTGAGTTCGGCAATGATAGAGGTAAACACAAATTCCATCGATTTGATGAGTGATGATTCTTTTGCCTTCCGCCTCAAGATAGCCTCCATGGCATGACTTCATTTGAGATCACAGCTTGACATCAAGGAAAGTCTCTTTTGACAGTATTAGAGAAAAAGAATTTATGGTAAAATCATGCTTTATGTCTATCCTGAAATATCATAGAGACTTGGCATATTGTCACACATAAACCGTTCAAGTTGAACTGAACTCCATGTGCAAAGAATGGTTCTGTGTATATTGATTTTAGAAACCATGCATTAAAATGTATTTTGTGGGCTCCCGGATAGCTCAGTCGGTTAGGCGGTTGCCTTCAGCTCAGGTCATGATCCCGGGGTCCTGGGATGGAGCCCCACAGCGGAATCCTTTCTCAGTGGGGAGACTGCTCCTCTCTATCTCTCTGCCTGTTGCACCCCCTGCTTGTGTTTTCTCTCTCTCTCCATCAAATAAATAAATAAAATATTTAAATAAATAAAATGCATTTATTTTGATATTAATTCTACTAATCCCTCTACTACAGAAATAAGTCTCTAGGGTAGAGCACTATACTGGTGCTAAGAAAGGCTCAAAGAGAGCAGTAGTCTCCACAACTTCATATTCCACATAAAGTATGGCAACTAATGGCACAGCGTTCCAAGTCCAACGCTAAAGTGCAACCCAAGTCCCTTTAGGTTTATTTGTTTCTTCTCTCTCTCTGGGGCTCCTTCACACTGCTTTGAAAGTAATTTCCCTAACAAATCAGGATCTCCGCTCCCCTGTCTTTATAGAACTCAGCTGTTGGACTCCATTTCTCCTCACATCAAGTTGTATCTCCATAACATGAATCTAATGCCTTATACATTTTGATCTATTTTCCAGCCTCCTTGTATACCATCCTGCCTTGGCACCCACTCGTTGTCCACCAGAGGACATGCCTTCCTTTCAGCACCATGTAGTTCTCACATCTGGGAAACACAAATTTATCTTGCTAGCAACAGAGTTCCTGCAATAAAGTAGATCCTGGGTGACGCAGAGGATTGCAAGTTCTAACAGTGTTCATGTGATTTGGGATATATGTAGGTACATATAAATATGTGCATATTACCTCACCTGGGTTATGCAGCATTTAATATTTTGTAGTAAGGCAATATCCCCACTACCTAATCTAGTGTAGGAACTCAATAAATATTTATTGAATGACTAATAGTTATACACTTTATTGAATGCCTTAGAATCACATAAAATTCCCATTTATAGTATCAAATGAATTCAATCAAGCATCTGCTAATCTACTATAAGCAAGGCACTTTGCTAAAAACTGGAAGGAGACAGTAAATATGAATCAGACTTGAACCTTCCCAGGGAGGAGATTATAGTGTAGGAAAGAAATATGCATAAGCACAAAATATTCCATCATTAAAGACAGGAAGAGTCAGGTAGTGTAAAATCACAGAGGAAAGTGGCTTAAAATTATCACTAACAACTTGCTCACCAGGAAAAGAGGGAAGGTAGGATTCATGCATGTAAAGTTAGAAAGCCAGAGAATTGCTGTAGGAGTAGTAGTAGAGGTTAAGATAAACTAGCAGGAAAAAAAAAAAAAAAAAGATAAACTAGCAGGAAAGCATAAAGCGGGTAAAGTCACTTGAAAGTCACCAGGCTTAGCTGAAAAATAGGGTTCAGGGAAAGGATGAATGGAAAGTAAGAATGGGAGAGGAGAATTAGAGTCGGAGGAATATAATTCTAAATTAAGGGATTTGAAATTTAGTTACTAGAAATTGATAGGCACTTAGTGTTCCTGAGCATGGCCTAAGAAGCAGTAGTTGTCCTGTCCTTGCACTTTGGGCAGCAGTGTACTCAATACTTCGCCTTCACTGTAATATCTCAATCCGCTGTGTGTAATTTGTACACAAACATGAATAAGACTTCAACTATACTTTCCATGCCTATCCATGATCTCTTTTATTTTATAGCCTTGAACAATTACTAGTAGCACACACACACACACACACACAGAGAGAGAGAGAGAGAGAGAGAGAGAGCTTTTTCTTTTTAAATACATATTGTTATGATCCAATATTGCAAGATGGCACAGTGAATGGGATAATTTCTAATAACAGTCATTAAGGTGTATCAATTTCAAATTCAACTAAACAATGAGTAATGGCAACTACTGGAGGACAGTGGTAGACCTTACAGCTACCTACATGAAAAGTAATCAATTTTAAAGATCCAACGGTAATATATCTTTTAAAACAAGTTGAAAGAAAAAAAAATTGCAGGAAAATATTTGAGGAAAACTGAAATAAAGCATTCCCAAACCTCACAGTCAAACAAACCGAATGGCAACACAACTGACGTTGCAATAACCTAAAAGAGCATATCACTGTGCTAAAGGTGCTCCCCAATGCAGCCTGACACCGTGGAGTAGTGGAATTCCAAACATTCAAAGACAGTGGACGTGGAGGTGGGATTATGAGTTTACCGAAAGACTCCACTGCAGTTTACTAGAAAATAAATAAACCTGTTGCATATTTCCCAGTGTTTGTTTTAATGAATCCTCTCTAAATCCAAAGAGATACTTAAAGAACAGCTCAGAGTATTCATTGATAATAGATCCTATTTTAAATTATATTCTCATATGTTATAAACTGTCTGCATTTTCTAAATAATTCCAAAAACATCTTTTCAAAGCCACACTAAACAGAAAGCTTGTTCATAAAAGTTGTAAAGTCTCTACCGACAAATAGTCCTAAAATCAAGTTTAGATTCCTGCAACGTTTTAAGGAAATCAGGGTTTAAAATCAGACACATCTGCAATTTGGCTCCTTAGTCTAACTTGTGACTAGTATAAGACATCTGGAAAAACCTATTTGTCTGTTTTTAATAGCAGATAACCTTAAAGACAGCCACTATGTGGCAGGCACCATCCTGTATTGCATTAAGACCACTTCTAGGATCTTAGTTCACTAGTGAAAAGCTATGTGACCTGTGTCTCATTTCTGAACCTTTCTTTAATAGTCCTGTCATTTACACTGGCTCACTTTATGCCAGGTAGTTGCAGCAAATGGTATACATTTTTTAAATAAATGGTATATCTTATTATATGACATATAACTTCCTTAGCATATTAATGCATCCTCATTGCCCAATAATGTTATGAGACTATTATCTTCATTTAAATGCAGGAAAGGTTAAGTAAGTTATTCAAAGTCTCAAAGACTAGTACATAATTGGTGTCCTTTTAATTTATAAATGATATATACCTTTAAATTGTGTATTTTCATAGGAAATCCAAGAAGGGACAAAATGGAACAAATCAAATTCTTAATAAATACATACAAACTAAAAGATCACTCAGATCAGATTATTACCAGGTAACTCTCAGAGCAAAAATTAAATTGTAATATTCTGATCGCCTGAAGACATACTACTACTACTACAAAAAAAAAAAAAAAAGAAATAGAAAAGTTTAGGAACATCTTAGGAACACGATTGCTGAATTATGTTGCACCACAACTACAAATTTGTCCTTATTTTAGAAAGTAGAAGCTACCAGTGATTTTATATTATCAATTAAAACTCCATCATTTATATATGCTTTCTATTCCATTTGCCAACAATTTCTACTAAATGAAAAAGGAGCAATTTGAACTGATGTGTTAGACGAGAGAATGAGTCAGGGTTTCGAAAAAAAATAAAACTTAAACAGCTTTCTCTTTATAAGGTTTTGCATAACAGAGACTTTAGACTTCCATAAATACTCAGTTCTGTGTACAATAAAATATTTGTGAGCAACATAATAACCAGCAATGTTCCAAATGGCATCCATACATTAACTGCCAAAAGAGGCTACGGAACAATTTTTGAAAGGGAAAAAAGAGCCCTCTGGACCTAGTGTAGTACGCAAGCTCAAAGGAAACGAATAGCCTAATTATATAGCCATGAAAGAAGCCAACAGATTTCAGTGATTGGGAAAAGGAGCTTGACAAAATCTAGGGATATTAGTCAGATCCTTAAATTATTTTATTTCTCTGTATGTTCTGAATTGTCAGCAGTATAAAATGAAGAGAAAAGCACCTCCAGAAGGTTTGTTGTGCTTTATAGCCCCATATTCATAACAACTGTGCCCATTCTTCATGGTGTTGTTAAAAGGCAGAACCAATCTGCTGCCGGATGACTGTCTTTGGCCCCGCAGAAACTTTCATTTTATGCGATAAAGACAAACACACACAATCTGAATGTGTTCTCACTGGGGAGGGAAGAAAGGATGAGAGACCCCTTTCATGTCATGCACTTGATAAATTATTCCTAAGATGCATATTTTTTTTTCTGCTCGGGCCTGTCCAAAGGCAGAGTTCCATTGTGGCTTTCCAAAATGCAATCCTTTGTAAGTAATTTCAATGGCCCTTAATAGAATCCTCTGAATCACATTATATATTCAAAAATATGATCACCCTAATACATATCTTTTATGTTTGCTCTCAAAATTGTGAGAGGTACTTCTGTTTTATCCAAGTGAAGCCTTTAGGCAGTTATTTGTGGTCACTTGCTGCTTAAAATGTAGTTCATTTAATGCTATTGCACATTTAGTTACTTGATACGCTTTTAATTCATATATTTCATACCATCGAAATGCTTTTAAAAAATATGTTCTGAGTAGAGGGGAAAAAAGTATATGCATATTCTTTTATTTTAAAATGAGGAATTTTTTTAAGCATTAAAAAAATAGTGGGGCTCCAAGTCAAGACTCCAAGATCAAGAGTTGCATGCTTTACAGACTGAGCCAGCCAGGCATCCCTAAATGAAGAATTATTTTTAATTCTGGTGCCATGTGACATAGCCATCAACAATTCTGAAGCTTTCTTCTTTCCTTCATTGTCTCCATTAGACCCACGGGGAGTACAATGGCTTAGGTCACAACATGAAACATCATGCTAATTAAACTGCTAATTAATTGGTATAAGCAATATATCACATGAAATAGATTGCTGTATTACACCGTTTTAACTTTTGTGCCATTTCAACTTGGTAACCACTAATTTAGCATCCTTTAATCATGTTCTTTAATCCAAATGTTAATCTCAGATGACAAGAGCACGTGATTATTAGGGAGGTCTTGGTACAAGATATGTGTTGCATTTCTTCCTGGTATTGAAAATGGTTTCTTGAAAGGTAAAAAGATCTTATGTTTACAGATCCTTGATATGCATTTGAATATAACCTCTCTAAAAGTAGGACTAATTGGAAGTCATCCTCATAAACATTTTCACAAACTTCTCCATGTGAATAGTAAGGCATTTATGTGACGAGCCATCATAGAATTCTGATTTAAAAGGCTCATGGGAAAAATTGTTTCCTTAACGCTATTGGTGTCTTTCTTAACACGGATTTTTTGTTTTTCAATTACATGACTTTAACAATCAAGTTTCAATTTGGGATTCAAGACAGGGCAGATTTTTGCGTAATAAATATGCAGGGACTTTAAAAAGTCAACCAGCATAAAGTTAAAATGCACTATATCCGCTTGAAATGTATTATCAGGAGGCAGCCAGTTTCTGATCTTTCTAGAATGCATATAGGAAATATCTGCTGCTTTCATGAGCCTGACACATAAGAGGGGAAAAAAGAATCCTTCCAGACCAGCCTTTTAACAGCTAGACACAGAGAGAGGAAGAAAGATGAGAGACCTGGGTCCCCCTCATGAGCTACTGAGACAGCAGAATTTCCACTGACACTGTTGGGCAGTAGCAATTAGAAAACGGGCTGAGCTGGACCTGCTCTCAAAACTCCAGTCTCTTAAAACAGGACATGTTCATTTCCCACCCAACATCTAGGGATACAATCCAGGAAGGTATTTATTTGTAATTACATTAATCTTAACTCCTCCTTACAAATGCACAGAAAGAAGCATGAGGTAGGTTACTATGGCGGTATTAACATCCATAAAACTATAGAGTAGCCCGCCCTTTCATGAAAAAGGTAAAATCATTGAAGTATATACCCTAGGAAAAATCTGTAGTTGGCTTTGTCTCTTTTCAGTTGCTCAGTTCCTAAGTTGTGAAATAAAAATACAACTTCCTCATGTTTTCACAAGCAACGCTGTGTGTGCCCAAGAACCCAGAGCTGTCTCTGAGGTCTAGATTTTTCCTGTCACAATTGGTATTCGATGCATTTTATCCAAAATGCAGTTTCAGATGGGCAAAACAGCATTTCCAATGGTAGTTTATTTGTTTTATCCTCTCCCGTATGCTTAGTTACCCAATTACAATGTTTAAAATGAAAGCCACTGACTTTCCAAGTGTTAAATATTATCCAGTTCAAAGTAGCCAGTGTTTATTTGGTTTATATTCCACACATTCGAATCCCATCTTTATTATTTATTACAAAGCACATTTTCTGCTTAACAGAGGACTTTGAAAATAAAGCTCTCATCATATTTAATAGATACTTATTAAACATTTGCAAAGAATAACAGCCACTTATTTATGGATTGGGTATCAAAATCAACATCATTCTTAGTTCTTAGGATAATCTGACAAATACTTTATCATTCTTAAGTTTCATAATTTTTAAGCTACTAATAATTGGGGAAAATTATACTCCCTTATGATTATAGATAAAGTGATCCTTCAAAAATTGTTCTTTGACCTTTTAGCAACTTTCAACATTCGATTGTGACAGGTTTGATTTCAGTTTTCACAGCTTCCTTTCACTTGTCTATGCTTGAAAAAAAAAAAAAATTACAGCTCAGAGAGCTCTAAGATTTGAATTGTAGCAGACCAGTAACTGATGAACGCCCCTGGAGAACCCATAGCTGCACAATTTTGCTGAGCTTCACGCCATAGTATATGAAGTATGTCGAGGGCTTGGCGCTGCTTTTCTGTGAGGTGCCTTTTCTTTCATTAGTGACAGTGATATTCAGTTTATTTTAGCCCCTGAACATCTCAGTCAGGAACAACTACACTCTATTCGTATGTTAATTATAGGGCAACAACAAGGAAATTAACAATTGCCAGCATTTATTGAGTTCTTGTCATGCCATAGTCACATTACCTGGCTAATTCTCATTTAATAATCACAATCAATGTATGATGTAGATACTGTTATTCCCTTTATATTACATCTGAAGAAATGGAGGCAGAGAGGAGTAATTTGTTCAAAGGCCACTCAGTTTGCAAAGTGTCTGAATCATGGTTCAAATCCAGGCAACCTGGATTGCAGACACTGCACTCTTAGCCACTATCATAGTCCTTCACGTAGCACATGGCATTGTAATAATTAGCCTGTGTGGCTGGAATTCCCATTAGACCGTGAGCTCCTCTTGTTCAAAGAATGCAGTTGTTATTGGCCTCGGTCCACGGCAGGCTTCCTTTTCAAATAATGTTTGATGCAAATAGGTAGTAACATATTTTAAGCCTGCAAAGCAAGTGAGTTAGAAAAGAATTTCTTCTTCCCTGAAACCAGTATTTGAAACCAACTTTCTATCACAGATTCCATCCCGTGTGCAGTACTTCTATGTGCTAGAACTTCGGAATGCCTTTCACATCCAAGCCATGCATGGTTAACAGGGGCGTGATCTAAAGAACCAAAAAATCCACCTCTGTACCGTGAAATAATTCCAGAGCCTAACTTGTACCCCCATCTTTTACGGTGTCTGGCCTGAAAGCTCCGTGATGCACCTGCCAAGTGGAGCCTCTGCAACCAGAGTGGCAGGCCTGGGAGCCCAGTTCTACCTCCTGCTGATTCTGTATCTTTGCAAATCTACCCAAACTCCCTGTGCCTAATTTCCCTCATCTGTGAAATGGATGGTATGACAATAACGATACCTGCTTCATGAGGCTGATATGAATATTAAGTAGAGCAATTAATATATTATCTGCATAGAGTCAACACTTGGTAACATAAATCGGGTGAAACAGGTGAAGGGAATTAAGAGTTCACTTATCTTGATGAGCACCGACTAATATATGGAACTGTCGAAGCGTTATTTTGTACACTTGAAATGAATATAACTGGTTTTTTTTAACTCCATTAGAATTAAAACCAAACATTAAAAAATAATTTAAAACTACGTCATCAAAGCAATATTAACATCGGTTCAACCAATTAATATTTATCAAAACCAGGAAGTGGAATAGTAGCATACCAAAAAAATAATAGCCAGAACAAAACAAAAAGCGAGCCTTTTAATCCTCAATAATATTTTTGAAAGCTTTTGTTATGTTTCAGTGAAATTTTTATTTATGTGAGTCCAATCTGATGATGGATTCTGAACATAACTTTCAGATGGCAGTCATTCACAGTTGCTCCACGCGTCTCTTGAGAACCACTTTCTTTCTTTATGCCTTTTTTTGTCTCTTTGATGGGAACAGTCAAAGGCAAGAGTAAACGTTTTATTTAAAGAGAGTGGGTCATGGGAGATGCTTGGTAGGTAGTCTCCCATCTAAATTTCTAATCTCGTATAACAAAGAATAAACTGGCAAAGTTAGATTTTATTACCTAAATCTGTTCCAAAAAGACCAGAAGGTTCATCAAAATGAAAAAAAAAAAAAAATGTTCAGTGTGACCAGTTCTTTACATAAGGATTCCTGAAGTTCATCCATGCCACCTTTGTGATTTTGAAAGTGACACCATCTTGCAAGTACGGATGTGCCCTCCTCCCCAAAACTGACATAGTGTATATGCTCTCATTTTGCTTCATACTGTTCCTCTGACCTTTCCCAGTTGGAGTAGCAGTGGGAAACTGAAATAAAAGCACTGTTTTTCTGCGTGAGGCACTTTGTGACTAAACATTAATCCTGAAATTATAACAGTTGCAAGACTCCTCTGCCTGTTGCTTCCCCCAAGCAGAGGACTATAGGATGAAAGGGCCCACAGCAGTAAATATCAGGGGCTAGGGTTTCCTTCTCTCCTGAACCCAACCAGGCAGATCCAAGTCCAGAATGCCTTTGAAGTCAAAGAGAGCTTCATGTGCTGATCAATCCTTGGGGGGTAAAGAGCAAGAAAAACTGGTTCTGGCACTTTAACAATCTGCCAGGGAAGGCATTCAACTCAGTGCAGAACAAAAAAGGATTTTCTCTGTTACAAATTGAGTGATTTTGTACTTGGGTGCCTCTTGGTTCAATTAGCTTAGAGATACCTATTGATCCCAGTACATGATTATTTATACTTCAGTACATATTTCCATTAAGTCAAACTAAGGATGAACAGTAACAACTGTAAATTAGTATCCTCCCTTGCTCTAAAGGCACACGTTCAGCTTTAGGTCACTTGGAGTGGAAAACAGCATGCCATTCCCTTAATACTAATGATCACTATTGAGTATTAATATGATCCGTATTAAGTGTCGCCCTGTAATGTTTCCAAGCGATCAAAACCTTAGGAGTTTAGAATGAAAATGATCTAAAAATTGACAGCACAGTCCAAATCCATCCTCTATAGATAAGAAATCCGAGCAACCAAAAAAAAAATAATAATAATAAAATAAAATTAAAATAAAAAAATAAAAAAAAATTCTTCATCAGATCTGGTTGTTTAGTGGTAGAGCAAAATTTGACATCAAAACTCGTGAGTCAGTCAATTCAGGGTACTTTTCTTCTCACACCCTTGAAATCATCTCGGTCAAACCTTTTAATCTAAAGTGGCTAAACTCTTCACTCTCAATATTGAAGATGAGGCGACTCTATGCCAAAACCCAGCAACATGAGCCTATTTTATGTCACACTATGTTTTAAGAGAGTATTAAAACAGGAAATATAGTCATCTTATAAAGCAGGATTTTTTTATTATTTTGGTCACAGAAAAATATTCAATACCATAGAATTATACAGTTTATAGACTTATATTTTATTATAATAGCATAAATAAAGACAAAAATCCCTGTAACAGTATAGATAGGGTATCAACTTCAGGTGATTGTCACATAGAAAGAAGAGGTAAAAATTTCTACTATAAAGTTAATCAGCAAGATAAAGAAAAATGAATACAAATACCGGGGAACAATAGTTCCAAAATTATTATGGCACATGGTGACTACAAAAAAATATGTAAATCTGTTTTAAATATTTACTGTCTTACCTATGTTAATATATGATTACTTGTTATTAATTTAGATTGAGGAAAAGTGAAAAAACTATAACCTATAGGTAGGTTAAAAAGTTAGAGTTAAAAAACAAATATTTCCCAAATCTCTTCTGTAAGAGCATCCATGATGCACATCCACTGTCACTGAGGGAAGCAGCCCAAAGGAGTATCACGGACTTTCCAACTGTCTTCAAGCTGATTTCACAGGACCCTACTCTCATTATTTTCAGACATTGGAACTGTATTAATTTAAATGGCTCGGTGGTCATAAATATTATACTTAATTGGAGAGCCTTTGCAGTAGCCATTCTAGGTCAGAATGGCTTCATTTGTGAATAACTATCTTTAATAATGATACCACATATGAAATGGCTTAAGACAGTTTACTCTACCTCTTTACATTCTAGGTAACAAACCAAAGTGCAAGTGTCAACCGTTAAATTTTACCTCCTTCCACTGACATATGCATACACACAAATGCATCCACATACATTCACACTCATACAAAAATTAGACTTTCTACAGTATCTTCAGTTGAGCAAGTAGCTACAATGCAAAGAGGTACTTCCTGCATGCAATTCATCCTTAACAAAACACAAAAGCCCTTCCCTGCATACGGGAATGCATAGGACCGCGGATTTTAAAGGCCAGTTTCCTATTGATATCATGGCCATACATTCCTTGAACGTGTACGTGGTTTACCCTAAATTCAAGCAGAAATTGTGTAAAATGTCTGTGAGATATATTGTGATCTATCCTCTGCATTTACACCATAATAAATTATATTTCAGCAAGTATCAGAACGACCTAAATTTTATCTTCTTTCCTGTCCACTAGTTTCTACTTTCCCTGACTGGCAGTAGTATTTTTCCTTAACGCCTTATTAAATAGCATTGAACAGTCTAATTTTCCCGGAATTCAGTCCTGAGGTATACATTTCCATTTTCTTTGTTGATCTAGCACAGGCTCAGGTGATTTCTACATAATGCATCCAATTAGTTCAAGCAAGGCAAATGAAATCACATCTATACTAATCTCCACATTATTAACTATAAACAGTAACAGGATACGTCTCCACTCTTAGCTTGAGTCCATTCAAGTGCAAACTGAAGGAAGAGGATTTCCTGTTCTTCTTTTCACACTCCTGAGTATGATGATATTTGATTCTGCTTCTCCACAGTAATTGATAAGATTGCAAAACCTCTCTCACATCCCTCCTTTATTCCATATTGAGAGCTTGTTTTTTTTTTCAGTTTGTTTGCCAAGTATAGTTTGATTCCTTTGTGCAGAGATTTTAAGTCCATTTTTGTTTCCTTCAAAATCAGAGCTTCATTTTAATCAGATAGTGGTCCTGCCCCTTGGGAATCGATTTGTTTTTACACAAGACAATTCAGGTCTATTAGGATCCAACACACTGAGTTGGAACATTACATGTATTTCACTTACGAGCATATACATTCATTTTACACGATTCCTCAATGTGGCCAGGGGGGGTTCGTGGTCTGCACTGTATCCACCTATAAAAAATACAAAAATATATGTCTGCTTTACAGGGATGTGAGTAGGGTTTTGCGAGCCTAGTTCCAAAGCTTGGGTGCACATCTTGGCTGACAGTATTCACTCCTTCTTTAAGATGTATCTGCAATGGCCATCACCTCTGAGACGTCATAGAGACAGAACAGTTCCCTAGAATTAACCACCCTGGGGCATCTAAATCAACACTGCTGGCTAATCTCAGGGATGCTATCTCTGACAAGAGATATTTGCATGGTAAAAGAAACATTGAATTAATTGTGTTTTCAGGTTTCAAGCCTTTCAAGGCTATGAAAATGTCACCAGAAGAGGGGTGGAGGGCTAGTGAGGGTTGCTGGCTTTGTTTACACTACAAATAAAAGAAAAATGAAATGGTAATATCGTTGTCACAGCTTTTACAATTTGCAAGTCCTTAAGATCTCTGGGATGTGCTCTTGATCTGAGTGTTCACGCTCTTCAAAGTAGCTCTCTTGTCTCCAAACACAATCTTTAGATAGCTCAGGGTCTCTTTACAGAGATCTGAGCAATTTGCATGCTATCAACAAATGGTCTGCTGATATCCGGGCAAGGATGGGTTAGTCTCCCCTTCAAAGTCCTGACCCTAAAAGGACAATGTTTTCCAACTTTGTATCTAGCTGCACAAATAAAAGTGATGGCAACATTCTTTCAAAATATTTTGGTGCTTGTGTGAGTTTTAAATAGTGTTAAATATTTCTCTGAATTTGACCGTTAGGCTGATTTCTGCTCTCAGCTCCAAAAGGTACACAGAGTATTGTCTTCTAGTTTGATGGTACATTTCATGTTAGTAAAATCTCTACTAAGTTTGAATATTGCCTAAATTGATAATAAATCACTTACATAGAATAAAAATGCTACTGTCCACTACTAAAAGTATATACCTTTAAGAATTAAAATCAGTAAAGAGAAATATTCCACCTAATTTCCAATGTAATAATGCATCAGGACACAGGAATCAAAGTTAGAAAAGAAGTAAATGATCTATTTCAATAATAATGGACCAATTCACTTTTGAAAAAAAAATGGTGTAAAAAAAGCCAAACAGGTGATGTCTAATCTTGAAATAAATTGTTCAGATACAATTCAATAAATTGTATCAGAAAATATTTAAACATTGCTCTAATTGCTGATTATCAATATTAGCTGTATAAATTTAAGCAGCTTTAAAATGTGTTAATTTTTAAAATTAATTTTTATCTTTTCCTAGAAATGAAAAAAAATGTTTTTTTCTTTCTGTAGCAGCTCTAAAAGCTAACATCACTTGGGATGCTCTGGCCAACTACACAAGCAGCACATGTTTACCAAGGCACACTGATAAGTGAATCTTCATAATTTAAGTTATAAGTTTAAGATAAACATAGTTTATCTTATTTTACACAAGCGATATGATTGCATGTTTCATTTCAGAACTGCCTATAAAAAGTGAAAGTTTAATATCTGAAAGTTTCAGATATTGTTTTTTATTCCCAAACCAACCACAATGATGTAGCCATAATGCATGCCAAGACTACATTAGACCTTCTTGTGATGTACTTTTACTGTTTGTGATGTTTTGGGATAGCATTTATCAAATATTTCACTACTTTCATGAAGTCCCTCATTTAATTCTCGCATCCTATTCAAGGCTACGATGGGCTCCCTGAAGGCAAATGTCATGTCCATTCTGTTTATCGCTACATTCTCAGTGTTGGCACATGGTTGGCCCTCAGTGAAAATTGATTTAATGAATGAATGCATGTTTGAGAATAGCTAATTAAGGAAATCATATTGTCACATCGTAGTATCGCATTATCTAATTTTAATATTTTGAAGTCATGTGGTTATCATTGCCTTTCTATTATTTGTCATATGATTATGGAACAGATCTTTCTTGAATTGCAGCCAATGCTCTTTATTTTACTAGCATATTAATTTTCCCATTTTTTCTTCTATAATTCTGTCTTAAACTGTTTATCCACCTAAAATTTCTAAAATTTCACTACCTTCTCTTTTCAGTCTTTCCCATATTCTTTTCTTTTCTCCAAGGAAATATACTACATAAAATTGCTCACAAGGTTTTTAGTAAGTGAATATACGAGTAAAACAATTAAGACAGACACTGGAAATCAGAAGTATCAAAGTGTTTTGTTTTCTGTTTTCAAGACCTGACACACTTTTAACTTAAAAGCACACCCAAGAAATAGAATGCACTGAAGTAATAAAGTCACCATAGAGCCGTGCAGCCTAATGAAATTCTTATATTAATATGTCATTGAGGAATAATATTTCATAAGTTTCATTTCATAAATTAACTATGTAGGGGCAGGTTTCGTGTTCTTGTCGTTTTAAGCTTTGATGCACTGAACAAATGCATCGGTGCACTAATATTCACCTGTCACTGAAGCCAAGAAAAATGGATTCTTTCCTTACCATTAAAGATTAATGTTTAAAAGCAAAGGTGCATACTTCAGATCACTTATTGAGTTCGTGGAGAACTACTTAAGAATCAGCATTCTGAAAACTGTCAATGGTGAGGGTCAGAGTAGAAATGGATGTTACCTGGATGTATTTGTTTTGATTTGAATCAGCTAATTAAAATGGCCCTGGAAGCGATTTTCAGATCCCTGCCACTGAGGAGAGAGGCTCTAGTAAATCCGACCAAACCAACCTTTCAGTCAGGTCCAATTCAGATGAAGTTGCATAGACATAGCCTGTGTCTCTGCTTCTCAGCCTTGCTCCTCAATTTGTTCTATTACCCAGGCAACAAGTCTGCAAGTCTGTCTGTCTCTCTCTCTCTCTCTCAAACACACACACACACACACACACACACACACACACACACACACAGAGCAAGATGAAATCAAGTCATTCCGGAATATGTTCTACAAGGCCATCCTTATATCTCGCTCAGTTTCCATTTCCCGACCAAAAAACACTGAAATAAGCTGGGAATTTAATTAATGAAATTTATCGGTAAAAAGGCAACTTATCAAAGCTATGTTCTTCTTTTTCACACTTCCCAACAAGGGGTGACTAGTGTGCTAGGAAAAGGAAACTGAATTATGCAGAGAATAAGAATAAGGTTCAGATTTAGGTTCAAGAGTACTCTCAACCCTCATATATAGGAACAGACAGACATGCCCTTATTATTAAAAAAAAACAAGCATTTCAAAACCATAAGGAAATACATATTTTGAAAGGAATATATGTCAAATCTGGAGAAAAGAGAAAGGTATCATATGAAGAGCAGAGTCTATACCATGGCATAGAAAGCCGACTGATGGTAGTTTCTGTAATCCAGGAATAGGAAGTTGATACTCATATTTCAGGGCATCAATGTATATCATAGTAGTTGAATTGGGGCACAGCCACTTAACAGCACTGAAAGTTTTTCTTCTACTTTTTTAAAATATTAGAAAATAATTTGATACAGAAAATGGGACATAACAGAAACATGGGTTTTGATGAGTGTGGAGGACTATGGGAAGGAAAATTCTGGACAGTATTTTTGCCTTTTACTTCCTTTTGATTTTTATAAGTGATATACCTAAACCATAAGTTATAATAATTATTAGTTACTGCAACACCTATAGGGACGTTTATTTCCAGATTGCACTTAACTAATTTTACTTCGCAAAGTACATGTGAAGTAGAAATTGTAATTTTGTACATAGGAGGGAATTGAAGTTCAGAGAGCTTAATCTTCTTACAGAAAATCACACAGATAAGAATCAGGGCTCTAAACCAAGACTTTTGGTGCCTAATCAAATATTTTTTTCCGTATATTATGTTTTCTCATAATTATTTTTTATCCGACTTTGAATCTTTTAACAATACACAAGCTAAGTTACAAGTGCAAATGTCTCCAGTTTCGCCATGGTGTAAGGAATGATAAGCAAACTTATGTAAGCTTCCTAAACTATGTATTTATCATACTCAGGATTCTATCATAATTGTTTAAATTTATGAACACGCAAGAAACCACTTAAACATACGCAAGAGTTATCTAAATTGCCAAAAAAAAAAATTGAAAAAGACAAACAAGACAAATTCTATCCAACCAAAGGAAAGCCTATCCCCATTTACATGTGAGAACACACACACACACACACACACAGGCCATTCACTAGCCCTGTTGGAACAACATGCTTAAGAACAGAAGCCTCTTCTACTGTGAGTCCACCACTGAACTGGCCATGGAAGGAAAGGGGATAGTTACTTTCGTATCAATTCTTCATCTATGCACTTTGCCCTGACTTCAGAAAATGGATGATTTGGGTCCTAACAAAAGAATGCCTTAGGTTGGACAGCCAAGAAATCAATATTTATTGACTGACTGCCTGTGAGAATCCTAGAATCTCAGAGTTAGGAAGAATGCCAGGGGTTACAGAGCCCAATCATGTAAGAGGCAGTATGGAAGATGTGGAAAGAAATCCAAAGCAACAACCAGCACAGTCTTGATTCTGAGGCATTTTTTTTTAATTGAAGAGACATACAAACACATACATAAAAAGATTACTAGCAGTGGGAGGAAGAGAGAAGAGCCAAGGAGGTAAAACTGTGAGAGCTCCGAAGAGTGAGAGGGGACAGTGGTGAGGGCAGTAGGCAGAGTGCTCATTGACTGACTGAACCTAAACTTGGCCTGTCAGGAAGGGTTAGCTTAATGCCTACACAAGTGAGGGAAACTGGTCAAGAAGAGGTGGAGCTGTGAGGCAGATACCCGTGAAGTCAGGAGAGAGTGAGCAGATTCCTCTGCCTCAACCCTGGAGATTTCCAGAATTCCACCCAACTCCATTGTAAGGTATTTTCTCTACTTTCTTAAGTCTTCATGTAATGAAGAACCAGTTTGGTAACTACAAAAACAAATGACAAAACTCTCTAACAACCTAAATTAGAAACACACAAACAACCTAAATTAGAAACACACAAACAAAAAAAAATCATAAGGAAGAGAAAACACATTTGCAGTGCTGTACGGCAAAAACATGAATGTAAGTGGACCCACACAGTTTAAACCTATGCTGTTCAAGGGTCACCTGTATTAACATCGAAAAAAAAAATAGAACATACACCTGTTTTATATATATACATTAATTGTCTTTTGGGGGTGGAGTTGATAACAGATTTCTACATTCTAAGATACACATTTCTCTACTTAAATTGTTTTAACAACTGCGTATTACTTCAGTATTCAGGAAAAAAAAAAGTTAAAAAAATAAAAATAAACAAAAAATAAGTAAATAGGTAAGTAAATAGAAATTCAGATCCCTGCTATGAGTTGTAAAGAATCTTGGAGAGGAAAAGTAAATGTATATTGTCTGCAAAGAGGTCTTCTTTATAAAAGCCTCCTGCTGGCATTTTAGAAATAGTTATGTCATCTGAGAAAAGGATGAAGACTATGCTTGACTTTACCCACTAAAGAAAAAGATAATTCGGGTAGTTTTTAAAAACTTTTATTTATCTATTTTAGGGAGTGACAGAGAGTGTGTAAGAGAGGGGAGGGAGGAGCAGGGGGGCAGGGACAGGGAGGGGGAAATAATCTCAAACCGACTCCCCACTGAGCACAGACCTCCCAATGCAGGACTCAATCTCATGACCCTGAGATAATAACCTGAGCCAAAACCAAGAGGTGGATGCTTAACCAACTGAGCCACGCAGGCGCCCCTAAAGCAGTAAGTTTTACCAGAATAATTAAATGTCTGACTGTAAATGCAAATTAACTGTATTAAAATATAAATAATTTACATATTCCAAACTTTAGATGAAAGGTCCACTCACAGAAGCAAATGTAAAAAGGAAATAAAATCCTTAAGTTCATTGAAAAAAAGAGAGAAACACACAAACTAAGTTAACTGTCAAAAGCCAGAGTACGCCATTAAAACAACTATGTGTTAAAACTAGTTACGTATTTGAGGATCCCTGCTCTAGAATAGCCTATTCTTAAATGTTAAATCCTGTGTGTCTTAATTTGTTATTTTATTTTTTCTTGTTTTTCTTTTAAATAAATATTTTAAAGAAACACGTTTCCTAAACCAGGGAGCAATAGAGCTCAACACAAAAAAGACTACTAGAGAAGCAAAAACACTAAAATGGAACCCAGCTTCACAGTTCCAATTACATCTGGCCAAAATTGAGCATTAATGCATTTCCATTCTTAAAGCTCATAATAAAAATGTAAAATGATGCAAACTTAAGCCATCATCATTATCCTCTTCAGACCATAATATTGGCCACCTCTGGAAACAAGAGCAGTACTGGCTAGTGTTCATGTGCCAAAGCAATAAGCTCCCTGGACAGGGACTAGATGTTAATGAGAAGATGAAGTGAATAGCAAACTCGGCTGTTCTTAAATGCTCCTGAAATTGCAATCGTGCGCCTGAAAAATTGAGAGCTGCTTGGGGAGCCTTAAACACCCACAGAAAGGAGCAGAAAGTAGTCAAAATGTTACCAGGTGATGGATAAACTCACTAAGAGTTTGATCCACTAACAAGGAAATGAAGTAAAATGTCCAAGGAGTTAATTGAGTCTTGAAAGAGTAAATGTGAGATAGGACAAAATTACAAAATCCAGCCATCCAGTTTCCTGCTTATGGAACTTACATTGAAAGCTTAAGAATTGGCACAGTGATTATGTGGTCCTTTGGTTAATAATTGATGAATTTCTAAGTTGAATATAATTCTCTTTTAATATTGTTTGTGGTTGACCAGGTTCAAAATTTTATGCTTTCTGGTAATTAGAAATTTCTAAAAATGTTTTCATAAATACTTTTGTAAATACTAAGTAGCACTGATTTAAAAATTGATATGAGCATATAAATGTTGACTTTTAGTACACAGAAAGACATTTCATTAATAGCTAATGTACAAATATAATTGCAGAGAGAAAGAAGTCACCTGGAATCGCCTTCTACCAACTGCATTTTACCAATAATAATCCTGAGGCCCAGAAGGGTGACAAGACACATTCAGGATTATGCTGCAGGCCTAGGATTAAAAGTAAATGCCCTCACTCCCAATTCAGCAATTTATTTCCAATTAAATTATGAAAATGACAACTTAAAAAAAGGTTTTGGAATGAGATTATTTAAAGATGAAGTATCTCTAATTCCACTACATTTCAGGTGTGAAATGCAGGGAAGATGTATAAATTGCATAGACATCTTTGTAATTCTCACTACATTTGACATTAAGAATGGCAGTGGGTTCATCAAAAAGAACAAATGGCAATGAAGAGAAAGCCAACAAAATACATTAAATACCTAAACTAAATTCTTTTAATAAAAACATATCTGCATGTGCTAAATTTGCAGAATCTCTTTTTATTTTTTTAGACTCTCTTTTTATTTTGAAGGATTTGAAAATGCTTAAGAAATTAATAAAAAATTAAGCCAAACTTTTTTATGGTTTCATTTCAGATTTTGGGGGGTGTGGTCCCAATTCCCATTATACAGAACTTTTTTAATATGCCTTGTATGAAAAGGACAGTAAATCTTACCCTTTAAAATAGGTCACACGTCTTAAAGCACTTAATCAAAAAGCAATATGGTGTTTCCTAACCGAATAAAAAAAAAAAAGATTATTTGCTTCTCTTTTGCTCCTTTGTCTTATAAGTGCAGTGTGATGTATTAGTTTAATTAAAGTCTACCAAATTATCATAAGGATTTTATGTGCTGCAAATAATTGGCTTTTTGTTCCCTGCTCACTTTTTGTTAATGGAAGGAGAACACTTTTTTTTTTTTTTTATGATACTTAGTATAAGATACCAGAAAACTACAGAGAGTAAAGGCAAATGAGGTGCCTAATGAAGTGACCTTTGTCATCTTGGACATGAAATAAAATTAAGCCTGCACTAATGCAATGAAAATATGTCAATGTTTCCAAAGAGTTAAGAGGATAGGTAATATTATGGCACAGAGCCAAACCATACTAAGAATCCTACGATATATAAAAATGACAATCCCATTAATATCAAAAGCTGATAGGCCCTAAAATGAAGTAAAATGTATAAATAGATCATGTTACAAGTTTTTTTAGTATAAAGCATAACGAATCAATCTTTTTTATGGGACAGATTTAGGTGATAATCCAGATAAAGTATACTACTAAGTATCTCTTTGATAAGAGACAAATTAAGGACACAATGAAAAGAGAATTAATAAATGTATCATATTAAATGGAAGTTGTTTCAGGAAGTAACAGATTAACATAACCCTTCTTGCCAAAAGTGAGCTGGAACAAATAATAATTAAAATATGCATTCATTTGCAAGACATAACCACCTCCAACATAGTATAACAAAAACAGAATAACCTGTGAACATGAAATCAATTAACTAATTTTAGAATCTAAAGATGGAAATTACCAGGATTTTCTTACAGTATAATTCCTAAAGTATATTATAGAATATGTATAGGACATAGGTGATAATGAGCAGTGCTTCTTTTGCTAAAAATAATTTAAAAATGTGATCATTATTAATTATGACTATCCTAAAATGAATATAATCTATATATTACAAACTTCTGGAAAATTGAACTTAAGTTACTGAATTGCATTGTTTTAAAAATTTCTGCTTCTATTCTTGGACTCACAACATTAAAAGTTTTTAATTACTAATAATAACTAACATTCTATTGCATGTTTATGAGATCTCAGGCTAACTGACACGGTCCTAGGAAGTAGATACCATCATTAACCCCATTTAACAATGAAGGGATTCAGGAACTGAGAAATTAACTTGTTCCAAATTACAGATCTAAAAAAAAATGGCAGCATTGAAATTTTGAGCCAAGAAGTTTCAACCTGGTATCTTGCTCTTAACTAGACTGCACTCCATTGTCTCTCCAATTAGTGATGACTTTGTTCTTAAAGCAGGCTTTGTCAAACTTGCTTTACTTTTTCAAATACTCCGAACAGCATTTTTTTTTTAGGTAGAGAATATTGTCAAATTTTTACTATATCCATAAAAAGTTCAGTATCTAATCTCAGGTTTATTAAAACTCCCTCTCACTTGCTCTCTCTCTTAATCACACACACACACACACACCACAACAAAATAATAATTAGATTATTACATTTCTGAAGAGCCCCCAATATGTGTAATGCTATACTCAGTGTTGAGACTATGTTTTGCTCTCTTATTAAAGGCAGATCTTATGAAATCTCATTGATCGTCAAAGGTGCCAAACTAATCATTAGGCCGAGAAAATGATAGTCTTCCCAACCCATGATACATTCTTTTGAAGAGAATTCTCATTGGCTCCCTCTAAAGAAACACTCCTAGGAAGTGCTTCCTCTGTGAGTGCACATGTATGTTGTGAACAGATACACTTGATTTACTCCATTTGTTTTAAGCCAAAGAGTGAAAGGGAATCTTTGACAAAACTGTCATCTTTAAAACACGGTGATATTTCATTTTCCCCTCTGCACTATTTAGATTGCCTGGAACTGAAATGCTTCCAGCAGCTCCTATGTCCAATTTTTCAAAGCTGTCACTTCCTAGCAAATCTGCTTAAGCAAAATACTTATGTTGTTAGAAAACAGAACAAACATACATTATAAAATACATTCTATTCTTTTTTGCAGGTCAAAGTCTCATTCAAGAATGGGAACTTGGAAGAACATGTGGAAATAAATTAAAAGATGACTATGATGGATTGGCTTAAGTCAATGAATCTGGTGCACTTCCTATTAGTTTCCAGAGATACACTTGGACTTAGCTCAGTCGAGTTTTCCACACAATAATCTTATAATCAAAATGTTATTTTCATTGCATTCACTAAAGGTCATTAAATTGAAAAAGAACAAATTCAGAGGAAAATGGGACATTGAAAGATGACCATGGATACTCTTCCTCAATTCATGTCTGTAGCAGCTATTATAATATACTTGCCAACATTCTCTGTCCCAGGGGGTAACAGAAAATCACCAAGCATTGCACTTGGAGACCTCTAGCTTTTCTGAGTTGTGAGCATGAACCCTACAATACCTAAGTGAAAACACAGCATAGACAAAATGCAAAATAATGATTCCAAAAATGGTTTAAAAGACAAGAAAACTTCAGTTATTACTAAGCAACTTCCAATATGTGAGAAGAAACATGTGTTTAAAAGATTCAGTCATATTGACCTCAAATACGACTCAATATTCTTAACACAGAGTATATTTTCTGGATGCACACATACATTTTCTCAGTTGTGTATATTTAGATATGTAGCATATATATTTATCACAGGTGAACCTTTTTCCATGTGTGTATGATTACACAATTCTGGCTTAAATTTCTCTCTCCAAGTTTATGCAGTAAAAATTACCTAAGACTTTCAATTCCTTCCATTACTTTAAAAAGCTAGTCATGTCTCAGCAAAAGCCAAGACTGCTTATGGTCTACAATCTGAAACCGGTTCTCTCTTGGCACTTTAACACTAGATCTGTCACCCTTTAACACCACAAAATCAATACCCTGGAATGTCATGGTCCTCTGATGGCCCACAAAGTCAAGGCATGATCAATTTCAACTTCCTTACTAGACAGAAATAGACTTAGACAAATAAAAAAAGATTTCATTCAAGTTAAATTCAATAAAACAAAGGAATAAAGGTAGAGAGAGGCAAAGTTGTTAGAATTCAGTCCAATGCATTTACACCGAAATCTGGATCCATTTGTAAATCCAACTAAACTTCACACTCAGTCAAAAGGTACGTACCAGAAATTAAAAACAAGCTTAGAACTTGCCCTAATCCCCAGATTAAGAAACGCTATTAATTAATTTTACGTGCGTACGTGTGTCTCTGTTTCCTTCATTGCATTAGTTAATCACCAGCAGGGAAAGGATGGTTTCTGACTTCTTTATTGTGTATCCCTAGAAAATAGGATAACTGTTGGCTTCACAGCCCAGAATGAGCAGGAACCTTGTCTTTCTTGTTCTAAACTATGTATCATGTACCTGGAATGGACTATTTAGGGCTTACATAGAGTAAGCCCTTAGTATGTATTTCATTAGCATATGAAAATCAATGAATGTGTTACATGTAATCTGGTACCTAAACTCTATTGAAGGCAAAGGCTTCTTCTTTCTTGTTCACAGCTGTATCGTGGCTTCCACGGTGCCTCACACATAGCAGGTACTCAATAAGCGTTTGTTTTGAATGAATAGAGAATGCCTCTTTTACTAGTCACTTTCTAGTACTCTGTGGAATTGCAAGTATAGAATGATGATTTTGAAAGGGTTTTTTTTTTTCCGTAATATATACTTTATATATCAGTGGTTTTATCTTGCTCCTAAATTCTGACATATATAAGCACAAAGACTTATTATTTTGTAAAGCTTAGAAGAGCCAGGCCTGAGTCAGGAGACATGGAGTGTAGTTCAGGTTCACTAAGTTGCTATGGAATTTTGCCTCTCCAGACCTCCCTAGTCACATCTATAAAATGTAAAGGAGGGATATCGAGAGAACAGGATGGTCCTTGGGTACACTCTTGGGAATATGTATGTATATACCCTCTTGGGTATGTGCAGAGATACAGACTCCAAAGAAATCAATGAAAGGGGCTCCACAGGTCAGAGAAAAGCTAGAAAGCAATCTTATTAAAAAGAGTTAAAGGAAATTGGAGTTCTTCAATTGAACAAAGAAAACACTGAAAATGCCCAAGTGAAGCAAACTAGGGATGGGGGTCTTAGAGGCATGTGGTACCGAGACCCGAGTTACTATTTCCAGTCCCACTAATGCAGACAGTACAAGTTGGCTCACTCCCTTGTCTTCCTATGGTACTAAAAAGAGAAACACACTCCCATCCAGCTTTCCCTTAGAGGAAGCTGTGTGACAAAATTCTGACCAATTAAGATACAGAAAAAAGTCCATATAAAGGAAATCTCTCAGGTGATCAAGGAAAGTTTCTCCTTTTCCTTATTGTACTTCCTCCTTCTCCCCGCCTGAAACAGGGACAGAGTGGCTAGAGAGGCAGCAACCAATTTGGGAATTCAGGAGGGAAAACCAAAACCCAAGGATAGTGGGACAGGAGGACAGCAGTATCATGACTGCTCAGTAGAACTTTCTGGCTGATGACTTCCGGAATCTTATTATAAGGGAAAAGTAAGCCCCTCATTTGATTATGCTGAATGTATTACTTGCAGCTAAGTGCATTATTAAATGATATATTTGCTTAAGAAAAAAGAAAAGGATTAGAAAAGAATAAGAAAAAATTATGAAAAATATGATTGTAAGGCCCTTGATATTACTCTTAGATACCAAATACAAAGCTGTAGGTGACTTTGGTCTGATCAACTACCATGTTTCACAAAATTTTATATCACTCACGCTCTGCAGAAAGGAGGCAGCTTTTCAGCGTAAGAAGCTTTAAACCAAGAATCAGAATATATGGATTTTAATTCTGGCTATGTCACTTAATAACTCACTTAACTTTTAGCAGGAGTTCCTGCAATATGAAATGGAAGTCATAGCATTTAGTTGATAAGGAGATTGTTAGGATTAACAATACAAAGTGTGCAGAGACAACTAAGTGCTTTGCCAGTAGCCGTTTATATGAAATGACATAAGTAAAAATACTTAAGTCTGAAACACAGTAGATGCTTATATATTATTATTATCACTCTTGTTAGGATTTCACAGTGTCTGTGTATATTATCTTCTTTTCTAGAATATCTTGCCACAGAAGCAGACCCTCAGCATACCCCTTCTGCCTCATGTCTCTGGCTCATGGTCGATTGAAGTAAGAGTCAATTCTTAAACTCGGCAGAGCCAGAGTTTCTCTCTCTGGCATTTGGAATTGGTACCCAGAAAAAGTACTAGTCTTATTAGTAGATGAGGCGGGAGCATGCACATTCAGGAAGTATGGAGTTGTCAGCCATAGTTTACAATCAAGAGTAGAAAAAAATAAAACAGATATCTCCAATGCAGGGAGAGAAAGTGAATGCAGAGACATAAGAGATGCGGGGTCAGGGAAAATTTTGGAAAGCGGTGCTGGTGGAATTGAACCTCCAATTCGCTTCTGAAGATTGGGTCCCATGTATTCTTCATGGCACCATAATATATCTTGAGCTAACTTCTCCTACTGGCAATCAAGGAGTTGCTAACTAAGTCAATACATTTGTTTTGGCTTTTGGCATTGAAATGCGTTGCCAAGTCAGTTACAACAAATCTTAATCTATGAAAGCTTTATAAGGTCACACATAATTCCTTTCTGTTTCTACAATTTTATGTGAGCTCTATGATTTTGATTTCATAAAGAATTTTACTAAAAAAGACATATACGATATGAAACGGAAAGTACTTTCTGATTTACTTGTCATTCCTAATGGCTGCAATCATTAAAGAAAATATGAGATTAGTTAAAATCCTGAAGGTGCAAAGTATTGCCTTGAAATTTCTAATCCGAGTGTCTTCTTGAAAAATAAATCAAACAAAACCACACTGATATATACAATTTTCCACTTTCCTCTCCTGTGAAGAGCAAGCAGCCTGAGAAAGAAAATAGAGATTTTAGGTACCAGAAAAATGGAGCTGACCAATTTCAAAGCCCTCCTTGACTATTTCTTAAATGGTAGGATCCTCTGAGTACACCTTGGTATCCAAACTCTAGAATCAAAGTATGGGTTTTCTGAAGGTGAGCACAGCCAAACTGTTAAATGCTTTTGGATGGAGTCCCAGAATGTGAGGGCTTATGTGTATGGCCTTGTTTTGTTTTGTTGACAGTGAAGAAAAACTCTTGGGTTTCACCATAATCCTACTTTAACAATAGTCATTTTTCAGATGTAGTATTGGTCAAATATGGACAGTTTTATGTCACCAGAACAAAATCATAAATTTGTTCAAAATGAGAAGTACATATTAAATACAAAAAATGTGGGGGGGATATTTCCATCTGGTGACAATAAACAGATCAAAGAACACATATGTCCTGTTCAAGATATTTGGGTAACTTATTCTGTCAAAGAAATATTAGCTTCCGGTGGAGAGAAGTTTTATGACACGACCTTCTTGAAACAGAGAAGACCCATATTTAGTGTGTTTACACTCACTTTCAATTGTCACAGCTTAGATCTAAGCCACCTGCTCACTTTTGGGATTCAGTGGCAAAAAAGTCTAGTGATATAACAGAAATCTTGAAGCTTATACCTTGCATAGCTTCTGTAATAATCACTCTTGACGTGTATACCGATTGTTTCTCAAAGACGAATGAAAGACAAACTATCTTTGGTTTTTTTTTCCCCCTCAAATTTGGTTCGTTGCATAATTTCAGCAATATCCGATGGCATCTTGTGCTAATTATTCAATAAACCTTTTGTTCAATTTTCCGATTGTGTTCTTATGTATTTAATAGCAATTTTGACAGTCTTCTAATTTATAATGATCTGAAGCACAGATTACAGCTGTAATTATAACTTCTATGGTAGAGAAGTAGTTAGCAGGATACAGACACTCAATTAGTATTCATGGGGTGGATGACTCCATAAAGAGAGAAGAGTAGGACCCGCTGTCACTGAGCACTATATTCCCACCTGAGTTTCATATTTCTCCTCCGATTTACTTCACCCCAAACAGTTTCCATAACAAACACATTGGGTAACGAGGCTAAGACAAACAGTGCTAGGTCCTACTGTGAAGAAGCACAAAGTCATAAACCAGTCTCAAACCACAGCCCATAACTAAGGAAATCTGCCCAAATAGGTGAAAACAGTAATGATTCATTTCTTGAAAGAAAAGAGAAGCTAATGGACTATTTCAAGCAAAGACAAGTGGAACTTCGTGCATTAGCAGTATCTGTGGGATCTACTTTTAGAACAGATATTCCTTGTTTGAAAACAGCGTGAAATGGTGTTAATCTGCAAGTGGAGGAAGCCGTTTGTAGCCGTCTAATCAGAACATGGAGTAATCATATCACCCATCCTTTCATTTTTCAACTCAGATTATCTACTAAACCTGCTCCAGTGACCATTATAAGTGCACCACGCTTCATAAATTCAGTGGGTGTTTTGCAGGAACAAAACCTTCAGGAATGGACCTTTCAGGCTATATTTGCCATGCATAATCAGGAATATCGCTGCAAATGCCAATTAATAGTACAAAGCACAAATAATAAAACTTCAGCTATCAGAAAAGCCCTTTACGGACTAAAAATATCACCTAGGTAATCCACCCCTGACTCTGCAAGATGACACACCAGAATATTAACAATCAAAGCTATCCAAATAAATTCTTGCTGAAAAGTAAATGCTGCATGAGAAGTGACCTCTTGGCTGCAGAGAAATATGCAAGATCAAGGTGGAGTGGGGAAAAAAAATTGCCATTATATATTTAAGTCCTCTCATTTTGCGATGACTACGCTTCAGAAAAGCACACACGCCTTGCAACATGGTAGATTGTCACGGGTTGAGATCCTCAAAATGGGACAGCCAACATACAAAAGGACCCGAGAGGACATGAGACCGTGCATCCCAAAACTAAGAATCCAGAAATAATAATGAACAGGACGAAAGGGAAAACACACCCAATGGGGAAATTTCATTTTGAGTTGAGACCTGGGAAGGCAAGTCGGAAAGCCAAACTGAGGCTTAAGAGACAAATAGATGCGTGCCAGGCAGGCGGTGGGAAAAAAAGCCTTGAAAGAATAACAACACAGATGGGAAGGAGAGAGCTGACTTGCAGGAAACCATGCGGAGTGACAGCTCGGCGGTGTCTCCACACCTGACCTGGCAGCAGGGCCTACGGGGCCACGCCGCAGCCAAGTCAGCGGGGTCCTTGGGCAGATGTGTCAGGCCCGGAGGCCTGCGCGGGAAGTCCTGGGCCCGCAGGCCTGCAGCTCTGCAAGTGGGGCTGCGGAACCCCGTAAACATCAAAACCTGCTACTGGACTCCTCGACACTTCACTGGATGCAAATTATATTCCTATTTTGGGGGGAACGTAACAGAAAGGCAACGTCTGCCAATAGTTCCTATGAAAACATGTATTTGACCCGGATCCACGTTGCTCACGAGATCCAATTCCTTTAAATAATATCTGAGGGTGGAAATAAGCTCATTGCCAATATTAGATTCGTTTGGCTGCAAAAAAAGAAAAAAAGAAAAAAAAAGAAACCTGCATTTTTTAACACCACCTGAAACTGTCATCACCTCCTAAACATGATTTTTTTATAAATTTATTTTTTATTGGTGTTCGATTTGTCAACATATAGAATAACACCCAGTGCTCATGCCATCAAGTGCCACCTCAGTGCCCGTCACCCAGTCACCCCCACCTCCCGCCCTCCTCTCCTTCCACCACCCCTAGTTCGTTTCCCAGAGTTAGGAGTCTCTCATGTTCTGTCTCCCTTTCTGATATTTCCCACTCGTTTCTTCTCCTTTCCCCTTTATTCCCTTTCACTATTTTTTATATTCTCCAAATGAATGAGACCATATAATGTTTGTCCTTCTCCGACTGACTTATTTCACTCAGCATAATACCCTCCAGTTCCACCCACGTCGAAGCAAATGGTGGGTATTTGTCTCCTAAACATGATTTGCTCCCCTAATACTTGATTTTAGAAATTTTCGTTTAAAATGATGTTTTATTTCAATTTGTTTTCACAGCAAGTATCACGGCCCCATTGGTCCAAACTTGTGTGGCTAAACACAAGTCCCTCGAAGAGAGGTCTCTAGATGCTTTTAAAGATACATGGGAAGGAGCAGAATAACAGAAATTGAAAATCAAGTCATGGGTAGGATGGAAAAAATATATATAACCCACCAGCATCTGGCTAAATATATTCATTGGCATCGTAAAAAGCAAAATAGTGTCTGTAAAACACTTTTCTCTTACTTGAAAACTTCCTACTCTGAAACTTTCACTTAGTTACGGTATTTATTGAGCCCAATTTCCTGCTTTAGGATGACTGAATTGCAGGGAGTTAATCTCAGATTCAGGCTGAGTGGAGTCTTCTGTTCATATCTCCTCTGCAAATGGAGCTTCCCGGGGAAGCTGAAAAAGAACCAAATGTTTCACAGCTGAGGCTGTTCACCTGACCTTCTTTCGGTGACAAATTGTATTTGCTTTTCTTCAAAGGTTCCCATATTTCCGCATTTTCAGGGTTAAGCAAATAAAAGATGCAGATGTAAACATACAACTTGTGATAGCCAGTAAATTTAGTAAATGCATATCCAATTGGGGCATGAAACAATAAATTCAGAAATCAAATGAGTCAATTGCCGGCTCTTTAACCGCTCATCAGTTGATTGGTGCATGTCATGAGACTTATTATAATGGCAGCCACATATGTGCATCTACTAAGACTGACCTATCCAAAAATAAGGTAAAAATGTACTATATTTTTTTTCCATTATTCTGTTTAGTCTTTCTGACTCTATCACATTGCCAGGGTACTATTATTAGACAACCATCTCCAACATAAAGCGGAAGTAAATATCAATTTCGACTGATGAACCTAAGAAGAATGAAGGATTTGGAGATGAGTTACCCAAATTGGAAATTTGCCAGCTCCCTTAACGGTTTTAGAGTCTTCCAGCTTTAATTTTCCTTTCCGATGATGTGTCTCTCAGTAGATGGGCGATGAGAAGATTTTTCTAAGAAGTTTAATTTTCTCGAGTTTCCAGTTCAGTGTTCTAAGTTGCACGATAAATAATGAATCCTGTCTTGCTGGTAAGCTCTGATTTTGCTGTTTTACTTACATTCCAAAACCCCTTTTCACTGAGTGCCTCTGGGAGAGTAAGGGTTTCCTGGCTGTTGGCAGAGCGACTAAAGATCTGTAGCTCCAATGAAAGGAAGATTTTCATCAGAGTCTGACTTTTTACCAACAAACCTTCACAGCTCATGTTACCATCCCTTTCCCTTTTAAAAATGTACCTTGGACTTCTGCTATCAAAGGATTTCAGATGGGCTGGAATATCCAATAGACACTACCCTGTGCTGTGAAGTTACCCGTTCAGTATTTTCTCAGAGGCAAGTGTGC
The DNA here is from genome assembly GCF_018345385.1 of Vulpes lagopus. Classification (NCBI taxonomy): domain Eukaryota; kingdom Metazoa; phylum Chordata; class Mammalia; order Carnivora; family Canidae; genus Vulpes; species Vulpes lagopus. The sequence continues at coordinate 140,701,472 of NC_054827.1, forward strand.
CACTTGATAAATCATTAGCATCACTTCCTGTAGCACTGAAGTTGTCCCTAGGGGTTCCTACCAACTAAGGGCTAATCACCCGTGTTTTTATTTAGCTCTTGAGTTCCGATTAGATCATAGTTTAAAGTGGATAACTGCAGTCTGCTAATTTTTACCTGACAACATAGTGAACAAAGACTACATATTCAGAAGTATGTTTTATCTTCCCTTTGAACAAATCTATACCTTGCTATTGTATCATTAAATGTGAAACCATGCTGAGTTTAGCTGTTCAGGGGAAAGATACTAAAAAGATTTCAGGGGCCATCTGTGATTACTATGGGAATTCCTACTGGCTAGGCTATTAACAGCCCACTACTAATTTTAAAACTTGATGTGGCCTTATAAAAATGTACCAGCAGCAGGTTTATGTCAATAACAATGTATTATGGGCCAAACGCACCCAACAAAGATTTTAAAATAATTTATCGAATATTTGAGAGTATTAAACACCATCAAAAATATTAATTTCCCTCCCTCTCTCTCTCTGTGTGTTTCTCATGAAGAAATAAATAAAATATTTTTAAAAAGGTCGGGGGGGGGGCAGCCCGGGTGGCTCAGTGGTTTAGCGTCGCCTTCAGTCCAGGGCCTGATCTTGGAGACCTGGGATCGAGTCCCGCATAGGGATCCCTGCATGGAACCTGCTTCTCCCTCTGCCTGTCTCTCTCTCACTCTCTCTCCTTCTTTCTCTCTCTCTCTCTCTCTCTGTGTGTGTGTGTGTGTGTGTTTCTCATGAATAAGTAAATAAAATATTTTAAAAAATATTTCTTTCCCACTTGTAAATCCATCCTTTAAAGTCTTTTTGACAGTACATTTTTATACATATTTGTAAACTGAAATAGAATTCTACTGGTTGATTCCAAACTATTGTAATGTGAAGAGAATGTGATAAAAATGGCAATAACTGCAATACAAGTAAATCAGACGTAACATTCTAGAAAATGCCTTTTTTGCATATTTTTAAACGAATATTTATACAAAAATATGGAAGACAATTTTCTGCTTGCTCTTTCACGTGTAAATGGGTCACTGTTTTACTAGTTTACCTATATATGCATATATGTATATATATATATGTCATCTATATATATCAAATGTGTCCTCTGAGATTTTAGAGAATACAGTAATTTTACAAAAAAGACATTATTATATGATATTTATAAAAACAAGTATCTCAGTTGGGTGGATTTCAAAACATGTGTTTGCCCTCCACACACTAATGCAGTTATCATATAATTAAAATTCCAAATCATGTATTGTCATTTAGCACATCACAACTCCTGTTAGATCAAATCGTTTTGCAAGTCAATTTTTACAAAAGAAAAAGAAAATAGTAGCCAAAATTTGAATTTTAGTTGCCTATTTTAAAATTGTATAGAAATACTCTCTCAAATTTGATAGTTGTAGTATGAGATCGAACCTATAACACAGGAACATTTTATAATTAAAGGGGGTCATGAAAATTAGATTCATTTATTTTCCTACATGTAAAGGGAAAGATCCCATTGGTATGGAGTCCCCAGCTACTCTTTCTGGTGACGTCTTTTCCAAGCCCACTAGTGTCTTTTATCAGGCGTCATTTGTTTCTCTTCTCTGTCTCAAAGGAGTTGGGCTCCTCCCCATTCCCTCCCAATTATAAATATGCAGGTTAGATAATTGATCTACCCCCTTGACTCACGTACTGACTAAATGAAACAGACTATCTTCTAGTAAGCCACAAACAACAGGTGGGAGAGGAAGTGCTAATTAATCAACCTCAATATGTGAGTTCATTATTGACTCAAATCCTTGGGTACCTTTTTCAACTCTCTCACCTATTAAAACAGCCCCACCCTCTTGCCCACCTGCACACCCCATACTCTCATCAGAGAGCATGGTGCAGGGTTTTAAAATTGCATAGATTTTTCAGATAAAATACATGTGCATACACACATATATAACCGACTTTTTTTTTCCCCTTGGCAGCCTAGATTTTACCATTGGGCCCTCTGTTTTAAACAATTGTAAAGTCTAGAAAATACAATTGTGATCATAAACAAAAGCGTGCTCCTTTGGTTCATGGAGTATCTGTTCATTCCAAAGTCTCTGCTAGAACAACAGAAGCCCCTTAAAACACGTAATCAGAAAGAACAGAACCATGTACCAGACGTTCTGAAGAATACCTAAAGGTGCCAGAGGTTATGAGAACCTAAAGATAACTATCAAAATGCAAATAAATAAATAAATAAATAAATAAATAAATAAATAAATATTTCAGAGTGCTAAAAATAATAGAGAAAAATTTCCATGAGACAACTGATAGCCTCTATTTCACCCAGAAGGCTATGATTTTACATATAAAACCATCAGATGCCATTGACAAGAGGCCATTTGCTCTTCAACTTAAAATGGAAAAATGGGATTTGAATATCAAGATTGGAGGCCTTTTCAAGTTGATTATCCAATACCTCGACTTTAAGGTTATCATTCCAGATAGTCTGCAGAAATAAGATGCAGGAAAGGAGACACCTTGACTCATAAACACCACTTTACTATGCTTCTTACTTGGACTCAGGTACTTGAATCCAGTGTATCTGCAGACCACTCTTCTTTTCCTTAAGCCACCTCTTCTTAATTGCAAAAGAAATTCCCTGAGCTGATCATACATGCAAAAATACAGATGAAATAAAAAGACCAACATTAAATCTGGTCGACTGTGGCCATTTAAGTAGAATTAGGACTGCGGTCTTTGTCTCGCAAGACAATAAAAATGTGGTGAAACCTAAGGCCAGTATCTTAAGGCTGACACGTTTCACTCACACACTTCATTTCTTTCAGTTTCATATAAAGATTTAATGGTGACATTTACTTTTACATCTTTGAAAAATCTTCAGTCACCAAGTGGTTGGGAATTGTTGCATAGATACATATGTTAGAGTAAATTATAAGCTATAAACATTTTATGATACTAAATTCTTGAATAATTACTTAAAATTAGATATAAGGATAGACCATTGATGCTCATGAAAATTAAGTCTATATAGTAACATAGCCACTGAACACACATTTAACTATTTTGGGTGAAATTTTTCCAAAAGCTGTTCCATACTGACCTAAATTCTTATAGGATACACGAAGACCCCATGATCATTGTAAATCCTAACTAAACTACCTGAGTTAACTTTATCACACATCAATGATAATATGTGTGACTTTACTTTCTGGATCAGATAAAGATTCTCTCTTGGATACCATTTATTTTCTTTACATTTGAGTGTCATTTACTACTGATGTCATGATACATGTATGCATTATGAATGTCTCTTCATTTGGATTATAACTGGCTACTTTAACCAAGTTAGGAGTGGGAAAATAAGTAAGCATATTTGGTACAAGCCTGGATTCAGTAAGTAGTTTCCAAGTGAGGACTTAGAAGTGAATTACGAGATGTTTCCCAAGTACATTTGGTAGCACCTATTTTTAATTACTCGGTGCTCCTTCTTTTTTTCTTTTTTTCCGAAGATTCATTCGTATTCCAAATAGTAAAGGGTTATGTATAGTGAATTCATGTTAAAAATGTGTAAATTCACCAGAATGCAAGTAAGTATTTGTAGCAAAGCATGAAGAAACTTCGATTGCATGCAGCTAGGATGTGAACAGCATAATCTTTCTTTTTCTCTTTCCAAATGGCAGCTTAGGATATTGAGACCCTATTTCATCATTAATGAAAAGGGATTTGAGAAATACCAGGATAAAAAAACAAAACTGATCCTGAAATCCCAGGCTAACAGAGCACTCTGGGATTATACTTCCTACTTCTGACTAGACAGCTATACCCATGAGGTAACAGGGGCACTTGATGTAACACTGTGATTTACTGACTCAGTAACAAATGCAGCCTCAACATGAAGAAAGGTTTCGAAGCCTCCACATTCATGTTATAGATGGGTAGATGATTTTATATGAACAATTTAAGAAAGCCATTGATATTCGCCATTGAATTGTCTACGTAGGAGCGATCCCCATTATGAATCACATGAAAAAAAAAAAAAAGACGTGGAAGTCGAGTTTGACTTCCTCTATATTGGTATGTTTCTAAGAAATCTTACTCATCTGCCCGATGACTCTACAATCAGGATTAGAAAATGAAAACTGAAAAATGATATGCCCATTTTAGGCCCAATATAATATATTTAAATTGCTATTTGCCAATTACGTACGCCCTTATTATTAGGGAGAATAACGAAGTTTGGGATGTTATAATTGTAGGTAGGTTCATTCTAATGATAGATAAGTACAGATCCAGAAGGTTGATTCTGCCTAAAATGACAGCGAGAAATAACAAGCTTGTTAGATTGTGTGTTTACTTTAATTTCACATTTTACAACTGGTTTTAAATTTTCAAAGTACTTGCTGCCTTAATCTGAAGATCTAATGCAATCCAGTCCAAGACAGTAATAATAGAAGACTAATGTTTTCCATTTAAGATAATATTTTCTTTGGTCTTTGAAAGTCCTCGAGGGGTAAACTATTTTAATTTAATAGCTGCAATTGATCTTCAAATATTCAGCAATATTAAAAGCAAAGAGAGCCTTTTTTTTTAATCAACCAAGTTAGAACTAAAATAAATGAAGATATTCATAACATGAGTTCAGGAAGCAAGGGAAAAGAAGAGTAAATAACTTCTGACAAATAAACTTCTTTGAACAAACGATGATAGCATGCTGCCCTTTAAAAGCTGTAGCTCTAATAGTTTTATTACACATTGGCCCCATCTAGTTATTTATTTGTTCATTCATACATGTAAGATAATGAATAATTGTCAGTAAGTGGCCTTTGATTGTAATGTCCATTGATCATAATGTTTCCTATTGCCCCCAAATGAAAAAGCCCTAATCTTAAAAAAATCAAAATTCTTAAGAAAAAGCCACTCATGTAAAGTTTTGGCATTTTTGTAATACATGGTTTTTATGTCCTGTTAAGTTTCTCTCTTTTCATGTTTTGTAAGTTCTCCTTACCATCCCATGCCAAGGATGCTTATTCCAATTCTGGGAGGTTAAGTGACATGAAAGATGAATATATAAGTATAATCCAGTTACCTCTGAAATCTATTTTATGATATACGTATAGTGCACAATACCTTGAACACGTATATCAAAGACTTTACTATTAGAAAGAAGCCTGTATTTCATTTAATTGTGTAAGAAATCAGCATAGTGTGAAAGGGCATGCTCGGGGGGTTAGCAAGTGTGCCCTGAGATGTGTCAAACTGATTCTGTTTCGCACCTCATTCACAGTTTTGGATGGACATATCAACCTCTGAAACTTGAGTATGTTCTCTTACTAGATACGTAAAATAGCATACCCAACTCACATTTCTGTTGCATGAATTTTATAATATGATGCATTTTACGAACTTAGCTTAGAGCCAACCACATGATAAGCACAAAATAAAGCATACGCTTATTTAGTATCACAAGCTTATTTACTAGATTTGAAAGCAATTCTCTAAAGCTGTGTTGTCCGATATGGCAGTCATTAGCTCCATGTGGTTATTGAGCATTTGCAATGAGTCTGAGATGAGATGAGGCACTGTCATTGTAAAATACACACCAGATTGTTAAGACTTTATTTTTACAAAAGAATGGAAAATATCTCATTAATAATTTTGTGTGGATTAAATATTGAATGATAATATTTGATATATGGGGCTAAATCAAACATAAAGTTAATTTCGCTTCTTTTTTTAATTGTATTAATGTGGCTAGTAGAAAATATAAAATTACATGTTTAGTTTGCATTCTATTCATAGTGGACAATGTTGCTCTAAAGTATTTTCCATAACAATGACCCAAGATACTTTTTTTTTTTTTAATGTAGGTGCATTATCTGAGGTCCACAAAAATGGAACTGCATTTCCTAAAAACTCCCCTGTGAAGCTTTTGCAGACAAAAATTTGAAAACCATTTCTTGAGGTTTTCACACGTTGGATGTTGCCAAGATTCCAGCCTCACCTAAGACCTACCTAAGAGTCCTGAAAGATTTGACTATTCCTACTTAATGTCTAATGAGTTTAGAGTAAGATTCAAGTCAGAGATGTCTATTGAATCCTCTAGGCAGTTCCTCTAGGCAAGCACCCAATCAAATAGTCAACCTCAAAGTTAAGGGGAACTTGAAGATATCTCATTTTACAAGTTAAGTTGAAATATGTGGATCTTTCTTAAGATGGGCACAAACAGAACTGTAAAGAGGATGAGGGATCCGTGGGTGGCTCAGCAGTTTAGCGCCTGCCTTTGGCCCAGGGTGCAATCCTGGAGTCCCGGGATCGAGTCCCGCATCGGGCTCCCGGTATGGAGCCTGCCTCTCCCTCTGCCTGTGACTCTGCCTCTCTCTCTCTCTCCCTATGTCTATCATAAATAAATTTAAAAATCTTAAAAAAAAAGAAAAAGAACTATAAGGAGGATGATAGGGAGGGGGCAATCTGTATGATCCCACGTGATACATTCCTGGATATGTTTCCGCATAAGACACATGGTTGAGCTGTAAAAGGAGGCGAGAAGAGTCAAAACAAATAGATGCTGTAGGAGTTGTGATTCTTACGTGTGCTTGGTTGGGAGGGTTCGTCCGTGTCACTGTCCTTTGAGGAATATCCTAGTATAGTGAAGTCTTTCAGAAGTTAATCTAATTAAGTATAAAAAACAATTTACAGGTAAAAAACTAATATATTAAACTTGTTCAATTTAAAATTGTATGACAAGCATTATGTGACTTGAGAAAAGGTCTCAGTTTTTCCAAGCAAAATACAAGTTTGCCCACTGTTTATTCAATTTGTGTATTTTATTCTCTCGTGTGTCAGAACCAGCAAAGAAGTGATAACAGGCAGCAGAAGCCTAAGCAGAATGTATAGAAGAAAAATAAAAATTAAAAAATATATATTCATTATTGTTCCGGTAAATTGAAAAGTAGTATTTTTTAGACATAGAACAGCTCAGTCTAATTCCAGATACTATCAGAACCACCTGCCATCAACATGAAGAGACACAGTCACTGATCAAGAGAGAAGCCAGCACATTCTCCACATTCTCTCCAAGATAGTCTAATGGTAGCCAACAAGTTCTCAGATTCTTGGAAAGTGGAGAGAAGACTGGAGACAAGGAAATAAGAATCCTGGGAGAAAAGAAGAGTCACAACTCTCAGGAGGTTGTGCTAGCAGAGTGGGGTGATGACGCAGGGATGCTAATGTTGACACGTGTTTTGTGAGTGGAAAACTCCTTTCCCAATTTCTCTGTTCCTCCTCTTAAATGTCCCACCCTTTCAGTAAGAGCTGTAAGATAGACATCATGGGAGGAATTCTGGCAAAGGGAGAACCACAAATATGTAGAAATGCTGGGGAATGCTGACCTTGAGAAGGAAACAATGGACCTTGAGGCTTAACTGATCTACTTCTTGAGTTTGTTTGTCTTTTCTTTTCAGTGACCATCTATTTCTCCTGAAGAGAGGGGATGCCAATGTTTTCAAGGAAGATTTTAATGAAAAGATAGGCCTAGGTTTCATTATGGGGGATTCGGAGAGTGGGGATTAAATCAAGGGAAATATAACCCTAACCTTTTGAGCCACTTTATGATCCAAAAAAAACATGTAGGATAGATCTGTTCTTATTTTTTTTTAAATCTGTTCTTAGAATGTAGACGTAGGGGTGCCTGGATGGCTCAGTTGGTAGAACGTGCAACTCTTGATCTCGAAGTTGTAGGTTTGAGCCCCATGTTGGGTGTAGAGATTACTTAAAAATAAAAATCTTAAAAACAATGCAGATTCATATATCACAGATACAATGATGGTACTTTTTTAAATAATCGAGCATTTACTCATTACCTCATATAAAAACGTTTCATCTAAACTAGATTATACCTTTTCAGAAAATCATCTGAAATCTATTCTTTCTAGGTGTATGTATTGAACATATGTACATGCAACTATATTTTAATGCATTTAGTTATATTTCAATAAAGCTATAGTTAAGACAACAAAAAAATTACAGTTCATTTTTTCTCTTCACATAAAGATAAACCTCTAGTACCTAATAATTTCACATTCAAGTTCTATCTTTTGACTCTTCCTAGAAAACAGGAGCTTTATCTTTCTCAATAGAACACAGATTAGCATAAAGTTGGCTGTTTGATTAGGTATCTTTTGTCTTTCAAAGAACCTTTACTTTCAGAATTTCCTAAAAGCTGATCCATCCAATTCTAGGAAACTCAATATCCTCTGTTTTATCATAAAAATGTATGACCTCAAAGTAACTATAAAATTGCAACAAGGAATCAGGATAGAGAATAAATGGAATGATTTCTGTACCTATCCATAAAGAAGAATGCTGACATCCTTGATATGATCACCTCAAAAGCCCCTGCCAAAGAAATAAAACAAAGGAAAGCAACACAGATACAAAAAATTTATCTGAATGTGCTAGAGTTTCTAAGATATACATCTATTAAATTAATTAGAATAACTGCATCTATAACTTCTCAGATAGCATGCTCTCTTCCCTGCAAGTTAAACAGCATATGAAAGAGCAGGAACCAATCCACAGCTGCTAAGTCACGCCAGTGCAATCCCACACACTCCCAGCCATGCTTTTCTCCCTTCCTGTGTCCGCAGAAGCAGACAGGTGCATTTATCCTATCTGCCCTTAACTACGCACACAGCTGTCATGCTCTTGCAGATGGAGATGTGGTTTTTATCTTTGTGAATATTGGCTTTCTTCAAATATATATGTGTGAGGATAATAACTGCAATATCAAGAGCCTTCAAGGCAATTTTCACAACCAATGTTGCAAATTTACCCGCGGTAACAGCTCATAATGGCACTGTAAGATAAATGTTTTAAATTCTTTTAAGGTATCCCACTTGTCTACCAGTCGTCCAGTGGCTTCCTATATACTCAGAGTAAAACCATCTAGCCTCTGGTTCTCTCTGACCTGATCTGTAATACAGCTTCTGCACCCCCTCTGCCCCCACCACTCCCCCTTTCCTAACTATCACGGTCTCTGGTGCTATGCCTCAAGTATCCTATGCATGTTTCTAAACTACCCTTGATATTCCCTCTGCCTGGAGAGACCTTCAACTCTTTTTTTTTTTTTTTTAGATTTTTAAAAATTTTTTTTTTATTTATTTATGATAGTCACAGAGAGAGAGAGAGAGAGGCAGAGACATAGGCAGAGGGAGAAGCAGGCTCCATGCACCGGGAGCCCGACGTGGGATTCGATCCCAGGTCTCCAGGATCGCGCCCTGGGCCAAAGGCAGGCGCCAAACCGCTGCGCCACCCAGGGATCCCGAGACCTTCAACTCTTAAATAGTGTCCTCTCTTTTCTTCTTTAGGTCTTTCTCGAGTATGACTTTCTTTTTTAAGGCCTTCATTGACCATCATATTGAAAATGACAGCCTTCCCTCACTGTCCCTTGGCATTTCTCATCTCTTGCTTCTGCATTATTTTTTAACACAGTACTTGCACCATCTAATTTTACACTTTATTTATGCACATCTTAATCATTGTCTGCATCCCTCCAGTAGAATGTAAGCTGCAGGTGATAGCAGCGATTTTTATCAGTGCTTGATTTGCCATATCTCTGTGCCTTCGGTGCTGCCTGGCACAGAGCATGTTAATATGTATTAAACGAAAATGTATTGCTTGCATACACACAGAAGGTCACACAAACCATTCTACAAGCTTTCACTCAGAGCCTACTATGTAGAGGGCTTTGTGTAGTCAATAATAAATTAGACATAATTCCTTTTTCCTGCAAAGGTCACGTTATTGTGGGAATAGGAGTATAAAAAATTAATTGCAAAGCAAAGTGATTAGTGTATGTTGAATAAAGACCAAAAGTAGAACAACTCATGAAGTGTGGGAGGCAGGGCAAGCATCGCATAGGAAGTGACATTTGAGCTGAGTCACTGAGTCATGAATATAAGTGTTTCTGAAGAATAAAGAAGGATCAAAGGACATTGTAGTCAGAGAAAAAGGAATGTACCAAGGCTCGGAGCTGATTAAAGGAATGGAGGATGGGGGCACCTAGGTGGTACAGTCAGTTAAGCAACCGGCTCTTGGTTTAGGTTCAGGTCATGATCTCAGAATCATGAGATCCAGTCCCTCATCAGGCTCTGTCATGCTCAGCACAGAGTCTGCTTCAGATTCTCTCTCCCTCTCCCCCTGTCCCTCCTGCTCATGCTGTCTCTCTGTCTCTCAAATCAATCAATCAATCTTTTTTTTCTTAAGATTTTATTTATTCATGAGAGACAGAGAGAGAGAGAGAGAGAGAGAGAGAGAGAAAGAGAGAGGCAGGGACACAGGCAGAGGGAGAAGCAGGCTCCATGCAGGGAGCCCGACATGGGATTAGATCCCGGGACTCCAGGATCATGCCCTGGGCCCAAGGCAGGATCTAAACTGTGGAGCTACCCAGGGATCCCACCCTCCCCCCTTTTTTTAAAAGGAAAGTAGGACAAGTAGCAAATAGCTTAGTGTGACTAGAGCAAAGAATACTTGGGAAATAAGAAACATAGATGGATTACTTCATTTGCTAAAAATCTTTTTGCTCTGCTCATCAGTGTTCACTTTATTCAATAGATGTTCCTGGAGGATTATACACAGAGATGCTACCTGAGTGATCCAGAAGGCAAGATCTCTTTTTTGGAATGATCACTGCGAGGGCAGCATGAAAGATGGACGGTCTGTGGATGGACGCCAGAAAGAGAAGCAGAGGTGATGTTCTGGTAAAGGAAGATAATGAGTTCAATTTTGCACATTTTACATTGAGACCTGAGGGACAGAAATATAGAAACCAATTGTCATTTGAAAACAGCTCTTCTGGTAGGCAGTGACTTCTAAAATAAAGCATGTAACCCTTGATAGAAGCTTTGGCGACAAAACATGAAAGGGATGAGAAAGATGAGGAAACGTCCAGGGACGTCTGGGTACACCTAGTATGTAGTGACAGCTCTTACTGTATGCTCTCGGGGTAGAACTTGATAAAAACTGTGGTCCAGCAAAGTTGAAAGGCACAAACTTCTCAGGTAGAGGAGGCTTAATAAGAAGAGTTGTAGGAGCGGGGGTTAGGGCATAAACCAGAGAGCAGTGAGCTGACAGGTGACCGCTGAAAGGAAAAAGAAGAAAGGAATATTATATGTTAAAGATTCCATTTTATGAACAGAGGGATATTAAGAAGTTGATATTATTTAAGATGTTAGACATCTGGTCACATTTACAAGTAGAGGAAAGAGAACTAATGCGGAGAGAAAGAGTGAATATAACTCAGGCAGAGAATGATTAATGAAGCGGTATTGGAGAACAAATATAGAGGGTGGCATGACATACATGGAAGAAGACTTTAGCTTTAGCAATTTCTTTTTGGGACCTGATATGGGAATATACAAGGTAAGAAGAGGTTGCAATCATTGAGGTTGTCTGCATCGCGTAATGGTTAAGATCCAAGTCTCCGGCATCAGATGCTGTAGGTTCAAGTTCCATCTTTACCACCTCCTGGCTACTTAGGCATTGGCAAGTTACTGAACTCCCTGTGCCTTAGTCTCCTCATCTGCTCCGTGGGGATGCCAAGGACTCCTTACCCATTGGGCTGTTATGAAGAACCCGAGAGTCAGCCCCCTCCCTGTAAAGTTCTTAAGACAGTGTCTGGCACTACTTCATCACTATCTAAGTATCTATTGAGAAAATAACTTAGGAGGGCGAAGGTATTTTAAAGGTTCAGGCCTAGAAGCCTCTCTTTTTCCTGTGAGGAACAGTGAGGCAGGAATGTGGGAAGGTGAAAGCAGCATTCAGGGTCTAAGAGGAAGCTTATATGTAACAGGCTTTCATGTCTAAATTTCTCTCCCTATAAACAATCATAGAGCGAACCCAAATGGTGCCATCACCTCCAGCCACCAGTAACAGATGGGGAGAATAGTAGCTTGGTGTAAAATTAATAAAAATAAATTCTGCTTTACACACAGACACACAGAGCCTTCAGATTCTTACCAGTTTAAAAATAGAGACGCATTTGTAATTGTAAACACTTGGGTTGTTTAGACTTCTCAGATCAAGTACATTTGAGCTTTACTACCCCCATTGTTGTTACGGATGAGTACAAATACTGTCAAGTGCCATGTGAGGCCAGGCACTAATTTTAAACCGAGGGAAGCTCTGAAGTCAGAGCCCTGGGCCTCCAGTTGGGTTCTCTTCCTTACTAACTACATGACCTTACCAAGTTAGTAAACGCTGAGCTTCAGTTTTTTTCACCTGAGAAGATGGCACAAAAGTAATATCCTTCAGCACTAAAAATGAGATGACCTGCTCAGCCTCAACACACGTGGCGTAGTGTCTGGTACATAATAGATCCTCTGTCAATGTGGATTTCCCTAAACGATCATTGTAAATAAAATTGTTGAAGCCATCTGAACACCACCAAACAATTAAGGACACCATCCAAAATCCTGACCACCCATCTACTTGTTAAACCACACAATTAGATAATGTAAAAAAAAAAAATAAATAAATAAATATGGGTTCCTAAAAGGGTTGACTTAAAATATTTAAATACCAAATCAAATCAGAGATAAAATATTGAAATCTTTTAAAAGGGTATCTGTATGTCATATGAAAAATGATGAATCTCTTTAAATGTCTTACATACTTCCCTGAATAGTATTATCTTGTGACCTTCATTTTTTTTTTTACAGTAATAAAAGTACCTCGATCCTGACAAGATTTATTGTTTCCAACTAATATCTCCTGCGTCGGGTGTGAATTTCATTCCCATTAACACCTCACAATGTAGGGCTTTTAACACGTAATTTTTGCAAGCATAAAACACCTTAGACCCTAAACAATCTAAAGTAAATCAATATATCATGTTTTCTGCAGAAGAAAGGGAAAATAATAAAGCGATACCCTTCTGCTACATTGCTAGGGCTGCTTGGATATGACAACCTTCTTCCTTTTCACTTGATAAACGACTAGGGAATGCTCAGTCGCTTGCCTGATAGGGAGCTAAACTTATTTCGGGACATGTTCTAATGAGTCATGGTAGAGGCTAATAGTAACCCTTTCTGCTACTGCCTCTTCTCTCTGCCCAGTATTTGCATCAGATCTTGATGGTTTTGAGGAATTCAGAAGGGTTAGCAGCTTGAGGAGATTTAAATTTAAGTTAACACTGACTGCCCAACCTGACTGATTTGACAAGCCTGTAGATAGAAAGGCGGTCAATGTAGCTTACGGAAATGTTTTTCTGAAACAGAGGGCTGTTAAGTTTAGTAGTTTCTATTATCAGAAACACTTTCAGAAAAAAAAATCAAGGTTTCTATCTCTAAATTTCCTAGCAGTCAAATTTAATTCAGACCTTATTTTGAATTCTAGATATCATGATTTGTCTTTTCCAATACAACTCCTTATTTACAGGTTCAATGAAGTCAGCACGTACTAGTAATTACTCCTTTGGGAAGAATACTTGGAAGAGGCTCCTTCACAATCTTTTTTTTTTTTTTTTAATGCATCACATATGTGATATTTTTTATGTCTTCATTCTAAATTAGAATATAAGGGATGGGCCCCAAAGAGTGTGTTTAATAAATATTTGTTGAATGATAGAAGAATCCATTTGTCTTTTTTTTTCTAAGATTTTATTTTTATTTATCCATAAGAGACACAGAGAGAAGGGCAGAGACATAGGTAGAGGGAGAAGCAGGCTCCCTGTAGGGAGCCTGATGTGGGACTCAATCCCAGGACCCTGGGATCATGATCTGAGCCAAAGGTAGATGCTCAACCACCGAGCCACCCAGGTTCCCCATTTGTCTTCTAACAGAGCCTAGAAAGGTCATTGTCATGGAAGCCCATCTCAAACTGAGCCTGAGCCCTGTGTTAAAAAGCCAGAGGTCGCATGGCACATGGGATGCAACCTTGGCTAGTGTCCTGCTGTTTGTCTCCCCTGTATTAACTGCCTGCCTGAAAAAATGTCCCTGTTTGCCTACAATGCACTTACATACATTAACTTAGCAAAATTTATAATTTATGTGAACACATACTTCTTATATGATTCTCATTCACGTAACCATATTACTGCTCAGGAAAATATGCTGTTCACAGATTACAGCAACTGTGTATAAACTGAAGGACTTTCCTTCTGCTGCCTTATCAATAAAAGAGGGAGTTAGAAAGGTTATCTCTCTCTTTACAGTTAAAGATACTTGAAAGGAAATGAGATATGTACCAGAAATAAAAAGAATCTGTATGGAAGAGTTAAGAGAAATGCTCTGACCTTGTCTTTTATGGTGCCCATTATTGTTTATAATGACTTAAAGAGTTGCTCATGCATGAAGCTGACATTTATGGTATTTTATCTTCCATACCAACCAGCTGAGAAATCTTCCACTTTCATTAATATATTTTAATCAGAGATTCCTGGAATCTAAACACTTCTTATTCCTTTCAGAACTTCCCAAAATCCATGACACCAAGTTCAAATGCTCCCATTCTGAAGCCCCAATATTTTCAATTGACTTACAGTAAGATGCCATTTACTTCACCCCATGCAAAATAAATTACCATTGATTTAAATAACAACAGAGTGTGTGGGGCTAAACATCTTCATTCACAAAATTTGTCTCATTGATTTCCAAGTATTTTCAGCCCCAAACAAGAAAGCAAAATGTAAGAGGAAACAAGAGACTAGTTTTAGAAGCATCTGGGTCAAATTTCTGCAGCCACCAAGGATCATCAACATTCTGATTTTCACTGACAGACAAGTAAGAAAGATTTGCAAAAAGTGTCAACAGCAAAGGAGGAGCCCACATCTTCTAATATTTATTTGCATTTTTAACATCCCTCACTTTCAGATCAAAAGATGGGTTTGAACATTTATTATTTTGAGAAGTGGACATACTGAGGCTAATTACTCAATTGCAAGGATTTTTTTTTTCAAGTTTCAAGTTCCAAAATAAAGAAGAGAAAGCAGATAATTGCTGCTACCCTCTCACTCCTGGGGTCAACCCTTGGTTTAGAGACATTTGAAAAAATCAGTGGCTCTGCTCTATTAGGCCAAGAAAACCAACCAACACAGAAAACAAGGTAAAGAAGGTAGCTGGAGAGGAGTGGAAGAGTAGGAACTAACTAAACATACTCTTCATCTTTAAAGAGAATCATGTTATTTATTTCAGTTATTTCAGTGTCCTCTCTAGATTACCTACAGAACAAACCATATTCTACCCTCAAAAATCCTTATGGCCACAGGTTCACCATTTTAAAACAATGAAAAATTGCATTTTAAAAATGGTAGTGGGAAGGAAGAAAACAACATGACAGAAACATATTCCTCAATTTGCCCCCCCTCCCCATATTTGCTTGGGCAAATGGGAGATATACAAATAGATATCCTATGGGAAAAAAAATGTAGAGTGCTATCTAAAGATACTTTCTAAATGGAAGCTCCTTCACTATCTACATGTTTCCTGAAAGTGGTCTACAATGTTAACTCAAAAGCATTTTTTTTTTTAGAGATTTGATTTATTTATGAGAGAGAGAGAGGGAGCATTCACGGGCGGAAGGGCAGAGGTGGGGCGGGGAGAGAATCTTAAGCAGATTCCATGCTGAGCACAGAGCACGACATGGGGCTTGAACTCATGACCCTGAGATCATGACCTAAGCCAACATCAAGAGCCAGATGCTTAACCCAGTGAGCCACCCGGGCACCCCAGGCAAAATCATCATTTAGTAGCAACAAAGTATCTTCATTCACAAAATGAAGTGCTTAGTTCCGTGAGGTACACAATGCTTAACAAATTTTATACAGACCAAACAAAATAGATATGTACTCCTATGTAAATACCATCAAATTTAGGAGCATCCACATAATATAAAATAGGGTTCTAATTCTATATCTTATAAACTTTCTCTAAATCTAATATTGATTATTAGATTTATGATTATTTCACCATGATTATTTCACTATGATTATTTCACAACTTTCTAAAAGACAACGATGTAAGAAATATTCCCCAGCGCGTATGTGAGGATTGAAGGGATGTTAATAGTTGAGAAACAGAAGAGGGACTCTTATGCTCAACATATTTCTGAGATCTTTGATCCTCTAACACTCTAATCAGAATAGTCCAGCAAAGGACATTTGTTAAGTGCTCTCACTTTTGAACATCAAAATGCCTCAGTAAAATCTCCACTAAATTAAGCTTACCCAGAAGTAATTGAATCTGTACAGCATCAATTTTAGGATATTATTTTAAAAGATTTTAATTTAAAGACAAAATTCTGAATGGCTTATATCACACAAGGGTATAGAAGTTGGAATTTTTTTTTAATTAAGTCAGTTTGCACAAGCATGGCTCGTATAGCCAATGATTCTCGACTACTTTGAAGTTACCGCTCCAATATCTTAGCATGGCATATGAGGTCCTTAGAAATAGAAACTCCACCTCATTTAATTGCTCAGTGTTTCCACTCCATCACAAAGGACACCTCTAAGTCGTATACTAACTGTTCCATTTCCCTGTCCGGAAAGCACCTTCTTAGCCTTGAAGACTCTGTCAAGGTCACTTCTCTGCAAGGTCTATCTACGTTCCAGGAAAAATTAGTAGCTCCCTTCTCTCCCCTGCTACTTTCTACATAAATGTCCCAAGAGTTGCACCCATTTGTTTATAGGATGGTGTCTTCTGCTGCATTCAAAGCAGCTTCTGTAGTGGGCACATTTCATACCTATTTGTTGTACTTTCTGTATTAGAAGCAATACCTGGCTGCGGCATATTCTCAACTCGGTAAATGAATGAATGGACATAAATAGATAAAGGCATATCACAGAAAAAGGCAAAACCAGATGCTTACTGTGTTTTTAATATGATGGACAAACACAAAATATCTCTGGGGCAGCACGTAATTGCAGATGTATTTCTGAATTTCCCTTCTCTCCAAATTTGTACCCATGGCTGACTTGTCCGTCTGCATACAGATGAACCTACTCACAGACATCGTTTCCTCACGGACTCACAGATGTGAATACTAATTTGAGACAGCAATTTATGGTTGGGGTTACATATTTTCTATTTTTTGCCCCTTACCCACACACCTGTTCCTGTCCAGTCTCGTCCTTATTCATTACGATCACGCTCCATACCTAGGAGGTTGAGCAATGCTGCTTGCATTCACAGAACAAATTTTTCTCTGGTTTATAGCTACGTTTGACCAATGGGAATTCCTGGTCCAGACTAAAGAAGGGAGAACGAAGTCAGAGTATTCATTCTCCCAGCCTACAGGACCACTTAGGGTGGGAGCTCTCTACTTTGACATTATTGCCAAATTGGGCACCATATTTCAATACCGTGAGAAGCAATCTTGTGCCCTATAGGATGTCTAGTGGCATCCCTGGAATCAACCCAATAGATAGAAATAATCTTTGTATAGCAATTTACAACTCATAGATTACTTTCACCTATTCAATATCACTTGAGCTTAATAATTCTTTAAAATATTATTAGAATGTTTATTTTGGGGGGCACCTGAGTGGCACAGTCAGTTGAGCATCTGACTCTTGGTTTTGGCTCAGGTCATGATCTTAGGATCCTAAGATGTAGGATCTGCATTTACCGTAGAGACTGCTTGAGATTTTGTCTCTCCCTCTCCCTCTGCTCCTCCCCTGACCACAATTCTTTCTCTCTCTAAAATAAACACATCTTTTTTTTAAAAAAAGGATTTTTTTTTTACCAATGAGAAAACCCATATCTACAGTAACAAACGTATACCTAAAAATCCTATAAAGCAATAATAATATGTACAGAATTTCTTTTATCCAAGTCATAATCTCATTTCATACTCGCTTTGAACTAAACATTCTTATTACTACTTGCCTAAATTCCAGGCATCACTAGGGCCATTAAGTTTCATATGAAATGCAAAAGTCATAATGGAGTTCTCTAGGCACTATATTAAATGTGAGTCATATAGTTAGCCATCTATTATCCCTTTTTCTTCTGCTTAGATGGATAATGTTGCAGTCATGTTGTATTGACAATTGGAATCTTCTTCAAAGGTAATGTATTCTGAACCTCTTCTACAAAAATGCCCACCAGGATTACAATAGAAAAATAACTCCAGGCATGCTCACATATTTGATCATTTTATGTTAAATCAAGAAAGATGCTAAATGCATTTTCGAGTTTCAGAGACTGCTTCTATCTTTCCTGTCTTCTGCCCACTACTACTGCTATTGTAGAAAACTTGGACCCATTGAAATTTGCTCATTCAGAGACAACATCTGCTATTGGACTTTAAGAAACTAAGTGATGTTAGCACATATGTGCCTTGAGAAGTTTAGACATCAAAGGAAGAGGAGGTAATGTTTCCATTAGGATCTCAGGTAGTACTGATTTTTTTTTAAGATTTATTTATTTATTTATGATAGACATAGAGAGAGAGAGAGAGAGGCAGAGACACAGGAGGAGGGAGAAGTAGGCTCCATGACAGGAGCCCGACACGGGACTCGATCCTGAGACTCCAGGATCGCACCCTGGGCCAAAGGCAGGCGCTAAATCGCCGAGCCACCCAGGGATCCCCAATCGCTGAGCCACCCAGGGATCCCCTCAGGGAGTACTGATTGATGAGACTGGGTGAAACCAAATCTTTACTCCAGAATCAACTTTTCTTTTTCTTCTTTTTCCTTTTTCTTTCTTTCTTTTTTTTCTTTCTTTCTTTCTTTCTTTTTTTCTTTTTCTTTCTTTCTTTCTTTCTTTCTTTCTTTCTTTCTTTCTTTTCTTTTGGAGTGGGACACTATTTTGGATTCACAATCTCCAAAGAAAAATACATATAGAGCAAACTGAATGCATGTAAGCTGTGACTGAATGGTCTTTTTTAAGTCAAAACTTATCATTTCCTCTGTCGATAACTACTACTCCAGTCATAGTTAGTATGGGCTCTGCAGTCCAACAGATCATAAGCCAGGGTAGTTAGAGAGAGAGAAATTATGACCAGTGCCAGATATAATTACATCTTCCTGCCCTCAAGATAGCCCTGCTTTCATGTTGTCCCTCTGGTGGCATCACTGACTGTCAGGTCAGATCCTAGAAAGTAAAATCACTCTCCTTTGTTGAGTTCCTGTATGTCCCAGAATCTGTGTAGCCATCATCTCATTTAACCCTCACAACGTCCTTACAAAGCAGACATTGGTATCCTCCAATTACAGATTAGGATATTGAAGTCGAAAGAAGAATCAGGTCTACTCTACCTCAAGACTAGTCTCACCCCT
The DNA here is from genome assembly GCF_018345385.1 of Vulpes lagopus. Lineage (NCBI taxonomy): Eukaryota > Metazoa > Chordata > Mammalia > Carnivora > Canidae > Vulpes > Vulpes lagopus. The sequence continues at coordinate 140,720,779 of NC_054827.1, forward strand.
TCACTGCCTCTGATTGAGTAAGTCAGACCCTACCTATCAACAACCGTATTATTTGTACATAATAGACACTTAATATGTTGAGTAAATAAACAGTTTGAAAAATTGCCCCAGTCTTATGATCCTATTACAGTTAAGAGCGAAATCACGAAATTGAGTATCATATTTTTGGCCACATCTGAAAAACATGATGGCTCTACTTATGAAAGTAAGCTTTTCATCTTACTGAAATAAGAAAACCGATCATTTCAGCTTTTTCTATTATGAAACATTTTCAAATGCAGACAAATTGTTTTGGGGGAAAATTAAGATATAGTAGAGGTGATAATAAAATATCTGTTGGGTAATAAATAAAATGGTTGAGATTACACAAAGAAAAAAAAGTCGAACTAGAGACTGCCCAAATAATATTTTGTGGTTTATAAAATATGGTTATCAAATTTTTGAAATGTTCGCCAATCATTCCTTCAGTGAGCAGAATGATTCCTGCTGTCCACTGCATCCCCTCCCCACGGTGAAGGTGTCCACATCCTATCCTGTGAATGTAGGAATAGGTTGCCTTACATGGCGAAGGGGAATTAAAACTGTAGATGGAATTAAAGTTTTAAACAACTGACCTTAAAATAAGGAGATTTTCCTGGATTATCCAAGTAGCCCAATGCAATCACAGTGCCCTTAAATATGAAACAAAGGCAGCACAGTGTCAGAATGGTACGGACATGACAAAGACTACCAGCTATTGCCGGCTATGAAGATGGAAGATGGTCAAGAGCCAAAGCATGCAGGCCGCATCTGGAAGCTAGAAAAGAAAAATAAAACAGCTTCTCCCCTCCACATTCCAAAGAAGAAACAGAGCCCCGCCAACACACTGATTACAGCCTAGTGAGATCCATTTCAGACTTCTGACCATCAGAGCCGCAAGAAATAAATATTTGTTGTTTAAACCACATGTTCACCATAATTTGTCACAAGGACAGTGGGAAACTAATGTTACACTACAGTAAGGCCTGGAAGACACCTGGAAAATTATGATTAGATACATCAGCCAACATCCCAGGGGACAGAGTTTCCTGGTTAAATTGTACCCCAATGCCTCTGTTTTCTTCGACACAGTTTAAAGTTAACTATATAAAATATATTGCACCATTTTATCTTTATGCAGATGGTTTTAGCCAACACTTTCTTAAAAACCATAATATAGATTGCCATAATGGAGAAACACTAAAAAATGCATTGAAATACTTAAAGTATTAAGACACATCATATATCTTGTTCAAATGATTAATTATACTGCTCTATTATGATTCATGAAAGAATCCACCATGATAGCAACAGTATAAATGACCCAGTGATAAAAATAACCTGGATTATTAAATCTTCAAAAGTCTACTGCAACAAACATCTATGTATGGTTTGCTAGATTCTACCCAATTAAAAACTTGGAAAAAAAGGAGAAAAAGAAAGGGAAAAAAGAATGAAGGAAAGGAAGGAAGGAAAAGAAAAAAAAAAAAAAAGATGCTTCTTCCTTCAGCCAGACTTAGTTGAAGTAGCCATTGTTAGCTGGACTGTTTTTGCAAGTGAATTAATTTCCAATGCCTACAAATAGTTGCTATTAATATTAGCATATTAAACCACAAATCCACCAGTGTAAATGTACTCTTAATAGAATATGATTCTGCAAGGTTTTGTAGAAAGTAAATGAGGTAGATTTCAGCAACAGTTACTGAAAATAAAGCCTCAGGAGACTGGAGAAGTGGGTATCATAGAATTTTAAAACACTATGGAACAGAGATGCCAAAATGTTGTTGTTGTTGTTTTTTAAGATTATTTATTCATTCATGAGAGACACAGAGAGAGAGGCAGAGACATAGGCAGAGGGAGAAGCAAGCTCCCTGTGGGGAACCTGAGGCAGGACTCGATCCCAGGACCCTGGGATCACAACCTGAACCAAAGGCAGATGCTGAACCACTGACCCACCCAGGCGTCCCAGAGATGTCAAAATATTAAAGGAAGGATTACAACCAAGGCTAACTCCTACTATACCCCTCAACCATACTACAGTATAATTATTCCTTGGCAAGTCTGTCTCCTTTACAAGACTGAGTCCCCGCCTTTTTCTCAAATATAATGGGACATCAATAATCGGGTATTTTTTTCTCCTGTGTTGCCCATTCCAGAAGATTTACTCCTGTTTTCTCTTTTCATGCCGCAGGCCTCACAACTGAAGCTAATTCCCCCAAAATCAATCTGGTTGTTCTTCCAATAAGTAACTTCCTTTTTTGGGTCTTTTACTATGAGGCTGAATGAGGACATTTTACAAATTTAGTCCTGCTGCTCCTTCTTTCTCATATTATTTAGAAATGATAGAAATATATTTAGAATTTTTAAATTATCATCTAAGTGAGGGTTATCAGCTTCTCTTACCTCCTAGAGGTATGGTGCTTCCAGACCAAAATTTACCCTAGGATTTTAAAAAAGCACTATTATTTCTTTAAAGGAGAATAATTATCTATGTGTATATATTTATGTCTATATTATATTTATTTTTATGTAAACTAGTATATATACGTATATACATGAGTGTGTAACTTGACCCTGAGTATCTAAGTGCCATCAGCACTAAACAAGGACTATTTTTCTGTCACCTGGACACAAAACCAGAGGTCTATTGTAAAGTGACATCTTTAAGAGATCAGAGGACCAAGAATGATAGAAGAAAATTCAACCAGGGTTGTTTAGTCTTCCAGTGTTTTCCTCTGTATTCTGGATAGTGTCTCATACGAATCTTTTCATTAGAAAGCCTCACATCACGCTTTTTGTTCATGCAGAATCCACCACGATTAGAAATATAACTTGGAAAGCCAACATCTTAAAAGCTGTCATCAACCAGTCACTTAACCATGACTATCTGAAAGCCAGTTGATAAAGTACCAGTGCTAATAGAAGGCATGATAGGTGCTCATGGAAGAAGGAGACCATGAGAAGAAATAAAAAGGACCTAAAAATAATGAGAAATTGTAATAAAAAAAATCATCATGATTTTTCTTGGGAAATCCCAGGGCTATGACACTCTGATAATCAATGCATAAAATAAATACAAGGTATAAAAATACAAGCTTACATGACTATTTTTAGGAAAATGTGACTCAGATGAGTGGCTGTATTTTTCAAAGTTGCCTGGAGAGGGTGTAAATATTCCAGTAATGTTGCCGTGATTAAAAGCATCTATATAACTCTTCTTTTGGAAATCACTTGGCAGCCTGTGTCTCTTTTCTTTCAATCTCCTCAATGATAGTAATAGTTCCCATTTGAAGGTGATTTGACATGAGCAAATTACTAAAAGTCATTCAGAGCCAAGTGTGAAGAATTCAGAGTGAACAGTACAGTGAATAAGTTCGTTTTTTGGTCAAAGTCGCAGAATGACTAAAAAAGCAGCGAGGCTAACTGAATTGCTCATTAAGTGGTTCTAATTTTAACAATCAAGGGAAAAAAAATCCATTAGAGATGCATCAAAAGCAAAAACCTGTTGAAATGTAAAGGAGGATGGGGTGTGGAGAAAATGCATTCCAATTCAGCTCCAAGGGGAATAGTTAAGGCCTTATGGCCAAGGTTGCAAGACTTGACGCAGGAGAAATAAATTAAAGCGACATTATAACCTCCTTGTGGGGTCCTGGTCAATTGCCAACATCCCCAGGAGTCGCTACATCCTTCCCAGGGTACCTGTAGCTCCTACTATAACCCTCAACCATACTACAGTATAAGTATTCCTTTGCAAGTCTGTCTCCTCTGAGTCCCTGCCTTTGTCCCAAATATAATGGGACAACAATAATCGGGCATTAAATAAATGAATGAACAAGATTCATTAGGACATGTAACCTCTGCTGGTCTTACTCAACGTCCTTCATGATTTAGGATCATAGACGTTGGTGGGAATACATCTTAGGTAAACTTTGAGCTCTCTCTTTGCTTTTCAAAATTTTTTATTTATGCCATCAAGGAATATTGCAAATCCCAAATGTGTTAGTCCTTTGTAGCTTTCTCAGTGCAGATGAGATACAAAAACTTAAAAAAAAAAAAAAAACCACTCCGTTTTTAAAATATTCTTATCACTTCTCTGCCTGGTACTTACTGACATCTGACTTCCTCTGAGACAGTGAGAAAACTCAGCCTGCTTGGCGGGGAAAATGAAGAAAGTGTAAAGGCTCAGGATGCCACTGAGGAAAGAAAAGAGCAACATCTCAGATATCGTAAACTGATTCTGCTGTAGAGGATGCTAAAGGATGGAGGGAGACACAGATTGCCTGCAGTCTAGTGTCTTCTAGGAGACTGCTGAGTACAGGAAGTCCACTTCCCTATCATTATTCTAGCAATCTCCCTCCACAACTTGAAACCTAGTGAGATGGCTAATAACTTTTCTTTAAAAGCATCTTTCTAAAACTCAGTATGCCCTCAAAATTTCAATGGTCACTGAACTATTATTATCATTATTATTTTTATTTTTATTTTGAGTTTGCAAAGATAAATGTGTGACTAATTTAAAACAAAATAGCTTGACTTAGTGAGGGTATGCACTTGTGCACTTCTGAGTGTGTTTTGGGTGGGGGGTGAAGAAGCACAGAATGTTATCTTTTACTCTCTAGCACTTTCCTCAAAGCTTGGTATTTTTTTTTCTAGAGCTTTTCAAGTATAAATTTAAAGAGGCATTGTAGACAATCATGGAAGTACAAAAAGATACAACTTCCTATCTCTAGTGCATTCATACTTTTATTTTTTACTATCCTTTGATGAAAAACTTCCTCCCCACCCATTTTTTTTTTTCAATCAGTCAATAAACAGGACCAATAAGAAACCAGTTTAAATAAGAAATCAGCCAAATATTTTTTGGCCCCCTGAACAAAACCCTCCTTTTATTTTTCTTTTTGTACCTTGAGGCTTTCCTCTCCAGTTCTGAAGTATGTTTTTCCTCCCGGCCTCAATAGGACATTTCTACTTTTACTAAACCAGATAAAATAATATGTCTTCAATTCTCCTGCAGTTGAGTGCTAGGAATAAAATGACAACATAACACTTATTTTGATAACAAAATAGTCTTTAAGGAAAAAAAAAACCCTAAATTTTCTAAGAAAATAGGTTGGCTACAGCTTTTAGCACCATCACTTCATTTTTGCTTAATCTCCCTCCAACCTCCTCAAAAACAGTTTGGTTGCTGTAATAGGTAATAAAAATTACGTTCACCCAATAGCCAATGATTCGCTGCTTGATTTTTCCAGTGTCTTACATTTCCCATGGAGTGATAAAGAAGTTAGAAACACAACATAAAGTTGAGTGATCGGCTCAAACTCAGAGATCAAGACCAAAATAAATCTTATAAAATCTGCATCTGCCTCTCAGCCAGACTGCAGCCACCAATGCGGAGGCATATTGTATGGTGAGGCATGCTTTCAGATGTGAGGATCTTTCTGCATTTCAATGTCTCTTTATAGGAAGCAGAATGTGATGAATAGTTTCTTTCTTTCTGACCCTTAACAAAAGCAAAACTAAATTCACAGCTCAAATGGCAGCACTCTTACTAATGCTACAAATCCGAAAAGCACCACGCAGGTCAACTGTGAACACAAGGTAAGTTGCACAAGCATGCAGGACACAATGATTGAGGGCTAGAAATGTGGCTAGATTTCCTTTGTTTAGGTTTCACACAAATCTCTCCTTTTCTTTGCATGGCATCTCTGTACCTGAAATATAGAACTGAGCATTGCTGATGTTGAGGAGAGAAAGGTATACAGACATATTTATGTAGATTATAAAGGTACTATGTACGAGTGAATTTATTCTATAAGCCATAGCCGTTCTTCCTCCACACTGAGTATCTCTATGAACTGCAATGTGACACAGTGGGGACATAAGATACTTTACATTCCTCAAGGATGTAACATCGTCTAAGGATTAGAAAACAATAGTATATGTAATATTTGAAAGTAGAAACATACAGGAAAACAAAGTTCTACATGAAACCACTTCTCTGGCTGTTTAGAGCAGTTGCATGATTATAAATGCTTCTTTGCCATTGGAAGTCCCTGCTTCGTGCTGTAGCAACAATTGCTCTTGTTTTATAATAATATTAATAATAATAATAATAATAGTAAAATTAAAAAGTTAAAAATTAATGGCAGTGAATTCTCAAGGACACATAAACACACATTACTATTACTTGCTTACTGTTTAAAGTAAATATTCATACTATTTAATCCTGGACACTCAACACAATCCTCATTTGTCTATGTGAATAGAAAAGAAAATCACAACTCACAAAGTGTACCCAGGAAACATTTTTTAGAGTGATGGCATCATATATAGAATTTCTCCACATTCTTGTAATGTGGTTATGCTCTTTTGTGTTTTCTTCTATTTTTCCCTCCCTGAAAGTGTACCAATATCTGCATTGATGTTTATAGATTTCATAGCTGATTGTCTATTTTCAGACACTAAATTTGAAACAGCTTTCTAGCTCAAGTTTGGTTGGCTATTGATGTAGTACTTTTAGAATGTACTAATGATGCGGGCATTCAGTAAGCCACTAACAAGCAGCGACTAATTTCCAGAATAGTTTGGCTTTAAGTTGGTTGTTTCCAAAGGAAGAGTGAAGCTTTTAAGAGAATGTTAAAGAGGTGGTCTGTTGGGTTCCATAAGAATTCAAGTGTGGCCCAGAAAAGAGGAGGTGGATTCCTTCCCATTGCATCCTACTTTCTTTCCCAAATATATTTAGCAATAACTGTAATGTTGGCAATATTTTTAATACCTATTGTCGATGAAACAAAGTCCTACAAATTTTTAAGTTAGACTATGGAAACAAGCACCTCAACAATTTGCTTCAATAGTTTTTGAAGCTTAAAAAGTTTAAATCATTCCAGTAGTATGCAAAGATCATTTCAGAGCATAAGATACAGAATTACTATATAACAGAACCCAGAATTATAGTACAAAGATACATGTTCAGAGACATTTATTCAGTTGAATAAATATCCTATAATAAAAGTGTAATCAACACATTAAGAAAACACTGTCATAGCAAAAAGTTAACACATAATTATTTTCATAAAGAATGTATTTCAAATGGGCTTTGGTGGTACTCACTCACATTTTAGGGGACTGAAATCATATTTCATAAGGAAATAGGATAATAATATATTTTAAAAGGAAAACTATGACATGATATAGGTCATATTTTAAATGAATGTTTAATAATGAGCAACTAAGTGGAGGAAAACCGGAAAAAATTACCCAAAAAAAATTTTAAGGAATTCACTTCTACTTTGCTGTCTTTCAAGTGTTGTGAATATTTAGAAAACACAAACCAAAGACTCAAAATAAAAACATATACTTTCTTTCTGGTAAAACAGAAATAAAAAATGAATATCTAACAAATCCTCTAAGGTACAATTTTTTTCTCTATAAAAAGACATTTCCTATCCTAAATAAAATGGCAATTTATAAAAATAATGAGTTTATGTTTCCTGCTTGTGTTAATAATATACAAAACAGACTACGTGAATACTGAGTGAAGTGAAGAATACTAAATAACAAAAAAGGAAAACATATTTGTGAGGTGTTCCCAAAAGCAGAGAGTGGGTAGAAGGAAGAAGCACCTACTAGTATAAAACCTACCTTCCCATATTTTGATTTTAACTTTGACTAAGGCATAAGATGGTACTGATAAAAACACTGGACTGAGTGACCTAATTTCACAAACATAGTATAAAAGGTATTAAAATAAGAAGGTTGAAATATCACTGAGGACTTTATGAGAAATAGGTGAATCCAATTTCCTTCTCCGAGAACTAGTTGACTCTAAATTAGACGTGTTCACATATACGCAGTGGTTGAGCGTATGGCCCTGTGGTCACACTGTCTGTATTTGACCCTCTGCTTGGCCACTGTACAAACTGTTGATCACTCAACCCTGCTGTGTGTCCCTTTGCACATCTACAAAATAAAAATAATTAGCTCTATCACCTATTTAACCAGTTAATATGTGTAAAATATGCTGACCCGTCCGTGCATAGGATATGGCATGCAATGTAAGTTTAGCTATTATTATTTATGTAGTATCCCACTGAAATTGAATCACAATGGGGGATGATTTTTGCCTGTTTTCATTACTGTTGCTTCTCCAGTGTTCAGAACAAGGCTTTGCACATAATTACATGATCGGCATACAGTAATCACTCATTCAGTGTTTGCTCTGAAATGGTAACCGCATTACCTCTGTGTACGCACATGTATAAATGCATATACATAGGATATGCACGTGTACATGCACAGAGATGCTAATTTCTTATTAAAGGTAAAACATTAGAGAAAAAGGCAAGAAGTTTTTGTAATAAAATAAATTAAATGTCGCTGACCTAATAGTGTGTGCACTGGTGTGGAAAAAATAGGTATTACCATCTTTCATTCCTAATGCCGTATAGAAATGCCATCTCTATCTAAAATTGAACCTTGTGTTCAACAGTTAAATTCAATCAAAAGTAGATTCAGATGCAATAAAAAAAACAACCTTTAAGTTCATGCCATAATTATTGTCATTTTCCTGAAAAAAGGGACTGATTAATCTGACCTTTTTAATATAGGAGGTCAAATGTAAAATTAGCTCTAGAAGCTTAGAAGGGTAATTCTTAGAAAAAGTCTATTCGGCTGTTATGGTCCACTGCCTAGAAATTCTGACCAAAGGGCAGAAAAGAAGGAGTTCCTTTTCCCAACTTTTGATGAGTTTACCCTGTATTACCCTAACAAAATCACCACTTCCTATATCTCACTGGACAGTTCCTAGCCTGCTCATTACAGATTTTATCACATGAATTTTTAATTTTATTAGGTAAATAAAAAAGCACAATCAAAAAAAAATCCTCAGTGTGTCCATGGATTGTGTAATGATGCAATGTTTTGGATGCCTACATATCAATAGTTGGTGAAGAGTCACTCAGAGTGTGGTGCCAGCCTTAGTACCTGTTTGGCAGTTTCCACAGGCCATGAGAAATCAGACCCACTGGGTCTTTGTCAGACCAATTATGCCACTGTGCATGAAAATCCACTGAGACTGTTCTTAGAAAAGAAAGATTATTAAACCTACATTATTATAGTTTCAACTGACTCCTTCTCCTCTTAACTCCTACTGCTTTTCACTTGGATTTTGATGCTGAAAATACACTAGAAATTTAAGACTACATATTACGATCATCATTTAAAAAGACCTCCTACATTTGTGGAAAAAATCTTGGACTTTTCAATATAAATATTATCTTACCTCAATTAATACACCTAGATGCACTTATCGGTTGGCAAAATTAAAATAACTAAGATGTTACTTAATAGCTCAAATCCCTGTGAAAGCTGAAAATTGCAGAAAGCATTCAAAGATACGCATACAAAGTTAAAGGTTATAAGCTAAAAAATGAACTTCAATTGTGTCCTCCCAAAATTCATATGCTGAGGCTTTAAACCCCAACGTGACTCATTTGGAGTTATGACCTTTCTGGAGGTGATTATGGTCGCATGAAGTTGGAAGGTGAGGCTCTCATCTGATAGAACTGGTGTCCTTAGAAAGAGGAAGGGAGGAAAGAAGGTCGTTTGAGGACACAGTGAGCACATAGCGGCCTACAACCGGGAAGAGAGTCCTCATCAGCAGTGGAACTTGCCAGTACGTTGATCTGAGACTTCTGGTGTTCAGAATTGTGAGAAAATCAACTTCTGCCATTTAAGCCATCCAGTCTACAGTATTTTGAATGGCAGTGCTAGCAAGCTGGAACGGACTCTCTTTCCAACCTGCTAAGAATGCATAGGAGGCATTGTGGGCTAGACTACACTGCAAACCACAGCCTAAATATGTACATTAAAATCCCTCAGGGATATTATCCTAATAAAAATCCTCAGATTTGGAGAGAGCAGTATGTTGGAGGGGAAACGACTAAGTAGTTAGCGAACCTTGTTGTATGTAGAGTGGATGGGATCTAGGAGAAGTTCTGTTTTGCTTTTCCCCAGTTACATATGTCGCATGGAGACAATAATAGGACCCGCCTCTCAGAGTTATTAGAAAGGGGTAAATAATATAATGTAGTATACCCCTTAGCAGAGTGATTGCCACAGAATAAAAGCTCAGTAACTCGTGGCTCTTAGACACTGGGTGTGATGTGTGAACTAAAAATTCCCAGGAAAGATTGCACGGAAGAAGAAATAACTGAAAAAAAAAATGATGGAATCTTTTTTAAGTGTCAAAATGGATAATGTCAGATAATATCAAACTGTTACAAGCCATTCCTAAACCACTTGCTTTACAGCCATGAGCTATTTCTGTTCCCCCTTCACCATCAAGACCTCAGCAGGCACCGAAAGCCTTTCTGATTATCTACAGGGCCTATTGCCATATGTTGCACCTTGATCGGGGATCAGTATAACTTGGAAGAAATGAATCAGAGCAAGAGAATATGAGATGCCTCAAACAAGCAGTAGGACAAATTAAAACAAACAGCATCCCCCCCCCCAAAAATGAAGAAACTTTTTAATATAATGGTACTAAAAATACTCCAAAAGTGTAAAGGCATCCTCAGAAGGTGTAGAGAAATTCATGGATGACTAGAAATATTATCTTAAATTGTGGTAATGCTTTACAAAGCCCCAACTGTTTTCTGTGACTCCCCCCCACCCCCCAAACCCTGTCATGTAATCAGAGCAGGGGTTGTTATGTAAAATAACAAGAGGACAGTTTCAACAGGTTTCCGGACTCCAAAGGCCTTACACAAGGTCACACTGGCCAATAAGGGACAGAACCAGGACAAGAAGGCAGATGTTCAGATTGCCTTATCCAGTTCATTTTCTATTTTGCCAGAGGCCTTCGAGAAGTGTACTATGAAACAGAAGTTAGGAATTTCGGGGGCTCTAACCCAAAATTGTTGTAGCTTGACCTATCATCTGTAATGAGAATTTAGGACTGGTAAGTGTTAAAAATTCAGGTTTCTGTACAGACCTACTAGGATTTCAATTTCTGAGAATTGAATGAAATTATTATTATTTTTTAAAGATTTTATTTATTCATGAGAGAGAGAGAGAGAGAGGCAGAGACACAGGCGGAGGGAGAAGCAGGCTCCACTCAGGGAGCCCGACACAGGACTCGATCCCCGGTCTCCAGGATCAGGCCCTGGGCTGAAGGCAGCGCTAAACCGCTGAGCCACCCGGGCTGCCCGAATTGAATGAAATTAGAATAAGAATCAACTACACGTCAATAATGTGGCCACTTTTTATTATTATTATTATTATTATTATTATTATTATTATTATTATATTATTACAGTAGTCTAATAATACTAGGGAGAAGGAGAGTATGTTGCTATGCAGTGGTTGTGGGTTTTCTTTTCCTTTTTTCCCCCTTCTGTGTTCTTATCTTTCTCTCAAAAGTAGGGAGCAGCAAAGGAATGGAAACAGAGGAGTTGGACATGATGATATCCCTGACTAAAACCAAAATCCAAACCAAACCAAAACACCTGGTCTAAATGGAAGGAAGTAGATGTTTACTCCTTTTTGACACTAATCTTGCAATCATATTGAGCCATGTACCACTCTTACAGTTACCAAGGCCTTGGGCCAGAATTCAAGGCCTCAAACATTTGCTTTGTCAAACTTGAAATTCCTTTTTCTGATATAATCTCATTATTTCCTGGAAGCCTAGCTAGGGTTGGAGACACTTGGTGCCTTAACAGAGCTCTGGGCTTTGAAACTACTGAAGGCTACTCATCCTTCTCCAAGGCCCTCAGTGCAGAATCTGCATTTCTTTAGGACTGGTGATCTTTGTGAGGTGCTGACCTAGTTACCTGCTTAAGCAATTTACACCAGGGTGTGACAAAGACTAAACCCAGCTCCTTCAGAAGATTGCAATTTGCATTTGCAATTTAAAAGAGTGGTCCTTCAAATATGGGCTCCTAAGGTGTTGTGGGGTTTTTTTCTTTCTTCTTTCTGTCCTCCTCCCCACCCCCTTCTGTTTTGTTTGCTTGTTTGAGAAGAGTTGACACACAATGTTATAGTAGCCTCATGTGTACAACATAGTGATTCAACAAGGAGTTGTAAGACATTCCTCAGCTCCCACCTCAGTGCCTGCCACTCCCAAGAGCAAGCATATTCTCTCTTCTAGATCTCTTTCCCTAGTAAACTAAGTGCGTGTTTCTCTGATATTCTAGGCTCTCACCTTTAAAAGTGATGCTCACCATGGGCTTTCAGAATAAAAATGGAAATGTGAAAATGCTCACCCTTTATTGGTGAGCATGGGTTGGTTCAGTGAATGGACAATATCTGCAAGAACATATAAACTGACAGATACTTGCACCTGTGCTTGGGCATAAATGTACCTATTTTTTTTTTTCCCATAAGGAAAGAGATAAGGATAAGGATAACAATCTGGGGGCACCTGGGTGGCTCAGGTCATGATCCCAGAGTCCTGGGATAGTCCCATGGTGGGTTCCCTGCTCAGCGGGGAGCCTGTGTCTCCCTCTTCCTCTGCCTCTCCCCCTGGCTTGTGCGCTCTCTCTCTCTCTCTCTCTCGCTCTGTCTCTCAAATTAATAAATACAATCTTAAAAACAGATAACAATCTGTAGAAGATTAGAATGAGGATCCCAAGAAAAAATACTGAAAACCAGTATGTTTGCCTGTTTCTTCATACCCCTTCAAAATATATCAGAACCCTACTCAGTGGCCAGTACCTCCCTTACTTGCCTGGCATATTTGCTTAGTAGTTTAATTTTATCTTTTTTTAAGGGTTTGGTGTTAACAACACCACCGAGGAGGAAGGAGAGGAAATGAGCACTGCTCATTTGCTACTGAAATGAGAGTCATACCCACACAGAGAGGGCAGGGACTCTAGCCAGCACCGCAGGTAGCCTTTTATTGTGGAGACATCCACCCAGCAGGGAAAGAGAATAACAATTAGGACGCCCAGAGTCTGATATAACAGTGGAGGTACCACAGTCCAGTGTTTCAATATGAAGGGATCTTCAGGATATTTAGCACCAAAGCTCAGGCCTCTTGTTTGTCATTCAACAAATATTTATGAGTATCTCCCATGGGCTCCTAGGAGCATCTCTCCTGAGCACTGAGAATACCATTGATGGACAAGACAGACTCGGAGGCAGGCCCCGTGGGTTTCATGTACGTATTTTGCCTACTTTGCCTATTTTTGCACTGGCCTATCTATAAAGAGACTTGTTCTAGCCATCGTTTTAATTACACCCCAAAGCCTTGCACTGTGTATTAAAAGATAGAGCAAATGAACACAATCTCTATAAAAGGAATGGAAAAAAACCTCACAGACATCCAAGAAACGTGTTTTGCAAAGTTATAGATTGAAAATCATTCCCAGAGACATATTTCAAACTGCGGAATTACTTCGTAAGGGTCTTGAGCTTTTCCAGAGGCTATATATTTCCAGCCTCAAAAATATAGTTAGGGTTAAAGTGACTTACTCAATTCTTAAGGGATTTGTTTGTTTTTAAATCGCATATGGGGTTATGTACAAATCCAGTTAATTAATTAGATCTGCATCTTATACCCACAGCTTTTTGTTTGCTTTGCTTTGGTTTTGGTAGTATTAAATTGCAGTTTATGACTGCAAAAAAGTTGGAAAAACCTGAGGCATATTCTAAGGAGTTCTTCTGAGGTGATTTTACCCAGATAAATCAGAAAACAAGACTGCATTCAAAAGCACAGATTTCACAACTTTCCCCAAGTGCTTGCAGTACACTTGAAATTCGACCTGATATTTATTCAAAGACTTTATAAAGTTCTGAAGCTAATTCCATCAGTCATAAATAAGTTGGTTCCTTACTTCAGTTTCCTCACCTCAGAAATAACAATGGTGCTTTTCCTCACAGATGGCTCTGAGGAGCAAATGAGCAAACATGCAATCAACGTTTTGAAACTTAAGAAGCATGATGCGAATATAATCTATCATTTTCTGCTCCCTAATCTTTTATATAATATATTAATTCCATGAGGACAAAGACTGTATCTTATTACTTTTGGAATATTCAGTACCAGTGCTGATAGTAGATGTGTTGAAAGTTACTGAGCCAACCTCTAACATTCTCGTATTTTTTTCTTTCGATTCTGTGATGGAAAATAAATTATTATCTTATCATTTAAAACAAAATGTCCAAACGCTGAATTTATAGGGTAATAGATGGTTTGTTCTGAGTCTCACTCCATCTATCCACAGGCACATCCCTACGCGGTGAATTCCAGGAATTACAAAGGAGACTTATCAAGAGACCTGAGGTGGATGCCAATTGGGAGCAAGAAGGTGGAGAAAGAAGGGAAGTCTGTGCAAAATAGGAACATGGTGACATGTTCAAAGAATAAAACACACAGAGAGAAATGATAATAGCTTTTTGCTGTTGACGAATCCTGCTGTAATAGTTGCTGTTGATTATTCGGAGTCAGCTAAATAGTACATCAAAATGTTTGGGAATGTTATTTTTTTTTTGTTTTGATTTATTATGTTTCTCCAATAATAGCCATAGTTTCCCACCCCAAACAAACTGCAGTGGTGGTTCTGAACCCTTTTCAATTGCTTCCACAACAAAACACATTTTTTCCATGGCAACCAAGAACAGGAACACACACACACACACAACTGAAATAGGGATTGCACAGGACAGCATTTACCTTACGGTACGGGTGATGTACTTGGAATGGTTCTGTTTCATTTCATATTTTTCTTATTGTGGTGGAGATGCTCTAAATTGATTCAAGCCTCAATAATGTGTTGCAACCTAAGTTTTCAAAATGCTGCCTTAGAATGTTCTTCTTTCCGAAAGTATTTATGTCTCTCCTCTCTATGTGGTTGCACTTAGACTATCTTCAAAATTCCGGACTTTTTCCCTCTATAATTTTGAATTGATATGATTTGTTACACGATTCACACTTTAAGCACACGTAAGGAAGTTTACTACTTTTGATAAGGAAACATGACATCTTCAAGAAGCAAAGAGTGGTAAGGCTTCGTTTGCCAGCTTCTTACACTGGTACTTGTGCTCAAAACAAATTGAGAAGTTGAGGATAATTAGCTTTTATTCAGGAATTTCACTACAGTTTCAATACTTCTGAAAATTTCATTTTTGCAAAATTAAACGGCTAATAGAATAAAAATCTTGAAATATATACATTAGAGATTTGCATGGGTTAGAGTACATGTCTTATCACTCTATGTTTTAGTATTCTTCCAATATGTATTTATTTATTATTTTTGAGAGAGACGGAAAGAGAGAGAGAGCGTGTGCATGTGTGCGTGTGGTGGAGGGTAGGGGAAGACAGGGCGGGGAGAGAATCTTAAGCAGGGTCCACGCCCAGTGTGGAGCCCCACATGAGGCTCTATCTCATGACCCTGAGATCATGACCTGAACTGAAAACAAGATTTGCACGCTTAACCCACTGAGCCACCCAGGCGCCCCAGTATTCTTCAAGTATTTATTTATTTTTATTAAAGGGCTCTTCTATTGACAATAATTCACCAAAAGAAATCCCAAGAATCTGGTATACTTAGTATTTCAAAAATTGTGGAAAACTTAGTAGGGCAGATGATGTGGTAAGTGTATTATAAATTTATCAAACTTTACACACGGAACACTTATTTTTAGGTGCAAAAACACATACAATAAATAGAGACATAAATATATAAACATAGAGAATTGGAGGGACCACCCAAAGGATTGCCTGACTTACCTAGAATATTACTTACATAACTAAAATTCAGCCACTCTCTCTCTCTCTCTCTCAACAATATCTAAATTCTGAGTTCTTGGAAGTAGCTTGAATTTATGTTATCTGACATCAAATAGAATAGCCTTCAGATAAATGTACCACAGAAACAGAAAGCCACAAATTCCTTCTGAATGTGACTACAGTGACTTCAGTAAATCTAACTGAAAGATTCCAAATTTTCTTAAGGGATTCAACAACAACAAAAACATAAAAATTCTATAGATAGTACAGAATCTTTGGTCAATATCTCAAGATTAAGGAAAAACCAGTCCATTGGCAATAAGTGCTTAATACAAAATTAATCTGTCAAATTTGTTTTATAGACAATAGTTTTTATAAATATTGTTCAAAGTCCTTGCATATAGATGTGTAGGAACACACACGAATACACACAGTGACATTTAGAAATATACACACAGAATGAGCAAGAGACACTGTCTTTTCCTCTAACACACTATCTTACTGGCTTGGAAAGATTGTGGTTCCACAGTCCTTAATAATGTTGTTCAATTTAAGGTTTTAGCAAAAGTCAGTATTTAATGTACTACAGACAAACACTCAATAGACTTAATTTTCCTGGGTCCACACAAAGCTAGAATCTCAAAATAGTTGTTGAAATGTGCCTTGGGATATATATATATATATATATTTTTTTTTTAAATTTCTGCTAACCACTTCTTTGAGAATGGAATTAGTGGTGACTTAGACATCCATTAGTAGCACATTTCTTTATTAATACTGTTTCTTTTATAAGTTTATTTATTTCAATAGTATTTTTCCTTATATGAGGAGAGAAAAAAAAACCTTGAAAATCAAATGTACAACAAGTGAAACAAGCAGTGATTGGCTGACACCCCACGGCCAAGGGCAGGCTCCAGCAGGTTTCGTAGTAGCAAGGTCATCAGAGTATGGTGCATAATGGAGCATCATATTAGAGTGGAATTCAGCCAAACACAGTAATGTATGGATGTAGATGCATCTGAAAGAAGGAAAATAAAGATTTATGTAGGTAAAAAAAAAAAGTGCGATGAAAAATTTCTCCCCAATGTCTTATACCCAATCAGAATGCTGTAGTAGAAGTTTTGGTGCAGAGAAATTTTATTTACAAATTATGCGTTTGTAAATAATAAATATGCTCAGGGAGGAAAAAAAGTTAACTTGTCAGATGAATCCTACTCGGAAGCTTTAACAGTTTTTTTTGTTTGTACACAGCATCAGAGTTCAATACAAACATCACCAAATTCCTGAAAATAAACCTTTATTCCGCCTTTAAAACATTAATTCACCAGAAGTGATAATTAAGATTAGTTTTAGTGGTTTCAGCTCAATTCTTCTTGGAATGTGATTTCTCCCACAACACTAATGCTAAATAAAGCACTGTGTAATGTTCCGAAACAGAGTCCCTACTTTAGAAAAGATTCTAAGGGCTTTTAAAATAAATAAGAGAGAAAAGTAAAGCTGACTCAAGATCTATATGAACAGATCTTACTATTTCTATAGAGTCATAGTAAATAAATGGATGGGGAACCTTGCTATAGCCTCGGAATTGCTTACATACAGCTTAAATATAAAGCTCTAAACAATTATTATATCAAATTTCCAACATAACCTCCACCACCATCCTCTCCCAGGAAAAGAAATGAGGGTAAAATATCTAATAGCATTGGTGGCTATGGTGAAGCAATGGTTTCATCACGTTATATTGTTTTTAAAATTGTTCAAATTTGATTCTTGAAATTAATAAACTCAATCATTAGCATTTTTATTTTTATCACTATTTAAATTTAAAATATAATACACTAGGAGGCAATCGAACTGAAAAAAATTAAAAATGTCACATTCTTTAAAAAATTTGCTAGAAAACAAATTTAGAGGAAAAATTAGTTCACGATTGTGTGGTAAGGATGCTGTGAAGGTAGAGTGCGCCTGCAAAGCTGGCAAAATGCAAAGGAGCATAGAAGCCAAAAAGAATCATCCACATTAATGAAAAAAGTAAAAAAATTATCCCAATTAGAATGCATATAAACTTTCCTACACATTTTATAGAAAACTTCTATTAATTTCCATTCAAATTATGTTTTTATTGAGGATATACTAATCCCAGATAGGAGCTTACATTTGTTATCATGATTCCGCTAAACTAAAAATCTTGTCAATTAACTTGTTGCATACATGTTCTAAACAATGTTAAGTTACTTCAGTGTGTCATCAATTGCTATTTTACATAGGGGAAAAGAACCATCAATTTCTTTTGAAAATCTGTAAAATTTGAATTATAATATTATTTGAGTTATATAAATTATAATAAATTATAATTTGCTGGGGAGCAATCTACAGATAAAAGCTAGAGCCCAAAGCAGAATTATAATCTCTTACAAAAACTTCAGTCTTCATAGCCAAATATATAGTTATACTTACAAAGGTAAATCTCAACAGATTTTTGTCTCTATTGAAATACGTACAAAGTTACATAAATTCAATTTTATTCCTAGAGGTAGTATGATCAAAACCAAAATCAGTGGCTTCTGCATTCCAGGACTTGGATCCACGTTGTATCCTCGATAATCTTGTGATCTCAACCAAATTACTTTTTCATAAAGGCCTCAACTTCTTAAATTTCCTTGCATCAGTCAAGGTACCAGCAGACAACCATATTTACACCCCAAAGGTTCAGACAGAGAAAGGCCTCAGTCTCTCTTCATATAAAATGAGGAAACTGGTTTGAATGCTATCTTTTAATTCTAAAATGTGATGACTCCAGTGATTTTAGATACAAACACTGATGACATTTAATTTGTTTTGAATGTGTTTAAAGTTTCAAATATGTTCCATATGTTAATGTATGAATATCACAATGAAATAAAAGTCTAAAGGCCCCATCGTTGGTTTATAAGAACATATCTGTATGTGTTTGTGTGTGTGTAGGATGAGAAAAAGAGATACCAGGTGTATACTTTTCCACAAATAAGATATGTAATTACTCAAAAATAGAAAAGATGACACGAGAGAATGATTTTGCTATATTTATCCAACCTGACTTGGATGATTGACTTAAAATATATAAATTGACTTTGTGGTCTCATGTCTAAGTTATTAATCGACGTGGGATAAATTTGGGATAAGTTTCAAGCTGTTATACCTGGACTTCCATAAAAAATGTCTATATTCAAAGTAGATCAAATCAGCGGAAGACCCCTTCCTTATTCATAGACATCGGGAGATCCAGGTAATGTTGCTTTAGTAGATCTCTCCTGACTAAAGACATAACCCTTCATCGGTTTTTAGCCTCTTGTCTATTATCAGGCCGAACGTGACAGAAATTCCACCATATGCAGACTGACTGTACCTCTTGAGAGTGTTTTTGGTTATACACAGAAGGATCATATTGTAGAAATTATGCTTATCAAATTGAAACTAGAAGCTGGAGCTGGCATCACTCTGCAGATGCACTTCCACTAGAGTATGTATGGTGTAATGTATGTACACCAACAAACTGATACTTTGTGTTCTCACTGCTGAAAGCTCTAATATTTGATGGCAAGTCATCCATTTGTTTCCAGACTACAAGTAATTTAAAAAATAACTTCTGCCATATTTTGTGCCCTATATTGGGCACAATTTGATCAATTAAAGAGAACATTATTCAGGCTACATTCCACAGTTCCAAAGAAGCAAGGGAAACTATCACTGGACTTAATATGAATTTTTCTTGAGTATTTCTGCATGAGCTACAAATGGATTTTTAAATTAATGTTTATTCAAGCTGTATCTTCCCTACTCTTGCCAAAAATAAAGTACTTTACTTTCCATTTACTAAATACAATGAAATTTTTACTTGCCAGTGCATTACCTAAATAATAGCATGGCATGAATAAACTCAGCAGGACCTGAAAACGATAAAGTAGTAACTATACTTTTATATGTTTATCAATCTTTTAGAATTACATCGTTCTTCAGGAAAATTGAAAAAATATTTAACACACAGTGAAAGTTTGAAGATTTAAAAATAAATAGAAATATAGAATGCCTCTGTCTTTATTTTACGAGTCAAATGCACTATGGTACTTTCAAGTCACAAAACTTGAGCAACCACTAAGACCAGGCAAAGGAAAGGTGGACACTTAATCTCAGTAATGCTGTCAATGATCCACATTCTGCTCAACTAGACACATTACTTAGTTGAGAGCAAAGACTTTTGTTTGAACTGCAAAGGTCTGAACTATGGAAACCTGGGTTATATCATCACTTTTGCTCAGGTGTGAATTTCAGAAAAAAAAAGAAAATATAGCAACTCTGCAACATACATCTAGATTCTGCCAAGGACTAAGTACAGAAGCTTGATTTGAAAATTTCTAGATCCTGTGAAAACAAACCAAAAAGGGGGGAAGGGGCAGTTTTTACAAACTTATTTCCCCAAAGCTGTTTAATTTATTACAATATAACCATTAACAGGATTTAGGAGCAATACTTTGAAATGTCTAATTCTCCTAAGGATAAGAACACTGTAAACAGACGCCACTTCCATTACATCACAAGCAGAGAACTATGATAAGACAATTCAAGAAAATTATAAATAAAATGAAGTCTTTATGTCAGATGAAATCTCTGATTTTTAATTAATCCCTACCATAAGGAATTAAAAGATGGCATCCCTCAGGGTTTTCCCTAGATAAATTCAGTATCAAAGGGGTGAATTATAACAAAACCTCGTGTTCTTTATTTTATCTTATATCAAATTTAATCACAGAAAAAAACATTCTGGTAGCTTTAAAACACTTTATTTTTAAAATAAAAATAGAAAATCATCTACTAATGGTACAAACAAAAATCAGAACAACAACAACAACAACAAAAAAGATCCTGTTTATTATGTCAGATGTCTAAACAGAATGTAACTTTGTAAATGGATCCCTTGTCCCCTGACAGCAATATTGGAAGAGATGAAGAGTATCAATTACTATTACTAATCACATTAAGGGGAATGTGTTTCATTCTCCTTTATTTTATTTTGGTTCAGCTATTTATTATGGTTAAAACTCTGCACATCTTTTGAATACCTAATGACGACACGTAAGTTGTCCAGTTACTTTTGGCAAACTGCATGATGTCTAATGATGGCTTTGCAGGTTTTCTATCCTGGTATATGAACTTCTTTGCTCTGTGAAGAGCCTAACACCATACATTAGTTTATTTATAAGCATATCACTTTGCCTTTTAAACAGCATGCCACAACAGTCTTGATACTGGCTGTCTCAAATATTCAGAATATAGAGCCAACCTCCTTTGATGAGCCAAATAAAGCTTAAGTGACAGCACAGAACATATGAGGTGGTTGTATAGAATATCTATAAATCTGCCACTTGATACGTCCGCTCCCAAGTTTAAGATTACACAATTTAGAATGCAAATGTCATTCAGCCACGGGACAAAACATCCCATTAGGCTGACTGCGAAAAAGTAAACATTCTGCAGAAAGATCTCTTCACACACTTTTGCGCTACAGAATTTTCCAAGGACATTTCTATAGACCCAAATTTATTTGTCTGTGTTTATAAGTCATCTTGGGAAAGTAATATTATTGTAACTAGAAGGGTCCTTGTTTACCAAACCAATAAAAAGTACCAAAACCAAAACAAAAATCTCCTTCTAACTTCAGGTAAAGCAATAACACAACAGATATAAACCCTCCAGGTGGTAAATTTCAGGTTAAAAGAAATAAGTAACTCCGGCTCAAGGGCATCACATATTTTCCAAAGCCGTTTAATGAAGTTCAAGCCTGTATTTTCTTGGATTGCTTTGATTATTGGGTATAAAATCATGTTAGGTCTCTTTCTCCTTATCCAAATAGCTAGAGTAGAGTACTATAAGTACCAAATATTTCTTTAGGAAATTGATGTTTAAAAAGTCTGAGAGCAGTAAGGATTTAATATCTCTTTCCTATACCATCTTTAATGAGCCCATCAATAACATCTTTAATGATGCCATAAAACACGTTTTTCTTCCGCTTTAAGTCTTCTCAGATTGCACACGTCCACACGCAAAGCATACTTAATAGAATAACTATTATTGGATATTATTTGACAGTCATACTAGTGTTTTTCTGAGATGAGTTCTCTTGATAAGATATATGTGGTATCTTATTAATGGGGTTGCTACAGCATCAGACACAGCAGTTTCCGAAGGATTTTACTTGCTCAGGGTCAGACCTTGGTGGGTGTGAAAAGTGAACTCTGTGAGCATTACATATATCACACAAGCAAAACTTCTGAGAATAAATTTTCTGTTTTCTGAAGTTCATCTCAAAGTTCATATGCCTTTTTTAAACCGTTTCCACATTTCACTGAGAGACAACTGTATCAAACACTCCATATCACCTTCATAGCGTCAGGATATCACAACGCAGACCAAAATTTTCTTGCACACAGTGCATCAAACAAGGACACCTCTGTTGCTTGGCTTAAATAACAAATGGGTCGCGCCCTTTACTTTTGCTTACAGACTTTTAATACCAAACCCGAAGAATGCAAGTGCTAACTGTATCTCCTCACAGAAGTCTAATTGTTACAGATAGCGAAGTATTAAAAATGTAGTTTTGCATGGTATTTGCATATCATCAAATGTCTTTAACCCAACATTTTTTTGTCAAAGTAGTATTGAAGTATCTCAGACTTGGCACTGTATTTGCATGAACCAGCCTCCATGATCCGTAAAATCCCACATAACACATAGCATAGCTAAAACTTTTTAGAGCGTCCAATTTGCACAGGCACCTGTAGTAACCCGGGAAGTCTCCTCTCTGGATGTAATTACCCACTTAGCAGCCACAGAACACCATAATTTCGGGTTAAAGCTCACCATCCAAACAACATATACACGTTTATCCTGAAAACAGAAAACTAGGATGAATTAGTACTGGCAAGCACAAAGAGATGTGCAAAGACACTGCCTGGCTTTGAATACCCTTGGTAGCTTCCACCGGTCTGGGAACCTGCAAAATACAGAGGTGCACCTCGCCATAGATGGCTCTTACCCAACTGATGACCTACGAATTAACGTTAAATTACCCCTACTAAATTTGTAAATGATGCCTTTAGGAGAGAGGAAACAAAACTTCACAGAAGATGCTCTGTCTCAGAGTTATTAGCCCTTTTCTGGGATATTTAAATATATCTGGAATACATCTTACCTGTTTGCTGTACTTGTTATTGGTTTGACAGCTGTATTCAGAGCAGTGATCTGATCCAATTGAGATGTTGTCTCCTGCTCCCACAAACGTGTTGGCTGGTGGTAGATCTTGTACGGCCTGGTGTTTTTTTCCTGCAGTTGGTGACTGGGGGTGAAGCTGGACAGTGGGCAATGGAGAACTAGACTTGTAATGCCTGGCCAGGTCAGGACTGCCAGGCCCACCATTAACGGATCGGTATCGCCCCATGCTTGGGCTGTCTGACAGCTTCTCGTTCACACTGTCATACCTCTGTCCATTTGGTTTAGAAGCTTCCACAGTGACGATGCTGCTGTAGAGAGGCTGCTTAGATTTTTTGTTTTTCTTGTCCTTTTTAGGCTTTTTAGATTTGTCGTGCTGCTGGGGTGTAAAAAAGTCCTCGTGGTCCTTTTTGCCAGCTTCGTACCCATTTTTATTTTTGGACCGGCAGTACCTTGCCATCACTACAATTAGGATGATCAGAATCACTGTCATAATCCCAGCGACCACCCCAATGACGATACTGAGTCTCTGTTTGCTGATTTCATAACTTGGGTCACCGGCTATATCCTGGGTGAGCGGGGTGTGCAAACTTCTGGCTATCTGGGAGTCAATCACAGTCGCGTTGGAAACACTTTCATTGACAAACACATGCACCAGAGTCGTGGTGGACTGGGAGGGCTGCCCGCTGTCATTCACTTGCACCACCAACCTGTGCAAGCCGTAGTGCTTTTGGGTGAGCTTCCCCACCAAGGAAACCACACCGCTGGTGGAGTCAATCTCAAACAGCTTGAAGGGATTCCCTCCCACAATGCTGTAGTTGAGGTCTGCGTTGATGCCATCGTCGCTGTCCGTTGCCAGCACGGTGGCCACCACTGTCCTGACATTACTCGAAGGTGGCAGTAAAGTGTAGGAAACGTTTCTGGGAAGGGTGACCGTGGGAGCGTTGTCGTTCTCGTCCATCACAAAGAGAGAGACGGTGGCCGTGGCCGACCTGGGAGGATCTCCCCCATCCACGGCCTTGACCCTGAACGTGTATGTGGTCTGGTGTTCCCGGTCGAAGGACATGGTGGAGTAAATGGTCCCCGTGTCGTTTTCGATGGAAAAAATGTTGCTGTTTTCCTCTATGTAGAGGCTCATCTCTGCATTGCGCCCCTTGTCAGCATCCATCACCGTGACCATCCCCACGGGGCTGTTGGGCTGCAAGTTTTCTTTCACATAAAAGGTGAAGACGTCCTGCATAAACTTGGGGTCATTGTCATTCCTGTCAGCCACCTGCACGATCACCGTGGTGCTGCCCTGCAGCACCGGGATGCCTTTGTCTTTGGCATTGACTTTAAACTCGTACCTGTCCGTCTGCTCGCGGTCCAGCACGGTGTTGACCAGGATGTCCCCGGAATCGGGGTCGATGGCAAAGGTCCCCACCACGGCGGAATCCAGAGAATAGGCAAGCTCTGCGTTCTTCCCGCTGTCGGCGTCGGTCGCCAGCACCGTGGCCACCCTCTCCCCAGGGACGTTGTTCTCGGGGAAGTAGACCTCCACCACCGACTGGCCGAAGACGGGCGGGTTGTCATTGGTGTCCCCGACCTTGACGACCAGGGAGTTGTTGCTGGAGAGGCTCGGGCTGCCCGAGTCCACCGCCACTATGACCACGTTGAACTCCCGGGTGGTCTCGTAGTCCAGGGGGGCCGAGGTGTGCAGGAAGTACTTTTTCTTGTTCTGGTCGCCCTCCGTGTCGCTGGCCGGCTTGAGCTGGAAGGGCACGTCCCCCACCACGGTGCAGGTGACCACCCCGTTCTCGCCCTGGTCGCGGTCGGACACCTGCACCAGGGCGATGGGGGTGTCGACCAGCACATCCTCGGCCACGCTGGCCACCCCGTCCTTGAGCGGGATGCGCCCGATCTTGCGGATCTCGATGGACGGCACGTTGTCGTTCTCGTCCTTGATGTTGAGCACCACCGTGGCCTTGTCGGTCTTGGGGGGCTGCCCGCGGTCGCGGGCCATGACGGTGAAGCGCAGCTGGTTCACCTCCTCGCGGTCGATGCGGTGCAGGACGCTGAGCCAGCCCGACGTCTCGTCCAGGCGCAGCAGCCGCCGCACCGACTCGGTGGCGGCCCCGAACACGTACTCGATCTGCCCGTTGACCCCCACGTCCAGGTCGGCGGCTCGCAGCTGCAGGATGGGGGTGCCGGGGGCGCTGTTCTCCGCCAGGTCGGCTTCGTACACGCTCTTCTCGAAGCGGGGGCTGTTGTCGTTCACGTCGGTGATGAGCACCCGCAGGATGGCCTGGGAGGAGCGCGGCGGGTCGCCGCCGTCCCGCACCCGCAGGGTCAGCTCGTAGGAGTCGCGCTGCTCGCGGTCCAGCGCCCCCTTCACGATCAGCTGCGGCTGCTTCTCGCCATCCGGGGTGTCGGCCACCTGCAGCTCGAACACGCTGCTGCGGCCGCCGGCGCCGGCGCTGGGGCTGGCGTTGGGGCTGGCGTTGGGGCTGGCGTTGGGGCTGGCGTTGGGGCCGCCGCCCTCCGGGGCGTCCGCGCGCCTCCTGGAGCCCCCGGGGCCGCCGCCGCCGCCGCCGCCGCTCGCGCCGTTCCCGCCGCCCCCGGGGTAGGGGGCGCTGTCGGCAGCCCCGGCTCGCCGGCCCTCGCCGCCGCCCCCGGGCTCCTGGAGCAGCTCGTAGCGCTCGATGCCGTTGCGGCCGAAGTCGCGGTCGGTGGCGGTGGGGAGCAGGTAGAGCGTGCCCACCGGCCGGTTCTCCTCCACCGTGAGCGTGAGCACGGGCGACGGGAAGGTGGGCGTGTTGTCGTTGATGTCCAGCACGATGACCCGGCCCTCGAACAGGTCCACCCAGCTCTGCGAGGGCCCGATCACCGACACCTCGAAGTCCAGGAAGCACTCGTTCTCGTCGAAGATCATCTGACACTGGGGCAGCTTCTCGCGGTCGATGCGCCGCTCGCTGGTGCTCAGCTCGCCCGTGAGGTTGTCGATCTTCAGGTACTCGGAGCCCGACTCGAGGCTGAAAGTCACCTCGCCCGAGCCCGTCACGATGCCCAGGTCCGAGGCGACGTTGCCGATGCGGACGTCCGCCGGGCCCTCCTCGGCCAGGCGGTACCGGAGGAGTTGCTTGGCGGCCGCCAGGCTGAGCGACAGCGGCACGAGGAGGCAGCAACCCAGGCACCAGCCGCGCGCCCACCCCGCGGTCCGCATCCTCAGCATCTTCTCCTGCTGCTGCTGCTACTGCTCCTTCTAGGCACGGCCCCCGCGGCGCCCCCCTCCTCCGGGGCCGGCCGCCCGCCCCCCGCCCCCCGCCCGGCCCTCTTCGGGCTCCGGGGAAGGAGGAAGGGAGAGGAGGGAGGGGGCGAGAGCAGCGTGCGGAGTCGGCCGGGCGCGCGGGGCGGGGGGGGCCGGCGCCAGATCCCGCTTCCTCCTCTTCCTCTTCTTTTTCTTCTTCCGCCTCCTTCTGCTTCTTCCGAAAGTTATTGTTCCATAATTCATGCAATGGGTGCTAATCGCCCGCTCGCCGGCCGCCGTTCAGTCGCAGTCCTCACAGTTCACGGGACACTGCGCGCCGCGGGCTCGGCGCCCCCCCCGCCCCCCTCCAGAGTCATCCCCGCGGCGGGCGGAGGATCCCGGGCTCCCGAGCCCCCGCTCGGCCGGATGGGGCCGGAGCCGCTCCGGCAGGCGGGCGCTGGAGCCGGGAAGCGGCGGGGAGCAAGCAAGCTTGCAGCCTCCTCCCCCGCCTGCCAACCCCGTTCGTCTCTGCTGCTACTCGAGTTGAGTCCAATTCACGTTGCAGCCACTCACTCCAGACCCAGCTCCTGCTCCGGCCGCCCAGGCAAACGTGAGTTGCTTCCTGCACGAGGCGCTGGGGCCAGCAACAAGCCGGTCTGAACTCTGACTCCGCTCTGGCAGCGGGGGAGCCGGGCAACAGATCGAGAATGAAACGGTGGGGGGGAAAAAAAAAGAAAAAAAGCAAAAAAGAAAAAAGAAGAAAAAAAAGAAAGAAAGAAAAAGAAAGAAAAAAAAAATCCCTGGCAGGTCGGTCGGTCGCTCCGGGCACCGTGCAGCGGAGACCACTCGCGTCACACGGCGGTCCGCGTCCGGGTCCCCCCCGCGCGCCGAAGAGCAGCCCGAGCCATCTTCAGAGACGCCCGGAGAGTCGGTCCCTTCTCGCCCCCGAGAGCTCGGGTTTCTCTTTTTTTCTTAACAACTCTGCGCAAGGTCATTAGTCACGAAGCCGCCGCCTGAAACCGCAGCAGCCGTGCGCCCGCGGGGGCGAGGGCTGAGCCGTGCGCACCGCGCGGTGCCCAAGTTTGGGTTCGCAGCCGCAGAGTCCGCGCCGTTCCTCACCTGCATTCGGCCCGCAATTCGGAGCACTGGGATCTGCAGCGCTGTGCGCGATTCAGGGAGGAGATTGCAGCCTCTCTCTCTCCCCGCTCTCTCTCGATCCCTCCCCTCCCTCCCTCTCTCTCCTCCCTCCTCCTCCTCCTCCTCCTCTCTCTCCTCCCTCCTCTCCTTTCCCCTTTCCCCTTCTCCCACTCTCTCTCTCTCCTGCACGCTCCCTCTCCTTCCTCCCAGTCCCAGTGCTGGCAACTCGAGCTGAACTTGATCCCTTTGCAGTTCAAAGGTGAGCGAAGCAGGCTCGGTGCTCAGGCGACGCTGGCCTGGCGACAAGCCCCCCGGGGCCGGCCGGGCTCCCCCAACGGCAATTAAAACAAAGATGCCCAACGCTGTCCGGATTTCCGAAGAAAAGCCCAAAGGCACTGGGGAGGGGGGGAGGGAGGGAGGGAGGGAGGGGGGGCGGGTTGAGCGGGAGGTGGAGTCAGAGACAGCTGCCAAGTAGCTTTAAAAAAAAAAAAAAATCCAGTTTGCCAAGGGGAGAAAAAGTGCCAGTCGGCTGTTGCCTCGGAAGTGCCCTGGCACGGCGGGTGAATTCCGCAGTTGTCTCGTCCCCCTTCGCGTCCGGGGGAGTCTGGTGCGGGCGCGCTCGCCGCCCCTCGGGCTGCCCGGGCTGCGAGCCCCCGAGCGGCGAGTGGGGAGCTCCCGTTCGCTGGCCGCGAGCCGGAAACCCGCAAGTTTGCCCAAAGTGGCGGTTGCTGCCGGGAGCTCGCTGGCTGGCTCGCGGCTCGAGCCGGTCCCTTAAGCGGCGGCGGCGGCCTGGCCGCGGAAACTACACGCTCGCGGGGGCGGGGGGGGGGCAGGCTTGCGGGGAGGCCGGCGGGAGGGGGGGACTGGCCCGAAAGCCCAGCGTCACCCCCGGGGGCCAGTCCTCGCGGGCGCAACCCCAGCCGGCCCCGGCCCCCTTGCACCCCAAGCCCTTCCCCGTCTCCCCGGCGAGCGCAGCCGCCGCCTTCCCGGGGGACTCGCCTTCCCTCCCCGGGGCTGGTAAATGTCCTCGTCTCCCTGACGGATGCCGAGTGCGCGCCCGGGAGCGCAGAAGCGGGAGCCGGGAAAGGTTTCTGTTTCCCCTCTCCCTTCGCAGACGACAGTCCCCACCCCCTATCCCTGCCCCCCTCCACCCCGTGTCTGCGTTTGGCGATTTAGCGTCTCGGTTAGGGCAAGGTTCACGCCGGCTTGGGGGATCCCGCGTGCGCCCGGGGAGCCGCGCTGCCGTTCGGAGACACCATGATGGGCTGCAGTGGTTAAGGGAGAACCTCAAACTCCGGAGAGCGAGCGACAGAGGGATCCTTTTCTGGGAGTGCGGACTCCGGGGGCTGGGTTGGGGGGCTGGGGTGGTGCCCGTCTTTGTTGAAATGCTCGGCGCTCCCGGCTCCGCGCCTGCCTTGGGGGTGGACCGGGCGTGCGCGCGCCTGGGGAGCAGACACAGGTTGGAAGCGTCGGCGATATTTCCCGAGCAGAAACCCGCAGCCTGTAGTAACTGGCAAAGTGTAGCGTCACCTATCTGGGTAAAAGGGGAATAAACTTTAATGGCAACTTTGTGTACCCAAGTGTCCCCAGTTCCGCGTCTCTCCTTCTTTTGACTTTGTGCCACTCGGTCGTACACGGTATCCCCCCCCCCCCCACGCGAGGCTTCCCCGGTTTTCAGTCGCTGCCGCCGCAGCCGGCCTCAGCAGATCTCAGTTGTGGTTGTGTGTGTGTGTGTGTGTGTGTGTGTGTGTGTGTGTGTGGTTTTTAAACTGTAGCCATTCGCTCATCCTTTTATTTCAGTGGCCAAGGGGGCCCGCCACGGTGCAGGGGGCTGAGGCAGGCAGGAGATGTTCGGGGACACTCTGAGCATCTCTAAAGAGAAACCCGCTGCCGCTGCGGTTTGCAACCGGTCCTCAGCTCGTCTGCCCAATCCATAGGCATCCAAGGGCCTCCCCTTAAAGGAAAATTTAAGACGAAAAGAAGAAAAGAGAAAGGAATCCGTCCAGAGTGGGTACTCCGCCTTTACGAGACCGGTGCGAGGAGGCGAAATGATTTAAACAAGACAAACACCAATAAAGTCTACGAGCAGCTGTAGCGCGCGGTTGTTTGGGCGGGCGCAGCCGGGGGGGGGGGGGGGAGGCGGCTGAGATTCCCAAGGTCTCCCCGTAGGGGATGGTGGAGGCGCGGGGGATGAAAGTGCCAGCGAGCGGGTATTCTCCAGTCCGCTAAAGCAGCTGCGCTCAGGGCGTAGCGGCCTCTCCTCGGGGCCGGGCCACCCCCACATCCCCCAGGCCGGCCGCCTCCCGAGCCTCCCGAGCCTCCCGGCTCCAGATCTGCAGCATCAGCGAGAAAAGCCCCGCGCGCAGACTCAGTGCGCACCGCCGCAGTCTGGAGCCGGGGGCGGGGGCGGGCGCCGCAGCGTTCTCTTGGCCCGCGAGCGGCGGTAGCGCTAGATCCCCTTCTATTTGGAAAACTCTGGTTTATCAGCATCCTTGCCTCCCACGACACCCGGCCGCCCCCCACCTTCTTCTTCTTCTTCTTCTTCTTTTTTAATTTTTTTCTTTCCACGGTGCAAGGCGAACGAGGGAAGCCGGTTCTCCTCCGCGGCCTTGCGCCCGTGCATTCCGATGCGCGGCAACATGCTGCAGTGCGCTCCCTCCCCTGCGCGCCCGGACTGAGATCCTGCAAAACTTCTGGCTGCCGCGTGGGCAGGAGCGTCGTCCGCTCCCCCTTCCCTCGCCAGACCGCAACTTGAGCAAGCCCCGGGGCTCGGGGAACGCTCGCCCCCCCCCCCCCCGCTGCGGCGCGCAGCCCTCGGGCGCACCCCCGCGAGGGCGCAGGAGTGGGAGGCTTTGCCCCGAGCGCCGCGGATTTCTTCCCAGGGGGTGGGGGCGGGGGTGGGGGCGGGGGGGGTGCAGCGCGTCCTTCACACTGGAGCGGTTTCCCCCTCGCGAGCCGGAGGCGGTCTCCAGCCCGCCCTCCCTACTCATCCCTACCAGCTCCGCCGCCGAGCCAAGCCGGCGTGGGAAATGGGTCCGACGTGTGCTGCATGGCGAGCAGCGCGCACGGCCGCCGGGGCCCGGACCCCCCGGCTCTGCCCCTCCCCCCCGCCCCCGCCCGCTGCTCGGCCCGGGGAGCGATCCCCGGGCAGGGGGTGGGGGCGGGGCCGGGGCGCCCGGAGCCCTCGGGGCGCCCCGGCCGCGCTCGCAGCCCCCGGGCCTCTTCCGCCCCCTGTCTGGGGACTGATGCTCGGCTGCAGCCTCCCTCCCGCGGGCGCGGGGGATGAATGGAGGCGAGAAGCTGTCGCCCCCGCGCCCGCCCCATTTCCGCAGCCTTAACAGCCAGAGTGTCACGGGCGCTCAGCAGTTTCATTAAATGCGACTTGGGGGGGGGGACCCCCGCCCCCCGGTGCCAGACCTCACCGCGGGAATGTGATCTCCGGATTCGCTCCCGCCCGCAAAGCCCGCCCGGCTTTTCAGACTCGAGGCGGCATTTATCTTGTCCACCTGGGAGGAAAGGAAGGGCTCCGAGGGAATCGGGATCGAAAGTGTGACCGGCTGCAGTACGCTCGGGAGCCCGCGGCGGCGGCGGCGGCGGCGGCGGCCGAGCCCGGGAGGGGAATCGAGACCACAGTGTCCTAAAGCCGGAGCTGCTCCGAGTGCGAGCTCCTCGCCGCTTGCACCGAGCCAAGTATATGAGAGAAGGTTGAAATGTTGGGCGTGTGTGTGTGTGTGTGTGTATTTTCTCCTTGTTGTTGCTTTTTTCTTTTTTTTTTAAGAAATGCAAAGGGAAACGACCCCCTGCAACCAAGATATGAAAATTGAAATTGATTAAAATAGCAACGCTGTCTATCCCCCGTCCTAAGAGACAGTTGATCAAAGCTTGGCCAACGATCCCTTTTTTATTTTATTTTATTTTATTTTATTTTATTTTATTATTTTATTTTATTTTTTTCTCTGCCAAATATCCTGCCCTATACTCACCGTATTCGGTAGTTTTCCTGTTGTTGTTTTAAAGCTCCCTACTAACCCTGCCATCTTAAAACTGCTTTGCAGTTGAGAGATTTCGGTGAGTGAGCTGGAAAACAGCATTCAGGGTCCGGGAGGGTGGTTTAAGCCTCAAGAAGACAGGAAGGGAAGGAGGGACGATCACAAAAGTTTATGGGTAAGGATATCAAGAAGTAAGTGCCGGAGATATTATCTCGGGGGGGGGGGCTTTCATTTATTATGGGCGCTGTATTCACAATAGTACAAGAAAAAGGTTAAATACAGTAAACAGGATAGCCAGTTCTGGAAAGAAATATAAAGCAGGTTGACGGGAAGGGAGAAAGTGACTCGAGAACTCCACCAAGGGACAAACAGAGGAAATGACACTCCTAGATCTGCAAATCCATTGACCTTTAGTCTTTTTAAAAAAGGGTCCTCTGTATCCACTTGCACGTGCATATACGTTTTTGAGGCCTTTGTGATCAATCGTTTCTCCACTACTTTTGATAAAGTTGATACTGTAGTCTCCCTTTTCCAAGTAATTATTAGGAATTTTTGTACCTTACACATATTTGAAGCAGTAAACTATAACTGCAAGGCTCTTGTCTTACAGCAAGTTTGGTTCTGATTCTTGGGGCTCTGAGAAACTTTGGGCAGATTTTGCAGCCTTAAATCCATTCCTGTAGTATTAAAATGAGTAGCAGACTGAAAAAGCTAAATTATTCATTGCAATAACAGACTTTTTGATGGACATTAAAACTCAGCAGTTTAAATAAGGAAACCACAGATTTCCTTTTAAGCAGGTAATAACTGCTTGCCTCAGTGGTTATTTAATTGGTCTCCAGCCAAGAAAGAGAATCAGTTGTGCTGTTTAAATCATGCAATCATGTTATGCGAAGCCATATACAGTATTACAACGTATTGATAAGAGACAACACGAGAAGTAAACTAAGTTGATTTATACCATCGATTGGATGACAATAAAACATTCCTAAAAGGACAGTATAAAAAAAAAAAAACTTCGCGGAGAATAAAAAAACTCAAGAAAGTAATGTTTTAAGTGTTTAAGTACTAATTCATAGGCTCTATGATTTGCCTATTGAAGAGAATGCCTTAGTTTTTAAAATGCCACTTAATAGAAATGATTTTCACTTTTTAAGCACAGATTAATGGTTGATTTTTATGATTTAAGTTTTAAAATGCCAAAACATAAGCAGCATAGCTTTGTAGTTTATTATGTAAATAAAAATCTAGTCAGTTACGATAGCTGGCAGACACATTGTCTTTTACAAGATGATTTGTGATTTTTATCCCAAATTTACACTAATTTTTATGTAGTCACAAAAATCCAAGTTTGGGAGGAAAATACAGTGTTTTGCAAAATCTGGGTGAGTTCTGGGAAAAAGACCCTGGGTGGGTCAGGACCGTGCATCTTATTATTTGTGGTCATCTGAAGCTCTTCTGTCACCATCTACGGTAAAATTGAACATTCCAATGCCCTTTGCAGCATGAACTTGAGACATTTGGCATTTCTTTACTACCGTGGCAGGATATATCAAATGCTGCTGTGAATAATGACCTCTAAGCTAGATAATGTATTGAGGATTTGGGGGGAAAATCTCATTATAATGACTTGTATGAATATAATACTCAAATAAATGGCCTTGCTTGTAGGAAGAATGGTTGAAAATTATGAATTAGCTTTGTAAGTTTTAGCCCCTGACTGCATTGACCTATGCTAACAGATCACGTCTTATGTTAATTACCAATACCAGGTGGCACAAAACGTTCATTAGTCAATCAAATTGAACCCATTGCGTTTAGAAAATTCAAAACATGAAATGTATCTAGAGTAGGTAATTTCGTGAATTTGACTAACAGCAATGGAATTTTCCAATGATAGATGTTGATCCGTGCATGGTGATCATTGGACCTTTCCCCAGATACTTCCAACTTCTAGACCTAGAGTGGGATTGTGCTTCCTGGCCTGCTTGTGCCTTGGTGAGGCCATTGACTAGGTCTGGGCAACCGGGAGTAGAAGCCTAGGTTCGCTTCCAAAGGGAACATGGATGCCTGAAATGAACCATTGTTCAACTTCATCAGTCCAACTGATTATTAACCTGACCTAGGACCAATACCTGGAACCCGTCAAAAAAACTTCAGACTAATACTCACTTTTGAAGCTAGTGGTGTTTTCAATGCCATTTAAGTACTTACTTGTTGTGTTATTCAAGTAAATCTGATTGAAAGGCTTACAAAGTAGACAATATGTGTTTCAACTGTAAACCCTACAAATCACCAGTTGTGCTATTTAGCCAGGTGAAAATACAGTTCCATCAGCAAGGCAAGCTCTTCATAAAGCTGTATAAATTTGTATCTGGTGATTCTTAATATTAAAAAAAAACATACTTTGTTTTTGTTTTTGTTTTTTTCCCCTAGTAACTGGTGTAGCGTTATTTAATGCTTTGAACAAGACTTTTGATAAAGTACTGTTGACTTGCAGTGAGATGGAAAGATAATAACTCTTCTGTGTATTTATGGTTATTACATCCTGTTTGGCTACATAAAGAGATTATCATCATTGTCTCCAAAATGACCAGATAAAACAACCCTCTATAAGGATGTAAATATAAGCTTTTAACTCAGCTAACTTAGGTATAAAATATTAAGTGTTTTGATGCATTATGAAGCTAACAGCCATGATTAGTAACAGTACATATCATCAATAGTGTATATCTGAACTCCACACTGGGAGGTTTACTAGATTTTTCTGTTTCTGAGTGTTTCCTTGTTTCTCTCCAGATTTTAGCTACAGCCTGATCATGTCGGCCTATTTGGAAGGCAGAGATAGTATCTACCCCTACCTTTTTGGTGACATCTGATATAAAGTTTCCCTTTTCAACTAACAAAAAGGAAGCATTGCTTCTATCTTGCTGGTCAAACAGATTTATTTAAAACATAAGAGAGAAGGTGAGAGAAAAACACAATAAACTTAAAAAAAAAAAAGTAGGGCCAAACTCAAGACATGCCCCAGTTTCTGTTTTGTTTTGCCATGTAAAATAGTACTTGCCAAAGATCTATAAACCAATATCACCTTCAAAGACCCAAAGTTCCTCTCTATTGGTGTCCTGATCAGTGCTCTTTAGTTTCTGAATTACTTTCCCAGGCAGGCTTAATGTGATGCTGATGAAGCTTAAGCTTTCAGGGTCTCTTTCCTTTGATCAACCACTTCCAAGACCTTGGGGTGAGGAGGAAGCAGTACTGTGTTTGCACAGCCTCGTGGTTTTGAAATTTGCAACAGTCAGAATTGTAAGTGCAATATGTTCAGAACACTGCCCCATCCACTCCAATTTCCTTGATCACACTTCTCCTTTAAATGGTGTCCGGGTATCCCAAGCACGTTGGAGATCTAGTTATGGGGAAATTCAGATGGGGATACAGAGTAGTTAAGGGGAAGTTAAGCTGGGGCTGCATCTAATTTGGGTGTGTTAAGGTGTATTTTTGTGGATTCAATCTCTCAGTCATAGCTGAGTCATTGCTGACAACCAAGGCTTCCAAGAATTTGCTCAACATCCACTGTATTGGCACAAAGATGTGATGCCAGAGGTTCTAGAGTGATAGAAGATTCCCCCAGCGTGGGTTCCTGGAGGTATAAGGGTGGTGAGGTGAACTGGCATCGAGGCTTGCTTACGTGTGTGCAGCCAGAAACAAGTCTGGAGAAGAAGATCTTCCAATTACAGTTATCCGCAGTTTTTCAAAGTTCCAGTTACACCACTTGGCTTTTATGAAAGACCTCCGTTAGCCCTTCTTTTCACTAACTAAAAGAAATCCAAAGAGCATCTTTGCCTTATAAAAGAAAGCAAAAAGAGTTGAGCATTTGTTTTTCAGCAAGCCATTCTAGAGGCAGATGTGAGAGTGGCACCACCAGCGTCCTTCCCCAGGAACTACACTCTCAGCCTCAAGCTGCCATAGCTTTGAACTGTGTCGGTGAGCATCTGTGCTTTATTGCAATTTATTTTGTGCATCCATTAGTGAGATATGTCCTAATGTATCAGAAAAGCCTAAGAGAGTTTATTTTTTGAGGCTAGGAACATTCAAAATTCTTTCCAAAGAAATTAATGGTAATTGTTTCTTCACTTTCTGCCTTTCCAGGTTCCAAAAGCTTTCATAGGAACACGCTACTATTGGATAGCAGGGAAAACCTGCATTGAACATGTTAAATCCCAAGCGAAGAATATGCTTCTCACTCAAGTCTCATCAAAACGAAAATACTCTCTTGTGAGGAATTAGTTGATAAACCACAAGACACACTTGAAAAATATTATGCTTTTGAGTCATGTGCGTGCAATTTCTAAACAGAAATTGTGTAAATACAGAATTTATCAGCATACCTGCGTTTGAGGGCACAAATATATAGTAGTACTGCAAAGTGTGTGTGTGTGTGTGTGTGTGTGTGTAGTGGGTGACTTACATCCTTGTATATTGGAGTTAGCACATAGATATCTTTTTCTGACAGTCTGGCACTTTGCTATAAAATGACACCCTATATCCACCAATGCAGTAAAGATATCCTAAAAAAAAACCAAAAAAACAAAAAACAGTGTTTCAGTGGCACCCTTACAACTATTCATAAATAAGTCAAATTATGCTGTATTTACACAATTAGGAACCTGGCTATGGTGCAATGCTTTAAAAGCTAATTCCAATTGCTCTTCTATACATCTTAGTTTCAGATTGAGTCTATATATCTTTTTTAAGAAGTGTTTTTCACACCAAAGTTCAAAAAAAGGAGAACTATAGAGATGTGTCAGTATATTAATTAGGAAATTATGACTTGGGAAAGACATTTGATGCTTGTTTTGTAATTGGATTTTTTGTTTTTAGTTTTTTAAAAAGATTTATTTACTCATGAGAGACAGAGAGAGAGGCAGAGACACAGGCAGAGGGAGATGCAGACTCCATGCAGGGACTCGATCCTGGATCCTAGGATTAGGCCCTGAGCCGAAGCAGACACTCAACCTCTGAGCCACCCAGGCGTCCCTAATTGGATTTTTTAAATGTGATTTCTTGTAACATTTTTATGATTTTTAAGTAGGTATTTATTTTGTAGTTATTTTTCTATCATGTTTCATATTCTTTTTCTTTAAAAAGGTCGATCAGATTATATAAACTTCAGGCCCTACAAAACCTGAACAATTCTCTCCTTGTGTGCAACAATTAAGAGGTTATAATGAGTAAAACGTGGATATCAAAGATTCCCCAAAACCACAAATTAAATTCCGCAAAATTAAATAAATGTTAAGACTTTACACACCAAAATTTATAAACAAATACTGCTGAATGATATTTTCCTAAGGATAATAAACATATTGCCAAAACGAATAATTATTGAACCACACTGTTGGTGCTAGATCTCGCGGAAATGGCAGTGGGTTGTAAAAAGATGGGTGCAGAATTGGGAATTGAAGAAACTGGCTTCGAATTCCAAGATCTTCATTTTGGACCTCTATGATTTTGATAAATCTCCCTAAGACACCATGTTTTATCCTTTAATTCAATTCCTCTAGCATGTATTTAAATTCTATTTTATATCAGACCCTGTGTTAGATTTTGTAAAATCCAAATCCTTGTCCTTAAATAACTAGTTCATATTTTAATTCTATGTATATAATGGGAATAATAGGTCACTTTTAAAGTTGTTGTGGGTAGTAAATATGATATATATATTTTTAAGATTTTATTTATTCATTCATTAGATACACAGAGAGAGAGAGAGGCAGAGGGAGAAGCAGGCTCCATGCCTTATGTGGGACTGGATCCTGGGTCTCCAGGATCAGGCCCTGGGCTGAAGGTGGCGCTAAACTGCTGAGCCACCTGGGGTGCCCTAAATATAATAATTTTATAAGAGAACCTAACACTGCCAGAAACAGATTAAATTCTTAATGAAAGTTATTTATTCTCTACTCCTCCCAATGGTCTTCTACAGACTTAGGGTCAAATGTCCTAGATTTTGTAGGATTTTCCTATTTTGTGTGCATTTTTATAGCTTAGAATTCCACTTATTTACATTTACACTGCTCTTCATTTGTTCAGGGTAAACAAACTACAGCCTAGAGGCCAAATCTAGCCCGTGGCTTATTTTTGTATGGCCTCCTAAACCATGAAGGTTTGGCGTGTGTTGGGTTGTTTATTTTTAATTTTTTGAACACATTTAAAACGTCGTTAAAAAAACAAATAATATAGAACTAGGGTCAGGATATGGTCTGCAAAGCCTAAAATGTTTATTATCTGGCCCTTAACAGGAGAAGTTTTCTGACACCTGCTTTGGAATATCAACTTCATGAGTATTGTGACAATACTGAAAAATGCAGTAGTTCATGTTACCTGTGAGGAAGGAACTACTATGACATGCGAATGGACAGATGAAATATATGTTGTTAAGCTCCGATGTACAGCTCCAGCTCCACTAAGCTCTAACTCAAGTATACCCCACATTACATTATGTAACCCGTATATAGTGATATGCTGCCTTCATTACGACACAAAGAACCTATTGTGTGCCTTGTAATGCATTAAAGATACTAATTCTTCCCACAGACAGGTTGATTCTCTCTCCCTTTGAATGTGGACAGATTCTGTGACTGATTTTATCAATTGGACACAATGGGAGTAACACTCAGCCAGTCCCTGTCTGATGAAACATTCTCACAGAAGCAGTAAACTGTCATATGAAAAGTCCAATTACACTGTGACCGTCATGCTAGAGAGGAGAGGTCCCATGGCCTATATGCATAGTAGGTGACACTCTCAGCTGAGCCTGCCCTTCTAGTCATCCCCTCTAAGGCACTAGACATGTGAGTCAAGCCATCTTAGACCTTCTGGACCAGTCCACCTGGCAACTGAATACCACTGAGTGTGGATACTACAGTGAACATCATAGAGAGCCAGTGATCACCTAAGCCCTGGCCAAATTCTGACCCACCAGATACGGGTAAGGTATAATAGGTTATCATTATTGTAGGCCCCTCTATTTCAAGGTTGTTTGTTACCCCACAATAGATAGCTGGAACATGAGTTTCTGTTTGAAAATTTAATGGAGGCTGAATGTCAGTTCTAGATTTAATAATGATAATTGCTATTGCATTGTGGCTCCTCTATGTACCAGATACCATTCTCAACACATTTCATAAGGTTATCATTTAATCTTTGAAGATTATCATTTAATAACCCTATGAAGTTATTACATTATGGAGATTATTTTGTACGTGGCACAGAAGAGGAGATGGAGACTTAAGGAGGTTAAGTTCCTAATAACCTTATGAAGTTATTAGATTACAAGGATTATTTTATCCATAGTAAGATGAGGACACTGAGGTGTAAGGAGGTTGAAAAGGTTAAGGAATAAAGAGATATCACAGTTACTAAGTGCCTGAGGCTGGGGGATCCAATTCAATTCATTCATAATGAAAACCCTGGCTCTGATCTATTATAAATAATACCTAACATTATAATGGGGAACTGATCTAATTAGTTTATGCAGTTTTACCCGTAAGCACATGCACCAAACGTCTTTCTTGTTTATATTACTTTATTTAATTAATCTTATGCGTTTGTCTTATAAAAATCTGTCTTCAGTGTAGCTGACTTTAAACTGACAATCTGCTCAGAGTTCTGTGGGCTGAAACCCAGAGGAGGGCTGTATTTAAATGCACCTATCTCCTTTATGTCAGATCAAAGAAAATGTGCCATTTGTCCCTAACTTTCAAGGGCACTGTACTTAATTCAAAATGTTTTAAAGGAAATACTCAATCCAAGGAGCTTTATTTCCAAAGATGACACACAATCAATGTTTATGGAAAAATGTCATTCATTGGTGTTTCATTTCAGCCTTACTGTAATGTTTTCTTTATCTTTGTGATGATCCATGCCACACAAATAGTGTTATAGTGAGTTCTCCTGGGATTTTCCAAAAGAGCCTTTCTTTAAGAGGGTTACTGATAATCTAATTTTTGTCTATAGAGCACCATTTTGTATCAATGATAAGAGCAATTGGCAATATTGATTGGACACATAATATACTAGGGAAAATTCTAAGTTTCTTGTTTTTTTAAAAAATAAGTTTTGGGTTCTTTTTTTTTTAAGATTTTATTTATTTATTTGAGAGAGAGAGCATGAGCTGAGGGAGAGGAAGCAGCTGACTCCCCACTGAGCAGAGAGCCCTACATGGGGTTTGATCCTAGCACCCTGGGACCATGACCTGAGCTGAAGGCAGACATTTAACCAACTGAACCACCTAGGTGCCCCTTAGTTAT
Organism: Vulpes lagopus; assembly: GCF_018345385.1. NCBI lineage: Eukaryota > Metazoa > Chordata > Mammalia > Carnivora > Canidae > Vulpes > Vulpes lagopus. Next base: position 140,760,436 of record NC_054827.1, read on the forward strand.
TTACATATATTAAAATATTTAATAAAGATACTAGTGAATTAATATTCATAAGCCTTTAATTTGTATGTACCTTTCTACTTTTTGGCCTCCTTTTGAGTCCACATCTTCTGTTATGGCTTTGACCTTCATTATATGCCTGAAGGATAGACAAGTAATGTGACAGGAACAGTTGTCTACTGCAAACCAGGAGTGTCTTATACGTAAGTGGCCTAAATTTCCGTGCTAGTCATTATTCATTATACTCCAAAGTGCATTCCTGACTATATTCAAGCATAAGAAGAAATAGAGTTCCATGATATCTAGAAGTCAGTGGCCATGTGAATTGCTCTGGTCAAAGCTAATCTGAACAGAAATGATGTGGATCTCTTCCCAGCAGAGATATTTAAGAGCCAGTACAACCCCGCCCCCCCACTTGCCTCACCACCTCAGCGGCTGACGTAGGGTCATATACTTACATGCACACTTCTTGTGCTGCAGTAGAAGGACTCTGACCCTTCCTCTGTGGCATCAGAAGTACTAAAATGAGGACACCTGCCTGAAAGCCACTGATATACGTGCTTAAGCAGAACAAAAGAACTCTTGGGGCCCCTGAGTGGCTCAGTTGGTTAAGTGTCTGTCTTTGGCTCAGGTCACAAGCACAGGGTGCTAGGATTGGACTCCAGCCCTTCATCAGGCTCCCTGCTGAGCAGGGAGCCTACTTCTCCCTCTCTTCCTTCTCCTGCTTGTTCTCTCTCTAAAAACTAAATAAATAAAATTAAAAAAAAAAGGAACTCTTCTTGAGGCAGAAACAGACATGTATTCTCACACATGGCGATACGTCTGGCACGGGCTGTGTGAGCTCTTTATCTCTTTGTAAGAAGTGTTTCAGGCCCCAAGGCCCATTTCTGTGTGGCTGAGCAAGTATAGAGACACTGCACACATGAAACTGCCTTTCCGAATAAGTAATATGATAACACCAGTGGATTTCTTGAGCATGTACCCACTGCCATACTTCACTTGCTATGAAGTGAGTCCCAGATCAAAAGCATTGCTGGTGGATCATATGATGGTGGGTAAGCATTCTGTACGATGATGGATCATAGTTTTGGCAGAAGCACTGTGTGCAAGGAAAGCAAATCTGTATCCAGAGTAACTGTTCAGGTAAGAACAAAACAGCAGCCCTTCCATGACGGAAGCAGTCCAATGTAATCCTGCTGGTAGCCACAGAACAGGTCATCTTACCCACTTGATTGTCAAAATCATCCTCCAATGATGTCACTTTTTGGTGAGAATTCATATGGGACGCAAACATTTTCTTCATTTTCTTCCTCTTCTCTTCTTCTTCCTCTTTGCTGATTCAGAGATATCTATCCACACACCTCTTCCTCAGATTTTCTTATTATAGTTTTCTAGTCATGTTCCTTCCAAGTCTGTGACCATTCAGCTAACCCTTTGGCCATAGCTCATGAATCAATATAATCATGCACTGGGCCATTTCTTCTTCTGTATCAAGTGAAAAACAAGTGTTCTCCTTAACATTCTGACCACTGGTTAGATTTCCCTTCACCCTTCTCCCTTAGGAATGTCCCATAAGGGGTTGTAGTTCTATAACCACGCACTCTCAGGTGGTGCCTGAATTTATGCAGAACCGTTTATAAATACCCAAGTTTTCTCTTCCTCCGTCATCTGATTGTAGGGAACCCCCTATAAGGCTAGAGATGCAGACTGGGAGAGAGAAGGTAAGGTGACAAGAGTGAGGATCATGGGCATTTGGGCTACTTCTTTATGTAATTTGCCATCAGGGCCTGCTTGGACTTGATTACATATTCCATTTCATTTGATGATAGAGTGTTGCTGTATGCACCCAGCTTTATGGCTTAGTGGGTCAGGTAACACTTAGTTCAATCTGGCAGCTCAGGTTACATGGTAACCTGGTGGCCCATGGTCAATTGTTCAATTTCTACTAAAGCCCAATAGCAGGCCAAGAGTTGTTTCTAAAAAGGATAGTAGCTACCTGGAGATAATGGCAGGGCTTTGCTCCAATATCCAGAGGGTCTGTGCTGTGATTCACCTATAGAGGTCTGCTAAGGATCCAAACAGTATTCCTATCTGCCACAGATACCAGATACTTCAGTTACCACTGGATTACATGGCCCAAATAGCAGAACAACTTGTACAGCAGCCAGGATCTGTTGCAGAGCTTTCTTTTACTCTGGGTTCTACTTAAAACTAGCAGCTTGTTGGGTCACTCAGTCAATAAGCAGGAGTAACACACCCCAATTAGGAAGTTGTTGCCTCAAAAATCCAAAGATGTCTGCTAGGTGTTGTGACTTTCTTGGTTGTAGTAGAAGCGGGTGCAACAACTTATCCTTCATCTTAAAAGGGATATCGTAACATGCTCCAAACCACTGGACCCCTAGAAATCTTACTGAGGTAGAAGACCCATGATTTTTGTCAGGTGTATTTCCCACTCTCTGATGCACAAATGTCTTAATAATAAGTCCAGAGTATTTTCTACTTTTGGCCATTAGTCCAATCAGCATAAGAACATCAATGTAATGTACCAGTATGATACTACATGGAAGGGAAAGATGATCGAAATCTCTGAACTAATTTGTGGCATAGAACGAGAGTTGTTATAGCTCTGAGGTAGGAGAATAAAGGTATAATGTCCACCTTCCCATTCTTGCCAGCTCCGTTGATCACCTAACCTTTTAAGCCTCTATTCTGACTGTGAACTGCAGTGATGTTTTGGGTCTCTTGAAATGTATGCCAATTCAGAGCCAGTGCCCAGTAGTTCCCCAAAGTTCCAATTATTTCCTTTTTCCCAGTGAAGAACTGCCCTGGTAAAGTTCATAGGTCCCTTTGGAGAAGACTGGAAGAAAAATCAACAGCACATATTTTTAAAAAATATTTATTTATTTTTGTTTGTTTATTTATTTAGGGTGCAAATGGGGGTAGGGACACAGGGCAAGAGTCCCAAGCAGACTCCCTGCTGAGTGGGAAACCTGGCTTGGGGCTCCATCTCACCACCCATGAGATGGTGACCTCAGCCAAAACCAAGAGCTGGATGCTTTAACCAACTGAGCCCTCCAGGTGCTCCAACAGTACACATTTTGGGTGGTGTAGTGGGTCCTTCTGCAAGGGGACCCAGCTGTCTGCCATATAATTCAAATGGCTCTGGGTTTATTTTTTTTTTTTTTAAGATTTTATTTATTTATTTATTCATGAGAGGGAGAAGCAGGCTCCATGCAGGGAGCTCTACGTGGGACTTGATTCCGGGTCTCCAGAATCAGGCCCTGGGCTGAAGGTGGCGCTAAACCACTGAGCTACCCGGGCTGCCTTGGTTCTAGGTTTATAAACTGGTTTATGTCTGGGGATTGATTGAGGGGCAGTTACTCCCTGTTTTTGTGATTCGTGTTTGGCTTTTCCTCACTTAGAACTTTTCTGCTTATACAAAATAAGTAAGAATTTAGTAAGCTTCTTATTTCATTTCTAGGAATCCCAAAATCAACTAGTCAATACCTTAGGTCTGAGTGAGTCTGACTATTCTGATTGCTGTTTTGATTCCCCTGTCTATTACCGTTATTACTCCCACCTTGCCTTTGACAGTTGAGCACCGCCACTTGGCCCCTGTCACTGGAAGATCCAATTCTGATATTTGCATTTAGGATTCCCAATCCAGTGACCACAGTTCCAACTGTAAGGTCTGGCCTGCAGAGAAGAGTAATGATAGAGCTCTATAATGATAGTCCCCTCACCTTACTCCAAATATTAATGAAAAGGGTGTCTTTTGGACCTTTCCATTGTGGATGAGTAGGTCTTAAATGACAAATCCACTCAAATAGCCCAGTCTCCCTAAGTCTTACATTTTTTCCATTATATCAACTGATCATGGAATTTAGAGATGAAAGACTGAAAAAAAAACCCCACATGCATGGGGTTTTTAGTAGTACCTAATTAATTATAGCCTTAGTAAGTTATCTAATATGGGTGTCTTGGATAGTCAGGCAAACTTGAAATATTTTTTGTAGAAATGGGAAATAAACCCTTGCTGTTTTACATTCTTGAGATTTAGGGTATATTTGTTTCAGGGGCATGATCTAACAAATTCTGATGGCTGTAATCTTTTAATCTATACGATGTGGGATTTTAACTACATGTTTCTAAGGTCACTTACAAAATTTGCATTCGATGATTTTCAGTTTCCCAAATTCAAAAACAGAAACTCAATCATGTGAGAGCAAAACAACTATACCCAAGGCCACTCAGCTCATTAGATGAAATACTGGGGCCAGAACCACGGTTTTCTAATTATCTACCTAGTAATCTTTTCCATTACACTGACTCATGCTCTTCTAAACTCAGCCATGCTTCAAAACAAACGTTAAAATATAAAGCTTATTTGGGAGTGATTTTGATTTTGAAATTAATTGATTGTTACGGCAACGTTTAGGGCGTATCATTTGAAAATGCCCGAGTAGCTGGTCAATAGTTTCACACATAAAATTCAATCTAAATTCATGTTATTTACCTACTTCGCACCTAGAATTTAGCAAAGAACTATAGGACATATGGAAGTATATCATGTGACTTAGGTAATTTCATTAATTTTAACTTAACTAGCATGGGATATAGTCACACAGAAATCACACATTTAATTTGGTTAATATCAACATAATCATACTTTGTCTTCTTATTGGAGAATAGCACTCCTCTAGGATAGGGCTAACTAAGACATCGATTATTAAAGACTGCTTCTTAAGAACTAGCAAATTGGGATCCATCATCTCTTAAGTCAACGATTCAAATTTGTCATTTGAGAAGTTGTGCAATTACTCCTATGACACTGCAAGTGCTCTGAGCATTCTTGGATTTCCTCTTCAGAGTACTTGAGGCCTTTTTGTGACTATTGCTTTCATCCTTTGAAGGTGCTATTGATTACTAGAAATGGCCATTCAGAGTCTTTTTATGTGAATTAAAAATGTAATAGAACTGGACAAAAAGAAAGAGAACTGGACAATATTGCATTTACTCAAGTGATAAGTTGAAATGTCTTATTTGGGGTCTTTCATGGTTTATAAAAGTGGTCTTGAAGGTAATCATTAAAAGAGTATCCCTTAGGAATGTCAAATCATATCAGAATCATTGGAATCACCTATAGTATCCAACAGACTATTTATGGTTAATCATCTAAAGATTGATTTAACTGTATGTGTGCATCTGAGTATATATAGGATGAATGTTGTGTGCGAGTATATGTGTATATGAGAGAGAGATTCATTATTTCATACTTTATGAAAGGTGTTATCTCTATTCTCAAAGCATTTTGACTTGACTTGAGAAACCAAGAGATAAATATATACAAAGCAAAATATAGGGAAGCCTGAGCCACTATACTGCTGGTATTGAACCAATGTGGTATGGCATCAAACAAGAAGGTTTCTTTCTTTAGATATTTTGTCGTATTTTTTAAAGGATTTTTTAATGTATTTATTTGAGAGAGAGAGAGAGAGAGAGAGAGAGAGAGAGAGAGAAATCATGACTGGGAGAAGGGGCAGAAGGAAGGTAGAAACAACTCCTCACTGAGCAGGGAGCCCAAAGTGGGGTTCAATCCCAGGACCCTGAGATCATGACCCAAACCAAAGGCAGATGCTTAACCAGCTAAGCCACCTAGATCCCCACCCTCCTAGAGATTTTAAAGAAAACAACAGATGGATATTTATTGGTTGATTTGTTTTCCTCTTATTCCTCTTCTTTCTTTCTTTCTTTCTTTCTTTCTTTCTTTCTTTCTTTCTTTCTATAGTATTGCCTGGAGATTAAAAAATTAACAAGATTAATATGAGGTCTTTTCTACACCTCTAAAACTTTCTAAATGGGACAAATGAAAGATAGTGTTATGGACTTGCCTTGGAGAGCAAGTGAAGGGGAAAATAGAAGGATTCCATGTGATCATTGACTTTACTCCGTTAAGAACCAGCGTCCTGGAGAAGGAATAGAGGGGCTACTCCCTAAGAGTGTAATTACAAGGATTTAATGAAATCATCTATATAAAATGTCCAGCACAGAAATCAACATATGACTTATGCTCCATAAATATTAGTTTTATTTCCTCTGGCCATTTCACACGTTTGCTGATTATTTGCATAGCTGTGGATATAAGATGAAAATGAATAATTTAGCATTGATGTGCAGTATAATGAGGAAAGAAATAGAGAAGAGATATGATCTAATCAAAATGAGTTAGTCATAATCCCTTGTCTTTGAAAAATAATAATATAGTAAAGTCATATTTATATCAAGCTCTTAACTTTTCATATCTATGATTTTTCTTTTATCCCTTGAATAGCCCCAAGACTTTGGTCAGGCAAGTTATTATCATCAAGTACTTGATGAGAAAATTAGTGGCTGTGACTTACTGAAGTCATAAAACTATTTTGTACCAGAGTCTAAATCAAAATAAAAATCCCATGATTGGTGGACTGCCTGAAAGAAACACCCAATTATCCTTGCCTCTTGGTATTTATGTCCTCCTATAGTATCTTCTTGTGTGGGCTGGACCTAGTGACTCACTTTTAATAAGCAGATTATGGTGAAAGTAATCAATATCACTTCCAACATTAGGTTAAAAAGAGACTGTGCCTTTCATCTTAGACTCTCTCTTGTTCTTTCCTTTGCTTTTTCTGAGGAAAGCCTCTGCCATGTTTTGAGTAACCTTGTGGAGAGGCCCATATGAACGTGAACTATTACATCTAGCCAACATCTAGCAAGAACCTTAAGACTGCCAACAGTCCCATAGCTGAGTTTGGATCCTCTGAGCCTGACATATGTCATGTGAGTGAGCTTGGAAGAAGATTGTTTCCCAGTCACACCTTCCATTGAGACTAAGCAGAGTCTTGATTGTACTATTGTGATAGATCCTGAGCTAGAGGCAGCAGCTAAGCCACTGCAACATTCCTGACTTGGGGAAACTGTGAGATGAAAAAAATTTATTGATCTAAGCCACTAAGTTTTGGGGGATCATGTTATAACAGAATGAGACATCTAATATATAGGACTGCAAATTCTTATACTTTAGGCATCTAATTCAAATAGTAGATCTTAGTTATTTTTTAAAAAATATTTATTTATTTATTCATGAGAGACACAGATCAAGAGAGAAGCAGAGACACAGGCAGAGGGAGAAGCAGGCTCCTCACAGGGAGTTCGATGTGGGACTCCATCCCCAATCCCAGGATCATGACCTGAGCGGAAGGCAGGCGCCCAACCCCTGAGCCATCCAGGAGCCCCTAGATCTCAGTTATTAACCAGTTGTTGAAGATCTGGAGTAGAGTCTTCTGATAGTTAACTTTGTGACTTTAGCCAATTTTCTCAACTTCTCTGTGACTCAGATTTCTTATCTATAAATGGAAATAATACATATAGAAACTAGCCACAGGACAAACAAAAAATAAAATCTATATAAAGTGTGTAGACTTGTGCTGGCCCATTGACAGTGCTCAATTCATTTTGTTATTATCATTCTATCACTAGCATAGGAAGCACAACTGTTATTGGAAATAAACGAAGATAGAAAATGAATTAAAAATGCAGCTGTGAATATGAATTAGTGATACTAACAATATACACCGACAGAAGAACAAATATACGGGATCATGTGGCAAGTAAAAGGACTGATTGTGAACTAGAAGTTATAAACCAGAAAGGTTCTGGCATATTTTAGTGTGTTTTGATTTCTTTTTAGAAGACAGTATTATTCTTTTGAATTGTACTGTTTGCCAGCTATCTCTTTTTTTTTTAGATTATTTATTTATTATTCATGAGAGGGAGAAGCAGGCTCCATGCAGGGAGCCCGACGTGGGACTTGATCCCGGGTCTCCAGGATCACACCCTGGGCTGAAGGTGGCGCTAAACTGCTGAGCCACCCAGGTGTCCCTGCCAGCTATCTTAAATTAGAAATTTCCTTCTGTGTCAGTTTATGGGCAATTTGTCACCTAATTATAGAAATGTTAATATTTTTTAAATATTTTTATAAAGATATTTTGTTGAATTTGTAGTACTTAGATTCACCTAAATATATATATACATATATTTATTTGTGAATATATTTAAGTGGGGAAGTCTCAAAAGTATTAAATACTTACATTTGAAGGAAATTATGTCTAGAAGCAACTGTGATTTATGTTATCCCAAGCAAGGAATGGAGTAAAAGAGTCAATGATACTTTTGAACATCCTATAAGAGACATTACTAAGAATAGAAGGAACCCTTAGTCACAATATCAACACTCTGACAAGGACAAACCGGGAGAATCATAAGTAAATATTGAGATACAAGATAGGACTTAAAATATGTTGGAAGCATAATTTGATTTAGAAGCTAAATCACATTTTAAAAAATTAGTGGAACACTAATTACTCCTGTTGCTGTTTTCATTTTTTAGAGCATTTAAAAAAGTGAATATAAGTAATAAATACATTTGTGGAAATATATAAAGTAAAAAATATGAAGAACTATACTAAAATAAACATAACACTTACCACTAGAATTGTTTCTCAGCATTTTCTAGCCTGCATCAGAACTCTTGATTCCAAAAGATCTATAAGAACCACATGTGTTTGTACTAAGGAAAAACTCCTAAGGACTTTTCTTGGAAAAGATGAAAATAAAAATTACTTGTATCAAATTTATTAAATAATACTGTATGTTAATATTTGTAAAAGATGGTATTTATATTTGTGCTAAAGAAAAGATATTCTTTTTTTTTCATATAGTATCTAAAATCACTTTCCAGATAAAGACTTTTCTACACCTTAACATTATAATGAAAAAAAAAAAACATTTAATGACACTGTTTGGTTAATGCTTCAAATCTGCAAAAGCATACTTCTAGCTTATTTTTTTGAAGATAGTGTGTGTGTCTGTGTGTGTGTATTGCTTTGATAAATAATAAGCCAATTGTTATTGTAGGGATGCTTGAGAGAAAATGAATGCATATTAAGCCCGTCCCTTGTTTCTTTTCTTTACTGCCTTTGCCATTTTTAAGTGCAAAAGACAGACTAATATTTCATGATTTTTAAATATCATCTAGGGATGAACAGATCTAATGGGGTTGAGATTTATGACCAGCTACCAATTAGCTTCCATGATGGTCCCCTCTTATGGAAACCTATTGATTGATTTAAAAACCAAGTGCTCATGTGTTTAATTTCCAGAAGGAATCTTGATTGGAATTTGATGTCTCTGATGCCATGAGTGTCTTTCTTCAAGGACAGTGAAATGCAGAACAACACTTGCCACAAAAAGCAGAAGTACTGTTTGACAAGATCAGAGTAAAAAATGCAAGATTATAGGTATGGTGAGGTGTCCACAGTAGCTGAAGCAAATCTTCCCAAAGTGAAGAACACTACTAGATGTTCCTCTTTCCTCCCTGACAGTCCTAAGTAGCTCAAAGTGCGTGATCTAGCGCTGAGTTTTTCAGACTTCACTGCCATTCTATTTTAGGCCTATCTTGTGATATTTCTCTTATCATCTTCTGCTGTTCTTTATTCCTTTGCCCTCATCTCTTTTTCTTCTCTTCCTCTTGTTTTTTTTTTTTAACAAATATATTGGTTTTTTAAGTTATAATACTTTCTTATTGTCAAAGTCCAATAATACAAATGTATAAAATAAAAATAAATAAGTAATATTCGTTTCTCTTCTAGTGTCATCCTCTGAGCGAACAAATGCTAACACATTGGAGGTGTAGCTTTCCTCCATTTTATTCTAATTTCATACAAACATACAAGTTGTATATATATATATATATATATATATATATATATATACACACATTCTTGTTCTTTAAAAAAATAAATTGTATCAAACACTGTGCTCAATAAAATTCCTTATTTGCTTACAAATGAAACTTCCTCCAAGTCAATATGAGCTGCATAACTTATTTTATTATAGTGTAATATGTGTAATATTCTATAGTCTGGATGTGTTATATTTTATTCATTCTACATACAAAAAGAATTCAATATATTGGTAGGATTTTAATGCCAGAAAAGATGCTTACTTCCATACCAATATATTGCTAGTGCTTTTACTTCTGTAGGATGGGTTCCAAAAGTGGGAGTGACTAAAATATAGTAACAATTTAAATTTTAATAGGTATGTCAGATTAATTTTCAAATTGACTTAAACAATGCACATTTCCTCTGTAAAAATCTAAGAATTCCCATTTCCCTATGTTCTGTTTTGTATATTCTTTATATCTTTAATTGTTTGCTAGTATATTATTGCATGAATATATTTTATTTTAAAAACTAGGATTTTTTTCATGATATCATTGCATTTTTCCTTCTCTGAAATCCCTGCTTTATTTTCTCCAGTTTTTATTTTTAGTCATTTGCATTTTGTTTTTGATTCTAAGATGTTTGAGGAAATACGCTGATAATCATATGTTTCCCAGAAATTGTCTTTTAATTTTACTTATTCTACTCTTTGTCACAGATTAATATATATCTGATCAAATCTCAATGTATTCTTCAATTGATTTTTCTATCTTGCTTATATCACTTTATTTTCTTTTAATTTGAAGTAAATTTAAAGAAATTAGAGTGATTAGCCCAGATAAGAAGAAATGTCAAGGACACTAATAGTTTATGAATTATGATATTCAAATTACTTTGATAAATTATGAATCTTACATATATTATTTCATGTGGCTCTCATAGGAACTTTAAGAAGGATAATTTTTTCTTCTGTGTTATACATGAGGGAATGAAGATATCACTACATAAAGGAATGGAATGAGCATCCAAGCCTTTGATTCTAAAGCATTTTCATTCAACTGCAACCAATTGTTTCCCAAGAACATTAAGTGATGTCAGATATTTTGGTTCTCACCAAATGGCTTGGAGTCAGAGAAAAAGTAGGAGCTATATAAATAATTAGCACAGCAGTAGGTAACCTATTTTCCTTTCTAGGTGCCAAACACTATGCAAGTAACAATCTCTATCACAGAATATTAAATTGGAATGTTAAGATGAAATGTACCAAAGCACCATATGTCAAAATGTAGTTTCAGACCATGGAGTACATTTTCAAAGGAGGTATTCAAAGATTTATAGATGGGATAATCCATCAAGAAGATATAAATCTTTTTTAAAAGATTTTATTTATTTATTTATGAGAGACACAGAGAGAGAGAGAGATGCAGAGATACAGGCAGAGGGAGAAGTAGACTCCATGCAGGGAGCACGATGTGGGACTCGATTCCGGGTCTCCAGGATCACACCTTGGGCCAAAGGCAGTGCTAAACCACTGAGCCATCAGGGCTGCCCAAGAAGATTTAAAACACATAGGCATGTAGCTAAGTCCCCAAAGAGAGTGAAATGATAGGATTGAAGAAAGAAAGAAACAATGTACTAATAATAGTTGGAGATGTCAATATCTCATTTTTTTAATATCTCATTTTTAATAAGGAATTTAACTACTACTATGGAGAATATCAATAAGCCAATAGAAGACTCCAACAAGACTAGAAAGCAACTACACCTGATAGATATCGGTAGAATATGTATAGAACACTACACCTCAAAACAGCAAAACACTTTTTCTCGAAAGTGCACATGCACATGGAACATTCTCCAGCATAGAACCTGGAGGATGTTTTTATGTCAAAGCCATAGGAAAAAGCTTTAATAAATTTAAAAGGAATAAAATCATATAATGTATGTTAGAAATCAATAAGAGAAAAATTGGGAAAATCACAAATACATGGGAATTATATAACACAATCCTAAATGACCAATGAATCAAAGAAGGAATCACCAAGGAAATCAGATAATACTCTGAGACACAAGAAAATTAAAACACAATCCAAACTTAGGAAATGCAATGAATGGAGTTCTTTGAGAGAAATTTAAATCTGCAAGTATCCATATTAAAAAGGAGTATCTCAAATAATAATTCTACCATTAGACACTGGGAAAAAGAAGAAAAAAAATGAAATCTAAAGCAAATGGAAGAAAGAAAATAATATGGATTGAAGTGAAAATGAAGAAAATAGAATTTAGAAAAGTGACAGAAAAAATCAATGAAAATGAAATTTGTCTCTTTATGAAGATCAAAAAAATTGACAAAACTTTAGGTAGACAGACTAAGAACAAAGAAAACACTCAAACTACTAAAATCAGAAATTAGAGTGACATTACTACCCACCTTACAGAAATAAAAATCAATGTTAGAGAATCTTAAAAGGAACTGTATGCCAAAAGAATGAGATAGCCTAGAAGAGATGGACAAATGCCTAGAAAAGTACAAACTACTGTTCTGAAGAAAAGATTCCCAGCAGCCTTACTCTCAGTTTCAAAGGGGAAAAAAGATTTTATTGATATTATAAAGTAAAAACCTAGTGGAAATAGAAAGAAGAAGAGAAAAATCTACACATAGATGAGGGCAACAGTGAGCAGTGAAGGAGAATGAGACAAAGTTACATCAGATGGGGTTCTTACCACCTCCAACCTCATCATCTGGGGAAGCCCTGAAGAGACTGCCAGGCTGAGGTCCCTATGTAGAGGCCTTTGGGGCTTCCTACTGACCATCCCCATCAAGGCCGTACTTATAGAGCAAATGATGGAGTCCGAAGTTAATCATGTATTTGCCTACGTGCAGTTTCGAGCGAGCTACATTCCTATATTATCATGTCTTTATATCTTCAGGGAGTCTGAGCCAGATGTGTTTGCCTTCCCCCCTTCCCACCCTCTGCCAGGATTCCACTGGGGGTGGAGGGGTGGGAGGGCAGCCCAGCCTGGAGCTAGAGGAGATGCAAAGCAAATTTTATAACTCTTGGCATCCAGATCAGAAGGGGCAGTTCTGACCTGGCAGCCCGCTAATATCAACTAGCCAGGCTCCTGATGTCACTTATGTGGCCTGTCTCACAAACAGCATGCTTTAGCCTTCCTGCCTTCGTGCAGGTTGGGGTGCTGGGTTATGTAGGATAAGTCACAGAAGTCCCCATGCAGACATTACAACTACAAAAATCAATTTATGAAGAAATAGAAAATGTGAATAGACCTGTAACAAGTAAGGAGATTGGTAATTTTTTTAAGAAACCATTTTTTTTAAAGATTTTATTTATTTGAGAGAGAAAGAGCAAGCACGGGGTGGGGTGAGAAGAAGAGGGAGAGGCAGATGCCCCACTGAGCAGGGAGCCCAACAATTGGGTCCTTCATCCTGGAACCCCTAGATCATGATCTGAGCCAAAGGCAGATGCTTAACAGACTAAGTCACCCAGGCACACCAGGAGACTGGTAATTTTTAAGACTTTTCATAAAATATTCCAGGCCCAGATGGTTTCATTGGTGAATTCTACCAAATTTTTAAAGAACAATTACTATGAACTCAACAAACTTTCAAAATATAAAGAAGAGACTACTTCTAAAATCATTCCATAAGATCAATATTATTCCAATATCAAAACCAGACCGAAAAAATTACAAAAAAGGAAATTACTGACAAATATCCTTATTAACATATATGCAGAAATCCTAAGCAAAATACCAGCAAATCAAATTCAGCAACATGTAAAAACGATTATACTCTGTACCAAAGTGAGGTTTATCCCAAGAATGCAAGAGTATTTATCATCTGAAAATCGATTAATGCAACACATTATATAACAGAATAAAGCAAAAATAACATATGATCATTTCAAAAGAAACAGAAAAAGCACTTGACAAAATCTGATGCTGTTTATGATTAAAACACACAACAGAATTGGAATAAAAGGATACTTTCTCAACCAGATAAAAGGCATATATTAAAACACACACACACACACACACCCAGTAAGCATTATACAAACTGATGAAAGTCTTTGTGCTTTCCCCCAAGGAAACAAGGCAAGGTACTTTGCTCTTACAACTTTTCTTTAACATTGTGCTAAGGTTCCAGCAGGGTAATTCAGATAAATTAATGAATTAATGAATCAATCTATCCACCCATTCATCCATTTAGGATGAAAGGACGAAGGAAAACTATTTCTATTGGCAAATGACATGATCTTGAATATAAAAAAAAAATCCTTAAGAATGCACAAAAAACTATTTGAAATAATAAAGGAGTTCTGAAAGACTGAAGAATGCAAGATCAGTATGCAAAAATCATTTGTTTTTTTGTACACTAGAAAAAAACAACCAAAACATGAAATAAGAAATAGTCTCTTATAAAATAACATCAAAAAATAAAATGCTTGGGAAAAAATTCAACAAAAAATAAATATAAAATGTGTATTCTGAAAACTACAAAACATTGTTTAAAAAAAATAAAAGAAAACCTAAATAGATGGAAAGACTTTCCATATTCCTGGATCGAAGAACCAGTATTATTAAGATAGTAGTATTTTTCTAAATAATCTACAGATTCAATGTATCTCTATCAATATTCCAATTTCCTTTTCTGTAGAAATTGACAAGCCATTCCTAAAATTCACATGGAAATGAATAGTCAATGTAATCTTTAAAAAGAAGAACAAAGTAGGAGAACTCACACTTCCTGATTTCAAAACTTCTTACAGAGTTACAGCAATTAAGACAGTATGGTACTGGCATAAGTACAGACATATAGATCAATGAAACACGATTGAGGGGCCAGAAATAAACTTATATTTATGGTCAAATGATTTTCAACAAGGGTGCTATGACAATTCAATATGGTAAAGAAAATAGTCTTTTCAACACATGGTAGTGGGACAACTGGATATCCATATGTAGGAGAGTGAAGTTGGACCCCTTCTTTAAATCAGATACAAAAATACCTCAAGATGGATCAAAGACCTAAATATAAGAGCTAAAAATATAAGACTTAAAAAAATTATGAGTTTATCTTTGTGACCTGGGGTTAGGCAAACCTTATATATGACACCAAAAGCATAAGCAACCAAAGAAAAAGTAGATAGATTGGACTTTGCCACAACCAAAACTTTGTGCTACAAACAACATCATCAAGAGTAGAAAGACAACACACATCATAGGATAAAATATTTGCAAATCGTGTATCTGATAAAGGATTTATATCCAGAATATATAAATAAAACTTTAATACATTTTAAGAAGATAGATAAGTAAATTTTAAAAAAATGGCTAAAGGTTCTGGATAGACATTGCTTCAAAGAAGATATGCAAATGTCCAATAAGCAAATGAAAAGATACTCAACATCACTAGCTAAAAGGGAAATGCAAATCAAAACCACATGGGGTACTACTTCACATTCACTAGGGTGACTATAATAAAGACAGATCATAAGTGCTGACAAGGATATAGAGAAATAAAAATTTTCATACGTGGCTGATCAGAATGTAAAACAACATAGATCCTTTAAGAAGCACTTGGGCAACTCCTCAAAATATTAAACATAGAGTTATCATATGACTCCACAACTCTACTTCTATGTATATTCCCAGGAGAAGTGAAAACATATGTCTTCACAAAAACTTTTACACCAATGTTCATAGCAGCACCATTTATTATAGGCAAAATGTGGAAACAACCTAAATGTCCTTGATAACGGGTAACAAAAATGTGCGTCCATACAATGCAATGTTACTTGACAATGAAAAAGAATGGGGTATTTAAACATCCTATCATATGGATAAACCTTGAAAACCCGATTAAATGAAAGAAGCCAGTTACCAATGACAATATATTGTATGTTTTATTTAAATGAAATATCCAGAATAGGGAAATCTGGAGAGGCAAAAGTAGGTAAGTTGTTGCCTAGAGCTGGGGCAATGAGGAGGAATGGAGAACGAATACCAATGTATGCAGTATTTCTTTTGGGGTATGAAATGTCATAGAATTTAATACGGTGATGGTTGCACAAGTCTCTGACTACATTAAAAATTATTGAAGTGTATACTTAAAAAAAGAGGATCTACTCAAAACCCCTGTTAAATGGCTTATTAACTATTCCGAAGACTTATTAACATGTGTCTCCAGGATTTTGGAGGACACAGTGGGCTGGGTATCTGCAACAAGTTTGTTTAATCTAAAGGATGAAAAACTGGCTGGCTAGCCACTCTGATGGTAAAAATAGAGGAGAGCTTGCTGCTTTATTTAGTAATTGAAATCGCCGGAGTTTATTCAGGGAAAAGGATGTGTGAATGTCTCCCAGTCTCCTAATGATCAGAGGTTAATCATGAGCATGAAGAATATGATATAGAATAATCGCTGGCCTTGTCCTAGTGAAACTACCTTATCTGGAGGGGCAAACAGACCTCCACAGAGGAAATGGGGCCCTAGTCACACTCCTAGGAACAAAAATGAAAGAGTTATATCCCGTCCCCTCAACTCATGGCATAGATATGTATTGGACCTTCCTTGACAAAGGAGATGTAGAAATGTCCTGAACTATGGGGAAATCACTAGAACACCTATAGAAATGTCAAAGAAAGTACTCTTAGTTCAGTCTGCTAAGACAAAAATATCATTAACCGGGTGGCTAATAAACAACAAACATATATTTCTCACAGTTTTGGAGGCTGGGAAGTCCAAGATCATGGTAGCATCCAATGAGAGCTCACTTCCTGGTTCATAGCCGGTGCCAACCGTAACCTCACACAGTGGAAGAGTGGAAGAGGGGAAGAGGGGAGGGAGCTTTCCTCGGCTGCTTTTATTAAGACACCAATCTCATTTGTGAGGGCTCCACCCCATGATCTAATCAACCTTCCAAAAATTCCACCTTCTAATACAGTCATATTGAACATAGCTTTCGACGTATGAATTTTGGGGAACACAGACATTGAGATGTAGTAGACATGTTAACTCTTTTATATTCAACCAGCTGTTTTATTCAAGTTGAAAGAGGAGGAAAAGCTGTGCTAAGCAGAGGAAAAGGAGAAGCCAACCAAACTCCCCTTATCACATAACGTCTTTCTGCCAACTATGGGCCTAAACCCCAACAGGGGAGAAGCCTCAACTTTATTTATTTATTTATTTATCTATTTATTTATTTATTTAATAATAAATTTATTTTTTTATTGGTGTTCAATTTGCCAACATACAGAATAACAACCAGTGCTCATCCCGTCAAGTGCCCTGCTCAGTGCCCGTCACCCATTCACCCCACCCCGCTTCCACCACCCCTAGTTCGTTTCCCAGAGTTAGGAGTCTTTATGTTCTGTCTCCCTTTCTGATATTTCCTACCCATTTCTTCTCCCTTCCCTTCTATTCCCTTTCACTATTATTTATATTCTCCAAATGAATGAGAACATATAATGTTTGTCCTTCTCCGATTGACTTACTTCACTCAGCATAATACCCTCCAGTTCCATTCACGTTGAAGTAAATGGTGGGTATTTGTCATTTCCAATGGCTGAGTAATATTCCATTGTATACATAAACCACATCTTCTTTATCCAGTCATCTTCTGATGGACACCGAGGCTCCTTAAATCAACATCAGAGCTTTGGTAATTACTTGGGATCAGAAATTCTAGTTATTGAATTGATACTGTGTTTTGTGAATTAAGGTCATTGTCCAATTTTCTTAGAGTGACCAGAAAACTAGTCTCAGCTTTCACATGGGAGATGAGAAAAATAAGAACAGCCTCACTGAGTGTATTTAGAAGATAATGGGAGATAAAATTTAAATTGTTCAGAATTATGTCCCACTAGTCATGGGTCTCCAAATTCTGAAATGGGAATAATAATGGCATCCCATCCGCAGAATTGCTGTAGTAAGTTTCTCAACTGCCTAACAAATAATGAGTACTTTTAATTAATGTTATTACTATCACTTTGCTTTTACAGTTGTTCACGTATCTTCTAGAACGATATTGTTGAACCTAAGTTCTGTAGATAAGAATGTTTTCTCTTTCTTTTTCTTTCTTTCTTTCTTTCTTTTCTTTCTTTCTTTCTTTCTTTCTTTCTTTCTTTCTTTCTTTCTTTCTTTCTTTCTTTCTTTCTCTATCTTTTCTTTTCTTTCTTTTTTGATAGGAATGTTTTCTGTACTGTCCAATGAAGTTAGCCACCACCAGCCTCATTCAGCTTGGTGAGCACTTGAACTGTGGTTAGTGCAACTGAGGCACTTCATGTTTTATTTCATTTTAATTAATTTAAATCTAAACACAAATAGCTACATATGACTAGTGGCTACTGTATTGGGGAGCTCAGATCTAGATTCATAACAAAGGAGAAAGATACGGGTCAGAAAAGTGGATTGTAAATTCAAGCCTAACTTCAACCAACAAGGAAGACTGTTCCAAACCAAATTATTTCCTTAGTGTAAATGGTGATGCTGGGAAAATCCTCACAGTGAAACAGAAGCAAGTTGGGTTATAATTTATACACAGATTAATTAGGCTTGTGGGCAACAAGAATAACAAGTATATATACACCAAAATTTGCCAATTGCTAAATATATTCGGGCTAACTTTCTTGACATCTAGCCTGGTTCATTAGTATGGATAATCACTGGCTGGTGGAATTTAAACCAGCTGTTTTCTAACAATGCAAATTGTTAAACATAGCATCTTACTAAGAGAAGCCACATCATCTTATTCTTTACGAATCTTGCATAACGAAGATGTGTGTCCATCTGATCAGAACATGCCAGCAGCCCAAACCTCTGAAAGGTTGGCTGCTGTTCCTCTGTACTATTAGGGAAGGTTACAGCCTGGTAAAGAGGACATTTACCTGCCTTTGGTAAACGTCCTGACCTACTCTGATCTACTCTTTTCTATAGCCAAGAGGAAAGTTCACTTTAGTAAGCAAGGTAAAAAGCCCTAGAATGAGAAGGCCAACTCAGCAGGGCTCTGCATTGAAGTCTGCAGACTGGAAGAAAAGACAGAGCACATGTAACCTCATACTCAAGTCATGTCGGATGCAGAGGGAAGTCTTACCTAAATTAGGCAATTATGGCCTTATTCTAACTCAATACAGAGCCAAACATCTGTGTACAGTGGTATTGACTATTGTTGTCACATTAAAGATTGGTGCCCCACTGTGGCATCTTCGGAACAATGGGTTGGGTTTAAGACCCCAAGAGCTTAAATTTCATTTTTTTTTATGAGTAATGTTTGAAATTGCTTTTGCCCTCCCCCCACCCCACTTAACCCCATTCCACCCCCATGTGCCTACTGTTCCTTGTACAGAGCTGTCAGGGCAACCTCTGCCGGGGAACAGGGCAACTGTGGAGAATTTACAATATTTTAGATGTATTCTAAGCGAGAGACTGCCTGCTACATGTAGCCTGAACTTGGCCAGATGCTGTGGTAGCAGATCAGAGAGGCAGGCGTATTCTCAAAACAACGTTAAATTAGAACTGCTTAAGAAGGTAAATGGCTGTTATAAATATATATTTGTACAGCACATCCAGCATTTGTAAAGTGCTTACTATATATGTGGCACTTTATATGAATTGTTTCTCATAAATATCTTTATGAGATAAGTGATATTTTAGTCCCAATTTACAAGGAAAGAAACCAAGGCTTGCAAAAGACTAAGTAATAACACGCTCAAGGGGACATAATTAATTATTGATAGAGGTCCTGAGCCATTTGTTAAGCACAATGCAATGTGTTCCCTCCGATATAGAATAGAACTCTCCCTATCAATCAAAGTGAAAGGCGGTGCCATCCTCTCCCTGGGGTGGTAGTGACCTCTGATATATGGAAACAGTGTGCTGCTCTCTATAAATATAACTCATATCTAACCTAAATGCTCTTCTCATCTCCTCTTTTTATTATAATGAACGTAGAAGCAACTGGAGGAGACAAGATGAACTTGCTAATGCTGTAACTCTGTGAGGTCCTTATTGGAACCCGATCAAGGGAGGAGGAAGGAATATCCATGAGCATTTGAATCAAGCCCTCCGACTTTCTGTGCCATGGGCACGTGGACCCCAGGAATGGGATATTCTGCAGTTGAAAGAGCAGAGAGGTGTTTCTTTCTTTTTTCTATGGACACAGGTAACTCTGTGGCACCCAATACCTGGGTCCCAGCATCCTAGGTAATATCTCTTCTCCAATGCCCCATCTGATAGGAGCTGGTACCAATCTTCAGATACAACCACACACATTCTGACAAGGGGCTGTGATGAACAAAATGACACACCCAAACATCTTTAATTTATATAGATTTGAGTCTCCATAGAGAGCTCAGGAACTTACCTTGTACTTTAAGAAAAAAAAAAAAAAAGAAACAAACAAAAAACAACTCGTTTCCTCATTACCCACATTTTTTGGTCTTCCCTTTGAATGTCTTTCTACTCAGTTATTGTTCAATCACAGAAAGCCGTCAAGTAATTTGGGATCAATAGTGGAAACCAGGCAGTTTTCTCTGGAGCCCTAGTTGCTCCATATTGAGCTCACCTCAATGAAAGAACTTGAAGACGTGATTCTTATTCAGCCTTGAACTCGAGCAAAGTAGAGGACCCATGGGCAGCAGAAAGAAGAATGTCAACCACGAGTCACAGAACTGGCTTTTGGTTCCTGCTCTGTGTGAAGTCCGTGGAAGTGCTTCTGGCCAAGTCATTGGATCTCTTTGATTTGTGGTACTTTTAGTCCATAGAACAAGAGTCTAAAAACTAGGCCAATCACTTAAATCTTTTAAGACCCCAACTTCCATGAGTTTAAAATCTTAAGACAGAATGTTTCCTGAATATTATGTCCAGAAATCATGTTTTTCACTAACCAGTATCCGCCTTTGTTCCATTAGTGGTTCAAAAGCTAGGTCGACAGCACCTCTTTTATGAGGCTGTGTCTGAAAGTCGGTCAGGGTTCTTTGCTATAAACAGTAGACTCTCTGCTGGCTATATCAAGCAGACAAATATATTAGGTTTAAGCAGATATATCTATCAGGTTAGAATTTCCTGGAGGGCTAGAGCCAGACTAGGAAGTTACTCCTCTATGGCAGATGCCAAACCATGAAAGGAGAGGGCATCGGTGGAAATGGGTAGAAGTAAGGTGAATGGGAGTGCAGACTTCTGTAGTCCAAAAATCGGCTGCCACTGTGTCTCTGCACCGAGGATATGGGGACTGGTCCCCAGAGTGCCGACACCCCCACCCCTGCCACTGCCATTGCAGGAGATGGAGTCTGTGTGGAATGTGTGGTACTTTTCTGTTGCTCTCCTCCAAATCCATGTCTCTATGGGGGCTTCTAATTGTCAGCAGCTTGGTCATGTGCCTGCACCCAGCTACAGAGGAGCCTAAGACTTAGATTCTGACTTGAGCTTTGGAACATCAAGGGTTTGTTATATGAGATAAAGGACCAAGAGTAAATGAGGTATGTTATTCAGCTACAGTGGAGGACTGTTCTCTATAGCTGTGGGGAAAAAAAAAAGTCACCCCTGACTTCCTTCTCCAGACTGAAGTTTGTTTTTAAAAGTGTCAATATTAAGTAAACATAATAAACATGGAAAACTTCCTTAGGTACGTTAGATGAAACTCTTTCTTTTGAAAGAGAAGGTGGCTACACAAAGTACAAACTTTGCCTGGTGACATGAGATTTTTAATATAAATTCAGATATTATGAACATGATTACATAGTATAAGGGAGCTGATTCCTCATTATCTGTACCCTTAAAGGGACCAGTCACAAAAGAATTGATCATTCTTAAATGATCATTAGTGGACCTTCTTCCACTTCTAATTATTGTGGGGGTTATGAAATATCCTGGAATCAGATATATCTAGGTTCAAACCCCAGCAGAGGAGCCTTGGGCATTCTAATAACATTTCTGATGGTTGTAAGAGACGATGAACGTTAACGTGGTTCATGGAGCCTGATGCATTGTAAGTACTTGTTGAATGAGAGCTGGTGGTGTGATACCTGCTTTCTTCTCCCTGACTCTTCATCAGCCTAACGTTACTTTTTCTAATCATGTCTGCCTCTCAACTCTGTTAGATTAAACTCTTCCTCTTTGCTGCTTCTGCTCCATTATGAGATCTCCTTTTGAAGAACATTAGGTTGAAGCTCTTTAGTTTATTGATTACTCAGTTCCAGATTCCATACCAGTCCTGTGTGTCAGGGGAATGCTGTATGGGGAATGCTCTAAAGGAATCCTATACCTTACCAATCAACCTGCATTGTGCTTGACTTCTTGATTTCAAACCTTAATTTTTCATCACTTCTGTTTGGGATTTCTGGAAAGGCTAGCCTGCCTTGAAATGCTTTGGAGATAGACTGTAATGTATAACTAAGCATCTTACTAAGCAAAAGGACAATAATGAACAATTTTTCTCTCCTCATTAGCACATAAGAAGGGATTTGGAGCCAGAGGAATTTTTCATTCCTAGCCAATGCATTCATGACTCAAGATCCTTAGGCAAGATGACTTCTTTGAAAGATTTTCTTGATCTGTAAAATGGGGGTTCAATTGCTGACTTGCAGGGTTGCTGTGAGGATGAGAAATGTGGCTTTCCTAGGGCAGCACCTAGCATGGAGTAATGTCGCATGAACGCTCGCTGTCCCAGTCATTGCAGTTCTAGCAAGCCAAGGGACAGCAGTAGACTCCTGAGAAGTGGATGCTGATTAGAATGAGGTGGGAAAGACACCCCAGAGAAAATATCGCCTGCTCCTGCTCAAGGTCAGCCCTGTCAGCCTGCCAGGAGGCAAAGACCTTTAATTTCATGGTGTCATTTCCCCTTCCTGAAAGTACAGTCTGACATATATTTGCTTTTTAAATTGAAGGGAACTAAAATTAATCTCATTATGGGAATCTGATAGTCCTTAAGGTACTTGGAGACTCCTGAGTGTCACAAAACTAGGATCAAAAACCCTGGTAAAATGCCAGCAGGAAAGGCAAAGGCAGCTAAGTGGATGGATGCCTGTGGGGCCGGGGGTGAGGGGGCAGGGGATGCTTATGTATAATTTGACTCCTTTTGACACTTTGTCAAAATATTGTGGCTCAAACAGACGTTTAAAGCCTGATTATTTTTGAGAAATCCTTAAAGACCTTCCTTGTTGTTTCTTAGTGGACAGCTTATATTTTTGAGAGCCATTTAAATGTTATTTAAATTTTATTTAAATATTCAGTAGAGGGCCATTATTAAGCACTAATTTGCACACATACCTTGGGCAACCATGGACTCTGGAGCTGTTCCTGGAGCTTGATGTATACCTGCAAAACATTAAAGGGCAAGAGATATGAATAAAGTATGACCTGGGCTTGTTGTGCTCTCCAGATGAAAAAAGTCTTTGCTTTTTCATAAGAATAGGGGTTGAGGTGTAGCTGCCTGTAATATCGAATCCTGGAAATCTACTTTTCTTTCTGTTAAGACCTTCCCTGTGTGATAGTTTCCCCGGGTCAGACTATCTGCCCCCTGGTTTCCTGGCTTTTTGATTTTCAGTGGATGGTCTGCGGTCTGCTCTGATGTCCTAAATCTCTGTACCCTAAATCTGTGAATGTGGGACACTCTCTTCCTCATGTTTTGAGGGGTCTAGAGCTTCCTGGAGAGGAAGCTTTTAAGAATGACACTTATCACATACTTTAAAATATTTATGCAACAATTTTGCTTAAACATGTCTGTAACTGTTGCTCTGAATTGAAGCCTTCTGTCTTAAATTTTGTCATTTTCATTTCCTTGACTTTGAGAACCACTGCCACATCTTGACCCCACAGATACAGCTCTTCCCAAAGATGGAAACTAGGTTCTTCTTTTCTGTACTGACCCTGAAGATTCTTTGTGTGTCTTGTCTCTCTTGCTCGTGACATTCTGTGGTACAAGGGTTCCAGACATCACTTACTCATTCGACACAGCATAATTCACCATATGTATCCATTCCTTCTACTGGAAGACAAAAAGAACGTGGCTCCTCAGGGTAGATTCCTGAGGTGTGTTCCTTGTGATCCCTGTGTGGTGTGATCCTTGACAAACCACTCTAAGCCTTGATATGGTCATCTGTAAAAATTATGATCTCAATAACGCCCACCCTAGAGATTGTGATGATTGAATGGCAGTAATCCATACAAAGCAGATACAACCAAGAGGGAACCTAATTTGGCCTGAGTATATGGAGAATAGGGTAGAAGCATCAGGAGATAAAGATCTGCACTGAGTCTTCCCTATTTGAAGATTTCCCTCCCTTGACATGATTACTTAGTGCTCAGTGTATGCCAGACACCAAGAAAAGTGCTTTAAAGACTTGCATCTGGGTCTGACATCACATATTGTTGACTCCTATATTAATCACCTGCGTCCGGGGTAGATCTATAGATAGAGATTTAGAAGTGTTTACCAATAATATTTATTCTACTTACTGTTGGCTGTTCTCATAGGCTGTCTGTGCCCTGCCCCATGGCCTGGAGCTCTTTAATTACATGGGGCCTGCCGACCACCAGAGAGTTTTCTTTGACTTGGAATTCTTCTGTTTGTCCAGGGCAAGCTAGAGGTGCTAAAGAATTGATAAATGACCTGCCACATCCTTGGAGTCTTCCCTTTGTGGCTGACTAGAGTTGGTGTACAAACACCCTAGTTCTCCTGCTGCCTGTATGAGTTGTGTAGGATAACCCTGAAGTACAATCCCCACTGACTCAGAATGGCTCAGTGGGATTACACTCCAGTTACCCATTATGGTAACACACACTGTATTTCTTGTATTATCTTATCTCTCCAACCCACTCCACTGTTGGTTTTCCCTGAGACCACCTTCCAAAGGAACGACTTGCACACAAATCCCTTGTTTCAGGGTCTGCTTCTGGGGGAAACTGAACTAACAACGATGCTATGAGAACACAACTTATTGTGAAAAGGTCACAGAGAGTCAGCTCCTGGCACATGGTACATATTTGTACATTTCTTTCTCTTTTTTTTTCATTCATTGATTCATTTTTTTGAAGTTAGTAGGTCAGTATATCAATTCACAGATCCACAGGGTTTCAGACAGCAGTCCAGCAGGCTGGCTAAGAGCAGCACAGCCCTGAGAGCTGCAACTGTTGATGAGAAAGGAAGCTTTATGGTGGCCTCCCTGTCTCTGGCTACCCACTGCCACAGCACAGGCAGTGCCAATGTTTTTATATTTTCTTTTTAAAGATTTATTTATTTATTTGAGAGAACATGAGCAGGAGGGGCGGAGGGAGAGAGAATCTCTGAGTGGGGAGCCTGATGCAAGGCTTGATCCTATGACTCTGAGATCATGACCTGAGCCTACACCAAGAGTTGGCTGCTTAACTGACTGAGTCACCCAGGTACCTCTGATTTCTTCTTCTCCTTCTCCTCCTCCTCCCCCTTCTACTTCTACTTCTTCTTCTTCTTCTTATAATAATAATAATAATAATAGCAGCCTTTCTCTTCCTCCTCCTCCTCCTCCTTCTAATAAAGGCCTTTCTCCTCAGAGTGTACTGAACTTGCTTCCTTCTTCATAGTGACAGCATGAAGTGGATTTCTTTCTTTTCTTTTTTTCTTAAAGATTTTATTTATTTATTTATGAGAGAGAGAGAGAGAGGCAGACACAGGCAGAGAGAGAAGCAGGCTCCATGCAGGGAGCCTGACGTGGGACTTGATCCCGTGTCTCCAGGATTATAACCTGGGCCAAAGGCTAAGCCCCTGAGCCACCCGGGCTGCCCCTGAAGTGGATTTCAACTAGGAATGACTTTGGTCCTAGAAGATATTTGACAGTCTCTGATGATATTTTTGACTGTCCAATTAGGAGGGGATGCTACTGGCATCTAGTGATGGAGACCAGGGATGCTGCTATTAAATATCCTACAATGCACAGGACAGCCTCTCATAACAAAGCACGATTCAGCCCCAAATGTCAATAGTGTT
This sequence comes from Vulpes lagopus, assembly GCF_018345385.1. NCBI lineage: Eukaryota > Metazoa > Chordata > Mammalia > Carnivora > Canidae > Vulpes > Vulpes lagopus. The sequence continues at coordinate 140,786,171 of NC_054827.1, forward strand.
GAGATTGAGAAGCCCTGAATAGGGAAAGAGAATATGTCATTCTGAACTGTAACCTTTTGGAGAAGGATGGGAGTTATTTGTTTTTGAAATAAGCCCTATTCCATCAGGTAGGAGACTAGTAGTTTCTGACCAAGCAATTCAGTCTATTGCAGCACTGATGCAGGGGATTTATGTAAAGACAGAAGTCTATACCTAGACTGTCCAATACAGGAGTCACTAAACCCATTGGGCTATTGAACATTTGAAAATGAGGAACTGAATTTGTAATTTTATTGACTTTTAATTAGTTTAAATATAAATTGCCACACATGGCTAGTGAGTGTTTACAGTGTAGGAGTCAGAGAGACCTGAGTTCAAATTATGACTCTGCCATTTACTTAGTAGCTATATGACCTCGAGCAAGATATTTGACTTCTTCAAGCTTCTGTTTCATTATCTGTACAGTGGAGATGAAATTGGTACATCCCTTGCAATACTATTGTTAAAGATTAAGGATAAACTATATAGCACAGTATTTGCATATATATGTGTTCAAAGAATTATTATTAATTTTATATGAACTGTTAATATTCACCTATGAGGCTTCTTTCTACACGTCAGCCAGCCTTAGCAACAGGAATTGGAAACCAGCTAAAATAGCACACTTCCTTCCCGGAGTCCTGAATTCTCAACCCTATTTATGTCTGTTTTTTGGATATAATTCCAAGTCTATTAGTCTACGTATGTATGAATGTATTCATCTACCTATTCATCTGTCTATCTAATCTATCATCTATCATATTTTAATTGCAAATGATCTATTCCTAACGCCCCCACACACAACAGTCCCTTCTATTTTAGTTTGACTTTATGTTTGAACCACACTGCTAATTTGCACTCCACTTTAATATATGATTCTGACTCCTCCAACACTGAGAACCTGGCATGCATTTTGAGACCTTTGGGTAAATCTCTTCCTTTTTACCTCCTCCTGACACCTGCCTCCCATGGAACAAAGCCATTTGTAAATGTTTTCACACAACTGACCATGACATTTACGGATAAGGTTTTAGAAAGGCTGTTGGAGAGTTGCATTTAGAAAGAGTAATTAAAACAAAACTTTGTCTAGAGTTTCTTAACAATTCTTGATGCTACTTGAGAAAAAAAAGGGTCATCCTTGTTAATTTGAAATATATCTATTTCATGTGGGTTTTATGTAGCTCATATAGTGTTCCCATTATTCAGAAAGCAAAGGGAATGAATGATCATTCAGAAGACACCATAAAACAGTATTTAAATGTATGTAATACTTTAGCTTTACGTGCACATTTATTAGCTTGCGTGTGAATGAATATGTGAGGGAGAAAGAAATCAAGATGGAGAGAATGTTTTACTTTTGGGAGTAGGGGGAGGGTATAAACCAATATATTGAGTAACAGTACATCAGTAACAGACATCAATAACACCATGACTTCAGAAGAATAAGGCATCTTATAAGAATGATGCCTTGAATATCTGAGTCACAATAAAATTGGCTGCCTCCATGATGCACACTCAGACAGATACACACACAGAGATACACAAACACACACACACACACACACACACACACATACAAATACACTGACCCACATATCATACAGGCACCTGCAAGTATATTTGAATAAACAGTAAAAGAGAAAAAGAATATAGGGTTCAAAGCACAGATATTCTTAAAAGTCAGCACTAGATATGTTTCCACCATCTCTTCTCACAAATTTCCATTAGGATTGCTTTAGTTTTAATATTTAACTTAAGTTATAATTATATACTGTTTTTTTTAAGTGAACACTTAAAATTGTGTTCTTCTTACTAAAGATATCCCAGGGGATGCCTGGGATGCTAGGACATTGTGGGTGTCAGTATGCTTAATAGTTGCTATAGGAAAAAGAAAATGTTTAGCATATAATGCACAAAATCAAAGCTATTGAGTAAAAGGCAACACTTGCTATTCTTTGGGGGAAATTGGCAACATCAAAAATACACACTGTGCACAATTAAAACCAAGGAAATAGGGATCCTTGGGTGGTACAGTGGTTTGGCGCCTGCCTTTGGCCCAGGGCATGATCCTGGAGACCCTGGATCGAATCCCACGTCAGGCTCCCAGTGCATGGAGCCTGCTTCTCCCTCTGCCTGTGTCTCTGCCTCTCTCTCTCTCTCTGTGACTATCATAAATAAATAAAAATTAAAAAAAAATAAAACCAAGGAAATATGTTATTGGTTCCATTAAATTTATTCAAGAACCAGAAGAACAAGTATGAGATTAACTGCATGTCTAAACACTATTTCATAATGAACATGGCAATTTAGACAGACAGTCCTTTAGCCAATTTTTACTTTTGAATCATTGCCATTGTTAATCAATTTTCCAAATTATGATCGAAACAAAACATTTTTATTCAATTTATGTAATAATGTGGGCATACTACTGAATATATATTCTTTAAGTTTGGATATTTCTAGTTTTTCTTTCTATCTTCTCTTTCCTATAGTAATAATTTAACAAGAAATATTGATTGAGTACTTATGGTCTACCAGTGCTATTCTAGGCACTTGAAAAAACCAAAAATATATATACTAAAGACTATGTGTGTGTGTGTTGAATAGATTTTTAGAGGACTGAATTGAGTTTATTTTCATTCAGACATCATGAGTGGTTAGGTGGGATATGATTTCTTTGGAGACCATTGTTAATGTTTTATATACATTTCTATTTACTGTTTCGTATCTGATGAATTACCAACCATATTTTTATTGCAATGAAATTTCACTACTATGGAAAGTTCCTGAAGTAGAATGGAGGCATAAGTAAATAGATGAATAAAATTAATAAATAACACAATAGTATATATTATTTAAGAAGTATAAACCAAAATGTGTTTTCAGATAAAATTTCATTTGGCATAACGACAAGAACAGAGACATTAGAACTTTAAATATAAATGAAAGTGATATTTATTTAAATATCTTTATCAATTCTTAACAAATCTTTAATGTAACATCAAATATATTTAGTCGAATTTTTATTGATGGCATAAATTTTTATTGATGTCTCCTTAAGTGACGTGACTAGAGGACAAGAAAATCTTGGCACATTAAATTTTCATGGAAAATAAGTATTTTCACATTTTTATAAGGAAACAGTCTAGACCAAGAGTGTTACATGGTTTGGTTAAGATGTGTTCCTCTCAACTCTCTCATACCTGTGAGATTTTTGGCATTGTAAACATATCATCTACTACAACATAAACTCTTCAAACATCTATCATATACTTCCATTGATAGCACGATGCTTGAACAAGGACTGGTCATAACTCCTTATTAAAAAAACTAGGAGGTAGGACAAAATACATGTAACTGCTATTTTCAGGCTGTCCTTGAAAGAGAGAACACATAAGGTGTGTTCTAGTATACATTGGCTTTCTACTTAATAGCTTTTTGAAATGTAGGATGAGGGAGAGTAATCTGAAAGTTCAGTGAATTTAATTGAGAAGACGGGCATCTGAGCACAGGGAGGCTGAGGTCACTGTACAAGCTGCAAGCCAGAGTTTTGGAAAAGAGACCACACAGCACATTGGTGGTCACTTAGGGCAAGGCAGGGGGTGTTGATTGCTTGTTTGGTAAGGAGCAAGGGAATATTTTAGGAATGATGATATCTTTCTAATCTTTTTTTTTTTTTTTTTATCTTTCTAATCTTGATGGTGATTGTGTGGGTGTATATTTTTCAAAACCCAGCAAAATACACAATTGAAAATGACACAGTTCATTGTATATACATTATACTTCAATAAATTTGATTTTTAAAAACACTAATAAAATTGGCAAGAAACAATTGGAAGAGTAAAAATATTCAATTTTAGACTCTGGAAAGATTTAATTCATTTTAAAAAAATAACTAATATCCAAATTGTATAGGATAATAATCTTAATAAAAACCTTACATTTACTGACTGCTTACCATCATAGATACTTTGATTTAAATATTCGGTATGCAGGAGCTCATTTAACCTTCAGAGGAAACCCATAAAGTAAGGAATAGAATGATTCCCATTTCATCAAAAGGAAAATGAGCATAGGAAGTAAGCACAGGAACTAACCCAAGACTTCACTGACTTTAAGTGATGGAGTCAACATTCATTCCCAGGTATTTTGGCTGTTTTCTTAACACCGTATAAGTACATAAAATGTGCTGCCTTATTGGGTTCTGGGGAGACAATGCTGAGCAGAAGCAGATGTAAAATTGTGAAGAAGGCAGCGATTAATTGATGAGTGAAAAAATATATGGGGAAATGTCACCTAGGTAGTAAAAAATCCATTTTAAAAAAAAATTAAGAAACTATTGGAAACATATTTATGGAAATATGGAAACATAATTAATGATAAAAACACAATTTTGGTCAAAATTACTGTGTTAATCACTGCCCGTGACATTACTAATTAGTAGAAGTGTTTTTTTTTTTTTTCCAGAAAGCATTTTTTGCAACACATATTGAAATCTTAAGTTTTAAATTAATCTATACCCAGTTATTCCATTGTAGGGAACTTAGCCTAAGAACATATCAACTGGGAAAGAAAGAAACTTTAAGGATAAAGTGTTCATTGTGGTTTTTCCATGACAGTGAACAATTATAAGTATTGTTTTACTCTGCCCAGAAGTCTAAAACATTGTATATCAATTAAAATCATAGTTAAAAAGATTATATAGAGAAATGAGAACAGACATGATTTACTCACTAATGCAAGAAAGATATTGCATGTGCCAGAGACATCATTTCACATACTGAACGTAATTATATGCTTGAATTATGTGCCCCGGCCCCCAAAATTATATATTGAGGTCCTAACACCCACTACCTCAAAATGTGACCTTATTTGAAGATAGGGTCTTTACAGAGGTCACCAAGTTAAAATGAGATTAAAATGGATTAATGTGGGCTCTAATCCAATAGGACTGATGTCCTTATAAAAAGGACAATAAAGTTCAGTTTAAACAATGCAGTCTGTGGTTCTATCATGGCTGTTTTAGCAAATTAATAACACGTGCTTGGTATTAACAGCTACTGATTGTAGCTCTTGATTGTCATGAGTACTGTTCACCAAAGATTTATAGCTACCCCCTTCTGCCACATAAAGGATTTGACTTCCTTTCCTCTTGAGGATAGTCATGGCTATGTGGTTTCTCTGGCATTGAAAGTGGAACAGAGATAACATGTGTGTCACTTCAGGGAGATGTTTTATGAGTCCTATATTTTACAATGGCATCTCTTTTCCTCTGCCATGACAGCTGGTGACCTTAATGACGATGGTGACTCTGCCACTAAAAGGTGCATGAAACAAGGCCTCCAGCTGACCTATGATGCACAGATAGTGTGAAGAGGAAATAAACCTATGTTGTCTTAGCTCACCGATATTTGGGAATTGTTGGTTAATTGCAGCCAGACCTGGCTCATCCCAAGTAAACACAACTAGCAGGGCAGAGGCTTTTCTTCCAAGAATTTTAGTCTGTGTGAGAGCTGTAGAAATAATTAGATGATTATGACTGAATATTTAAAAAAATGCTTCGATAAAAGTATGCAGAGAATTTTAAGGGTGCACATAAGAGAGGCACTTAACCCGGACTAGGAAAATTTCCTGAAAGAAAGTGACACATTAGCTTAGTCTTGAAAGGCAAATAGGAGCCAGTCAGCAGAAGAAAATGAAGCCAGAGAGACGACATGTGTACAAAGGTGAGAATTGCAAATTTCTCATTATGTTGGAATGTAATATATGAGGGTCAAATGAGTAGAAGTGACGTTTGGGGAGGATAAGTTGACAGGACCCTCGTCCCAGGAATTCTTTATACCATGCTTTGAAGGTTGTAAATTCCTTTCTCAGATACCTTCCTTCGTCACTGGAAAGTTCACAAAAGAGTGAAATAATCAGTTTCAAATTACACTTTGAAATTGAAAAAAAAAAAGAGAAAGCATTGCATACACAGTGACTGCAGTTATGTAAAATATAAACATGGAGAATTGCAAAGTAATATGCAAAAATAGTTATATGAGAAAAGCAAGAACATAGGTAAATCTGTTGCCGATTTAAAATGTGACTATATAGTTTGTTCAATTAAGAGAAAATGTGATATAATGGTCTGACTAGGTAAGCAAAATAAGCTAAAAATATTTCCCCCTAAATCTTAAAAACCTATGGGAAATGAAAATATATGTTTATGAAATACAGTTAAAAATCGGATGGGAAAGGACTTATTAAGATAAGCAGCCCAAATGCAGATGAAATGAGTTTTCTGCAGCTCACCTGCTAGGAAAATTAACTTATATGAAAGGCAGCATAAATATTTTAAAAGGCTGTATTTCCGGATTGGACACTCAGAGAGGGAAAGTAAAGAGAAACGAAAAAGAAAGTCAGGTAAACAGAATTCTAATATGTGTTCTCAAGTTTCCTGTTTTCTTGTTATTTAATCAAACATAATTCAAGTACTTCTGTGAAGGGAGTTTTCAGATGGAATTAAAGTCCCTCAACAGCTAAAATATTCAGATTAGTCTAGGTTATCCAGGGGGAGCCAATGTAGTCACAAGAGCTCTCAAAAGTAGAAGAGGAAGCCAGAAAAGAGAGAGAGAGATGGAGTGGAAGGGAAGCAGAGGAGAGATCTGAAGTGTGAGAAAGACTCAACTCTTCGTTGGTAGCCCTTGAAGATGGAGAGGGAAAGGCCAGGGCTGGTGGGCAGCCTCTAGAACCTGAGCAGAACCACCAGCTGGCAGCCCACAAGGAATAGGACCCTTTAGTCCTGTACCTAGATGGAATTCTGCTAACAACTTGATTGAACTTCGTAGATTTATCCTAGAGCCTCCGGGAAGGTAGGCAACCTCGTCATATCTTGATACCAGCTTTTTAAGACTCAAAGAAGATGGCCCAGCAGAACTCACCAGATTTCTGAATTAAAGGAATGTGAGATAGTAAATTGGCATTGTTTTAAGCTGCTAGATTGTGGCAATTTATTACAGTAGCAAGACAACACTAATCACTTGTTAACAAAAAGTGTCAAATAATATGGTAAGGAGATAGTAAAACACATGCTTCAGTCTTTAATCAATTAGTGCTAATATACTATAGTGATCAAAGCTGAAGATTCTGGAGCTGGAGGGCTTGGGATCAAATTCCAAACTCATCACTAAATTGTGTGACTTTGGGCTAGCCTCTGTTCCTCAGTTTTTTTTAACTTGTATAAGTGGAATAATGATAGTTCTTACCATCAGTTATTAATAAATTATGTATACACGTTTCTTAGAACAGTGTTTAGTGTATGGAAATGTCAATGGAAGTGTAGCCACCGCTGTTTAATTTGTATCGGCTAAACTTTAACCCACATGTGCGCAAGTCCCTAACCTACTTTGTATAGGTTAAGAGCTAGGAATGTTTTTTGTAAAAAAATATTTTCAGACTCATGGGTTAAGTTCACCTATTAATACAGACACTTTCAAAAGATTTTTAAAAAATGAAAAAATTAAAAAAGACACTTTCAGATTGGATAAACAAGAACAAAAATTTAACCTTACAGGGGAACCCCGGGTGGCTCAGCGGTTTAGTTCCTGCCTTCGGCCCAGGGCCTGACCCTGGAGACCCGGGATCGAGTCCCATGTCGGGCTCCCTGCATGGAGCCTGCTTCCTCCTCTGCCTGTGTCTGTGTCTCTCATGAATAAATAAATAAAATCTTAAAAAAAAAATTAACCTTACAAAAAACATGTCTAAAAAAAAAGTGACAAGGTGTTGGAAATAAAGGATGACAGAAGAATTAACAGGGCGCCTGACTGGCTCAGTCAGAAGCGCTTGGGACTCTTGATCTTGGGGTTGCGAGTTTGGGCACCAGGTTGGGTGTAGAGGGTGCTAAAAAGATATATAAACTTAAAAAAAAGACAAGTAAAAAAAGAAATCAACTGAAGCAATAATATTAGAAATAAAAGATAATGTTAACACTATTTTAATGGATAAAGAATGACTTAAAATATTTTTTAAAAATATGATTGTGGTTATCAAATACAATTTTACCTGCTAGATTGCTATAATTTGCTTATGTTTCTATTATTGAACATTTAGTTTCTCTTCTTTTCTTTTTTCTATTTCAGATAAAGCTACATAGGACATTTTTGTGCATAAAGCATTCACCATTTCACTGGATTGGATTCTTTCTTGAGGAAACATTCCCAGAAGTGTAGTTACTAGGTCTGAGAGCAACTGTTTTAGATTCCCGAGACTATTACCAAGTCAAAAGGGTTGTACCAATTAGTACTCCAACCTCATAAATTAGTCTTAAACTTTATTTTTTTTTTCTGAAATGCTCGTTACTGGTGCATTCTCTGTGAGAAGTTAGATATATTTTAACTTCCTCTTAATGTTTGAGAAGAGTGCTCTCAAATGGCAATGTGCATAAAAATTAGCCTGGATTTGTGAAAACCTAGAGCCTGATGCAGTACATCGGGATGGAGCCGAAGACCCTGTCTGTGTTCTAACAACCTCCCAAATTGTTATGCTGCTGATTTATTTAATCCTGCTGTGAGGAGACTTAAGCTGTGGTAGAGAAGGGTGTAGCAAAGCCTTTCCTGAGTTTTAAACATGAAGTAAGTTAAAAAAAAAAATCTCACTTTAAACCAATGTTTCAAACAGTGTAATCTCCCAATATTGTCTAATCAGGAAAAGAGGGTAGCAGTCAGGGAAACAAAGGCTTATTCAGCCTTGCAACAGAATTTTATTCATCTGAAGTCTTGCACTGGCTCCAGTCTGACTCTAGCTCCAACTCTAGCCAGTCTCTAGATCTAGTGTGGATCAAGAAATGCTGAAAATCTGAAAGTTCATAATGAAAAAGCCATGGAACTAGGGTCCAGGATCTGAGAGGGACTTACCCACCACCTCCAGAAGCAGTGAGATAGCAGAGAGATCAAGAGGCTCAGCAGATCCCTAGACCTGGTTGCTCGTTACTCCTGGGGATCGTCGGGGTCTCCTTATGTTACCTCTTCTGATACCAGAACTGTTAAAAGATCAACCAAAGCACATTACAATTTAAGTTTATTTGAGCAAAAATGGACTCCAATCAGGCAATGCCAAACCAGAAGTCGATGGGAGTACTCCCAGTTGTGACTTTATTCTGTCCTTCATTTACTTTTGTAAGGTTGTATATTATCACTACTGATGAGCCATTGATAACACCAATCGGTTAATCATCTATCTTGTTTTGGAATATTTTCATCTTAAATTTTCTGCTTTTCCTTATTGATTTATGAAAACTTACTTTATAGTAATAGTGTTAGGTCTCTGCCCAGAAACTTGCCAACTTATCTTTTCATGGTTGAGGATTGTCTTTTTTTACTCTGTTTCTGATAGTATTTGATCTAGAATGTTTCACATTTCCTATATATTAAAAATCTATTCATCTTTTATACCATAGCTTCTTCCTTTTTTTTTTTTACCTTCCTTTTCATCCAAGCAAACAAATAAAACATCTATTCTTTCAAGGAGGTAATGATTTTCATTCTTAGCATTTCACGTTTTATATAATTGAGGTGATGCATTTACCTTTAAAAAGTTGCCAGTTGTCTAAGTACCTTTTGCATTTGAAAATTCAGCCTATCCCTATTGATTTCAAAATTTTCTATTTATCTTGTTTAAAATAAAACATTGGATTTTGAAGTACTTTATGTAATTCAACAAAATATATGTATAATTAATTTTTAGTTAAAGGGTATAGATTGAGGTTTCTTAATCTCTCCAAAATATGACTTTTGAATTAAAAACAGCTTCTCCATCAGCTTAAAAATTGAATAAGATCTTGAATATTGAATGATTTTTGCAAGTGGTTATAAGAGAAAATCTCACTTTTTGAGTTATATTTCATATCGTAGCTATTGTTCTTGCATGAATTTTTGTGGCCTTACAAATGTACATTTTTAGTTTTAAGATACACTATTTTGATTAAGGGCCAAATATATGAAGTTCATGTGCAAGTTTGAGAGAACTTTTTTGTTTTGTTTCCTATAATAAAATTCACTCTTTTTCCTTCTCAAAGGATTTAAATATAGCAGTTTTCTCCTGAAGCCAAAAGGTCTACTTAATTTGCACAGCAAAAGATATTTCAATTAAAATACAATAAGATATTTAGCAAATATTGCAATAACTAAAACGTTATTTTTAGTTATAGAAAAATAATTCATCTATTAAAATTAAGTTTTACAGATTAAAGAGATATATATTTAACACCCATTTTCTAATAAAAACAAACAAGTTTTCCTCTTTTACTGGTACCCTCATCATCCCAAAGAAATACATCTGAATTTGATACATTGATTGGTTCATTGAAATTGAGCTCTTCAGTAGATGATGTTTAAATATCAATCACCTTATGAATATTTAAATTCAAGAAATGTCAAATTAAAGGTTTGCTCATCTTATTTACTTTTAAGAGTTCTTCAAAAATATCAGATAAAATGAGATCATAGTTGGTAACAGTTTAAAACCTTTAAAAGGCTGATCTTTGCATAGTAATACTCCCAAATATTCAGGAGGAAAATATTCAAATATAATATAACCTTTAGATATTTTTAAAAGCTTCTTGGATCACAGCAAAACCTGTTCTATTTAACTTCAACATTTTCCACTTAACTCTTGATTTGATACAGTGGACTTAATTCTAAGATGATGCACTGGAACGAAAAATCAATTAAGCAGTTTTATTGTGTTGTTAAAGTAAGGAACAAAATAGTGGTTAGTTTTGTCACATTGTTTCTCATTGATTACATTTAACTTTCTGAAGAACCCAAACACACTTTTATTATTTTTTTTTGCTTCTTTTCAGAAAAATATTTAATACTTTGAATTTTGAACTACATTATATCTTCAAATTAAATAATACCCACATATAGAAAATATAACTTAATGGGTAAATTTTTGTTTTATAAGTGTATATTCTCCTAAGAAGGGATTCCATAGAGTCCTCAGAAAAGCAATTTCTCCTTTTGCATTTAAGTGCAATTTAATTCACCACGATGTTATATACATGCCTAAAGTCATTTGTTTACAAAGTTTATCCACTGACTGACTATACAAACATTGGTGTTCACTAGTTTATACCGAACCCCTTCTACCTTTGAGTTTAGATTAAGGGGGGGCAGGGTGAGTACATGTACAAACAGCGTAATTGCTTCAAAGGGGCTTATTGAAAATCCATGTTTGTAACTTGTTCTTTATAGATAAATAAACCTACTTGAAAATTGCCAGAAGCACTCTGATTAAATTCAAAGAAATACTTAGGGTCATAAAACTTCCCAGAGGCAATTTGGTTTTGTGTATGAAGTAGGGCTAGAGGGTGAACTTATTTAGGGTCATGTTGGTTGTCTAGGACAGTTCATCTGTCCAATGTTAACATCTCCTACATCCTCCCTCCTCCTCCTCCTTCCTCCTCCCATACTGTCTGGAATTACCTTCAACTTTTGACTCAGTTAATCTGTTTGACTCTCCTTTTGATTTCTAACATTATATCTTCCTGATGCTCGCAGATCATTTATTTCATCACAGGTCTTCAATCCTAGACTTCATAAAAGATATGCATGTCATCTATCTTGCTTGGTTTCTTTCTACCTCTCACCTTTACAAATCGCAATCCATCCTTCAACTTGTCCCAGGACTTGGGTTCCCACCATATCTGTAATTAGTCTCTACAGATTTTTGACAAAGAAAGAGGTAATCATCATGTCAGTCTTTGCCAAATTAAAATATTTTTCCTCTCTTTATATGATTATCTAAGCAGTCATCAAATTCCTAAAGTTTGAATTTAAGTCTTTTCTAAAAGGACTCATTGTCTTTGTTTTACCTTTTTTTCTTTTAAATACAAAGTATAAAGCATACTATAAAATACCTATGTGTCATTTTCCTGAAATTAACAAATGTTAGAACATTGTTCTCAGTGTTTAAAAAAGAATAAAGCATTTTACATGAAGTTGAAATCCGCTATGAAACTTATCCCAGGCCCCTTCCATTCTCTCCTAGACCTATTATCTATATTTGATGTTCATTCTTTTATTCTTCTTCAAACTGCTCCTGTTAGGTTTCAACCCCCCATCATACACACAGCTCCTTTCCAAGGTCACAATAACTTCTAAATCACTAAAGCCAGTAAGCAAATCTCATTTTTTTTTCCTAAAGTAATCTAGCAGCATCATTTCATACATTTGATCACACCTGCCACCTTGAACACATTAATTACTTAGCTTTCAGCATATCACACACTATTTGCTTTTCTCCTGTAAGCTAAATCTTGCTTCCTTGTTCATTTTCTTCTCCTGAATGCCTCAAAATTGGCATGGCTTTGTCATCTTTTCTAATTAATCGCCCAAGTTAGTGATTTCATTCAGTCTTATGTTTTAAATAAAATTATAGGTTGTAAACTCTTACATTTTAACATTTTCCTTCTTTCCTCCAAACTTCTACCCATGGATCTCTAATTTGCCATCTCAAACTTGCATGTTAGCGGAACTCCTAATCTTCTCCCCAAACCTGCTGTGCCCACGATCTTTCCCATCTCAGTTAATGACAACTTCTTTCCATTTGCAAGTTAGAAGCTAGATCTTGGACCTAACTTTGAATTTTCTTTCTCTCACATCTCGTATCAAGCCCACTCAGAGACCTCATGACTCCTCTTGAAAACATCTGACCATATCTCAGTACCTCCGTGTCTGGTACCATGGTCTAACACATCACTTTATCACTTTGATAGAATATCCTTCTACTTCATCTCCCTACTAAGGCCTTTTGTCCATTTCCATCTCGTCATAGCAGCTATAGTGATTCTTTTAAAATAAAAGGTCATGTCACTTCTTTGCTCAAAACTCTTCCTTCACTCTAAAAGCCAAAGTCATTACAAAGCCCACAAAGCCCTACAAAACCCTGCTCCTTCTTTTCTCTGAGTTTTACTACTTTTCAGCTTGTTCACTCTTCTCCATTCACACTGACCTCCCTGCTATTCCTTGGGTACGACAGGCTTATTCCCACATTTTGTGCTGTTCATTTTTTCTGAAATTCTCTTGCCCCAGACGTCTGCATTGCTCTCTCCCCGTGGCAGACTGTTAGAGTTGCCAAATATTTTCTGCTTTAATAAGAAGGTATTTTGCTACTGCATTTGGATATGTGACTTGCTTTGGTTAATGAGATGAACAGAGTCTTATATGCCTCTCCCAAACTCAAGCTTGAAGAGCTGTTGTATAATTTATCTTGGATATTTTCCCTCCACTCTGAGATCAGCATGATCCAGACAAGGGCTGCTCCTTCCATCTAAGGCCTGGTATGAAACAACAGGGAGCAGAAGAAACAGATGACCCATCAGATACTTGTCACACAACAGAGAAATATTTGTTGTTTGTTGTTGAAAACCCTTGAAATTGGGATTTTTGCTACTGTATTATACTTAATAAAAGTTAACATAAAAAGTATTACCAAGCATTGGGGTGCTGATTAAACAAACACAATAATGCTTCACATTGACTTTCCCTGTTACTACTGGATGCCCAGGAGACTATTATAGGAGTCTCAACAAGTAATTACAGTGTTATGCAGTGGTGAAGCATTTGGTAAGAAACAGAGTATTGCTAGGAGTGCCTTGGTTGACATTGGCTGCTTTTATCTGGCAATGTTAGCAAAATATGAAATCAGAAAATAATTGGCTACCTTGCCAATAAAAATGAATGGGGATATATAAAACTCAGAAATTCCCAAAGCGTCCAGGTTTGGAAGCTGGCACTGTTTCTCATTTCCATCAGATAAGGAAGAAAAATAAAACTGGGAGAGCCTTTGAAAACAAAGGCTAATGTCAACTCCTTCTCTTCTGCAAGAACTAAATTAGAATCATTGTCCTTAAACACTTTGTTAAAATCTCCAAAATGATTAGAGTAGTGCTTAATAAAAATTTTTACGTTGGACAGAATGGCTCAAGGGAAAAAAAAACGATTAAGACATGGCTTTCCCATCAAAACTTGGTAAGTTCAAGGTACCTACAATTAAGTCTGGATAAGAATAATTGTGGCTACGTGGCTGACATAGAAAGCTGAGTAATAGGAGAAAAGCTAACTAAACTTTTCAAAGAGTTGTCCTGCCAAAGGAGTCATTAGTCTGGATTTAAAGTACATTGTGACTTCTTGAGACATAAAATAAACTTCACAGACAGAAAAAAAAAAAAAAAGATGAGAAAACTGTGTGGTCCTCAGGGAGAACATACTCTCCAATATCCTCTTCAGAGGAGACTGAGAGGGAAAATAGAAAAGAAAAGATCTCCCAGAGGGAGATCGGCTACCAATAGAACAAGGGACTGAGGATCTACTCCAGGGGAATAGAAACAGCCTAATTGATAAACATTCTCTTCCTTCAGGATAAAGGTCCTTGGCAGTTTCTCTCTGGGGAGATTTCAGGGTCACTACAGATCAGTGAGGACTGTGTGTTTCTCCTTCTCACCCTTTTTCAAGGGAATATTTATCAGTTAGCCTGCATGTGGTATTTTTTGGACAAAAAACCTGACTCTTCAGTTCTTAGATCTCTGGATCAAGAAAACCTCATATGGCCCTGATCTAGACTATCACGATGAGGTTGTTTTCTTTTGTGTGGGTGGGGCAAGTGTATTTTATGTGAGGAAGGGAGGGAAAAAAGATAATATTATTTCCAAACACACCCTGATACTCCTCTTGAGATAAGTACTCTTAGAGCATTGCTATTGGGTTTGATCAAATCACGTGCTTTCGCCAATGCAAAATGAATTTCCGGAAATGACACATGTCATTCCAGGAAGAAGGACATTTAAGGGCATTTTGTGATTCCATTTTTTTGTTTTGTTTTGTTTTTCTCTGTGACATGGGAATGACATGCCCGGATAGAGGTGGCTGCTTCAATCTGTTTCCTGGATTGATTGATTGTTTTATAAAATTTTATTTATTTATTCATGGGAGACACACACACACACACACACACACACACACACACACAGAGAGAGAGAGAGAGAGAGGCAGAGGGAGAAGCAGGCTCCATGCAAGGACCCTGATGTGGACTCGATCCCAGACTCCAGGATCATACCCTGAGTGAAAGGCAGACGCTCAACAACTGAGCCACCCAGGTGTCCCTGTTTCCTAGATTTAAAACCACTTAAAGTGGTTTCAGAGCTGGTCCATGACCAGGGTTGTTAATACAACAAAGCTCAGTGAAAGCTGAATAATAAACCATGATATTCTTTGAAGCCTTTGCTCAAATGTCACCTCAGTGATGTCTATTATGTCCATGTAGGACATTTCAAATACCATTCCATTACATTGACGCTCCCTTATCTCACTCTATTTTTTCTATACCACCTATCCTCTACAACACTAACACATTATTTTTTTATGGTCTGCCTCCAACTATGGATTCCATGAGGCCAGGGATTTTTGTCTGTTTAGTCAGTGATGTTCCTGGCATGTAGCAGCCCCTTAAAATACATTTGTTGAATAAACGAATGTTGAGTTATTTTTTATCCAATATAATTTATATAGCCTTTATTATAGTCTAAGTGATGGTGAATTTTATATGTTAATTTGGCTAGCCTATCATGCTCAGTTGTTGGTTGACAGTAGTCCAGACATTTCTGTGAAGATATTTTGTGGATGTGGTTAACACAATCAGTTGGGTTTAAAAGGAGATTACCCTTAATAATGTGGGTGGATCTCTAATCATTTATAGACCTTAAGAACAAAAACAAGTTTCCTGGAGATGAAGAAATTATTCCTCAAGACTATAAAATAAGAACACACCCGGCCAACCAGGGGTACAATTTTAGACTTAAGACTGTAATATCAGCTTGCCTGAATTTCTGGGCTGCCATCCTGCCCTACCAAGTCCCATCATCACATGAACTAATTCATTAAAATAAATCCATTTGGAGAATATATCTATATCTCTTATTGGTTCTATTTCTTGTGCATATAACTTTATATAACTGTGTGTAATTTCTATATATAATTATAAATTCCACTTATTATTTTCAATATTTATTCAAAATCCAGATCTAATTCATTCATTAGAATGAATCCTCTTTGCTGTGTATCTCCTCTTTGCTGTGGTAAGAATATATTGTAATTTATTTATTCATTCTCTTCCTGATAGACATTGTGTTGCTTGCAGTTTTATTAGGATAATGCATTGTGCAATGGTCAATTTTGCATGTTTCCCTGTATACATTAGAATAATTCCTTTAGGATATTTATCTACAAATTGAATTGCTTATATAGTGTTTATCCTTTATTAACACAAATGAGAGCTATAACATTTAGTTTACTATTTATAATTTCACAAAACTCATTTTGAAAAATGTTTTATCAATAAACATTTTATATACAATAAAATTAGTAAAAGTTATTAAAAATATTAAAACAGATATTTTTTTGTAAAAAATAATTCTTATTTTTTCATCACCTAATTGAATCATAATAAACATTTTGGTGTATTGCTTTCCATTACATTTTAATGTAGTTAAAAAAATTTTTTTTAAGATTTTATTTATTTATTCATGAGAGACACACAGAAAGAGGCAGAGACACAAGCAGAGGGAAAAGCAGACTCCCTGCAAGGACCCTGATGTGGGACTTGATCCCAGGACCGCAGGATCATGACCTGAGCGAAAGGCAGAAGCTCAGCACCAGGTGCCCCTGTAGTTTTTAAAATTTATTTTTGTTTACATCATTGATGACATATATACTTCTTCAGCCAAATTTCAATTGATAGAAATATTTTCGATGTAATGAATTTTTTTCTAAACTTAACTTTCTGTAGTGTGGTTTTTGATGAATTAGAGAAACTAAAATTCACCTGGTACTTCACTATTTTTATATACTTAACTTTTTAACTTTTTTTCAATTTCAGTAAGAGTGCTATCTTTAAACCCTCTGTGTAGAGTACTTTTCTGTAGTTAGGTATATTTCTTTTGGGCTAAAATGTGTGGATATTTTAATGTTCTTCAATACACTCAGTCTGGTTGCTTTCCAAAAGTGTTATTTATAAATTCACCCTCCCACAAACAATGTACTTTGTACAATTGGCATTGTTCATCTCTCTTTAAATGTAGATTGGTCTGAATAGATGTTTTTTATATCAGGTCTTGCTATGAGATGTATTGTGTTCCCCCTAAAAATGATACATTTAAGTTTTCATTCTAAGGACCTCAGAATGGGAACTTAATTTGCAAATAAGGTCTTTGCAGAAATAATTAGGATAAGTTCCTACTGGAGGACAGTGGCCCCTAATGCAACATGATTGCCCTTAGAAGATGGTCTTATGAAGACAGAAACATAGAGAATCCCAATTGGTGACAATGACAGAGATCGAGAGTTAGATAAGAGCAAACCAAGAAACACCAAGGGTTTCTGGCAAACGAGCAGAAGCTAAGATGACAGAAAGGATCCCCCCTGAGTTTCAGAGGACCTGTGGAAAAATAGCTCAAGCTCTACCTTTACTTAAATTTTCTCCCCTTTCGCTTTCTACTCACCTGAATGAAACTGTTTTGGTTCTCTACACATAGACATGGTTTTCCTCACTCCTGCCCATTCACAATACCATCAGTTATGCCTCTATCTTTACTGTATAATCTCCTGATATTGTTAGGGGTTTTGTTTTGCTTTGTTGTTGTTTTCATCACAATGCTATTGTTTTCGCTAGTTTGCAAGACTTGGGAAGACAGAGACCATTTTACTTTGTATTCTTTTTTTTTTTTAATTTTTATATATTTATGATAGCCACACAGAGAGACAGAGAGAGGCAGAGACACAGGCAGAGGGAGAAGCAGGCTCCATGCACCGGGAGCCCGATGTGGGATTCGATCCCGAATCTCCAGGATCACGTCCTGGGCCAAAGGCAGGCGCTAAACTGCTGTGCCACCCAGGGATCCCTTACTTTGTATTCTTAAAGTGCCTGTTAGAGTGCAAAGCACATAGTAACAGCTTAATATATTTATTGAATTAAGTTGGTTAAATATTTTTAAAGGAATAGAAACAGCATTAATGTCAATAACATTTCTTAATAATGAAAAGGATACGATGTCCTCGGTGACTCTTCTATGGACTCTGCAGTTGCCTTTGTCAGATTCACTGTGATACCCTCAATACCTACCATAGTGTCTGCCACCTAATTAGTACTTTAAGAATATGGGTTGAATGAAAGAAGAAATATCAAAATAAAAGTGAACTGTCCTTGTCTCATAAACCATGTTATATTTTTCTTAGCTAATTTATATGCTTTTATTGACTTTATTTCTATACTTTAAAGGAAGTCACTTAAAAAAATAAAGGAAGTCACTTAGCTAAATTTGTCTATTCAAGTAAAAACACTTAGTACAAAAATTTTGCATCAATTTTATTTTGGGAAACAACATATTACATTATTCTTATCATAATTAAACCTTTTTAATATAGACTCCATCACCATGGAGTCTGTAATAATTTTAGTAGTTGCAATTTGGTTTGCTATTGTTTATATAAATCTTTTTTTCTTTCTTGTGAATTTGTGTAATGTTAATACTCCACTATTTTGTAAAGAATCTCAGTCTTATAGAAAATCTCTAAAATGAGAAGTCACTGAATATCCCTTAATGATGACAAAAATAATTCATACATTTGTAAGATGAACCACTAATATTTTTTTACTAATAATTTTATCTATGAGGAAGTTTTAATATTTGTAAATAAAATATTTAATAGTTACTGAATAATACATAATAGCATTAGTAGTATTGCTTCTAATTTTAAATGGGGATAGCTGTTACATTTTTAAAAAGAATGTTATAATTCAGATTTTGTAAATTTAGGTTAATCTGTACCAGCCAACATGAATGAGGTAATGTAATAATGTAACTCTACTGGGTTTCTTAGACTAAGATCAGAATCTTAGAATAAAACAAGATGTTGGAATTATGAATAGTGAATTTCCATCTTTGTCTCTAAGCACATACACGTGTGTTATACAAAAACATTCACGCATATATGTACATGTACGTATGTGCATGGGTATGTACACATTTACTTGGAAGGTGAAAACCCAACAATAAAAGAGTAGTTCACATAGATTTTTAAATAAAAACTGAGTATGTATAATAGGTATATGTCTATAAAGTATATACAAAATATATTAAAATGTATTAGCCTAAATGCAATTTCTACTGCTGCTGGTATCAAGTACTACTGCAAGTGCTATTAGGCCCAGCTAATACTTAGTGGGCACTTTTCTGTCTATCTGGCGCAGTGCTAAGCACATTACATATGTCCTCACAACAACACTGTGAGGTAGCTCTCATTATATTCCCCACTGTACAGATGAAAAAACTGAGACACTGAGCATTCAAGTGGCCAAGTTCCTACAACTACTAAGTGGTTATGTTTAGATTTGGACTTCTCCTGTCTGATGTCATTGGTCCACGTCTTCCCTTCTGGAGATACAGGATGTCAAAATGTCTTAGAAGTCCATTTGATCTCCCATGTGATTAGCATCTCTAATGCCTTCCTTCAGATTATGAGGCAAATGCTCTTGAAAATCCAAAGAGAGACTGGCATATGGTAGCCTTTCAAATTTTATTTAGTAAATGAACAAATGGGGTTATGAACCACTTGTATTAGTCTGAGGAAAGTAGAATTTAATAATTTTGAAAGTCAAATTTGATTAGAAAACTGTACTTTCATATCTTAAGAAATTAATTCAAAATGTTTATTAAATGTGCCCTTCAACTTATTGTTGTCAGTTCATATGTTCAACTACTCCTAAGTGTTTTAGGAGCTTGTGAGTTTTGTTTTCAGCAGCTTCCTCAAGGAAGTAGAGCTCATATTAAAAATAAACCTTTGGAAAGTGCAACCTGATGCAGGGAGAATGTTCATTTTATAGAGAACAACCTGACAAGTTAGAGGTCTCTTTCTCTAGACATTGGGCTTCATTAAATCAAGGGTAATAGCACAGTCTAATGCTTGACAATTTGCATCTTTCATATTTAATTTGAATTTTTCTGCACCATCTATTCCTACTGGTGTATAGTTATTCGATTTTCTATTAAATGAAAAGTGTGAGCTTTTAGTCTCAAGTTCCAAAGATCAGGCATTATGTTCTTTTCTAACACAAATCTTGAGGTGTCAACATTTTTCAGGCTGATTAAACCCCTTGTCACATAACTAAGTAGTAAAACATAGCCTGGTCGTATGACTTGAGTTACTGTATAGCATGTTTTCAGTGAAGTACCTCTGAGGGAGGAAAAAAAATGTACATTTTTACATGGTGCAGCCTTAATTTGTATTCCTCCAGACTACATTTAAAGTTAAAAGTTTATAAAAATTTAAAGTTTTACAGGCATTGCTTCCTACAGGCTTAAAAGCCTAGCTGACATTTATGAACAAATAAATTTATCATAGAGCGAATATATTTTCTAAACACTTATGGGTGTTCTCCAACCTCACAACATCTGCTGACCATGAATGACAAGAACGCTTTTAGTTTTAAAGAAAATATGTAGTTAAGTATACTAAAAAAGGTGAACAAACTGGTAGGTGGGGGTCACTTAAAGGTTTGCATTTATTTCATCAGTAAATGCAGCTTTAGTTTGGGAACTTCATGTAAAAGTAGGAGCATATTGTCACTTTCTACAAGTAAAGAAGTGCTCAAATATGTAAGTAGGGCTAAAGTCATACCATAAAAATATTTTTCTGAATTTCCTAACCTGTTGGACAACTGTTCTTATGTTGAACATCGAGACAGACAACTCCTTTGCCTCTGGGTTCTATGAAGAAAAGACCAACTAAGCTTCCCCCAAAGGGAAATTCTTAGCCTAAATATTTGGAAGATTCAAGGCCCATATGGTTAGAAAAAAAGGGTGGTTTGTCAACAAACCTGTGACCAAGCTTGGCCTTCTCCTCCACTTTCCCACATCTCCTTTTTTCATTGGTCAGTACTTCTAATACCAGTTTACTTTTGTCATTTCTTCAAACCTGTAAAACTCTTAGAATCTCGGGCTTGGATGGAGATTTTATTTTTTTATTTTGAATTTCCCTGGAATGCTAAGAAATGGACATTTTGTGAGCACACGGGGAGGAAAGTAATAAGTTTGTTCAGGAATCTGGAGTCGGAAGGGACTTTGAGAGGACCAGTGAAATCACAAAGACATAAGGCTGTTAATGGGGCTCCTATGGCCAGAAAGAGTTAATCCTTCCCTCCACACACCACAGATTTGCAACCCTATGGGGAAGAGAGCAAGGAATGGAGGAGGGACAGAGATTAACATTCAAGAGGGAAAACACTTCTCTTTCCCTTACCTGATACATCATGTGCTTAACATGTTGTGTTTCTCCAATAACAGTTGGTATCATTTGCATACATTGTACAGAATGCAGATGGTTTTCTGCCGAGAATGCAGTAAACCCAGAGGTCACACTGGGAATAACTAGTCTTAAACTATACCCTCGTGAATGCTATATATATATATATATATATATATATATATATATATATATAAATAATATATATATTTATATTAAAATCAAGGCCTTATTACTTAGCACCCCACATATTTTTTCCTGTGTTTAAAACATATGTGCTCTTGACCCACTTAGGAAAAAATGGGGAAACAACAAAAAAAAAAAGAACCACAACTCAACATCCACTAGTAAAGCAAAGGCTAGTAGCATAAATGATTGAAGTGTCTTTAAAAACACCTTCCCAGGAGAACAGTCTGCTATTGAAGTTCAGATCAGCAAATATACTTGCCTCATTATTTTTGCATGCCTCACATACCTGCTGCTTTTCCAAACTTCCACATGTTACTTTCTCTCTTTACAAGTGTTATGCTCTCATCTAGTATTTTAAGAAATAAAAGAATCTGAAAACCCTTGAAGAGATGGAATATTTTAAAGTGTATTACTGGGCTAAATAGTGAACCATAGTGTAAAGATTTGCAAAAATTGGCCCGCTTCATATTCAAGTAAAATATTCACTTTCTTTTTAAAACAGTGGTATCAACTAATAAGAATGGATGTACTTGTATAATGGCATTTTGGTTACTAGTCACTTGATTGAACTTGAACCGGAGACAAGTACTTAATGACACTGAGAATTAGGGAAGACAATTATGTCTAACTTATATGAATTCTTAAGTTTCCTGAAATAATGTACTGCTATCAAGTATAGGTGGGTAATCTGAATTTGTCAGACCAGAGAGAAAAAGTTGATTTCAAATGAGAGTCATTTCTTTGATATTTTAAAAATGTATTTAAAAACACTTTCATGTGTTCATTTATAAAGCATGTCTTTTTAAAATATCTATGATAGAAATGGCGCTGTGTGGGCATTTTGCATAGATATAAGGATTGCTGTATATATGATTTTTCCTGTATGTTGACCTCTTCCAAGAATGTATTCATAGATAGAAAACGTGTTTTAAGTAAGTGTGAAGTCATTTCAAAATATAGATATCAAGATTGTAAAGAAAGCAATATGCTAACATATTGATTTCACACAATTAAACACTAAACAAATATAGTTTAATAATTCCCGGCAGTGATGAGTGTTATACAGCTATATAGAGGGAAGGATAGGGAAGGAGTGGAGAGAGGAAAAACCTCAGAGGGAAGGTTGTTTTAGGCAAGCTTGCTACCTATCATCAGTTGAGCAGAGGGAATGAGCCATAGAAAGATCTGGAAGACTAGGAGGAAACCAGATCGTCATAGAGGGAAAAGCCCTCAGATGGACATCAGCTTGGTGTTGTTTGAACAACAATGAAGATTGAGGGGAGAATGGTAGCAATGAGCTGGAAATGGAGACAGAGCAAATTTATGCAAAATGATGGCCAAAGTTATGATAAGCAGTATAGATTTTAATATCTTGTCAAAAATACAAAAAATAGCAAAATTAAAACCACCAGAACAATAAAATAGTATTTAGTGAGACTTTATTATGTGTATAAGAATGTTCATGAACTGGGAGCTTTAAATTCAAGATTGATGTGAAGCTCAGAGGCATGGTGTTATAAGGGGGCTTACAAAGTGAAAATAAATGGTGCAGGGAAAATTGTACAGCCACGTGCAGAAGAATGAAACTAGACCATTCTCTTACACCAGACACAAAGATAAACTCAAAATGGATGAAAGATCTAAATGTGAGATAAGAATCCATCAAAATCCTAGAGGAGAACACAGGTAACACCCGTTTTGAACTTAGCCACAGCAACTTCTTACAAGATATATCCATGAAGGCAAGGGAAAAAAAAGCAAAAATGAATCATTGGGACTTAATCAAGATAAAAAGCTTCTGCACAGCAAAAGAAACAGTTAACAATACTAAAAGACAACCTACAGAATGGAAGAAGATATTTGCAAATGATCTATCAGATGAAGGGCTAGTATCCAAGATCTATAAAGAACTTATGAAACTCAACAGCAAAGAAACAGTCGAAGCATGAAATGGGCAAAAGACATGAAGAGAAATTTCACAGAGGAAGACCTAGACATGGCCAACAAGCACATGAGAAAATGCTCTGCATCACTGGCCATCAGGGAAATACAAATCAAAACCACAATGAGATCCCACCTCACACCAGTGAGAATGGGGAAAATTAACAAGGCAGGAAACCACAAATGTTGGAGAGGATGTGGAGAAAGGGGAACCCTCCTGCGCTGTTGGTGGGAATGTGAACTGGTGCAGTCACTCTGGAAAACTGTGTGGAGGTTCCTCAAAGAGTGAAAATGAAGTTTTTTTAACCTCTATAGTGATTGGTTATTACCATGGGGTTTCTAGACAGTGGGGATTAGATAAAAATGATTATCTTATATCATTTTTAAAGAAGACTTAAGTTTCTTTGAGTATCAGGGACATTTATAAGAAATAACCCAGGGGAGCCTAATGGTCCACTCTCTTAAGCAATGACTCCCAGTTTTTTTTTTTTTTTTAATTTATTTATGATAGGCACACAGTGAGAGAGAGAGAGAGAGGCAGAGACATAGGCAGAGGGAGAAGCAGGCTCCATGCACCGGGAGCCTGATGTGGGATTTGATCCCGAGTCTCCAGGATCGCGCCCTGGGCCAAAGGCAGGCGCCAAACCGCTGCGCCACCCAGGGATCCCTGTTTTGTTTTTTGACTCCCAGTTTTGACTCAGGTCATGATCTCAGGTCATGAAATTGAGCCCACATTGGGCTCTGAGCTCAGCACAAGTCTGCTTGAGATTCTCTCTCCTTCTCCCTCTGCTTCTCCCCCTTCTCTCACACACTCTCTCTAAATAAATAAAATTAAGGGGAAAAAGAGAAATAACCTAACTTTTGCTTATGTTTATGAAATAAAAACTAGATTTAACGCTGCTTACATGGCTTACATTGTTTTGCCTGCTCAGGGAATTTTCAAGTCTAGTCTCCATTTTGCCTTTTATTTTAATACTACAGATGATTAAAAAGCCATATAGGTATGAATGTGTAACTGTGAGTTAAGAAAGCAAGTGACCTGAGTTTCAAACCCAGTGTCTCAGTTACCAGTTATGATCTGGGGGCAACTTACTCATTTTCATCACAGGAAATGGAAAGTAAATGTAACCCTCTTATTGGGTTGTGAGAAATAAAGGACCTAATACATGAAAAGGATTAATTGTTCATATTTAACAGTGATCACTCTTGCTACTCATCACAACTAGACCACAGGAAGCCAGATAGGAAACAAGAAGGCATTTAGGAGGCTGCAACATATGGAAGTCCATGCCAGAGACATAGGACCTCCGGGCCAGTGGTTAGTGTTTGAAGTGTTGAGACATGATCAGATTTAACATACAATATGACAGAGCATGTGAGAGGACTGCCATAGATCAGATGTGAATTATAAAAGAGAAGAAGCAGAGGTCACACCTGAACAACTGGTTCAAGAGATGTGACAATTGCTGAAATGGGGAAGATTATTGGAGGAAATGAGTTGGGTGGGATGGGGAGGAATCAGTAGCCTTGCTGGGATCTTTTAGGGTCATGATCTCTATCAGGCATTTATATGGAAGCTACCCAAAACTAGTAAAGCTGTTGATGACTAGAGGAGTAAATTTCAGTTACAGATTAATATTTAAAATCCTGGGAATGAGCAAGTGGATACAGGCAGAGAAAAGAATAATGTCAAGGATGAAGACAGGGACATTACAATACGTGGACTGAATAGAAAAAAGAAAAAAAAAAGAGTGACTAGGGAGTTGAAGAGAATCAAGGAGACTGCAGTTTATGGGAAACAAGTGAAGAAAATACTTGAAGGAGCAGGATGAGAAATGACAACTGCTCGGTTTGGCATAATGTAGATCAATGGCCACTTGATAAGAACAGTAACCATGATCAAAGTAGTTTGAGAGGAATTAATATGTAAGTTCCAGGGTGAGTCAAGAAGAGCTGGGAGATCAAGATGTAGAAATGCATTAATGAATTAAAACAAATCTCAGAAAGGAGCTAGAAGAAAATAAAACTGAATATTTTTATTTCAGTGGTAACTTCCAAAGCTTTGAAATGTTAATAGGAAATACATTGAAAAACATTAAAATGTTTGAATATGTACATAATAAAACCTCTGTAGAAAGTAACGAAATTTAAAAAATACAACAAAGGAAAAATTGGAACATGACAAAGCATCTAAGAAAAAGACAATTACTTGTAAGTAAAAACATTAAGCTAAAAATGCATAAATACTAATGAATGGGAAGAGGTCTTCATACCAGACAAAGTACAGGTGAGCTTGACAAGTGAATTTTAAGTTAAAAGTATTAGTAACCATTTTTGAAAGATAACAACAAATAATAAATAATACATTTAACATTAGTACATTATACATTAGTTTAATCATTGTAGTTGGAGCAAATCTTTTTGAGTGTATTTTAAAAATGTATATTTAAAGCCATACAACTGTTCCATTAGTTTTACCTATTCTGCTCAAAGAAATATATTTCCATGAACTAATTTAATAGATTAAAAAAACCCTATATAACAAAGACAACAACTGTCATTGCTTAAACACTTAATATGGTATATCTATTATTGATAATCTACAAATACTTGAAATTTAATTCATAAAAGTACTTTGAACAGTATCTTGCCCAGAATAGTCATAGACATGAACAAGGAATGGAAAGGAAGCTGTCAAAATGAATGTCTGTGGTTGTCTTGTTAGATTTTCTTTAATATTGGTATTTTGTGTAAATAGGAAGGGGGGGAGAGGAATGAAGAAGAAGAATCAGTGACTCAATCTTCCTCAGTTTTACTTCCACATTTCCACCAATACTTTTCTTTACCTCACATCTATTTAAATCATTTTTTTTTTTAACAAATGACAGTCTTCCATCTTCATGTGGCATTCTCCCTGTGAATCTCTGTCTACACATGGCTGTCTTCTTATAACATCAGTCATAGTGGATTCAGTGCTCGCCCTACTGCGACGTGACCTCATTTTAACTCGTTATATCTACAACAACCCTATTTCCAAAATGGTCACATTCTGGGGTGCTGGGGGATAGGACTTCAACATATGTTTTCTTGGCCCAATATTAACCCCCCCAAAATAAAATAAGCCCAAAATAATGACTTAGGAAAAGGCACAGAGAGACAAATCATGATAAGTAAGTCTTATATGGAATGCTAAGTAATTTGAGTTTTATTCTAAAGGCAATGGAAAGATTTTAAAGTACATGAGTGGAATTGACATTTTTATAAAGATATTTTAATTCTAGTAGCTCTATGGAAAATAGATTTATGAGGGCAGAAAAAATAGGGTGAGTGTTAGAGAATTAACATGAAGGCAGGGCATAAATTAGTTACTATTACAGTAATTCAGGAAAAAAAAAAAAAAAAGAAAGGATGAGTACCTGAATTTGAAAAAGGACAAAACAAAACAAAATAAAACATTAGTCTTCTCCACTACCACTATCACCTTTTCCAGAATCTTGTCACCTTCTTAGACTCAAGCATCTTTATATCTCATTAGGATAATTAGCCTCTTAACTGGTCTCCCAACTTCATGGGGCTTTCCATTCTAATCTTACCTACATTATTACTAAAACAGCTAAATACAATCCTTTAACGACTAACCTTTGGCTGTAGAACATATTACTCCACTCAGCCTAGCATTTGTTCCAGTTGCTTTTGGCTACAAGGAACACTAAACTCCATTTGTCCCAATCAATGAGAAAATTTACTATCCCAAAAGGAAGTCAGAGATAGAACAGAAACCACGGTTGGTTGATTCAGTGGGTCAGTTACATCATCATCTTGCTGTGTTTTGCCAGTAATTCTTTCATCCTCAGGCTGTAATAAATAATAAGCTATCTCGTATGGCCCCAGACAAGGCAACCTAAGAAGTAAGAAGTGACTATCTCTGCATCTGTTCTCTTCTCTCATCCATAGGGAAACTTTCCCCACAAGCACCCCTACTACCTCAGGTCTCATTAACCAAAAATAATTTAGGATTGCTTATCCATGAATTCATCACTGGCAAGCAAAAGGTATCTAATTACCATAATTGGTTAAGATTAATCATACAAAGTAGAATGTAGGTTGAGTTGTCAAGACAATGTCCTGTGTTTTATATGGATTAATTCAATTAACCCATTTATATTATTAGCTCTAACCTATATGTCCAGCTTTGTCTTGCGCTACTTAGCTTATATGATGCATTATTGAACAAGGTAATTATATTACATTTTAGGGTTGACATAAGAAAACACTGGGTGGTTTAAACACAGTAAGTTTATTTTCTCACAGTTCCAGAGCCTAGGAGTCCAAGATCAGGAGTTGGAAGAGATGATTTCTCTAGAACCCTCTCTCGCTGGCTTGTAGATGGCCACCTCCTCACTGTGTCCTTGTGTATCGTTTTTTTCTGGGGGTGTGTATCCTCAAGTGTTTCTCTGGATGTCCACGTTTCTTGTTATAAGACACCAGTCAGATTGGATTAGGATCATTTCAACAGCCTCCCTTTAACTTAATTGCTTAATTTTTAAAGGCTCCATCTCTAAATACAGTCACTTTTTAAGTTACTGGAGGTTAGGACTTCAACATAAGAATTTGGAGAGGAAAAGATTCAGCCTGTAACAGTATCCATGAACATACTCTGAGCATTTTCATCTCCATACCTTGGTTCATAGTTATTTCACTGGAAATATTCTCTACCTTATCACCGACTGCCAAAATTATTTCATTTTGTTCAGAATCTACTTCAGTTGTCATCACAACTAAAGCTTTTCTCAGCAGTAGCTTTTAATATCCTCCCAGAATTTTTCATGTACTTTTCTTCGGGAAGCTTCTTCATTTTCTTTAATATTACAGTAATTTGTACAATTACTTTCTATCTCCACTGGATTGTAATATTCTTGAGAGCGAGGACTATATCTTTTTTTTTTTTTTGACCATAGTATCCCTCATATTGTCTAATAGTCTCTTGGCCATAGTTGCTATGCAGTATAAATGTGTTAAGAAAATGTCTACAGAAATATAATTCATTTATAGCTTCATGATAGGAATTGATTGGAAGATGAAATTATGATTTCTTAGGTGATAAAGGGAAGATTGGTAGATGAGTTGAAATTTGAAACAGAGCTTGAAGTATCAGTAGGATTTTGATAGATGGAGATCTGACAAAAAGAAAATCAGAGATTAAGTTAAAACTCCATTCAAATCAGAGTAAAGGAATAGCACAAGCTGAACTCAGAATCTAAAAAGTATATTTCTGTGCAATAACATGTAGTCAGTTTGACTACACCATAGAGTTTTGTCTTATAGTTGTGAGAGCTAAATCTGGAAAGACAGTTTGAGACTAAGTTATAAATGATGCAAATGGCATTTTAAAAAGATGTTGGAATTTCTTTGATAAGTGATGGTTACTCACTGAAGGATGTCACATATGGGAATCACATTTACCAAAGAATCGGTTAAGTAAAAAATATGTAGACTCTAGAAGTATCAAATTTTATTAATAAAGATAATATGAGGATGAAAAGAAGATTTGAGGATGGAGAGATGATGATGAATTTGAAAATATGGAAGGAAATCAAATGAAAATGCCCAAAGGCCAGTGTCTAAATAAGAAGATTCCAAAACAATTTGTCTTACTTTCCAGAATGAGATAAATATTAGAAAGTAGAAGGTATTTCAGATATTTCAATATATTTACTCACTTATGTAATAGTGATTAGCTACACATTAATGCTCATGTTTGGGATCTGTGCTAATTATGTATTCTATATCAGGGTTATTAATCTTTAAGACTTTTTAAATAGCATTTTAGGGAATTCCTGGGTGGCTCAGTGGTTTAGTGCCTGCCTTCGGCCCAGGGCATGATCCCCAGACCCGGGATTGAGAGTCCCAGGCATGGAGCCTGTTTCTCCCTCTGCCTGTGTCTCTGCCTCTCTCTTTCTGTGTCTTTATCGAATAAATAAATAAAATCCTAAAAAAGCAAACATTTTAGCTTGCTTTGTCAGATATTTAAAAACATATCAATGTGAACAAACATATAACATATGATACATATATGTCTTTTTAAATATCTATCTTATTAGGTAATTCCTTTGTAATTATAGCATGTATATCAAACAAAATGCTTCAGATATCGCTTCATTAATAAATATAAATATTAAATCAGCTTAACTAAATTTTATTGTGCTCTGTTTTTCTAGCTGGTGAAATTAGGTAACAGTTATACTGGATTTTCAATTTTTAATTAAAACCCAGACTAATTCATTGCTCCAATTACTTTTCATTTGAAAGATACTATTTTTCTTTGACAAAGTATTTTTAATGAGATACTATCAATTAGTTCACATTTACCTTTTGGCTATTTGTTTCCTATAACTAATTATAATGACCAGCAATAAACTGGTGTAACTATTAATTTACATGACCAAGTTATTGGCAGTATTTGCCCTATGTTTGTTAAATTGTCAGTATATCTAACTTACAACAATTTTAAAAATAAAAGTTTACATTTATCAAAATTATTGTTATAGTGGAAGGTGTATAATTTATTGCGAAAAATATATGGTTAGGGCTGCCCTGGTGGCCCAGGGTTTAGCACCGCCTTCAGCCCAGGGTGTGATCCTGGGGACCCGGGATCGAGTCTCACATTGGGTTTCCTGCATGGAGCCTGCTTCTCCCTCTGCTTGTGTCTCTGCCCCTCTCTATCTCTGTGTCTCTGATGAATAAATAAATAAAAATCTTTAAAAAAAATCTACCATTAAAAAAAAGAAAAACATATGGTTAGCATTTAGAAAATAATATATATGTATATATGTAAATATACATACACTATCATAAATAAATAAAAATTAAAAAAAATAAAAAAAATAAAGTAGACTATGTATTTGTAAACACAAAGTAGAAAAAGATGCAATAAATCAGAAACCTAAGTTAAAATAATGTAAATAGAACAATGTTTTAAAATTGTGCTGAGGAGACACTCTTCAAATAGCCTGAAGAAAAAAATTAAAATTGTACTCTCCTTGACCACCCAGCTTTATGGTGCAAAGTGTGATTTTGTTTTTATTTTCTTGTGTTCCTCAGTGATATTTTAATTATTAGTACATTGGTTTTCTTCACCTCTTTTTTGTGAATAGTGAGTATAGCATGAGTAGAATACACATGATGTATTTTTTCCCTTTTTCCCCCCATACCCCATTTCTCTATTTAAAATAAAGTTTTTATATAGTGTTTACACTATCTGGGGTCAGGGACTACAGTAGTCTGATTCCCTTCAACTTATCCCATCCCAGGAATTTGGAAATGGATGATAGATTAATTTCAGAACATTACTCTGAAAATGTAATCACTATATACAGAAATGAAAAATACCAGAAAGAAATATAAGGTCTCTTAAATCAACTACGGTGGGCTACTAATAGAAAGAAAAAGTGCTATAAGAAAGAAAGAAAAGAAGTGGAAGATGAACAATCATGGAGTCAAGAAATAGAGTCACAGGGAGAATAGTTTAATGCCCATTTGAGTATGTTGGAGAGACAAATATGAGCAAGGTCTCATTCTAGTCTTATCATATGCTTCATAGTGAAAGAGAAGGAAAAAATCAACTGAAAATAATAATGTAAAGCATTAACTACATGGTAGAGAAATGCACAGAGTCCAAAAGCAAAATGAAGGTTGTAACATTGTCACAGCCTAGGGTAGGTTCAATAATGCCTAAATGAAGATGAGTTCTTAAGTGAAGAGAAAAAGGATATTTGTGGCTAGTGAGCCAGCATAAACAAAGATGCAAGAATGACAAAATGTAATCTACGGGGGAAAAAAGTAGTTTGGTGTGAAACATTAAAATTTAGGGGTGAGATTAAAGGGTAAGTAGGGGTCAGCCTATGGGGTGTTTTGTGAGTGGTGCTTTACCCTACCATGTGTTTCCTATTCCCCTTTCCTTGATTTCTATTTTTCTCTACAGCCCTTATCATCTTCTAGCATATTTACATATTTTGTTTATTTTTGTCTCCTCTACTAGACAGTTTGAAGAGGCAGATTTGAGGAGCTCAAGCCTAGAGGTAAATGAAGACTTTAGTGGCCTTCTGAGAGAGAAGCAAGAATCAAAATGGAGAGTTCTATGATTGGAGTAAAGAAGGATGAGAGTCAGGTGGGTGGGGGGCCAAGGGCAGGCACTCCTGGTGATGAGTGGGACTGGAGGGTGAGAGATAATGACCTCTTGATCACTTAGTTTAGTAGGCGGTTGGGTACATGGCTTTTAGATCCACAGCAAGTTTTGTGGTGGAGATACAGATCTAGGAGTGATTGACATGGTTTGTACGGAAACCTTAAGATGGATGAGATCCTCTAGGAAGTGCTTAATAGAGGAAGAACAAAAGAGTTTTAACAACAAAACCCTGAAATGGATGGAGGGCCAGGAGGCTATATAGGAATAGGGAAAGGTAACAACATGTAAGATCCCTCAAGAGGGATGCCTGAGTAGCTCAGCTGGTTCAGCATCCCACTCTGGATTTCAGCTTAGTCATGATCTCAGGGTTGTGAGAACAAGTCCCATGTTGAGCTCCATGTAGAGCTCCAGGTTCAGCTTAGACTCTGCTAGAGATTCCCTCTCCCACTCATGCTATCTTTCTCCCAAATAAATAAATAAATAAATCTTAAAAAAATCCATCAAAGGATTATGTGGATAGATTAAGAAGTAAGTAAATTTCAATAATAGTGAAACGATTAACAAACTTAAAAACAGCAGAAAATTTTGGTAAGCTAAGCAATAAAATGTGCTGTTTTAATTTGGCAACATATCCTGTCCCTATGATCCTTTTCTGTTTCCTGATTTATTGGTCATTGACTAATAGATCTGATTATCTGTCATTTTACTCCAAAGTGCTTTGATTTTAAAAAGGAAGTTTCTGGGGAGCAATAACTTGAAAGACAAAACATCTCACAATAAGCAATCGGGTCACATATAGTATAATACCTGTGAACACAAGCTGAAATACCACTGACACATATCAACCACGGCTTCCTGAACTTTCCGGCCCCTTTCCCTCGCAACACACCACTCCCTTCCCTGGGTCCTCCTCACCACTTTCCCAAGCCAGTCTAATTCACAAAGATAGCAGTGATTTAGGTACTCAGCCAAGCTTAGCAAAGGATTTTGCTTCTTAGCTTTTAGGCCATGTCTCTGTAGCATGACTAAGTTGGTTCTGGATTGCTTGATTTATTCTTCATTTTTGCCTTGGATGTATTAATAGAACAATCAATCAGATCTTGGCAGGGATCAGAACTGGGCTTTAGAGAGCCCAGTACAATGAATCGTGCATAGATTTGCCTCTTTTTTGGGTAAACAAATAGACCTGACCTTGGTTGTGCAAATGTTACAAATAAATGCACTGTATGGCTTTTTATTACGCTTACACTACTACTTACACTATCTACTTTTCCAAAGCATTACATGAGAATCTTTCTGCTTTATAATCCTTCTGAAAAAAATGGTGCAAAAAAGCTGTTAAATATGCAGTGTAAAATACGCTTCCTCAGGTGGTTCTATACCCCAGGTGCTTCAGGCATTTATTTGGGCTGACAATCATTTAGGCAGCAGCTGGAAAAAGAAGTGATCAGAAATGTCATATTTGTTGTAGTTTTTTAAGACTATGTTTGCTTTTGAACAGATTTTTCTGACTTTTTATTTATTTATTTTAAAAGATTTCTGTATTTATTTGAGAAACAGAGCATAAGCAGGCGGAGCGGCAGAGGGAAAGGGAGAAGTAGACTCCCCGCTGAGCAGGGTTGCAGAATTCCATTCCAGGACCCTGGGCTCATGAGACGAAAGCAGACACTTGACTGACTGAGCCATCCAGGTGCTCCAACATTTCTGACTTTTTAAAATGAAAGTTATATTGTTTTACAGTTGGGAAAGGTAAGGTGTATATTACGTAAACTAAGAAAACAGGATGATTTGCAAGGAAAAAGAAATGTTTTAAGTAAGAGTTATTTATTAATTTATGTGGGGACTTAAGACATGAGGTGTTTTAGGGGTGCCTTGGTGGCTCAGTCTGTTAAACCTCTGACTCTTGATTTTGGCTCAGATCATGATCTCAGAGTCATGGGATTGAGCCCCGCATGGGGCTCTGCTCTCAGGGAGATTCTGCTTGGGATTCTCTTTCCCTGTCTCCCTCTGCTCCTCTCCTAGCTTTCTCTCTCGAATCAATCAATCGATCGATCAATCAATCTTTTAAAGAGAGAGAGAGAGATGTTTTACAAATGTACCTATGCATCTGCAAAAAGGAGTGAGGCAATATAAGCCATGCAGAAGAGAAAGGAAATAGCTTTTTTTTTTTAAGATTTTATTTATTTATTCTTGAGAGACAGAGAGAGAGAGAGAGAGACAGGCAGAGGGAGAAGCAGGCTCCATGCAGGGAGCCCAACGTGGGACTCCATCCCGGGTCTCCAGGATCACACCTTGGACTGAAGGCGGCGCTAAACCACTGAGCCACCTGGGCTGCCCAGGAAATAGCTTTTTGTTTCAAAGTATATTTGGATCACAATTTTAAGAAAAGTTATGTATATGCTGTAGGATCAATAAGAACTGAAAATTTTTTTCCAGTCCTATGTTTATCACCATGGATTCATTTCACATATATGCAAATACATCCCTAAGGAACCAATGAATATGGTTTATTATCTTGTTTTTTTTTTCACTTTGGGCATATCTTGTACTCCCACTAAATGATGGCTTTGAAAGGCACGAAGTTTTGAGGGCATTTGTTGAGAGGGAGAAATTCTTTAGATAATGATAATATATACCTAGAATGTTCCATTAATTTTGTCTTCAAGGATAACCTTGTTGATCATATTTAACCAAATCTTCTTATGTTTAACCAGTTCTTCACAGTATAAAAAATAATGGTGTGAATGAGATATATCTTATGTGTTTTTCTGATCCGGATCCCTTTATATCAGGACCCTACTGCTTATTGGGATTTCCAAGGACATTTATCTAGTTTAAAAAATAATGTAAATCTCTTCTGGCACCATTCTTACAACCAGAGCATCTGCTTAAAGCTTGTGGTTTCTGCTCAAGGTTCAAGTTACCTTAGTTTCTTTGGAGCTACAATTGGATATAATAAGAAGGAAGTGTTGTCTAAAAATAAAATTGGTGAAGGGTAAGGGGAATACTATTAAAAATATTCTTTATCCAAGGTATTTGTAAAATGTTACTCATCCCTTAAAATTGTTGAGTTTTGTATTATATAACTGGGTATAAAAGACATATATGAGTGACTTTGAAATTATAATGTATGAATTAAAAGTTTTTATGATGTGTTGGCAAAAAAGCTTGCTACAATTTTTAGCATTATTTTACTTGCATTTATTTTTCCCTTTTCCAATTCTTCTGCTTACTTCATATCTACCAAAATTTTCTCTCTCCTTTTGTTTTTTTACCATTTGTTTCTCATGCAAATTTATTAGCAGATTTCCTATTATAAATGTCAAAAAGGACTCTGGTGAGTTTAGAACTTGTGACCCCGCGGTGTTAAAAGAGCATTAAACACTTAGAAAAGATCAACCCTAATATCAGAATGGGTAAATGGCCTGGTCTCTGGGAACTTTCTGTTTGTTTGGTTTCTTGAAACAGGTGAACTAATAATACATTCTTCAAAATTACCCTGAGGTATAAAGCTTTACATATGTAAGATGCTTTACAAATGTTAATTAATGTTAATACCGGCCATATGGCAAAACTAATTTATGTTTGGATTCAGACTTGCAAAAGTTCCTAATAGCTATTTCCAAAATATGACCATCTAATTTTGGAACCTCCTCTGGGCTGTGTAGGCCAGCTCACAGGATGAGGTGGAACAAGAGTGTGCAAAGATGATTGTGGTAGTGCCTAAACTTATTAGCTATGTGAACTTATACAAGTTATTTGGCTTCTTTGTGTCATAGTTTGCCTATTTGTTTTGTTTTGGTTCTCTCTCTCTCTATTTTTTTTTAAGATTTATTTATTTATCCATGAGAGACACAAAGAGAGAGAGACAGAGGCAGAGACACAGGGAGAGGGAGAAGCAGGCGCCTCGGTGGGAACCCGATGCAGGACTGACTCGATCCCAGATCCCAGGATCATGCCCTGAGCTTAAGGCAGATGCTCAACTGCTGAGCCGCCCAGACATCCCAGTTTTGGTTTCCATTTGTAAAATTTACTACTTCATAGGGTTGTTATGAGGATTGAAATAATTCCTATATGTAAAGCCCTTAGCATAGTGCCTGGAACATAGTAAGGGCTCATTGCCTATTAGCTAATGTCTCACTATCGAGCATTTTAAAATTCCAACTGCATTTAGTGGGCACTTCATAAGTTTAAGAACCTGTAGCAATATCATAGGAATCTTTTAATTAAGACTTTCTGGTTAATACCTGGATATTACAATTCAGCTATTGTTTAAAGCACATAATTGTTGCTTTGTCTTCTGGCAATAACATTTTGTCCTCATTCAATTAAATCTAGAGTTCAAAGTGTTCAGTTGTTAGGTTGGCTAATTTAATCTTAAGATTTAGTGCCAAGACAATTACTCCTTTCTGCATTTCTGATTAACTGTAGTTTAGATCCACTTATTTTGAAATATATTAACAATTATTTTAGGGAAAAACAACATGAATCCTCCATCAAAGAAGAGGAAACAAATAGCTGGTTTTTCGCCAAGTAATAAATGAAGTTGACATAGAATCTTCCAGTACCTAAATTGATCCAAATGTTCTAAAAATTATATTTAGGGTTCAGAGATATCTACTTAATTTCAGAATAACAGAAAGTTAGTATTGAATGAGGCCTGATGCAGTGGCTAGCACAGCTGCCGACACCTAGAAGTTTCTGGCTTTCTTAAGACCACACATTCGGTAATGGAAGTGAGGTCAGTAATGGAAGGGGAGTCAGAAAGCACCTCTCTTGATTGTCGGGACAAAAGGATTACTGCCCTGAGTGCCACCTGTTTTTCAGGCATGACACAGAGATGTTTAATAAGAATTTATGGACTTAGGTTCAGGACTATTTCCATTATTTCTTGGTATCTATAACTTTAATATCAATCTAGGCTCTGATATTAATATAAATTAGGATCCAGGCCTGAACTATATAAACTACTCTGGGTTAGTGATCCTTAGGGGAGAATTCTGGCTTGGATTCTGAGTGTCTTTGTCCTCACCACTTGGTCATTTGTGTCCTGTTTACATGTGATATGTCCTTCTTGGGATAACTCAAATGACCAGCCCCTGGGTAACTTCCATGTACCCATCAGTCCCGGGAGCTGCAGTTCCATCTTGTTCCTTTTACCCTTCCTGTTACTTGACACCCTGCCAAGTCTCTTCAGTAATGCAATTTTCTGGGCACTTTTCTCCCAGTGATGGGATTAACTATTTATTTTTATTTTTATTTTTTATTATTTTTTAATTTATTTTTTGGGGGGGATTCACTATTGATAGTTTTGCTGGGTGCACCTTCTTGTCTATTCTGGTCCTTTTCTATTATTCTCTGACTTGGCTCTTCTCTGATCGCCTTCCTCCCTTTTTGAAAGATAATCTGCATTTTTTTTTTTTTTTTACTTGATTGGGAACATTTGCTGACAGTCCTCTGCCTATGCCTTTACCAGATTCTTTAGCTGCTTTCTAAGTCCTTATCACTCTAGAGCATCTTAATCTAAGACCTCTTTCACAGAAGTAATTTTAAAATAATTATCTATGAGCTGAGAAAAAAGTGAGGCTAAAGAATCATCCAAGAAATGGAGATTGAGTTTGAGTAAACCTGTTAAAAGTACAGTTTACGCCATAAAGGGAACATTTCATCCTTTCTAGACTTGAGGAACAATAACTATATGTGGATAAGGAATAGTGAGGTGGTGGTCATCATCTCATTCCAGCTGCTCTAGCTGGTATTGTCTATACTGTGTCCAGCTCTGAAAAACACGAACCTCTACTGGTAGGGCTGACTACACATGAGTCCACCTCCAAGCCTTTTCATGGATGAGACTCATTTTTTTACCTATCACAACCACTTGATTCAGAGAGTAAGTGGTCAATCACAACATTGGGAACTCTCTGGAACTTTGAACAGTGCCTCTTCTGTAGTATGTGGCTAATGCACTGTCTGATTTGTAAGGTTATTGTGATGGTTCATTGAATGAATACATGTAAAGCCGTTAGATCTAGGCCTAGTGATTAATAAATATTAATTATGATAAATATTAATTAATGGGACAAAAATACCTAGTTGAAATTAATTTTTTTCAGTTATTGGTTTAAGAAGCATTTTTTTCCACGGAATCAACTTTAACAGTCAATAGAGAACATGTATACACTACAGCATTTTTTTTTGTACTTTGTCCAAGGACTTGCCCCCATTTCATAAACAGAATAAAGTGATCATGTAATCATGTGCCTGGGAGTGTGTGGGGAGACAGGGCCCAATGTGTTATGACTTTAGATGTTGCAGATTCAAGTAGCAATGTTGGTTGCAGAAGTTGCTCCGTTGAATCATTCCTAGCTCGTCTCATCGTGTACTTTGTCAAACAGCAGTTGAAGCAAGAAAATTCTGGCCAAAGAGAAGGGGGCTAGTGAAAGGCTAGGTGGACAGTCAGGGGAGAAACAAAAGGAGAAAACCCCAAGGATTATCAAAAACTTGCCAGATAAAAGGGGAGTAAATGATAATATAATAGAGGATTCTTGACTAACAAATGGAAGAGTCAAAGGAAAAATTATTAGTTCTCAAACAAGTGAAATCTCTTAGATGTCTGTAGAAAAGGTAAATTATCATTGCACTCATACATTCTGTCCTTTTGGGAAGTCATCAAGGTAGCATCAGGCAGCAGTGGATCTTCCCCCTTAAGCCCTTATGGCCAGTCAGCTTTTTCTAGAAGTCTGTGATGGTTACTTTCATGTGCAAACTTGACTGGACTAAGGGATGCTCAGATAGCTGGTAAAATATTATTTCTGGGTGTGTCTGTGAGGGTATCTCCGGAAGAGATTAATTAGCACTTGATTCAGTAGACTGAGTAAAGATCACCTTCGCTGATGCAAGTAGGCATTGTCTAATCTGTTGAGAGCCAAATAGAAAAAAAAAAAAAAAAAGGCAGAGAGAGGACAAATTCATTCTCTCTGCGTATGCTGAGACACCTATCTTTTACTGCCTTTGGACATCAGGCTTTCAGATTCAACCATGACCTATACCACTGGCCCCAAGATATTTAGTCCTTGGACTCAGACTGAAGACCTAGTCCTTTGGACTCTTGGCCTTCATAACTGTGTAAGCAAACTCCTATGATAAATCTCCTCCTATATCTATGTATATCCTATGAGTTCTGTTTTTTTTCTGGAGAGCCCGGGTAAAGGTGTGCAAGGTGGATTACAATGGGAGAAATGTTCAAAGCCACTTTTACGGCTGTACAATGGTCATTATAGCAAGAATAGAGAGGAGGTCAGTGCTTAAATTTTTCTGGAAAAGAACCAGTACATTTGGAGGTTGATTGTGTTTGTGAATGAAGGAGAGGAAGAAATTAATTATTACATGAAAGGTTGCGTAATGAAAATGATGTGATGTGAAAAGACTGGATGGATTCAAAGTCTAGAGAAATGCGACCTGATTCACAAAGACTCCTAAAGACAGTTGCGACCTCTTTCACTACTAGCAGCCCCACGGAGGAGGAGGATAAGCCAAGGCCATGCAAAATTTATAGCGTATGATGTTTGTACAGGGGATGTAACACCTAAGAGAAAGTTCCCCTTCAAGCGTACTTTGTTGCAGAACTTTTTTCTCATAGCAGTGAACTCATTTTTCTCTATTTCATTTATAGCATATATAAGCAAGTATGGATCTTTGGACAGTAGTCTTTAAAGTACTCATGTCTTCTCCTATCACATTTTGTATTATAAGCAAATGGTTATTGAGTTGCAGGGAACATAAATAACAACTTTGAGAGGATTCGGGAAGTTAGTGAATAGTCCTGGAAGCCTATATGAAGTAACTAGAATTATGGAATAAGAACCCATATTTCCCGTACAATAAGAGGCCACAAAATAATACTTCACACTTCTCAGGGATGAACATTTTGCCTAGGGCTTGTTCTAGAACTGCCAAAAAAAAAAAAAAAGGCATTAAAATCTTTGCATAGGTAAGTGGAATACCTATATAATCGATCAATAACAATTATTGACTGTCCATTCTATGCTCACCACTAGGCAAAGATTGTTGCATTATCCTCTACCTCCCACATTTTTATTCAGAGGAAAAGGCGAAGTTCTTACATAAGCCTAGGAAAGGCCTACATGATCTCAACGGTTTTTTTACTTCTCTGGCTCTCTCCCTGCCCTGCTCCCACCTAATATGCCCTGATACTGCTGTTGGCCTCCTTGCTTTTTCTAACATGTCTCGTGATAGTCTAATGCAGGGATTTTGTGCTGGCTATTCCCTCTCTCTGAGATGCACTTTCCCCAGATATCGAGAAGGCTAATTTTTTACCCTTTGATAAGCCTTTGCTTAAATGTCATCTTACCCACAAGAGCCACTCTGCTCTATTTCTTTGTCTGTCTCCTTAAAGTTTTTATTTATTTATTCATGAGAGACACATAGAGAGAGGCAGAGACATAGGCAGAGAGAGAAACAAGCTCCCTGCGGGGGAGCCTGATACAGGACTTGATCCCAGGACCCCGGGATCACAACCTGAGCCAAAGGCAGATGCTCAGCCACTGAGCCACCCAGGTGGCCCATCTCTCTCTCTTTCTTCAAACCACTTTACTGATGTATGATTGTCATTCATTGAAGAGATGATCCTTTCCTCATTGTGTATCTTGGCACCTTGTCAAGGATTATTTGACCATATATGCATCGGTTTATTTCTGTTCCATCAGTCTGTCCGCTTTTATGCCAACACCGCACAATTTGGTGTTTACTATAACTTTGTAATACAGCTTGAAATCAAGAAGTGGGATACCTCCAGCTTGGTTCCTCTTGCTCAAAATTGCTTCGGCTATTCAGGTTCTATATATATTTTAGAATTTTTTTTCTACTTATGTGAAAAATGCCATTGTGATTTTGACAAGAATTGCATTAAATCTATAGATGGCTTTGGGTGGGTGGGACGTTTTAACAACATATACCTTTTATCAAACTCTTGAACATGGAATGTCTTTCCACTTATTTGTCTCTGCTTTAAATCTTTCTTCAGTGCTTTATGGTTTTCAGTGTACAAGTCATTTACTTCCTTGGTTAAGTTTGTTCCTAAGTATTTTATTCTTTTTGATGATATTGTAAATGGAATTGTTTCCTTACTGTCTTTTTTAGGTATTAGTTTGTTGGTATATAAAAGTACAACTTATTTGTGTTTTTGTTTGTTTTTTTTTATAAATTTATTTTTTATTGGCATTCAATTTACAACTTATTTTTGAATGTTGATTTTCACAGCCTACAACTTCATCAAATTTATTTATTACTATTGCTTCTTTGTGGAGTCCTATTAGAAGGTGGAGGAGGGATAGTAATGTATCTTCTAACCTGACAAGACATTTTGAGACCAAAAAGCAAAGCAATCCACTGCATACTGTTTACACAGAGTTTTATTCAGAGTAACTTCTTGATGAGGGGTGGGGATGGGGGTTGGGTGGATGATGATCCAGGCACTGGTCAGCAATTTTCTGCCAAGTCTGGATCTCAATCCACAGATTTTATAGAGTGAGGGGAAGTGCATAGGTCACTGTGATGAGGAAAAGGGTTTAACAGTTAACAAACATCATGGGTCCATCTGTTCATCAGATAGGAAGGAGGGGAAGAAACTGTTATCTCTACTCATTATCTAAAAAAAATTTAGAGAGAATCAGAACAAGCCCTCCCACAGAATTATGTTGAATTCAGTTTGCTAAGACTTTGTTTAGAATTTTTGTATCCATGTTCATCGGGGATATTTGCCTATGGTTTTCTTGTGTCATCTTTGGCTTTGGTATAAGGATAATGCTGGCTTTATGAAATGAGTTTGGGACGGTTTCCTCCTCTATTTCTGGAAGAGTATAAAAAAGATTGGTTTTTAAAAAATATTTGTTTGAATTTACTTATGAAGTCATAAATGGTCCTGGACTTTTCTTTGTTGGGAGATTTTTGCTTACTGATTCCTTATTTATTATTGCTCTGTTCAGGCTTTCTGTTTCTTCTTCATTCAGTCTTGCTATGTTGTATATTTCTAGGAATTTATCCACTTCATAAGTTGTCTAATATTTTGGTATATAATTGTTAATAATATTTCCTTATGATCTTTTTTATTTTTGTAGCATTCATTGTAATATGTCTTCTTTCATTTCTAATTTTATTTGAGTCTTCTCTCTCTCTCTCTCTCTCTCTAACCGAGAATTTTCTTGGTTAGTATGATTAAGAGTTTGTTGATTTTGTTTATTGAAAAAAAGTCTCTTAGTTTTTTTTTTTCAATTTTTTCTAATGTTTTTATATACTAATTTATGTATTTCTGCTCTAATCTTATTTTTTTTCTCCTGCTAAATTTAAGGTTAGTCCTTTTTATAGTTCTTTGAGTTATAAAGTTAAGTAATATATTTGAGATTTTTCTTTTTTTTTTAAGATTTTATTTATTTATTCATGAGAAACAGAGAGAGAATGAGTCAGAGACACAGGCAGAGGGAGAAGCAGGCTCCTTGCAGGGAGCCTGATGTGGGACTTGATCCTGGAACTTCAAGATCATACCCTGGGCCGAAGGCAGAGGCTCAACTGCTGAGCCACTCAGGCGTCCCGAGATTTTTCTTTTTAATATACATGCTTGTTGTCATAAATTACCCTCTTAGTACTGATTTTACTGTATTCCATAAGTTTTGGTATGTTGTGTTTTAATTTTCTTTTTTTTAAATTTTTATTTATTTATGATAGTCACACACAGAGAGAGAGAGAGAGAGAGAGAGAGAGGCAGAGACACAGGAAGGGGGAGAAGCAGGCTCCATGCACTGGGAGCCCGACGTGGGATTCGATCCCGGGTCTCCAGGATCACCCCTGGGCCGAAGGCAGGCACCAAACCACTGCGCCACCCAGGGATTGTGTTTTAATTTTCTTAAGTAATTTCTAATCTTCCTTTTGATTTCTTTTTCAAAGCAATGGTTGTCCAAGAGTGTATTGTTGAATTTGTGGATATTTGTGAAGTTTTTCATTTTTCATTGTTGTTGTTTTTGTTTTTAATACATGTGGGTAGAAAAGATGCTGAGAATAACTTCAAATATTCTTAATGATTTAAGATTTTTTTTTGCTAAACTGACATATGAGTTATCCTGGAGAATGTTCCATTTGCACTAGAGAAGAATGTATTTCCTGCAGCTTTGGGGTGAAATGTTCTATATATGACTTTTAAGGTTAGTTTGTCTATAATGCTGTTCAAGTGTTTTTTTTTTTTTATTGATTTTCTGTCTGGATGATCTGTTCATTATTGACACTGGGGTATTGAAGTCTCCTACTATTATTGTATTATCTATTTCTCCCTCAGATCTGTCAATAATTTGCTTATATATTTAGGAGCTCTGGTTTTGGATATATACAGATATATAATTATTATATCTTCTTGTCGAATTTATTCCTTTTTTTAAAAGATTTTATTTATTTATTTATTCATGAGAGACACACAAGAGAGGCAAAGACACAGGCAGAGGGAGAACCAGGCTCCCTGCGGGGAGCCCCATGCAGGACTCCATCCCAGGACTCTAGGAATCAAGACCCCAGCCAAAGGCAGACACTCAACCATTGAGCCACCCAAGCATCCCTGAATTTATTCTTTAATGATTTTGTAGTTATATCCTTTGTCTCTTATGACAGGTTGTGACTTAAGCCCTATTTTTTTCTCATATAAATATAGAAATCCTTGGGGATCCCTGGGTGGCTCAGTGGTTTAGCACCTGCCTTTGGCCCAGGGCATGATCCTGGAGTCTGGGGATCCAGTCCTACATCAGGCTCCCTGCATGAAGCCTGCTTCTCCCTTTGCCTGTGTCTCTGCCTCTCTCTTTCTCTGTGTCTCTCATGAATAAGTAAATAAAAAAAATTTAAAGGAATCCTTGGGGTTTGGGGATACTATTTCCAAGGATGAACTTTATCCCCACCCTTCACTTGAAGACTGTGTGCTCTTAAATCTAAAGTGACTCTCTTGGGGATCCCTGGGTGGCGCAGTGGTTTGGCGCTTGCCTTTGGCCCAGGGCGCGATCCTGGAGACCCGGGATCGAATCCCACATCAGGCTCCCGG
Source organism: Vulpes lagopus (assembly GCF_018345385.1). Classification (NCBI taxonomy): domain Eukaryota; kingdom Metazoa; phylum Chordata; class Mammalia; order Carnivora; family Canidae; genus Vulpes; species Vulpes lagopus. The sequence goes on from NC_054827.1 coordinate 140,829,930, forward strand.
TGCATGGAGCCTGCTTCTCTTTCTGCCTGTGTCTCTGCCTCTCTCTCTCTCTCTGTGTGACTATCATAAATTAAAAAAAAAAAAATTTAAAGTGACTCTCTTGTAGACAACATACAGTTGGATATGATCAACTTTAATCCATTCCATCATGCTATTCTCTTTTGATTGTTGAATTTAGTGTATATACATGTAAAGTAATTATTGGTAGGTAAGGACTTACTATTGCCATTTCACTAATTGTGTTCTGTCTTATAGATTTTTGTTTTTCTCTTCCTCTCTTGCTGTTTTCCTTTGTGATTTGATACTTATTTTTAGGGATACACATTAATTATCCTTTATCTTTTTTCTCTACTATAGGCTTTTTCTTTGTACTTAGAATAGGACATGCATACAAATTTTTGTAGCTATAACTATCTTAAATGGATAACATCTTAACTTCGAGCACATATAAAACCCTACACTTTTTTTACTATGTTAATTTGCCTAAAATAAAGGCAGCTTTGTCATCTATAATACCAGTCTCTCCTAGCTCACATTTTATATTCAATTTTCCAACTAATCCGCTTATTTTACATTCGTAATAACTCTCACTTTCCCACTCTTTCAATTTCCATTGCTACTTTCTGAATTGTCTGCCCCCCTTCATGATCATGAATTATATAAAATAGAAATCTGTATTATTCTGCTCCAGGTTTCATATTTATTTACTTTTAACCTATAGAATAAAGTACAAACTCCTTGTTATTAAATTCAATACTTTGAAATCTGTTTCTATCCTATCTTTCAATAGTAATCTTTTTAATCTAACCCACATTTTCATGTACTCTGAACATTCACACGGCTATACATTTTTGCCCATGCATGCCATGAATTTTCCTTCAATATTGCCTTTTCAAGCATTATTGTAAAGCTTCTATTTATTTACATTAACCAGGATATACAGGTTATGCTGCAGTAACATGCAACCTCTAAACTCATGGCTTAATATAATGAAACAATGATACTCAAAGTATAGTCTATGGACACCTAGGATTACCTGAGATCTTTTCAGTGTATTGGTAAGGGCCAAACTGGTTCCAAAATAAAGATAAAATGATATTGCCTTTTAACCTTATCGACATTTGCACTGATGATGCAACATTGTGGATAAAGACATTTAGCATCAAACTGAGTTACTCGTAAACATTATATTTTTCACTACTCTTTGCTGGTAAGAGGGGGAAAAATGGACAGTTTCACTTAAAAATGTCCTTGATTTAGCAGTAAAATGATCAATTGATTAAATTTTGACCATTAAGTACATGTCTTTTTAATATACTGTATGACACAATGGAAAGGATGCATGAAACATTTCCACTGCACACAGAAGTATGACAGTTGTTTCCAGGAAAAGCACTTGTGCAATTGTTTGAGTTGTAAGCTGAATTAAGCACATTTTTCATGTAGCACCATTTTTTACTTGAGTGAATTACTGGCAGAAAAAAAATATGCTTGCTTAAAATTGAGTATTAGGAAGACATTTTCTAAAATAAATTAATGAAGTGAGACTTTCAATGCATGGGAAAAAACTTACAGCTTTTATGACCAATGATATAGTTCAAGATTTTAAATGAAAGAATTCTGGAAATCATACCTTCCATAGTGAGCTTGAAAGCTCCCCAATACCTAATGATTTTGCAGGTAAGGTTAGTGGTGATATTAACAATTGTTATTTTTAAAATATTGAATAAAAAAGTCACAAACTGAAAGACCTGAATAACTCAGTAAACCCATTTTTTCAGGTGACCAATGCATGATATTATAAAATTATGTCTCAATAAATGATTCATTCAAGTGCAAGACAGATAAAAAATTTTAACATAATTAATATGGCTTTAGATTTCCTACTGCAACTAACCTTTGAGAAATTATAACTCATTGAGTATTTTGGTCTAATATCAAATAATAAGATTAATACTTATCTGAAAAGCCTTGGAACACCGCTCTCTTTTCCAACTACATGTACAAGGGTAGATTTCCTTTTTACACTTCTATTAAAACAGCTTGGGCAGCCTGGGTGGCTCAGCGGTTTAGCGCCGCCTTCAGCCCAGGGCCTGATCCTGGAGACCCTGGATCAAGTCCCACCTCAGGCTCCATACAGGGAGCCTGCTTCTGCCTCTGCCTATGTCTCTGGTTCTCTCTGTCTCTCTGTCTCTCATGAATAAATAAATAAAATCTTAAAAAAAAAAAAAAACAGCATAGCTGAACTGATTGAATCTAGAAACTGATAAGAAAAATCAGTTTTGTTCTATATCTTCAATTATAAAGAAGTTGTAAAAATGTAAACAGATGCAACTCTTCTCATTAATTTTATTTTTGAAACATTTATTTTACATAAAGTATGTTATTTTAAGTGCATTACAAATTAAATGTTTAAAATTTAATACATCTCTGTTTTAACTTGAAATATAATAATTATTGATAGGTAAAACATACATAAACAAATTTCTTGGAGTTCTCCTCAGTTTTTAAAAGAACAAAGGAGTTCTGAGAGCAACATGATCAAAAACTACTTCCATTTCTTCCTCATTCATACTACATATCTGATGCAAGAAGATAAAAGACTATACTTCAAATTGACGTTCAGTGACCCAGGATGACAAAGTCTCTACTACCTTGAATTTGTTAATTGTAAATCCTATTAACAACACCAAGAGGGACGCCTGGGTGGCTCCACAGTTGAGCATCTGCCTTCTGCCCAGGGCATGATCCTGGAGTTCCAGGATCCAGTCCCACATCAGGCTCCCTGCAGGGAGCCTGCTTCTCCCTTTGCCTGTGTCTCTGCCTCTCTCTCTCCGTGTGTCTCTTGAATAAATAAATAAAATCTAAAGAAAAAAAAAACACAGCAAGAAAGCAGACATATGACACACACAGCAACATCCTAAATTTTCTGCAGTGGTTAAAAATATCTAGAGAAAGCCAGTGAGGGAAGATGACATTAAGGAGTTTTAAGCAGGAAACGGCACTTGAATTGGATGCACAGTAAGCGACTGCGTATGGACAGGTTGATGGCACAGGAAGAGTATTCAGAGACAAACAACATTAAATAGGCCATGCCAGATTTGTCACAAATTGCCTTCTTGGTCATGAGGAACTGATCTCAACTTTAATGGAAAGTCTATATTGGCTTATAGAAGGAGAAATATATTTGGAAACCCATGTAAGATTTGATTGCAATGGATTTTTTAAATGAAGCCAAACAGTTTAGACTTGATTTACTAAATGCAAGGGTGTGATTTGGGGGAGGGGTGTGATGATTGTAGCATTTGAGAAAATATAGATTGGTGTTAAATGGTTCATAGGATGGTTAATTGAATGTAGCTGAGGCTAAAATCAGAAAAACCAGCTAAGGATTTTTTAACTGATTGTAAGCATTAACAGCATGGATTTGGAATTGGGGGACAAGGGAGGGAGAATAGAAAAGACTAGGAGAGGACACATACAAGGTACAATTCGAGGGAAAAATAAATTGGTTTTATTGACTGAATATTGGGAATGAGATATCTGCCTGTTACTAGGTATCCTTTAATATGTATTCTTCTGTAGGCCTTTTCTTGACTCTTCAGCCATTCCTCTACTGACAAAGCATTCCTGCTAGCACCGTATGCCCACTCCTTATTTTTTCCTTACATGCAGATTTTGATGGGCAAATTTAAAAAGTCATTAAGAAAATTTCCATGTACCAGCCTGACACGATGATTGTCACATGACTAGTGTTTAATTGATATTTGTTGAGTTCATGGTAGTATTGTATGATTAGTGTTTCAACTCAAGGAGAATCATTTATTGATTCATCTAATATTCAGAAATATGTGGATGAATGACATTAAATAAAGGATAGGAAAGTATGTTGGTCAATTTTTTCATTTTCAATGTGGACCTACTAAATTTTAAAGGCAGAGCTGGAGTATACATAGTGTATGATACATAGTATAACATTCTTCTTCCCTCTCTATGTTATGTAATATCATGACATATGTTCCTTGAAAATATCATACTGTAAGTCTACGTGAGGAACTCAGACAAAATGATGGTGAAAAAAATGTAAAGCAAGATATAAACCTACACTTAGCACCAGACATTTGCTAGATATTTTTCTGACTGCTTTCTACATATTCATCAATTTAATCCTCAAAATAGCCCTATTATTTCTGCTTTCTACATAAAGAAACTGAAACAGAGGATAGCTAAATAACTCAATGTCACATATATGTATCACATATGGATGTGGAACAGACAGTATTTGAGGCAGTCTGTGCTCCTAACTTCTGTCTTTGGAACTGAGATTTTCTTAGTAGGACATTATAGAGTTACAAAAATCTCATAAAAATGTTATTAAATCCTGGGGCACCTGGGTGACTTAGTTAATTGTCAAACTCTCAATTTTGGCTTAGGTCATGATCTCAGGGTCCTGAGATCAAGCCCTGTGTCTGTCTCTGTGCTGAGTGGGGAGCCTGCTTAAGATTTTCTTTCTTTCTCCTTCTAGCCCTCCCCCAGCTTGCTCTCCCTCTCTGCTTCTCTCTCCAAAATAAATAAATATTTTTTTAAAAAAAGTCATTAAATCCCGTGTTTTACTGTTGTAAAGGGTGTGTTTTTTGTCTTTCAAGAAAGAGCAGATTGGCTTTTCTCAAATAGAGATTATCTGAATAATTCACAATTGCTTAGAAAACCCTATGTATTTGTGATATAAAATAATCAAATGCTTATTTTACAATAACATCTTAAGGATAAGAATTTAAAATAGGGGAATAATAATGCAAAATTCTACTATATAGATTTAGAAACTGGAGTTTGGAATACAAATGCAGAATTGGGTATGTAGATGATCCAAAGCCTATGTGAATCTTGGAAATAGCAAAAGCCTCTTATTAAAAGAAAAAGCAACACATTATATGCTAAGAATTTCTCAAAAATGTGCATGAAGGAGAGACTAAAATCATGAACACATCATCATTATTATCATTATCATCATCATTTTCATCAGTTGCTATTTTTTAAATATACAGGGTTCATGATTCTGAATTAAATGCTGCAAATCCATAATTTTCTTTTAATTGCAAAGGAGCTTAAATAATAAAACCACTGTGGTGTTACTAGAAACATTAAATACTGGCTTGTTTATTGATAAAAGATTAACACTTTCCAACAACCAAAAATGTGACATTTATTATTTTTCAAATAATTTATATAAGAAGGAAATCTGCGTGAAGGAGTTAACAGAGACTTAAAATTATCTGCAATCAGACTCTGCTGAATGTTGGAGAATCTGACTCAATATTTGCAACCAATTAAGTTTTCCTATATATAGAGTTGACATTTTTTGCTTAAAAAAATCAAAGTGCCTTTTCTCTTTATTGTTTTGCTGTGGGTAGATTTATGATTTTTAGATGGAAACTTCTTTTTTTTTTTTTCACAAAAGAGTTGAGATTTGAGTTGGCGACTTGAAGTCAAAATGACAGCCTTAATATACATAAATATACAATCAAATTCAGTGACATATTTGTTTATTTGAAAATAGAATGAAAATGTGCTCTTTAAAAATAAGTATTCAGTTCACATTTTACAAACTAAAATTAAAACTAACAAAAGAAATCAAAACACAGTTGTTCTGATCTTAGTATGTAGAGCAATAAATTAGAATTAAAATAATTATTCTGATTTTTTTCTTAAGAATCAGTAGAAAATAATAGGTCAGTCCTCAGTAAACTTTAAGAAATATGATGCACAAATATCCTTTCTCTTAATTATAAAAAGGATATGCTTGAAAGTTTGGCAGGTATTTAGTTAAAATTTTTGAAATTGAATTAAATTTCAATTGGTTAGATGAGATTATAATTAAAACAGCCCTGGTCTGGGCAGCCTGGGTGGTTCAGTGGTTTAGCGTTGACTTCAGTCCAGGGCCTGATCCTGGGGACCCGGAATCGAGTCCACATCGGGCTCCCTACATGGAGCCTGCTTCTCCCTCTGCCTTTCTGTGTGTGTGTGTGTGTGTGTGTGTGTGTGTGTGTGTGTGTGTCTAGTGAATAAATAAATGAAATCTTTTTTTTAGAAAAATGTCCCTGGTCTGAACAAGTGTTTTTAATTTTTGTATATTGAGAATAATCACTTTATATATTTGCTTAACATAGTGTAGCTGTGTGTGTGTGTGTGTGTGTGTGTGTGTGTGTGTGTGTGTGTGTGTGTGTGGTGGATAAAATTAGACTTGAGCATATACTACTCATTTTAGTATTCATTTGAATTATCTTTTTTTTTTAAGAACTAAAAATATTGCTTAAACATTTGAAAAAAATAGACATCTTATGTGAAGGTGTCCCTTTCTTTAAAAAATAGAAATCTGTTCTCTTCAAACATTCAAGAGGTAATGATTTACATGTATAAACCACCTTGAGTATTATTAAAGTTGGTGATTTTTCCTGATAAGTGTCAGAATCACCTAATTCAGTTATTTGAGATTCAAGCAAGGTCCCCAAGGGATGCTTATGCATATACTCACCAAAAATTCTTTGTTTCATTGCATTTCAAATGACCCTGATTTACAAAAATTGTGTAATAATATTTTATGGACATTTTTGGATTCCCCTGGCGTTGCTTCTAGAACTATTAGACACTGGCTTGCTGAGTAAGTGACTCTGCTCCAGTCCATGGGTTCCACTAGCTAGCCTGGCTAGCCTCATACGGAGAATTTTTCTAAAAACAGAACTACTACACTGTTTTAATTACTATCACTTTGTAATATAACTTGAAGTTCAGAATTATGATACCTCCAGATACATTTTTCTTTTTCAAGATGACTTTGGCTAATCACGGTCTTCTGCGATTCCATACAAATTTTAAGATCATTCTAGTTCTATAAAAAATACTGTTAGTATTTTGATAGGGATTGCATTAAATCTGTAGATTGCTTTGAGTGGTATTGACATTTTAACAATATTTATTGTTTCAACCCATGAGCATAGTGTGTCTTTCCATTTCTTTGCATCATCTTGAATTTCTTTCAGCAGTGTTTTAACATTTTCAGAGTACAGGTCTTTCCCTTCTTTGGTTAAGTTTATTGCCAGATATTTTATTTTTTTTTAAGATTTTATTAATTTATTCATGAGAGACACAGTGAGAGAGAGAGAGAGAGAGAGAGAGGCAGAGAGAGAAGCAGGCTCCATGCAAGGAGCCTGACATGGGACTCGATCCCAGGTCTCCAGGATCACGGCCTGGGCTGAAGGCAGCATAAACCTCTGAGCCACCCGGGCTGCCCAATATTTTACTATTTTTGCTGCAATTGTAAATGGTATTGTTTTCTTAATTTCACTTCCTGATGCTTCGTTATTAGTGTATATGAATTCAGTGGGTTTCTATACATTGATTTTGTATCCTGTGACTTGACTTTATCAGTTCTAATAATTTTTTGGTGAAGTCTTTATGGTTTTCTATATATATCATGTCCTCTACAAAGAGTGAGTTTTATTTCTTCCTTACCAATCTGGATGCCTTTTATTTTTCCCTTTTTTTTTTTTTTTTTGGTCTAATTCTTGTGATTAGGATTTCTAGTACTATGTTGAATGAAAGTGGTGAGAGTGGACATCCTTGTCTTTTTCATGACCTTAGGGGAAAAACCTCTCATTTTTTTCCCCATTGATGATGATGTTAGCGGTGGGTTTTTCATATATGGCCTTTATTATGTTGAGATTTGTTCTCTCCACACTTACTTGTTTAGGGTTTTTATCATGAATGGATGTTGTACTTTGTCAAATGCTTTTTCCTGCATCTATTGATGATCATATGGTTTTTATCCTTTTATTGACGTATCATGTTGACGGATTTGCAAATATTGAATCAGCCTTGCATCCTGGGAATAAATCCCACTTGATTGTGGTGAATGATCTTTTTCAATGTATTGTTGGATTCAGTTTGCTAATATTTTGTTGAGGATTTTTGCATCTATATTCATCAGAGATACGGGTCTGTAATTCTCTTTTTTATTGTGGTGCCTTTATCTGGATTTGGTACCAGGATGATACTGGACTCATACAGTGAATTTAGAAGTTTTCTTTCCTCTTGTATTTTTTTAATAGTTTGAGAGGAATAGATATTAACTCTTCTCTAAATGTTTGGTAGAATTCACCTATGAAAACTTCTGGTTTTATATTTTTGCTTTGGGGAATTTTTTGATTATTGATTCAATTTCATTGCTGATAATTGATTTATGTTCATATTTTCTATTTCTTCCTGCTTTTGTTTTGGTAGATTATGTTTCTAGGAATACTCCTAGGTTTTTATTCAAGGGAGATTATAATGTATATCTGTAAAAGCAATTGTGTAAATATTTTTTAGCAGATTTATATGTAGTATCTGAATACTGCCAACAACACAAGTGCTGTTACTTATTTATTCATGAGAGAGAGAGAGAGAGAGGCAGAGACACAGGCAGAGGGAGAAGCAGGCTCCCTGCAGGGAGCCCAATGCAGGACTGGATCCTGGGTCTCCAGGATCAGGCCCTGAGCCAAAGGCAGGTGGTAAACCGCTGAGCCACCCAGGGATCCCACCTATCAACTTTTGAATAGAGAAATAGATTATGCTTTATCTATGCAATGTAATACTATTCAGCAGTAAAAAGTAATGATATCTTAATGCAGATAATAACTTGAATCTCTGAATAACTATACCGAGTAAAGAGACAAGATTATAAAATAGAACATACTATGTGGTTCCATTTTTATAAAATTTTTTAAAATTAAAACTAATCTATAGTGACAAAGCAATCAGTGGTTGTCTGTGGATAGGCAGGGGGTGGCAGGACGGGATGTGGGGATTATGAAAGTACACAAGGAAATTTTTGGAATTTATTATGTTCAGTTATTTTGATTTTGGTGAAGATTTTAGAGATATACACATATAACAAAATTTGTCAAACTGGATATTTTATATATGCAGTTTACCATATCCAATTATACCTCAAAAAAGCTATAAAGTATTACAAATGGATCAAATGCTGCTATTTTTATCCACTAATCACCTATTGGTATGTAACAATACCAGAAACTTAGAGGCCTATACTGCAGTTTCTTTGGGTCTTCTGATCAGGAAAACTCGGGTTCTCTGCCTCAAAGTATCTCACAGGCTGTAAATCAAGGGGTTGGCTGGGCAGTAGTCATTTCAAGGGTCGGCTAAGAAAATATATACTTCCACACTCATTCACAAATGGGAGATGCTAAGATTCAGTACACAGTCAACTGTTGGATGATGGTCTCAATTCTTTGCTGTCCGTTGTTGATAGGTTGCCCTTAGTTCCTTGTCATTTAGATGTTTCCATAGGGTGCCTCAAAATATGGCAGCTTGCTTCTTGAAAGAAAGCTAGCAAGTGAGAAAAATGAAACACTAAAGGATACACACACACACACACACACACACACACACACAGAAAGAGAGAACAGGACAGAAGCCACAGTTCTTCTTAACCCAATTTCTGAGATGACATTCCACTTCTTTTGTCATATTCTATTAATTAGAACCAAGCCAAGAGAAGAGGATTACACAAGAGCATTAATATCAGGAGGGAGAAAAATCACTGGGAACCATTTCAGAAGATGCCTAACATAATTTCGGAGAATTTAATAAAGAATATGGGAATAGAATATATATTAATTTATTGTATAATGGGACTCCTGGCTCAGTGGTTTAGCACCTGTCTTTGGCCCAGGGCGTGATCCTGGAGTCCTAGGATTGAGACCCTCATTGGGCTACCTGCATGGAGCCTGCTTCTCCTTCGGCATGTGTCTCTGCCTTTCTATCTCTCTTGTCTCTCATGAATAAATAAATATTTTTTTAATTTTTTTATTATTTATTTATGATAGTCATACAGAGAGAGAGAGAGAGGCAGAGACAAGGCAGAGACACAGGCAGAGGGAGAAGCAGGCTCCATGCACCGGGAGCCCGACGTGGGATTTGATCCCGGGTCTCCAGGATCGCGCCCTGGGCCAAAGGCAGGCACCAAACTGCTGCGCCACCCAGGGATCCCCAAATAAATATTTTTAAAAATGTTGTATACTTAGTGTCTTGCATGTAAATAGTAATCATTGTAAAGGACTTTTTTTAGGGAATTTTCCTTAAGTATTTTGCTGTAATAGTATCATTTAAAACCATTTTCTTTGGATATTGTCTCATTGATGTCTTGGATGATGATATTCATTTGGGCCCAATTTTTTTATATGTATATATTTTTTATTGGAGTTCGATTTGCCAACATATAGTATAACACCCAGTGCCCAGTGCTCATCTCGTCAAGTGTCCCCCTTAGTGCTCATCACCCAGTCACCCCATCCCCCACTCACCTCCCCTTCCACTACCCCTTGTTGTTTCCCAGAGTTAGGAGAGAGGGTGGGCCCAATTTTGATCCAGTCATCAATCAGCCTACTATCTGTGTTGGTGTATGAGGTACGTTGTGATTAAATATTAAAAAAAATTAAAACGGGTACTTTGTCCTCAAGGAACTAATGATGTTGAAAAGCAAACCTATAAATTGTCAAAAAAAAATGTAAGAGGGACTTAATACATGTAGATGGTAAACTGAATGATACTGACTCAAAGAACCCGAGGTTAGTTGTAAGAGGAAGAATATAAGTTGAAACATTTAGGAAAGATTTTAGATAGGAGTTGAGGCTTAAGCTGGGTCTTGAAAATGTGAGTGCATTTGTCATTCTTTTGACCACAAATATTCAACCTTTATTCTTAATGTTCGGGGAATTTTTAATTGTGTGTTTTCTGGCAAGAAGAAACATCCTAATTCCCAAAGCGCAGATTATTTCCATGCCAACTGGAGTGCCTCTGTCTATCAGATGTTCTTATCTAGAATTTTTCATATGCTCAAATTAGACAAAGATGAAGTAAATTCCTTTGTGGTGGTGATGGTGGTGGTGTGGTCTCGGTCTCGTTTTACAGTCTCCCAGTGTCTCTGAACTAATAATCAATTCTTCTTTGGCTTAAAACAGCATCTGTTGAACCTGCTTACATTCGATGACTTAGTTGACACAGCCAAATGTCATGTGTGTTTAAAACCATGCTGAGTTTATTTTAGATTAGGGAAACAGTGTGAACAAAGGACTGTGGACTTACAATATATTACTGGTATCTTAAAACAATTTAGCACTTTTCAGGATAATTAATAACTTCGATGTGAGTGTCTGATTTAATAAGCATATCTGCGACAAGAACAATGAAGTAAACAGAGAATGCTAATTAGACAACACCTGTCTCTGATAAAGATGAATGTGTATATTTTCAGTCTTAAATTTTGAAAAGCCTTTGTACGACTTCATGGAATTAGGGACTGGAAGAAAGTTGTATTGTCAAGCTTGCAACGATAACAGAATTTCTACCTATTATACAGGCAGTCTTACGGGCAGTAGCTTCTGTACTGGAAAATGAGAGTTATGATAGGGAAAATATCAGCAAGAAGAATCAGCTTTCTGTGATTTTGGAGTGTAGGGTTAGAAAGCGGGCGGATGCAACTGGAAATTTAATTCAACACTCCGACCAATTTTCTTCTTGTTCGATTTGCTTTTCATAGGAGAGGCATGAATCTGCACAATATTTGAGGATGGAAAACCCCTTGACTTTCCAAAAGTTGTCCTGCGTCTAGATGGGTACTGGCACATGAGAAATGTAACTATTTGATTTCTAAATTTGCTAACTGCCAAGAAGTTTACTCTGGGAAGATAGGTTGCTTGCTACTACTGTATTGCAGCAACAACTAAGATCTTAAATATTTTTTAAAATATGCTTTTCAGTTAATAACCCAATCTTTAAAAATATTGGAACTAGATGGCTTCATGATGGACTATAAAACCAATAAAGCATTCAGCATAGCATCATATGAAAGTCAAGGTAATACTATCTTAATAAACATTTAAGTCCATCTAAACCCATCTGTATTTTTAATTAATTTTACCTCTTTTTCAGACCTTGCTGACCTGAAAGGGAAACTCCTAGAGTGATATTAATTTTCAGGCTATTATTGACCAGTCAGCTTCTGAAATTTGTGGAATGCATTTCCAAAGTGAAAGCTGAAGTTTTAATGTGCCTCTCTTAGCATTCCGCTTCTGCTAGGCCCATAAGTACTAGAAGTGCAGAGTTAACAGTGCATTTCACTCTGACTTCATCATTTACTAGTAAACCTAAATAGCATTTTCAGAAGGGTACATAATAAATGCATTCAGACACTGCAGCTGTTTTTTTGTCTGTTTTCCAAACACATAATGTGCTAATTTGGAAAAAAATCAACAACAGCTGCAAATACATGTCAACAGCAAGGTCTTCAAGGGAAGGCCTTAATAGGTTTTGTTAATCAGTGGTGAACCAGGTGTGAATAAATAATTAACACACTTGATAACAGAGCCCTGTTGCCACTAGTGCTGTAGCTAAAGTTCTGATAGCCTTTCCTTTAAGTTCAGGATTTACCAGCAATATTTAGAGAAAAATACTTAATGGCAACTAATTCAGGAAAGCTAAAGTAAGATTTTTCTCTTTAAAAAAAAAAGAGAAAATTGAATATGGGTATCAGGAAAAAACCTCACATAATCTAGAATGCGTTTTAACCCTATAAATAAAAGCAGATGTCTAATAATCCATTTAATTAGCATACTTTTTAAGCAAAGTGTTGCCTGTTGGTCTAGAAATAATTAAGCAAAATTGACCTAATACAGAACATGTCAAGGTATTTCCTAACATTCGGATTGTTATATTTCCCCTGTGAAGATGGGGCATGCTATAATATAAAAGATACAGTTTTAACAGCGAGTGGCATGAAATGCATGCCAGAACTTTTGTAGTTATAGTCTTAAATCCTGTGTTGTGTCAGTAAACCTACATGTATTTTTAAACACCTACTGTGTAAGGGAATAGAAAGAAAGTATAAGAGACATTAATTTCATGGAGTATAAAATATAATCGATTAAATCTTAACTTTTGTGGATATTAATAAACAAACATGACAGAAAAGTCATCATTTTATAGGAGAATGTACTGTGCACTGGGTTTGGAATATGCTGGTGGTTCTCGAACAGTGGTCCCAGGATCACTGACAGCAGCATTGCCTAGGAAACTGTTAAAAAGGCAAATTCTCAGGGTTTACCTCAAGCCTACCCAATCAGAAAGGTCAGAGTAGGGACCAAATTTCTGTGGATTAAGAAGCCCATCCAGGTGATTTTGATGCTTGCTGACACATAAGGCCAGTTGTGCGTGCTTGTCACTAATTCCTATTACAGAGTAGTGTTAATTGCCAAGTGCATGGTTTAAGGCCCACATCTGGGGACAAAAGCTGTTTAGTATCCCACACACTCTGTCAGATGAACCACCAGCTGTTGGTGTCATGTCTCTGTTAGGCTTGCTGAGAGAGCAAAAGAGTCACTTGCCACTTAATTATTTTTCTCTTGATATAAGAGGACTGTATGGAAGAAAGGTCATCTGTGCAGTGCTCCCAAAGGAAGATTGTTTCCTCCTTTCCACACTCATGGGTGGTGAGGAGATAAGGGGTATTTTGCTGTTCAAAGTTAAAAGTGGGAACCTCAATTCACATACGAAGTTACCATTGCCCAAACGCTCACTTCTCTACCAATAGAGGGATTGCTGTCGACCGGCCAACTGATTTGCAAGCAGCAGAGTCCGTAAGGAGATAGGGGCAGATGCTGCTGCTTTACCAAGCCTTGAAGCCAGATGAAATGAACACATCAGAAAAGGCTCAGATTTGAGCCATCTTCCCTTTTCTCACACCAGTGGTATTTTTCTAGAATTTCACAAGGGGGCCATTCATTAACGAGGTGGATAACTAGTAGTGGAAGATGAGGAGGGGAGGAAGAAGCCAAATGAAACCATCAAGAGAGGTTCAGTCCCTGCCCAATAAAGGCTCCCACTCCCCCAAACTAGCTGCTAAGAATTCAATGTCTGTGTTCTCACAAGATTAGTAGGTTGACGTCTAACTCCCAGTGTGAGGGTCCTTGGAAATGGGGCCTCTGGGAAGTAATTAGGGTTAGACGATGTCATAAGTGTGGCACCCTCATAGGATTAGTGTCCTTATAAGAACAGACACCAGAGCTTGCTCTTTTGTTTCCATGTGCATGCTATGATGAAGGGCCATGTGAGCACACCATGGAACAGCTGCCATCAGCAAGCCAGGGAGAGAGCCCTCATCTGAACCCAACCAGCCTCTCACTTTGATCTTGAACTTCTAGCCTCCAGAACTGCGAGAAAATAAATTGCTGTTGTTTGAGCCACCCAGTCTCTTTATTTTTGAGGCCCGAGAATATTAAAACATTAATCCATCCTTGTCCCTTATTCATAAGGATCCTTTTGGCTTTGGGGACAGACGGTATCCCCCCCTTTCCTTCCATCTTCAGGAACATTTAATTCTTTTAAAAGGCAAACTTTTTTTCCCTTCTGGAGCCTCATGTTATATCAAAAAGGGTGAGGATGTAGTTGTGGGAAGAGCACTTGCTTCTAAGCCAGCTTTATGGGGAAGTGGCTGGTTGGTGGTTCTTTCAACTTATTCCCAGCTGGGCAGCTTTGTCCCCCAGTTCAACATTTGATACTGAAGGGCATGCTGTTATATTCATTATTGGATCTTAGTTTGTGAATGTAGGCCAGTCAAATAACTGTTCTGTTTCTTCACTTTTAAATATAAGTTGTTTGAGTAGGTGAATGATAGTCTGATATATAATAGACACTCAATAAGTATCCTTTAATGAATCTGAAAGAAATTAATCGACAGACTTTGTTAAAAGATGTGCTCAGTCATAAAGAGGAAAATGTGGTCCAAAAGGCTATAATTCTTTTTTTTTTTTTCAAAAGGCTATAATTCTTAAGGAAGTTGTCTCTAAGTTAATGGATACAAGCTAAGTTTTGGAAGGCAGTAAAGGCAAATAAACATTATTTTATTACTTTTCTAATCTTTGTGACAAGAGGAGTTTTTGTCTCAAAATAGGAGAATCAAAATTAATTAATGAAATTATAATTCCATGTTTACTGAGAGAGCACCATGTGAGAGGCCAGGGATTAAGCTCTAACATATTTGTAACCCTTCCAACCACCCTGAAGATGGGTAGGTACTATTAATGTTAGGAGCTAAATTGTATTCCGCAAAATTCTTTCATAAAAGTCTTAATGCCCAGTACCTCAGAATGTGACTTATTTGGAGATAGCATCTTTATAGAGAAAATCAATTTAAAATGAAGTCATTAGGGTGGGTCTTAGTCCAATATAATGGTGTCATAATTAAAAAGTTAAATTTGGACAGACAGGTACACAAAGAAGTCCCTAAGTGAAGATGAAGGTAGTGATTGGGGTGATGTTCTTAGAAGCTAAGGGATGCCAGAGATTGCCAGCAACCCATCAGAAGCTAAGGGAGATGCGTGAAACAGGTCCTTACAACCCTCAAAAGGGGATAACCCTGCCAGCATCTTGATGTTGGGTTTCTGCCGCCAGACCAATCCAGTTCTGTTATTTAACAATTTATTTAACAGACAATCCAGTTCTGTTATTTAAGCCACCTAGTTTATGAAGTTTTGTTAATAAAGCCCTGGGAACTAATATAATTAATATCCATATTTTATGAAAGGAAACTAGGTCTAAGAACTCATTAGCATGGAGTATGACAGACTTGCTCCAAGGTGGTTCCCAAGATCCCTACCTCTTCAAGTTTATTCTCTTATGATACCTACCCCTTGAGTATGGGTGACACCTGCAATTTATTTCTAACCAATAGAATATGACAAGGATGATGGCACTTCCATTATTGATTATCCATACTGGATTATGTTACATAGATTGTAAGAACCATTTTACTAAGTGACCCTCTGTCTTTTGCTAGTTTTGAAAAAGCAAGAGGAAGACCCAACTCAGCCATGCCTTCACCTTTGAGTACTGAAATTGGGGTAAAAAATGTGTGTTGTTTCAAGTCACTTTTAAGTTTATCACTTTTGAGTTTGTGTTTTTTTTTTTTTTCAGCACTAGATGACTAATACAGGTGGTATTACCTCCTTAAAACTGTTGGAAGGCAGATTCCTACCCAAGTTTTTATTTTTATTTTATTTTATTTTATTTTATTATTTTATTTTATTTTATTTTATTTTATTATTTTATTTTATTTTATTTGCAGAGAGACTGAAGGGAAATTCTAGAGATTTTTTTTGAGATTTTTTTTGAAACAAGTACTTTGATGTGAAGACAAAATGAGGATTCTAGATTTATAATCAGAAAACTTGATTTTAAGCCCCATTACTGCTACTGTGACAATGGGACTTTCAGTAAGTTTCTTATAATTTTGTCTCCTTTACTATAAAACTGGGTTAATATTGTACGTTAGAGAATTCAGTACAAGGTACAGCTTATAATAGGTATTAATAAATGCTTCTTCTTTTCTACTTTTCTACTTCTTTTCACTCGCTCACTGAGCTAAATAGGCTATGAACATTAGCAAGAAGCTCTACATAACTCAAGGCAAATGGGTCAATGATCTTTGGGTGATTTGAGGTGGTGGTTAAACTTCCAGTACCTACATGAGATTCAAGGTGAAAGATATTTGGGGATTCACACCAGAAGATGGGTCATGAAGATCTCTTTGAAGTTATGTAAAGGGAGGCATGCTGATTTTCTCTGTAGTTCAGGAAAGATTTATTGCAGTTGAGTTTCAGAAGAACTAAATAAAGACTTATTGTTCATTTGTGAGAGTGTGCAATTGGTCAAGCAATCATTAGGTTTGGAGTGTTCTCTTTTCTCCCTTCGTTTCTTTCACAAACAAACACAGCCTATGGTTTGGGAGAAGAGAGCAGGGAAGTTCAGGCCTTGCATAAGTTGGACCATAAGTGAGCTAAATTAATTAACAAGTGACACAAGGTATTGAACCTTGTCTTAGTGACATTACAAATTGCAGCACTTTATCATATATCTCATATAGCTTCATGGCATTATTTTGAGCCTGTTCAAATCTCTGACTGTAAAGTATGTGTTTACAGCTGACTCTCAGCTGGCACTTTGTCTTTTGTACATATTTATAATATATAATATATATTTATATATATTATATATTATGTATAATACATATTTATAATATATTATATTATATATTATATATTATATATTACTTATAATACATATTTATAATATAATATATAATATTATAATATATAATATATTATATATAAATAATATATATCACATATAATTTTAATATGCATATATAAATAATATATATGTTACACATGTATTCACTACATATTATTTATATATATTATTTTTTCACAAATAATACTTTCAATTTCCTGGTCTACCTCAAAGCTATACATTCTGTAATGAGCTTGATGTCATTTTGACTATATAGCCATAATGAAGTGAAACTGATAATTTTGGGATCAGGGTTGGTAGACAGTAGAGCAATTCTTGTGCCAGATACTGAAAACTTAGACGGGTTAATTCCCTGGGCGGGCTGAAGTTATAAGGAAGTAAGGAAGTCTTTATAAGTCTGAACTAGGAGGTAAGTTAAAGAGACAAGAAAGGCTCCCCAGTCTCAGTGAAGAAGAGCCCCAGCATTTCTTTATAGGAGGGGGTTAAGATTCTGGCAGTGGGGCAAAAGTCATAGGCAGAGGACTTGTTTTTGAAGCTGTGTTGGCAAGGAGATTTATATTAGGTTGAAAAGAATCACTTGTCTACACTAAAAAGTGGTGGTTGGCAGGGAATGGAGAACTAGTGTCTAGAAAATTCCTCTCTTGTTAGCATTCTTTTACAGGCTTTGTAACCTTTAGTAAATCTCAATTCACTCCTTTGCACAATGAAGACAATAATAGTATATGCCTTATAGGATTGTTATAAATTAAAGCAATGCAGATTAGATGCTCAGTATGATACACTGTATATAGTAATTGCTCAATAAATTGTACTTTTAAAATATGTTATTGATTAAGAATCTAAAAAGTGGTAGTTTATCAAATGAGCCACCACTACATGTAGACTGAACATAATATTTAAGAACTTAGCATTTTCTCCCTGAAGAGTTTTATATTTTTTTATGGATAAAGTGGGCTTCTATGCCCAGTTATGTTCTAGAAATAATTGCTAGTAGCTGGCAATATACAGGTATCTTTTGTTTCAACAAAAGCATGTGTTTTGGAAGATGACAGGGATGTCTATATTTATTTTAGCCAGTCTAGAGATATTCTTTTTTCTGATTTTGTGAGTGGAATCTGATTGCTTTGTTGGTTTCCCATCAAAATGAGACAGATTTCAAAAAAAAAAAAAATGAGGCAAATTTCAAGTTCCCATTTATTTTTAAAGGCCCACTTACATATCTTGTCTTTTTTTTATACATCTACAAAATCTAGTTTTTGAAAAGTGCACATGTGCATAATATTGAGCTAAAACCATCCATCACATAAGTGATACTTAGCAGATAAACAAAACACATTAACATTTAAACAAAAATGAGTTTTGCCCCATCACGTTACCTACTTCTGATATAAGAGCAATGAGAAAGAGGCACTGAACAAAAATACCTATCGGGAAACATGATTGAACCTGCAGTAAAACTGGATTCCTGTGATGGGGAAATGTTTTATAATGAGGTGTGACTGAATTAAACACCTGGTGGTTGCAATATCAAATTAAATCACCCCTTTTGAACTCAGTTTCACTTATGAAGTAACTGTATTTTTTTTTAAACACACAGCGAAAATAAACTCATCAACCATAATGGCGCTAAAGTGGTGCTAAAGTAAGGGGAAGTTGGTTTCAGAAAGGCCACATTATCATCTCTTCCTAATTAATAAGGCCACATTCCATCTTCATGTTTATTAATCTCCATAAATTAATTTTTGTAAACTATTTCATAATATCTGTCTTTACTCATATACTTCTAAGTGAGAGTTACCAATTTATATGGTATTTCTTCTTCCACTCAGTTTCTTTTAATGGATAGGTGTCTTAGTCCATTTGAGCTGCAGTAACAGAATACCAAAGACTGGGTGGCTTATACACAACAGAAGTGATTTATTATAGACCTGGAGGCTGGAGAGTCCACGATCAAAGCATTAGCAGATTCATGTCTGGTGGGTGAGACGCTGCCTGCTTCCTGGGTCATAGATGGCCATCCTCACTCTGTGCCTTCACGTGGCAGAAAGGGTGAGGGAGTTCTCTGGGGTCTCTTTTTATAAGGCACTAATCCCATTCATGAGGGTTCCACTCTCTAGACCTAATCCCCTCCCTTACTGCCTCATACCATTATATTGGGGGGTTAAGGTATCAATGTATGAATTTATAGGATGTGGCGTAACCATTCAGTACATAATAGTAGATGATCAAGATTACAATAATCATCGTAAGCAGTACTACTATAAATAATTATAACTAACATCTATTAAATGCTTTCTTCATAGCAGGTATCATCGTAGCTCTGTACAAACATGAATTCTTTTCATAAGGAAGACTCCATATGTTGCTTACCTTTTTCAATGTTGATAAAAACTCCCACTAAACCCGCCCTCAACTCCTCAGCATAATGGAAAATCATCTGGCTGCCAAGAATAATAGCATTCCCTGAGATGACTGTGTTCTCTTCCACCTCTGAGCTTTGACCTTTGCTGGGAACTCTCTTTATCCTCTTACTTCAGTTTTAATAATTTCTTGGAACTAGTTTTAGATATCACTCTCTTTAGGGAGACTTCTTTAATCCTCTAAAACTATAATGCAACCTCCTTCTTTGAACCCACATAGTGAATACTTGACCTCATCACACCACTTACCAGGATGGAAACCTCCTGGCATATGTTATGCTCTTTGATAATCAGGACTACATCTTTTTTATCATTTGTAGCAAAGTGCCAGGGCACAGTGGAAAGCCAATACATATTGGCCTAAACAGTGTATAATTAGATTTATGAGTTTTGTAATCCCATTTGGATTATTTTCCAAACAATTCCTGGCTTATAAAACAACACATATAGGAAAGGGAAAGAGTATAATAGGGCAGGAATATTCAGACAGTCACGAGACAATGATTTGCTTCTTGTGAAAATCCTAGGTAAGTTCAAGAAAGGATGAGGAACTAGATCCCAGAGAATCAGACAGTTAATTCTAAGGATATTGACTTTAAAATGTCCTTAGTCAGGGTTTTATTTTGCCCTTTAGTTATTGAGGGATTTTTAAGTTCATTTAAAAAGAATTGCCAAAAACATATCAGTATGAGTGGTTTAAAGCTAATGGTAAAAAACAGGATGAACAAAAGCCAGAAACAAAGAACAACTTCAAAATGGAATAAAAATGCAAAATGATAATCTGAGCTGCATGGGTCTGTTGAGTGAGCAGTCGAACTGCTTACATTTCTGCAAGATATATTTATCAGTTTTGTAAGAGTGAAGTAATATTAAAACTAACTTTAAACTTCCTTGTTTTTAATGGGTTTTTGATTATTAATAATACCTCTTGTTTGAATGCTTTGAAGACTGATATTTAAATAGGAATCAAGTTGTGTTTAAATAGCAAACAAATTCTGTGAATATTTAATCTATGCTTTTAGAAATCAAATATAGAAATAACCATATATATTTTTTTCAAATAAATATTGAACACAAATCAAAATGATGTGTGCTGTAAATGGCATGCATTATTTATAGGATCGATTACAATCAGAAGTATTACATATGCACGTATATCAATTATGTTAAATAGATTTCAGATATTTAATGACTCAAGACTTTCATAGCAACCTCGGAACTAATTACAAAATGAACAAGCTATTATCCATCTTTCTAGATGTTTCTGAAATATCTTTGAATATTTAGCATTGTTTTGAGCAAGATGTTATATATTAGCTTTATACATTTGACAGCAAATTAAATTTATTAATCAAATAGATTTGCATTCATTTTGTCACTAAATCATATCTAGAATGATTCAACTGTAGAATTATAGAAAGGAATTCCCTCAAGATGACTGAGCCTCTGGTTCTGTTGAAATACTAATGCTTTGAAAGTCTTAGAGCAGCAGTTATTCCACATGTATATTGTGTTCATATTTCAGATGATTGATACTGGGACTATGATAAATAATGAATAAGACAAAGTAAAGTTTGTTTTTTTTTTAAGTATCAGGGAAAGAAAACAAATACAAGATTATTCTTTTGAAATTTGAAATTGGTGCTTCTGTTTACCTTCTCAATATAAAGTTGTTGCCTTTTTAAAAATTAGTATTGAAATGTAAGTTCTTCATCTTTCTTCCCTCTTTGTATTCTGTGATTGGTGTTAGGAGGTTATTATGGTGGTGATTAAAAATGTGAGCTTCATTAATGGTGTCTGACATATGCATGTGCTTAAGAAATATTTGTTGAACGGATAGTCAGGTATCTCCCACTTATCTGTGTCAAGTTGGGAAAATACTTTGGCTCTCTAAACTCCAGTTTCTTCTGGAAAATGAGGACAATAGTTGTGATGTTTGATGATCTATTATATTTGGGATGTGCTTATATTTTTAATTTTTTTTTCTTGTTGCCACTTCCCTGTGGTCCCAGGTCCTTGGCTTAATATGTGTGCTGAAAGCAGGGAGTTTTTCTATGGAGAAGAAACTGCATCATAGCACAGTTTGCTGGTGGTAAAGCATCTTAATAGCAACTGGCTATAAACCATCCTTATATGAATGTGCCTCTCTTCAAAGAGTGAATTGCTCTTGACACTCCATGAAATCAAGCATATTCTGATGATAAACTTTCTCTCCAAAGCTTACTGTGAGAAACTGCTCAAGATTTCCAGAGAACTGAGCCTCTGGGGGTGCTTTGGGAAGGGATGGAAAACTTAGCTAATCGGTTTATTTAAACACAAAAGTTATATAAAATTGGGGTAAAAATATTAGTCATGTCAAAAGATATCCACGCGCTATGCCAAAATGTTGCCTAACCTACATACATAATGATAAGAAACATTTTATTGTTAAACATAGACATATATTAATCTGAATATCAGATAATAAAGTAAATCTAGGGATGCCTAAGTGGCTCAGTGGTTGAGCGCCTCCCTTCCGCCCAGGGCGTGATCCTGGAGTCCCAGAATCGAGTCCTGCATTGGGCTCCCTGCATGGAGCCTCCTTCTCTTTCTGCCTGTGTCTCTGCCTCTCTTTCTCTGCCTCTTACAAATAAATAAATAAATAAAATATTTTAAAAAAATAAAGTAAATCTAAGGATCCCACAGCAAATGATAAACTAAGGTCAGATTCAGATAGTTTTTAGTTCTCTTTTTTTTTCAATATCATTTATATTAAATTTTTCATGCAAGCATGAGGAATCACATATTAAGGTAGTTAAAATATTTCTGTATTTAGGTTTCAGTAGTTCATTTTAAAACAACTATTTAAAAAAAACAAAAAAAAACTATTTAAAAAATAAAAAAAATAAAACAACTATTAATCTGTCAATTTTTTTTTTCTGGAAGTACCAGCATTTTGCATTTTTTTAATGAGGCAGATCCTTACTCATTGCTACTAAAAGGCAGAAGTTCCTTCCACTCACTATATTTATTATCAAACTGTTTTATAAGCAAGTTCATTTTTGCAAAATTTCTTAACTTCTCTGCTTTTCATCATCTGTAATCTGTTATAAAAAAACTATAAACAATTTAAAACATGTTAAATGTAGTACCAGTCCCATTGGAAATGCCTGAGAAATAGATGTTTGTATATGACCTTGATAAGACAACTGGCCCTGGTTAAGAATTTAATTGGATGGTATGAACAGAATATGTTTTCATAGGCAATTAATCCATCAAGGTGGAAATAAATACTAAAATACTTAAATGAAAATAAATCATCTGGAAAAAAAAAAAAAAAGAAGAAGAACCCATCTGATTTTCTTGGCATTGCATGGATTCTGCGTGGTTTTGGAAGTCACTCCAAATTTTCTGATTTAGTTTTATCTTTGCTAGTAATGGAGAAACTGACTTCTGATGAGGTGAAAATACCTACACAAAATGAAGGCCTTATTCCGAAATGTGGTTTCCCACATTTCCCACATACCTTTAAGATTAAAGGTATGTCTTTCCTGTATAGAGAGATGACCTAGCAACTACTGAGCTGCCATTTATTGTGGCAATAATTTTATGTACTTGATATTATCTAATTCACAATTCATTTTTAAATAAATAGATGCCTTTGTATATGAGGGTCATAAATCTCTGAGAGGAAATAACTATCCCAAAGTCACACTGATGATGAGAGATACAGTTAAGCACTGAGCCAAGGTGTATTCACTCCAAGCCTCTGTGTAGTAATGATGGTGCTATCCATCACGTCTAATTCACAAGTGTTTCTTAGAATATATACTCGCATTCCCTTTTGCCGACTCATTGCAGAATGCCTCTGATTAATGAAATTCTCCATATAGGTCTTACAAATGAATGTTTCAATGCCACATAATTACTGTGTGAAAAGGGCATGGAGCTCTTTTCCTTTCCTTTCCTTTCCTTTCCTTTCCTTTCTTTTTTTTCTTTTTTTTCTTTTTTTTTCTTTTCTTTTCTTTTCTTTTCTTTTCTTTTCTTTTCTTTTCTTTTTTTTCTTTCTTTCTTTTCTTGTCTTTTCTTTTTTTCTTTCTTTTTTCTTTTCTTTTCTTCTCTTTCTTCTTTTCTTTTTTCTTTTCTTTTCTTTTCTTTTTTTTCTTTTTTCTTCTTTTCTGTTCCCTCAATAGAATAAACCACAAAAAAAAAAAAAGAGGGTTAAATGTCTTGGATTAGGGGTGCCTGGGTCGCTCAGTCTGTAAAGCATCTGCCTTCAGTTTAGGTCATGACTCAAGAGTCCAGGATCGAGTCCCTTGTCTGGCTCCCTGAAGGGCAGGGAAGCCCACTTCTCCCTATGTGTCTGTTTCCCTCTGTCTTTTTGTCTCTCATGAATAAATAAATAAAATCTTTTAAAAAATTCTTGACTTAAATACCTCTTCTTTCAGCAGAAAGCTAGTATCTTAAAAATTGAGAAAAATGTTAAGTAATTATCCCACCCATATTTATGCTACAATTTTCAAGCTTGCTGGCTTTGTTTTGTTTTGCTCTGCTTTGTCCTGTTTTGTTTAAAGTCCTCAAGGTCTCCTAGCACCTTGTTGCTCTCTAATAGGCTGAGGACCAGCATCAAGGGCATTTTCTCAGTGCATTTTAGAAATGCAAACCATTAGGTCCCATCTAGACATACTGAATCAGCACCTGCCTTTTATCAAGATTCTCAGGTGATTCATAGGCACATTAAAGTTTGAGATACACTGCCCAAGTATGTCATCAGAATGCTTTTAAAGAGTTTTAAGAACGAGGGAGGAGATACATGGGTTATAATCTCTCAAGGATCAACAACTCAACTCTATTTCCATATGCCTCTGCTTCCAAATGGGAACAGAAGCAATTTCATAAATAATTGGCCATCAGTCCCACTGTGGTTCACCCAGCCTCAGCAATTCCTCTTTCCCTGTAGTTGAAGTCACTTGGTTTTCAACTGTATACCTTCTCGGCTTGCTATCTGGGGTCAACGCTTATCTAAGAAAGGAATGGCTTAGCAAGTCCAATTTTGTACTCTGCAGCTGAATCTTAAGTCACCTCCAAGTGCTTCTGGTTCCTGCAGTTTATGAAAATTAGCTTCAGCCTTGTTCATGGAGCCTCTACCTTCTGGCTGGTAGTGACTTGTATCGGCGTCTTTCTCTCTCAAGATCTCTCATTCCCTTTCTTCTTTCCATCCTTTCTGGTGCCTGGTACCTGTTCACCTATGGTCCTGCCAAGAATTAACCTCTTGGCTCTTGCCTGCTCACACATTCTGTCGTCTGGCTTTGATCTTCCAATTTTGATAAATTATGCAGGCATGGATTTAGTGCTACACTTCTCCCCAAACAGAATAACAAACACAGATAGTGATTAGTACAGTAATAGTTATGATTGATATCATTTTTAAAATGTACAGATTGAGTATGAACTTGCAAAAATTACATGGCTCACTTCCCTGTAACTCTATACTCGGTCAGTTTTTTATGATCCAGAGTTTGATTTTCCAAACAGCAGAACTTAGAAAAATGTGGCAACTTTGTGTATTATAGACATTTTATTCAGAATCCACTAAGAGCAGAAGATATTATTAATTCATTACGTGAAATGGAAGTTTTGGCAAAAGCAAAATATATGAAACTTCAGAAAACAAATGATAAAAGTCACTCAGAAAATTTATCATTTATACTTAAAAGATAAAGATTTAGTGTTAGGCCTGTTATGTGAATGGCTAGGAAGTAAAAATCAACCTTAAATCTATGCTGCCTGGTCTTTTTCCAAGTCCAGGGATGTTACCATCTTCAGAACACCCAGATTTTGATGTATGTGTCTATCTCAAACTGTCTGCTCCAGGTTTTCCTAGAAACCTACTTCTGTGCCTGACCTTTTCTCTACTCTATGCTTTAGGACTACCTGAATGCTGCCTGAGGCCTAACACCACAGGACGAAAATGCATCCATTTCTCTCCGTCATGTTCCTTCTATTGTCAATTACTTCTATTGCCAGTATGGCCTCTAGGATTCACAAAATCCTCTCCTTTTCTACCAAAAACCAAACAAGACAAAATGCCCCCAAAACAAACAATAACAATAAAAAACCCATCCTCTGCTTTGATTGGTACAAAACTATATTGCTGTCATCTGCATCTAACTGGTTTCTCAGTGTTGATTTGTCCTGTCTCCAAATAGTTCTGTGATTGGCTTTTAGATAATCTAGAATGGTTCCTGCTCCAAGTGTGCCTGTTTCTTCAGTGAAGTTATCAACTTTCACAAAACAGAAAATCACTTCAAACTTCTCCACTTTATTAATAAAAAAATAAGTTTAGAATTGAAGATGTTATGTATGTACACGTGTTGGTGTGTGTGTAGGTTTATGATCCATCTGTCTGTATATATCTGTACACACATGTATAGGGAAGTACCTGTTATTATACAGATCAATGCATTCTCATAAACTGAACACAATCATATAACTAGTTCCCAGATTGAAAGAGAGAACATTTTTGCACACTCCTTATAACCACTTTGTATTAAGGCTACAGCTTTCTTCAGAATTTCCCTTTTGATTGTGCTCAACACCCCTATCAGTCATGATGGGTGGATTAAAAGATTGATTTTTTTTTATCATTCTACTGCCACATACAAATCCATGTGGCCATTGCAGGTCTACTAAACTTTACCTTTATTCATTATTTGCATTTTTTTTCATGGTAAGAGGAATGAATTATGGGGAATTACATTCAGGTACCTGAAAGCTTACATTGTTCATTTGCTTTTAACCATTTTCTCTTTTCTCTGTCTTCTACCCAACCCATGTATTTCCTTAGAATTGGCCCAATTTTCTAGTTTACAGCTATTGACATTATTATCCTCAACTTAGTGCTATTGATTGCATGCCTACTATGTATCCAATACTGTGTGTAGCCCTATAGAATAAATAGTGCAAACAGGAAATATGGATTTCACCCAAGCGGCATAAAATCACATTGGAAGATATTGTGGGGTTTTTGCTTTAGGCTACTTTTCCCTATTTATTTGAACTATACTTTAAAAATTGCATTCAGGGCTTGTACAGAGGTTTTTTTTACCCACTCTTGAAGTTTCTCTCTCTCTCTCTCTCTCTCTCTTTTTTTTTTATAGAATTTTAAGGTAGCCAGAAATATTTCTCAGGTCTTCAATTTTTTTATGTGTCGTATCTAAGACATTTTGCCTAATCCCCATTTGCAAATATTTTCTCCTATATGTTCTTAAAATTTTATAGTTCAGGTTTTACATTTAGGTCTATGATCATTCTGAGTTGCCTTTTGTATATGAGATATGAATATGAATATGAGATATTAATAAAAATTCTGATAATTATTTGCATATGGATATCTAATTGTACTACATCAATTTGTAGAAAAAGCTATAATTTTCTACTTAATTGACTTTTGTAGTTTTGTCAAAAATCAATTGTCCGTATACATGTGGGTCTACTTCTGAACTTGATTAATTTTGTTTTTTGTTTTTTCATCCTTCTATCTTTATGTCCAAACTGCAACTTCTTAGTTACTGTTGTATTATAATAAGCATTAAAATCACATAATGTCAATGTTTCAAATTTTTCTTCTTTTTCAGTTTTTAAGCTATTGTAAGTTCTTTGCACTTCTGTGTGCATATTAGAATCAGTTTGTCAATTTCTACAAAAAAAGCCTACAGTGATTTTGACTGAGATAACATTGAATGTATGTATGTATCACTGGGGAAAACTTATATCTTAACAATATTAAATATTTTTTATACTATTTTTTAGAGGAGTTGAGAGAAAGAGAGAGAGAGAGAAACTTAGGCAGGCTTCATGCTCAGCGTGGAACCTGACATGGGGCCTCCATCTCACCACCCTGTGATATTGAGCCAATATCAAGAGTTAGACACTTAAATGACTGAGTCACCCAGGCAACTTTATTAAATTAAATCTTTGGAATGATACTTCTTTCATTTGGGTCTTTAGTTGATCTCTACAATATTTTCTTCCTTTCAGTTTAATAGCTTTGCATATCTTTAGTCAGATTTAGACCTACATATTTCATAATTTTTGACATTAATGTAAATAGTGTTTTTTTTTTAAGATTTTATTTATTCATTTGACAAAGAGAGAGGGAGAGAGTACACACATATGCAAGTAGCAAGGAGGGGCAGAGGGAGAATGAGAAAGAGACTTCTCACTGAGCAGGGAGCCAGTCACTGGGCTTGATCCCAGGACCCTGAGATCAGCAGCCAAAGTTAGATAGCTAAACGACTGAGCCACCGAGGTGGCCCTGTAAATAGGTTTTGTTTTTTTTTTTTCCAATTTCAAATAACAATTTGGTATTGTTTATATATTTTTTAATTTTTTTGGTATTGTTATATTTATTTAAGTAGTAACTTTAAGGATTCTAGTATATAACTTTATCACAGTCTACCAAGTGATATTATGCTACTTCTCAAATAGTATATGAATCTTAAAAAAGTATATTTCCGTTTCTATCTCCTTCCAGCCCTCATTTGTTCCCCCAATCCCAAGAGGAAAACAACAAAACAAAACCCTGGTCACTTTGGTACTTTGTCTTGAGAACTCTATTGGTCTTTTTGGTCTCCAGCTTTGTCTTCTCAATTCAATATCACAAGGCTCCACTTGGCTTTCCCTTCTTCTATTCTTTTAGGGAAATCTCTTAATAAACATGGAGCCTAACCTCATTTGTTTTCTGACGTAGGCTTAATAATTAGTCCACCAAGATGTCTACATCTGAATCTCCAGAACCTGTGGGTGTTACCTGATGTAACAAAAGGAACTTTACAGGTTTAATTAATATAGGAATCAATCTTGCAATGAGGAAATTAGCCTGCTTTATCCAGGAGGGCATAATGTAATCACAGTGCTCTGTGTAAGAGGAATTGAAAGAACCTTCAGAGTCAGAGTAAAAGGCAATGAAATGTTGAAAGCAGAGAAGATGGTGAAAAATTCTGAAGATAAAGTCAGGAACCACAGCCAAGAAATGCTGAAGACCACCAGAAGCTGAAAGAAGCAAAGAAATGCATTCTCACGCAACCTCCGTAACAGCAAGCCCTGCTGGCCCCTTCACTTTAGTTTGGTGAAATCAATGTCAGACTTCTGATCTCCAAAACCATAAGAGAATGCATTTTTATTGTTTTAAGCTCCTAAATTGGTGGTAGTTTATTACGGCAGTGATGGGAGGTTAATGCATTTCACATCTTTCAAGGATCACTGTCTTTTGATGGCCAATGTCCAGTGCCTCAAACACCATCATTTTATGTACTGTGTTTGTCTGCTTTTGGCTATTCCAGGTTGGAAGGTAAATATGGTTTCTGTTAGGCCATCTGTACTGAAAGTGGAAATTCAAATACGTTTTGCAATTTTCAGGGAATAATGCCGGAGCAATTCTTCAATTCATTGAAGATCCATACATAGAATTTCTTGTTTTATTATTTTTTATTTATTTATTTTTCTTGTTTAGGGATAAAAGTTACTTTAGTATTCTAAGGTGTATGAATTTTGTGGAGTTGATAAATTGACAGTAGGTAAGATGAGTAGCATAAAGATGGTATCTTCATCAAATTGAAAAAGAGAAGAATTCACACTGTTATTTAGTGGAAGTAGCTTCCTATGGTGGAAAGGCGAAGAGTTTTGGAGTTAGACCTCGGCTTAATTTCCTGATCTTATTCCTCTGTGAGTGAGGCAAGACATTAACTACTCTGAGGCTTGATTTTTTCTGTCTATAAAATAGGGATAATGTTCTGTGTTACAAATTGTGAATTTAAAGGACTTAGTCTGGTGCCCAGCACATAGTAAGAGTTTAATATAATGTAAATTTCCTGATTCATGATTTCTTCTAATAATAAAGTTGAAGTGTTAGGCAACAGAGGGATTCTCGGAGCTGGCTATCAGCTGCTCTTAAAAAGTGAGCAGGGTCTGTTTTATGGTTTGCCTCTCTCTCTCTCTCTCTTTTGATCCCTTTGCTCATTAGTATTGCTTCTTAAATTCCAAATATGAGTAAAATCATGTGGTATTTGTGTTTCTCTGCCTGGCTTATTTCACTCAGTATCATAGTCTCTAGTCCCATCCAGGTCATTGCAAATGCCAAGATTTTTTACTTTTTTATGGCTTAGTAATATTCCATTATCACATCTACCTTTTTTTTTTTTTTTTTTTCTTTTTTCCCCTCACATGTAGGGATGGGTTAAATAGGTGATGGGATTAAGGAGTGCACTTTTGTATTAAGTACTAGGTGTTGTATAGAAGTGTTACATCACTATATTGTACAAATGAAACTAACATAGCTCTGTATGATAACTGAAATAAAAGTAAAACCTTTAAAAAAAGTGACCAGGGAGGGGGAAAGTGTAATTACATGCACTGGGAGTCTTGCAAGGGGATCTTCAATGAACACGATAGTGTTAAGGAAGAGATTGTAAATTTCTATATGCGAAGTGATATTCTGTAGTTAAAGTTGAGACTTGAGCTATTCATAAGAGTTTTTCGAATTGGAGCTATCCTTTAGTTTCAAGACTGGGCTAGAACTGAGCCAAAACTGAGAGCCAAAAGTCTTTTGTTCCAAATAAAATACTTAGAATGATTTGGTTAATTAACTTCAAAGAAATCCAAAACGGTTTGACCTGATCCAGGCCCCTGATGGAGCCACCTTCTCCCTAGTGAGCGCTGGGCCTCACATAAAAGGAAAACAATGTGTACTGAACTCAACGCCCGGCATTGATAATTTTAGCTCTTGAGCCACAGAACTTCACAAAACTATACCTTTCATCCTGAGTTTCCTTCTCCTATCCTCTGACCTCAGCTCTGCCCATCTGCCACTGAGCCATTGCTTTTTATCTTCTGCTTGCCTCTGTCATTCTACACGTTGATCCCGTTGGTAATTTTCTGCCTATGTCTGTCCAGGGACTTCTCCTGTCCTTTAGAACTTTCCTGAAATCAAAGGAGGAACTCACACAAAGGTTAACTTACAGAATTAGATAAAATTGAAATTTCATGTCCTATAACTTTCCTAAGATCTAAAAATTTTAGGTTGTACTGGCTTAGCGATAAGCTATCTGGTTTGAATCCTTGCCCGTTAGTTTTTTGCTTTGGGAAAGTCGTTTAATGTTTCTTAGCATTAGCTCTCTTATGTGGAAAACAGATAATTATGGTATCTCCTTCATCAGATACCTGTAAGAATTAAATGGCTAAAATATGTAAAAGCACTTATAACTGTGTCTGGTGCATAATAAGTGCTAGACAAATTTATAATTATTAGTATTTCAAAATGTATGCAAATATATTTTGATACTTAAAAACTACATTCTGCATGTATTACAGTGCAAATTTACATTTAAAGTATTAAAACACAGAAAACAAAAAAAAATACTGAATTTTGGGGCTTTTTTCTCATGAAAACCTAGATATTTTACCCATATAATACTTTTTTAAAAAGTTATTATTCATTTATTTTTAAGAGAGAGAGAGAGAGAGAAAGTGAGCATGAGTTGGGAGAGAGGCCGAGTAGAAGGAAGAGGGAGAGAGAAAGAATCTAAAGCAACTCCAAGCTGAGCCAGCAGCCTGATGTGGGGGTTTGGGCCTGTGTCCTGAGATCACGACCTGAGCCGAAACCAAGAATTGGATGCTTAACCAACTGAACCAGTGAGTACCTCTTCCCTTTTTTTTTTTTTAAAAAAGATTTTATTTCTTTTAGAGAGGGGAGGACGGAGATTACCCATATAATAAACCCCTTTTGATGCCATCATCAGAGACCTCGGAATCATAGACTTAGTGGCCATTACTGAACTGCATTTTAGACTCAATACACCAGAATACAAACAGGTATGGGTCAAATAGTTCATGACTTTTGAAGCACTGGTTTATATTATTTAATTCATTAGGATAAAAGTAAGTGCCCATAGGAATAGGCTATGTAAAAAGTATGTGCTGTTTATTTATAAATTAAGATTCCAGAAAAACTCTAGCACTGTTCAAAATGTAATATGCCTGCAAACCTCTCAGGAACCTTGTGAAAAATGCAGATTCTGAATCAAAAAGCTTTTTTATTTTATTTTTTATTTTTTTTATTTTTAGATGGGGAGAGGCAGAGGGAGAGAGAATCTTAGGCAGGCCCCATGCCCAATGTGGAGCCTGATGCAGGGCTGAATCTCAGGACCTTGAGATCACGACCTGAGCTGAAATCAAAAGTTGGATGATTAACCAACTGAGCCACTCAGGCACATGAATTGAAAAGTCTAGAGCAGGGCCTGAACTTCTGCAGTTAAAGCCAGCTCCCAGGTGG
Source organism: Vulpes lagopus (assembly GCF_018345385.1). Taxonomy (NCBI): domain Eukaryota; kingdom Metazoa; phylum Chordata; class Mammalia; order Carnivora; family Canidae; genus Vulpes; species Vulpes lagopus. The sequence goes on from NC_054827.1 coordinate 140,861,802, forward strand.
TGTGTCTATGCTGCTGGTTCTTGAACCATGCTGTGAGTAGCAAGGTTATCAGATGTGGGGAATTAGAGGTGTGAGAAGCTAATAATTGAAGCTCATTAGGTATTTTGAAGTCCATTATTGGTCACCAGGTATATCTCTTACACACATGTGAGATGAATATATTCTGTTCTTTGAAGTTCTTTATAAATTGTTTCAGTAAAATACATCTCTTGGATGTCCTGCTTCTCTTAATGTTGATTTCATCCCATTGATCATTTCACTTATATAGCTATATGCTAAGTTAGAGGTAAGCTACTGAATGTATATCCATTAGGATTTAAAGATAAAGTTGGCAATATTCTGTTGATTTTTTTTTTGTATGATCATTACATGAAACTACTGAGTGAAATTTTGGTAATTTTAAAAATTATTAAAATAATCACCTATAAAATAATCAAGTTTATGTCCTCTTTTTCCTATAATCCCCAAAGTTGTAATCAACAGATCAGATCTGTTAACACAGTTGATAATACATTCAAATATATGTTCTCTAAAACACAACAAAAACAGTATTGGCTGAGGAAATATCTGAGCCCCCCAAATCTCTGAAAATGTAATAACTATAATTAGAGTAAATCACTAATATTGGAGTTTCTGTATTTTTAGGCAAAAGATTTTGAGGAATAACAATCTTCCAGTTAAGTCTCATTTTTAATTGAAAAATATGTATCAAAATATTTCTCCTATAGAAGAGAATCAAATGTCCCTTAGCAGTAAAATTCCAAGAATAATTACTTTTGAAAAATTCACTTTTCATCTTTTTAATTAATAATTTATTTACCTCACATGGGCAGGCATTCGACTTCCAAGAGATCTTGTTTTTATCCAGCTCACATTGGTGTTGAATCTGTTTATATTACTGTTCTTCAGATTCTCTATTCTGCTTAAAGTCAAGATTTAAGATACTCTGTTCTAATGAAACACTGACTAAGGTTTTCAATGTTACATGCTAATAGAAATTTATTTTCAATAAGGGGTTTTAAACTAAAATAAAATGATACACTTGTTTCTTTAAAAAAAGTATTTTGCTTTTTACAGAATTGAACTTCGTTGTCTGTTATTTCTAATTACCAGAGAACTTTGCATTTGGGTCTGACTACCTTTATATACTGTACGCTCTTGCAGTGTTTATGTATGACAAGGTTGAAAGTTACCATGGAAATCACTCTGCTACCACAAATTTTACATTTTAATTTTGATGTAATATTAAGGTGATTATGGATTATAGTTCAAAATCTAAAAGATTTAGTAATAAGATGACAAGGAATAAAATTTTAAACACTCAAAGGTTAACAGATTTATGTTACAATGTGAATGTTTCCAAGGTTCTTTTCTCTGTTATGAATATATTCATTAGAAGGAATAATATAGTTTAATAACCTTTAAATATATGAAGTTGTCATTTTATTACCAATTAAGCTCAAAAATGATTTCTTCAATGGGAAGAGATTGGGTTTACTATCTTTATAAATGGAATCAATTAGGTCAAATAAGTATAAAGTCACTTGCCATCTTTATAAGATTTATAAAATCCATATTCTTGATTGTATCAAATTGGTGACTTTCCAATACCTCTAATTCATTTAATGTGAATTCATTTAGCTTCTAACAAGTGCCTGAAGGATGCAAGTGGCTACAATAGATGTAATTTGTCTGTATTTTAATTATGTGAAGGACAGTGATCTGGTTACAGTGATACAGGGTAGGAGTTGCCCATTGCCCTGCTAATTTCAGGAATTCATTAAAATGACATATTTTGGCTTCAAAAAGAAAGACCCTTTTAATATCAGAATAGCAGAAACCTTAGTGAGCTAGTCAAATGCTAGCTCTTGGATAGTAGATTGTTTTCCCATATGTTATTTTTGGAGAAAGGAGGGAATCTCTAAATAACTCTTTATGGAACGATCATTTTGACTTCATCATTTTATTCAGCTCTCTGCTAAACCTTCACATCCTCCCCGAACACGCCATGTAAAATAGCAATTCCCAACTGCTAGTATTTGCACAACTTTTTTTCTTCATAACTCTGATTAACACTTAGGATTGAATACCTTTTGTTTTTGTTTTTATTTTTATTTTATTTTAGTTTTTTTTTAGCTTTTGTTTTTAAAAAATAACATGCTAGAACATAGTTTCAGGATTCTAATAATCCACTGGAATATGATTTTCATGAGGACAGAGGCCTGATATTTTGCTCATTGCTGATTTAACATGTGGAGTAATATCCGGTAAATAGTAGGTGCTCAATAAATATTTTCTTGAATGAATAAATATATTACTGTGGGCATTGCTTGGCAGTAAAGTATCCAACTTACATAGTTGACACCACTCTTAGAGTTATGGGGAGAAACATAACTGATTTTTTAAAAAATATATTTATTTATTCGTGAGAGACACACAGAGAGAGGCAGAGACAAGGCAGAGGAAGAAGCAGGCTCCCCGCAGGGAGACCAATATGGGATTCGATCCCTGGACTCCAGGATCACACCCTGAGCTGGAGGCAGACCCTCCACCACTGAACCACCCAGGCGTCCCCAGAACTGATTTTTAAAGGATGACAAAGTAGGGAAGGGACAAGTCCGTTGCATAAAATAGGAAATGTATGCACCTTTTTCTCAGGAGTCTGTTTTTAATTTTATCTCTTGATTTCTAATTTTTTTTGTCTTACATATTTTCTCCCACACTAGTCTTTTGTTTGCAATTCAAAATAGATTGATAAAAAGTGAAAGTGGGTACAACCAAAATAAATGAATCTTTATTGTATAACTGCTAAGGTTTCACAAATGGTTAACAACAAGAAATGAGGGAAACAGATAAAAGAACATAAGCGAGGTAGTTCTAAGAACATTTAATTCTCTTTTCTTTACCCAATATGTAACATTTGGGAAACACATTTAGTAGACTGTCTTGTTGTTTATATTCAAATCACTGTTGCCAGAAAAAAAAGATGAACTTTTCAGAGTGCTGTATTTTTTTTAATTAAAACTACCTAGTTTCAAAATATTTCACAAGAGTTATTTAATACAAGGGTCCTTGCTGCCCAAATGGAAGTTTGTAGCCATTGCATTAGGACAAAGGGTAAATTCTAATAGAAAAAAAAAAAACAAATTTTAGTAGAGAACGATCTTCCGGGATTTGTTTTCCTTTATTTATGTTTCTGTCCATATATGGCGTCATTGCTCATATGCCTCTGGGTACTGTTAGAAATGATCAAGACAATATTAACAATTGATCTTCCACATCTAACTCAGGATAAAAGCCAAACTAAATCAATAGTTTTACCATTGTACAACACTTTGCCGTAATTTACTTCTAGGGTAATTTACTGTGTATATGCATGAATGAGTGAGAACTTTATCCCCCAGAGTGTGTTCAACTCAGCCTTAGAGCACAGTAACGAAAATGTCATTTTACTCATTCCCATATTTTACCTGCCCTGGACAGTTATTATTCTGGATCTACTAACTACAATTAATTTCTACACCTTTCAAAGAAGAGAATGTGGTCTACAGGTGTCATTTGTATTCTTAGACTAACTCATAAACTTAGGGCTCTGTATTGGATTTACAGAAAACCCAGCATGAGAAAATCACTTTATAATCAGCTGGAGATTCCCAGGGGGTAGATTATTCCCTGGGAATAAATGTGTGACTGTGTGAAAGAGATAGATTCGGGGCTGAAAATTCACTTGTCCGTTTCACTACAGCTTGGCTAAATGACTAAGCGATGTGGTGAGAATATGAAAAGAAGTTTCCATTAAGAGAATCTCCAGGGGGTTTCAAAATGAATCTGGTGGTTACATGATGGGCTCCTCTCTGCCCTGCAGTTCTAACTGGAGTTGGCTATTTGGGGACAAGTCTTAGTTTTTCTTGGTCATTCAAGTAATGATAATGAGTCCTGATCTCCATCCAAAACAAAACAAAGCAAAACAAAAAAACCTACTAAAAGAAAAATAGAAACTCCACAAACCCTGACTACCTAGAAGTAAATCATTTCTTGGGTGAAACCAAGTTCTAAGTAAGGCTGAATAAGAAACATGAGTGTTATTTGTGGATGGGGCAGGAGACTCCAAGCAATTATTCTGATTCTGCCTCAGGCTAATTAAGTTACATTAAACAAGTCATTTGACTTTTCCAGTACTTTCTGGGTTTCCTTATGAGTAAAATGGAGAAGGTGATTCTTGTCTTAAAGTATTGTTAAAGCAATAAAATGATATTCTGGATATGGAGGTACTTAGAAAGACTATGAAAATGCTTTGTGAAAAAAACTATAAATAAAATGTTTATGAGGATATAGGCTTGTGAACGTGCTCATACGCATATAAATTGGTGTTTTTACATCAGGTGTCTATATAAATTTTTCATTATTATCCAGCTAATTAAGCAATTTTGAAAAGTTAAGACTTGCATAAATATTTGTGGACGGATAGGTCACGAGAATTACCGTAAACTTGACCAAGTTCATTTGGTCATTTGTAATTATGGAGTGGTTTTTGGTAATAGGTTTCCCATAGTTAAAATGGGTGGAAATTTAGGTTCTTCTTCACGAACTTACTACCAAATGGAAATGAAGGTAAATCTCAATTTCGTTCTACTTCATATGACAAAGGTACAGTTAGCTAGAACACACCTAGTTTTATAAAGCCTCAACTTTCGCATCTTTTGGGCATTTTTGATAGTATCTTTATTTAAAGCCTCATAAAGCTACATGCAATAGTATTCTAGCTAAATTTCATGAGTGAATGTTGCTGTAACTTTCTGGATAGTTTCTATCAGACTGCTAAATTTTGAATGCTGTCTTAGAGTCTAGCCTCTGTAACATGTTCGATTTTTATAGCTTTTTTGTGCAAGGAAGTATCTATTGTATTTCTTGCTATTTTACATGTCTTCTACATAGTCTACCAACATATATAATCTCTAATACCTATTATGTCAGTTGACAAAGGCTCAGTAGGGATTTTGATCAGTGATAAAGGTAATTGAAGCAATAGTATCTCTGAATATGGGTTTAGACTTCGAGTATTTCAAATCAAAACCAACCATCTTTGAAGAGCTCTCCCTGATTGAGATTCTTCAGATTAGTGACTACCAACTGACTGTAGATGAAAACAAATTTACACATGCTTGTCACTTTGCCTATGTTGAAGGATTGTAAAGTAAATTACTGGCAGTATGAGAGCTCTATGTGCAGATTTATTGGTATATTTCTCAGTCCTAATCAGTATGGGTCAGTTGATCAATTCAAAATACTGTCATTTCTTCTTTAACAGTTGTTTTGAAAATGCAAATGTATTCTGACATGGCTGATATATTAAGGAACAATTTGGGTGAAGCATTAATTTCACATTTACTTATGGACAATTTGGTCCCCTAGAAATACTAAATGATGCAGGATACTGTCCACAGATGAAGTGAGCCTGGTGGGATATACAAACCACACATATGCACATACCTCAGACATCTGTTACACCAGGTCATAGGGTGAGAGATGATCCATACCCATGAACTCCTGGTGTTACAACTCTCCACCTGATTTCAGATAACCCTTCTAGCTTCTTTTACGATTTTATGATCAACACTCTTTTCCAATAAACTATTTTGTGGTATTATAGTATTGATACAATTCTTAATCATTTAATGTATAGCATTTTACTTTTCTGGGTTATTTTGGTTTTTAAATGTATCACTGATGACATTTTGTATGCAGTGCCATAACCAAATTTTCCCAATAAATTCCATGGTTGACTTATTTTTTAGGGCTGGATTTTAGATAGCCCAGTGATTTCTAGGAACACAGATGAGGCTTTACTGCAGAACTGACTATGTTCACAATGAAGCTTCCAACATAGTATTTTCAGATGTCTGTAGTGCTGGCCAGAAGTGCAAACATTATATTAGCTACCTACATGTGTCGAATCTATATTCAATTCTATAGCTACCTTTTTTTTTTTTTTTTTGGATTTGGAGAAGTAGTTGGTGATCTAGGAATACCTGGGTAGAAGGTAGAAGTGTGATTCTAGATAAGCCATGGGACTATTTGGGGGGGAGGGGGAGAACTCATCCTGTTTTCTTTTGTTTTTTTGGTTTTTTTTTCTTTTTCTATCATTTAAGTTGGAATTTGCTCTGATTGTTAGTTTTAGTTTCTCCAGTCCTCATATCACATATCTTACATGTATCAAATTCTTAATATTGAGTGAATAAATAGATGAACTGTATAAATACCTTCAAAAGATCAGCTAAGGGGAAAAAAAAGAACAACTAGAATTTTAAACCTAAAAATACTAGGGACAGAGCTAGCATTATCAATGGGTAATGGTGACATTTGCCAGGGAAGAATGGATATGAATTTGCCAACGTCATGGCCAGTTCATAGAAACACCAGCTACTTTTTTGCTGAAAACAGAATATAGGATCTGCTTTTCAGTTATTCAATTGGTACAGTAATAATTGTATCATTGTATTATTTAAATTGAAGGGAAACAATTTAAAATACTTTTCTATCTTGTATATATACAGAACCAGAAAAAATAACAATGTTAAAAATATAGTCTGAACTAACAGTTGAATCCCTTGTGATTTGCAACAAGTTCCAATTTACCAAATAGTACCCCCATGAATGCCTTTAAGTTCTATGCTCATTGATATCAGCTCAGCGTGTATTCCACATCCACTGGTTCTTAGTATCACTGGGTACTAGTAGAAATAACAGGTGGGGAATTTTAAATATTTTCCAGTCAAGGAGTTGCATTGTTTCAATGACCTTTCTTCTTTGGACAATGAGTCATTGCCTAAAAGCTTTGTATAAGTAGCCATAGAGCTTTTGTAGTGTTCAAAATGAGGTTTGTAGTTATACTATTTCTAGGTAAAGCAGATTTCCATTAAATAGAATTCACACAATTAGAAAGCTTTGTCAGAATTTTCTTACATGTATATATGCACCTTAATTATTTTGTTTAAGTAGATGAACCTGAGATTCCATAAAATCCTAAATTGCCTACTGAAATATCAGTATGTATTTGAAATAATCAGTATATTCATATTCTACTGAATGCAAATAATTTGAAAATGTGTGATACATGGATTATTTATATCAATGCTGAAATAAATCATTCAGTGAAGCAGAGCTCTTTGGAATGGAAACCTCCACAGCTTTGAACCATTCAGAGTTGAAATAGGGTTTGCCAATTACCTATAAGTTTTGTCCTTTTATTTAAATATTACAACCCTCAGGATATTCATATATAAAATTGATATTATTATGCCTACCTTACATGGTGGTTATAAGAAGGAGATAATATTACTATTAAATACAGGCATATGCATCTCTGTACAAAAATATTGGTTCTCAATATTCTCTTTAATTCTGATTCTAGTTTTAAATGGTATTTTATGACCATTCAATAATTGATGCCAATTGATAGGCTATCTTTGATTTCTAAAAACATTTTTATTAAAAGAATTGATACTATCTTCTAAGCTATAATATAAGTTGGATATAGAGCAGTAACACAATACTGCTGCACAATAACTTGATAATATTAGTAATAGAGAATCTAGGCTTTGTTAAATCTTGTAACAGAAGCATAGCCATAAAACTCCCACCAAAGCTTCTTCTTGATATCACAGTGGCTAGCAGCCCCAAATTTTCCACAAGATCAGCAGAATTGTAAAGTCTCCTTCAATAGAAAGAGGTTTACATGGTTGGCCAAACATAGTAATTGGCCAATGAAATGTGTAAATTAATGAAATGTTCTAGAGAAGTTGAGCCACTATCCTTATTTGGATCTGATAACCAGCTTTTTTTCTTCCTAAGTACACAGTGAGAACAGTGTCTTGGGAAATAAGACAACATTGTGATTGTTTACATGATGTCACTTGAGGGATGCCTTAGTATCTTATTGGGGAACAGGGGTTTGCTTTCAAATTTGACAGATAGGGTTGTGTATGGAACACATGAGAATAAATTATCTTATGATCACGTAGTACCTGTATCAATGACGTGACAAGAGATTGTGGTTAATATCAAAATAATCAAATCTACAAAAGCCTTCTTAAATCACTGAATGTCTTATATGTAACTTCCTTACAACAGTGTTGTCTTGAGATTTTATTGAGGCACTAGAATAAGTAAGACTCCTTATTTTTTTAATTCTTATTTTTTATACTGAAGATGTCACATATTTGAAATTATTTTGTCACTGGTTAACAAAGTCAACAGAATGAATCCAATGTCATTAGTTCATTAATCTTCTTATTTTACCAAAAATCTGTATTCTGCTGACTTTCCACAGAGATATTTAAGACTACCCCTCCCCCCAAATAAATCTTTAAAGAACCGTGGGTAGCCACCTGGGTGGCTCAGTCAGTTAAGCATATGACTTTTGGTTTCAGCTTACATCATGATCTCAGGGTTGTGAGACTGAGCACTACATCGGGTTCTATGCTCAGCAAGGAGCCTGCTTGGGATATTCTCTCTCCATCTCCCTCTTCCCTGCCCTCTTTCTCTCTCTTTCATTCTCTCTCTCAAATGAATAAATCTCAAAAAAAATATGAAAATAAGTGTACCATGTTATAGAGAATTTAGGATTCTTTTCCTGAACAGATCAAGGAAAATGCTTTTATTTTGTTTCAGGCTAATTGTTCAGATCTGAGATATCCAGAATATTTCCTTCAATTTACCTGGCAAACACAAGGGGCTTCCTAAACTACAACTCTGGATTTGAAAGATTTCCAAGGAAGGGTGGCCTTGGTAAATTGCCCAGCCTTTGGATTGAATTACCAATAGGCTAAACCTTTGAAGTGAGGATAACCTGGAAATAGGCTTTCACAGGGACTGTTTTAGGTTTGAATGATCTCAAACTACTTGAATTAAGGTATTCTGGGATTGCTAGTTTGCTTAGCACAGTCATTTATCATAGGTAGGTGTTAAGTCCTCTCTTACAAAATAAAATATTAGAGAGTTAAGTTATCTTTAGAATAGTTTAGAAACAATTTCTAATATTCAACTAAAAATAACAAAACCTCCCAGGAGTCAATTTTACATGACTGAAAAGCAAGAGAAACAATAGGCAATAAAAAAGAGACCTATAGAAAATCAAAATAATGGAGAAAACCAGAGAAAATACAGGAAAGATCACTGAGATTGGTATTAAACTATAAAATATTTTTAGAAATATAAATACTTGTGAATATCAGTGAAATAATGTAACTGATTTAAGAACTCAGTGGGTAAACAATAGGTGCAGTTAAAGAGAGAAAGTCTAATCAGAAAGATGGGTCTGAAGAAAACATGAAGACCAAGTTTGAAGAAACAGAGAAAAAAACAAAAGGTCAAAATATGCATGAGTAAGTTGAAAATTCTAAACTGGAAGAGTTTTGAGAGTAAAAGTTGAATCACTCAGTTAATAGATATTGATCTCCACTGGTATACACTTAAACTGATTGGTCAAACTACAACACATGATCACTCTACACAGATACCATTAAAAAGCCAAACATTCTGGAAAGCCCAATTCAAGTCACTGAAAGGGATAATTGGGGAAATGGGGACAATAAATATTTATAGAGATAACATTAGAAGAATTTTCCAAAATCTAAAGAATCAAGCTAATGAAAGCCCTTCAAGATTATGATGTTCTTCAAACTGTCCAAACTTAAGTCCACTTTTAATAAGTATTAGACTTCTAATAAATCATTCAAATAATTATTCATTCTAAGATACAAAATGACTGTCTGATCTAATGCAGGCAGATCTTGCTGTGAGTGACTATCATAGGGTGGATTTCACATTTTTGGTGACTAACTCTGAAAGGAAAGCCTGTCCTGTTTCTGGCTAGAAACACAAAGAAAGAAACTCCAGGCATGGACCATAGAGAAAAGCCCAGAATAGAGAGGACCAGAGAGAATAGTTGGGAATCAAACTTAATGTATGATCTCTGCCATTATGTCTACCTAACTTATTACTACTAACAGGCACGGTATACAAGACTTTCTAAACTGAGATCCAAAAAGTTACACCTTTCAGACATAACGAAATTTGTACTTTGATCTTTCCCAGTTAATGTCAGATAAAATGAAAACGCCCTTTAAAGCTATATAGCAGAACCCAGAGAAATATGAGGCCAAGGTCAAAGAGAGTAAATGGTAGCCAGAATGATAGTGGAGCCTCTGTCCTAACAGAAGCCTAAGATGCCTCAGTGATCACACCTGCTCTTATATCTATCAGTCTATCAGCTTTTCGGCTAAAAAAGGCTGATGTTGCATCAATGATACAGTATCTCGAACAAAATCTCAAATGGTTCAACATGAAAAGCCAGAATAAAAAGTAAAAGTGAAAATGATCATTTTAATATGTGCAGATAAATTGAAAAGAAGGTCTTGTGCATTGAGAAAAATTTTGAAAAATAATAGCAGAGAACTTTACCAACTTAATGAATGGCAAGCATGGTAAAACTTTCAGATAATATTAAAGCAAGCAAACTTTCCCGCTAAGAATTAAAAAAAAAAAAAAAAGGTAAGGATATTTTTTTTCTCAACCATTCTAGTTTTCTAATCTCCACCATTGTACTGGAAGTGATAAATATTGCAATTTTAAAAATTAAATGAATATACTTTATTCCAAAATATACAATAGATTGATGTTTTTTAAAAAAATTTCTAGCAGTCACCAATATCTGTAAGATGCTATGAAAGAACAATGAATCTTTCATAAAATCTAGGCAAATTATGATAAGACTGCTAGAAAATAAAGAAAAAAGAAACTCTTAAATCCAGACTAAGAAAAATAATGGGATTAATTTATGTCCTGTATTGTCCTGCAAGTGGTATGATTAGAATGAGTCAAGGAGGGATGCCTGGGTGGCTCAGCCATTGGGCATCTGCCTTCAGCCCAGGGCGTGATCCTGGAGACCCGAGATCAAGTCCCACGTCGGGCTCCCTACATGGAGCCTGCTTCTCCTTCTGCCTGTGTCTGCCTCTCTCTCTCTCTCTCTGTGTCTCTCATGAATAAATACATAAAATCTTAAAAAAAAAAAGAATGAGTCAAGGATATCTGTTGCAATCTATAGAGAAACCACTGTAATTAAGAGTACTGCAAGATTGTATATATATATATTATAAAAAAAAACGAGGTGAAAATTTGAAGTAAAAGCATTGAAAGTTGCCAAGTAATAAAAGAGGTCTACACTGAGACAAATTAAATGTTAATAGTAAATTAGCATATTTAAATCCAAATGTATCCATTATTATACTAAATATAATGATTAAATGGCAAAAACAGAATATTTTTAATTTAAGTATAGCTGACATACAGTGTTATATCAGTTTTGGGTGTAAACTTAGTGGTTTGACATTTGTATACATTCTGAAATTCTCACCACAGTAGGTGTACCTAGCTAAAATATACAAAGTGGTTACATTATTATTGACTATAATCCTATGTTACACTTTTGATCCCTGTGACTTATTTATTGTATAACCCGGAGATTGTACTTCTAAATACTCTTCACCTATTTCACCCTTTACCTCCCCCCCACCACATCCAGATAACCATAAATTTGCATGTATATTTATGTCTATTTCTGATTTTTTCACTATTGATTTTTTTGTATGTTTGTATTTTAGATTCCATATATAAATGAAATCTTACATGTCTTTCTCTGACTCATTTTACTTAGCATAATACACTCTAGGTCTATCCATGTTGCCACAAACAAAAAAAAAATTCATCCTTCTATGGTTGGGTAATATTTCACTGCATATATATACCACATCTTCATCTATTCCTCTATTAATGGATAGTTAAGTTACTTCTATATCTTAGCCATTGTAAATGCTGCAACAAACATTGAGGTATCTATATTTTTTAATTTGTGTTTTTATTTTCTTTGGTTAAATATGTAGAAGTGAAATTACTAGGTCATATAGTATTTCAATTTTTATTTTTTTGAGAAACCTCCATACTATTTGCCATAGTGGCAGCAGCAATTTACATTCCCAAAAACTGCACAAATGTTTCCCTTTCTCCACATCCTCATCAACACTTGGTTTTTCTTGTCTTTGTGATTCTAGTCATTCTAACAGAGAGGCGATATCTTATTGTGGTTTTGACTTGCATTTGCCTGATGATTAGTGATGTTGGAGCATCTATTCATGTGTCTGTTGGCCATCTGTTTGTCTTTTTTGGAAACATGTCTATTCAGGTCCTCTGTTTTTACACTAAATTGTTTGTTTGTTTATTTATTTATTTATTTGCTTATTTATTTATTTATTTATTTATTTTTATTTATTTGTGTTGAGATGTGTAAGTTCTTTATATATTTTTGGAGGTTAACCCCTTATCAAATATATCATTTGTGAATATCTTCTCCCATTCACTGGGCTGCCTTTTTGTTTTGTTGAGGGTTTCTTTTGCTATACAAAACCATTTTATTTTGATAGACACCCACTTTCTTGCTTTTGCTTTTGTTTCTCTTGCCCGAGGAGACCAATAAAAAGAAAAAATGCTGGACTAACGCCCAAAAGTTTACTACCTAAATTTTCTTTCAGGAATTTTATGATTTCAAGTATTAAAAACTTTATCATTAAACCATTATGAATTTATTTTGTATAGGTTGTAAGAAAGTGATCCAGTTTAATTCTTTAGCATGTAGCTGTCCAGTTTCCCCAGCACCATTTCTTAAAAAGACTCTCCTATCTCCATTTTATATTTTTGCCTTCTTTGTCATAGACTGAGCACATAAATGTGGTTTTATTTCTGAGCTTTCCATTCTATTCCATTGATATATATATATTTTTTTCCAGTATCATACTCTGTTGATTATTATAGTTAGTTTTATTATTGTATAGTTACAATAATAACTATTATTGTATAGTTACACTATAGGTATATTGTAGTCTAGCTTGAAATCTGGGATTGTGATACCTTCAGCTTATATTTTTTTTTATTAAGTTTTAAAATTCTTATCCTAGTACAGTTAAAAAGTGTTTTTCAGTTTCTGGTGCACAACCTAGTGATCCAACAATTCTATATATCTTGCATTGCTTGTGCTCACCATGATAAGTGTACTCTTTAATTCTTCATCACATATTCTATTCATCCTCCCACCTACCGCTTCACTGATAATTATGTTAGTTCTCTATAGTCACAAGTGTTTCTTGGTTTGTCTATTTCTCTTTCTTAAATATTTCCTTTGCTTTTCTGTTTTGTTTCTTAAATACCACGTATGAGTGATATCCTATGGTATTTGTCTTTCTCTGATTGGCTTATTTCACTTAGCATTATATATTTTAGCTCTACGCATGTTGTTACAAATGACAAGATTTCATTCTTTTTTTTATGTATGAATAATCCATTATATATAGGGACGCCTAGGTGGCTCAGTGGTTGAGCGCCTGTCTTTGGCTCAGGGGGTGATCGGGGTCCAGGGATGGAGTCCTGTATGGGGCTCCCTGTGGGGAGTCTGCTTCTCCCTCTGTATGTCTCTGCTTCTCTCTGTGTGTCTCTCATGAATAAATAAAATCTTTAAAAAAATACATTATATATAAAAATATATGTGTAATATATATTAATATATATTAATTAATATATGTAATATGTATATTACATATAATTTCTTCTTTATCCATTCCTTAATCTATAGACATTTGGGCTGCTTCCATAATTTGGCTATTGTAAATATTGCTGCTATAAACATAGGGGTGCAGGTACCTCTTTGAAATATGCTTTGTATTTTGGGGGTAAATACCCTACCCAGTCGTGCAGTTACTGGGTTATAGGGTATTTTTATTTTTAACTTTTATTTTTAACTTTTTGATAAACCCCCATACTGTTTTCCACTGTGGCTGCACCAGTTTGCATTCTTACCAACAGTTCAAGAGGTTTCCTTTTTCTCCATATCCTACTCTACACTTGTTGTTTCTTGTGCTTTTTTATTGTAGTCATTCTGGCAGGTATGAGGTGCTATCTCATTGTGGTTCGGATTTACAGTTTCCTGATGATAAGTGGTATTGAGCATCTTTTATGTGTCTGTCACCCATCTGTATGTCTTTGGAGAAATTTCTGTTTATGTCTTCTGCCCATTTTTAATTGGATTATTTGTTTTTTGGGTATTGAGTTGTGTCAGTTCTTTATATACTTTATATACTAATCCTTTATTGGATATGTCATTTGCAAATATCTTCTCTCATTCCATAGGTTGCTTTCTAGTTCTGTTGATTGTTTCCTTTATTGTGCAGAAGCTTTTTACTTTGACATAGTCCCAGTAGTTTATTTTTGCTTTTATTTCCCTTGCCTCAGGAAACTTATCTAGAAAAATGTTGCTGTGGCTGATGTCAGAGATATTATTGTCTGTATGTTCTATGGTTTTTTGGTTTCAGCTTTCACTTTTAGATCTTTAGTCCATTTTGAGTTTATTTTTTATATGGTGAAAGAGAGTGGTTCAGGTTCACTCTTTTGCATGTAGCTGTCGGGTTTTCCCCAACATCATTTGTTGAAGAGACCCTCTTTTTCCCACTGCATATTCTTCCCTCCTTTGTTGAAAATTAACTGACCATATAATTGTGGGTTTAGTTCTGGGTTTTCTATTCTATTCCATTGATTTATGTGTCTACTTTTATGCCATTACCATACTGTTTTGGTTACTATCACTTTGTAATATAACTTAAAGTCCACAATTGTAGTACTACAATTTTATTTTTCTTTTTCAAGATTCCTTTTGCTAAATAAGGTATTTTGTGGATTCATACAAATTTTAAAATTGTTTGTTCTAGTTCTGCTAAAAAAAAAAAACACTGTTGGCATTTTGTTAGGGATTGCATTAAATCTGTAGTTTTCTGTGGGTAGGTAGTATAGACTATAGACATTTTTAAAAAAAATATTTTATTGATTTATTCATGAGACACACACACACAGAGAGAGGCAGAGATATAGGCACAGGGAGAGGCAGGCTGCATGCAGGAAACCTGATGTGGGACTTGATTCTGGAATTCCGGGATCACGCCCTGAGCCAAAGGCAGATGCTCAACCACTGAGCCACCCAGGCATCCCAGGTAGTAAAGGCATTTTAACAATATTTGTTCTTCCAACCCATGAGTGTGGTATTTCTCTCCATGTCTTTTCATCATCTTGAATTTCTTTCAACAGTGTTTTATAGTTTTTAGAGTACAGGTATTTCACCACTTTGGTTAAGTTCTTTCTAGATATTACCAATATTGGTGCAATTGTAAATGGGACTGTTTTCTCATTTCACTTTCTGCTGCTTCATTTTTAGTGTATAGGAGTGCAATAGATTTCTGTGCACTGATTTTGTACCCTGTGACTTCATTAAATTTATCAGATTTAGTGGTTTTTTGTTTTATGTTTGGTAGAATCTTTAAGGTTTTCTATACGTAGTATCATGTCATCAGCAAATAGGGAGAGTTTTACTTCTTCCTTACAAATTTGGACACATTTATTCTTGTGGTTAGGACTTCTAGTACTATGTGTGGTTAGGACTCCCAGTACTCTGTTAAATAAAAGTGGTGACAGTGGACATCCTTGTCCTTTACCTGACCTTGTGGGAAAATCTCTGAGTTTTTCCCCATGCGGATGATGCTAGCTGTGGCTATTTCATATATGGCCTTTATTATGTTGAGGTATGTTCCCTTTAGATCTTCTTGGTTGGGAGTTTTCATCATGAATGGATGCTGTACTCTGTCAAATGCTTTTTCTGCTTGCTTGAAATGATTGTATGGTTCTTATCCTTTTTCTTATTGATGTGACATATCACACTGATTGATTTGTGAATATTGAACCACACTTGAATCTCAAGAATAAATCCCACTTGATTGTGGTGAATGATTTTTTTAATGTATTGTTGGATTTGGTTTGCTAATATCTTGTTGAAGACTCTTGCATCTATATTCATGAGAGATATTGGTTTTTAGTTGTCTTTTGTGTGTGTGTCTTTATCTGGTTTTGGTATTAGGGTGATGTTAGCCTCACAGAATGAATTTGGAAGTTTTTTTCCCTCTATTTTTGGAATAGTTTGAGAAGAATATGTATTAACTCTTCTTTAAATGCTTTGTAGAATTCACCTTTGAAGCTTTCTGGTACTATACTTTTGTTTGTTGGGAGTTTTTGATTCCTGATTCAATTTCATTGCTGGTAATTGATCTGTTCAAATTTTCTTTTTCTTTCTGTTTCAGTTTGGTAGGTTTCTAGGAATTTATTCATTTCTTCTAGGTTGTCTAATTTGTTGACATATAATTTTTTTCATAATATTCTCTTACAATTGTTTATATTTCTGTGGTATTGGTTGTTATTCCTCTTCTCTCGTTTGTGATTTTATTTGTAGTCTTCCCTCTTTTGAATAATGGTAACTAGAGGTTTATCAATTTTGTTTATGTTTTCAAAGAACCAACTCCTGGTTTTATCCATCCTGTTGCATTTGTTGTTGTTGTTGTTGTTTGTTTGTTTATATATGATTTATTTCTATTCTAATATTTATTTATGTTTCCTTCTGCTGGTTTTGGGTTTTATTTGTTCTTTTTCTAGCTCCTTTAAGTATAAGGTTAAATTACTTGAGATGTTTCATTCTTTTTTTTTTTTTTAATATAGCAAACAGTAGTTCCTTCTTTTTTTTTAATTTTTTTTTTATTTATTTATGATAGTCACAGAGAGAGAGAGAGAGAGGCAGAGACACAGGCAGAGGGAGAAGCAGGCTCCATGCACCAGGAGCCCGATGTGGGACTCGATCCCAGGTCTCCAGGATCGCGCCCTGGGCCAAAGGCAGGCGCCAAACCGCTGCGCCACCCAGGGATCCCCGAGATGTTTCATTCTTCTTGAGGTGGGCCTATATTCCCTATAAACTTCCCTCTTAGAACCACTTTTGATGCATGCCAAAGGTTCTGGACGATTTTGTTTCATTTTCATTTGCTTCCATGTAATTTTTAAATTTCTTCTTTGATTTTTTTTGGTTGACTCATTGTTTAGTAGCATAACATTTAACGTCCATGTACTTTGTTCCTTCCTGATTTTTTCTTGTGGTTGACTTCAAGTTTTATAGTGTTGTGGTCAAAAGAGATTAATGGAGTGACCGATCTTTTGAATCAGTTGAGACTTGTTTTGTAGCCTAAAATGTCATCTATTCTGGAGAATGTCCCATGTGCACTTGAAAAGAAAGCGTATTCAGCTGTTTTAGGATGGGATGTTCTGAATATATCTGTTAAATTGATCTCATCAGTATGTTATTCAAAGCCGCTGTTTCCTTATTGATTTTTTTTGGGGGGGTGGGGGTTGAGTAATCTGTCCTTCAATGTAAGTGGGGTTGTTAAAATCCCATACCATAATTGTATTACTATTGGTTAGTTTCCTTTATGTTTGTTATAACTTTTTTATGTGTTTGAGAACTTCTATGATTGCAAGAGAGCAAGATCTCAGTTGGTAAAAGAAAAAATAAGAACAGGGACACATAAATGGCAACAGCTTCATGCATGTGGCAAAAACCAATTATTCCTACCATCTGTAGGTACTGAAAGCAGTACATGCTGAAAACAGCAATGATGGTGGATAGATAGCCAGACCTGCTAAGGTCAGTTCTCCCATCTCCTACAGCCCCCTAGTTAATGCTTTTCTCTAAGACTTTTGCACATAGTCCCATACACAGTTCTTGTCACCCCTCACATGACTGGTTTCTTGAGTTGTTTTTCCTTCCTTGCTTCCACATACTTTACATTCTATATTAATAAAACTGAGAGCCAACCCAGATTTGGGGCTTTAGCTTGGCACCTGCACTTCTTGGTGATGCCTGATGGTGTAGCCCTTTCAGGCCTCTTTTTTTTCCAAGATATTGGACTCTGAGTAATCATTTCGTCTCCCATTGGACCATGCCTCACAGCATATGAAGTGTGCATAATTATTTACAATTGTTTTATCTTCTTGTTGGATTGCCCATTTTTATTATTATATAGTGTCCCTCATTGTCTCTTGTTATGGTCCTCGGTTTAAAGTCTATTTTGTCCAACGTAAGTATTGTTATCCAGGCTTTCTTTTAATATCCATTTGCATGATAAGTGTTTCTTTGTCCCCTCACCTTCTGTCTGCAGGTGTCTTTAGGTCTGAAATTAGTCTTCTGTAGACAGCATATAGATGGGTCTTGTTTCTTTTAATCCACTCTGTCACCCTATGTCTTTTGATTGGGGCGTTTAGCCCATTGACATTCACAGTAATTATTGACATGTATTTATCACCGTTTTGTTACATGTTTCGTAATTTTTCTCTGATCCTTTATTCTCTTTCATTGTTTGCTGTTTTTTTCTAGTGATATACTTGGATTCCTTTGTCTTAATTCTTTGCATATCTAGTACTGATATTTGGTTTCCAGCAATTATTGTGTTTCTACATAACATCTTCTGCATATGGCAGTCTATATTGCTTATGGACATGTAATTTCAAAACCATTCTTTACTTTTCATGCTCCACCCCCTTACATTTTAGGAATATGGTGTCATATTTTATATCCTTTATTTTGTGAATCACTTGACTGATTTTTACAAAAACACTTATTTTTACTGCTTTTGTGTGTGTTTATTTTTTGTTTGTTTATTTGATTACTTTTCATACTCTCATGGTCTTTCCTTTCTGCTCAAAAGGTTCCCTTTAACATTTCTTGTAGGACTAGTTTAGTGGTCATGAACTCCCTTAGTTTTTGTTTGTGTCCGGAACTCTTTATATCTTCTTCTGTTCTGAATGATAGCCCGCTGAATCACTCTTCATCCTGTCTGCCTGGATGTTTTTCAACCTGTTGCTTCCACACTGTATCTCTGTGAGCTGCTTGTTGTGCTGTCTCTTTAAAGTGAGGAACTGTGCTTCCTAATGCCTTCCAGGCTCTCCCAGAGCTGAGCCTGGATATTTTTAAATGTCCAAGTGTTAAGTCCTGCTGGTGTAAGAATTCACAAGATTTGGCCCCTATTGCTTGCTTTTAAAGACAACTATTATGGGGATTCTTCTACCCTATGTGGGCTTTCCCATATGAAAGTCTGTTTTTTTGTCCTCCTCCACACCACTGGCTCCATCCACACCTATGGATGGCCATGGTCCCTTTAGCTCCCAGTCTTCACCCCTGCTACATTCTTTGATGTAGCCTTCTCTCTGCCTTTAGTTGTGGAATATGTTCTGCCAATCTTTGGATTGCATTCTGAGCATTTACACTGATGTGAGTGTTATCTAGTTGTATCCATGTGGCCAGGCGAGCTTATGGTCTCCTACTCCACCACCTTTCCAGCCTCCCTACTGATCCTTCAGCTTTATTTTCTCAAAATTGCTTTCACTGTTTAAGGTCTTTTATAGTTTCATATAAATTTTAGGATTATTCTAGTTCTATAAAAAATGCTCTTGGTACTTTGATAGGGATTGCATTGACTCTACAGGTTGCTTTGGGTAGTATGTACATTTTAACAACACTGATTCTTCAAATCCATGAGCACAGTGTATCTTTCATTTATTTGTAGTGTCTTCAATTTCTTTTTTTTAAAATTTTATTTTGTTTTTTTAAGATTTATTTATTTACTTATTTATGAGAGACACACAGAGAGAGAGGCAGAGACACAGGCAGAGGGAGAAGCAGGCTCCATGCAGGGAGCTTGATGCAGGACTCGATCCCGGGACTCTGGTCCGGAATCATGGCCTGAGCCGAAGGCAGATGCTCAACCACTAAGCCACCCAGGTGCACCTGTCTTCAATTTCTTTAGTCAATGTCTTATAGTTTTTAGAGCACGAATATTTCATCTTTGTTTAAATTTGCTTCCATGTGTTTTATTCTTTTTGATGCAATTGTAAATGGGATTGCTAAACTTTTTTCCTGCTACTTTATTATTAGTGTATGCAAATGCAACAAACTTGTATATAGTTTGCATCCTGAAACTTTACTGAATTTGTTGATTGTAATGTCTTTTTTTTTATGGATTCTTTAGGATTTTCTACATATAGTATCCTATCATCTGCAGATATTGACACTTTTACTTCTTATAAATTTTGGCTGCCTTTTTTTTCTTGTCTGATTGTTGTGGCTAGGACTTTCAGTACTGTATTGAATAAGAGGGGAGTGACTGTGGACATCCTTTTCCTATTCCTGATCTTAGGGAAAAAACTTTTATCTGATAGTTTCATTACACCAGCTTTTTCCCCTCCTCTAATTGTATGGAATATCTTCTTCTATTCCTTTACTTTGAGTCTCTATGTGTCTTTAAGTCTGAAGTGTCCTTGGTAGGCAGTATATAGATAGGTCCTAATTGTTTATTTTTATCTACTCAGTCTTCACTTAAGTCTTATGATTGGAACATTTAGTCCATTGACATTTAAAGTAATTATTTGTAGGCATGTATTTATTATCATTTTAATTGTTTTCTGTTTTGTTTTTTTTTTCAGTTCGTCTCTGTTCTTTTCTCTTGATCTCCTCTCTCTATTTTGATGGCTTTCTCTAGTGTTATTTGTGGATTCCTTTCTCATTTGTTGTGTATCTATTACAAGATTCTGGCTTGTGGTCACCATGAGGTTCATATAAAATGTCATATATATATATATAAATACACACACACACACCAGTTTATTTTAAATTGACAATTAAATTTGGTTTAAACACATTCAATAAACATTATATTTTTATTCCTCTTTCTCATGTTTTATGTATATAACATCATATTTTACATCTTTTTTTGCATACCCCTTAACTAATTATTAGTGATATATTTAATTTTACTACTGTTATCTTTTGACCTTCTTCCTAGGTTTATAATGAGTGATCCACTACATTTGTAACATGTTTGCTTTACCAATAAAAATTTCTCTCATATTTTTTAAACTTTTAGTTATAATCTTTTCTTCTTATGGGAGTCTAATTTATCACTTCTTACAAGTCTGAGTTAGCATTGATAAACAGCTTTTAATTTTGTTTGGGAAATTTTTTATCTTTCCTTCAATTTTGAATGCTAAACTTGCCAGGTATAACATTTTTGGTCAGATTTCTTCCATTCAATGCTTTGCATATATCATGCCAAGCTCCTCTGGCTTGCAAAGTTTATGCTGAAAAATCTGATAGCCTTATGAGATTTCCCTTTCATGTAACTAATTGCTTGTATCTGGTGCTGTTAGGATTCTCTGTCCTTAATTTTTGACATTTTAATTATTATGTGTCTTGCTGTCGACCTCTGGGATTCATCTTGTCTGGGGTTCTCTGTGCTTCCTGAGCATAGATATGTGTTTCCTTTCCAAGGTTTAGGAGGTTTTCTGCTCCTTTCTTTATCTAGAATGTGAATATTTGTACACCTAATTTTTGTCCTAGAGTTTTCTTAACCTATCCTCATTTTTTAAACATTATATTTTACTGTTCAGCTGGATGATTCCACTGTCCTGCCTTCCAGATCAATAATTTATTTTCTGTATCCTATAATGTACTATTGATTCCGACTAGTATATTTTTTAATTCCATTATTGTATAGTCAGCAGATGGTAGTGGCTATGCATAAAGGCATTCTGTGAAGCCCAATATCCCCTTGTCACCAAACCCAGATATTCCACAGATGTCCCTTGTGTAGGTTGTGTGCACCATCCTGTTATGGCTGGGTTGCAGCATACTGTTGAGTGTGCTGTTTCCTAGCTCATTTGACTGCAATATCCAGCTGCAACCATTGTGGGCACAGTGGTGGGCAGTCCTGGCCCCAGAGCAGTGGACTAAGATATTTAGTTGTAGCTGCTGCAAGCAAACTATTGGATACGTGTAGCTCCTAGGTCTGAGAAGCCCCACCAAAACTGTTTCAGACATGCTTTTTGTTGGGTTTTGGCCTTCCATCCCCAGGGCAGAAGTTGCTATGGAAGGGTACTAGTCTTGGCTGGGTCTGTTATACAGGTGTGGTGGGGTGGTAGCTGCATTGGAAGGGCACCTGCCAGGGCTGGTGGTTTCAGTGGGGCATGCCTTCAGGGGAATGCTGGAAGGAGGATGTGTGGTGCAAGCAAGGTAGATGGAGCGTGTCAGAACTAACTCCTGTTAGCATCAGATCAGCTAGGCTGATGGAAGGGGAAACATGATACCTGCTTGCACTTCTGTTCCTGAAGAAAGTTTCCTGAGATCCCTGTCCTTCTGACACATGCTCTAAAATTAGTAAGTGAATCTCCTTCATGTATAAGCCAGGTGCTTTTCAAAGCACTGCCTTTGAGGGACCTCAGAGTGACTTATACACTATGCTATACTTTTAAGATAGAGTCTTCATTTTCTATAGTCCTCTGGCTCCCCTGGAGTTAAGCCCCATTAATTTTTTAAAAATTTTTTTTAAAATTATTTATTTATTCATGAGACACACACACACACACAGAGAGAGAGAGAGAGAGAGAAAGAGAGAGAGAGAGAGAGAGAGAGAGGCAGAGACACAGGCAGAGGGAGAAGCAGGCTCCATACAGGGAGCCTGACATGGGACTCCATCCCAGGTCTCCAAGATCACGCCCTGAGCTGAAGGTAGCGCTAAACTGCTGAGCCCCCCCCCCCCCCGGACTGCCCAGCCCCATTGATTTTTAAGGCCAGATGTATTATGGGGGTTTGTTTTTCCAGTGAATATCTGTAGGGCAGAGAGGGCCTCATATGAATCTTGATTCCCTCACTACTCAGGGAAGGACCTCTATGCCAGTGATATTCCTTCCATTTGTGGGTTTTCTATCCAGGGGTTTGGTTCCTGACCACATCTCTAACATAACTCACCCTTCTTGATGTAGCCTTTTTCCCCCATTGCTTTAGCTATGAAAGAACTGTTCTGCTAGTCTTCAGGTGGTTTTCAAGGTGAGTTGCACTATATATACTTGTAGGTTTGATGTTTCTGTAAGAGTAAGTGAGCTCAAGATTCTTCTACTCTTCCATCTTCCTAACCACCCCTTTCACAGAATAGATTTAAAAAGTGATTATATGCTGTTTAAGAGACATACTTTAAAAAAGCAAAAAAATAGACTAATACTACCTAAAAGAAAACTGATAACATTTTTTTAAATATCAAAATAAGGTAAAGCCATTTGTTAAACAATGATAATAAGTTTTGGTCTGCCAAGTATACATAGCTATTCTAAATTATAAGGAACCATTAAAATTTTTGAATATATAAAAAATCACAAAGAGCTACAAGAATAAATAAATACACAATCATATTTGGGGATTTTCAGATAATTCTCTTAGTAACATATAGAACAAGTAGACTGAAAATTAGGAAATATATAGAAAAGTTTAACCAAAATGAAGTCAACAAACATGACTTAATTATCATATAAACAACATTGCACCCAACGAATGAAGAATAAAGATCTCTTTAGATTGCTCAAAGATAATTTACTGAAATTGAACATATGCTGATGCATAAAGCAAGTATCAACGATTTCAAATGAATAAAATCATAGAGGGTATGTTTCAAACCTAGTGGAATTAAGATAAAAATCATAACAAAAAGAAAGTTCAAAATCCTGCAGATAATTTAAATTCATATAGCACATTTCTCATAACTTTTCGATTTTAGGAAAATTTTTACTTAAATGGGAATGAGTAAATATGATATATCAAAAGTTGGGTGATGCAGCTATTTTTTGCTAACAGGAAATCTGGAGCCATAAAGGCATACATTAAAAAAAAAGAGAAATATTTGATCATCAATGAACTTTAAGACTATACTAAACAAAGTCATAATAATATCATCAAATTATACCCCAAAATAGCAAAAGATAGGAAACAGTAGAGAAATAAACAGATATTACAAAAATTGAAAATGAACTTTGTGATGGAGATGATTAACCAAGGCAGAAGTGATTTCTTTGTAAAGACCAATGCAATTGACAAATACTTTTTTTTTTTTTTAATAAATTAATTTTTATTGGTGTTCAATTTACCAACATACAGAATAACACCCAGTGCTCATCCCGTCAAGTGTCCCCCTCAGTGCCCGTCACCCATTCACCCCCACCCCCCGCCCTCCTCCCCTTCCACCACCCCTAGTTCGTTTCCCAGAGTTAGGAGTCTTTATGTTCTGTCTCCCTTCCTGATATTTCCCACACATTTCTTCTCCCTTCCTTTATATTCCCTTTCACTATTATTTATATTCCCCAAATGAATGAGAACATACACTGTCCTTCTCCGATTGACTTACTTCACTCAGCATAATACCCTCCAGTTCCATCCACGTTGAAGCAAGTGGTGAGTATTTGTCGTTTCTACTGGCTGAGGAATATTACAATTGACAAATACTTGAGACACCTCATAAGATTGATGAGAGAACAGTATAACTATAAGTAACAAATATCCTGAATGTGAAAACATATTACTATATATCTAATTTTAGAAACTAAAAATATTATGAGAGTTATTTATTATGAACAAATTACCTCAATAATTTTGAAAAACTAAATAATAAGTTCTAGAAAAATAAACTTACCAAAGCTCATTAAAAACAAAATATTAAAAAACAAAAAAAACAAAAAAAAATATTAGAATTATTGATACATATTTAATATTAATATTTTTTAATAATTTTAGGTCCAGATTGCTTCACTGGATAAATTCTACTAAATATTTAAGGAGGGAATAGCATCCATGTTTTAAAAACTAATAATGACTAAGAAAAGAAACATTTCTTAATCAATGATTCAATGAAATCTGCCTCACTTTTATATCAAACTTAACAAGGTAATAATGATAGAAATACAAGTCAATCTCATTCATGAACTTAGATGCCAAAATCCTGGGGGTGCCTGGGTGGCTCAGTAAGTTAATGTCTCCCTTACTCTCGGGTCATGATCCCATAGTCCTAGGATGGAGTTCATTTGTCTCCTTGCTCAGTGGATAGTTTTTTTCTTCCACTCCCTTTATCCCTTTCCCCACTTATGCTCTCTCTGTCACTCACTCTCTCTCTCTCCCCAAAATAAAAAAAAAATCTTAAAAAAAGAAGCAAAAATCCTAAATAAATATTATTCAACAAAATCCAATCATACAAAGAGGCTCTTATATCAAGAACCAAATGGGGAGCATTTCAGGAACTCCAGAATGCCTTGCTATTGAAAATCTCTCAATTTGTTCAGTACATTAACAGAGTAATTAAAAAAATCATGCAATTTTCTCAAAATATTCAGGAAAATCATTTGATATACTCTAATACCCATTCACAAGAAATTGTTGGGTACCAATAGAAGAGAATTTAACATGATAACATTATGACTGAAAGAACCCTCAGAGTATATCACACACATCTGTGAATTAGAAAATAAACCCTTTATTCATGTGTTATTCCATCTCATTAGGAAGTTGTAAGTTCTGTTTGGTTGGGAACTGTGTTATACGATTAATTTTGTATTTGTCTTTGCCATTGTACTGGAAAAATAATACACACTGAGTTTAATTCTAAAGTCAAGGTTTTTACATGTCTTTGCTTGGAATTTTGTTGATCCATGTCTTTGTATAGCTAACTCCTCATTATTCTGATTTACTCAAGGTCCTCTTTTCAGAGAGGATTTCTTCACCATCCTGGCTAAAATGACTCCCTAAGATCTTTCTGTTCATGTATTCAGCTAAGTTACCAGGGATACAACCAAATGATATGGTTGTGCATTCATGCCACGATGTTGAGTGCTTCTAAGGGCCAAAGGTTCTACGACATATCAAGGATAGAGTAGTGGTAAAAACATAAACCCTGATCTGCTTTATTTTGAGAGGAAAGAGTTAAAATAGCAAATATTAAAACATTAGAAAATGATAAACAATTGATAATAAATCATAGTAGCAAATGTAAAACAGATTGTTGTAGTACTTTTTATCCTTGGGTTCCTTCTGTCAGTGGCAACACCTAAGAGTAATAATATATATTATGTAATTTAACAAAATACATTGTGATTATTACTTTTAGCTTAAAGATATATGCTTCCAATCAAGTAGTAAATGTAGATTATATTAGCAAAACAAGATTATATTTTATTATTATTGTTATAATTAAATTAAAAATCAAGTCTGCGTTTTGATTAACATTTGGAAACAATGTTATTTAGTAGCACACATTGGGGATGTTGAAGACTATTTTTCATAACTGTTTTTATTTTATTTTTTTATTTTTTAAAATTTTTATTTATTTATGATAGTCACAGAGAGAGAGAGAGAGAGAGAGAGAGAGAGGCAGAGACAGAAGCAGGCTCCATGCACCGGGAGCCCGACATGGGATTCGATCCCGGGTCTCCAGGATCGCGCCCTGGGCCAAAGGCAGGCGCCAAACCGCTGCGCCACCCAGGGATCCCTCATAACCGTTTTTAATGGATTACTTAATAGAAGTTCTGTATTAATAATGTGACTTTTCCTTTCTTCTAAACTCCAGAATTTATTCTCCAAATTGCAGAGCATATACTTCTTTTTTATAAAGCTGTTGTCATTCTGTAGTGGTGCATTACTAATTAGACAATTATTTCCATACTAGTGAAACATTACTTGGAGTACTTATTATAGCTCTTTGAATGTTAAAGAGTTACACAGTTATAAATTGCTTACATTACATCAGGTGTCAGTTGCCACACAGTTCAAAACTGCTTGTCCTTTCTCAAAGCAAGTGTTGCATAATTACCGCTAGTGACTGCAATTATAAATATATAACTTTTAAGAATGACATTTATTGACCTAATTGAAATAAATTTGGAATGTATTCTTCAAACATAAAATTAAGAAATATTGCCCTTGTAAGGGACCTCAAGTACATAAACTTTGTAATCTGTACATCATGTGTTCATTTGCATTTCTTTTGTTTAACATATTCTTTTAGATTATCTAATATATGTAAGGAAATGTATACATGAAAGTCAAAGAGAAGTAACAATATGATGTAATGGGTGTTAATGAATTTGTCAGGCCAGTGGAATCTGTTGCTTATTATCAGAATAGAAGTCTGAATATTTCTGCCCACAGCACTTTAGTATCACAGTTGGCAAGGAAAACAACGCCATCAAGCCCTGAATGGGACAATGTTTTACTTACATAGAGTAGAGACAAACCAAGATCAGCTTCAGTAGTGGGCATTGGTCTCCCATTGCAAGCCAGTCTCTCCCAGTTGCTGATGCAGGGCAGTTAGCATCCACGTAGCCATCTCATGCTACAACAAAAGGACCCTGTCCCATCCCTACAGAGAACAGATACAGTAGTAGAGTTGGCCAGTGCCATATGACACACATGTTTAAGCAAAACCAGAGTATGCATTGAGTCTGAACAGGGAAAGATATCTCCACACCAGGTGATAAATTCAGCACATGCTGTGAGGACTCTCCAATAAACATATATTGAATTCATTTCCTGAAAATGAGGTGTGAACTTGCTTTTCAAGGGCTCAGGGAACTTTTTAAAACTTCAGTTAGAATAGAAACTTTAATAACTGAATCTAAAAATAACAGTAATCTAGAAAACAAGAACCTCAGAAATATGGACATTAAAAAATACAAATTTTAGGATTGATTTTATTTTTTGCCACAAAATAATCATATACTTTATAAATAACAACACTTCATGTCTAAACTTTTGGAAATTAAGACAGCATTCAGAGGGATATTTGTAGTTGAAATATTTACATTGCTTATCAAGATATAATTAAATTATCTAATCATTTAAAAGGATTTGAGAAATAATCAACAAAACAAGGTACAGGAATCTAAAAAAAAAAGGGGGGGCATGGTGAAGTAAGTGCACCTAGGTCCATGTCCCACATGTCAGTCCTTTCAAGTCTAATCTCATTGCTATTTAAACTGTTAGAATTGAAAAGGGGGAAAATTACAAATCTGTTTTACAAAACAAGGATAATATTGTATCATTGTGTCAAATTTCATAATATGCAAAGGAAAAATAACACACATTAGCCTCACCTTTGAAACAATGCAAGAGTGCCTTAAAATATTAACAAATAGGGGATCCCTGGGTGGCTCAGCGGTTTAGTGCCTGCCTTCAGCCCAGGGCATGATCCTGGAGTCCCTGGATCGAGTCCCACATCAGGCTCCCTGCATGGACCCTGCTTCTCCCTCTGCCTGTGTCTCTCATGAATAAATAAATAAAATCTTAAAAAATATATTAGCAAATAGAAATCTAAAACACAAAAGGAAAAAAAATGTGGAATTGATTCTAAGAAGATGTAAAGTTTATTATTAGAAATAACACAAAAAAGTCTCTATAGATGCTTAAAAAGCAGTTGATTAAAAACTAACATCCATTTATGATATTCTTTCTGTATATATATGTACACACACAAAGCCACAATTATGCATAAATGTGAAATACTAGGTTATTACCATTAAGGTCAATGATGCCCAATATTGCCGCTATTTTTAATCACTTTCCAGCAGTACTTGATGATGCAGTTAGGTAAGAAAGACATAATTGGCATAACATTGGGGGGGGGGGAGAACACCTAACCATTATTGCAGACGATATGGTTTTATACCTGGAAACCATGAGAAAGTCCAGTGAAAACCCACATGAGCAACAGGAGATTTCCATACGGGAGCTATTTACAAGAGTAGGATATAAAAAGCAATAGCTGTCTTACATACACATTATAAACATTTAGAAAATATTGGTGAACTCCCTGCAATTTAAGTGTTGAAGCAGAGATAAGGCAACCATCTGTCAATGATATAGTGGAGGGATCTCCCTGGATGGGAGCACAATTATTCTGGATGAATGCTAAAGTCCAGTGCTGTGATTCTATAATCTTGGGGAATCTGTGTGAACAAGGGCCTTCGACAGTGGTGGCATAATTCCTATGACCAGGTTGCTGCAGGTCGTGCATCTATTCTAACAGTTCTTGTTTGTGCCATAAACTCTCGTTAAATTCCGTCATTTTGCACTCTGGTTTTGGTGCCTGAGTATCTTCTTGGATGTTGGACCTTGGCCTACTGTTCTGACCTGTCCGATGTACATATTTTAATTTCTGTCTCTCCTTGTTAGTGATTTGAACTTGGCCTGATCCTAACAAATAGACCATCCAGTCTTTAGCACATGTTAAAAAATCTGCACATAATAGGCATTAAACACTTAATGAATACTTACATCCTGGTTTTCTACACAATTCAGATTCACGTATTTGTCTGTGAGATGAAGACATTCCCCAATTTAACCTGCCTAATTGCTTCTAGACTTCGGACCCAAATTTGAGGTTTGGGCATTGTTCCTATTATTTTATCCAAAATTATTTCTTCTAGAGGCTCTTTACTGCAGATACCTGCAAGCCTGGGAAGTCTATTGGAAGGATTCAGTGTTATTTCACAAGTACCCCAATCATACACAAAAGCTTTTGTATATAAAAAAAATTTTAAAAAGCTTTTGTATATTATATGCATA
This sequence comes from Vulpes lagopus, assembly GCF_018345385.1. Taxonomy (NCBI): domain Eukaryota; kingdom Metazoa; phylum Chordata; class Mammalia; order Carnivora; family Canidae; genus Vulpes; species Vulpes lagopus. The sequence continues at coordinate 140,891,191 of NC_054827.1, forward strand.
TACTCCTATTTTCCTGGAGAGTTCATAAATTTTATCTCAATTATTTTATGTCTCCTTTTTTGTGCTTTGGTATTTGTGCTGATCCCACATCAATCCCTTCTAATACTAAAACTTAAATTGGAAACTGGCAATAGTGTATTGTGTTTTATAATAACATATGTAGCTGGATGTCAATAACATTTTTTCATTGTGCGGAGGCCGTGCTGGAGATGGTTTTCCTTTTGGTACACTCTACAAAAAACAGTATAGCATTTACAAGTAAATGTTATATAAAAAAAAAAAACAAGTAAATGTTATAAAATATTTGCCACAATAAAGATGTATTTTCTGCAAATGATAAACCCCATGGTCTATTTTCTTCTTATTCTCCATGTAGTTGATCTTCACATGTAGTGATGGATCAAACATTAACGTAGGCCAAAATACTTATGGTATGATCAAACAGGATCTATTTGATCAAGCAGGATCTATTTCTTTAGAATGAAAATTTTGAAATTTTCTTTCCTTTTTTTAATTAAAAATTTTGCTTTTGGAACAGCTTTAGGATCACAGCAAAATTGAGAGGAAGGTACGGAGATTTCCCATTTACCCCTTGCTGCCACATATACATAGCTCACCCACTATCAACATCCCTGCCAGAGTGGTCCATTTTTATACAAGGAACAAGCCTACATTGATACCGGTTATCACTCAAAGTCCATCGTTAAACTAAGGGTTCCTGGAGAGGAGGTCAGTCAGGGGATGGGGTCACTCGGTGGTAAGGAGGGCACATGATGTAATGAGCACTGAGTGATATAGCCAACTGATAAATTATGGAACATTACACCTGAAACTAATGATGTACTATATGTTGGCATATAGTTGGTTGAATTTAAACTTAAAAAAGAAAAAATACAAAGAATACAATAAAAAAAAAATGTCCATAGTTTACATTAGGGATCATTCTAGGACAGATTCTAAGGGTGTTGGCAAATTGATGATGACATGTATCCACCACTATGATATCACACAGAGTAGTTTCACTGCCTGAAAATCCTCGACGCTCCATATATTCATTTTCCCTTCCCCTCCTAAGCCCTGCTAAATACTGATCTTTTTACTGTTTCCACACAGTTTTGCCTTAACTAGAATATCACACAGTTGAAATCCTACAGTACCTGCGCTTTTCAGATTGCCTTCTTTCACTTAATCATACACGTTTAAGTTTTCTCCATATTTTTTGTGGCTTAGTAGTTCAATTCTTTTTAGTGTTGAATAATATTTGTTGTCTGAATGTATCACCCATGATTTGTCGATTTTCTTACTGAAAGCCATCTTGGTTGTTTCACAGTTTTGTCAATTATGAATAAAGTGTTACAAACATCTGTATGCAAGTTTTGTGTGGACTTAAGTTTTCAACTCCTTGGACAAATACCATGGAACTTGATTGCTGGATCATATGGTAATAGCATATTTAGCCTTGTAAGAAATGACCAAACTCTCTTCCAAACTAGCTCTACCATTTTGCATTTCTACTAGAAATGAATGAGAATTTCTGTTGTCCACATCCTCACTAGTATCTGGTGTCATCAGTGCTATGAATTTTGACCATTCCAACAGATATGTAAGCATATCTCTATGAATTTTGACCATTCCAACAGATATGTAAGCATATCTCATAGAGTTTTCATTTCCCTGATGACATAGAGCATTTTTGCATATTCTTATTTACCATCTGTGTGTCTTTTTGGTGAGGTCTCTGTTAAGGTCACTGGCCTGTCAAAATGGAGAAGGTAGTCTTTTCAACAAATGGTGCTTCAACAACTGGTTATCCACATGCAAAAATAAATCTGGATATAGACCATGCAACCATTACAAAAACTAACTCAAAATGTATCATAGACTCTAAATGTAAAACACAAAACTATAAAAGTCCTAGGAGACACATAGAATGGAACCTGGATAACCTGATATAGGACAATGACTGTTTGGATACAGCTCTAAAGGCATAATTTATGAAAGAAATAATTGATAAGCTGGACATGATTAAAATTAAAAATATGTGCTCTGTATGAGACAATATCAAGAGAAAGAACAAGGCAAGTCGTACACTAGGAAAAAAATGTTTTCAAAAGACATGCCAGATAAAGTAGTGTTATCCAAAATACATAAAAAATCTTAAAACTCAACAGTAAGAAATCATACCCAAATTTAAAAAAGGGCCAAACATGCTCTTAAGTTACAGCTCATGATTCCTCACTGGCACTGGTTTCCATGGCAGTTTTTGCATGTGAATTTCTGCTCTGGTAAGCAGTGTTTACCTGTTTCTCCAACCTTAGCAGTTCCTCCTATGTCTTCCTTTCCCTTAAAGATTCGAGAAGAGGTGTCGATTTTTCAGTTTGTTCTTGTCATTTGCATGGTCGCTATTAAGCTCTTTATGTGCAGTGCCAGAAACTGGAAGGCTATGCCATTTTTTTTTTAGAACAAATTTATCTCCTGGTTATTAAAAAAAAGATGGCTCTGTGTTCAGAACAATGTTATACTATATGTTGGCAAGTTGAAATTTAAAAAAAAATGTAAAAAATGATGCAGAACAATGTTCTAGATATCCTATTTTTTAAATTAAGAACTATATTTCAGTAATCTTTCCAAATATGGTAGCAGAGAGCATTCTTATATTACTTTAGAGCTGTATTCCTTTCAATTTTATGTGGATACCAAACCCATTAGGAAATATTTAGAACATTTTCCAAATACTTTTTATGTCATTTGCATATATATGTATATATGCATATGGGTAGGATAGATATTGATACATAATTATCAAATTGATCCTCATAGGAGTTGCAAGAATTTACATTTCCATCAGCAATGGATGAGAAGACTTTTTGCTCTACAGCATCACCAACAGAGTGAGGCATCAAATTTTGGATTTTTGCTAATCTAAAAGTTAAAAATGGCATCTCAACATGGTTTTTAATTTTCACTTCTATTACTATGATAGTATGTTTGAACTCATTTTTAGTATATTTATAACCAAATGGTGTCATATTTTCTTTATAGACTCCATATCCTTTGGCCATGATTTATAGGAGCTTTTTCTGTATGAAAACAATTAGCCTCTTACATATGTGATGAAAAGATAAGTTTGTCATTTGTATTTTCACGATTTCACCCTTATTTTTTCTCTTGTTTAATATTATATTTCTGTTGCATCTGCACTGTTTCTTTATTGCTCAAAATGAATGATTTAGGATTTCCTCAATGTCTATGAGATTCCTAAGAGTTATGGTGGAAAGGAGTAAGGGATTGCATAACTAAATTAATCTTCCATGATGGATGGTTTTTGCCATCTCAAATTCTCTGCTGCTTCCAAGAGATTGTATCCTGCAAATATGATTCACTTGAGTGATTCTTTGTGTTGACCTGCCTCAGCTACATTTCTGAATCAAACCAGGCTAGGAACGATTTCTTCATGTGTCCTATCAACACACTTTCTGCAATTATTTTGGTACCAAGAGTTGGAATTTTGCACTTCAGAATATGCTTCTTCCCTTCAAGAAGCATGTTTTATTGCTACTTTCCCTAGATCTGCTATAACTGGGCCCTCTTGTCACCGATAATGCAAGTACTATTCATTCTTTCTGTATGGGACCTGCCTAATCTTAGCGACTCTTTGCCTTTTACCATGTTTTAGAGATTGAGGATTTTATTCCTTTAGAAATACATTTCTGTGATTTTTTTTCATGCTTTTACTTGACATCCAGGAAGTGAAGAGAAATTTTTGAAATACACATCTTTTCATACTCAAAATATCAAGACATTTTAAAGCACATGCTCATATGTGATGTTAATCATCATATGATTCTAATCTTCTTAAGATTTATGTTAATATAAAATTTTAGAGCTTTGTTAGTATTTACTACTTTAGTGTTGCATCACTATTAGTTTTGTGGCTAAAGCTAATATGGAATCAGTATATTAAAAGTTTGACAAGCCAACAATTTAGGAAATGTTAATCTTCATATACTTTCTACTTAGATCTAAGAGCATGTGTCCCCAGAGATAATACATCTAATATTTTGACCATAATTGCCAGTGATCTATGTGAATGATGACAATCATATTTGGTATCATATAGGGTGAATGGTATGTGCTATTTTTTTTAACCCCAGTATATTACATGATACTTAGACTACATAATCAGGGAAAATACTTTTTTTATACAAAGAATAAATTATTCAAAGAATGAAAGGATCCTAATGGGACAGCTAACTGAGGATAACTTTTTGATAAACAATACATTTAACAATATAAAAACAAGGGAAATAATTATTTCACTGAATAAAGAATGCTTAGATCTCATGGATTTTCACTTGGCTATTTTCAGGCTAACTAATCTAGGATAAGTATAATTGAGAATGAATAAGACAAGAGGAGATGGTTTTTTTTTTTTTTTTTTTTTTTTTTTTTTTGCAATTAGCAAGAGGGTTTATTGGACGTTTGCGCAAACGGGCTCTCCGCCTCCGAAGAGGAAGAGAGCCCTGATTAGTAATTACAGGTATCTTTTAAAGGCAAAAGGAAAAAAAAACGCTTAAAGACAAAAGAACCTCGGGAGTCGCATAGCATTCAGGTTATTGATTTCACAGAGGGTCAACATGAACCTATTCAGGGACATTCCAATCAGGGTGTGGGGGGAAATGGTTTTCTTATTGTAAACAGAATGCTTTTAGTTGCTAAAATTTCAGGAAGACGCCTGGATGGGCTGCCTCTGGATTAGGGCTGGCCCTACAAGGGGGGAGGTTTCTTCATTCCCTCCTCTTGTTTGGGCTGATTTTAATCTTAAAATCTTAGGGAACATTTATTTCTTCAGTTTGGAGGGCCCGACCTTGCTGAGTTAATACCAGAGCTTGGGTAATAGACAATCTTTCTCGGATGAACTGGAGCGGCCAGTTGAGGACTCAGGGGCCGAAAGTTAGCAGCAGGAGCAGGATAACTAGAGGGCCCATAATGGTAGAGATTAGGGTGGTCAACCAGGGAGACTGATTAAACCAGCTTTCAAACCAGCCCTGCTGGGCCTCCCGGTCCCTTTGTCTTTTATTTAACCTTTCCCTGAGTTTGGCCATGGAGTCCCTGATGACTCCAGAATGGCCTGCATAGAAACAACATTCTTCTCCCAGGGCCGCACACAGTCCTCCCTCTTTCAGGAATAGTAAATCCAAGCCTCTCCTGTTTTGAAGTGCTACTTCTGAAAGTGAGGTGAGGGACTGTTCTAACTTAGAAACGGACTGCTCTAGTGCCCGTAGATCCTCATCTACAGCTGCCTGGAGTTCTAAATAACGTCGTGAGCCCTGGATCAGAGCAGCTGCGCCAGTACCCACCCCAGTAGCGACCCCTAGTCCCAACATAACGACTAGGGTTAGGGAGACAGGTTCGCGCTGAAAACGGGTGGGATGTTCATCATACTGATTTTCTAGAGTTTCAGCAGGGTGATAGAACACCCTGGGTATGATCTGCACCATGACACAGAAGTCGTTTGAGCTATTTAGAACCTTAGCTGACACACAGGGGGTGAGGCCTTTGTTGCATGCCCACCAAGTTCCCGGCTGGGGCTCCAGGTAAGAGTCAGTCCCTAAAATCGGGGCGGTAGTATTGCAGAGTTCCTGGTAACCCTGGGTGAGTATAGTTAGCCTTGACAGTGATGTAATCCCAGGAGGAGGAGGGCCTCTCATCCTGTGTCTCCCTAGTCTCGCACCCCCAATTTTTACAATAGAAGTATTCCCCTCCTCCACAGGTGGGATTTAGCCTGCGATCTCTGTGGTACCCGGGACAGACATAAAAGGGAAGAGTGCTGAGCATGGCCCTTCTGTCAGGCGTGCCACATCCTCCCCATGGGTCTAATCCCAGTCGCCCTGGAGGGCTTTCTTGGTTAGGGGCTCTAGAGGTGTCGAAGTATCCCTCTAGGTCCCATGGGCTAGGGGCCCCTATGGTTAGCTTGCATAGGTCAGGATATAGGTTAGGCCACCAGGTTCCCATAGGGGCGGTCTTAGTTATAGACCAGACCTCGTCACCCCCAGACGTTAGTACCTGCCAGGTTAACATTTTGAGGGCATGAGGGTCACCTTTGGCGGAGGTGAAGAGCGCTAGGAGAGGTAGGAATATAACAACTGTCATTGAACAATTTTTGAAAGTCTTATCTTGAGCGGGTTTTGGGTGCGGTGGAGCTTTCATTGGGGTGGCTCGCCTGGTCGTCCTGGCTGGCATCAGCGGTGCTCGTTGATGGGGCACGCTTGACGTGTGAGGCGTGGACCCAAGCAGCAATGCCGTCTACCTTTAAGGCGGTTGGGGTGGTCAGTAGTACAGTGTATGGGCCCTTCCAGCGGGGCTCAAGCGTCCTGGACTGATGTTTCCTGATGTAGACGGAGTCACCGGCCTGGAACGGGTGTGGGTCGGTTGTGTCTCCGGGGCGGTAGACAGCCGTAAGGGGTTTCCAGATCTGGCGCTGGATAATCTGGAGCGCCTTTAGTCAGTCCAGCAGCAGTGTCGTAGTCCCAGGTCGGGCGAACCAAGGGGGAAACGTCCTCAATTTCATTAGGCAGCTGGGTCGGCCTCCCATCCGCCCCGGGGACGCTTTTCTGTAGATGCGCGGTGTCTCCTCCGTGGTGAGGAGAGTCTGCAGGAGCTGATCAGGGTGCCCATGGGGTCCTGGCTGAGAGACCGGGGCCTTCACCTGCAAGATAATATCAATATTAAAAGTTCCGTCCCTGGGCCACCCGACGTTGAGAGTCGGCCACTCTGAGGAGCAGAAGGTGACCCATCTTCGTCTTCTGACTTCGACCGAAAGGTTGTGTGCTCGGCCGGCGACTTCTTTCCAGTGACTAGAGCAAGGCTTAAAGGGGTGGTTACAGTTTGCCCCGCGGGTGTAGAAAAGAGGTGAGTGGGGAGGAGGAGGACAGGAAGAAAGACACAGAACAGACAGATGCACACAGATGACAGGACCGGCACGGCGGATTCAGACGGGAGCGGTCGCCAACAGCGACCCTCCCCGAAGAGGAGGGAGTGCCGGGCTCCCTCCCTCTTCCAGACCACTCGGGAGTCCAACTCCGGAGCGGGACCAGAAAGACACAGAACGAACAGACGCACACGAATGACAGGACTGGCGCGGCGGATTCGGATGGGAGCGGTCGCCAACAACAACCGTCCCCGAAGAGGAGGGAGTGCCGGGGCTCCGTTCCTCTTCCAGACCACTCCGGAGTCCGACTCCGGAGGGGGACCAGGGGTCTCGGGCACGTCTGCCTCCCCCGCTGGTCCAAATACAGAGTACAGCGTCCTGCAGGCACAATACAGACCCGGCACAGACCCGGCCAGTCAGACAGACGGACGAGACAGATATGACATTTAGCGAGCTCGGTCTTACCTCCTACCGGTCTTAGGATTGAGCCTGGGGCGTCTCGGATCCCGGACGAGCCCCCAAATGTTGGACCCTGGCTCACGGGTGCCAACGTGTCCCGGCGGACGCCCCAGAGACTCAGACCCCAGACAGGCAGATGCAATTAGCAAGAGGGTTTATTGGACGTTTGCGCAAACGGGCTCTCCGCCTCCGAAGAGGAAGAGAGCCGAGGAGATGGTTTTAACAGTTGAAATATGTTAACTTTAATTCCTGGGAGGCATTTGCTGCCACTGTATACACAAGCCAAGTTAAAGTTTGAGTTTTGGCCTAATTATCTCCTTCTTATTTGGTACTCATTTTGCTACTGTGATCTAAGCTTTAGGGAAAATATATCTTGCTAATTATTTTAGTCTCAATATATAAAATAATAGTGTATGTGTGCCATGTATTAGAAAGATAAGGAAAGTTACCATCGGGACAATCTTTGAATTATGGTCCTGCAGGGTGCATCAACCACCAAGGGGAAACCTCTGTTGGCCACTCTTGAGAATAGGAAGCCAAAAAGGAAAATAAGAAACTCAATTTCTTCTATCATATACTCATGAGAGCAAAAGTGATAGTAATGCTAATACATGGGCTAATTTTCATTCATCAGCTCAGATGTGCTATATATATTTTTAAGATTTCGTTTATTTATTAGAGAGAGAGAGAGAGAGAGAGAAAGACCATGGAGAATGGGGAGGGGGGGAAGAAGACGAGAATCTCAAGCAGACTCCATGCTGAGTGCTGAGCCTTACATGGGGCTCAATCCCAGGACCCTGAGATCGTGACCTGAGCCAAAACCAAGAGTGAAACACTTAACCCACTGCATCATCCAGGCACTCTGATATGCCATATATTCTTGAATACAAAGTAATTTTGCCGAAGTAAAATACAACTGAATAAGAATATATTCTGTCTTCCACGACTTAAATTAGAGAAAGCAGTGTGGGCTTCCACCAGTGAGTCCTTTAACACAGTCACTTATTCGATCAAGATGAAAGCTTACATATTTTCTAATCTTCAAGGATTACACAGTTCCAGATAAAAATGTTATTGGATTATGTAGTGATATGTAGTGAGAAAAATACAAAATACATTTAAAAAATAGTTTATTTATTTATTTTACAGAGAATACACAAGCAGGAGGAGCAGCGTACAGAGGGTGAGGGAGAAGCAGACTCCCCACTGTTAAGGGAGCCTGATACGGGGCTCTATCAACCACACAGGGTGGTTTATCTATCCCAGGGTCCTGGGATCATGACCAGATTCTCCTGCATTTTTGGTAGTTTGAACACTCTGCTTTCCAAATTCAAAAACAATATGGAAAAATTGCCATAATACAATAGAGCTTTTTCAAGTATTTTTAGAAATGAGGCAAAAAATGAGTTATAGTTTATTGCATTAAAATAGCATTTATTGGGCAGCCCAGGTGGCTCAGGGGTTTAGTGCTGCCTTCAGTCCAGGGCATGATCCTGGAGACCCGGGATCGAGTCCTGCGTCGGGTTCCCTGCGTGGAGCCTGCTTCTCCCTCTGCCTGTGTCTCTCTCTCTCTCTCTCTCTGTGTGTCTCTCATGAATAAATAAATAAAATCTTAAAAAAGAAGAACAGTATTTATTCTGTAAATGTCTATAATGTTAAAATATTGATATTCACTTATTTATAACATAATTCTTAAGTCTAATTCAGTTTTTTTAGTTTTCTTTAAAAATCCAATTTTATTTTTAAAAATATCTTTTTTTTGAGATTGTTTTTTTTTGTTTCTGTCTTCCTTTATTTTTTTTTATTTTTTTTTAATTTTTATTTATTTATGATAGTCACAGAGAGAAAGAGAGAGAGAGGCAGAGACACAAGCAGAGGGAGAAGCAGGCTCCATGCACCGGGAACCTGATGTGGGATTCGATCCCGGGTCTCCAGGATCGCGCCCTGGGCCAAAGGCACGCGCCAAACCGCTGCGCCACCCAGGGATCCCAAAAATATCTTAATTATATAAGCATTCCCTGAATCTCTGAGATGTTATGGTATCCTGCATCAGATGGACTAAAGCTGAATAGAATTTAATCCTGCTTTCTATCAAAGAGACCACTGTCTAGTCCATAAGACAATGAATATAAAGGTAAAAACATAATCATGACAAAGATTATGATGGGTCTTATAGCAAACATATTAATAAAGTGCAAAGAAGGCATGTATGTTTAAGTTTTTTTTCATGATCCGTTGATTTTACAAATGGTATTGAATTTTATACTCCTAACAGATAAATATCAATATGTACAAGATAAATAGTTTGAAACAAATTATGTTTCTCCTCTCAGAATTAGATTTAGTCCTCAGTGGAAGCTTCAATCTGGTACAACAAAAATTTTCAAATGTGGATACCTTTCTATAATAATTATGATTACACTGACTCGGACTCTTCTAGCAGATACTAGGAATGAGATGCTCCTAACAGTTAGCTGTGTGAAATTGGCTCATTCTTTTCTGGACTAGAGGAAAAACTTGGAAGAATTGATTAAATTTCCTTTTCCCTGAAGGAGGTTGACCAACTAAATGGTCTTTGTCTGAGACACGATTCAGTCAGTCACATTTTCATCTTGGATGCAAGGGAGCAGTGATTAAGAACAATGACTCTCTAACTGGGGCAGGACCAAAGTGAAGCAGAAAGGAAACTAAGCACAGTTATGCAAATTGAGGTTACTCACTACCATTTTGAAAGAGTTTACAAAGAGTTACAAGTTTACACAGATGTAGAAGTCTCTCCTTCACCTTCTTCACCAAATAGAGGTGCACAAAATGAGTGTTGATTGTGGGCTTTTAAATTTAACAAAATCCAGGTTTTTGCTTTCCCTTGAAAAACCAAAAAATGTGCTTACAGTCTCCATTTCCACAGTGGAATGATCAGTTGACTCTGAGCATCAGCTGCCTTTCAAACAGATTGCTCACTCCTGTTTTCCAAAAGTTTTCACTGTCAACCCAGGGAAGGAGGGCTGTGAGCGCCATTTAGCCATTGCATTTGTGTCGTTGTTTGTCTTATGCTGATCCTATTTCATTCATTGTGGCAAATTACCTTTAACATACTTCCGATCCTAGATTAAATGGTGAAAATATAAAATAAAATCGAAAAGTCAAAATATTTATACATTATACATGGAGACAAGTTACCCAAGCAATTAGCTTGTGTAAATACTTTCTCAGTGGATTATTTTGATCTCCCTATATTTCTAAGAGCTAATTTCTAAGTACTTTTTTCATCTCTCTCTTGGCTTATGAAATTTGTATCCAACAGACTGCTACAGATATCTATATTTCCTAAAACTCTCCAGTGCTTTGCTCACTCTCCAGGTTAAATATATACATACTTCTTTATTCATATTCCATCCCCTTTCCCCAGATACTCTCTTTGCTCTTCCATCCTTTGTTTAGATTCTTCTCCATATGTTCTTTCATACCCCAATATTTTCCTCTTATTGTACTCAGCTTATACTCCATCAGCATTAGTATGCTTCTCATTCTCAAAATAAATTTGGGAAACATTTGATGAATTTTTTGCTTGGACAGAGTGATAGACAACAGTACGCAATTACTCCTGAAATTTCTAGATGTGAGGAAGAAATTGTAGTGACGTAAGAAAATGTTTTTATTCCCATAGATGTATAAAGAAATACCATGAGGGAAATGTCAGTTTGTAATTGATCAAAAATAATACTACAGAAGAAAAGCCATGTGAAGCATATACTTCAATATATTAACTTAAATCTAGATGATAGGTGTATATGTTTTCTCTATAACTCTGCATCCTTGAAAATTTTCAAATTAAATTTTGAAAAGTGTGCTCATGGTTAAGCGCAGAAATATACATGTTTCAGAGAAAAAGCATTATAATGAGTGTTCTTATGTTCAACCTATTATCCCTACTATGTTCTTTTTCCTGTCTTATTGTATACAGTTTAGTGTCTAAATTATTTGAGGTCAAGAATCTAGGTTATTCTAAATTTTAGGAATAGATTTTGTATTCAGCATACTTACATCCTCTCTCTTTATTTTTTTTTTTAATTTATTTTTATCCTCCCTCTTTTTTAAAAAAAAATTCTATTCTGTGTGAATCACACATACTTACATCCTCCCTCTTTTTATTTATTTATTTTTATTTATTTTTTTATCCTCCCTCTTTAAAAAAAAAATCTATTATGTATGAATCACTCAGTGATACTCTGGAAATAACAGCTTACACCATATTTTAAAAAGTGTATGTCTCTATTAATGAAGTTTGGGTATAGGTGGTCTGGGACTGATATTATTGTTCTACAAACTTCATCCTGCTCTATCTTCATTCTAGAGAGCCTCATTCCCTAATGCTGCCTTATAGACCAAATACCTGATGAGGGTCCAGCTTTCCTGTCCCTATAGGAGATACCAGTGAGACAAAGGATCAAAAAAAGGCTGTACCATATATCACGTGTCCTTATCTTAAGGAGCCTTCCCTGGGATACCATCTAACAACTTCCCCATAAATCTCCTTGACCATGTCCAGTTGGGAGGAATGCTGGATGCATTGCTACTTTGAACAAAATTTTGTGTCCCTAAGAAAGAGAAAAGTGGGATAGTCAACTTGCATTTTTATATAATTTTGGTTGATAATAATAAAAAATTCTTACCTTCACAAAAATTAAATTTGGGTGGGAATAATAATGTTTACCTTTGTAAAAAGATAGAAACATAAATTTATGTACAAAGATAGTAATAGTGAAACCCATGCTTTGAAAAGGTTTTTTGAAAATCTTGTTTTATGGAGAAAGCTGATGTTAGTGAAGAAATATATTCATCATCTTATTTCTTCCAAATAAGCTTCATAATGCAGCAGATATGCTTCTTACCTTTTCCCTCTAATGTTCCACAGTTGTTACTATATTGTTGTTTTTGTTATGAGACCATAGATCCCATGTTCTAACATAAATATTAATAGCAAGAAGGAAGCATGAAAAAGAAAAACTATCTTCATACTATAAAATGCATTGTGTCTAATGATTACTAGTCATCCACAAAAATGGTTGTATCTTCGCTTTTGTCTCAAATGCATAATCTTAAATGATTTCTTTAACTTGAGCATTTTTAGTCTATTAATGGAGGAATCTTCAACGTTTAAAAAAGACTGACACAATTTTATATTCTTATATCCTTGTACTATCAACTGCATTACTGATGCAATTGTTCATTCCTTGTCCCCACTTTCTCTTCTTTTTTATTTCTTTTTTTGTAAATTTATTTTTTATTGGCGTTTAATTTGTCAATGTATAGAATAACACCCAGTGCTCATCCCGTCCAGTGCCCACCTCAGTGCCTGTCACCCAGTCACCCCCACCCCCCACCCTCCTCCCCTTCCACCACCCCTAGTTTGTTTCCCAGAGTTAGGAGTCTTTCATGTTCTGTCTCCCTTTCTGATATTTCCCACTTATTTTTTCTCCTTTCCCCTTTATTCCCTTTCACTATTTTTTATATTCCCCAAATGAATGAGATCATAGGGTCCCACTCTCTCTTCCTCATCATCGTCATTGAAGAATAGCCTTTTTCTTGTATTCTATGAACAAAAAACTTGGAACCCAGATATTATTTATTAGACAAGACAGTAAATGAAGGAGAAAAGGAGAACTTCATTGTTAGTGGATTGATGATGATATAGGTCCTCAACATGTCCATGGCAAGTGAATGAATAAGTGGAAAGCTAATCTTAAGGCAGAAGGCACAGGGCCTTATCTCACTTAAACATAATATGAGGCCTTAGGCCCTGCATGTTTTGTAATTGTCTTTGTAATTCAGCTCACTGATAATATAGACAAAATGCTTTTATTGGAAAATATCCTTTTCATCTCTCTTTCATCTCTCCTTAACTGTTCTGGTCTAGAGCTCTGGATAATCCTTCTATACCTGTAGAGTTGAGAACCACTTTTAAGCTCAATGGTTCTCTTAGTGTCACCTGTGGTGTTTTGTTAAAAAATACTGATGTCATAATTCTTCTAGAAATTTACCTTTTTTTAGTCATCCCAGTTACTTGTGATTAAGGTAGTACAAGAAGTAAACCTGGAAACATTATTAAATTGTTATTTTAATTAGATATAGTTAGTGAACTTTGATATTTATTCTTTGAATTGTATCTAATTTAACTTTGCACTTTGAGTTACACATTTGTTACACTAGTGGTTACTTCAGTTGATTTTGGCAGAATTTGCATTTGATAAGGAATTGGAACTAACACATCAGGTGTGGGAATTTTAGTTCTGGTTGTTTATTGCAGAGTAATCGGTAGAGATTAAATTGGAAACATGCTATAATCTTTGAAACTGATCTTTGATCAGATCTCATATCAGCAAGATTTCTGGCAAGCTTTACATCTTCACATTTATTTTTCTAGAATTTATTAATGCCACTATTTTCCTTCTTTAGCATTAGCTGCAGCAAATAGTAGATTTGAAGTGACAAGATTTGAGTTTGTTTTGGAAAGTTCTAAGATAAATCATTAAACATGGTTCCAGATTAGTCTTTCCAGAAATGAGGTCAGTAAATATGATTACCTTTTATGGAGGGGGTGTATGAAATGTACAAAAAATGTACAAAAGAACTTAGTCCCAAGGCACCAAATGTATAGAGTTACCAAATATATTTTCATTCTTAAGCCAAGTGTATCAGTGAGGAAGACAGACTGAAATAAAAAAGGAAGGAGTAGAAACGTGTCCTTATTTTATTTTAATATTTATTTTTTTACTCAGATTGACAGTGCAAATTGTCCTGAAATCACTGGGTAATTAGGCAACCTTCTGCATGGCCCTGAAGCAGCAATCTTGATACTACATAATTAATAATGTTCTCTTCAAAGTGTGAGTGATAATCTCTTGATTGAATGTTCCAGTTTCATTACATTACTAAATAAAATGAAACAATAATTAGAACAATATGCAAGGTAAGGGAGGTCCATATCATTATGTGTTTATATGTAGGAAAGCAGAAGAATTAATCAAATGAAATGTGAAATTATTATGGATAATTGCAGGCATATGGAGATGATCAGCTTGCTTGCAATCAGAATTTTATAAAGGGACAATACATGGGCTTATCTTTTCTTGATAATGCCATGTAAATTTGGGGTTGTAGCTGAGTTCTAGTATCTAGAATTACAGTAAAATCTTTATTCTTTTTAGAGATCTTTGAGAGGTACCTTTTGAAAATTTGAACACTTCTTTTGGGTTAAATTCTTTTCCCAATTCCCCCTGTGAAAATTACTTTTCTTTCTTCATTTCACTCCCATATACCTTCGTTATATTTTTTCCAGACAATATTTTTTAATATAGGCTTATTTTATCCTTATCCCATATTCTTTTATCACCAGCAATCCCTTCAAACTGCCTTACATCTTTTTTTTTTTTTTTTTAACAGAGACTGCAAGGAGAGAGAGGGACAAAGAAAAAGGGGGAGAGAGAATCTCAGCCTCTGCACACCCAGTGCAGAGCCCAATGTTGGGCTTAATCTCATGACCCTGAGCTGAAATCAAGAGTAAGACACTAAATGACTGAGCCACCCAGGCACCCACTAACTGTCGTATATCTTATTAAGTGTGATCTCTCCCCACACTTAATACTATGAGCCACACATAGTTTTCTTGAGTTAAGTGGTTGATAAATGCATGAATACAAACATGAAAACATTGAAGATAAATAACAAGAATAAAACTATGGGTTCTAGTTGCTAAGGATAATGATTGAAAATTAAACAAGTTATATACCTAATGTAAAAATTTAAAACTACTTTTATTGATTCAGTTGATAAGTAGTCAGTAATTATAAGATATGGATAAGACACTACCAGAAAACTCAATGCATAGTGAAAGAAGAGCTAATACTTGGGACATCAGAATAGAAATTCTTTTAATAGTAATCACCTGCCAAACTCCAGTTCCATGTTCTCAACTGCTGGCGGAACATCTTAGTCACTTTTGAAAGAAACATTCATTAAACATACATTTGTATAGTACTATGC
This sequence comes from Vulpes lagopus, assembly GCF_018345385.1. Lineage (NCBI taxonomy): Eukaryota > Metazoa > Chordata > Mammalia > Carnivora > Canidae > Vulpes > Vulpes lagopus. The sequence continues at coordinate 140,906,624 of NC_054827.1, forward strand.
TGTATATTTTCAGAATTCAAAGGATAAGAGGGTTATTACAAATGGCCATACAAGGGCACCTGGATGGCTCAGTGGTTGAGCATCTGCCTTCAGCTTAGGTCATGGGCCCAGGGTCCAGCGATCAAGTCCTGCACCAGGCTCTCTGCAGGGAGCCTGCTTCTTCCTCAGCCTATGTCTCTGCCTCTCTCTCTGTATGTCATGAATAAATACATTAAAAAATCTAAACAAAACAAATGGCCATACAAATTGTATATTGCCCAACTATAGGAAGAGGGAGCTTGATTTATTTATACATAGAATAGTTTTAGTTTCTTAAAAGTTTGGTAGAGTTCGCAAATGAACCCATTGGAGCTTTGACTTCTCTTTCAGAAGGTTATTAATTATTCAATTCCCTAAACACACTGTACTCTTCCTTAGGGACATAGCCAATTGAAGCTTTAATCTATGATGGAGTGACAATTAAGGGGTACTGCATTTTTATCTTTTAAAAATTCCGCCTGTCGTGACACATGTTTTATTGACCAAAGTATATGGTCCTACCTGACTTCAAGGAAGAGAAAAAATGTAATCCTATTATATGCCTACTATGTGCCTGAAAGAGGTAAAACTATAAATATTGGTGAGTAGGAATAATAGATACCTCATCATCGACTTGAATGATCATGAACACCTTCACATGGCATTTAAATATTTTAAAAATAACTAGAATTTGGATGAAAAAAATAAGTTACAAGGATGCTAGGGAGAAAAATGGAGAACCCAGAAAGTTATGGAAACAAGAGGAGCTTAAAGAACTCAATGTGGGTTCAAACCACCAGTATGAGTTACCACATATCATAGAGCCTGTATGAGTTATCTCCCACCCACTGCCATACCCTTTTCAATCTAAGATTTTCAGGCTTGAAAATCAGACTTATTTGAGAAGCACTACTAACATTTATAATAATTGCTTCTGTGTTGTTTTAATTGCTTCTTAAATGGTCTCCCCAAATCTAATATTACTCTTTTTGAATATATTCACTAATAATGTCATTTTTTCTAAAATATTTTTGGTCACTTCCATGCTGAAGAACAATGCTGATTGTCTTTTGGGTCAATTTCTTAGTCTGTGTCAAAGAGCCTCAGTATATTGATTATTTAAACTATTTAAATTTATTTATGCTCCATTTTCTATAGCTAAGGAGTTGGTTTCCTTATTTTAATAACAAAATATGTTCATTAATAGCTCTTTTATAATGCCCTTCACCTGGAATATCCATTTTTACTTTTCACTAGTACATAAAATGATCCCATTCATATTCTACCCATAAAATAATGTTCATATTGCCTCAATATGTTTCATTTCAATTGTATAAATAATAACAAAGAAAAAGAACTTTAATGAATTGAATGCTTAATACATATTAGACAATTACAAATATTATCTTTGATTTATTTTCATTTGAGAAAAGAGAAATCGGAAGTTTAGAATCTGAACAAATACCCAAAAGTAATAGAGATCATATAGCATATACGGCATTTAATTCCAGGCCCATGTAATGCCCAAACTTGATTAAACACTGTAACAGCTCCTAATTTTTTTTTTTAAGTATATGGTCTGTTTCTGAGATTTCTATTCTGTTCCATTAATCTATGTGTCTCTTTTTATGCCAGTACCATACTGTCTTGATCATTATAGCTTTGTAACATACCTTGAAGTCTGGACTTATGTCTTCAGCTTTGGTTTTCTTTTTCAACATTACTTTGCTATTTGGGATCTTTTGTGGCTCCATATAAATTCTAGGATTGTTTTTTCTAGCTCTGTGAGAAACGCCTATGGTATTTTGATAAGGATTACATTAAATGTGTAGATTGTTTTGGCTAGAATAGACATTTTAACAATATTTGCTCTTCCAACCCATGAGTATGGAATGTTTTTCCATCTCTTTGTGGGTCAGAGTTCTCTTTTTATATTTGGTCAGTCCATTGTCTGTTTGCACATTCAGTTTCTCAGCACTGTGTCTAATCATTGAGAGAGATTAGGAGATACTTAATAATTTTAATTTGGCTCTGCTCTGAGGAAGTTGAAATGAACCAATGATGCCTTGTAGGTTTTTGCATGCATAGGTGAAATAGCTCTATTCTATCCTTGATTTTTAATGTGCTGGCTACAGAGTTCATCAGGTATGGTTTTTTCACTGCTGGATCATTTCTTACCTCTTTGAGAAAATAAGAACAGGTGTGGAGAAAAGCTCTGCTTGGAGAAAGCAGTTACTATGGTCTTAACAGGTCAATTTTCAAGTTGAACTATCTAATTCCAATCTTGATCCTGAATCTTACATGCCATATTATTTGAAACTAATCACTAAATATCTTTCAAGCTGTATTTCTTTATCAGTACATTATCTCATAGGACTATTGTAACAAATAGGAGTAAGTTAAAAGTTTTAAAAGCCCCAAGTACTGATTTTGTTTATTAAACTTCCTTATATGCATTCACAATAAAAATATTTCTATAACATAAATTAATTAGAAAAAAGTCCAACACAAGTTTTATTTTTCCTATGATAAATAGATTCATGCTTCTATAAAAACCTTAAATATCAAATAATTTTCTCATTCTCTGTTGGGAGGGGGCTATTCAGTCACTTTTTGTGCCCTAAGCACATGATTACTTTATCTATAATGTAATCCTGTGTTGTGCAGGTGGGTATTAAAATAAACCTCACATATAAAAACTTTAGCAATAAAGAACTCTTAAAATTAATAATAATTTAATTTTTATGTTTTTGAGGTTGCATGTAATCTTGGATGAATAATGAATACATACATAAATATGATGGGTAGATATATATCTATTGTATTTAAGTGGAGCTCTAGTTTCTAAAGTTTTACAGAAAAATTCCCGTGTTAACATAGAATAAAGTTCCTGTTAAAATCATAAAATTGGTAGAAAAATTGCTGTTTTTAAATCAAAAGACCTTTTAGAGACACCAAGAACTGGAAAAGAACTTATGACATTCTTAAGGGTCAAGTCTGTCTTGAACCGCTTTTAAAAAATGTAAATTTTTTTTTTTTTTTGCTTTTAACTTGAAGACTTGAAAACCTGAGTTAAAGATGTAAGGGTCATTTTATAAATGTAGAATAATAAGCCTTAATGCTGGTGTGCCGGGTAACTAAAACACACATTACCTTGTATAAGAAGAAATTCACAGCAGAATAAATGGGAAAGTTATAATTTTAGAATAGTCAAATGCATATGCCTTTACAGTAATTTATTTCAAAATAAATTTATTTTGCTGTAATATTTTCTCAAACAGGTAGAATAAAGTTTAAATTTTCATGACAAATATATGGTGTTTTTTTTTTTTTGCATTTTTACATTTTCTTCTTTTTGGCAAAGCCTTTTTGTTTTAACAGTAATTTAAATAAATGTGTTCCCTTTTATTTTGATGTTGTGTATTTCCATTAATTCTTATGCTAATTCTGCAATATTCATCCTATGCAAATAAATAATATTGAATAGCTACTATTGCTAGCTACTGGGATAAGCACTTGAGATAGAATGTTAAATATGATGGGCATAGTGCCTACTCTCCAGGATAACACTTTAAACAGAAATTAGAATGTAATATGATTGGGTTTGTGATAAAGCAAGTCCCATGTGTGGTGAACCACATAAGAAAAAACCCCAATACAAACTTGAAACTTTGTGAGTGGAATCTGGGGATGCAAAGGGATCTGGGATAGAATGCTTTGTGGAGTCAATGCTTTCAGTGAAATTTAAACATTGAGCTATAAGACCAGAGGGAATAGTGTTCCAGATTCAGGAGGAAAAATGTGAAAAGGCCCAAAGGTAAAGGAGAGCAAAGAGGTAAATGGTAAGAAGAATAAAATTTAGAAGTTTATTAAGAATCAATTTGCATAGGGCCCTGTATGACATTTAATTGGCTTTGGATTTTATCCTGTGGTCAAGGGGCAGCTTTTAAGATATTTCATTAAAGTCTTCCAATTAAATGTTTAATTGATTTTGTAAAAATTTTATAACACCTATAAGTTATTTCAAGTTTTTGGAGGTAGTTATAGGGATTAGGTAGAGGTTTTTTTTTTTTTCCTTTTTTTCGTTTGTGTTTTGTTAGTCATTTAACATATTATTTAAAAATATATGACATTGCATATAGCTTATAAAATATTGAGTGGATTAGATAATACAACTTCAAAAGAGATTTTGTTCCACTTTCTTGTTTTGAAAGCTTTCTAAGATTAGGTCTTGGGGAACTGTAAGGGATGAAGTTTCTGTGAGTGTTCAAAATTTCTGGGACATTTCAGGTCATATCACTGATATGTGCTTCCAAACACCACATACTGTTTGGACTTAGCACATACTAAACATTGATACAAATTCTGATGGAATATGTCCAAGAATAACAGGTGAACTTAGTTCAATAGTTGATGTTGTCTGTTGCAGCACTGATCAATCTAGAAGATAAACGTTGCCTTCAGCAGGGATAGAATAGTCTGTTATTTATTTAGTTTGATTTGGAGTTTAAAGAATGGGCAAGCCTTAAAATATCCTTTATTGAAATGCCATGAAAACTCAAACACTGCTTGTGTCATTTATGTATGTATGTACATACGTATGTATGTATGTATTTATTTTTTTTTATTTTATTTTTTTTATTTATTTTTTTTTATTTTTAATTTTTTTTTTTAATTTTTTTTTTTTATGTATTTATTTTTGAAGGTTAAATGGAAGTGTCTAACCCTTGTCGAATGACGCATGACACCAGGATTGCCATTGCCATAGTATTCCTCTACTTATAACAAGTAATGGATACTGGCAATTGAGAGACACTAGAAGTAATAAGGGAATCCTAAAAGTTCATAAAGGGGTTTAGAGGTCAAATTTAGAATATGGTATACTGCAATTATATTTATTTCAATGGTATATATATAAATAAATATATATAAATATATATATATAAGTATATATATTTATATATATAAAATATATTTTCAAAATCAAAGTAAATTTAAATGCTACATTTATGTTAAAATTCTGTGGCAGGTAATTTTAAAAATGCAATTAAGAACCAAGGCTCATTAAATGTGGGAAGACTAGTTTTCAAGCACTACTGTCAGGAGAAGATCTTCAGAATGTTATTCCTGAAACTCAGAATCTCTGAAAAAATTAAGATAATGCATTTTTTAAAGGTTAATTTGGGAGAGATGAAGAATATCATCCCTGAGAATTTTTATGTCCTTTGATAAGATCTCTACGGAAAAAAAGATTTGGAAAGATAGGTTGAGGAAAATAAATCAATCTTACCTCTCATTTTAGTCTTTTGAAGATCTGAATCAAAGCATATATTTGAATGGAGGAATGCCTGGGTGGCTCAGCGGTTAAGCACCTGACCCTGGCTCAGGGCATGATCTGCCATCTCAGGATCGAGTCCCACATCAGGCTCCCTGCCTGGAGCATGCTTCTCCCTCTGCCTGTCTCTGCCTTTCTCTATGTCTTTCATGAATAAATAAATAAAATCTTTAAAAAATTGAATGGAATTATTAGGATATTCATTACTGACTGTGAATATCCTGCATATGTTCCATAATTATTCAGTATAAAGATACTTACTTTTACATGAAGTAAGGCCTATATCATCGAGCTCTGAAATTTTGCAGTATTTTTTTTTTTTTTTTTTTTTTTTGAGAACAGTGTGTGTCTATGTGTATCTCAAACTTCTACAGACATACCAGCAGTTCCATTGAAAAGAAATTTGATGGGGCATCTGGGTGGCTCAGTGGTTGAGCATCTGCCTTTGACTCAGGTTGTGATCCCAGAGTCCTGGGATCAAGTCTAGCATCAGGCTCCCTGTAGGGAGCCTGTTTCTCCCTCTGCCTATATCTCTGCCTTTCACTCTGTGTCTCTCATGAATAAATGAATAAAACCTTTTTAAAAAAAAGAAATATGATGACCTTGAAAGTATAGCATTGAAAAACCTGACATTGCTTTCCTCTTCAATCTTGTTTTGAATTGATGAAACATTGTGGAAAAATTTGATTATTTTTAAAAAATTACTCGCAATGACAATTGAAGAAATTAGAATGCCTGTTTCTGCTAGACATTAGTTAAACAACACAACACATTTCCATGTTACCGGGGGGTGGTGAGGAATTGAAACTCTCTACCAGGGCTTTATTAAATGCTTATTAAGTACATGTATAGCCTGAGGGGGACTGGGATATCACTAGTATACAACATTGTAGAATATTTCATCTGAATAGCTAGCATGCTAGGCTAAGAACAAGGGGCAGATTCCCTTGGATTGGTGAGAGAAGAAACGGGATGGTGTTTGATTGATGGGAGAGAGTTCAAAGGTCAAATCTCAAAACAGAACTGTGACAGAGACATTTGTTAATGGTAATATTATTGGTAGAGGGTGCTGAAAACAGAGAAAAGGTAAACACGAACTTCACCTACAGAGGTAACTGCCTATTGTAATTTTTTTTCTTTATTCTGTGAGAGTAGTTACTTACTCATGAATCACAATCTAATATTTCTCTTTGGGACAATCTTGTTTAATCCCATTAACAATTTTAATCCCATTAAACTTTCCCACTTGCTTCCTATACTTGTACTCTTCATTCATCCATTGTTCATTCACTTCATCATTTTTCCACTGCCATTCATCCATGGAGGACTTACTGGGAAGATAATATAAACATTTACAGGAAGCCGTTTTTCCTAGGACAAATCTTGATTTCATAATGTTGGCCAATAACTCTGTAAGGGATAGAATTACTATTCTGCAAAATACTAAGTATGACTTCATTTTCTGGCGTATCTACCAAAAAACAAAAACAAACAACAACAAAAACATGGATTCTTTGGATTTCAGACTGGATATAGTCTAGAGGTTCGTTGGTTGGCATTCAGTTATATTTGGAAAATAACTTTAATTAAGAAACAATTTCCACCATTATAAAAATATTTCCTTCAATTTCTTCACAAGGCTTCTGGTTGATTCTGATGATGATAATGAAAGACCAATTGGTCAGCTATTTTTTTTATTAGTACTTACTCATGCTATTTTTGTGACCTTCTATTCTTAATGTCTTAATGAAAAGACTTAAAAATTAAAACGTGGGCCGGGTCAGAGATTCAGTCACTTTTTTGACCAGTGATTGCACTTAATGTTTCTCTTTGTGGCAAAATCAAAATAACGTCCAGTCTTCATCTGTAATAATCCTCCGCATCTTTTGAAACTGGTGACTTTATTCTACTTGAGCATTCCTTTCTATTAGTCTCCATACCCCAGCATACATTTTTGACCTACTTCAAAATTCTTTTCATAGTCTTCTCTTTTCTATCTGTGACATAAAACTCAGTTGGTTTTCAATGTTTTATTATGACCCCTATTCTAATATTTTCCTATGTATTCTCTCTGTGGTTCTCACCTGCTCCAGCTGCTTTTATGCAGCTGACACATACACGAGCAGATGATGGTAACTCATACATTTTCATGCTTAATCTGCCTCTGCAACTTGTATATACCATTTGTCATTCAACATCTCCATTAAAAATACCTTATGACCTCAAACCAAACCTATCCAAAATCAAATCTGTCTTCTTATTCTTCAACCCATCTTCCACCATTATTCTCTATTTTGTCCTCTCAAATGGTCAGATCTTCCTCGATTTCCTTTTTTATTGAATACAATTTGCATACAATGTATATTGGTTTCAGGTGTATAGCACATTGATTTGACAAATCTATACATTACTCAATAATTTACCTCAGCAAGTGTAGTCTCCATTTGTCACATACAATGTTATTACTGCATTGTGGATTATATTCCCTGTGCTCTACTTGTAATCTCTGTGACGTTGATTTTATATATGGAAATTTGTATTCTTAATCTCCTTTATTTTGCACAAGTCTCCACCCACTTCCCCTCTGGCAGCCACCAGGTAATTATATTAAAGAGTCTGTTTTGTTTGTTTCTTTCTTTACTTGTTCATTTGTTTTGTTTTTTAGGTTTTACATTTAAATGAAATCATATGAAATTTGTCTTTCTCTGGCTTATTTTACTTAGCATAATACCTTCTAGGTCCATCCATGTTGTTGCAAATGACAAGGTCTCAATTTGTAGCTGAGTGATACTCTATTGTGTCTATGCATATTGTGTGTGTGTGTGTGTGTGTGTACATATGCCCCACTTTTTCTTTATCAATTCATCTATTATGGACACAGGTTGCTTCCATATCTTGTTATTGCAAATAATACTATAATAAACATAGGGCGCATACATCTTTTTGAATTAATACTTTTATTTTTAACCAGTAGTGGTATTACTAACTCATATAGTATTTCTATTTTTAATATTTTGAGGAAATTCTATATAGTTTTCCACAGTATTGTACCAATTTATGTTCCCATCAAGAGGGTACAAGAGTTCTTTTCTCTTTTTCTCCACATCTTTACTAACATTTGTTATTTCTTGTTTTTTTGACACTAGCCATTCTGACTGATGTGGGGTGATATCCCATTGTGGTTTGATTTGCATTTCCCTAATGATTAGTAATGCTGAGCATCTTTTCATGTGTCCATTGGCCATCTGTATGTCTTTGGAAAATGTCTGTTCAGGTCCTCTTTTCCCTTTTAAATTGGATTCCTTATTTCTTTAATTTCTTTAAATTATTTCTGTATAAGTTTTTTTATATATATTCTGTTTTTTAGCTCCTTATCAGATACACCACTTGAAAATATCTTCTCCCATTCACTGAGTTGTCTTTTAATTTTGTTGATGATTTTTTTTTTGGTGTATAAAGTGTTTTATTTTGGTGTAGTGCCAATAGTTTATTTTTGTTTTTGTTTCCCTTGCCTCAGGAGATCTATCCACAAATATGTTGCTAAGGGCAATGTTTAAGAGATTACTGCCTATGTTTTCTTTTAGGAAATTTATGGTTTCAGGTCTCACATTTAGGTCTCTAATCCATTTTAAGTTTATTTTTGTGTATAGTGTAAGAAAGTGGTCCAGCTTCATTCTTTTGCATGTATCTGTCTAGTTTTCTCAGTACCATATGTGAAAAAGACTGCCTTTTCCCCATTGTATATTCTTGCTTTCTTTGTGTTGGAGATTAAGTGACTCTATACCTGTACGTTGATTTCTGGAGCTGTCTTGTTCTATAGGCCTCAACTGGTTCAAAAAGATTAAGATCATGCCATGCATATTTTAAGACCACAATGCTATGAAACTTGAAGTCTATCACAAAGAGAAATTTGAAAAGACCACAAATATATGGAGGTTAAAGAACATCCTATTAAAGAATGAATGGGTCAACCAGGAAATTAAAGAATAATTAAAAAAATACAAGGAAGCAAATAAAAAAGAAAACACAATGCTCAAAATTTTGGGGATGCAGCAAAGTGGCACTAAGAGGGAAGTAAATAAGAATGCAGGCTTTCTTCAAGAAGCAAGAAAATCTCATCTATATGACGTAACTTTGTCTAAAGGAGCTGGAAAAAGAACAGCAAATAAGGAGACACATAGTGAATATTATAGCAGAAATCAATGATATAGAAATAAAACAAAGAAACATTAAAGCAGATCCATGAAATTAGGAGCTGATTCTTTGGAAGAATTAACAAGATTGATAAACCCCTAGCCAGATTTATCAAAAAGAAAAGAGAAAGGATACAAGTAAATAAAATCATGAATAAAAGAGGAAAGATCACAACGAACACCAAAGAAACACAATTATAAGAGAATATTATGACCAATAATGTGCCAACAGAAATTGAATCAGTAGTCAAAGATCTCCCAACAAACAAAAATCCAGGGCTGTATGGCCTCCCAGCAGAGTTCTACTGAACATTTAAAGAAGAATTAGTACCTATTCTGAAACTGTTTCAAAAAATAGAAATGGAAGGAAATCTTCCAAATTCATTCTATGAGGACAGCATTACTTTGATCCCAAAACCAGACAAAGGCCCCACTAAAAAGGAGAATTATAGACCAATATCCCTGATGAACATAGATGCAATAATTCTCACCAAGATTCTAGCTAATAGGATCCAACAGTACATTAATAGGATTATTCATCATGACCAGGTGGGATTTATTCCTGGGATGCGGGGTTGGCTCAACATCTGGATATCAGTCAGCAGTGATATACCACATTAATAAAAGGATAAGAACCATATGATTCTCTCAATTGATTCAAAAATCATTTGACAAAATACAGCATACTTTCTTGATAAAAATGCTCCACAATGTAGGGATAGACGGAAAATACCTCAACATCATATAAGCCATATATGAAAGATCCGTAGCAAATATCATCCTCAACAGGGAAAAACAGAATTTTTCCTCTAAAGGAACACAACAGGGATGCCCACTCCTCTCAGGAACACAGCAGGGATGCCCAATCTCACTACTGTTGTTCACTACTGGAAGTCCTAGCCTCACAATCAGAAAACAAAGAAATATAAAAGACATCAAAACTTGCCAAGAAGAAGTCAAACTTTCACTATTCACAGATGACATGATAATTTTTGTAGAAAATCTGAAAGACTCCACAAAAAAATTGCTAGAACTGATGCAGGAACTCAGGTCAGTCACAGGATATATCAATGCACAAAGTTTGTTGCATTTCTATACACTGACAATGAAGCAGAAGAAGGAGAAATCAAAGAATTAATTCCCCTTACGATTTTACCAAAAACCATAAGATACTTAGGAATAAACCTAACCAAAGAGTGAAAAGATCTGTACTGTGAAAACTATAGAACACTATGAAAGAAATTGAGAAAGACACAAAGAAATGGAAGAACAAGCAATTACTGTTAAAATGTCTATGCTACCCAAAGCAATCTACACATTCAGTGCAATCCCTATCAAAATACCACGAGCATTTTTCTCAGAGCTATGAAAAACTATCCTAAAATTTATATGGAACTGGAGAAGACCCCAAATAGCCAAAGTAATGTTGAAAAAGAAAACCAAAGCTGGAGGCATCACAATTCTGGACTTCAAGCTGTATTATAAAGCTATAATCATCAAAATAGTATGGTACTGGCACAAAAGCAGACACATAGATCAATGGAGAATAGAGAACCCAAAAATGTACCCTCAACTCTATGGTCAACTCATCGTTGACAAAGCAGGAAAGAATGTCCAATGGAAAAAAGACAGTTTCTTCAGCATATGGTGTTGGAGAAATTGGACAGCCACATGCAGAAGAATGAAAATGGACCATTTCTTCACATCATACACAAAGATAAACTCAAAATGGATGAAAGACCTAAACGTGAGATAGGAATACATCAAAATCCTAGAGAATCACACAGGCAGAAACCTCTGGGACCTCAACCATAGCAATTTCTTGCTAGACACATCTCCAAAGGCAAGGGAAAGAAAAGCAAAAAGATACTACTGGGACTTCATCAGGATAAGGATGCACAACAAAGGAAACAGCAAAACTAAAAAAACAAACTATGGGATGGGAGAAGATATTCACAAATGACATATCAGATAAAAGGGTAGTATCTAAAGTCTATAAAGAACTTATCAAACTCAACAACCAAAAAAAAAACCAAACAAAAAAAAAAAAAAAAAAAAAAAAAAAAAGGACCCAGTCAAGAAATAGGCAGAAAACAGGATAGGACATTTCTCCAAAGAAGACACACAAACGGCCAACAGATACATGAAAATATGCTCAATATCACTTGGCATCAGGGAAAAATAAATCAAAAACACAATGAGATATCACCTCATACAAGTCAGAATGGTTAAAATGAACAACTCAGGAAAAAATAGATTGGTGAGGATGCATAAAAAGGTGAACCCTCCTACACTGTTGGTGGGTATATAAACTAGAGCAACCACTCTGGAAAACAATATGGAGGTTCCCCAAAAAGTTAAAAATAGAATTTCTCTATGACCCAGCAATTGCACTACTAGGTATTTATCCATAGGATACAATAATAGTGATTTGAAGTGGGAAATGCACCCTAATGTTTATACCAGCAATGTCTGCAATAGCCAAAATGTTGAAAGAGCCCAGATGTCCATTGACAGATGAATGGATAAAAAAGATGTATAGATATTCAGTGGAATATTACTCAGCCATTTAAAAAAATGAAATTGGGCAGCCCAGGTGGCTCAGCGGTTTAGCGCTGCCTTCAGCCCAGGGTGTGATCCTGGAGACCCAGATCAAGCCCCATGTCAGGCTCCCTGCATGGATCCTGCTTCTCCCTCTACCTGTGTCTCTGCCTCTCTCTGTGTGTGTCTCTCATGAATAAATGAATAAAATCTTTAAAAAAATGAAATTTTGCCATTTGCAATGAAGTGGATATAACTAGAGGATATTATGTTAAGTGAAATAAGTCGTTCAGAAAAAAAGACAAGTATCATATGACTTCATTCATGTGAAATTTAAGAAACAAAACAGATGAACATAGGGAAAAGGAAGGAAAAAATAACATAAGATGAAATCAGAGAGGGAGACAAACTATAAAAGACTCTTAACTCTAGGAAACAAACTAAGGGTTGCTGGAGAGGAGGTAGGAGGGGGGATGAGGTAATTGGATGATGGGCATTAAGGAGGGCATGTGATTTAAGAGCACTGGGTGTTACATGCAACTGATAAATCACTGAATTCTTCCCCTGAAATTAATAATATACCATGTTAGCTAAGTTGCATTTAAATTAAAAAAAAAATAAAATAAATAAAATCTATTGCATCTCATTTAAGTATTGCTACCCTGACTTTTTCTTCACTTCCATCTACATGGAATATTTTCTTCCATCCTTTTACTTTCAGTTTCTATGTGTCTTTAGGTGAAGTGAGTCTCTTGAAGGCTGAATATAGATGGGTCCTTTTTTTTTTTTTGTAGTCATTCACCTTGTCTTTTGGTTGGAACATTGAGTTCATTTACATTTAGAGTAATTACTGATAAGTATGTACTTATTGACATTTCCCTAAATCTTCTTCTTGTTTTGTAGTTCTTTTCTGTTTCTTTTATCTTGCTCTCTTTCTTGTGGTTTGATGACTTTCTCTAATGTTATGCTTGGAATCCTTTCTCTTTATTTTTTTGTGTATCCATTATGGGTTTTTGATAGTGGTGGCCATTAGGTTCATATACAGCATCCTATGTGCATAGCAGTCTACACTATGTTGACATTCACTCAAGTTTGAACACATTCTAAAAGCACTAGATTTTCACACTTCCTTCCATGGTTTATGTATTTGTCATATTTTAAATTCTTTTATGTAGTTTACCTTGACTACATTTTGTATGGATAATTGATTTTACTATTTTTGGATTTTAGGATTATTATCCTTATAAATGATTAATTTGCTACTTTTTACTATATGTTTGCTTTCACCTGTGTAACTTTTTCTTTTCATAATTTTCTTCTAGTTATGCCCTTTTCTTTCCACTCAAAGAATTTTCTTTAACATTTCTTGTAGGGGCAATTTAGTGCTTATGAACTGCTTTGACCTTTGAGAAATTCTTTATCTTTCCTTCTGTTCTGAATGACAACCTTACAGGAGAAGTTATTCTTGATCTCAGGCTTTTGTTTTTTCCTTTCATCACTTTGAATATAACATTCCACTCCCATCTAGCCTACAAAGTTTCTGCTGAAAAAAATCAGCTGATAGCCTTGTGGGCTCTTTATGTAACTGTTTTCATGTTTTCATTTCTCTCGTTGCTTTTAAATTTTCTCTTTATCATTACTTTTTGAGATCTTAATTATTATGTATCTTGGTATCTTTGTGTGGACATCGTTGGGTTCATCGTTGGGTGATTTTTCTGTGTTTTCTGGACCTAGATGTCTGTTTCCTTCCCTGATTTGGAATGTTTCCAGCTATTATGTCTTCAATTTTTCTTTTTCCTTCTCTCTTTCTTCTTCTCTGAGATTTCTATAATGTAAATGTTATTACTCTTGATAATATCTCTGAGTTCCTATTACCTTTCCTTATTATTATTATTATTATTACTATTATTATTCTCGTCAGCTTTGATGCTTTCATTTGCCCTGTCTACCAGATTGTTGATCTGTTTTTTCACATCCTCTAATTTGCTCTTAATTTCCTCTAGTGTCTTTTGCATTTCAGTAATTGTCTTTAGCTCTGACTGGTTCTTTTTATATTTTCTGTTTCTTAGTTGAAGACTCACTGAGATCATCCAATCTTTTCTCAAGTCCAGTGAATATCTTTATGACTATTACTCGGAATTCTTCAGTAGGCATATTGTTTATCTCTGTTTCATGTAAATCTTTTGTTCTGATTGTATCTTGTTCTATCATTTGGGACATAGTCCTCTGTCTCTTCATTTTGTCAAACTCTGTTTTTGTTTCTGTGTATTAGAAAAGTCAGCTACATCTCTTGTTTTTGAAAGTAGTGGCCTTGTGTGGAAGAGTCCCTGTGGTGCCCTGGATCACAGTCCCCTCTGGTCACCAGAACCAGTTGCTCCACAGGATTCTCCTATGTAGTCTACAGCACTATAATGTTGTGGGTTAGCTGTATTTGCCTGCAGTCCATTTGGCAGCAATGATCTACTTTGCCTGCAGTGGGTGAACTGAGTGAGCAGGGCTTATTTACTGTGATGCTGAGAGGCCTGAGGCCACTGTGAGCTCATAAGTGGGTGGAGTCACTGGTCACACTAAAGTCTGCAAGGAGCCACCTTGGAGGGATGGTGGCTGAAGTAGGTTGCTTGGATGGTGCAGGCCCACCGGGGAACTTGGGGGTAGGACACACCACAGTGCTAACAAAATACATAGAAAGTGTTGTCCTTGACTCCTGAAAGTGTCTGTCTCACTTAGGTTGGGAGAGGAGAAAAGAAACGGTGCCTGCCAGAACTTTTGTTCCTTGAGAAATCTCCTGAAGATCATGCCCCTGAAGCACACATTTCGAGGTTAGTAAATAAATCTTCACGTGCACCTCAGGTACTTTGTGAACTCTTGCTTCTGTGCTGTGTCTCCCTGATTTATTTATTATGCTGGTTCTTTTAGGACTCAGTTTCCTATCATCCTCAGGTTCTCTCAGAGTTAAGCCCCTTGATTTTAAAGTACCCAGAGTTAAGCCCCACTGATTTTAAAAGCTACTGAAGTTAAGCCTCCCTGGTTTTCAGAGACAGATGTTATGGGGGCTTGTCTTTTTAGTGCAGGTCCTGGTATCTGGTGTAGGATCTGATCCTCTCAAAGCTTTATGTTTGTTTGTCCCTCCCATTAGCGGTTAATCTTGCCAGCAGTTTGGTTCCAAACTGCATCTCTATCTCTCCTGCTCTTATTTTTTTTAAGATTTTATTTATTTATTTGACAGAGAGAGAGAGAGAGAGAGAGAGAGAGAGAGCACGCGCACAAGCAGGGGGAGTGGCAGGCAGAGGGAGAGAGAGAAGCAGGCTCCCCGTGGAGCAGGGAGCCTAGGGCAGGACTCAATCCCAGGACCCTGGGATCATGCTCTGAGCTTAAGGCACACTCTTAACTGACTGAGGCACCCGCGCACCCATCTATCTCTCCTGCTCTTAATGATTAATTGTTCAGGGTTGATTCTGTTGATTCTGTCCTTGGGTTATTTTCAGAGTTCATTACATGTAGCCCTTATGTCAGTGTGTTTGTGGGACCAAGTGATGTCAGCATCCTCCTGCCCTGCCATCTTCCCTGAACCAAAGAAAACTTCCTTTATTTTTTTTTTATTTCTCATTTCTAAATGAAACCACTACATATATTTATTGTTATTTCTCAAATATGTTCACTTCTTTTCTTCTGAAATCATGGTTCATGCCATATACCTTCTCCTGGGTTTTTGTATTAACCTGTTCGATAGGTTCCAGTGTTGCCCTCCAATTTATTTTTCTTGCTACATAGTAATTAATATTTAATCTGCTGTTTTCCCTGCTTGAAAGATGACACTGGCCCTATTTGTTAGCTGTAACATACAGTAAAGATCGTTCATAATTTGGCCCCTGCTTATATATATACAGTTTTGCCTTCTGTCCTTTCCATCCAACTTAATGTTCAGCTAATCTGAAAATGTTGCCATCTCATGCATGAACATTCTCTTGCCAGCCTCTTGGACTTTCCAAATGACTTTTCTCTAGCAGAAACTTCCATTGCATTTCTTAACATGGATAATTCTTATTTAATCTTGAGCTTTTGATTTAGAGAGTAAGTCCTCTAGAAAACTAGACTTTCTCTGGGTACCTCCTAAGAAGTGCTCCTGAAACTTTTCTTTACCCTTCTGTATTAGTAATTATCCTATAATCTGGAAATTGCTTTTTAAAATTCTATTTTCCACTATAAATACTTGGAGGCTAAGCACCCTGTCTTTTTCATAAATGTGGTCACCAAAATATGAACATACAATAGGTAAAATAAAATAAATATGTGTCTGATAAATGTGGTCACTATAATCCATGACTGCAGAACTAAAGCCCAGCAATTCCTGCTAGCACAGATGAGACTTATGTAAAAATTAAGAAGAAGAAAAAAAAATTAAGAAGAAGAAAAAAACCTTCAGGGCCTAGGGATGTAAAGATAAGTGAGCAGGGCATGAAATATATTTCAGCCCCAATTTCCTACCTCCCCCAGGGGTTAAGAATTTTGAAGGGTGCAATTGACACAATCAAACACAAGTTCAGTCCTGTTGGTCTTGTCTAGGGCAAGTTGAAGGTTTGAGGATATCTGTGCACAGGTAGCATGAAATATACATCTCATGCCTGATAAACAATTGAGAAAGTTGATGAATCAGTCCAGGTTTTGAGTGGGGTCATTACAAATTATACTTATTTACCTTTTGGAATCTCAGAGTGATTTCATTGTTATTTCAGCTTACTTTCACTTCTATCTTCAATGTCCTAGTAAGAAAAATAATCTGAAATTCAATCAACAGTCTTGAGTTTATTTTAAAAAGCTAACTATATGTTGACACTCTTGATGGAGAGTGTTATTTAGGGTTATTCCATGTTAGGAATCCCATAAACGAGAAGTCAGTCAAGTTCATATAAAATCATAGTGAATTAAAGTAGGCTCTAAATCCAAGGACAGGTGTCCTTATAGCCATGTGAAGACCCAGAATCAGAGGAAAGAAGGTTATTTGAAACAGGCAGAGATCAGAGTTTATGTAGCTGCAAGCCAAAGAATACCAAAGATTGTTTTTCCAGATTTCCACCACAGCTTTTATCTCTTTCATGATTTCCAGTCTTCTTTCTTGCTTGCTAGAACCTGAGAGGTAAGCTTCTAAAATACTTAGTTTTCTCTACTCACTGTCACCATTTTCTCTTAAACCAGCTTCCATCAGGTTTTTGCCTCAACCACTATGGTAAAACTGCTTTCTCAAGGTCACAAATTACCTTTACCTTGTTATTTCTAAAAGTTATTCTTTATCTTCACCATCTTTTACCTCTTAGAAGCATTTGCCATAATGAATTACTACTCTTGTTTTACCACCTTTTCAATGGATATTCTAAAATCTCTCTTATTCCCCTGTCCCCTGCCTGTTAATATATTGTTGGGTTTTTTTGCCTCTTTAATTTACTCATATGTTGAATTTTTCCAGTCATATGACTTTAGTTACCAGTTATATGTTGACTCCCAAACTCAGACTTCTCTCTTGAACCCTAGACTGCTCAGTGGTCTGATAATTTCACTTGGCTGTCTACTACATAGCTCACAATATTTCTGAACTCCAAGATTGTTCCTTTTCTTTTCCATTACTCTCCTTCCACCCTCCAAAGACAACCACATAAAACACACACACACACAAATCACCCTGCTCTAACTGCATTCATCCCAGGTATTGTTTTTTTTTATTCCAATTGCTTATAATTGCTCAGGTCAAAGAACTGAGTCATTAGAGACTTTTCTAGTTCTCCCACAATCCACATACTGTCTGATAAGCAATCATGTTGAATTTATATTTAACATATATCTCACATATGACCCTGTCTCGTCCCTGGTTGTCACCTTGGTTGGAGTCATTGACATCTCTCTCCTATATTACTTTAACATTCTCCTAAGTGGTCTCTCTATCCTCTTACCCATTAGTCTATTTTCAGCAGAGCATCTAGACTGATCATTTAAAAACAAATATAATCATGTTAGTCCTCTGAACGAAACCCTAAAATCATTCTTTTTGTTGTCCCTTTATCCTAATCTCTATATTTTTTTCAATATCACCTCTCTCCTTCCAAGGTTGCATTATTCTTTTATTTAGGGTATTTAATTACTATTTATTGTCCGGTAGAACATTAACTCCATGGGAGTAGAGATCTGTTTTATTTACTTGCATACTCCAAGTACCTAGATTAATGCCTAGTATATGATAAATGTTCATTTATATTTTTTGAATGAATTAACGTACAAATGATCAGTAATAGAGTAGTAGTCTCACAGCGGATGCCTGAAATAACAGACAAAATAATGTGTTTGTTTTTGCATTTACTTATGCATAAGATTACAGAGAACAAAAGTCATCACAATAGTCAAAATCATTATTGTTGATAGTGCTTTTCGAGATAACTAGGGATTCCTTTACATGATTCCGTTTGATACTACGTTATAGGTATCTATAAATAAGACAACGGAGGTTTGTAAGATTAGGTAAATTAATCAGGCTTAAACAGTTTGTGCAGCGGTAGAACTCAGAGCATCACCAGATCTGAATGAATTGAAATTCCACTTCATTCTGTGATATTAGCACTTTTATAAACACTCAAAGAGCAGACAGGAAGTTTCTTTCTTTCCTCATTTACATATGCTCTCTTGTATGTAGTGAGTGTCATCTATTTATGTGAGACAGCTGCTGCTCATCCAGCCCTGAATTTGTTAGTCTAGATTTGTTAAAACTACCACTGATACTGTTATTGTTTTTTTTTCTATTGTCATCAACTTCTTTTTTAAAGCAATCTGTGACACATTGAGAAATGCTACTAGGAAATAGCTCTGCAACTTAAGAATGGCACTTCAGAACTAAGTAATTTAATATTTCACAGAGGAGCATACTGAATGCACCAATTTCCTCAGGGCTTTAGTTGGACTCACAGAAGTGACAATGTGCTACTCTATAATAGGTCTTGAGCTTTCTTCATAATAGGCTTTTTATGTAGGTGGCCCAGAAATCATTGTGAAATTCACCTTAAGGAGGATTCACTAACTTTGCCTTATTTATCTGTTTTTTTTTTTTTAAATATATGTGTTGCTGATACATGAAGCTGGCTTTCTGCAATAATTTTCTTTTCCAATAATTGATATGGTATTACTTTCTGAAATTTATTTTCCTATAAGTGGTTATAATCAGACATTTTATGAATTTGGGCTCCAATTCAGATTTGCATTCTATTAACAAACTTTTTTCTTTTAAAAAAAATCAAGTGTAATTAACAGTGTTATCTTAATTTCAGATGTACAATATAATGAGTCAACAATTCTATTAACAAACTTTTAAGATATCTCTATATGACTTCAAACTCTTCTATAGAAAAGAAAAACCTAGCAACAATCTGATAGAATGTCCTATATCTAAATATCATGATGACCATGTGGAGTTTCCCAATAGTGACACTGGAGGCAATAGGAAAGACTGGGGAAACTATATAGTCATGGTAATTTAATTTCAAATGTTCCCATTCCGAAGTTCTCAGATTAAAAAAAATCACTTTTAAAAGATGACATGTGCTAACACCTTCAAAAATAAAGAAAAAATGGGGCAGCCCCAGTGGCTCAGTGGTTTAGCCTTCAGCCCAGGGCTTGACCCTGGAGACCCAGGATTGCGTCTCACATCATCGAGCTCCCTGCATGGAACTTGCTTTGCCCTCTGCCTGTGTCTCTGCCTCATTCTCTCTCTCTCTCTCTCTCTCTCTCTCTGTCTCCCATGAATAAATAAATAAAATCTTAAAAAAATAAAGAAAAAATGATAGCTCAAGTAGAGCACTGACATATATGTTTTAAATTTGGAGAATATTTGCTTACAGAACTCAGGTTGGATAAATATACAATTATTTTTCATTGTGGAATTGTGGAAGTATTTCATTTTGGAACTATTTACCAATGGTGCATTATGTCAGGGTAATTGAGAAATCCATACATTAAGTTTAGTTTTTCAAATCTGAATCTATACCTCATGCCTGTGTGGAATGATAGGGAGGACCTGAGGATGAGGATATGGATAAATGACATTTTTTTCCTCAAGAGAACCAAAAGCTGAGGATAGTTGTTAAACTATTTCAATTAACTTGAGGCTCAGATTTCAGGAGTTGTCACTGTTTATGAAAAAAATATAACTTTTAAAAATTTATAGTAAAATCTTGTAAATTGCTCAGGAAACTTGAATCTCATACACATACAGTGATTGGTCTAATATTGGGGGACATTGTGATATAGTTAACTTATCCTACAGACATTATTCTTTAGCTAAGAATTATGTAGAATAAGTTGGTATAGTTGGTAAAGTCTAAAAATTGAAACCTCAAAATTGTCATTTCCTATTCATTAGATATTGTGGTGCATTCTCTTACAAGTGTTTGCTAGTTTGCTTTTGGAGCTCAGTCTAACCAGAAAGATATGAGACATCTATAGTAGAAATAGAATCTTATAATTATTTTTCAAAATCCCAGGAAGTCTGTAATACAGGAAATGGAAAGCCCCAAGAAATGTGAGTTGTTGCCACCCAAAGAGAAAACATTTAACTAAAGGCTGTATGCACCAGTTGTGAAATTATTGGGGAGGAAATTTCACATGGGATGGAAAGTGAGAAATAGGAGTAGGGGAGGAGCACTGAGAAAGACATTCCTACATATGGAGTTCTAATAAATTTGATCCCTGTCATCCTGAATTTATATATTGAATTACTGATTAGAAAAAAAGTTCAATGAAGCCAAACTGTAGGGCCTGAGAATTTGGACCCACAAATATAATTCCTTCATGTGGATAAGACATTATTTTGGAACAACTTAAATGCTTTGCAGCTGGTAGAAGACTCATTGGGTAGTCATTAATATAACTTTTAAAATAATGACACACTGCAGCTTGCTATTATACTGAGACAATTATAAAATACAGACTAGCTTCTGGCTAGCTTGTTGTATCCTAGCTGATACGACAGGAATATATTAATCGGATATACAATTTATTTTACCAAATGCACTTTATTTGTATTGCAATTGGTAGAGTGATTTCTGAAGGAATTATTTCATATGAGAATTTTAAAATTCAGTGAAATTTGGGACTTGCATTTTGCAAAGATGGGAGCACAACACTAAAATCAGAAGAAACTTGACCTAAGGAACCTACGAGAATAAATAAAAAATTCTATGTGCTATAAAATATCAACAGATGACCAGGTACTAAACAAATAGAAACAAATATTCATAGTTATATAACATCATGGACATCTTATAGATTATAAATTAAAAATTTGATTATTATCTCCTTCAGAAAAATCTTTGCAAGAATTTAACAATGAGAAACGTTATGAAATTTATAAGGAGAAAACAAATTTTTTCAAAGTAAATACTTGTTGGAGAAATAGAAGCTCTTGAATGGGAATTTTGAATTTATAAAGATTTCAAATTTTATTGAACTTATAAATTTAATAACTTTCTAACAGCAAGCCTCATGTGATTTGTGGTGACTTGGTAATATCATATTAAAGTTAATCTGGAAGTATAAAAGGTGTAGATACTTGAAGGATGGCTATGTTTCTTTTTTTTTTTTTTTTGATGGCTATGTTTCTAAATATCAGAATATATTTAAAAAGTTACAATAACTTAAAGAGAATATAGTAAAGACTAAGCATTGACCCAAAATTAATATCTCAGACAGATATACACACATACAAACACAAGTTATACACATAGCTAGCTATACATGAATTTTCATTGAGTATATATATATATATGATGAATTTGGCCATAAAATCAGCAGGGAAAATAAAATTAGTTGGTCATCGATTCTTGGAATTATAATTTTTTAAAAAACATTAAATAGTATCTATATTTCATTTCACATGCAGGTATAAATGGAAGAAGCATTAACATTTATTTTTTTTAAGATTTTTATTCATTTATTCATGATAGACATAGAAAGAGAGAGAGAGGCAGAGACACAGGCAGAGGGAGAAGCAGGCTCCATGCTAGGAGCCCGACGGGACTCGAGACTCGAAATCCTGGGACTCTAGAATCACGCCCTGGGCCAAAGGCAGGAGCTAAACCGCTGAGCCACCCAAGGATCCCCAGCATTAATATTTAAATGTAAAATTTGGAAACAGAAATTCTAAATCAAAATGTCAATTACTCTTGTCATGTTGGAACATGAGAGTCCTTTACAAACATAAAAGCAGTGTAATAGAGCACCAGGAAAAACAAACAAACAAACAAAACAACAAAAGAAGCAAATCTGGCTTAAAATTTAAAAATGTATGTACATTATCAGTATACATGATAAGATAGAATGTCAAACACTAAAACCAAGAAAGATATCTGGTCAAGGGTTATAGTTCTTCATAAATAATATGTGATTATAGTTCAGTAAAATAATTGCAACAATTCCAATAGAAAATGATCAAAGGCCACAGACTTTTCATAGAAAGAGAGATGTTAATTTCTGTCTTTTTTTCTTTTAAGATTTTATTTATTTATTCAGGAGAGACACTCAGGGAGAGAGAGAGAGAGGCAGAGTCATAGGCAGAGGGAGAAACAGGCTCCATGCAGGGAGCCTGACATGGGACTCGATCCCAGATCTCCAGGATCAGGCCCTCGGCTGAAGGCAGCACTTAACCTCTGAGTCACCCGAGCTGCCCTTAATTTCTGTTTTAAATATACACTTTTTATAGTGTTAAATTTCTAGAATGAGAAAAAAAAATAAAAATTATCATATTGAGTCTAAAATAAAAATGATAATTTCTAATTATTCCAATTTGACCCAGAAAATATATTGCTTTCTTTACCCTTATATAATATATATATGAATATATTACTTCCTACTCAATGCTAATGAACCAATAAAAGCCAGTTGGCATACTTTTCCAGTGAGCAATAGGTTTCACTTCAGAAAACACATACATTCTTTGTAGCGTTAATAAACTTCAATATTTTGCGTAATGGCATTAGTAAGACCTGTGACAGAAATTTCTATCATAATCAGTACAAGCTTACTTTATCTTTGAATGATTAAAGCAGTATATCTGGATCATGTTTGCATATTTATTTATTATGCTTGAAAACTTCAAATATATGTAAAATTTATACCGCTAATTAGTCATAAACACTTGTCAGAGTGACAGGTATTAATCTGGGTCGGACTTCTTTTCAGGACACCAGATTAGTGTTCTTAACTATGCAAGGTAAGAACAAATGTTTGGGTTTATATAAAGTATAAATATGAAAGTTGTAACCACATTTTAATCAACAGTATTTTTACAATGCAACATGTCTCTGCGTACCTTTCAAACCATAACAAATTGGAAGTACATTTTTTCCTTCTAGTTATGTATTTGTAAGGTATCTAGCAGTCATGAGAATAATTATTTACATTTGTGTTATACTTAGCGTTAGAGATCTTCACAATGATTGACCTCCAGAGTCAAACTGTGAAGAATTTCTCCAATTTGAAGATGAAATATTAAGTTTAACAAAGTTCTGTGTTGTGTTCTAAATCATAAGACTTCCCAGGTGGTACAGCTAAAACTCAAGTCTCCGTATTCTTAGTTTTGTGTTTGAATCTTTGGCCAACTTTAAATAAAAATTGGTTTGTTTTGATTTTTTTTTTTTTTAATAATCTTTCACTCAGTGCCAGCCTTGATAGAAATAAACTTGGCAGGACCGAATATTGAACTGCAAATTGGTCCAATTCCCCCCCACCCCCATTATTTCTTAAATGTGCTAACATACAGATAAACAAGATTGACATTGGGATTCTCTTGGTGACCCTCAGAGCCTCTCTATCTATTATCTATCTATCTATCTATCTATCTATCTATCTATCTATCATCTATCTATCTATCTATCTATCTATCTATCTATCTATCTATCTATAGCAGTATTTTTTTTTTACATCACTAATCCTCTCAAGGAGTTTTTCTTGCATACCAACTATTAGCTTGGCACAATTTAGGTACAGAAAATAGTGATAAACAATTCTCTATATTCATAGATATTAAGTGTTACTGAAGTCTGGCTTTAAGCAAATAGTCACAAACAGAACATTAAGTACAATTATTGGAAGTAGCATGGAGAGGAAATACAAGGAGCTATGAGAACGTCAATGAAGGGATTAGCTTAACTCTGTAAAAACCTGAATGTTGATTAGACATCAGCCAGGTGAATGGGGTTTGGGGATTGTGACATTGGGTAAAAGAATATTCTAGGCTGAGGAAAATGTCTAGTGACCCTGAGGTGGGAGAGGGAACGAAGATTTCATGAAGCTGAGAGACCAATGTGGCTTGAGTGTAATAACCAAAGGGAAATTCATGACAAAATAATGTAAGATACATAGCCAAGGACAATGTCATTTCATTAATTGGATTCTTGAATGTGGGTAGGGAAAAAAATTGAAAAAAATTCAACCACTTGTTCAATACAAAATGTAGACTGAGTTATTCTGTGAGCTGGTAGGGCACAAAGTTGACAGTGACCACAAAAGGATTTCAAGTGTGTACTACTTACTTCAGGGGCCATCTAATTCTAGATCAGTGATCTTAAACACTTTATCTTAAACAATAAAGCCTCTGCCATAGTCAACCGAGGAGAGAGGTATTCACTGGATATCTCATTCTTGTTTTAGCAAAGAGGAAACCTCGACAGAGTCCCCAAAACTTTGGATCTTACCACAGATTAATGTCAATCTTGAATTACCTGGAGATTGTCCAAATCTACACCTGCTTTATGTACCTGCTATTGATTTCAAGTATTAGCAAGCCTTCTAAGCCTCCTCCCGGTAGCCTGGCTGTTAGTTACCTCACTTGTTAGGTTACAAATTTCTTTTCCCCACACCCTAATTTAAAATGGAAAAAAAAAAAACCACAAAAAACAAAAAACACAAAACTAGAATCTTACAGCAGGGCTTAATTAGAGAGGTTCCGTTCAATATCTCTGAATTATTTGTGCGTTAGCCACACACTAAAATGTCACCCTGTCATATAGATGTTTTCTCCTGGACATCTAATTCCCCAAATACTCAACGTGGTTCACAAGGTGAAACATTTATTATTTGAAAGGAGAATGGCAAGTGAGAAGTGTTTGTCAGCTGGTTTAAAGCCGTGACAAAGAGTGACTACTATTTTCCCCCACTTGACTCTTCGTGTCACATGGGGAGGGGGAGGTGACAAACCTTTAAGACATGTTATCTTGTGGCTTTTGTCTCATTCCTCAGGGCCTCTGGCTCTTCCTCTTGTAACACACAAAACCAATCCTTTCCAAGTCATTTAATATTTTAAAGGATTTAATATTTAGTTAGTGATGGATCAAGCTACTAAATTGAATCTTGGCAGGTAGAAGGATTGAATTGGGTCCAGATGAACAGTAACAGACTTGTTGCTCTCCTGGGGAGGAAAAAAAAAAAAAAAAAGCAGACACAAGCTGCTATGTAAATTGAGTTCCTGGTTATGATCTTACTCTCAGTAAAGTATGTTATTATTTCATGGCTCTTTGTAAGAATAGTTTTCCATTTTTTTTAAGTAGTTTTCCTTTTTAAAGGGATCATTTATAACCTTCCCTTTCCATGATCATGTATTCATTTAGAAGAAAAATGCATTTTTGTGCAATGATTGGCCTTTTGTGATACTGAGGGACATGTGTGTGAGAGATATTGTTAACTCTGTCCTCAAGACGAGTGCTATTTGTAGAGCTTCCTTCTTAACATATTCTCTATTTAATCACTTTTTTCTTTCTTAAACCTCAGGCTGTAAAGGAGTCTGTAAAGCTAGAGTGTACAATAAAAATAACAACATAAATAATAACTAGTGTCCATGCCAGTTATTTTCCAGAAACTTGGATCAATTTTCTGAGCATGTTCATATGTTTCTTCGATAACTGCAGTGAAATTGCTTATTAAAAAAAAATTCTCTTCCAATGGCTTCATTTGACTACTTGTTTGTCCCTTTATTTATGGATGTATTTAACTGTGTATTCACCTGTTGCTTTTCTTAAAAATTTTCTTTTCCCTTTGTTTCAAACCATGCTCACTTCTTATTTTCCTCTATCACTTTGTTAAGGCTAGTTACTGGTGACTTTGTTTTTGTTGTTGTTAATTTTTTAAAGCTAATCCTAATCTTTAATTACCATAACAGTGATTACCCAAAATCTCTCTCAGTTTTTATCTTTCTTCTATGCTCCACTTTATCAACAACTGCTTTCTGTTTAGTGTGACCATATGTATCAATTTACCTGAGATAAAGTCCTGATGATGCTTGTTTCATAAGAACCTATTATTTTGGGCAGTTAGAAAATGCACTGATTATCCGAAAGGTCTAGGTGTTCAGACTTGGCTGCTGAGACTAGAGCCTATATTACCAATTAGGACAATGCGGCAAGGACCAGTCGGACCACCAACCACAACTGAGAAAATCCACTGTTCCTGACTTGCTGAAGCTGAGAAGTAGAAGCTGAGAGATAAATCTTTTACTTTTTTGATTGAAGTTCAGTTGACAAACAATGTTCCATTACTTTCAGGTGTACAACATAGTGATTTGACCAGTCTACATATTATGCTATGCTCATGAGTATAGCTATCATCTGTCACCATACAACACTATTACAATACCAGTGCCCATATTCCCACGCTGAGGCTTTCATCCCTGTGACTTGTATATTCCATAACTGAAAGCCTGTGCCTCAACTCCTTTTACCCATTTTTCCCATCTCCCCTCCACCTCTCCTCTGGCAAACACCAGTTTGTTCTCCGTATCTACAAAGTTTCTGCTTTTGTTTGTTCATTGTTTTTTGTTGTTTTTTTTTTTTAATTCCACATATAAGTAGAATCATGTGGCATTTGTCTTTCTCTGTGACTTATTTCATTTTGAAAATTGCATTTTCCTAAACATTCTCTCCAGAATGGATTCCCTGCAACACTCTTTACATCATGCTTCCAAACCCAAGTTTCACCTGAGTGCTTCTGATTGACAGAGCCTAGACACAAGGAAGGCTAAGCAAGTGAGTTTTGACTTCTATACTTTGAGGAGTCGTGATGATATAACATATAATACTCCACAAATATGTGAAGAGTATTTGCACACCAGGGGTTCCACAATCAAAACAGTATATTGTTAGAATAATTCTAAAATTGTTTGTGTCGATATATAGGGAGAGAGGGAGAAACTGGGGAAGGGTACAAAGGGTTCTTCAAATCACTTGTAAGTTTATTGTTATTAAATGTCTGAAAGAAACATGTAAAACCAATAAATACATTAAATGAACAAAGGAATTTGAGTACCAAAAAAGCCTCACCTTTTAACAAAGAATCTAGGTCTATTTTAAAGATGTGGGTTTGAATTTTATATAGCAATCGTTTAATAATAAAACTACTTTCCATTTTTATGAAAATTCAGAGAAAACCACAAACTGTTTCATAGCATCCCTTCAAGAAGGTGATATGTCATATACATAAAAATTCCAAAACTGCTCCTGGGAATTGTTTGAATCTATGAAAAGAAGAAATCCTTTGGGATAGATGCTCTGAAAATTTACTTCTTGCTAATAAGTCACTTTGGCTTTTACAATTGTTTTCCAAGTTGAAAAGTAGTTAACTTTTTTTTTTTTCTTTTGGAATTTCTGTTGTGAAACATGAGGGTAATAAATAATGTTAGATCATGGTCATTGAAGTAGACATTTTTAGATATCTATCTACTATCCATTTGGTCTCCTTTTCATTGATAAAAACTGATTATTGTTTGGGGACGGCCATGTGCACAGCTAAAATTCAAAAACAACAACAACAAAACCCTATTTTCCTATCTTCTTTCCAATTCAGGTTGGTCATGTGACACAGTCTTGACCTATTAGAAATAAGTGGAAGAGAGATTTTAGCCTTCAGGCCTCTATGTAGCTAAATGGAAGCAGTATAGCAAAGTAGTTCATGCTTCTTGTTTCAAAGCTAAATCATCTTCCCACTACAAAGCTTAGAAAATTGAAAGAAAGTGATGGGCAAGTGAAGAAGCAAAGAAACAGGCATACATTCTACAGAGTCTTGTACTGAGTAACACTTAGGAATCATAAGGTTTTTGTTATACTATTTTTGATTAATTAATTCTTAAATCTCAAACTCTAAGCTAATGTACTTTTCTCAGTTGAGAACATCAATTCCATACTCCAAACATTTGTTCAATGAACAGACATTAAAAACTAAAGCGAACACTGCACTATGTATTTTTGCATCTCCTTTACAACAAATATTGGCAACAACCAGTCAAGATCTACAAACAGTAATGGCTTGGGGAATTTGCCAGTAGTTCTCAATATCAATTGTTGCTTTAATCTGGCTTAAACTATGAGTTATTTTTCAGGTTTCAGCAGCCTCTAAATTATTACTCCATCAAGGCTGTAAAGTTAATCACATGAACGTAGTTTTACAACCAATAAATATGCTGTCCTGTGCATCATTTAGAGCATTACTAGAAGCATCTTATATTGATACAGTAGCAAAGATATTTCATCACCAAAAGCAGTAGCTCCCTAACATTTTTGGAAACTATCTAAAAACAAAGGGTTCATACTGTCTGTTGCTGGAATGTACTCCTTATAGTGCTTTATAAATTGTTTTCTCTCCAAACACACTCAATATTACTAAAGAATAAAAATTGTTCTTTTCTTAACTAAATTTGAATAACTCTAGTGCTACGGCTTGTACTTTGTTCCAGTTTTATTTTTACATGCTGCTATAGAGCTGCATTAGAGTTTTATTTGATTCTTAAGAAAATATATTTTGATGATAACTTCATCAAAATCTAGATGAACTATGAAATTTTAATGTCTGCGTACTCTTTCTCTACATTAATGTTCCATTTATACTTATAAATATGCTGTTAAATTTACATACAGTCTCTCTAGTGGTGTTTTTATTGCTTCATGAGAACTAGAAAACACAAAATAATGACTGCTGATAAGTTGCATATTATGGCAAAGTCACAGTAGAAATGTATTTCATAATTTTAGGATCTGAACAAAAAAACAAGCTTTTGAAGAGTATATAAAAGCCTGACGAAGCTCATTTTCTATTATATTTTGGGGAATAAATGTCCTATAATTTATTAGGTTATACTTGTCACCTTTTTTGTTGAGATTATTTCTATTGTTTGCCTAATTGATGTATCAGCTTCTGCGAGAGGTGTGTCAGAAATTGACTATGATGATAAATGTGTCAATTTCTCCTTGAAGTTCTGCTAATGTTTGCCTTATATATTCTGATGTTTTATTAGGTTCATAAAATTTTAAAGCTGGTATATCATTAATGAATTTAACCTCTTCATTTGTATTAATATCTTCTTCTTTAATTCCAACTTACTAATGTAGTTACACTAGCTTTTTTAGTTTTTTTAAATAAACCTTCTGCATTAAATATTGTTTTAAATTACTTAATTTTGGTGTTTCTGTGAATTTACTTTTTTCTATTTTTTGTTAACATTATCTACATATATTAAAGCTGACTTAGAAACTTGAAGTTATGAATATATCTAATATTTATATCTAAAGCCACAATCCAATAGAAATTGCTAACAGATTTTTTTACAAAGAAAACTCCAGGCCATGATGGTTTCACAGATTAGTTCTATCAAAAATTTAAGGAAAAAGTAATACCAATCTTATAAACAGTTTTTCAGAAAATTCAGGAGATGTGAACTTTTTCTAATTTATTTTATAAAGCACATGTAGTGATACTCAAATCTGAAATTACAAAACCAGATATTTCTTGACATTACATTAAAATTACAAATCTGTGATCCTCAACCACATATATACAAAAATAACATATGTAAAAGAATAAATATATTATGAGCAAATGGGATTTGTCCCAGAAATGCAAAGTTCTTTCAATATTCATGAATCAAATAATATAATTTACCATTGCAATATATTTACACCTTAATAGATGCAGAAAAAATACTTTATGGAATTACACACCCTTCCCTGATCAAATATCCCAGCTAAACAGGAATTGTTGAAATCTTTCTGAATATATTGAAGGACATTTGTTATGGACTGAATTGTGTTTTCCCTAAAATTCATCTATTGATGCCCTAACCCCAAATGTGACCTCATCTGGAGATAACGTCATTAGGAGATAAAGTTAAATGAGGGCATAAGAGTGGGGCCTTAATTAAATAGAAGTGGTTTTCTTATAAAAAGAGGCAGATCTCTCAATTTTTTCTCTCTCTCTCTCTTCAGAAAGGAAGGCCATGTGAGGACACAGCAAGAATGTTGCTAGCAGCAGGCCAAGGAGAAAGATACCACCAGAAGCCAACCCTACTGGCACTTTGATCTTGAACTTCAGCCTGCAGGACAGTGAGTTAAGCCACTAGTCTGTGCCACTAGTCTTTGTTACTTTGTTATGGCAGACCAAGTCAGCTAACACAGCATCTATAAACGTATAGAGATAACCTCATACCAAATGGCAATATACTGAATATATTCCCTTTAAAACCAGAAAATGGGAGAGGTTTTCATTCTTACCATTTTTGTTCATTATCTCTTTGAATGACCCAGCCAGTACATAAGGAAAGAAAGAAAAAAAAAAGAATTATGGATTCTCTTTATTTTTAGGCAATATGAAAGTCTACATAAAAAATTCTACATAATCCAATATAGTACTATAACTAAATTGCTAGAATAAATTAATTTAGCAAGAATGTAGGATACAAAGTCAACATACAAAAATAAGTTACAATTATTCAATTGCAATTTATGATAGCAACAAAAATTGAAAACAGTGATTTATAGCTTTAAAAGGTCCTATTAAAATTCTAGAAACATTTTTAGTAAAAATGAATAGATCAATTCTAAAGAATATGTATGGAAATGCAAAGACCTAGAATAGCCCTCACACTTTCAATAAAAAATGATAAAATTTGAGGATTTATACTACCTGATGTTAAGACTTACAAAGCTGCATTAATGGAGACAATCTAACATTTGTATAAAGATAGACAAATAGGTCACTAAATCTAAATAGGTAGTTTAGAAATAGAATCACATAAATGCAGGTTAGTTGATTTTTGACAAAGTCACTATGGTAATTTGTAAAAGTATATACTTTTTAACAAATGGTGCTACAAAAACTGGATAAACTCGTGAAACCAGATGAAATTCAATCCATATCTCACACCAAACATAAAAGTTAATTTCCAAAGGTTCACAGACCTACCTATGAAAGCTAAAAACTACAAAATGTATAGATTAAATATAAGAGAAAAACCCTTGCAATCTTGGAATAAATCATTCCTTAGTACAATAAAAGAAAGAAAAACCCAGTAACCTAATTCTAAAAATAAAAATACATAGATGGACTTCCAGTTTGTAGAAGTTTAATCTATGTCAGCTATTTTTCTGTAATGGGCATGGTTGAAATATTTACCTCACGTGGAGAAACTTGGAGGAAGCAAACTCCCATCTGCCTCTACCTGGTTCTGGACCCAGATCTAGCAATCCTACACCATCAGTCCAAACTTGCTCCTCAGTGTGTCTATTCCTCTTCATATTCACAGAAATACTATTTTGTTTTTGTGCAGTGCTAGTTCTTTCTATTTTCAGATATTTTATTTATTTATTTTTTAAAGATTTTATTTATTTATTGATGAGAGACACACAGAGAGAGAAAGAGAGAGAGACAGAGACAGAGATAGAGACAGAGAGGCAGAGACACAGGCAGAGGGAGAAGCCGGCTCCATGCAGGGAACCTGATGTGGGACTCGATCCCAGGTCTCCAGGATCAGCCCTGGGCTGAAGGCAGGCGCCAAACCGCTGAGCCACCCGGGCTGCCTATTTTCAGATATTTTAATATTTGACTTTGGAATGGAAATCATGAAGTATGAGCTCACAAAGCCATCCGACTGGAAGTTTTAGCAGTATTTTTAGACAAATTACAAGACAAAATTCCAAGTGAAAAAGGAATAAGGTGAATTCTTTTCTGTGGATAAAAGCACAAAAGCCACTTATGGCAGAATGATGTGGGTCCCTGGAGAGCTACAGAGGCAGCGATGTGAGGGCTGCAGTTGCTTAGGCTGCTTGGAGGTAGCTGGATCAGGAGAGACAGAAGGAGCAAGCAAAGACCATTTGTCAGCTTCATCATTTCGTCCAAGGCTGTCTTTGGCCTTTTGGTCCTTCGAGTCACTTTGCAGGACTCAGCAGGTTGGACCACACTCTCATCAGCTGCCACAACTTTATGTCTGAAATGAAAGTACAGTTTATAAAATAAAAGAAAGCAATAACAATCCAAAACTAGTTAATTATTAAACAGCACTTTATACAAAACCTTTTTAGTCACTCAAAAATTAATCCTTAGGTTTAAAATGTTTGACTTCAGCCAAAAGATAGAATTTCTTCTATGCCATCAGGGTAATCAGTTGAACAATCTTTGAAAAAAAAAATATACACTTTCTCCCACTTCAACAAGTTGGCATGCTGTTTCTGCACGCTGGCAGATCAAAACCAGTGGGAAAAAAATCTCTCTTAAGCTTACCGTGATCATAGGTTTTAGGGAAGAATGCTTCTAAACAACCACATTTCTCAAGTAAGCTAAAAATATTTCCACTTACTTACAATTAAATTTACATATCTTGGTGGAGACAAATGTTACCAAATCACAAACTCATGCCTTTGTGTTGTTAAAAAAGCAGGTAATGAGCCACATTTTATACTTGGCAGGTCTAGGAGTAAATTACATTCTTTTGCTGCCCTTGTCATTTTTATTCAAGCTAAAAATAATGATTAAAATGAGCAAGTAAGGCAAACTTGAAGGGGAAAGATTACGAGAAAATGACATTGCGGTGGAGGGTGTTCTGGAGTGTTCATAGACATGCCTGAGCAGTATAATTTTGTTGTTGCTATTGGCATGCTTCAACACTCCTTTCAGGATCCCTTTGTATAAATCTTGGTGTGAGTATTGGATTCCTGAAGAAATAAAAGATTTACATTTGAACATTAACAAAAATGTGATTTTACTATTGCCTGTGTAGGTCTCTATTAATATTGTGCTAAGTATCTTCTCACTTTGTTTTAATTTTTATATGTCAAGGTGTATTAGTTTCCTATTGATATACCAATAAATTACTACAAACTCTGTGACCTAAAAGGACTCACAAATTTATTATTGTCCTACAATTCTGGGGGTAAGTAGTCCAAAGTGGACTTGTCATAGTTCTATGTTACTTCTAGAAGCTATAAAGAAGGATCCATTTCCTTTCCTTTTTTGGCTTTTGGGAATGTCCCGCATTCCATAGCTTGTGTGCCAGCATTAGGCCAATCTCCACTTTAAAAATATATGTTAAATCAACTTTATTGAGGCATAACTTCATGCAGTAAGATTCCTTTCACTTGAACTATTCAATGAGATTTGACAAATGTATAACCTACTGTAACCGGCACCACAGTCAAGAGGAAATACTATCACCACCCAATGTCCCCTAGTCCCCCTTATGGCAGATCTACCTTCCAGGCCTCAGGCAACTACTGATCTGAATCTTATCACTATAGGTTAGTTTTATATTTACTTAATGTAAATGAGATAATCGAGTATGAACTCTTGCTCATTGTAACTGACATCCATCTATATTGCTGAGTCTATCAATAGCTTATGTGTTTTAATTGTTTATAATATCCCCTAGGATACCTACCTCAGTTTGTTTACCGTTTGGCTGTTGGCATATAGTTGTATTGTTTCTGATATGTTGGCTGTTGCAAATAGAGCTTTGTGAATGCTATTTTTTGGCATGTATTACTGTCTTTTTATTAAAGTTTAGTTGACATACAATATTATATTAATTTCAGCCATAAAACACAGTGATTCAACATTTATGTGCTATAGAAAGCCATCACCTTGATAAATCTAGCTATAGTCTGCCATCATACAAAATCGTCACAATATTATTAACTGTATTCCCTATGCTGTGCATTGCATCCTTTTATTATGTGTTTCATAACTGGTTGTTGGTACTTTCAAATCCCCTTTCCTTATTTTGCCCATCCCCTCACACCCCTCTGGTAACAACCAAGTTGTTTTCTGCATCTATGAGTCATTCTGTTCTTTTTTTTTTTTTTTTTTTTTTTTACATTTTAGATATTATTCAAATCATAAGGCATTGGGCAGCCCTGGTGGCTCAGCGGTTTAGCGCCACCTGCAGCCCAGGGCCTGATCCTGGAGACCCAGGATGGAGTCCCACATCGGGCTCCCTGCATGGAGCCTGCTTCTCCCTCTGCCTGTGTCTCTGCCTCTCTCTCTCTCTCTCTCTCTCTCTCTGTGTGTGTGTCTCTCATGAGTAAATAAATAAAATCTTAAAAAAAAATCATATGGCATTCATCTTTCTCTGTTTGGTATTTTTTTTCACTTAGCATAATATACTCTAGGTCCACACGTGTTGTTGCAAATGGCCGGATTTTGTGTTTTTTTTTTTTATAGCTGAATAATATTTTATTGTATATATTTATACCACATCTTTCTCCATTTATTCATTGATGAACATTTAAGTTGCTTCCCTATTTTGTCTATTGTAAATAATGCTGCAATAACTGTAGAAGTCTAATCTTTTAGAATTAGTGTTTTTGTTTCCTTTGTGTAAATACCTGGCAGTGGAATTACTGGATCATGTAGTAATTCTATTTTTAATTTTTTGAAGAACCTCCATTCTGTTTTTTCACAGTCGTTGCATGAGTTGGCATTCCTACCAAGAGCACATGACAGTTCCTTTTACTCCACATCCTCCCCAGCACTTGTTTCTTGTGTTTTTTATTTTAGCCATTCTGACATGCGTGAGGTGATTTCTCATTGTGGTTTTATTTGTGTATTTCCCTGATGATGAGTGGCGTTGAGCATCTTTTCATGTGTCTGTTGACCATCTGGGTGTCTTCTTTATAGACATGTCTAATTAGATTTTAATTAGTTTGTTTTTTCCTGAGATTGCCCATTTTTAAATTAGATGCTTTTTTGATATGTCATTGTGTGAATTCTTTATACATTTTAGATAGTAATTCCACATGTCCAGTTTCTTTTTTTTTAGTTTTCATTTATTTATACTCTGATTTTTATTATTTTCTTCCTTCTATAACTTTTGACTTAGTTTGATCTTTTTATTTTTCTCATTCTTTTAGGTATAGAATTACATCATTTCAGCTTTTATCCCCTAATTTTTTGAGATGGGCCTTTTGCTATAAACTTCCTTCTTAAAACTGCTTTTGCTGCATCTCAATGACTTTGGACAGTTGGGTTTTCATTTTATTTGTCTCAAGATATTTTTTTATTTCCTTTGCTTTCTTCTTTGGTCAATTGGTTGTTTATCACATATAGTAACATTATTAGCCCCCAAATGTTTGTGTTTATGGATTTCTAGTTGATGCTGTTGTGGTCAAAAAAGATTCTTAATAGGATTTCAATCTTCTTAAATCTGAGACTTGTTTTATGTCCTAACGTAATCTCTCCTGGATAATATTTTCTGTGCACCTGAAAATAATGTATTTCCTGTTGTTTTGGATGGAATGCTCTCTATATATCTCTTAAGTCCATCTGGTCTAATGTGTCGTTTAAGGACGATGCTTCCTTATTGATTTTCTCTCTTTTTTTTTTTTAAGATTTTATGTATTTATTCATGAGAGACACAGAGGGGGGGCGGGCAGAGACACAGGCAGAGGGAAAGGCAGGCTCCATGCAGGGAGCCTGACATGGGACTAGATCCCGGGTCTCCAGGATCACGCCCCGGGCCAAAGGCAGGCACCAAACCACTGAGCCACCCAGGGATCCCCTCTTACTGATTTTCTGCCTGGGATGATTTATCTATTTATGTACATGGGGTGTGAAAGTCTATTTTTTGTACTACTCTAGACCAGCTAGCACAAACTTTCCTGGTCTCCCAAGCCAGTTCCTCAAGGATGTCATATGTATGGTCTTGTGTACCCTCCCATCGTGGCTAGGTTTCAAGTGATGCAGACTTGCTAGTAAGCAAGGCTGTCCTCCAGCACTACTGTCTGTAAGGTCTGGCTGCAACTGCTTATGTGCACTAGTGAATGGATCTGGTTCCTAACTGTCTAGCTAGGACAGTTGTACGTCTTCTAGTCTGGTTTAGGGTACTGCTAGGGAGGGGCTCTGCTGTAAGTCTTATGTATTTGCGGGGTATGGCAGGGGTAAGGTTCTGCTTAAGATACACTTTGGGCTAGGGTGAGCAGGTTGGGCAGGGTGAAACTGCAGGATGCTAGGGCAGGGCATGCAGTGCTAGCACAGTAGATGAAGAGCATCAGAAAGATGCCCACCAGCACTGGGCCATCTAGGTAAAAAGGAAGTTAAAAGTATATCTATATCTATAAAAAATATGTCTATAGGTAGAGATAGTTCTACCTCTATCTCTGTATTTATCTCTATCTATAGTCTGCAAGTGCTACTTCTTCCCTGGAGAATGATTCCATAAATCCCTGCCCCTCTGACCTATGCCCTAAAATTAGTCAGTGGGTCGCCTTTCTGTGTAACCTAGCTGCTTTTAAAACTGTTGCCTCTGCTCTGAGACTTGGAGCAAGTGAAATTGTGTGTATGTGTGACCTTTAAGAACAAAGTCTCAGTTTTGTTGACTCACTCTTGTGGACACAAGCCCCACTGGTTTTCAAATTCTGCTGTTATGGGTGCTTTCCTTCTTGCTGCAGATCCCTTGGGCTGTGGAGCCCAATGTGGATATTGAACTACTCACTCTTCAGAGAGGACCTCTACAGTTGCAATATTCCTTATGTTTGTGAGTCACTGCACTAGAGGTATGGGTCCTGATTAAATTGTACCTCTGCCCCTCCTATTTATCTCAGTATTTCTTTTTCTTTATGTCCTATGTTCCACTATCTTCAGTTCATTCTCAGAGATTGTTGCTTAGTATGTAGGTATTTATTTTGATGTGTCTGTGGGAAGAGTTGAGCTCAGGATCTTCTTATTCTGCCTTTTTGATCTCCAACCTCCCAATATCTGCTTTTTCGATCACATTTCCTTCTTTGATTATAACCCTCTCCCTCACTCTTATACGTACTCTTGAACTCTTGTTATTACATTAGCCTCACTTTAATGATCCAGAATGATCTTCCTATCTCAAGATTTGTAACCTTATCACCTCTGCAGTATCCTTTTTACCATGTAATATAATATCTTTATAGGTTCTGGGGACTGAAACATGAACTTTTCTGGGGAGGAGTTTTATTCTGTCTATACCAAGAGAATTCAATATTAGAATATTTGTGACTAGATTTTTTTAAAAAAATTATTTATCTATTTTAGAAAACTAATGAGTATAGATATGTTAACAAAATGATCTAAAAAATGACCTCTAGTTCTACCATCTAGAGTTAATTATTATGAATGTATACATCTTTTCAGAATACGTAGTGGGTACCTGTATATCTGAACTTCTTCTTTGAACTTTCTTAGGCTAAATATCTAAACATAGTATTGCTGTATCAAATGTAGAGTGTCTAATTTAACCTTAAGCTGGCTCAAACTACTTATTTCTTCAAGCCTTCTACATATTGATAATGTGATTCATTATAACATTGTCAATTTGTTAGAAGAAAAGTATATCTGACTGTTTTTAACCTGGTCCAATTATGACACAAACTGTAGGTGTTAGCCTTAAAAAGAAGAAAAAAAGATGTATTTAGAAATAGCAGATAGCAGAGGCGCCTGGGTATCTAGACGGTTAAGCATCAGAATCTTGATTTCAGCTTAAGTCATGATCTCAACGTTGGGAGATCAAGCCCCAAGTCAGGCTCCATGCTGGGAATGGAGCCTGCTTGATATTTTCTCTCTCTGTCCTCCCCTCTCTTCTCCTCGTGACCAACACCACCCCCAACCCCCCAAAAAATAAATAGAGAATTGCAATCCAAGACAAGCAATCTATGGCAAAACTATAGTCAAGTACTGAGAACAAAGGAGAGGAATGCTCTTTTATAAAGGAAAGGGGGAATTTGGGAGGACCATTATAAACAGAAACTTATTGGAGTAAACTGATAATTTGAAGTATAGCAGCTTTTTGTTGGCTGATTTGTGATAGTCTCATTAGCTGGGTTATTGCCAGGAGAGGAGGAAAAATTTCCTTCCTCCTACTGAGATAGTAAATAGCTAAAATAGTATATGGACTTGCAAGGTGTGTCCATTCCTGCTGGGTTTTGCATTTGATAATGAGCCATAGGAAGTGAGCGCTCCCCCTGCTGGCCTCCTGGCTCCTGGCTAAATGAGGTTTTGTTTTATTTTCACCTAAGTCAAAAAAGTATCAGGAATTCTGTAACAGGGAATTGGAGGTAAATTGTGTAATTTTCTCCAGGAGAAGAGAAGAAACGGAAATCTTTATTCATGTATTCTTTCATTTGTGATTTTATTCACTTATTTTTAGTCTCTAAAGATTTTCCATTGCTGTTAAGAGTACAGGGGATATGGCAATGAACAAGAGCATCAGGGTTATTATTCTCATTATTATAGTCGAGTGTGTGTTTGTGTGTGTGTGTGTAGGAGGGTCATACAATAAGCAAACATATACATGAATGAGATAATTTCATATAGTGAAGTGTGCTATAAAGATGATAAAGGACGATGCTGCAGAGCATACTCTATTTGAAATGGGAATATATTGAACACAAAGGAGCCAGGGATGGACAGTTGGGGGCTGAACATTGACCAGGGAGATCTCCCTGAGTTAGGAGTGGGGGAGCTAAAATGAGGTCAGTATGGCTGGAGTATATGGTGTTGAGCTGGTTGAAGTTAGCAAGGCTTGGTTGGAACGTCCCAGACCATGTTAAAACAGTTAAGACTCTTAACTCTAGGAAACAAACTGAAGTTGCTGGAGGGGAGAGGGTTGGGGGGATGGGGTAATTCGGTGATGGGCATTAAGGAGGGCATGTGATGTGACAGGCATGGGGTGTTAATTTATCATGTAAATAATAAATTATTGAACACTACATTTGAAACTAATGTACTATAAGTTGGCTGATTGAATTTAAATAAAAGAACTTTTAAAAATAAAAAATGCAAGAATTTTTTTCTAATTTCAGTGAGAAGTCACTGTGAGATTCTTTTAAAAAGTGTATGTTCTGAATTATGGCTAGAACAGCTTACCTTGGCTAATACGTAGAAAATGGTGTGCTATATTTTAAAAGAGGAAATAGAAAGGCCAGCTAAGAAACTGTTTCAAAGGGCTGATATATTGGTTTAGAATGGCAGCACATGGATGAGGAAAACTAACCTGGTTTGGGCATTTTGTATCTATATTGGAATTCCTCACCACACTATGGGTACCGCACTGAGGAGCTAAATTAAGGTTCCATTGTTTCTTCTACATGTTCCATACGCCTATCCCCAAGCTAACAGTGGTCTTCAGAACTCCTTTGACACTCATTTTAATATGGAAACAGCTATTCTCTGATACAATGGCAGTCAGAGAGGGCTGGTAATGTGAGTTATAACTAAATAATTAAAAATGAAGAGTAAAGGAAAATGTCCTGTAAAATGTTTTTAAGAAACCGATATTCATATTTTCTATTATATTTTGCTTGCTTGTTATGGGTACCTGAAATAACCCCCAGTTTCTTTCATATTGAGGTTTTGTTTCCAGAATTCCAGTGTACAAACACAAATAACTTATCGGGAAGTAACAACCCATTAACAGTCTCTAATACTTTAGCACAAATTAGATTATAAGGGTGACTAAATTTAAAATTGGAAGGGTCTTTAAAAGATCTTCCAATATCGATGTTTTCAGCTAAGTTTTCCAGAAGCAAACCTAAGAAAAGAATTTGCGTGACAGTGAAAAAAATTAGGAAGCTTTCCCAGGAAAAAGCTTAGAGAGGATTAGAGGAATGAGAAGGAAAGGAATCTGAATAAGTGTGCAAAATCAGGCCAAGTTACACAGAGACAATACTGAGCAAAACTCACACCTTTTACGTCCCATGTGGAAGATAATAAAACTGGAGCAATTGTCCTCACCTCTCTCTCACAGCTGTCAATCATTGTGACTGCCTGAGGTCCACAGAGCCGACTCTATGACAGACATACCTATGATGAGTCAAATGATGCTTTGCGTCATTCCTTTCCTTGAATGTGGCCAGAATATGTGAATGTGATGGATGAAGTTATGTTCTATGGCAAATGTCAGTCATTTTGCAACTACCATCAAAGACCCCAATCAATTGCTTTTAATTCAATCAAAGGAAGCCATTCTAGGTGTACCTGACCTAATCAGCAAGTCCTTTAAAAGAGACTTGAAGCAGCAACTCATGCTAATCCAATGGCCTAGAAGGAGCCAATCGCCATATTATGAAAAGGGCCAAATGATAGGGAATTACGGGAAGCTCCTAGTAACTAAGGATCTCATTCCTACAACTGCAAGGGACTGAATTCACTGAAACTAGAGAAATATCTAGAGTGTCAAATTAGATTGCAGACTCTTTCAACAGTCTTTGAGTCTCTGACTT
Organism: Vulpes lagopus; assembly: GCF_018345385.1. Lineage (NCBI taxonomy): Eukaryota > Metazoa > Chordata > Mammalia > Carnivora > Canidae > Vulpes > Vulpes lagopus. Next base: position 140,947,234 of record NC_054827.1, read on the forward strand.
TTGAAAGAGTTGTACTGTATCCAGACCCCAACCCATAGATACTGTGAGATAATAAATAGGAGTTGTATTAAGCTAAGTTTGTGGTAATTTGTTAAACAACATAAAAATCTAATATGTAAGAAAATAAATAGTCTAATCAAAAAATGGGCAAAAGATCTCAACATATTCCTTATGAAAGAAGGTATACAGTTGGAGAATAACTAAGAAAATATGCTTAACATCATTATTAGGAATTGTAACTTAAAACAACAATAAGATACCACTACATACTTATTAGAATGACTGAAATCCAAAGTACCAGATATTGGTGAAAATGTGGGGCAACACAAACTTTCATACATTGTTGGTAGGAATGGAAAATGGTACAGCCACCTTGGAAGACAGTGTGTGGTTTCTTACAAAACTAAATATACTCTTAACATATGATACAGCAGTTGTATCTTTTGATGTTTATCCAAATGAATTGAAGTCTTATGTCCACCAGAAACCTTCATGTTTATGTTTATACCACTTTATTTGTAATTTTAAAACTTGGAAGCAACCAAGATGTCCTTCAGTAGGTGAATGATTGAACAAAGTAGGTACATTTAGACATTGGAATATTATTCAGTGGTGAGAAGAAATTATCAGGCTGTGAAAAGATGTGAAGGAAACTTAAATGTGGATTGCTAAGCACAGGAAGCCAATCTGACAAGGCTACAAATGGTATGATCCAATAAGTGACATTCTGGAAAAGGCAAAGCTATAGACAGTAAAAAGATCAGTGGGCTTGGAAGAAAGGAAAAAAGAATAAATGGGGCCAGGGAATATCTAGGTCGCAAAACTGGGCTACAGGATAGTGTAATGGTGGATACATATCATTATACAATTGTCAAAACTCATAGAATGTACAAAACAGTAAAGCCTAATATGGACTGTAGTTAATAATGTACCAATATTAGCTTATTAATTGTACAAATGTACTACACTAATGCAATGTTAATAAAAGGGGGAAATGGAAGATGGGGATGAAGAAGAATGTGGGAACTCTATAATTTCCACTCAGTTTCTATCACCCCTAAAATTACTCAAAAATATAAATTGTTAATTAAAAAATAGAGAGTCAGCATTCTATACAGGTCATCCTATTTTCAAGATACTCTTATTTCTCTTTCACCAAAGACATCAACTTATCCCTGTAGCTTAATACACAGATTCATTCTAAAGACATTCTATTATTATTATTATCAGTATTCGCCTTTTCTGTGTGTATATATGTGTGTGTCATCACCCATATTAATTATAGAATTCTTGTCCACGTTTGGGAGAAGTGAGGCAAAATTTTCAATTGTGTTACCTTAATATTCTGCTTGAGTTTCTTGATGTTTGGCTTGAATATTTTGATACTAAATGATTTGTTACAAAAATTATGACAATCATTTTTGAACTTGAGAGAGGCTAGTTCCCAATGGCTTACAAAGCTCACCGACTTTTGTTAGCATTCCTCTTTTGTTCATTTTCCCCATTTTTGTAGTTTAGAAAAAGCTATTCTGAGTGACATTAAGGTAGGTACAGTCTGATACCAGCCATCATGCCCCAGAGGTTTTTTTGGTTTTGTTTTTAAACAAGTTCATTTCCTGGACCAGGAATCTCCCATTATTACACAGTGCCGTGTAAATATGCAATATCGTAGAGTAAGAAACCTGTCCTGGAGCTTTAGAGAGTGCATATAATTTGTTTTTGACCCAAAGTGTGAGTCTCATTCTTTTTTACATTTAGTATCAGAAGGGATATATATAGTGTCATCTTATTATATACGAATAAATGTATATCAGCACATATGCATATACATATTTTATGCATGTGATATATATCTACATTTTCATGTATTTATACCTATGCTACATGTATGTCTTTACGTGTATATGTGAGAGAAAGTAATCTATATGTTTTAAAACCCATTTTCGGTCATAATAATCTCTAAGACACTAAGTCATGTCATTAACCCCATTTCTCAATTTTTCCACATCAGTATCTGAACGGTGTGATCTGGAATTGGTCCCCACATTGGGTTTTTTTCACTTCTTTGTTACTTTCTACCTTATGATTCTAATCTATAAAAGAGTAAATAAATTAGGCCACCCATTTTTTTTTGTTTCCTCCCATCATTCTATTCTGACTGCTTACTATTTTAAGTCACTGCTTCAGCATTTAGACTGAGAAACTGCACTGTTCTCGTTGATGAGCTTTCAGCTCATCCCATGTTTCAGAGGAAACCAAACCATAAAATTAGAGAGCAGCTTCCCTGCATTATGGTGAGTCCAGTCTTTTCCCAAGAAGGGACCAGGTTTAAAGTGGGTCAGTGGGTGTGCATTTTCCTCATTTTAGGTGTAGTATATTACTTGGCAGAAGTTAAGGTCACTGTCAAGATTCTTGGATCAAAGCATTCTTTTTTGATGGATCATCTTCCATTTCTTGTGTCTTATATTTGGTCAGCTGCTCTAAGTCATGTTCCTGCATTAATGATTCCTGCCTCTGCTCTAAGTCAATTCCTCTCATTCTTCTGTCACAGATAGGAAGTGGTTGAGAAAAAAAAATTTTTTTACATATCTTTACTCCCCCTTTCAATGTTGTGAAAATAGTTCCCAAGTTGGGTGTTTTTCAATTTTCTTCTGTTTTGTTTTCTTCTCCATTAATTTTATGTTCCTTCCTCCTCCTCTTCCTCCTCCCCATCCTCTCCTCCTCCTCCTCCTCCTCCCCTTATTCTTCATTTTCTTCTCACCATTTTCTCCTCTCCTTTTATCTTTACATTAAGAGTTATTGATGAGTCTTTCAGAATGACTCTATTCTCCAATGTGTGCTGTTCTCCTGATAGGAGAGAGGCATATGGGCCCATGAGGTACCTGATTGTCTTGGGATATATTATATGAGGATAACAAACCATGATGCAAAATGATCTAGTTTGAATGGCAGGGAAGATGAATTCTAGCTTTGGCTCTGGGCTAATCGATTTTAATGCATGGCATGATGGAGGTGATATAATTTTCACAGAGCTTGAAGTCACAATATCCATGTTCTCCAACTGGCAAGTAGTGGCCCCTTGTTAAAAGATATAAAATTATTATGATAGATTTATTATTTTGTATTGTTTATTCTTATTAATCTGTTTATTGTTTTACTTCTTAATCTAATAGAATACAATAGACCCATAAGAATATACTTAAACTAAATAATATTTATTGCATAATAAAAAAGAATAATTTTACACCAAGATGTCTGCAGATGCAAAATAAAATGTATCCCTGCACACAAATGCGATATAAATATAAGTTTTTAGTGAGAATTTATGGTATGATAGACATCATGGAAAATATTGCAGGTCCAATGTGAAGCAAAAATTAGCAGACAGCATGTGTCATTAATTTAAATAAACACAGAAACAAATTTAAAATAACAACTGTGGCAAATGCTAAGAAGGGCTCAATTAGCACTATCTAAACTATATATTTGTACATTTGTTTATCATTTTCTCCTACTGCCTCCTTGAACCATATGGGAAGAAATCTAGTCCATTTTACTTACTGCTAGATATATTCCAGCATATAGTAGGTTTTCAGTAATATTTGTTCAATATTGTTCAATAATATGTGTTCAATAAATAAATGGCATAAGATAGATTTGAGTTATTCAAGCCAATTAGTAAAGAGAACCTTGGGATTGCTGAATTTTGAGTTCTCAAGGTGGGCTGACATTATTTAGATGAAAAGGAGTTGGAAGACTGTCAGACAAAGGGAAATGCTATGTAAAAGCTCAATGTTGGAGTAAACATAGTGATTGTGAACCACAAAAGAGGGCCAGTGCTGACATGAAGGGAGGATAAGAAGCTTGGTGCTAGAGAGTAGATAGGTGAGGAGAGATCTTCTCCAAGACTTACATGAGTAACGCTAAAAAAAAAAAAAAAAAATCATCTTTCTTCTTAGAGTATTGAAAACCACTGAACAAATGTAGGCAATGGACTGAAGTAATCAGATTTGTACTTTAAAATAATATCTGTTGTCAATTATTTATGATTAAAATGACAAGAACATTTAAACAAGGCATATGGTTGAAGAAGAGAGGACTTAAAACAAATCGTAGATGATTTTGTTGTTTAAGGTCTGTTAAAAGAACATGAGATATTAAAGAAGTCAGAAAAACCAGTAAGATAGGAGAAAAACAGAAGTGTGGTAGTGTAGAGGAAGGCAAGTGATGAGAGTATTTTAAGGAAGGGAGGCCACAGGTTTCAATGCTACTGAAAGGTAAATTGAATTGTAGAAGGATAATTAAATATTGCACTAGCCATAAAGATATGGATATTGTCATTTAACTTCTTTTGCTAAAATCAATGATAATGTAACTCTCTTCTCTCTCTCTCTCTCTCTCTCTCTCTCTCTCTCTCACACACACACACACACACACACACACATTCCAAAGCTATTGGATAAGAATGATAATATGTAATTGAGTCAAGAAGTATTACCATTGGCAGCCAAATTCAAAAGACACCTGAAAGCCTTGAAACCTGAATGATAATCCTGAGCTAATAATGGCAGTTTGTAAAATAATTTATTTTCTTGGAACTTAAAACTTGGATTATAAGAACTATACTGAGTACAGGAAACATAGTTTTGAGTCTGTGCAAAGTGGGAAGTTGGAAATGAGATCCTTTAACAAAGGCTAGGTCTTTGAACGACTTTCTATAGAGAAAAAATAAATAAAAGCAAACAGAAATCCTGTTCTCCAGAAGAGAGACAACAAGTTATTTTGCCTTTCTCATTCTTTGACCTCACTGTGAAAATGAACTCTATGCTGAGAATCAATAAACAGCATTCAACTCTCATTCATATAAGGAGATTAAATATTCACTTCTTTTGGAGTCTGGAAAAACCCCCAGCCAAGTATTTCTGTTTAATATGACCACAAGCACCTTTGGACAACATACAACATCAATACCAATATTTTTTTGGAGAAAAACACTAGAATAAATCTCTTAGAATTCTCACAAATTGTGCTCACTCACATATTAGCTTATTACTCCAAATTACACCACACAGCAAAACAAAACAGAACAAAACAAAGAAAAACAAAACTACCATGAAATAATCTAAAAACAACACAGCAGTATCAAACTCTTAAGGACAAAATATAATGAAATAATTAGATACACTATAAACCAATCATATAAAACATTTAATGAATGAAAAGGAATAAAAACATGATAAGAAATAATAGAAAAGCAAAATTAAACAGGCAACTTTAGAAAAGAACTAAATAAATTTTAGGAATTCAAAATAAAAATATTTCAATTACAAACTCAGCAAATGTGTTAAAATTAGAAATGATTCCAGAGAGAATGGCTTTATGCCTGAAACATATATGTGTGTGTATATACATAATTATGCATCTATAATTATATACTATCATGAAATTTACAAAGAAAAAAAGAATGAAAAATGAATAGTCATAGATGTCATAGATAAAACCAGAAACTCTGACATATTTAATTGGACTTCCATAGAAAGGAATCCAGGAGATTTTGTATAAGTCACACAATCTAGGAATCATTTATTAGGATTTTCTAGGATAGATGAAAGACAAATACTTATTTGGGAAAGCACAGTGAAACACTACATATTAGAAAATGCAATCCACATTTTAACTAATTTTGATAGTTTTAAATTTTGCCCAAAGACAAAAAGAAGATTTTCTTTTTTTTTTTTTGGATTTTATTTATTTTTTCATGAGAGTCACAGATTGAGAGGCAGAGACAGGCAGAGGGAGAAGCAAGCTCCTCACAGGGAGCCAGGGTAGGACTTGATCTCCAGATCCCTGAATCACACCCTGAGCTGCAGGCAGCTCTGGATCACATCCTGAGCTGAAGGCAGCCGCTGAACCACTGAGCCACCCAGGCATCCCCAAAAAGAAGATCTTAAAGGCATCCAAAGTGAAACAAAAATTACCTATTAAGAAAACCAATGATACTAACAAGAGACTTCTCTTGCGTACCAACTGAATTTAGAAAATTTGCAGAAGGTGAAACAGGAGATAATTTAAATAACCATTAATACATGACTTTTTTTTTTAATGTAGGTAAACCATCATTGAAGAACAAGGGGAAAATTTCAGATAAACTGTAGAGTTTGTCAGCAATGCATTCTCACTATGAGAACTTCTAAATCATGTATTTCAGGAACAAATACATTGAATGAAGAACAAAAGACATTATTACTCTAGAAATGAATGGCAAGCAAAAAAGAGAAGATAAACAGAAACATAAAAGATGTTGAAATAAAACAATATATCTAAAAGGATTATTTTGAGGATTAAAAAAATAATAGTTTTAAAGTGTTTGAAATTGTGCTATAAATATGGTCAACATTTTATAATTATTTGCTAAAGAAGTAAAAAAAAGTATAAATCACTAACAGAAATGTTTGACAAAGAAAACATGGATATTTGTTCAGCATCATTAGGTAATTTGTGATCATAGAAAAATACAGTAAATTTCTGTTTTGGAGAGGTATATACATATTATCTTATTTTAGAATTTATTTTGCTCATATATTTAACCACTGAAATATATAAATGATTAGATATCGAAACATATAAAAATATGTTTTATGTATATAAAAAAGTATTAGCCAACTTAAAACATTAATCAACTTCAAATATCAAATTTTAAATACCAATTTATTTATTTTTTTAATTGTATTTATTTATTCATGAGGGACACACAGAGAGGCAAAGACACAGTCAGAGGGAGAAGCAGGCCCCATACAGGGGAGCCTGATGTGGGACTTGATCCCGGGACTCCAGGATCCTGCCCTGAGCCAAAGGCAGGTGCTTAACCACTGAACCACCCCAGGCATCCCTTAAATATCAATTTAAAGGAAGTATATTTCATAAAAGCAAAAAATCAGTGGTTGTAAAAAGCACAGAATAAGTTGAAAGAAACACAAAGGGATCATCAGATTGTATTAAAATATATCTATATGTAATTCACAACATAGAGCATAAAGACCCAAGGATATTAAAAGAAAAAGCCTAGAATAAGGTACAGCTGTAAAAAAAATAAAAAAATAAATAAAAAAAAAAGGTACAGCTGTAAATTTATTTTAATATCTGACAAAATAAACTTAAAAGTAAAAACAATTATTTGGGATAAACCTTTAAATTTATATGAGGAATATAGAGCAATTTTACATTTATTTTTGCATGTAATAACATACTCAAAGATGCATAAAGTAAAAGTTGACAGACAGCAGAATGTAATAAATCCACCATCATACATGGAAATGTCATTAAATTCACTATTAGGAGGTCCAATACCCAAACTTAGTAAAAGTATGGACAGTTTGAACAATATAGTTAAAAACCTAGTTTCATTCTTCTGCATGTGGATGTCCAATTTTCCCAGCACCATTTATTGAAGAGACTGTCTTTCTTCCAATGAATAGTCTTTCCTCCTTTATCGAATATTAGTTGACCATACAGTTCAGGGTCCACTTCTGGGTTCTCTGTTCTGTTCCATTGATCTATGTGTCTGTTTTTGTGCCAGTACCACACTGGCTTGATGACCACAGCTTTGTAGTACAACCTGAAATCTGGCATTGTGATGCCCCCAGCTATGGTTTTCTTTCTTTTTTAAAATTCCCCTGGCTATTCGGGGTCTTTTCTGATTCTACACAAATCTTAAAATAATTTGTTCTCTCTGAAGAAAGTCCATGGTATTTTGATAGGGATTACATTAAATGTGTAAATTGCCCTGGGTAACATTGACATTTTCACAATATTAATTCTGCCAATCCATGAGCATGGAATATTTTCCATCTCTTTGTGTCTTCCTCAATTTCTTTCAGAAGTGTTCTATAGTTTTTAGGGTATAGATCCTTTACCTCTTTGGTTAGGTTTATTCCTAGGTATCTTATGCTTTTGGGTGCAATTGTAAATGGGATTGACTCCTTAATTTCTCTTTCTTCAGTCTCACTGTTAGTGTATAGAAATGCCATTGATTTCTGGGCATTGATTTTGTATCCTGCCACGCTACCAAATTGCTGTATGAGTTCTAGCAATCTTGGGGTGGAGGCTTTTGGGTTTTCTGTGTAGAGTATCATGTCATTGGCGAAGAGGGAGAGTTTGACTTCTTCTTTGCCAATTTGAATGCCTTTAATGTCTTTTTGTTGTCTGATTGCTGAGGCGAGGACTTCCAGAACTAGACCACTCTCTCTCACCATACACAAAGATAAACTCAAAATGGATGAAAGATCTAAATGTGAGACAAGATTCCATCAAAATCTTCGAGGAGAACACAGGCAACACCCTTTTTGAACTCGGCCACAGTAACTTCTTGCAAGATACATCCACGAAGGCAAAAGAAACAAAAGCAAAAATGAACTATTGGGACTTCATCAAGATAAGAAGCTTTTGCACAGCAAAGGATACAGTCAACAAAACTCAAAGACAACCTAAGAATGGGAGAAGATATTTGCAAATGACCTATCAGATAAAGGGCTAGTTTCCAAGATCTATAAAGAACTTCTTAAACTCAACACCAAAGAAACAAACAATCCAATCATGAAATGGGCAAAAGATATGAAGAGAAATCTCACAGAGGAAGACATGGACATGGCCAACAAGCACATGAGAAAATGCTCTGCATCACTTGCCATCAGGGAAATACAAATCAAAACCACAATGAGATACCACCTCACACCAGTGAGAATGGGGAACATTAACAAGGCAGGAAACCACAAATGTTGGAGAGGATGCAGAGAAAAGGGAACCCTCTTACACTGTTGGTGGGAATGTGAACTGGTGCAGCCACTCTGGAAAACCGTGTGGAGGTTCCTCAAAGAGTTAAAAATAGACCTGCCCTACGACCCAGCAATTGCACTGTTGGGGATTTACCCCAAAGATTCAGATGCAATGAAACGCCAGGACACCTGCACCCCAATGTTTCTAGCAGCAATGTCCACAATAGCCAAACTGTGGAAGGAGCCTCGGTGTCCATCAAAAGATGACTGGATGAAGAAGATGTGGTTTATGTATACAATGGAATATTCCTCAGCCATCAGAAACTACAAATACCCACCATTTGCTTCAACGTGGATGGAACTGGAGGGTATTATGCTGAGTGAAATAAGTCAATCGGAGAAGGACAAACAGTGTATGTTCTCATTCATTTGGGGAATATAAATAATAGTGAAAGGGAATAAAGGGGAAGGAAGAAGAAATGAGTGGGAAATATCAGAAAGGGAGACAGAACATAAAGACTCCTAACTCTGGGAAACGAACTAGGGGTGGTGGAAGGGGAGGAGGGCAGGGGGTGGGGGTGAATGGGTGACGGGCACTGAGGGGGGCACTTGACGGGATGAGCACTGGGTGTTATTCTGTATGTTGGTAAATTGAACACCAATAAAAAATAAATTTATTTAAAAAAAAGCCAGCTCTCATGAATATACATTGAACCCTGAATCCCACAATTAAAGAGCATATCATTTTTTAGAGCACACATGAGATATGCATGTAAAATGGGCTTTAAAATAAACTATAAAAAATAAAAATAAAATAAACTATAGTGTAATGTAATCAAATTTCATATAATTGATAACATAGCAAGTTAAACAAATTTACTACAATATTATTAAATTATAATTAAAACATAAAAAACAACTTAAAATATTAAATGTATTTGGAAATTAGATGGTCTACCTATAAAACAATAGGTCAAAGAAGAAAGTACGACAAACTTTAAACATGAACAAGACAATAATAAAAGTGTTCCATATTAGAATTGAGCTAAATGCTTATTTATGAAGGATAGGAAGGCTGAAAATCAATGACATAAGCATTCATCTTAAAAATTAGTGAGAAAAAGCAAAAATGAACTCAAATCAAAAGGAACAACAAAGAAATATAGTCTGCCACAACTCATTCAAGAAGATAATATAGTTTGATATAAACAAGGTTAATAGTTTGATAACTGTGTAGACGTTTTTAATCTGCTTGGTAAAAACACCGAGCCCACATGATCTTAGGAGAATATTATACAAAATATTAGAAGTATAGATAATTCCAATTCTATACAAAGTCTTTAAGGAAAAAATGTAGAAAAATTTAACACGATTGTATTTTTTTTTTAAATGATTTATCAATTTACCTGGGAGAGAAAGAGAGAGGAGGGGCAGAGGAAGAGAATCTCAAGTAGACTTTCCGCTGAGCACAGAGCCCAATGTGGGGCTCAATCTCACGACCCTGAGATCACAATCTGAGCCAAAACCAAGAGTTAAATGCTTAATCCACTGAGCCACCCAGGTGCCCCCCAAGACTATTTTAAATGACAGGCAAGGAGCCATATTAAAATGGCTTTAAGAATAAATAGGAGATACAGAAATAAAAAGAATAAATACTAACAAATCTTTTCAAAATTTCTAGGGAAGTAGAAGAGAGGGAAGTAACTTGAGGTGAGGTTTGAATGATGATTTTTATTTATTCTATGAAAAACCTAAGCATATTGAAAAGTCATAGGAGTGTATTATTCAACCATAAAAAAGAAAGAAACCTTGCCATTTTTGATAACGACGTGGATGGATGTCGAGGGCATTATGCTAGGTGAAAAAAGTCAGGCAGAGAAAGATAAATACTGTATGATTTCAGTTATATGTGGAACCTATAAAACAACACAAAAAGGCTCCCAAACTCAGAGATTGGTAGTTGCCAGAGACAGGGTGGGTAAAATGGGTAAAAGGATAGAAACTTCCAGTTACAAAAATAAACAAGACCTAGGGATTTAATGTACAAGACAGTGGCTATAATTATAATACTTCATTGTATATTTGAAAGTTACTGAGAGAGTAGATCTTGAAACTTCTTACCACAAGAAAGAAAATTCTAGTTATGTGTGATAATAGATGGTATTGAGGTGCTCATTACATAATACAAATATCAAATCATTATGTTCTACACTTGACACTGATGTTACGTCAATTATCCCTCAATTTAAGACAACAACAACAAAGAAATGACATACGAAAGACGCAGAGTGGAAAGACAAACGGTAGAGAGTTGGAAGTTTTCACATGGGTGTGAGTTTGTATGTTTGTGAAGTAAGGGCTCAGTGAGATATTCCTAGACTTATAATAGGGTTCCTAAAACAATGAGAATGGGTATCTCTGTCTTGTTCCTGTTACTAGAGGAAGTTTTCATCATTTCATTGTTGGGTATGACATTAGTTGTGAGTTTGTCATAGGTGTTCAGGTACATTCCTTTTATGCATACTTTATTGATAGTTTTTAAGTCAAAATATATTTTTAATTTTGTCAAATGCTTTTGCATGATTGCACGATTTTTGAGCCTTTTGTTAATGTGATGTATCAAGTTGATAAGTTTGAAGCTATTGAATCTTCCTGGCATACCTGGGATAAATAAACCTCACTTGATTGTGGGTTTTAATCCCTTTAATGTATTGTTGAATTTGCTTTGGTAATATTTTGTTGAAAATTTTAGGGAATACTGAGGGGGAATTTTTTTTTTTTTTTTTATTGAGGATATTGAAAGGGATTGAAGGGAATACTGAGCTGTAGTTTTTTCTTTTAGGCAATACCTTTGTCTGGTTTGTTACTAATGTAATGCTGGCCTTGTAAAAATAATATTGGAAGCAATCCTTCCCCTTCAATTTTTTGGAATAATTTGAGAAGGATAGGTAGTTACTATTCCGTAAATGTTTGACAGAATTCACCGTGAAGCTGTTTGGTTCTAGACTTTTGTTTCTTGTGAATTTCTAAGTTACTGATTTAATTTCATTACTTGTAATCACTCTATTTGGATTTTCTATTTCTTTGTGATTCAATCCTAGAAGTTAGTGTTTTTCAAGGAATATATCCCTTTCTTTTAGGTTCTCCTATTTGTTGATTTATAGATGTTTGTAGTCATATTTTATGATCTTTATATTTCTGTGGTGTCAGTTGTTTCTAATTTCTAATATTATTTATTTGGATCCTCTCTTCTTTTTCCTTGATGAGTCTGCCTAGAGGTTTAATGATTTTGTTTATCTTCCCAAAGAACCAACTTTTAGTTTCATTAGTCTTTTCTATTGCTTTTAAACACTATATTATTTATTTTCTCTCTGATCTTTTTTATTTCTTCCACTAACTTTGGACTTTGTTCTTCTCTTTTTTCTCCCTTTCAGTATGAAGTTAGATTATTTATTTGAGATTTTTAATGAGGTAGGGTTTTTTTTTTTAAAGATTTTATTTATTTATTTATTTATTTATTTATTTATTTATTTATTTATTTATTCATGAGAGAGAGAGAGAAAGGCAGAGACACAGGCAGCGGGAGATGCAGGTTCCATGCAAGGAGCCTGACATGGGACTCGATCCTGGGTCTCCAGGATCACACCCTGGGCTGAAGGCAGCGCTAAACCGCTGAGCCACCCGGGCTGCCCATGAGGTAGTTTTGTGTTGCTATGAACTGTCCTTTTACAACTGCTTTTGCTGCATTCCATAGATCTTGTAAGTTGCATTCCCATTTTCATTTGTTTCAAGGTATTTTTTAACTTTCTCTTTGATTTCTTATTGACTCATTTGTTGTCTAGTAACATGTCTCCACATGTTTGCATGTTTTTCACCCAGTTTTCTTCCTGTAATTTATTTCTAGTTTCATAGTGTTGTCGTGGGAAAAGATGTTTGATATGATTTCAGTCCTCCTGAATTTACTGAGACTTGATTTGTGTCATCTATCCTGGAAAATGTTCGATGTGCACTTTTGAAAAAAAAAAAAGTGCATTCTGGAGTTTTTGGATGAAAATCTCTTAATTATGCCAAGTTGGTCTAATTAAACCTGTTTTTTAAAAATAAAACTGAGGTACAGAAAGGTTAAGTAATTTCCAAATATCACCCAGTTGGTAAATGACAGAGGTAGAAGGGGGATCTAACAAACCTAGCTTCGGCATGTTAATTCTAGAACTATCCTAAAACCATCTAACTCTACTTGATATTATAGTCCCAAGGGAATGAAATATTATAAATGAGTTTTAACTCTTGCTGACTGGTAATAATGACAATTTGGATGGGAGCAGTAAAGTGAGAGAAAGAAAGCTTAATTTGTGCATGGAAAGATGAGACTTTTGGCCAAATAGATGTGTGTTGAAGCTATAATAAAATATATCCAGTAGGAAAAAATACTCACTGGGATCTAGAAGCAAGAGAATTTGAAAATCACCAGCTCCATGTTTTCCTTTAAAATTTTGTATTTCCCTCTATTACTTTCAAATCCTTGGGAAAGAGTGAAAAAGAGTGTAGTTTTGTGTTAGCTTTGCTCAGCAGAATTAAGGGGAGTAGCTTGAGCCTACATTTGCAATATCAAAAACTGAGGAAAGCCTGACCACTATAGCAAGATAATTTTAAGATGGTCCAGGTAGTCAGAATAGACATCTTATGCAACAGCAGTTAAAAGCAGAGGGAATAGAAAAAATCCTATTGGAATATAGATTTGTCCTAGGGATTCATCCTTCAAATACTTTGAATTTGCTCAAATGCTGTGTATCTCCAGCAGAATAAAGTACGACTTCTGTAAAAGCACTTCATTTATTCTATTAAACAATTTACTAGGCTGCTATTCTCTCTAACCATCCATCCAATCTATCAACTTCTGTTAGAATTTACAGTTCCTACAAAGCAGGGCTGTATTCCACTTATCTTTATTTCCTCAGCGTCTTGCAAAATTCCAAACATACAGAGGCAGCTGAGCAGCTGAGTCGGTTAAGCATCTAACTCTTGGTTTTGACTCAGGTCATGATCTCAAGGTTGTGAGATCAAGCCCTGCCATGGGCTCTATGCTCAGTGTGGAGTCTGCTTGAGATTCTCTCACTCCCTCTGCTTCTATCCCTCTCTCTCTCTCTCTCTCTCTCTCAAAATAAAAATTAAATAAATCAATTCCAAACATATAGCAGATTGTTTCTAATGCCCACAAACTAGGTGGAATAGCAATTTTATAGAGCTCCATCTTCTTTCATCCTATAACAAATCTGCTTGAGATCTTTATATAATGGACCTTCCTCCACAGAGGCAATGGTTTCTTTGTCTGGCTTCCATTTTCTTAAACTCTGATCTTTTGACTAACTGAACATGTGCAGTATGATGCCTTCCTCACATCCGGGAAACAATTCATTCCCTTACTCTATTTTTTTTTTTTTACCCCATCTATATGTATAACACAGCACAGAGAATGCTAGCCCAACCAAATTGCAGCCCAACTTTGAATTCTTTACTTCTTCATGCCATCTTCCTTTGTCCTATATGATCCATTTTATTAACATCCTCAGGTCTATTTCTCAGCGCAAACATGATTTCCCTCTAGAGCTTGGGGATTGAACATATTATTTTCTTCTTCAAAATTTGTTTTCAATTATTATCTATCCTTCAAAGACTGGTTTAAGTCCCTTCTAATCTGTGTGATGCTCCATGTTCAATCCATTCTACTGTGATCAATTCTTTTTCAGAAATCCTTTGTTCACCTAAACTGAAACATATTTAAAGAAACATATTTATTATACAATGCCTTATATCCTTAGTTAATTTTCACCTATAAAGGTGTCCTATCTTTCCAACATTATTAAAATTTGCCTTAGGGATAATAGTTAGCATAATGTCTTGAATATACTACTTAGTTTTGCTTAAAAAAATTGGTAGGTGTTAAGAATATAGTTTTTTTTCATTAATAGGTTATCTTTTTATCGATAATGCATTTTCCAAAGGAAAATATAAATTATATTATATAAAAATGTATTAATCAAATTTAAAAGTAAACAGATGATTTCTCTTCTGTACACAGTTACACACCACACTTAAAAAGTATGCAATTTTATTTAGATTGCTAATTTCCCAAGGAAATATATAATTATTTTGTGTCTAGTAAAGCACTTAGGAAAAAGATTGTGGAAGATTTTTAATGATGATAATGCAATTGTGATAAACATGTATATTTAGCTCTGTGAATGATAATATTGATTGAATAGGAAATGGACTACCCATATTATGTTTCAGATGTGGACTTATTATATATTACAAGCCCAAATGTGCATGGAAAGAATGTTCTGTATTGCAGACTGGGCAATAAGCCCACTAACTCCAGACTCCTCAAACTGTGATAAAGTATGTCTCTCTGGCTAGGGAGAAAAAGACAATTCGTAGCCTTAATGCTCTTTCTTTAGTATAAAATGTGCACTAATAGGATGCATTGAGCTACTGACGGTTTCTGTGAAAAGTCTCTATCCTTTCAAATGCAAATATTTCAGAATCAGCCAGCTTTCTAGCACATGGTTTTTAAAACCAAGTCATTCTTCACTGTGAGCTAGCATAATTGTACATTTGGGATATTATATATTTATACATATAATGGGTACAATTCAAGCAGCTGCCTGTTGAAGTTATGGAAGGTCTGTCTATTAACAACAGAATGTGAAATACAGACACATACACATGTGTATATATGCATATATAAGATTTTTTAAACTCGATTCCTAATTAGCCTCAATTCATGTTTTCCCTCCATAATTTGAGTTCCTTGAATTTAAGCTTTATACTATCATTATTTTAATTTTTATTTTTTTAAAGGTTTATTTAATTCTTTTCAGAGAGAGAGAGAGAGATTGAGCTTGCACAAGCATGTGAAGGGGGGAAGGGGCAGAGGGAGAGGAAAGAAATCCTTAAGCAGACTCCCCACTGAGCATGGAGCCCAGTGCAGGGATCAATCCCAGGACACTAAGATCATGATCTGAGCCGAAATCAGGAGTCAGACACTCAACTGACTGAGCCACTTACATGTCCCTAATATTCATTTTTAATTATATTTTTTTAAAGAAGTAGGAGAGATTGACAATTATACCCATGTATCTGAAATTACAAATCTTTTTTTCTTAATAAATTAATTTTTTATTGGTGTTCAATTTACCAACATACAGAATAACACCCAGTGCTCATCCCGTCAAGTGCCCCCCTCAGTGCCTGTCACCCATTCACCTCCCCGCCCCGCCCGCCCTCCACCCCTTCCACCACCCCTAGTTCGTTTCCCAGAGATAGGAGTCTTTATGTTCTGTCTCCCTTTCTGATATTTCCCACTCATTTCTTCTCCCTTCCCTTCTATTCCCTTTCACTATTATTTATATTCCCCAAATGAATGAGACCATATAATGTTTGTCCTTCTCCGATTGACTTATTTCACTCAGCATAATACCCTCCAGTTCCATCCACATCGAAGCAAATGGTGGGTATTTGTTGTTTCTGATGGCTGAGTCATATTCCATTGTATACATAAACCACATCTTCTTTATCCATTTCATCTTTCGATGGACACCGAGGCTCCTTCCACAGTTTGGCTATTGTGGACATTGCTGCTAGAAACATTGGGGTGCAGGTGTCCCGGCGTTTCATTGCAACTGAATCTTTGGGGTAAATCCCCAACAGTGAAATTGCAAATCTTAACCTTGCAACTAGGGTGAAACTTTTCAGGGTTATAACTGTTGTACATATACTATTAAAGATAATAGACTTTAGAATAAAAAAAAACATGTTTTAATCCTTATTCCACTGATTACTAGATATTTGTCTTTCTATGAGGCTCAGTTTCCTTACCTCTAAAATGACACCTTTTCTTGCTAAGGACTTGCTACATGCTAAGTTCTCAAAAAAGTTCCCTTCCTTTAATTTTGTTTTCTCATGGCACGTTGTCTGAGATTATTAAAAATGCAATGCCTGAAGAATAATGCATAATGGATTTTCCTCTAGGTTCATTATAGGGTTATCTGCAGAGAATCACCTGCTGGGCATACTCCCTTTAGAATTGCACACACGTGTCTTCATCCTTTACTATGGAAGCAGCTCTGAATCTATGGTCTTCTAAATGCAGCACATCACATTTTAGTGTTTGGGTCAGGGCAATTAAATTTTTAGTCAATTAGAAATGTCTTTGATCCTAGTTGAAGTGTTAAGCTCCTGAGGGACGACCTAATAAATAGCATCACTTTTCCTCACGTTGATTCTGAGCAATTTGAGAAATAAAACAAAGGAGTGTCCTAGAGTCCCATGCATCACCTTTACTCTTGATTTGTCATAGTAAGAGGTAAGAGTATATAACTAAGTATAAGACAGAGATGCGCCTATTATATGAGTCTCAGAGCTAGAGAGATTTGCTCAGCTAATTCTAGATGATGCTGAGCTGGGACAGCCTTTTACTGTGGGAATGGTGTTTAGGGAGCATGTGCTTCCTTTGGGAAACAAGAAGGAGAAAGATAGACGTAGTAAGTGGGTAGAGAGAAATTTGTGGAAAAAAAAAATCCCTCTTCATGGAGACGGGATGGAGTAAAAGGTTGTTATCTAACAATAAGCTGATTATTTTCACCAAGACTAAGAATAAAAATATGATTCTGTCTTCTTAGGACCCTTGGGTGCTTCTTATTTGTCAAAAAGATCATCAGTAATGGGATAAGCTACTTTTCCCTGTCTCTATGACTTTTCTGATTCTCTGATTTCACAGTCTTATTTCATATCTGTTGCTATGTTACTTTGACTTTTCTTTCATGTTTTTTTTTTTTTCTTTTTCATTCTTATTTTCTAGCTTTGGAGATGCACAGAGATATTCATGGTAAAGTAAAAGAAAGCCCTAAACTTTAAGTAAGAAATTATGGAATTGAATTCTTCAATTATTAGTTATATAACTTTGGGGAAAAAATACTTTACTGAGGCTGTCAATATATAAAATGACAATTATGCAAAAAGGCACAGCTGTGGAGAATGAGACGTGAAATCTTTTTATTAAGTAGTCATGTGCAAATGTGGAACTCATGATGGGTATATTAGAGTCTGGATTCCTAGTATCTTTTTTTTAAGTTTTTTTTTTAATAGCTTTTTTTGAAATATAACTGATACACAAAGAATTGCACATAATTAATGCACACAATTCGATAAATCTGGATATATGCAAATACCCATGATACCATCACAAGAACCTAAGTAATACTTTCAACACATCCCCAAGTTTCCTTGTTTTTTTCTTTTTTTAGGTTTTACTGTTTTCTATTGTTTTTATTTTGTTGTAAGGAATTTTAACATAAGATTTATCTCCTTAACAAATTTTGAAATACACAGCACTGTGTTAACTATAACCACTATGTTTTACAGCAGGTCTCTAGAATTTATTCATTTTGTATAACAAACTTTATAACTATTAAACAAAAATTCCCCATATCTCCTAATCCCCAGCCCCTGGCAATTACCATTCTGTTCTGTTTTTATAAGTTTGACTCTTTTAGATAACTCACAAAATTGGAATCATGCAGGGGTTCCTGGGTGGCTCCGTTGGTTGAGCAGCTGACTCTTGATTTTCACTCAGGTCATAATCCTGTGGTCCTGGGATCGAGCCCCACATCAGGCTCTGTGCTCACTGGGGAGTCTGCTTGGGGATTTTCTCCCTCTTTCTCTCCTGCCATCTCTTCCTTTTGTGCTTTCTCTCTCAAATAAATAAGTAAATCTTTTTTTTTTTTTTTTAATGGAGTAATGCAGTATTTGTTCTTCAGTGACTGGCTTATTTCACTTATTACAATGTCCTCCAAGTTCATCACATTACAATTGCATGATATCCTTTCTAAAAGAGTGAATAATGGGGATCCTTGGGTGCCCAGTAGTTTGGCGCTTGCGTTCGGCCCAGGGCATGATCCTGGGGTCCCGGGATCAAGTCCCACATCAAGGCTCTCTGCATGGGGCCTGCTTCTCCCTCTGCCTGTGTCTCTTTCTGTGTTTCTCATGAATAAATAAATAAAATCTTAAAAAAAAAAGTGAATAATATTCCATTGTATGTATATATACCACCCTTTTCTTTATCTATTCATCTGTCAGTAAACACGTGGGTTATTTCTACATCTTGGCTATTGTGAATAATACTGCAACGAACACAGAAGGGCAAATATCTTGAAGATCCTGATTCAATTCTTTTGGATGTATACCTAGAGGCACTATTGCCATATCATATGGTATATTTCTATTTTGAATTTTTTGAGGAATCTCCATACTGTTTTCCATAGTGGCTGGGCCAATTTATATTCCCACTAACAGTGTACAAGTGTTCCCTCTCCAGCACTTGTCATCTTTCTTGCAGAGGGCTGGTGACATACTGACTGACTTGAAGGAGCAGCAGGTTTTTATGCATATTTTTCTTTCTGCCATGTCTAAAATATTCTTTTTTCTCCAGAGCTAACAGTTGAGGGCAAATGATCATACGTAGAATAACAAGCAGCATCTTTCATTCTGTCTTTATCCGACAGAGATTCTAATCTCTATCACTTGTTTTTTATGTCTAACTAAGGGTCAGTTGAACTCGTATAGAACACCAATTGTACATTTTCTCAAACTTATTTAGGAAATAATTAATATGAAAATCAGCGTATTTTTATAAGTCTGAATTTGATTCCACTTCTTTCCAGATTATAATATATGGGTTGAATATTCTTGAAGAATGGTAAGAATCTTTTCATCTCAATCTCCCTAAAACTATCATGTGTCTTTGTAACAGTATTTGCTACTTTCTCTATAATTACTCGAACTTTTATTCTTTTTAATTCCTAATCTAAAAATTGATGGGATTTCTTGTCTGTGAAATTGTTTAGCTCACTCTTGATTTAAGAGCACACTCCCCTAAAATTTCTTCAGTGAGAGTTTAGAAAGAGACTGTTATTTTTGGTGGAACCATAGCAGCACTAATTCATTTCCTTTCTCTTGCCATTATCTTATCATGCTAGGAAAAAAAAAATTAAAAGCCCCTGGTAGCCATTGGATATTATAGGAATCTTTAAAATATAGGATTTAGACTCTGTATTATATCACTATATTACAAGATTCACATTTATGCAGAGAACCCAATTGCTATGGACAGCTCCAAGGAGAAGTTACTCAAGTATCCCTAAGTAGTATTACTGCTGAGTTAGGTTATACGGTACTGTCCTATGTATTTATATGAACGTCTAGCCAAAAAAAATTATGTTGATATAGCTATATAACTATGCATAAAATTATATATGTAATGATTTAAATGCTTTCAATTCCCCAAAGTTCACATGCTAAAATCAGAGTGGACTGATGGAGAGGCATACCTCAGGACATATTACAAGTCTTATTTCAGACCAACACTGTAGAGCAAATACTGCAATAAAGCAAGTCAAATGAATATTTTTGTTTCCTAGTCCATATAAAAATTATTTTCACACAAAGTATAGTTTTTAAGTGTGCAATATTATATCTAAAATTAATATATATATTGTAATTTAAAAATATTTTATAAAATGCTTTATTGATTTAGAATGGTAACCATCACCTGAGCTTTCAGCAAATCATAATGCTTCTTCCTGGTGGTCTTGCTCAATGTTAATGGCTGCTTAGTGATCAGGGCAGTGATTTCTGCAAGCTGAGCTGGCTTAAAATAAGACAACAGTGAAATTTGCTTCATCTATTGACTCTTCCTTTCAAGAATGATTGCTTTGTAGCAGGCAGTGCAGGTTTTTTTTTTTTTTTTGTGTGTGTGTGTGTGTTGTTGTTGTTGTTGTTGTTTAGATTTTATTATTTATTCATGAGACACATAGAGAGGCAGAGACATAGGCAGAGGGAGAGACAGGCTCCCTGTGGGAAGCCTGATACAGGACTCGATCCCAGGACTCCAGGATCATGACCTGAACCAAAGGCAGATGCTCAACCACTGAGCCACCCAGGCATACCTGCAATGCTGTTTGATAACATTTTACCTACAGAACTTATTTCATAATTGGAGTCAATCTTCTCAAACCTTGCCCCTACTTAATCAACTAAGTTTATCTAACATTCTAAATCTTTTATTGCCATTTCAATAAATTTTACAGCATCACCACCAGGGGTAGATGCTATCTGAAGAAACCACTTTCTCTCCTCATGTATAAGAAACAGGCCTTCATTCATTCAAGTTTTAACATGAAATTAAAGTGATTCAGTCATATCTTCAGGCACCACTTCTAGTTCTCACTATTTCTATTACATTTGTAGTTATTTCCTCCATTAAAATCTTAAACCCCCAAACTTCTATCGAAGAGTGTTGGAATCAGCTTCTTCCAAACTCCTGTTAACGTTGACATTTTGACCTCTTCTTGTGAATCACAAATGTTCTTAGTGGCATCTAGAATGATGAATTCTTTCCAGGTTTTCAATTTACTTTTCTCAGACCCATTAGAGGAATCACCATGGCAGCTACAGCCTTTCAAAATGCACTTCTTAAATAATAAACCTTGAAAATTGAAATGGCTTCTTGATTAATGGGCTTCAGAATGGATGTTTTGTTGGTAGGCATGAAAATAACACTAATCCCATTGTACATTTCCACCAGAACTCTTGAGTGACCAGGTAGATTGTCAATAAATAGTTAAATTTTTAAAGGAATCTTTTTTTTTTCTGAGTAGCAGGTCTCAATAGTGGGCCTAAAATATCCAGTAAACCATGTTGTAAATAGATGTGCTGTCATCCAGGATGTATTGATCAATTTATAGAGAACAGGATAGATTTAGCACCATTCTCAAGGGCCCTGAGATTTTTGGAATGGTAAATGAGCATCAGCTTCAACTCTGAGTCACCAGATACATTAGCCCCTAACAAGAGAGTCAATCTGATATTTGAAGCTAGGCATTGACTTCTCCTCTCCAGCTATGAAAGCCCTACCTAGATGGTATCTTCTTCAAATAGAAAGCTGCTTTGTTTACATTGAAAAGTCTGTTTTTTAGTGTAGAGTTTGTGAAATATTTTACCCAGATCTTCTGGATAATTTGCTGCATTTCTACATTAGTGCTTGATGTTTCATCTTGCACTCTGATGTTGCAGTTATTATTTTTTTTCCTTAAACCACATGAACCAAATGTTGCTAGCTTCAGTTTTCTCTTCCTCACCTCTCTTAGCCTTCATAAAATTGAAGAAAGTTAGGGCCTTACTTCAGTTTAGGCTTTGGCTTAGGGGATGTTGTGGCTGATTTGTTCTTCCATGTAGGGCACTAAAGCTTTCTCCACCTCAGCAATGAGGCTGCTTTACTTTCTTATCATTTGTGTGTCTCTGGAATAGGACTTTTAATCTCCTTCAATATTTTTTCACTGTACTTATAGCTTGGTTAATGATACAAAAGACATAGATTTTGACATATCTAGTCTTTTGAAATGCTTTTCTCACTAAGCTTAATTATTTTTATGTTTTGATTTAAAGTGAGAGATGTGTGACTCTTCCTTTCACTTGAATATTTAGTGGGCATTGTAAGGTTATTAATTGGCCTAATTTCAATATTTCTGTGTCTCAGGGAAGAGAGAGGCCTGAGGAGAAAAAGCAGAAGGGGAAACCTCCAGTCAGTGGAAAAATCAGAACACACACAGAGTTTATTAAGCTTGCTGTCTGATGTGGGCATGGCTTATGGCACTCAATTACAATACTAATATCAAAGATCACTGGTCACAGATCATCATAGCAAATATAATAATAAGGAAAATATTTGACATATTGAGAGAATTATGACACAGAAACACAAAATAGGACACAGAGACAAAAAAGTGAGCAAATGCTTTTGGAAAATGATGCTGATAAATTTACTCAGTGTTGGGTTGCCACAAATCTTCAATTTGAAAAAGCACAGTTTCTGCCAAGCACAATAAAGCAATGTGTGATAAAAAGAGGTGTGCCTGTATTTGGAGATGGGGCTTTTGAGAAGTAATTCTGGTAAAATGAGATTATAAGGATGGTCCAATAGGATTAGTCCAGTAAGAAGAGACACCATTTCTCTCTCTCTCTCTCTCTCTCTCTCTTTCTCTCTCTCTCTCTCTCTCTCTCACCCACTACCCCACCCCCACCATATATGGAAAAAGATGACATTTTGTGCACCCAGTGAGAAGGCAACCACTTACAAGCCAGAAGGGGCTTCAGAATGAAACTTATCTTGCTGGAACCTTGATCCTGGATATACCAGCCTCCAGACCTGTGAAATATAAATGACTTCTTTTTTAAATTCCAGTTAGTTAACATACAGTGCAATATTAGTTTTAGTTGTACAATAAAGTGATTCAACACTTCATACATTGCCTGGTGCTCATCACAAGTGCAATTCTTAATCACCATCATCTATTTCACCCATCCCCCTATCCACTGTGAAAAAATAAATTTCTGTTGTTTAAGCCACCCTGTCTGTCAGTCTGTGATATTTTGTTATGGCAAGACTGAGTAGACTAATACAATATACTCTATAAATGCATGCATACATATACATACACTTACACATATCTAGAATGTTCAAATACTCAAAATATTTCAAGGAATATCATCAAAAACTAACTCACCCTTTCCCACACCCCACATTCTGTTTCCTAGAGGCAATGACCAATCTTGTCTTTTGTATATTCTTTTAGCTATTTCTGAAGTATCTTTTGTCTTTTTAAAATTGTTCCCACCATAAAATTAAATGATGTTGATTAGTATTTTCAGAGTGATAACAAATCTCCTCCAAGAGAGGAGATTCAATAGACCTTTAGAATAACATTGATGAAAACAGTTTAGTTTATTTTCACAATGAAATTAAGATTACAAAAGTCATGGTGTTATAGAGGAATTTTAAACATATTATTCAATTAAGTTCAGTATCAATTATATTTTGGTTTAGGTTGAGAGGAATGCCAGTGAAGTTAATCAGTATCAAAATTAGGTTGAGGGACACCTGGCTGGTTCAGTCAGTAGAGCATATGACTCTTGATCTGGAGGTTGCAAGTTCAAGCTGCACATTGGGTGTAGGGATTACTTTTTTAAAAACCAGAGAAATAAAAAGATAGGTTGGAATGATTCCCTTGAATGCCTTTTCTTTTCTCAAGTCCCAAGGATGGAATAGTCAACACTTGATTCTCTCTAGAGGATGAGTGGAATGTATATTTTATTGTGAAAAGAAAAAGTAAAATCATCTATATTTAGTTTTAGAAAGTAATCAGAGACCAGCCCAGAATATTCATCTTTATACAAAGTACTATGTTGTGCTGTGGCCTAAATAGACTAACATAATTAGTGGACAAGAACCCTTATATTTTTCAGAATAAACATCCAGTGTCAAGTTTAATTATTCTATCATCTTGCTTCATTAATCAACCTTCTAATATAAAATGTAAGCAATGCTAGTTGGGGAATTGGAAAGAGGTAAAATAGGAATACAGGAGAGCAGAAAGTGGTGATTTAAGGAAATTCTGATCATCTTCAGCTAAATAAAATTCAATTTACTTAATGTCAAGTATTGTGCCAGTTACAGAACGAGCTCCTGTTTGTCTATTTGTAGAGGGAACAGATATCAAACAAATTACAACATGAGACTTATAATTACAATAAGTTGAAGTGGAGAAAATGAGGAAGTGTGGGCAGTTGTACATTCTAAGCCATATTGACCTAGATTCTCAGCCAGAAGTAGGAAAATATGTCTCTCTGGGTTCTAAAACCCTCTATTCACCTGGAAGTTGGTGGTAGGTAGGCAGCAAGAGGGAGAATGGGCATAGCAATGAGATGGAAATTTATGTGTAAATAGATGTCTAAATAGAGTAATTGATCTGGTAACCTAGTGATTAGTATCCTATGAATACAGAGACAAATAAAGGTAGAGTTATTGATTTTATAAGTAACTTTATTATTAATTTGAAGTCCCACATGAATGTTTATAGCACTCTACTAACATGAAATTTTAAAAATATAAATATAGAGCAGCTAAATAAAAGGCAGGTCAATTAAGTGAACAAACCCCAGGGTTAGATCCCATTCACTTTGGGTTCCAGTCATGACTGCACTTGCTTGAACAGCTGCGGAATCCTAAACAAATGCCTTAATCCTTCTGTGTCTGAATTTCTCCATCTGTGAGAATGACATACTCACACCTGTCCGTGTCTAATTTGGTAATCTTAAGTGGCTCCTACAGTCTGATGGAGTCAATTTTCTCAGCATAGGATGTGGTGCATGAAATCGTTTAGTTTGGTATTTTGAGGTTTAACAGTTTGAATATTTTAGCACTTTAATTGTAAGATTTAAAAATACATTCCACTTGTTTTCATTTTACTATAGAGTTTTACAAATTCAGTTAATTACTAAATTTATCGGTTAGAGACCATCTCGTCTTCATTTGTACTTAACCTCTCACCTTTCAGGACAGGACCTATAAACTCATTATAGATTTTTATGGTTCGATTGGATACTTCAAAAGGCAAAGTGATTCACCATCATGGATATAGTTAGGTTTTCATAAAATTTAAAAATTATATTGAGGTATATCTATGTGCATATCTTATTTGCTGAAATATTTATATATGTGTATATATAAATGTATATGTATTGAAAAACTATGTATGTATACACATCCGTACATGCATGTAAAACTTTCAATTAAATACAATTTTATAAATGATGAAGGAAAGCCTCCAGATTAATTTATTTTTTCTCCAGATTAATTTAAAATGAATTTTCATTCTCATATCTATTATCTAGCTACTTGCTTAAGAAATATAAATCTTATCCTGACATCTAAGAAACGATGTTATATTTATCTATTTGTTTATTTTAAAAGATTGATTGATTGATTGATTGATTGAGAGAGCAAGGGGTATGGGGCAGGGGCAGAGAGAGAGTCTTAAGCAGACTGTGCTGAGCATGGAGAAGGATAGGGGCTCCATCTGATAACCTTGAGATCACAAATCTGAAATCACAGCCTAAGCTGAAACCAAGAATAGGATGCTCAACTGACTGCATCACCCAGTGCCCTTACCTGTTATATTTAGATAAATAACTATGTGGTGATTGCTGCCTATGAAAATACCAGAATGATAATTATTTTACTTAAGTTAGGAAACTGTAATTTTCCTTTATCTTGAACATAATTAAATAAAAATGCCATAGTTATGAAAATTTACAATTTTAAGAACAATTGACAAAAACAAAATTATTTAAAATATGTTCTTTTTGGCTAACAACTAAGAACACTATATAAGTAAAGAAGGGTAATGGTTTGCTTTGATTTTCATGGTTTATTGGTAAAAATCCTGGAATCTAGGAAATCATTATTAGGTTTGATATTGTAGACTTTAATTAAGATGACCGGCGCTTAGGAAAGTTTTGCTTTTGTGCGCGCACGCGTGTGTGTGTGTGTGTGTGTGCCTATAATAATTCTTACATATTTACTAGTGGAATATTTATAATTGTAACTTTAAATATTTCTTAAAATTTTGGAAAAGCATCTAAATAACTATTTGTCTTATGAAGAGAATATTTAGAAATGTAAATATACCATAGAAGAGATGTAGTCTTTTATTTTAATACTTTCCAAAAGAAAAAAAAATTGTTTAGGGCTCTCTTCCATGGTCTTAGAAATATCAATTATATACATATACAGTATGTATGCATGTAGTATAGTATATATGTAATATATATATATAGAATATATACAGTATATATATATGTATATATATGGTTAAGATAATTTTCTTTCTTTAATGATGAGAGAAAAACTTTGATTTAAACAGCAATTTTCATAACAAAAGAACAGTTTTTAAGATTGTTGTATAAATATATGTTTTTTTCTTGTAATGGAAGGTTTTTTTTTAAAAAAAACAATTTTATTTTTTTGTTCATGAGAGACACAGAGAGAGGCAGAGACATAGGCAGAGAGAGAAGCAGACTCCCTGAAGGGAGCCTGATGTGAGACTTGATCCCAGGATTCTGGAATCATGACCTGAGCCAAAGGCAGATGCTCAACCACTGAGCCACCCAGGTGCCCCATAATGGAGGTTGTTAAACAGAATGAAGTACCAAGGGAAATTTCAGATAAATTCTTCAAAAATTATTTCATTTATTCAACATATATACTAGGACTTTGGAATAATATTTTATCAAAAAAAATGTCAATACCTACTAAAATGCCCCCCTAGAATTTTAGCATTGTCTGCCTATTGATATATAAAGACAGAATGGTGAAGACAAAGGAGGATGAACTTCTAAGAATGGCTAAAACCCAAAGTACTGACAAACTGGCAAGCAACATGAACTTTCACCCATTTTTGCTCAGAATGCAAAATGGTACTGTCAATATGGAAGACAATTTCATAGTTTCTTAAAAAAGTAAACATATTCTTTATGACCCAACATTTGAACTCTATGCTATTTAACCAAATGAATTAAAAACTTATGTCCCCAAGAAAACCTAACCATGAATGTTTATAGTGGCTGTATTCCTAATTGCCAAACATTGGAAGCAACCAAGATGTCCTTCAATATGTAAATGATTAAACAAACTGTACTGTACTCATATAATGGAATATTATTCAACACACACAAAATAAGAGTTATCAACCCATGAAAACATGGGGAGGTGCCATAAATGCATGTTGCTAAGTAAAAGAAAGCAATCTGAGAAGACTACCTACTGTGTAGGGACACCTGGGTGGCTCAGGGGTTGAGCATCTGCCTTTGGATCAGGATGTGATCCCAAGTTCAGGGATTGAGTCTTGCATTGGGCTCCCCACAGTGAAGCCTGCTTCTCCCTCTGCCTATGTCTGTGCCTCTTTCTCTGTGTGTCTCTCATGAATAAATGAATGAATGAATGAATGAATGAATAAATAAATAAACAAATAAACTCTTTAAAAAATAAAAGACTACCTATCATGTGCTTCCAACTAAATGACATTCTGGAAAAGGCAAAACTATGGGGACAGAAAGAATATCAGTGGTTTCCAGAGTTTAGAGTGGATGAGGGATAAATAAGGAAATAGGAGATTTTTTAAGGTAGTAAAACTATTCCGTATGATACTGTAATGGCATATACATGTCATTATACATTTGTCAAAATCCATAGAATATACGACACATAGTATATTCCCATGTAAATTACAAACTCTAATACTATATCAACATTGATTTGTTAATAATAACAAATGTACCACAGTAGAACATGACACTAAACTGTGAAACTGAGGAAATGTAGTATGTAGGACTCCATTTTTCTGCTCCATTTTTCCAGAAACCTAAAAACGCTAAAACAATATAAGGCCATTAATTTAAAATACAACGAATATTAGAGTACTATCTCCACTTTCATTTTGACTATAAATACTTAATATAAGAAACTAAACATAGGGCACCTGGGTGACTCAGTGCTTGAGCGTCTGCCTTCAGCTCAGGGGTCCTGGAATCGAGTCCTGCATCAGGCTCCCTACCAGGAGCCTGTTCTTCCCGCTGCCCATGTGTCTGCCTCTCTCTGTGTATCTGTCATGAAAAAATAAATAAAACTTTTTTTTTAAGAAACTAAACATAAAACAATAATAGTGGTACAAAAAAAAAAATAGTGGTACATGATGAGAGCCTGGTTTTTCTCCCCTTTTACCAGCTTGTGATAGATTAAGGAAGTGAGAATTTACTCTGGTGTGTTCACTGTAGAATTTTCATGGATGGCCTTTATCAGGTTAATACAATTATATTCTGGTCCTATTTAGTTGTGTGTTCTTACTGTGAAAGAGTGTTGGGTTTTGTAAAATGTCTTTCCTGTGTATATTGGGATTATGGTGTGTGGGCTTACCTTTGTTCCATTAATATGACTTTATTAATTCAATTTCAGACTATAAAACGAGTTTGAAAATATGGGATAAATCCCACTAGATTGTCATGTAGAATCCTTTTTATATGTTGCTAGATTCAGTGTGGTCACTTTTTAAAATTAAGTTTTTTTAATTTCAATTCCAGTATAGTTAACACAGAATGTTATCTTAGTTTCAGGTGTACAATATAGTGATTCAGCAGTTCTATATATTACTCAGTGCTCATCTTGGAGTGTACTCTTTAATACCCATCCCCTATATCCCTCCTTCTCCACCCCCACCTCCCCTTTGGCGATCATCAGTTTGATTTCTATACGTAATAGTTTGTTTTTTTGTTTCTCTCTCTCTCTCTTTGTTCCCTTTGTTTTGTTTCTTTCACAAATGGATAAAATCTTGATATTTGTCTTTCTCTGACTCGCTTTTGCCTGGCATTATACTCTTTAGTTCTATTCACATCATTGCAAATGGCAAGATGCCATTCTTTCTTATGGTTGAATAATATTCCACTGTGAATACCACATCTTCCTTATCCACTCATCTATTGAGGGACACTTGGGTTGCATTCATAATTTCACTATTGTAAACAATGCTGCAATAAACATAGGGATGCGCATGCTTTCAAATTAGTATTTTGTATTCTTTGAGTAAATATTCAGTCATGCCATTACTGAATCCTAGGGTACTTCTATTTTTAAATTTTTGAGCAAACTTTATACTGTTTTCCACAGCGGCTGCACCAGTCTGCATTCCCACCAACATTTCATGGGGGTTCATTTTTCTCCATATGCTTGCTAACACTTGTTTCTTGTGTTTTTTTATTTTAGCTATTCTGAGTGGTGTGAGGTGATACCTCATTGTGGTTTTGATTTGCATTTCCTTCACGATGAGTGATGTTGAACATCTTTTCATTTGTCTGTTGGCCATCTGTATGTCTTTTTTGGAAAATGTCTGTTCATGATAACTTTTTACTCAGAAATTTAAAATCTATATTCCTAAGGGATATTGGTCTGAATTTTTATTTTATTGTGATGCCTTTGGTTTTCTTGTCAGCATGAAACTGGTTTCATAGAATAAGATGTAATGTGTTTTTTCCTGTTTTAGAACAGTTGGCGAATGATTGGTATTGAATATATTATGAAAATTTGGTAGAATTCACCAACATAGCCATCTGGACCTGGGTTATTTATTTATTTTTCTGGAAAGTTTTTAAAATTATTATTATGAATTTAATTACTTTACTTGTTATAGATCTATTCAGATTTTCTACTTCTTGAGGCAGTTTTAGTAATTTGTTTTTATAGAAATTTGTCCATTTCATCTAAGTTTTTTTTACTTTGTTGGCATACACGAATTCAAAATATTCTCATATATAATCCTTAAATTCTTTTATAATCCTTGTATGGTATCCTTGTATTTTTCCGTTCTGATGTTTATAATTTAAAATTTCTGGGTTTTTTTCCTTATTGTATCTATTTTTTATATTTGTTAATCTTTTCAAAATGGTTTCAAAAAAACATCTTTTACATTCATGGGTTTTCTCTATTTTCTATTCACAATGTCATTAATTTCTGTTCTATTTTGTACTTCTTTCCATTTGCTTCCTATAAGTTTAGTTTGCTTTACTTTTTATAATGTTTTAAGGTAGAAGTTTATTGGAGGCTTTTACAACTGCAAATTTCCCTCAAAGCACTACTTCAAGTCACATCTTGTAAGTTTTGGTAGGTTGTGTTTTATTTTTACTTATTTCAGTGTATTCTGTAATTTTCTATGTGATTCTTTCTTTGACATAATTGTTATTTAGGAATGCACTGTTTAATTTTCTAATAATGGTCAATTGTCAAATTTCATTTCTATTTTTTAAAAAATATTTATTTATTTATTTGTTTGTTGGTTTATATATAAGAGAGAGAGTGTGTGTGAGTGAGGGAAGGGCAGAGGGAAAGACAGAGAATCTTAAGCAGACTCCTCAGTGAGAGTGGAGCCCCACCCGGAGCTAGATCTCATAACCCATGAGATCATGATATAAGCCAAATTCAAGAGCCAGATGCTTAACCAACTGAGCCACTCAGGAACCCCTCCTTTACCTATTTCTAATTACATTTTATTATAACTAAGGAATATTCCTTTGTTTTTATTTAAATCTTTAAAATTTTGAAGTCAATTTCTCAGTGTAGCATACAATCTATTTTGGAACACATGAGAAGAATATGTGTTCACTTGATTTGGATGAATTATTCTACAGGTGTCTGAAAGGTCTACTTGGTTTATAATGTTATGGAAGTCTTCCATGTCCTTGTTGATCATCCATCCATTTGCTCTATCCATTATTCAAAGTGCAATATTGACTATTACCTTGAATTATACTTCTTTATTTAATTCTATTTTGTTTCATGTATTTGGGGACTACTTGGTTAGGTATGCTTATATTTAGAACTATTTATGTCTAATGGGTTGACTTTTTAATTAATTTTTTATAGTAACATTTTTTTAAAATTCTATTTTGTTTGAAATTAGTATAGTTACTCCCACTTTATGGCAACTGTTTGTCATAGGAGATCTTTTACCACCCCTTTACATTAAAACTATTGGAATCTTGGGACACCTTGGTGGCTCAGTGGTTGAGCATTTGCCTTCAGCTCAGGACATGATCCCAGGGTCAGAGGATTGAGTTCCACATCCAGCTCCCTGCAAGAAGCCTGCTTCTCCCTCTGCCTACGTCACTGCCACTCTCTCTGGGTCTCATGAATAAATAAATAAATTAAAAAAATAAAATTATTTGGGCAGCCCCAGTGGCCCAGCAGTTTAGCGCTGCCTTCAGCCCGGGGCCTGATCCTGGAGACCCGGGATTGAGTCCCACATTGGGCTCCCTTCATGGAACCTGCTTCTCCCTCTGCCTGTGTCTCTGCCTCTCTCTCTTTCTCTCTCTCTCTCTCTGTCATGAAAAAATAAATAAAATCTTTAAAAAATTAAAATTATTTGAATCTTTAAAGTGTGTCTCTAGCATGCATAGTACAGATGTATTTTGTTTCTCATCTAGTTTAACAATCTCTGCCTTTTGATTATTTAGTCTTTATATATGTATATATATAATATTGATGTACATGGATTTATGTCTGTCATTTGCCATTTTTTTCCTTCTTATCCTCCTTTAGTGCTGTCTTTTAATTTAAGTAAAAATTTAATGCAACATTTAAGCTCCAATATTTTTTCACTCTAATTTTTGAGTTATTTTCTTACTGGTTGCACTAAGGTTTGTTATGTTAATGCAAATGTATTAGAGATTATTTTAAATATACAGATGCTAACAATTTCAGTGAGATTTAGAAATGTGATTCCTATATAACTGTCTTCCTATGTTTGTTCTCTTAATGTTGTACCTATACCAATATCTATTTTATATGCCCCAGAATATACTCTTGTAATTAAAACTTTACATAATGTTATATTTTTTAAAGAAGCTGGAAGTACAAATGAAACCAAGTACATATATATATGTATATGTATATTTACATATACATATTTACAAAAATATGTATATTTTTTTCACCTACTCCTGTAGATTTATTACAGTCTGGTACCATTTTCTTAATCCTATACAGTTTTGCTCCATTTGCCTCCTTTGTTTTGTTATTTTCAAATATACTGTATTTGTAAATGCTATAGGCCAAAGAAGACAATTGTATACATATACTTTTGGGATATTTATTTCTAAATCAGTTAGGAAAGAGATGCAAAACACCACAGTACAGTCTTTTATAATTACCTTTGCAAATTCTTTTTTGTGTTATGTGCGGGTTAAATTAATGTATGGTGTCACTTGCTTTCAGTCTGAAAAGCTTCTCCCAGTATTGTTTTATTTATTTATTTTTAAAGATTTTATTTATTTATTCATGAGAGACACAAAGAGAGAGAGAGAGGCAGAGACACAGGCAGAGGGAGAAGCAGACTCCATGCAGGGAGCCCGACGTGGGACTGGATTCGGTTCTCCAAGATCACACCCTGGGCTGAAGGCGGCGCTAAACCGCTGAGCCACCCTGGACCCCAGTATTGTTTTAAAAATAGGTCTGTTAGCAGGAATTCCCTCACTCATTGTTTATCTGGGACTGTTAATTTCACCTTCAGTTGTAAAAGACCGTTTATTCGTTATAAAATTCTTTGTTGCCTTTTTTTTTTAAACACCATCATGAATATATTATCTCACTGCCTTTGGTCTTGACTGGTTCTGATGAAAAGTCAGCTGTGAATTTTGAGTTTCTCTATATGTGATCAGCCACTATTCTCTTGCTGCTTTAAACGTTTTCTCCTGGTCGTAGTCTTTACACATGATATGGCTGAGTATGTAGCCTTCTCGGGGTTCATTGTGCTTCTTGACTGTGTAGACTGTTTTTCACTTTGGGAAGTACTTGGTAATTATTTCTTAAAATATATGTTTCCTTTTCTTTTTTCTTCTCTCATCCTGCAACTCCCATCATATATATTTTTGTGCAAGTAATGTTGCCCTACATTGTTCTAATTTTGTTCATTTTTCTTTTTTCTCTGTATATTCTTCAGATTACATAGTCTCTATCAATCTATTTTCAAATTTGATTCTTTTGTTTGACAGCTCAAAGTTACTTCTGAGCCCCTCTAGTGATTTTTAAGTCTGTTTATTGTATTTTTCATCTCCAGAATTTATATTTGTTTTTTATATATGTATATATTTCTCCTTGTTGATATTCTCTAGTTGACAACAATGTCAACCATAACTTCCTTTAGTTCTAAAGCATTGTTTCTTTAGTTAGCTAAATACATTTATAATAGCATCTTAGAAGTCTTTATCTGCTAAATTTATTTCCTGGGTTCTCTCAAAGACAATTTCTATTGTACCTTTCTCAAGAATTATTATGTATGAGTCACACTTTCCTGTTTCTTTATATGCCTTATAATTATTGTTAAAAATGGGACATTGAGATAATATATTATTTCACCTATGAATATTGATTCCTACTCTCGGACTTGAATTTGTTGTTATTTGCTTGCTTGTTTCGGCTTATATTAGCTAGATATTTGCAGTACAGTCTATTTTCCCTGCATTGTGCTGCCTCTGATACCACTTCTCAGAGGGCACTGCCTTGGACATGCATGTGGTCACGCTGACTATCTCTTCCCACCTTTATCTCAAGGAGATGAGAGATTTTTAGCTGAGCTCTCTCTTTATCTCTTTTCCTGATTTTTCCATGAAGCTTCTGAGAGTAATACATTTATTTTTTCAATAAATATGCCTTCTGGTCTCTTAAAAAGTATCATGATATGAGACAATCCCCTTTGATTGCAAAATAAAATGAATTTCCAAGCTGATAATAAGACTTTTGTATCATGTCTTACATGTGAAAAAAAAAAAAAAAAGGAAGAATACTTAGGCACAATCAACTCATTTATTCTGATCTGGTTGTGCTTAGTATAAAAATGTTTTATAGTTCCATGTATAATTATATATACTGTATTGAATTTATACAAAGTCCTTGATTATCTTTGAGTTGCCTAGCTTTCCACTTTTTTATGCTATGACAAGTTGTTAAGCAAAAGATCACCTTCCTGAAAATATAACTCATTCAGTATATATATTTATGTGATTCCACAGTCATTTCATTTATATAGTTAAATTATTGTTATCTGAGTGAAAGGACAGCACCCAGCAATATCCTATAACTCATTATATTAAGTTAATTGGTATCTGGACATAGAGGTACATGATCTGAATTTACATTGCTATTTTAACAGGAAGTAGGTGGGCAGGTGAGTAGGTAAGTTTTAAATGCATGAAACCAGAGCTCATCTTTGGTAAACTCATTCAAATGTTATCTCATATGTGAAAGTGGAAAGAATTTTTCCCCAAATTCCTTATATTATTGAGTTGCAAAGCTGAAGCTTTCTAGACTGTTAACAATAAAAAAGTATTTCTAGCAACTACATAGAAAATATAATTAATTTTCAATTATCTTTATAAAAAATTATATTTAAAAAGTTGTTTTCACAAAAAAAGATGATCAAAATACGAAGCCAGAATTATAGGGGAAAATAAAAAACAAGAGCTGCGCTAGACAATTGATAAATGTGGTATGTTTTCTGTCTGGATTTTTGTGTTATTTGGGGTAATCTATATTCAGCTTTTTAAGGTATATAATGTGCCTAATTTATTTTCTTATCCTCCATATTTTCTTAGGCAATTGTAATTTTTATATATATATTTTTTTAATTTTTTAAATTTATTTATGATAGTCACAGACAGAGAGAGAGAGAGAGAGAGAGAGAGAGAGAGAGGCAGAGACACAGGCAGAGGGAGAAGCAGGCTCCATGCACCGGGAGCCTGATGTGGGATTCGATCCCGGGTCTCCAGGATCGCGCCCTGGGCCAAAGGCAGGCGCCAAACCGCTGCGCCACCCAGGGATCCCTTTATATTTTTTTTTAAAAAAATAAACAAGTTAGAAAAAAAATTCAGATTCCACAAAACTTAGATCTGTCTGTGATAAGCCTATAATAATTTTAGACTACGTTAATAATGTTTTTAAGAGTAAATAATACATTGAAAATAAAAACATATTGTTTTTTCTGAGATGCATACTCTAGAAAAATTGCTCATCACATAACCCAAGTCCACTTTGTTTTGTGGGATGAAGGAAAGCCTGACCTCTGTGCTTGCTTGATTTTGATATTTACAGGCAAAGTAAGGATAGAAAAAAAAAAAAAAGTAAGGATAGAAATAATGCTATTCAATGCATTGATTTTTGCTGATATATTATCAGAAGGATAAAATAATCTTAAATCCCTTACAAAAAATAATTGTGTATTGGCATCTCAATTTTAATAATTTGTCATCTCATGAATATTTTACTATGCAACTGAATTATCTACTTAACTAATATATTAATTACATGTATAATATTGTGGTCATTTTAAAATGTAAAATAACACCTTCTTTAAAAGAAATGTTTGAACAAATTAAAAAGAACTAATTTTACATTTTTGTTAGAATTCCAAGTATTTGTTAAGGACTGTTTTAATATGTTATTGCTTATGGTTTCATATACATCAGACTTCTAAAAAATATTTTATTTATTTTTAAAATAATGTATACACTCAACATGGGGCTTGAATTCACAACCCTGAAATCAAGAGTCCTGGCTCTACTGACAGCCCACCAGGTGCCTACAGACATTTTTGTTAATTCTAAGATTGCCTTACCAGTGGCTTTGTTAATACATAAAAAGAAGAACTATCATTATTATGGTTGAATTTTACTTTTTGAAACTCTAGGGAAAACTGAAGCATTTGGGATGTTCAAAAATTCATAGGATTAAACGAGTTCATTATGGACAATTTTATTTTTCCATGTAAGATCTTAAAATTTGTGGCTAGTTAACTTTCCAGGGCTTTTAGTCTTGCGGGGAGAGAGAGATGGGGAGAGAATGAATATTAGTTCTGGTCTCTCTTCCTTCCAAGGGCACAAATCCCACCATAGGGTGTCACTTTCATGGCCTTGTCTAAAACTAATTACCTTCCAAAGTTTCCACGTCTAAATAGCATAGCACTGGAGGTTAAGGTTTCAACATAGGATCCTGGAAAGACAAATATTCGGAGCATAACACCCAATTACTGAGTTCTCTTGTTTCTCTTCAATCTGTTTCTATACAATGTTCAATTAATATCTTAAAAAAGATTGATCTAATCTTATAACTTCTTTGCTTGAAATTTAAGATAAACACAAAATTCCTCAAGATGGTTTATAAGACATGGTGTGATCTGTCCCTTGCATGACTCCAACCTAATGTACTTTCTCTTCAACACTCACACTGCACATATCATAGTTCCAATGGATGACCTATTCATTGTTTGTCAGGTTCTACCATAGATGCTTTCTCTGTAAATGACAACCACACAGTTGCACTATGAGTTATGTATGGTTACTTAGAGATGAGGAACTGGAGATCAAGAATTTGGATAACTTGACCAAGTTTTCATAGACTTCAATTTGTTCCTTGAGCCAGACTATTCCTTCTCCTTTGAAAGCTTTCTTCCCCATGCACCCTCCACATTTCCTCAATAATTTATCCTGAATCAGTCTCTGAAAAGATATATCCCATTATATATTGCACTTACCTAGCACAGCTCATATTTGTTGCTCTTTTCACCTCCCTATAGCTAGGCACCTCCTAGGAAGAGCCTGGATCTGTGTTGCTCATCACAGTTACCCTGATTATTTGGCATAATATATGGTAGATGCTCAACTCAATAAATATTCATCAAATTATGAATTGAATTGGTTAATAAGAATTGCATTGGACCCTGTGATGAAAATACATAATTCACATTCATTTTTCAGAAAAAAATGCTAGCTCCCATTTGAAAGGTAAGGAAAGTAGAAGTGTGGAGAAAAAACAGTTGAAGTTAATGGCTAGATTTATATATCATATATCATTTATATATCATATATATATCATTTTAAAAAATGGCATGATGAACAAGAAGTTAATGGCTGAGTTTTATTCAACTAATATCAAAAGTAATTAAAAATGCATAAAACATTTATCTAATGAAGACATGTATGGGAGCTGGTTCTTCAGTAGAAGAAGAGAAATAAACATGAGAACTATATAAAATATATATTATATAAAATATAAAGTTATAAATAGTATCCAAAGCATATTCAAA
Source organism: Vulpes lagopus (assembly GCF_018345385.1). NCBI lineage: Eukaryota > Metazoa > Chordata > Mammalia > Carnivora > Canidae > Vulpes > Vulpes lagopus. Next base: position 140,984,579 of record NC_054827.1, read on the forward strand.
AGGTATATGTAACAGAATAGAGAGAGTGCAACATTATTTGGGAGTGGAGAGAAACTTATTTCAAAAAACCTAACTACAATTGCTTTTAGAAGACAAATTCTGATAGTGAAGAACACAGTAGTAGGTTAAATATCATAGCTCTTGTGAATTTCAGTTTTTATGGTAAGAGACTGATTGAAGTTTATTCTTCTTACAAATGTATGCGATTTTTATGAGGTATAAACCTCTTGGTGAATCTGAGAAGAAAAAGAGTCAAGGACTCAGTCACTTGCCGATAGTTATTAAACATCCCACTCGTATTTTAAAATTGAAGTAGAGCTGACTTACAATATTATATTAGTTTCAGGTGTACCACATAGTGATTTGACATTTATATATATTACAAAATGATCATCACGAAAAATCTAGTGACCATTTGTTACCACAATATTATTGACTATATTCCCTATACTGTCCTACATTTACCCATAACATTTCTTTTGTAACTGGAACCTTGTATCTCTTAGTTCCCTTTACGAATTCTACTCATCCCTTAACCTCCCTTAATTATGGAAACCACCAGTTTGTTCTCTGTATTTTTTTTTAAGACTTGGGACACCTCGGTGGCTCAGTGGTTGAGTGTCTGCCTTCAGCTCAGGGTGTGATCCCGGGGTCCAGTTCTGCATTGGGTTCCCCGCAGGGAGACTAATACTCTCTCTGCCTGTGTCTCTGCCTCTCTCTCTCTGGGTCTCTCATGAATAAATAAATCATTTTTTAAAAAAGATATAATTATTTACTTGAGAGAGAAAGAGAAAGAGAGCACCAACTGGCAGAGGGACAGAGAGAGGAGCAGCCTCCCTGCTGATGAGGGAGCCAATGTGGGGCTGGATCCTAGGACCCTGAAATCATGACCTGAGCCAAAGGCAGACACTTAACAGTTAAGTCACCCAGAAACTTCTGTTCTCTGTATTTATGAATCTGTTTCTTAGTTTTTGTTCATTTTTATTTATTTTTCTTTTTTTTTTTTTTTTTAGATTTCACGTATAAGAGAAGCCATATGGTATTTGTAATTTTGCATCTGATTTTTTTTCACTTAGCGTAATACTCTCTAGGCATATCCATGTTGTCACAAATGTGAGACTTCATTGCTTTTTATGACTAATATTCCTTTATACGTACTTGTGTATATACATTATATGAATATCCTTATTGGATATATTATTTGCAAATATCTTCTCCCATTCATCTGGTTGTCTTTTCATTTTGTTCATGATTTCCTTGGAGGTACAAAATCTTTTTATTCTGTTATCATGTCAATAGCTTATTTTTGCTTTTGTTTCCTTTGCCTGAGCAGCCCTATCCATACATAGATAGGTTGTTAAAGGCAATGCCCAAGAGACTATTGTCTATGTCTTAAGAGTTTTATGGTTTCAGGTCTCAGATTTTGGTCTTTAATTCATTTTGAATTTATTTTTTAATGTGGTATAAGAAAGTGGTCCAGTTTCACTCTTTTGCATGTAGCTTCCTAATTTTTTATTAGAGAGGTTGCCTTTCGTCCATTTTTGCCTCCTTTGTTATAGATTAATGGGCTTTATACAACTGGGCTTATTTCTAGACCCTCTATTCTGTTCCATTGGTATATATGCTTTTTGTCAGTACCATACTGATTTTATTTCTACAGCTTTACGGCATGGTTTGAAATCAGAAAGCATAATACTTCTAGCTTTGTTCTTTTTCAACATATCTTTAGCTATTCAGGGTCTCTTGTGCTTCTATAGATATTTTAAGATTATTTTTCTTATTCTGTGAAATATGCTCTTGGTTTATTGATAGAGGTTGCATGGGATTGTAGATTGCTTTATGTAGCATGGACACTTTAACAATATAAATTCTTCTAATCCGTGTACACAGCGTATTTTTCATTTATTTGTGTTGTCTGTAATTTATTTAATCAACATCTTATAGATTTTAGAGTACAGGTCTTTCACTTTATTAGTTAAATTTATTTCTAGGTATTCTTTTTGATGCAATTGCTAAGGTATCATTTTCTTAATTTCTCTGACAGTTTATTAGTGTCTAAAATGCAACAAAATTCTGCACATTAATGTTGCATCCTGTGACTTTACTGAATTCATTTATTAGTTCTAATACTTTTTTGATGGAGTTTTTGAATTTTTCTATATACAGTAGAAAAATACAAATGTATTTCTGATGTGGGCCTGTATCACTCTAAATTTCTCTCTTAGAACTGCTTTTTCATTTCTCTCAAGGATTTTTTTAAAATTTATTCTTTGATTTATTTACTCACCCCATTGGTGTTTTAGTAGCATGTTGTTTAGCTTTCATGTGTTTGTGTTTTTAAAATTTGCTTTATGTAATTGATTTCAAATTTTATCCAATTGTGATTGGAAAAGATGCGTGAAATGATTTTTATCTTCTTAAGTTCACTGAGACATGTTTTGTGGCCTAACATGATCTATCCAGGAAAATGTTCCATGTGCATTTGAACGGAATGTATGGGATGTTCTGTATGTATCTGAGTTCTGTGTGTCTTTTACTGTCATAGTTTTATTGATAATCACCCTAGATTATCTATCCACTTATATAAATGGAGTATTGAAGTCCCTTGCTATTACTGTATTTCTGTTAATTTTTCCTTTTGTCACTATGCAGTGCCCTTCTTTGTCTCTCATTATAGTTTTTGTTTTAGGGGCCATTTTGTCTAATATAAGTATTACTATCCCATCCTGTTAGATCCTGTACACTGACGACACTGTAAGAATAAGCTCTGTCTTGAGTCATGTGATGCACACACAGGCAAACCTATAGATTGTTTCTTTCCTGCTTATCCTAAAGAATACAATAACCATTCCACCTGAGACCAGAAAAACTTGAGGCTTGGTGAATATAGGACATTAAATAAAACTATTCAAAATGTTTATTATTTACTATAATCAGAAACAAAAGGATAGAGGGGAGATAAACATGTGGGCTTTAGAGCCAGTTAGATTAGGTTTGAGTCCTGGCCCCAATACTTCCTGCCTGTGTGATTTTAGACAAATTACTTAACCAGGACTGTTTCTCTATCTCTCAAATAAATTTAAAAAAATAGCTCCAACTTAGAGTTATCATAAGTATACATCCATATCTTTGAGTCCAAAAGCTCTCAAAAAATACTTATCTGGTGATGAAAACTTTAATCTAAGCAGTATGACTATTCATATGTTTTATAACAGAACTATCAATATATTTGATTACAAGATATTGCTCCCTACTTCTGTGCTAAACTGGTCTTATGGTTCATTACACATGCACACACATGCACAAAACTACCATTCTAAACTCTAAAATTTCTAAAATCCGAAGTCCCAAGGAATGTCAAATAAAGAAATACATATATGGCCTCTAAGGATTTGGAATAAATTATTGTGGACTTGCAATAATCAAATTAATAATGATAATAATTTATTTTTATAAAAAGCCTGGAAGATACTAATTCTAACATTCAACAAATACTTAGTGTAGGCCAGACTCTTCTCAAGACAACCCAGTGCATGGGATCACAGTTTTCATACACATTCTGAATAAGTAAAAGTGTAGAGACTGGGACAGTGACACTTTAGGTGACATATGGAGAGAAAAATCCAAGATTTCCTTATTTGAACCTAAATTATAAAGCTTTTTAAGCACAGACTCTTACAATTTCAGAAATCAAAACGTATAAAGCTTTGTGCTGGTGAAATGGAAACACTCAGGCCAGTGTGATTTATTTTATTCTTTACTTGAAAATACATGCATACTGAGTTATCCTCTTTTTTTTTTTTACCTCCTAAATATATGATTCTCTTGGCTCAATAACAGTGATGAAAGTTGTATAGAAAAAATCTCTTCCCCTCAACACAATTCTATTAATCATAATCAGACTCCAAAAATGTTAAAAAGGTAGTGTATCCGAATTTTGGAGATATCCACTAACTTTTTCAGCAAGCTGAAGTGTATCAGTGTCTCTATTAGTTTGGCTGCAGCTAAATGTTAATAACCATTTTAATAACTCCTTGCTATAGTAAGCAGATACACAATTACTTCAGGAGTTCCATGACTATCTTAAATCATCATTACCTTTAGTACTCTTATTATTTCACATTTTGTATTTTAAGACTACATCCTGATATTCAAATATTATTTTTAATAAAGAGGAGTTGAAATACATTTTCATGCTTATGATCAAACTTGGAGGAATATAGAAGACAGAAAATTACTCATAACCAAGATATGGTATTTGTTAAACATTTCAAACTGGATGCCAGATGCTTCAGTTGTATTTAATAGTGTGTCTCTGGTGTAGCACTCTTCCTTCCTCTTGCAAAAGAAGTCACCTTTCTGTGATGTGGTAAAAGGTTGTTTGTTATATCTAATTGAAGGATACAGATTTCAAGCTGTGTGTAGGTGATACATGAAATTTTCACTCCTGCTGATGAGCACATTGACTGCTGTGTAATTCTTTAAATTGATTCAATCAAACCCATGCTGTTTGTGCTTTTAATTGATTGAATTAAAAAAGCATTTTAAACTTTTAATCATTCCGTTAGACAGGGGTCTTTTTCCTTGTTTATGCTCAAGATGTGTTGTGGCTTTTTAACTTGTGAAGTCACACCAAAGGGCCAAGTGTCACTTCAGTTTACTTGGCAGTGAGAATAGACTGTAGTATCATCACAAATAAAAAGGACACTCCTATTTTGGGGTGTATATTGCAACTTTCCAGAGGGAGATGAATGGAGGTGTTTGCTTTCCCTCCCTCTTTCCAACTGTACAGATCATCTGATGTCATGGTTCTCTGATGCAGGGAGTCCTGCTAGAGTCACAGAAATCATTGCTGATCAAGAACTTGCATAGTAGACACGCAATTAAACTTAGGGACCATAGAAACATGCATGACCTGGAACTAAAGCTTCACATTCTCATCTTAAAGTGCATGCCAAATGCATGGCAGGGAGACGATGGGTGTGTTTCACAAGTGGGGGCAACATGTAGGTGCCTTGTCTATAAAGAATTCAAAAACTATAATCAATCTCTGAACATTGCTCATCATTATTCCATGACCATACACTAGTGATTCTAAATAATATTAGTGATAAACTATGTCTCCTAAAAATATTTTGAGGCTGAGTTCTAAATAATTGCTGTAGTTATTGTGAATTCTTTAATATATATGTAGACATAAAATTACCCTATGCTTTATTACTACTCTTTAAATATTCCATGACTCATGTGAGTTGACACAGAGAACCTCCAGTTACACAATTGGCTCATGACACATTTGGACTCAATTACACACATTGATTTAAAGACTCAGTAACAGGCAGCCCGGGTGGCTCAGTGGTTTAGCACCACCTTCAGCCCAGGGTGTGATCCTGGAGACCTGTGATCAAGTCTCACGTCGAGCTCCCTACATGGGGCCTGCTTCTCCCTCTGCTTATGTCTCTCCCTCTGTCTCTCTCTCTGTCTGTGTGTGTGTGTCTCTCTCTCTCTGTGCTCTCATAAATAAATAAAAAAATCTTAAAAAAATAAAAATAAAAATAAATAAAGACTCAGTAACAGCTTAGAATCATTCATGGTTGCTTTGAATGCCATTCGTGTCTCCAGTCCCTGTGCCACTCCATATACCTGTGTTTAAACAGCGGCTTCAAAATAAATAGTGATAGCACAGTGAGTATAATAATGAAGAAATAGAACTTTGTTTACTAATTCTGTTGTTCTGTGTGACCACATGAAGTTTTTATTTGTGTTTAAATTTTAACTCAGAGATACAGAGTACAAAATGTAAGATGTAGTGTTTTTTTGTTTATTTGTTTTGTTTTTATTGAAGTACAGTTGAGATACAATATTAGTTTCAGGGGTACGGCATAATAATTTGACAAGTCTATACATTAGATTATGCTCACCACAAGTGTAGCAACCATCTGCCACCATACTACACTATTACAATACCACTACCTATATTCCCTATGCTGTATCTTTTACCCTGTGACTTACCCACTTTATAACTGGAAGCCTGGATTTTCCACTCTCCTTTACGCATTTTTCCCATCTCCCAGACTCCCTCCCCTCTGGCAACCATCAGTTTGTTCTCTATATTTACAGATCTGTTTCTGCTGTGTGTTTGTTCATTTGTTTTGTTTTATAGATTCCATATACATGTGGAATCATATGGAATTTGTCTTTCTCTGTTTGACTTATTTCACTTAGCATAATACCCTTTAGGTCCATCCATGTTGTCAAAAATGGCACAATCTCATCCTTCCTTATGATTAATATTTCTCTGTATGTATGTGTGTGTGTGTGTACATGTTGTGGTGTGTGTGTTATCCATTCATTTATTGATGGATACTTGGGTTGCTCCCAGTATCTTGGCTATTGTAAACAACGCTGCAATAAATATGAGATGCATACATCATTTCAAATTAATGTTTTTGTTTTCTTTGGGTAAATACTGGATCATAGGGTATTTCTAGTTTTAGTTTTTCAAGAAAACTTCAGACTATTTTCTACAGTAGCTACATACGGTATAGTATTTTTGTTTGATGTCATATTGTGAAGCACTTACGTGACTCAGTTGCTTAAGTGTCCAATTGTTGGTTTTGGCTCAGGTCATTATCTCAGGATCATGTTGGGATCCATGATCAGCATGGATCCTAATTGAGATTCTCTATCCCTGTACCTCTGCTGTCCCCCCCCACCTGCTTGTTCACATTGTAGTTCATACATGAAATAGTTAAGTTTGAAAATATATTTAAAATGAGATTAATCCTCTTTAATTGTTCAATTAATGAATCAAGAAAGTAATTGTTATTGATTAGTATATTAATTAATGAAAATATTTTTTCATATGGAAGGAAAGGGGTTTCCAAAATGATCTTCTCTGAGTGTCAAATACTCTCTGTATATGGTCTCAAGGTTGGAAATGAATTGAAAAAATTGCTTAGAAAATATTTATCACTTTTGGGGTGCCATATGGTTTCACTCATATGTGGAATATAAAAAATAGTGACAGGGACCAGAAGGGAAGGGGGATAACTGAGTGGGGAAAAATTATGGAGGAAGACAAACCACAAAAGACTCCTCACTCTGGGAAACAAACAAAGGGTTGCAGAAGGGGGGATGGGAAGGGGGTTTGGGTAACTGGGTGACAAGTATTAAGGAGGGCACATGATGAGATGACACTGGATGCTATACTTTATGTTGCCAAATTGAATTTAAATAAAAACAATTCTTTAATTTTTTAAACGAAGCAAATATATATTTTTGAAAAAAATTATTAATCGTAGTAAGTGTTTTTGGAAATGCATGTTATTGTTTTGTATTGGTTTACTCAATGAGTTAATATGATTACGAAGAGCATATTCTTTTGCTAGATTAGATAGCATAAATTCAATTCCTATTTTTTGCTTTTATAGATTTAAGTGCTGAGAAAGTATGTTCATATAGTCAGAAAATAAAAATGCAAAGAGTTCCTAGTGCACTGTCACTCAATTCTTTAAGTTCCATCCTAGTTTTAGGGCAAAAGCCACATAGTAATCTTTCAGCAGAATTATTTTTAATGATGTAATGGCTAGCAGTTTTATTATGTCTTCCTTTAATGTTCTTGAAAATAAAGAATTGAAAACCAAAAAATAAGGTATTTTATATGTGTGTATATGTATATTATATGTGTAATATATAATATATACACATACCTAATTTAACAGAAATGCATGAAAATTAAAAGTATTTACCTATTAAACACAGTAGAATAATTTCTTTATGGGGGTAGAGAAATTAGAGTAAATTTTTGGTATAGTTTATTTAGCTCATGTTCATTATATTCAATGCTATAGATATTGGCTTAGTTTATCAAAATAGAAACTATATTCAGACATACACCTTCAAAAATAATTTTCATGTAACTATTTTTCAAATGCATAACAATTAAAGTCACTCAATGTTGCAATTTAATTTCTAATATTTAAACTTTTCTTCCCACATAAGCATTAAAAAAACAGTGATAAAGTAGAGGTATTAATAAGCAAGAGAGGACAAAGATTCCACATTTTCTCTACCCTTATTCAGGATATCTTGAGTACAAGACCTCAGAAAAGCAAATGCTAAAATTAACAACAGAATCTAACCATACTTGACCTCTGAACAATGTGTGGGCTAGGGGTGCTAACTCCTCAAGTTGTCAAAAATCTACATATAATTTGTAACTCCCCCAAAACTTAACTGATTGTAGACTACTGTTGGCCAGAAGCCTTACTGATAACACAGATGATTGACACATATTTTGTATATTACATGTATTATATACTGTATTCTTACAATAAGATAGAGAAAAGAAAATGTTAAGAGAATCAAGTGAGAAAAATACATTTACAGTGCCATACTGGATTTATTGAAAAAAAATCCACCTGTAAGTGGATCCACATAGTTCAAACCCATGTTGTTCAAAGGTCAACTGCACTAAAATTCTGGAGTTTCTCAAATCTATTTTACTATTTTTATTGCTATTGCTGATATTTCCAGAGCACCTTTCAGTTTCAAAAAGATATTGAAACATAATGGTTGGAAAGTCTGGGAGGAAATAATACAATCAATGCCAGCCTCATGTTTGCTAATATCTCACCACTGACAGAAAAACTACTGGAGACAGGTTGGCACATTTAAATTTATATTTTTATGATATACAAATCGAACATGTGGAAAGAGGGAAACATTTTACAAGTCTTACATCAGGAGGAAGAAAGGAAACACTGGCACCAGCACTTGGTGTTAAAATAGTAGTTGCTATGACTACTTAAATCCTCTCTTAAGGTGACTTCTTTTCTTTCACGAATTTTTTAGAAGTTTAGTTGCCCTAACAACAGGATTCACTTAAGCAGCAAGTTTAATGCATTTGTTTTTGTGTACAAGGATCTTCTCTCCCTTCCTTTCTACATGTTCTTGCAGTCCTGAATACGATGACTTGAGGCATTAAAACAGATTTGAAATAGACTCTCATTTTAGAATTAACAGCAGCAAATATATGATGAATGCCCTAATCTCCATTATCCTAGGAGGAAAATCAATGGATTTTTTTTTAAGAATTTGGAACTGCTAAAAGATACTTATAAAGTCATTGAATATTATTTTTTTAAATATTGTATTTATTTATTCATGAGAGACAGAGAGAGAGGCAGAGACACAGGCAGAGGGAGAAGTAGGCTCCACGCAGGGAGCCCGACGGGGGACTGGATTCCGGGACTCCAGGACCACGCCCTGGGCCAAAGGCAGATGCTAAACCGCTGAGCCACCCAGGGATCCCACATTGAATATTATTTGATGAAAAAATATTTCTTGAGTTGGAGTTCATATATTTCCATGCATTTGTTTTTAAAATTTCAGATCAGTGATATAGCAGAGGCTTCAAAAAGTAACACGGGTTGTGTTTTTATAACTTCAAGTACCTGACGCATTTAATTCTATGGTCTAGGGACCCTTGGGTGGCTCAGCAGTTAAGCATCAGCCTTTGGCTTAGGGCGTGATCCTGGGATTCAGGATCCAGTCCCACATCGGGCTCCTTGCAGGAAGCCTGCTTCTCCCTCTGCCTGTGTCTCTGCCTCTCTCTCTCTTCCTCTCTGGGCCTCTCATGAAGAAATAAATAGAATATTTTAAAAATAATAATTCTATTGTCTAATGTAGATTTTATACAACTGGTCAAGTAACAAAAAGAATCTTACTCATTAACTATTATGATTGAGGGTTTAATAGCTCAAACTGTCTCATATAGTGTGAACTGAACATATGTGTGTTTGTGCATCTGTACTTATTTTTAAAAATATTTTATTTATTTTTGAAAGAGAGATTGATCTGAGGGAGAGGGGCAGAGGGAGAGGGACAACCAGACTCCCCCTGAGCAGGGTGACAGGGGGCTTTATCCCAGGACCCTGGGATCATGACCAAGCCCAAGACAGACACAACCAACCGAGCCAACCAGGTGCCTGGCACATATATACTCTTAATCAGTTACACACAAGAACACTCAAAAACATGAATTTTGAACTATAAATTGATACAACTGTTTATGATTACAGTTTGCAATATGCATAGTAATGATTTCAAAGAAAATTCTAATGTCGGGATTTTCCCCTTAGGAAAGTGTTCCTCACAGTATCATTTATGCATAGGAAAATTAAAAAAAATAATTGCCTATCAACTGAGGATTGGTTAAATATATTGAATATATATTATAATATATTCAGTAATATATTGAATCTCTATAGTGGGATACTATATAGCAAAGCCTTTTTTGGCATCATTACTGACATTTCATTATTAATGAAAATATATCAGTTACATGCCATTTAATGAAAAAAGGCAGGTTAATGAAAAGTGTTTAGGGCATGTTCAGATATATGTAAAAAAAAAGGAGTATTTTTTTAATTATATGTATTTTACACATATATATAAAAAGGGGGGTATATTTATCGACATTTTTTAATTAGAAAATATAATAGATCAATATTTTACATTTTTTGATAGTGATTTTAAATTTAAATTATGGTTATTTTTCTATATTTTTAATGAGTATATCTTTTAATCAGGCTAAAAAATAAAATTATATATATATATATAATTATATAAATTATAACATAACCAGGTATTTTAACTTTTAAAACTTTTTTTTGGAAGATATATATACATCAAAATGCTATTTTTCACCAATAAAGTATTCAAAAAAAAAAGTGAAAAAACAATTTTATTTTACTTCTATTGGCAGGTTATCAAAATGTCTTTCCTGAATCCATTTATTATAAATATTAGGACAAATAATGGAAGGTTAATATATAACTGAGTTATATTTACTAAATATAACTAAACCAAACTAAATAGCTAGGTAAATATAGCTAAACTAGTAGTTAAGTATAACCATATTAAACTGAAGAATTTACTAAAGGGGTAAAATGTAAAAAAAATAAAGCTATAAAATTTAATAACAGCCACATTATCAACAGAATAGTAATAGTTCCATAAACCACACAATAAGAAAGGATCAGAGAAAATATTAATGCATTCAATCTGTATTCCTTTGAAGGTATTCCAGGGGTGCCTGGGTGTTAGCATCTAACTCTTGGTTTTAGCTCAGGTCCTGATCTCATGGTCATGAGGTCATGATCTTGTAGTCCTAAGATGAAGCACCACATTGGCTGTGTGCTCACTGTGGAGTCTGCTTGAGATTCTCTCTCTCTCTTTGTCCCTTCTCCCACTCATACTCTCTCTCTCTCTCTCTCTCAAATAAATAATCTTTTTGAAAAAGTATTCTTTCCTTTTTTTTCCTTGATGATGTTTGTTTATCCCCTACTTTATTTAGCACTGAGCATTTGCAATTAGAAAATAAATGATTCTTACTCCTAGGGGATTTCAGAAGGGGAGCATGTAAGTTTATACCCATCCTTCTCTTCTGGTGAATTCTAAGGTGTTCTAGGAAGGACAAGAGTACTTCAGATATATCTCTGTGACCAGATCCTAAGACACTGTTATGTATATAGTAAATATACACTATTATGTATATAGTAAATTTCTCTATCTTTTTTGAGAATTGTGTAAGCAAAGAAATACAGTGAAGATTCTTTGAATACTAAAACTATGGAGCAAGAAAAACTATGGAGTAGATGGCAGATGTAGTATAGAATATATGTAGTATAGAGAAGGCTTTATCTTTTAATAATTCAATCACATTTGTTTCTTAAAACCATCCTCTGATTCTGCATCAAGGGTATTCTTTTTCACTGTTCAGTGTCCAGTCTGGGACACAACCAGTAATAATAGCTGGAAAAGACTTGGAAAGAAATCAAAGAATTGGCATGAAATTAATTAAATTTACTTATGATGGGAATTGGAGAAAAGGAGAGAAGTAAGAGGAATTATAGACTTTGAAAGAGAAGGCTGGACGGTAGTTAATTAATGGTCTTTATGCATTTAAACACTAGAATTAGGAAAATAGTTCTTTGTGCCTAGTAGGAAAGATTGTGAGTCATGCTAATTAAAATGGCATTTTGAAAGATATGAAAACATTAGCATTCCATAAATAAAAGATGGCGGTGAACTCGATGGATTTATAAAACAAAGGTATTCAAAGATGTTATTAACATCCACTTTTTTCCCCCTCCTCCCCTCTTGTGTTGTACAGATTTCGCAGATAACTGCCAAGTCTTGGTTTCTATGTTAGGAAAAAAAAAAATTAGACATCAGTCTTTATTTGGCAACTATGTATACCCAGAATTGTGCCATCTGATGAAAGAAAGAAAAAATGGCTTCTTAATATGATATCTTCATTATTAATTTATAAGAAGGTATTCTTTTAGTTTAACAAAGAAAATGATAATCATTACTGATCGATTGAATTCTTAAGGAGGGAAGCAATTTAGCATAAAGTCAGATCTGGTTCTCTATTTTTTAGTTCTGTAACCTTGGTCAAATGCTTTAACATTTCTGTTCCTTGAGTTTCCTCATTTGTAAAATGAGAATCATTGTTACACCTACTCCAGAGGTAATATGTATAAAGTCCTTAGAATATGGCCTGGGACAGGCAAAGTCAGCTGTCTATACTTTACTGATTTTTATGACTGTATTTCAGGCTTCCCCTTAAATCCATTATATATCTAATTTCATGTACTTCATTCTGATATTACAAACAAAAGAATCAAAGCTGAGGTGGGTTGAATGATACAAGTAAAGTCACACAACCACTAGGATAATGGTAGAGTCTGAATTCAAGTCTTAAAACTTCATTCTTTACTTTTATACTAAACATTTATCTGATCAACAGAATAAAGGATTTTCATGATATATGAAGATTAAATAATATCATGCCTGCCACAAAGGGCTCTGAATCACTGTGAGGCATGGAATTATTACTGGGTGGAACTCCTCAGTAAATACCAAATTCTTTCACATCTACAATTTAAGGTTTTACTTGATAAACATTTATTCCTTTTGAGGTTCTAGAAAAACAAATTTTAAAAAGAATGCTACTTTTTGAAACGATTACATCTATTTTCCTATGAAACATACTAACCCACTCCTACATACATCCTAGAAAATCAGTTTTCCACTTGACCACAATAACCTCTGTATCTAAGCTCTCAAATAATTGACCAAGTTAAACCTTTGATATGTCCATGATTGCTGTGTTACCAATGAAGTGTAGCAGATCAAACTTATATCACCAAGCATGGCATATTAAATTTTAGTAAGAAGTTTTTACTTGATGACTGAGAAAAGTATTTCCTTATCTGCTGTTATTTCGAAGAGGAAAGGGGATAAAGAGCAGTTTATGTGGGTAGGCCTTTCCATTTAAATTCTTTCTTGTTGTTGTTGTTTACTGCAAAGTGTCCATCATTTCTATTTAACTTACGGAAATAAAATCTGCAAACCAGAATTTCTCTGAGATCAACTAAATGTGACTTAATTGAAGATGCATTATTGTCTGAAGTGATGCTGGAATTATTTTATTCCAGGTATCAGTTAAGACTCCAATCCAGGCAGATGCAAAGAAGTTCAACAACTTTATTGTTTTCACCAAGTTATCTCCTTTATCAACATTTGGTTTAAGTTAGGCACATAGTTAGGGGGTGAGTAGGGCTGGTTAGTGTGATTGAATATATATATTTTTATATGTTATGTATAGATAATGCAACCATGCTTAAAATGAAATTCATATAGTATGTTCCACAGGAATACGTTGGGAAGATATTTTTGTATATTTGTTTCTTTGTGTTTTAAATTGTTCACTGATAACAATGTATGTACTTTAAGCAGTAGTGCCAAGAACTCAGAAAGTAACATTGATTGATTGATGGAATGACTGAGTAACTGACAGAATGATTTCTCCTTCATTCTTTGTCTACAATTATTAGCGCTTATGCCCACACCTACATCTGATTATACCATATGTCTTATCTTATGTCTTTTTTTTAATTAATGGTCTATCATAGGCATTATTCCATTCTAATATATAGACTTCTACCTAATTATTTTTAAGCTCGAACAATATTCCCAATTCTAAGCATAACACTATTTATTCAAATACACTAGTCGTTTATTAATGAACACACTCCAGTGGCCTTTTCTTTTTCATTGCAAATAATGAGGCAATGAAGTTCTGGTACACATAGCATTATCAAGGAATACTAATATTTTTGCTCAGACCCATTTGGAACATTTTTGGACCAGACTTCAACTCCCTTAGCAATCCTGGAATCTAAATAAATTAATCTGAGTCTCTCTTCCTTCTCTTTAACAGAGTTCATGAGGGAGAACTGCAATAGGCACGTGAACAGGACAAGTAGGCATCTAGGCAAATACTTTGAAGAGTTGTGTGTTGTTAAAAGGTTATTGATATTGAAGAAGACTATAATTTTACTTAAAGCTCTTCAATGCTAATACATTTCTGTGTGGCAACAAAATAAGCTGCATATAGGAATACTTAATATATTTTTAAAGAATATAGACATAAGATGTATGAATGTATGAACCTCTTGAGCTAAGAAATCCTATTTCTATCCAGAGAAACAATAATACTCTCAAGTTGCTACAGTATGGTATGATAAAAACCGCAGAAAATGTGTACTCTGAATCAGAACTTTAAATTCTCTAGGTTTCTGTTTTCATGTGAAAATAATATGAAGCAATAATGTTCGTACCAAAAACAATATCTGACATGGGTTAGGCCTTTATTCACTAATATTTATTAGTGAAATGTCTAGGGTACTATTAGATGATGTGTTGAAAGAATGAGAAATTCCAAAACCAGAAACTAGCTCTTACGACAATAGTGTATTATCATGAATTAGCTATTTGTAGTCGTGGTAGTGATGGTGTAGTGGGGGTAGTAGTAGTAATTAGTATCCATCTACTATTTATCCATAATAAGAATGTAGATGTGATTCAAAATTCGCAGTAACCAAGATTTTTATCTCAATGTATTTTCTTACTGATTAATTAAAATGCAACATTTCAAAGAATCTTCTAAATTCTTGGCACTATGTCTCAAACAATAGACATATAAAGCAAAACATATAGTCTTTGCTTCAAATATTTATTTGTGCTTCTCTATAATGATAGCATGTCCACACACATATAATTCTTTGACTCCGTGAGAACATTATCGCTCTTTTTTTTTTTTTTTACTATCCCAACACATGTCTTCATTTGCTTCCTTATGCAGCCTGAATTCCATGGTTCATTACTATCACTCTTTCCTTTCCAACATCATTCCCTCATTATTTTCATTCTTCTTGTATTATACACACTTGGCAAAACTCAACCTTCATTTAAGAACTTGTTTCTCTATTTCTTAAGGGAAGCAGCAAAAAACTGTCACAGTAAATCAAATGAATGAGGCTGACAGGTATACTGAAAATTAGTGAATATCAACTCTAAATGGAATCTTATTCTGCCTATAAAATATACTTATCCCCACTCACCTCTATCTTGTATTTGTCATCCCCAGCCCTTTCTTCTCACATGCTGTTTTGTTTTGCATGTATTTACAAGTCAGAAGACACAATGTGGAGCTTCTCTATCCTCCCATTACCAAATCCGTGGCCCAGATTTTGTCTTTTCCTTTTCTTCTTCATTTCACAATATCCCTTATTTTGTGAAAGATCATTGCTTTCATTTAAGTTTTAAATTATTCTTAGCCTTAAAGTGTGGTCCAATAACTAACAATTTTTCAAGATTTTTACCCATCTATATTATCCTAAGACACCAAGGAGGAAGTAATGGTTTTTCCTGGTCATTGAAAAATGACATATTCTTGGTCATCTTCCTCTACTCAGTTGGTTTATGAGAGAAAGGTCGATATTCATTCATTGACATGGTGTACTGACTTGATCTCTCAGCTACTTTAGTTCTTGTTTTTCACTGGACCTGTCTGAGTCCAAGCACTGTAAATTCTTGCAACTCCTGTTTTCCTGTGAATAGAACACTCGGTGGGATTTACTTCAGCAGGTTAACCTCTTTCTACCTCATTGGAGGTACATAAAATGAGATTGACCCTTGGATTCCTGGATGTATTCAGTGCAGAATGAGATACAGGAGTCTAAGCAGTGTTCTTCCATTCAGAAGTTTGCCGGAAGCTCTGCATAATAACTATTTACCTGATGCTATTAATTACAAGGATATTTTTTTATTATCATCTTACTCCCTATTGAGTTTTCTAGCAGTTAGAATCCAGAGGAAAGGAAGAGTGAGTGATGGGTTCCCAAAATTTCCAAAAAGTTTTATTATGTCTGTATTCATTTTGGAGACAGCCGTGAAACATACTGTATTTCTACATATGGGTACATTGGAAGAATTAATGTTGCTATATGGATCCTCTTTTTAACTTAGATATTTATAGATTTATTCTCTTTTGAGTAGAGAAGAAGGATACCACAAGGGCATGCTTTAAAGGATGTTTTTTCCTCAAAAATATTCTTCTATTATATGACCCCCATCTCTGAAGGCATATAATAAGCAAAGCTCTATGATCATTTATGGCATCAGGATAGAGAGAGGAAATTATATAACTGACTTCTATTCTCAAACCACATCAATGTACTGTCATTTCACTGACTTCACTAATAGTGGCTATTGTTGATTTTAGCATTAAATAGGCTTGTAAAATAGAGTGGAAAGAAATTAAGTGCCAGAAATGAAAATGTGTGGAGAGAAAAAAAAAGATAAACTCCAAGAATAGGGTCTTTGGATTCTATTGCATAAGTTCCAATGACCTGGAAATAATATTTAAAATGTAAAATAATTTCAGGGAAATATCTATAGACTAATTTTGACTGTGATTAGTTCTGAATGAGATTAATGAAGAGACACCATTCCTCGTATGTTTTTATTACAACAGAGGAATCCTCTTAATGAAATAAAAAAATTACCTGAATCCTTTGTAATGGGTATATAAGAAAAATGAATACCCTTGAGTATGCATATATTTTTAAAGTGACAGAATTTATAGGCACTTAGCCAAGTCTGAATGACAATAAGAAGTTCAGTATTTTCATATATAGTTATGTTTTCAATATGCACTAACATTATTAGTTATTAATTGTATGCAGCAGAGAAAAGAAAATGCTTAAATCAAAAAGTGAAGGTCAACAAAGTAAATTAAAGTAACATTTTCTTAATATTATTAGTGTGTTTAGGACAATACTAAAATGTTACACTTAAAATTATATATATATATGAAGAGCTCCAACAGAATGATTAATGCAAATAGCCAGAAACAGGTTCAATGATTAGCAATGACCCAGTGACTTTATTAAACAAATCATGTAATTTCAAGTTTGTGACAATTGATGAAGGTCTTGTGGTCCTACAAGCATCCGAGCTCTGCAGCATGACAGGATTTAAGGCAGGCAGGGGAATTGCTATAATAAAGCCTCATCATTTGGCATACAGTAAGAGTAAACATGAAGAGACTTCATTAAGAATTCTGTACTCCCAATCTGTACACAGTAAAGAGCAAAAGCTCAATCTACGAATAGACAACTTGTTCCCACTGTGGATCAAAATGGGACATTAAACAAATAGTAACGAAAACACCAACAATGGCAATAGCAGAGAAAGTAATGTGATGAATATTTAATAATGTGATAATGATTATAAAAATAAACATCAATAAAAACCCATACATGTTTACTAAATTAATAGTAGGAGAGAAAGCTATGTGAGTTTCAACAAAATCATATGGTTTGTATTGATGTTGCATAAAGAGCTGCAAATAAAAATAGACTCCATATATGCATGCTATCTTGCACATGTACGTCTGTGATCATTTTCACAGATTCTACTGACTTTGGGATATTGAACGTTTTGACAAGAAATAGGCTCAGGTAAATAGAAACTGAATTTTTTTTTTTAATTTTTTTTATTTATTTATGATAGTCACAGAAAGAGAGAGAGAGGCAGAGACACAGGCGGAGGGAGAAGCAGGCTCCATGCACCGGGAGCCTGATATGGGATTCGATCCCGGGTCTCCAGGATCGCGCCCTGGGCCAAAGGCAGGCGCCAAACCGCTGCGCCACCCAGGGATCCCAGAAACTGAAATTTTTAAGGACAGATCACCAAAAAAGATGAGAATAAAGCTGACAAACACCAAAATATAACCTGGAAATTTGTGCTGGATTGCAAACATTATTCCTTGTTTCTTGTGGCATGACAGTAGAGATAAGTTTTGTCATGTTGGACCTTCTGGATATCACCGTCTAGTTATCCTCAACGGTAGTAGTAATTAGAATCGGGTTTGAATTTTAAAAGGTAATTGCTAGCAAGTAAGGAAAATGAGGATTCAGGGAGAAATAAATCAGTTCACTAAGCTACTACTCAGCTGAAGAAACTCACTCTCCAAGTGGAAAGAGCATTAGTTATTTTGTGCACAACGCCCATTATTAACGTCTCCCCCCCCCCTTTTTTTTTTTTACTTTGGCTACAATTCCCAATTTTATTGAGGGAATCACCTCTCTGTTAGTGTGTGTGATGTCAAGAAGCAATACCTGCCATGTATCTTAATCAGACAGTGAGAACCTGAAGTAAGCTTGTTAGATATGCTGAATCTTAGGCCTCACTCTACATCTACTGGGTCAAAATCTACATTTTAATAAGATCCCTAGGTGATTCATATGCACAGTAGAATTGAGAAGTACTACTCTAGAGCAGGCCAATATATCCTTGTTCCTAAATTCTCTAACAAATGTTACAGAGTGCAGGCTGAGATATCCTCATTATCTTTAGAGGGGTATGTGTTTGCTTCAACTTCAGTCTCTGTCATCTGCCTCTTTGTGGCTATCTGTTGTGACCATTCTTCAAAATCAGGATAAAGCTCCACTCAAAATTGGTTTCAGATTTTGAGATGGATGATGCCACACACACACCAAGAGGATGTGAAAAGATTTATTAGTCTCATAATGAAACTTTCTGGGAACAGCAGGGCAGCTCCAAACTAGTTCTAGAAATGGCTCAAAATAGCAGGAAAAGAAGACTGCCTTTTTGTTGTTGTCTTTATTTTGGACAGGGGATG
This sequence comes from Vulpes lagopus, assembly GCF_018345385.1. Classification (NCBI taxonomy): domain Eukaryota; kingdom Metazoa; phylum Chordata; class Mammalia; order Carnivora; family Canidae; genus Vulpes; species Vulpes lagopus. The sequence continues at coordinate 141,003,645 of NC_054827.1, forward strand.
GAGCTGGGGTGGGATCCTAAACTAGGGAAGGGGCTTGCATGACTGGAAACTTACATAAAGGCCAAAGGAGTGGGCATCAGTGCTTTTTGTCAGCTTTCTCAGATGTGAAGTAGAAGGGGAAAAGGTAGTGATGAGACTTCAAAGCTGTCAACAAACACATGTCAAAAAATGGAGTCAGCATCTTTATTGCAATTCACTTCTGATGTTCGATGACTACAATTTAGCATTGTTTAATTGAATTTCAAGCTAAGTAAACCATCATGGTACTTTATGAGGACAGCAGCCTGAAGCTGGTAAGAGAAGTGAAAGTTCTACCAATCAACTTGTGCAAGAGTCCAGCATTATGTATTCTAATTCTGAGAAGTGAAATTAAAATTGTCTTGGCCACTATTATTGGTATCTAAGACTCTGAAATGGATAAGGAGTGTCTTGATGAGACCGTGTGTTACACTTCTTATAGGTATAGAGTTATGCATGACCATGATTTTACATTTTGGGTACTGGTGAGGTCAAAGAGTCCCAGAGTTCTTTATCCCAAAGAGATAAACTTGTATGAGTAATGGCTGTTTCTGTCATTGGATTGATCAAACAGCCAGACCATATGCATTGGCTCAAGAGTCTATAAAAATGTGCAGATGGAGTAGATTGTGGGCTAGGGCTTCCAGTACTAAGACAGCTGCCTAAAGTTCCTCCAATTGTGCTTGACCTTGAGCCCGGTCTGTCAATAGGGCATATTGAATAAAAGATGAAAAGTAGCAATATCCCACTGAGCCCTGACACATGTGCTGATGGCCATTATGTTAAGTATAGTCTCTCACTGTTAACTCTCTTGATCCCGAGTGACTCTTCAGGAGCCATGAAGTTGAGCAGAGGGATGATCTCCTCCTAGTACTGTAACATCTGGTAAGAGTCCCCTGCCAGAGGGATATGCCAGAGAGCCCAGGTTTGGGTCTATCCTATAGTGAGAGGTGTAGATGATTGTGCCAAGCTTTCAGGGAACTATTTCCATGACTGAAGCCATGGTGAACAACTGGGTGTGGAGGGTCACAGGCTCAGGGCCCATGAGAATCTCTGTTTTCTTTTTTTTTTTTTAATGTTTTTTAGAATCTCTGTTTCCAGGAGAACTCAGCATGTGGCAAGCAATTGCTGCTTTAGTGACATATAATGCAGAGCTAAGGAGAGCAATGGTATGTGTCAGAAACCTAAGAATCACTTATAGCCATTATGGATGGTCCTGAATCTCCAGAAGGAGTAAAAGAAGGTTGCTAAAGCCTCTACAATGACCGAGTCTCTTAAAGACACCAATAGAAGCACTTGTTGCATTTTAATTTAGACAGATACTAGAATAGTTTGCTGGAAAGAGCCCTATTCAAAAAGAGACAATTTGCAAATAACATTATAAAATGGGTTTGAATAAAATCTGTAAATGAGGAACACATTGCATCCAGAAACCTAAAAGAAGTTGTGGGAGCTGAGAGGGTCAATAGCTATTGCTCCATAGTGTTAGGGATGGAGTGGGCCCCTCGTTTATCAAATCATTCCTGCAAATTAACTGAGGTGGCATAGACTCAGACTAGGTGTGGGCAATGATTTCTTTTTGTGTGTGTGTGTGAGAATGTTTATCCTGAATGAGTGTGTCAAATGAATTTCATATTATTAATGTGATATCATGCCTGTATTCCTGAAAAAAATTAGATGTGGTTCCGATCTTGCCTACCAGGACTGTGCAATGTCTGGTTGTTGAATTACCCTTTAGATTACCCTTTCTTTCTTGAATTTTCTTTGTCTGACTTAGTCTAGGGAGATGAGAAAATGAATAGGAGACTGAGGAAGCGGTCGACTAGACTTCTGTTAGTCTGGACCTATAAGAATATGAAAGTAAGATATATATAACTCTATGTCCAAATTTGAGGTACAGTTGATAAAGTATATAAGTGTGTGTCTTATTCTTCCTTCTTTAGTGTAAATTCTACTGAAGTTCAGTATCTTACTTGCCTGCCACATTAGACATTCAAAATACTTGTCAAAAAAATGAAGCTCTAAATGACAATAAAAATGCTTTAGGAAACGAGTTCTAATTAAGTTCATTTTTTTATCTTTATCCTTTATCTCTGGCTAGTCTTATAAAAAGTTTATTTTCCATAATATGATCATCCTAGTTAATCATCTTCTTCACTAAAATGAAAAGTAAGGAGAAAGTACTTAGGAAATAAAACATTTTTATCATATATAAAAACATATATAAAGTATTATATATAAGTATTATATGTAGCATACAAGTATACAGACTGTATATAAATATGCATGTACATATCTAGCATCTAAAGTGAAAAAATACTACAACAAAAGCAAACTGGCATTTTGGCTGTTCTCTGTATTGATTTATCGAATTTTGCATAAGCTTCATCCTCATGATGGTGGAATCACTCAGAAATTCTTAGCAAAAAAAATTGCTGATGTGTAAACTTGTCCTTTTATTTGTCATCTTCTCTTTTCTTCATTCTTTACTATACACTTAGAAGTACTGTGGTCATCTCTGTTAGGGAGCCTAGCAGGGGAGTCAAAACACCTTGTAAACAGATTTTCTTCTTTGTCTACTTGGGCTAAGATGTCTAATACTATGTTTTTATCTTCCAAGTTTTAGTTCTGACATGAAATACCTGCTTGTAGTACAAGATAGAAATTCTATTTCAAATAAATGTTTCTCCTATATTTTTGAATCAACCTATACTACAGAAGATGTTTTAAATATGCCAAATGCACTCTGACATCTTTTCAATGACTCTTGGCTTCCTTGAGAATGTTCTGGTTCTCAGGTATGATTTTCCTCACCTTCAAATTTATCTTCATCTATAGTATTGGACTTTCTCCCATTTTCAAAAGAGAGAAAACAGCGTTCATTTTATTTTTCAGAGAAGATGATTTCACCTCTACACAGATCCTGTCTTTTTAAAGCTTCCTCAGCAATAATACTTCAATAATTATCAGCACTCTTTCCTGAGTTCATAATTTCTCAGTCAGAAATTTCTCATCAGCAAATAAATATATTCAATCAGTTAGGCCTTAAAAATAAAAGTAAAATAAAATAAAAGTATGATATTTTAATTCCATTTGCTTCTCCACATTTTGCCTATGCTAGCTACTAAGGCAGTCCACCTCTATTCAGATTATTTTTCCAGGAATGTGGTAGGGTTACCAAAGAAATATGATGTAACTTGCTTCTGATTAGAATCCTGTATGAGCCATACCCCTCACATTCCATGGGCGACAGTCCAGAAGAAAGATGTTTGTCAGCCTAAGTTCCTGAGTGATGATAATATTGAATAGATATCCTTGAGATGATCCTTGATTTGACATGTAAATAATGAGTAGGAGAAAAAAAAAAACCTTTATTTTTAAGCTATTAGATTTGGAGTTTGTGTTTACCAAAGCATAACCTCTCTATCCTGCTTAATATAGAGATTGATTCCTAGAATTTGAGGGCTAGCATAATAAAAACCTAAAATATGAGAGAATTTCTCACTGTCCATATCATTAGCAAAGAGAAAACTGTTATTTTAAGGCTACAGAGATGGTGATATATATTAGATAGTAGCAAAACTTTTGATAAAATATTATTGGTTGTAATTTAGAAGGTAGACTATACATCTTGTAGATGTGAAGTGTTAAAGGAAGAGGTTGATAAACAGAAGGAAACAGAGTGTATTTGTTACTGTTTAGTGTATTTAGCAACATATTACAAGAAGAGTAAGCTCAGAATAAATTGGTCACTCTTCAAGAACAAATAGAAGGGAATAAGCATTTCTAAAAATTTAGAGCCTTGTAATATTAAAAAGACAACTTTTTTTTTAGACATGAAATAGGAAAAAAACTTTGGGGGAACAAATAAAAAGTAGATTTAAATTAAGCTTCAGATAAAAAAATAATGTAAAGAATTTTTGACTGATTAAATTGCCTCCAAGGAAAAATCAAATTAAGGAAATGGCCATGATAGACAAAACTATCTGGATTAAACTGCATCTGAAAAACAATGCAAATTAATATTGTGACAAACAGTAAATATTTTCAAATGGACAGAATTTCTCAGGAAACAGACTAAGGGTGTGCACCTGCCAAGCCTGATGAGCTCCAGGTATTTGGTAAGTCGAGCTATTGAGAGAGAGAGAGAGAGAGAGAGAGAGAGAGGTTAAGAGAAATACAGTACACATAAGATATATATTTTGAAAGGAAAGGTGACTATGAATATTGACATATAGAAGTGAAGCTGATTAAAATCAAACTGTTGAGAATTAACATTTTTAAAAATAATCTGTCAAAAACAGAACTAGCTTGAACAGTAAGAGTTAGCTGCTATTTGAGACTTGACTCTTGGCCCCAAATATCTATGGACAGAAGGTGATCTGAGAAGTATTTGCAGTGTCCAAGAAGAACATATTTTCTGATATCCATTTCAATTGTGGCAAAAGAAGATGGTGGAAAAGAATAATTGGATTTTGATTTGTGTCGCATTCTTCCATTTTCCAAAAAGGAATGTTTAATGTGATTTCCCAGGCCCTATTCTCCCAAAGTTTATTGGAGTGTGTGTGTAGGGGCAGATAATACATCTTTCTAAATTCATAGATCCCCAAAACAAGAATAGCTACAGCTATGATTTATCTAAAACTCCTATCCATCATTCTAAAAGAAAAACCTTTTCACTGAGAAAACTGGCACTTTTAGTTTGATGCCATGATTAAATGGGATTTACAGCTGAGGTGAGTAAACTTTGTTTTCAGGAAGAAGAGTGAAAAGAATATTTGGTGACCAGAATATATTGCAGTAGTTTTTACAGTTTTCATAAATATTCCAGTCTTTTCCATTCTGAGAAGAGTAAATTGCCCTAACACCCCTTTGAATGTAGGCATGGACATGTGACTTTCTTTGGCCATGTGAACATGTGAACAGAAGTCTTCAAGATTCAGTGTACGATTGCTTGTGTTTCTTTTCCTTCCCTGCCACAATAATTACAAATTACATTTATTTAAGATTTTATGCATTTATTCACGAGAGACACAGAGAGAGAGGCAGAGACATAAGCAGAGAGAGATGCAGGCTCCATTCAGGGAGCCCAATATGGGACTGGATCCTGGGACTCCAGGACCACAACTGAGCGGAAGGCAGATGCTCAACCCCTGAGTCACCCAGGCGTCCTAATAATTACAAATTTTGAAGGCCCCGTTAGATTGGAATCTGAATAAGGATATTATGGGTCAGAATCCTCTGCTGGCTTGAGACAGACATGAGGCCTAAAGGAAAAAATACACTTTTTGGTGTTTTAAGCAGTGAGCTATTAAAATTATTTGTTATAGCAGCATAATTGAAAATATTATATTACAATTCTTATCTCATGTCTTTTTCCATGTCAGGTTTTGAAAAATGTAATTTATATGTGTTACTTCCAGATTTTCATATATATATATATATATATATATATATATATATATATATATATAAATGACCTGGATTCTATTCTTTCCACAACAATAAAATTGGCCCATTAAGTTCACCAAAAACATGGCTAAATTCAATGGAGGCATTTTAGCTCACATCTTATTAACATAACTGGAGGATGAGTTAATCAAAATTGTTTGATGTAAAACTCTTTCCTTCCCTGGATTCTCGACACCATTGTGTTTTCATTCCATGTTTCCTCTTGGGTCCTTTATCGACTTCCATTTCACATTCCTCAAAACTTAGTGTTCAACAAGGTGCTAAAACTCTTTGCTTTCAACCTGCTTCTTCTGAGAGAAGCATTCACCTTCAACAGTTGGAAATGTTTGAGTAACTCCTAAATAAGTATCTTTAGTTCAGATCAATTTGTTGCATTCCAGAATCTATGTCCATTGTCCCCTGACCATCATACGTCCACCAAGTTGTCAAACTTATCAACTTGTAAATACCATGAATTCTCTCTACTACACACATCTAGATGATTACAAAGTACTGGTTATTCCCCCCCTTTAATGAGAACAGTCACATATTTCTCTCTATTCCCGCTGCCAGGATTTTAGTCTAGGTTCTAATTATTTCTCCCTTGATTTTCCAAACAGCTGCCTTACCACTTTGTTTCTATTATCCAGTTCATGTTCTGCACTGTGGCCCAAGTGATCTTTCTAATGTAACAGTTGGCACTAGTCACTCTTCTTGAATTTCTTCAAAGTCTCTCTCTTTTGCAAGTAGGATTAAATCCATTCTCCTTACTGTTCTTATAAAAATATTTTATCTTTTTAATCCCTTATCAAAATTCATCTGTTCACATTTTCCTCTTGTAACATATACTCAATTCATACTGAACTGTTTATAATTCCCTAAATGATGCCTTCTTATTTTACTACTCTTCTAATGCACTCTTTCTGCTGGTTGATATTTTTCCTCATCTGAAAATAATCATTTTATGACTGAGTAGCAAAACAGTTTTTCCTCCTTGTTTTCCCCATTATACTCTCTGCACATTTTTATTACCTCATTGATCCTACTGTGTCATCATCTGTAATTTTTGCTGATTTCCGCCAATTTATAAAGTCTTTGTAGAGATTACTGTTTATGTGCCTTTGTTTCTCTGGTGTCTAGGATTCCAAATAGTAAGTATTCAACATTCATTTATTAATAAAAATAGAATTCCTTGATGTGGAGGCTTTCACTGTGTTCAAACCCACTCAGAACTAAAGCTATATATGTTGAATGGATTAACAAGTATATGGTTATTCATCTCTTGGGGGATTCTTTTTGATGTGAAATATCTGAAATAGTTTTAAAATAGTTTGTCAAGAGTCTGTGAAAAAAATTAAATATTTCTTTATATGTTATTTCTTTCTTTCTAAGTTTGTTCCCTTAATGGTTGTGCTATAGAAATTAGCCTCATAAACATAGCCACTGGCAAGTCATTTCTTAGTTTTCTCCAGCATGATCCCAAATGAGACTTCTCACTATTCTCTACAATCTTATGCCAGCTTATTAGTATGATCTCTGTTCAGTCAAAAGAACATGACATTCTAGGACCATAAATTTGATAGAGTATCTCTAACAGGCAAGAAAAAAACTTGCTCAATAATTTTCTCTTCATACTTTGAAAAGCTTTTTTGAGGAGGAATAATGTTGATCTTACTTAATTCTACTTTTCTTCTTACCTACCTCCTAGAAAGAAAAATGTGGCTTACCCGATGACACTTGAATAAATTTATTTCAATACATTTAATAGATGAGCTATTAACAGCTATAAATAACTTAGGTAAACTTTAAGTTATTATCTTGTAACCATAGTAAATGGAGTTCTTGGTAAACAGGAATGGCCATTTGAATTTCAAATGTGCATGTTTGCTGAGTGGTTTATGAAAAATGCTTATATAGTTCATGATTTGATGGATTGATTGATCAAATTAAAGTACAACGTCTATATTGTCTATAGAGTACAATGAAATGAGAGTAACTCGTTTTAACATTCTATGATAAAAACTATCTCTATAAAATTCTACCCTTGAATCTCAACACATAATAAAATAGAAGTGACATCAAGTGGACTTTGGAAGAGATAATTATCGCTTAAGAATGTTTTAAAATTAAAAAGATAAAATCCATGTTAAAATCATTATAAAATGTCATACGGTAAACACAATAAAACAATAAGAGGAAATGTGTTAAGCATGCAGATACTTGGATCCTAACACATTACCCTGTTTAAGACTCTGCTCAGCCTGAGGCTGACTTCAGTAAAAACATTAATCATGACTAATAAGTAATTAAAAATAAACCAATATCAATTTTTGAAGGTCAGTTGTTACCACTGACAAAAGTGCACTATGAACAGGAAGGGTTCATAGTTACTTTTCTTTTTTCCTCTCTCTTTTTTTTTTTTTTTTTTGGCATAAGCTGGAAAAAAATAATTAGAACAGATTTTTTTCTAAGTACAAGCATTGATAATACAGAATTTGCAGAGTACATGGAACAAATTCTTTCAGAAGCATGTTTTATTATTTTTCCCTAAGCCACAGATGTTAGCTGTTTTCACATCAAAATAATGATGTTAGTCATGAGTTTCTCGGAAAAGCATTTTTAAAAAGCTTTTGAGCAGATGAGATGGGAGATGTGTTCTTCAGAACAAATGAAAAGAGTCATGTTTTCAGTGGAATATCATGAGCAGAAAAAATTTGGCAGTAGCCTTTGAACAGATATTTTAAGTGCCTACTGAAAAGTTGGCAGAGAAAGACCGAAAACTATAAACTAACCTATGAGAAGTGGAGTATCAAAAGGCCAAAAAAGAATCTGAAAATGACAAACTTTTAGGAAACAAGAATCCAAAGAACATTCAAGAGAATAATATGAGCTTGTGTTCATGTATTTTATACTTTTCTGTTAAAATGTATCTCAAATATAAAAAATACATCACAACATATAAAGCTCTACAATTTTAGTCAATGTGAACACAACTGTGCAACTGCTACTCACATCAAAAATGAGAACAGTGCCAGCTCCCAGAAACCCCTCTGGTGTTTTTTCCCTCAAAGTAATTGCGACCCTGAATTCTGTTCAGTGACTGAGCCTGTTTTGCAACTCACACACACACACACACACATGCAGACATGCACACACAAACACACACTGGGACTACACTATGTGCATTTGGGTAGGAGTAGGTGGTTGTTATCCGCTCAACATGAAGGCTAATTTAAAGATGTTTTTGTGGTTGCAACAGAATCTTTTCTCTGTATGGCATTCTATTTTATAATTATATTAAGATCAATCTATTCTCTTATTGCTGGACATTTTGGTTGCTTTCGCTTGTAACTAATAGAAATAATACTGCTATAAACACAAGTGCATGTGCCCTGTGATGCAATTATGAAAATTCCTGATTCCCAGAGAATATTTGCATTCCACTCCATTCTAGTAGATACTGCCAAACATTTTTTTTTCCCAAAATAATTAAACTAATGACACTCCCACAGGAGTGCATGGGCATTCTAGTTGCTTAGAATCATCATCACTATTTGTAAGTGATGCCAGTCATTTTAATTTTAGCCTTTTTGATGAGCCTATACTTGATCACATTGGTTTTATTTTGTTTCCTTTCTTTTTTTAATATTTTTAAAAGATTTTATTTTTTCATGAGAGGCACAGAGGGACAGGCAGAGGGAGAGGCAGACTCCCCAGAAATAGCCTGATATGGGACTGGATCTCAGTACCCCAGAATCACAACCTGAGCCAAAGGTAGACGCTCAATCATTGAGCCACCAGGTGCCCTGCCCCTTTATTTTTAAGATTTTATTTATTTATTGATTACTGACAGAGAGAGAGAGGCAGAGACATAGTCTGTGTTTCCTTTAATCACTAATAATGTTATATATACCATTTCACATACTTGTTTATTGCTTAAATATTTTCTTGTGCCTGGTGGAGGTGTTTCTCCTTTTTTTTTTTTTTTCTTCTTAAATTGCCTGTCTTTTCCTATAATCATGTAGAATTCTTTCTATGTTCTGACCATGAGTCTATCTTTGGTAATCTACGGTATTATCACATCTCCCATCAACTTATGGATTGCTTTCTAGCTCAATGGTTTCTTTTAACATTTGTTTCTTGTAATTTTTCTGTTTTGTTGGTAAATTTATGCTGATGTCCTGAAATTAATTGTGGATTTCTCTCTGTCTCTCTTTTTTTTTTCTATCTGGAAATATTTAAGACTGCTGCAAATTATTCTACAATGTTTGGAGTAATTCACAAGATAAGTTATTTGGGCCAGGAACTTCTCTCTGACTAAATTTTTAGTTAGAGATTTAATTTCTTTCCTAGATATTGGAGAATTCAGATTTTCTATTTATCTTCTATTAAGATGTAATTGATACATAACATTGTGTACGTTTTAGATGTACAACCTGATGATTTGGTACATTTATATATTGCAAAAGGATTGCCACTATAGCATTAGCTAACATCCCTATCAGGTCACATAATTATTTTTTTTGGGGGGGGGCAAGAACAATGAAAATGTAGTTATTTAGCAACTTTGAAGTTTATAATAGAGTATTGCTTACTATAATCACTGTGCTGTGCCTTAGAGCTCCAGTTCTTATTTATCTACTAGTTACTAGTTTTGCCCTTAAATATCTTCCCAACTCCTCCACCCTCCTGCCTCTGGCAACCACTTTTTTTATGCTGTTTCTGTAAGTTGACTTTTTTTTTTTTTTTTTAGATTCTGCATATAAATGATATCTTGAAGCATTTGTCTTTCTCTGTATGGATTATTTCACCTAGCATAATGCCTTCCAGGTCCATGCATGCTGCAAATAGCAAGATTTCCTTCTTTCTCATGGCTGAATAACATTTCACCGTATGTATATACAACATTTTCTTTACCCATTCTCCTATTAATGGACACGTAGGTTGTTTCCATATCTTAACTTCTGTGGATAATACTGCAGTAAACATTGGAGGTTATATTTTTCAATATCTTCTTTTCATTCCCTTTCAATACATACCCAGAAATGGGGTTGCTGGATAATATGACAGTTCTATTTATAATCTTTTGAGCAATTACCATACTGCTTTCCACAGTATGACCCAATTTGCATTCCCATCAACAGTGTACAAGGATTCTCATCTTTCACATCTTTATCAATACCTGTTTTCTTGTCTTCTTAATGCTGATAATCCATTCTAGCAGGTATGAGGTGATATCTCCTTCTTGTTTTGACTTGCATTTCCCTGATGTTTAATAATGTTGAGCATCTTGTCATGTATCTCTTAGCTATTTAGATGTCTTCTTTGGAAAAATGCCTATTAAGTTATCGCACTCATATTTTTAAAAGATTTATTTATTTGCGAGAGAGAGAGCGGAGGTAAGGGGACAGGGTCAGAGGGAGAGAGAGACAGAGAATCTCAACCAGAAACCCCACTGACTGTGGAGCCCAATATGGGGCTCAATCCCACCATCTGTGAGATCACCACCTGAGCCAAAATCAAGAGTCTGAGGCCCAACCATCTGAGCGACCCCGGCACCTCATGCCCATTTTAAAAAACAGACAGTTTATGATTCTTTGAATACTGAGCTATGAATTTGAATATTGAGTATGCTAACTCTTTTGTCAATTTTATGAAGTTGTGGTTTTCAAAGTCTTTGTCCATTTTATCAAAAATTTCAGGGTAATTTTTTAATGTTGATAAATGTTCCTTTAATATCTTTATAATATATATACAATTGAAAATGATGTTTGCTTTTCATTCACATCAGTAATCTGTAATCTATTAGCCATATTGTTTTTTTTCCTAATTACTTTTTTCATACAACCAAATTTTAGCTGATTTTTTCTATTGTTTCTTGTTTTCTATGTCATTGATTTTTCTTGTCAATCAGGTCTCTTTCTAATTCATTAAGAGAGATACTTAAATCCTTGATTTTCAATATTCTAATATATGTGCTTATGGCAATAAAATTCCCTTCACAACCCGGCTTTAACTTCAAAACACACATTTTGATAGAATGTATTTTCCTCATCATTTAGTTTAGAACATTCCTTTTTTGTTATTTTGGCTTTGATTTATCAACTATTTTGAAGTGTATTGCTTTATTTCCAAGCATTCTTAGATTTTCTAGCTATCATTTTTGTTCCTGTGTTTCTAGCTTAATTCTTCTGTAGGCAGAGAACAAACTAATTTCAGTCACTTAAAATGTGTTGGTACTTGCTTTATGGCATAATAAATGTTCAATTTGGAAAATAATCCATGTGCACTTACAAAGAATGTGGGTGAATAGTCTATGGATCTCAATTCAACCAAATTTGTTAATCATGCTATTCAAAAAAAGCTAGTTCTTTACTGATGTTTTTGTCTGCTTGCTTCATCATTTACTGAGGAAAGTTTGCTAAAATTTCCATTTCGACTGTAATCTTGTGTACTTATCCTTTATGATATGTCAGTGTTTAAATATTTTGAAGCTATGTTTTTATGTGAATAAAAATTTAGGACATAGATATCATTCCTTTTGAATGAACTATTTTATCATTAGGCAATATTTATTTACATTGATAGAAATAAATCTTACCATTAACTCTAGTTAAACTCTGAATTAATATTAACTATACCAGCTTCCTTCTGATTACCGTTTTCATGATATATATTTTTGCATACCTTTATGTTCAGATTTTTATACCCTCATATTTAATGTGTGCCTATTGCATGGATCATATACTTGACTTTTGCTCTTGTACAGTCTGATAATTTTTGCTTTTTGCTTGGACTATTCTGTTTATTTATATTTAATATTTAATTTTTTCTCCAGGTGATTACAAATCTGTTATTTAATGTTTTTACCTATTTTTAAAAAATATTCCTTTTTAAATTTTTTTTTTATTTATTCATGACAGACAGAGGGAGAGACAGAGAGAGACAGGCAGAGAAAGAAGCAGGCTCCCTGCGGGGAGCCCGACATGGGACTTGATCCCGGGTCTCCAGGATCACATCCCAGGGTGAAGGCAGCACTAAACCGCTGGGCCACCAGGGCTGCCCAAATTATTCCTTTTTTATTTTTATCTCTCTGTTAGCTTTCTAGGTATGCATTATTTTATTATTCTATTAGTGATTACTGTGGATATTAAAAAATGCTTCCTTGACTACATTTTTGCTGATAAACACAGTTCACAGAACCCTGATAACCCCATTTCTTACTCTTTCCCCATTTATATTATTATTGTTTTTAAATTTTAGATATTTCCCAAAACCATGAAATCACTATTATTATAAATTTAACCATTCAATATCTATTTACATTTACCCAAATAATTGAATATTCTATTACATTTCATTACTTCTTGGGGCTCACTTTCCTCCTACCTGAAAAACAACCTCCCCACTTCCTGCCTTTTGTGTGTTTGGCATTGAGTGTTGTATTAGTTTTTGCTTGTTTGGAAATTTATTCAGTTAACCATATTTTTGAAGAATACTTTTGTTCAGCGTAGAATTTTAGGCTGACAGTTTCATTAACCACATAAAAAATGTCACCCCTATGTCATCTGGTTTCCATGATTTCTGTTGAGGAATCCATGGTCAGTCCCTTATTATTTGAAGACAATATGTCAAAAAAAAAAAAAAAAAAACCCCAAAGAAACAAAAAAAACTCACCTTTTTTTGGACATGATTTTTAACAACTTTGTCATGATTTTTCCAGTTGTGGTTTGCTTTGTATTCATTCACTGGAGGAGAGTTTCTGGAAGCGATAAAGGATATTTTTCATCTACCTGTGTATGCTTCTCCTCCACAGTTCATGATCCTCATCAAGAGTGATGAAGCTCGCATTATGTGCCAGATTCTGGGCTAAGCATATTACTTCAGTTTTCTCATGGAAGACCCAAAAGCGGAGTGCCCCGGGGCGCCTGAGGCCTGAGGCCCGGGCCGTGAGCGGCGGTGGCGGTGCGGCCACGAGGCCTCCCGGATGCGGGCTGGGGCTCTACGGGGCAGAGCGGAGGCTGGGCCGGGCCGGGGCGGGTCAGGCCGACGGGGGCGCTCGCCCCGCGGGTGGATGCGGCGGAGATGGACGCCCTACAGGAAGAGAGCTTCGCCTTCTGCCTCTGATGCAGAATTCTGTGGGACCCAGGAAATTGAACAAAATCCCCTACCCCTGGACAAGCAGAGCAGGACTGACTCTACTTTGGGCTGCCCCCCCTCGTGCTGACCTGATTATTACTTAGGGCACTGCCCCGCCCTAGTCAGAGACCAGGACACCCTCACCGGAAGTCCGGCCCAGGGATACTGCCCGGCCCTAGTCAGAGACCAGGACACACCCTCACCGGAAATCCGGCCCAGGGATACTGCCCGGCCCTAGTCAGAGACCAGGACACACCCTCACCGGAAATCCGGCCCAGGGATACTGCCCCGCCCTAGTCAGAGACCAGGACACCCTCACCGGAAGTCCGGCCCAGGGATACTGCCCCGCCCTAGTCAGAGACCAGGACACACCCTCACCGGAAATCCGGCCCAGGGATACTGCCCGGCCCTAGTCAGAGCCCAGGACGCACCCTCACCGGAAGTCCGGCCCAGCAGACCAGCATGACTGTGCAATTTCCTGCGTAACCCATTGGCCACCGGCCCCTATAAGGTTGCTAAGCCCGGTGGTCTCGGGGTCCAAGTCCCTGCTGCCCTGCGTCGGGTACGCTTGGACCCAGGCTCCAGCTTGTAAATAAACCCTCGTGGGATTGCGTCGGTGTCGGCTCCTCGGCGGCTTCTGGGATTCGCGATCTTGGGCACAACAAATTGGACGCTGCGGTTGGATACTTAGAGGACGTCCTCATGGATGACGAGTTCCGGGCAAGTACTATCAGGAGCTTGAAGACGCGGAAGAGCATGCACCACCTACACGCCTGTTTTCAGTGAATAGATTTCTTTGGTAGAAAAGTATATTGAAGAACAGCTGCTGGAGCGGCTCCCTGGGTTTAACATGGCGGCTCTCACAGACTTTACAGCACCATAGAGAGGAAGTGGCAGGCGACGTATTGGACGTGCTGCTCACGTTTACAGATTTCCTGGCTTTTAAAGAAATGTCTCTGGACTACAGAGCGGAAAAAGAAGGTCGGGGACTGGACTTAAGCAGTGGTGTAGGGGTGACTTCATTGTGCAAATCCCAGAATGTGGGATCCCTTCGTTGTGCAAATCCCAGATCATTGCGCCAGCTTCCCAGAATGACCTGCGGCCCAGGTCCCACCGCCAGGCAATGGGATCTTTCTGGACGTTGCCAGCCTAACAGACTGGAAGAGGCTCTGGCTAATGTGACAATACACGTTGGAAAGACTGACCCTGTTTTAAAACTCATTAATGTTAAGTATTGATGGGTCAGAAGACAATCCATTGTTCCTCCAAAGGCCCCGAAGCACCTTCTCGTGTTCGGTGATCCTAGCAGACCCCCTGCCTCAGGCCTCTGCGTCAGGCCCTTGTGGAGCAAGCCCAAGGCGCGCATCACACCGGGGCCTCTTCCCCTGACATACAGGCTGGTAGGTCCGAAGCATTTGGAAGAACCCATCCTCTCCGGCCCTCTTTGGCTCCGCAGGCTCTGCATGTCCATCAGGCTCTTGTGTGCCCACAGCCTCCTGTATGCATCGTCTCATCAGACCTGCAGCCTCAAAGGGGGTTCTTGCTGTTGGGGAACATGTCCCTAGGCTGTTAATCAAGCCAGCCACCTGGCTGAGCTCCCTGCCGCTCCTCCCATCCCAGCTCGCCTCGGCTCTAGGAATCAGCTGAGGATTCAGTCCTGTACCTGAAGCTCCATGTGAAAATCAATTTCTTGTCTTTCACTTCGCAGTCCTTGCATCACTGTCTTCTGCTAGTCCTTGATGTAGTCTGTTTCTAGAATCTTCTTAAGCATGTTTTTAGAAAAATATTTTTATAGGTAAATACTCAGGCTAACCTAGTGGATATAATCTTGGAGCCTCCATGATTACCCACTTAGAGATCAAAGTATTATATGCTGTGTGCTTTTTAGCTGTTGGTGCTATGAAAGCGAAAAGGCTTTCTTCGTTGGTGTGCCTGGTTTGCTGGGCGCCAACGAGTGTGTGCTTATGCTGGAAGTAGGCTAAAAGGTCTCCCTTTCCTACAGCATGTTAAGTGTTTGTACAGGTTTCTGAAATTCCTTTCCATATAAATCATTTTGTTAGGTGTTCTGTTGGGGGTAGGGTCTGTGTAGTTGCCTCCTCCTGTCAGAATCTTCCTGCCAAGACGGTGTTCCACTGAGCTAGCTCAGCAGAAGTAGGAGAACAGGCAGCTTCACTGGTCATCTGTAGGCTTTGACGTAGCACAATGTTTCAGAGAAATTACTGACCAGAAAAGACTTATCATACCTCTAGAAAGAAAAAGCATAGTGTATTTCAATTCCCAATGTGTACCTTCTATATTTTTTCCCTAAGTGAAAACACGACTCTACTCATTTCAGTTGGCTGTTGTGGTTTTAAAGTATGAGCTATAGACTGTGTTTTTCTGTACTAATGTGTGGCGCTTATTAAATACTTTTGTACCATTAAAAAAAAAAAAAAAAGAGAGACCCAAAAGCCCTGTAAAGTTTCTACTGTTAATAATTCTAGAAGAAAATGAAAGCTTAAGTAATTAGGCCAACGTCAAATTTCGAGGTTATAGAACAAAGACTGAAATTACTTGTTTTATACCAAAGCCCATGTGCTTTGATAGTAAGAATGTCCAAAATGTATTTGGAAAAAAAGTTAATAAGGTGGTACTTTTAACTCAATCAAATGATACTAGCTAGAGATACTTGAAGTATGTGACAAATTAGAAAAATAATTATTATAAATGTAGGTTTCAATGTTGGCTTTGATACTGACAGGCTCTAGAAACTTCTTTAGGATGACAGTTTTGGGGCCAAAACCCATTTTTAAAAGATTTTATTTATTCGTGAGAGACACACAGAGAGAAGCAGAGAAACAGGCAGGGAAGAAGAAGGCTCCATCCAGGGAACCCGATGTGGGACTCAGTCCTTGCACTCTGTGATCATGCCTCAGCCAAAGGCAGACGCTCAACCACTGAGACACCTAGGCATCCCATAAATGAGAATCTTGGTTAAGGTGATACTTATTAATTCTTTCAGGTTAGGAAATTTTGTGAAAATAATCAGATTTTAAGTAGCTTTTTAAATTCAAAAGACTGTGTGTTTACACAAAATCCATCATGAGCGTACATCTAATCATATTCTGGAAATGTGGAATAAAGACTTCTGTGAACGTTATCTCATTAAAAATACCCTCTCCAAGGGCACCTGAGTGGCTCAGTCTGACTCTTGATTTCAGCTTAGGTCATGATCTCAGGGTTGGGGGAATTGAACCCCACATCAGGCTACATGCTCGGCATGGAGTCTCCTTATCTTTCTCCCTCTGTTCCTCCCACTCATCTCCCCCCACCTCAAATAAATGAATAAATAAAATCTTAAAAAGATGCCCTCTCCAGATTCCTAAATGTTATTGTTGGTTTTTTCAGAAATCTGTGTGGCTTCTTACATTTTGTTATAAATGAGGTGACTAAAATTGAATGCAGTTTTCACAGTGCAATACAAAAAAAAATGGAAAGCATAACTCTTTATTATCTTGTAGCTTCATGTTATGCTTCTGGATATGTAATCCAAAATCACAGAATTCCTTTTTAGTGCCTTAGAAAATTTATGTATAATTCTACATAGACTTTGATCTTAAACATTCTTTAAGATCTTATTTTTCATAAAATGTTTTACTTCCATTTGTCACCCAACAAATGTACTCATCATTTAAAATTCATTCATAATCTTAAATATTTTTTTGTTTTTTAATGGTGTCTAGCAATTCAAGCATCTTATAAAAATGTACTTTTCTGCATTTTCAACAATTATATTAGCATTATATAGGTTTTATAACTTTTCATTTTTTCTTTTTAAAATAAATCAAGTTGTCTTGACATGCTGCTGAGCAAATCTTATTTCAGCTAAACATTGCTTTTTAGACTAGGAATACATCGTTGTTGTTTACATTCTAAAATGCAACAGTAGTAAAAATCAACTTAGCATAGCACTGTTGTCCTAAGAGCAAATGGCTGGTTGTGCTGATATGCTTCTTGGAGTTCAGCAATGTCTTTAATTTTCTTGTGCAAAGTGCTAAATAAAAACAATAAGCAGATTGAAATTATGTATGCATGATTGTAAGTGAAAGCTAAATGATTCATTTTTACTCAGAAAAAGTACAGAAATAGTTTGTTTCAATTTTATTTTATAGTTAGTGAAGTTTAAGAGCTTAAAGACTATGTTGATTACTTTCCAGCACGGACAACCATCCGTATTTTGGAAATGAATATATGGAAAATGGATTTGGAACTCCTATCACTAAAATGCCATGAATATTTTAGTTTATCTCATAATATATTATTTGAGTAATTAATATTTTACACATATGTTTATACTTTGTTTCAAAGAGTGTTTGAAATGAGAGATAACTGTTAATTTATTATTCTATTTTTTTTCAAATGGGAATAATGAAGAACTTATGTATATATCACTAAACATTAGATGAATATAAATGCATTATTGTCAATATTAGAACACATTCCTCAACTTAGTTAAGCAATAAGTTTTCAAGGAAGTAGAACTCTATGGTTACCGAGAGACCAGTTTATTGCTGGTGCAAACAAGCATCCACCTTATCATTATTCTACAAATTATATGTGCTATCTAAAGCCTCATTCTGGGGATACCTGGGTGGCTCAGTGGTTTGGTGCCTGCCTCTGGCCCAGGGTGTGATCTTGGAGAACCCGGGATCAGGTCCCACATCGGGCTCTCTGCATGGAGCCTGCTTCTCCCTCTGCCTGTGTGTCTGCCACACTCTTTCTCTCTGTGCCTCTCATGAATAAATAAATAAAATATTTAAAAAATGATACAAAAAAAAATAAAGTCTCATTCTGTTCTAAACTAACAGTGTGTGGCTCAGAGCCTAACTACATAATCATTGAGCATGGGCAATGTGACCATTAAAATCCAATGCTACGAAAAATAGTAAGAGGAGCCTTAAAAAATGGTGGCAGCTCTGTCTCTAGAATGTCCGTTTCTAATTAGGAACCCAAGTAGAAGAATCTTTTCAGAAAAATATAGTTTCAGAACTATAAACAATAGTTTATAAAATGAGCACTAAAAATAAATAAGCTGTAATTTTACTAGTTCAAATACATAGTCATCTGATGGATTTACAGTGATAGTAAATTTTAGCTATGATCAGCTAAAATCCCTAGTTTGAATATTCTGTGAGCCAATTAGATTCTGACTTATGGGGAAGTGATTTTGAGCAAGTTCCCTTGCCTACACCACTAGCCTTCAAAGTAACCTACATTCTCTAAGTAATTATCTATAAGATAAAGTCTTTTTTTTTTTAGAAAAACAGCAGTTATTTTTCTTATGTTTAGTTCAAATAAGATGATAAATAATATAAAGATGTATGATTTTCATTTCGTTTGTACAAAACTAACAATATGATAAAAAATTCAATGATATGTGTATTTCATAAAAAAAATTGTTCTTATTCTCTTCATTTAATCTTATCAATGCTGGTGAGTTAGTCATTATCCAGAAATGAAAAATAACAAATATATTTTATTAGTAGGACATATCTGGAGGAATTCTGTATATTTCTCAGCAGATTCTCCAAATATGAGCTATGTGTATTGGCCTTATCTTCCCTTTCCTCTTCTCCTCTTTTTTTTTTTTTTGGCACATGCATCCTGACATCCATATACACAAATATATTTTTTTCTGAAATATTTGAGATTCAGCTGCACATGATGCTCCTTTATACACAAATATATTTTTTTCTGAAATATTTGAGATTCAGCTGCACATGATGCTCCTTTATCCCTAAATACTTCAGTGTGTGCTTCTTAAAAGCAAAGATATTATTTTATATGGTCATAGTACAATAATCAAAATCAGGAGATTAATAACCTACTGTCATCCAATGCATAGACTATATTCAGATTTTGCCAAGTGTTTCAATGATGTCTTCTATAGAAAAGGAAAATTCTGGACCATACATTGCATTTAATTGCCAGGTTCCTTTAATGTTCTTTCATCTGAACCAGTTCCTTAGTCACCCTCTGTGTTTCATTTTAAAATACAGGTTTCTAGTTTTGGAGGAGATCTCTCTGGTTTATCTGCTGTTTCTTCCTTCCCCTTTCCTTTCCCTTTCCTCTACCCTTCCCTTCCTTTTTTTTCCCCTCTTATTTTAAAATAATCCTGACCCTATGGAAAATTAAACAAAATATATGCCTAAAATATGCAAAATTAATTTTTTGCTACGATGCTTTTAGTGCACACACACAGAGTTGAAAAGTAGTTTTAACTTCAAGAACTTAACATCCATTTGCTTAAGAAATGAAGTGAGGTAAAATTATGGGTACAACATACACAGGAGGTAAAAACATACTCTACTTCCCTACATTGAACAACTGAGATGAAGTAAAAAAGTAGATGAGGGTTGGAGAACTACCGGAGAGGAACTGAAAGAACAATTAAATATCCTGTTCTGTTTCCCAATACCATAGCCCTCTTACAAATATGAATCTATATTTTAATATTGAGCCATATGTTGTTCAAGGCATGTGAATTAGCTAATCAATATTTATTGAATTATTAGGTAGTGGAGCTATATACCTGAATAGAACATAATGACTTCTTGCCTCAGGGAACGTAAAGACTATAGGATACATATTCAATAAATATTTGCAAGAGATTATTAAGTAATAATAAATAAAGGACTGTGAAGGAAAGAGTATTGAGATCTATTTGAGAATCTACCCTGGTATGACAAAGAGGTTTTCTTTTAGGAAGTGATATATTAGCTGATATCTCAGAAATAGGTAAAATTTAAATAGAACATTTTGAAAAAGAGAGAAATCATTCTTTTCATGGCTGAGTAATATTCCATCATGTGCATGCATATATACATACATATATATATACCCATGTGTGTATACATATATGTAAACACATTCATACATATAAACATGTATCACAATTTTATTCATTCATCTATTTTTAAACACTTAGTTCACTTCCACACCTTGGCTATTGTATATAATGTTGCAATGAATTTAGGGATCTATATATCTTTATAAAATTATTTTTTTTCTAAAATAAATACTCAGAAGTGGAATTCCTGGATTGTAGGGTAGTTCTATTTTTAATTTTTTGGAAGATTTTATTTATTTATTCCTGAGAGACACAGAGAGAGAGAAAGAAAGAGAGAGAGAGAGAGACAGAGAGACAGAGGGAGAAGCTGGCCCCATGCAGGGACCCCGACATGGGACTCGATCCTGAGTCTCCAGGATCACTCCCTGGGCTGAAAGTGGTGCTACACCACTGAGCCACCCAGGCTGCCCTATTTTTAATTTTTTAAGGAAGCTCCATACTGTTCTGCATAGCGCTACACCAGTTTGCTTACTCCTCAAAATTGCACAAGGGTTCCCTTTTCTTGGTATCCTCACCAACACTTGTTATTTCTTTTCTTTTTGGTAATACTAATTCTGATAGATGTGAGGTATTTTTGTGGTTTCATTTATATTTCCCTGATGATTAGGGATGTTGCGTATTTTTTTCATGTTTCTGTTTGCCATCTGTATTTTTGTTTTTGTTTTGTTTTGTTTTGGGGAAATATCTGCATTGAGTCCTCTGTTCATTTAAATTGTTATTGAATTGTTTGAGTATATATTTTGGATATGAACTCATCAGCTATATCATATGAAAATATCTTCTGTAGGTTGCCTTTTATTTTGTTGGTGGTTTCCTTTGTTGTGCAAAAGCTGTTCATTTTGATGCAATGTCATTTGTATATTTTTTGCTTTTGTCCCTCTTGCCTGAGACGATATAGCTAAAACAATATTGCTAAGACCTATGTCTAAGAGCTTACTGCTTGTTGTTGCTGTTGTTGCTTTCTAGGATTTTTACTGTTTCCAGTCATTCATTACATTAGTCTTTATATATGGTATAAGAAAAAGGTCAAGTTTATTCTTTTGAATGAAGTTGTCCAGCTTTCCCACAGAATTTATTAAAGGAATGTCTTTCCCCATTGTGTATTATTGCCCCTTTGCAAAAGATTTATTGACTGTATAAGCATGACTTTATTCTGGACTCTTCTGTTTTTATCTATGTGTTTTCCTCTGTGCCAGTGCCATACTGTTTAGATTACTACAGCTTTGTAATATGGTTTGAAGTTAAGGAGTGTGATTATCTCCAGCTATATTCTCTTTCTCAAGATTGCTTTGGTTATTTGGAGTCATTTGTGAATCTGTACAAATTTTAGGATTGTTATAATTCTGTATAAAATGCTATTGAAATTTTGACAGGGATTGCACTGAATCTGAAGGTTGCCTTGAGTAGTATGGACATTTTAACAATATTCTTCCAATTCATAAGCATGGAATATCTGTCCATTTGTTTTGTGGCTTGACATGTGTCCTGTCCTGGAGAATGTTTTATGTGCACTTGAGAAGAATGCATATTTTGCTGTTTTTAGATGGAATTCTCTGTATATACTTATCAAGGGCATTTGGTCTAAGGTGTCATTTAAAGCTTACGTTTCCTTATTGATTTTCTGTCCAGATGACATTTTCATTGATGCCAGTGGAGTGTTAACATCCTCTGTAATTATTGTATCACTGTTAATGTCTCCCTTTATGTCTGTTAATATTTGCTTTATGTGTTTAGATTCACCTATGTTGAGTTCATGCCTATTGACAAGTATATCCTCCTACTATATTGATCCCTTTATCATTATTTAATGCCACTTTTTCTTTTAATCCCTTGTTACAGTTTTTGTTTTAAAGTCTGTTTTTTCTGATATAAGTACTTATATCTTAACTTTTTTGCTGTTGTTGTTTCTTTTGCATGAGACATATTTTCCCATCCCTTTACCCTCAATCTGTGTGTCTAGATCTGTTTTTGTTTTTTTTGTTTTTTTTTTTTTTATGATAGTCACAGAGAGAGAGAGAGAGAGAGAGAGAGAGGCAGAGACACAGGCAGAGGGAGAAGCAGGCTCCATGCACCGGGAGCCCGATGTGGGATTCGATCCCGGGTCTCCAGGATCGCGCCCTGGGCCAAAGGCAGGCGCCAAACCGCTGCGCCACCCAGGGATCCCTTAGATCTGTTTAGATCTGAAGTGAGTCTCTTACGGGCAGCATACATATGGATCTTGTTTTTGTATTATCTATTTTGACTTGCAGTGAATTTTAATTGGAGAATTTATTTACATTTAAAGTAATTATACACATACACATCGCCATCTTGTTTTCAATTGTTTTGTTGTTTTCTTTGTTCTTTCTTTTCTTGTTCTCTTGTGATTTAGTGACTTCCTTTTGTGTTATGTTTGAAATATTTTTTTTTTCCATTTTATATATATATACAGATATATATACATATATATATTTATATCTTATAAGTTTGGCTTCTGGTAACCATTGGGTTTATATATAACATCATATATATATATAGCGATCTATTTTGAGTTGATGGCCATTTAATTTCAAGTGTGTTCTAAAAGCATTACCTTTTTTTTATTCCCAACTCCCTACATTTTATGTTATTGGAGTCATATATTACTTATTATCTTTTGTATCCCTTTTGTATCCCTTGACTAATTATTTTCCACCTACATGATATTACTACTTTTGGCTTTTAAATTTCATACTAGTTATTTAGATGGCTCGTCTACTATTTTACCATTTGTCAAATTTGCCAGGAAGATTTTTTCTTTCATAATTTTCTTACTTCCGGTTATGGCCCCTTGCTTTGCATTTTAAAGAGTCCTTCTAACATTTCCTGCAAGGCTATTTTGTGTTAATTAACTCCTTTAGCTTCTGCCTGTTAAGGGAAATCCTTATCTTACCTTCCATTCTTGAGTCGTAACTTTGCAAAATAGAGTATATTTGGTGGAGGGATTTTTGTTTTGTTTTTGCTTTCAGCATTCAGCTTTTAAATATATCATGCCACCTTTTTTTTGGCCTGTAAAGTATCTGATGCAAAACTCAATTCATAGTTATGGGAGTTACCTTGTATGTAACTAGTTTTTCTTTTGCTGCTTCTGAAATCTCTCTTTATCTTCAGTTGCTGATGCTTTGATTATAATGTATCTTAGTGTGAATCTACTTGGGTTTACCTTATTAGAACTCTCAGTGCTTCCTGGACTTGAATATCTGTTTCTTCTACTGGGTTAGTGAAGTTTTTAGCCATTATTTCTTCAAATAGTTTTTCCATCTCTTTCTCATTTTTTTTTCCTTTTCTGGATACCTATAATGCAAATGTTGGTACAGTAGGTGTTTTCTCAGAGGCCCCTTAAAGTATCCTCATTTTTAAAGTTTTTTTTTTTCCTTCTTTTGGCTCTGATTGGGTTATTTCCACTGCCCTGTCTTCCAGATCACTGACCTGTCTTTACTGTTGACTTTTCCTAGTGTATTTTTTCATTTATCACATTATTCATCTGTGATTGGTTCTTTTTTGTATTTTCTATCTTTTTGTCAAAGTTTCATGGTGTTCATTCATCCTTTTCAACTTCAGTGAACAACTTTTTTTTTTTAAGATTCTATTTATTTATTCATGAGAGACACACACAGAGAGAGGCAGAAACATAGGCAGAGGGAGAAGCAGACTCCCCATATGAAGCTTGTGGGATCCATCCCAGGACTCCAGGATCATGCCCTGAGCCAAAGGCAGATGTTCAGCTGCCGAGCCACCCAGGCATCCCAGTGAGCATCTTAAGGACAATTACTTTGAACTCTTTATCTGGTAGATAGCTTATCTTCATTTCATTGTGATCTTTTTCTGACATTTTATTTTGTTCTTTTGTTTAGAACATTTTTCTTGGTTTCCTTTTACCTAACTCTTATTGTTTCTTTTCATGTATTAGGTAGATCAGTTATGTTTCTCAGTCTTAAAGAGTGGCTTGATGAAGAAGGTGTTCTGTGAGGCCCAGTATTGCAAAACTCCTGGTCACCTGAGTGATGCTTTCCATCACTATGTTCAGCCTTCTGTTGTGGCTGGGCCACAACTGTGGACTCACTGGCATGTGCAGCAGATTGCCAGTGCAACTGTCTGTGATTTTCACCTATAACCATTGCAAGGGCTGTAGTGTGTGGGTTTGGCCTACTGGGACAGGGACTGCTTAGGGAGATTGTGAGTGCTGACTGAGGCCACCTATCAGGTTTGGCAGGCCAACTGGACACTTTAGGCCATCTGCCAGGTGTGGCAGGGCTGTGGGCTGCTTGAAAGGCACTGGGGCAGATGATTTTCATGGGGGTGAGTCTGCAGGAAGATACTGAGGTGGAAATATGGTGCTAGCACAGAGAGGGAAAATCTTAGAAATGGCTCCCATTGGTGCCAGTCTAACTAGATGGAAGGGAAGTGGGGGAAAAAAAGATGCCTACCAGCATTGCTATCCTCAGAGAACATCCCAATAGAGCTCTACCTTTCTAATACAAGCTCTAGAATTAGTAAATGGATGTCCTTCATGTGTAACCCAAGCACTTTTCAAACTGCTTTTTTTTTTTTTTTTTTTTTTTTTTTTTTCAAACTGCTTTTTGTTCTGGAACTCAGAGTAAGTGAAATTGTAGTCATCTCTTTAAGAATAGTCTTTGGTTCCTACTGCCCTCTGGCTCTCCCAGACATAAGTTCCACTTGTTTTCAAAGCCTGATGTGTTGGGAGCTCATCTTTCCATTCTGGGTCCCATGGACTGAATAGTCCAAAGTGCAATTTGGACCATTTCTCCCTCATGGAGGTCCTCTGTAGTTGTAATATCCGTCTTGTGGGTCCCTATGTGGAGGTATGGATCCTGACTAGACTATGTCTCTGGCTCCTCATATATATCTCAATTTGGCTTTTTCCTTATATGTAAGATCAATTCTGCTAGTCTTCAGCTAATTTTCAGATATAGTTGTTCTTTATTTATTTATTTATTAAAAAGGTAGAAAAGTAAAGTTTTATATAAATGAATTTTTTTAAAGAGGAAATTTAAGAAAATACAGGCAAACAAATATATTGCCAGATCAATTCCACACTAGAAAAATAAAGTGAATATCACAAGAAAGTCAAATGAATGTTTTCATTTCCTCATGCATATAAAAGTTATGTTTACACTATACTGTAGTGCTGTAGTCTATTATCTATGCAATAGCATTCTATTTAAAAAATGTGCATGCCTCAATTCTTAAAATACTACTACCAAAAGATGCCAACCATTATCTGAAGTTTCAGCAAACCATAATCTTTTTACAGGTTGTGGGTCCCACATCAAATAGATGGCTGCTGACTGCTTATGGTGGTGGTTGCTGATGGCTGGGGTGGCTGTGATAAGTCCTTGAAATAAGACATAATGATGTTTGCCACATTGATTGACTCTTCCTCTTACAAACATTTTCTCTGCAGCATGTGATTTTATCTTAAAATTGGAGCCAATCCTCTCAAAACCTGCTGCTTTTTTATCAATTAAATTTATGCCATATTCTAAACCTTTATTGTCATTTAAGCAATCTTCATAGAATCTTCATGAGGAGTAGATTCCATCTCTAGAAACCACTTTCTTTGCTCATCCATAAGAAGCAAGTCCTCATGTGTTCGTTTTATCACAAGATTGAAGCAATTCAGTCACAGCTTTAGGTTTTCCTAATTTTAGTTCTCTTACTATTACAGCCACATCTGCAGTTACTCTCTCCACTGAAGTCTCAAATCCTTCAGTTATCCATGATGGTTGGAATCAACTGTTCCAAACATCTCTTAGTGTTTATACTTTGATCTCTTCCCATGAATCACAAATATTAATGGTGTTTAAAATAGTGAATCCTTTCCAGAAGGTTTTCAATTGACTTTGCCCAGATCCATCAGATAAATCACTATCTAGGCATGTATAGCCTCACGTAATATATTTCTTAACATTAATTTTTTTAATAAGCATTTTTTAAAAATTTATTTATTCAGAGAGAGAGAGAGAGAGAGAGACTGAGAGGCAGAGACACAGGCAGAGGGAGAAGCAGGCTCCATGCAGGGAGCCCGACGCAGGACTCCATCCTGGGTCTCCAGGATCAGACCCCGGGCTGCAGGCGGCGCTAAACCGCTGTGCCACCAGGGGTGCCCCTAACATATTTCTTAAATAATTTCACTTGAAAGTTGAAATGAACAACGGATTTCAAAATGGATGTTGTTGTGTTAGCAGCAGGTTTGAAAACAACATTAATCCCATTGTCCATCTCCATCAGAGCTCTTGGAGAGCAGGTGCACAGTGTCAATGAGTAGTCATATTTTGAGAGCAATATTTTTTCCTGAGCAGTAGATCTCAACAATTGGTTTAAAAATTTCAGTAAAGCATGATGTAAACAGATGTGCTGTCATCCAGGTTTTGTTGCTCCATTTATAGAACACAGACAGTGTCGATTTAACATAATTCTTATGGGCCCTGGGATTTTCAGAATAGTGTATGTGCATTGGCTTCAATTTAGTCACTAGCTGTTTTTGCTTCTAACAAAAAGAGTCACCCTGTCCTTTGAACCTTTGAGGCCAGGCATTGACTTCTTTCTACGAGTGAAAGTCATAGATGGCATCTTCTTCCAATAAAAGGGTATATTGTTTATGTTGAGAATCTATTGTTATGTGTAGCCACCTTCATGAATTATCTTAGCTGGATCTTCTGGATAACTTTCTGCAGCTTTTACATCAGCACTTACTACTTCACCTTGTACTTTTTTTGCGCATAGAGATGGATCCTTTCCTTAAATCTCATGGATCAGCCTCTGCTGGCTTCAAAGTTTTTATCTGTAGCTTTCTCACCTTTCTCAGTCTTTTTAGAATTGAGGAAAGTTAAGGCTTGCTTTGGATTAGGATTTGATTTAAGGGAATGTGTGACTGGTTTTATCTTCTATCCAAACCACTCAAAATTCTCCATTTCAGCAATAAGACTCTTGGTTTCTTAGCATTTGTGTCACTGGAGTAGCATTTTCAATTTCTTTCAAGTACTATGTCTTTGGATTTAAAACTTGGTGAACTGTTTGGTACAAGAGTTGTACCTTTTAGACAACATCGGCTTTTGACATGCCTTTCTCACTAAATTTAACCTAGCTTTCAAATTAAAATGAGATGTGTAACTCTTCCCTTCACTTGAACACTTAGAGATCATTGTAGGTTATTAAGTGGTCTAATTTCAACGTTTTTGTGTCTTAGGAAATAGGCATGAGGTAAGGGAGAGATAGGGCAATGGGCATTATTGGAGCTGTCAAAGCATACACAACATTTAAGCCATCTTATATAGTCATGATTCCTGGTGATGCAAAACAACTACAATATTAGTAACATCAATGCTGATCACAGATCACTACAACAAACACAGCAACAACGAAAATTTTGAAATAGTGGGAGGATTACCAAAATGTGACACAGAGTGCTCACACAAAGTGAGCAAATGCTATTGGAGAAAAATGGTGCCAACTGACTTATTTAATGTAGGATTGCCACTACCTTCAGTGGCGGGTGGGAAATGGAATATCTGCAAAGCACAAAGAAGTGAAATGCAATAACATGAACCATAAAAGAATTTGAAGGCATTAAACATGATCTCATATTAAACTTTATAGGGCACATTTGGAAAAAAATCAAGGAAAGGGGTGATTTCCAACAAATACAAAGACTAAAATTAATCCAAGGGATAGACAAATTAAAAATAAATTACAATAGAAGAGAATGTTTACTTAAAAGCTAGAGTATTTAAAAGAGGGAAATAGATAAACCTTTAGCTAACCATCAGATAACTTGGTTTCAATTTTATTTAAATTATTCCAAGCTCTAAAGAAAGGCAAAGAATTCTCCAGTTTATCTTATAGAGACAGCTATATTTATATTTGCAATTTCAAAAGGAAATGAGAGAGGAAGTGAGAAAAAGAGAAATTATCTGAATGTTTTCTTTGGAAAAAAAATGTCTATTCAAGTCCTCTGCCCATTTTTTAAATTGGGTTGTTTTTTGATATAAAGTTGTATAAGTTCTTTATATATTTTAGATAATAATCCCTTATTGAATATATCACTTGCAAATATCTTCTACCCAGTAGGTTGCATTTTCATTATGTTGATGGTTTCCTTTGCTGTGCAAAACTTTTTAGTTTGATGTACTCTAATTTGTTTATTTTAGCTTTTGTTGTCTTTGCCTGGACAAGCTTGTCCAAAAAAAAAAAAAAAAAGAAAAAAGAAAAATATTGCTAAGATCAATATCAAGAAGATTAGTATTTATATTTTCTTCTAGGAGTTTTATAGTCTTCAGTCTTACATGTAAATCTTTAATCCATTTTGAGCTAATTTTATATGTGATGTGAAATAGTGGTCCAATTTCATTATTTTACATACAGTTGTCCAGTTTTCCCAACACCAATTATTTATTTTTTAAAAAGATTTGTTTATTTGAGATTGAGAGAGAGAATGAGAGAGAGCAAGTGTGAATGGGGAGTGGCAGAGGGAGTTAAGCAGACTCCCCACTGAACGTAGAGCCAGATGAGATCATGACCTAAAACCGAAAGATGAAACCAAGAGTTAGAGGCTTAATTGAACCACCCAGTCACCCCATCCCAGCACCATTTATTAAGAATACTGTATTTTTCCCACTGTGTATTTTTGTCACATTTGTCCTACATTAATTGACCATGTATGTGTGGGTTTATTTCTGGGCTATCTATTCTATTCATCTATGTGACTTTTTCTTCCAGTATCATACTGTTTTGGTTACTATGGCTCTGTAGTATATAATCTGAAACCAAGAAACATGATAACTTCAGCTTGAAAAACAAGCTTGCTTTGACTATTTGGTCTTTTTTTTTTTTTTACTACATATAGATTTTAAAACTATTTCTTCTAGTTCTGTGGAAAATGCCACTGGTATTTTGATGGGGGATGACATGGAATATATATATTGCTTTGGGTAATATGATTTTAACATTAATTATTTCAAACCAAAGAAGGAATATCCTTCCATTTATTTGTATTAATTTCTTTCATCAATGTCATAGTTTTCAGAGTAAAGGTCTTTCACCTCCTTGGTAAAACTTATTCTTAGATATTTATTTTATTGATGCAATTGTAATTTGGACTGTTTTCCTAATTTCCCTTTGTGATAGCCTATATTAGTGTATAGAAACCCAGCCAATATATTGATTTTGTATCTTGTGACCTTTCTGAATTCATGTATTAGCTCTAATATTTTTATGGAATTTTTAGGATTTTCTATATATATTATCATGTCAGTTGAAAATAGTGACTGTTTTACTTTTTTCTTTCTGATTTGGATGCATTATATTTCTTTCTCTTGCCTAATTTCTGTGGCTACAGTTTCTAATACTATGTTGAGAGTAAAAAATGGTGAGGGTAAGCATACTTTTCTTGTTCCTGATCTTGGAAGAAAAGTTTTCAGCTTTTCACTATTGAATATGATATTAACTGTGATTGTGTCATATGTGACCTTTATTATGTTGAGGTAGGTTCCTTCTATATCTATTTTGTTGAGAATTTGTATCTAAATGTTGAATTTTATTAAATACCTTTTCTGCATTGAGGTAATTATATGACTTTAATCTTTCATTTTTGGTAATGCAGTATATCACTTTGATTCATTTGTGGATGGTGAAACACCTTGCATCACTGGAATAAATCCTACTTGATCATGGCATATGATCCTTTTAATATATTGTTGAATGCAACTTGCTAATCTTTTTGTTGAGGATTTTACATTTATGTTCATCAGGGTAATTGCCCTTCAATTTTCTTTATTGTGCTGTCTTTGTCTAGCTCAGGTTTCAGATAATGCTGACCTTATACATTAGTTTAGAAATAATCCATCCGTCTTCAATTTTTTTGAATAATCTGAGAAATATAGGTAGTAACTCTTTTTAAATGTTGGTAGAATTCACCTGTGAAGCCATTTGGTAATAAGTTTCTCTTATTGGAGGATTTTTTTTAAATTACTAATTTTAATTAATTACTTATAAACAGTCTATTCAAATTTTCTATTGTGTGTGTGTGTGTGTGTGTGTGTGTGTGTGTGTGTGTGTGATTAAGTCTTGGAAGGTTGTGCATTTCAAGAAATGTATCCATTACTTCCAGGTCTTTATATTTGTTGGGGGTATCATTATTTTTAATAGTCTCTTATGATCATTTTCATTGCTGTGATATCAGTTGTACCTTCTCTTTCATTTCTGATTTTATTTGAGTCCTCTATTTTTTTGGGGGCGGGGGGTGAATCTGGCTAAAGGATTGTCATTTTTTTAAGTCTGTATTTCACTTATTTCCACTGATTTGGAACTTTGTTTCTTCTTTTTTTTTTATTCCTTTAGGTATGAAATTAGATAATTTATATGAGATCTTTCTTTCTTTCTTTCTTTCTTTCTTTCTTTCTTTCTTTCTCTCTCTCTCTTTTCTTTCTTTCTTTCTTTCTCTTTCTTGTGGGCCTGTTACACTATGAACTTCCATTTTAGAATAGCTTTTGCTGCATCTCAGAGACTTTCGATCATTGGGTTTACATTTTCATTTGTCTAAAGTTATTCATCAATTCCTCTTGATTTTTCATTGACTCATTTACTGTTTAGTTTTCATATTTGTTTTTTTTCCAGTTTCCTTCTCATAATTTCTAGCTTCATACCATTGTGCTCATAAAATATGCTTCATATGATTTGTTTTCTTGAATATTGACGCATATTTTGTTGCCTAACATATAATCAATCTATGCTGAAAAGTATTCCATGTGTACTTGAGAAGAATATGTATTCTGCTGGTTTGTGATGGAATGCTTTGTATATATCTAGTAAGGCCATTTAGTCTAATGTGTTGTTTAAGGCCGGTGTTTCCTTATTGATTTTCTGTCTGGATGTTCTATCCATTGATGTAAATGGAATATTAAATTCTCTTACTATTACCATATTGCTGTCAATTTTTCCCTTTATGTTTGTTAATATTTGCTTAAGTGTTTAGGTGCTCTTATATCAGGAACATAAATGTGTATATATGTTATACCTTTTCTTTTATTGAGTCATTATGCAATATTCCTTTTTTTGTCACAGTCTTTGTTTTAAAGTCTATTTTTTTTTTTGTCAACACTGTTACCTCATCATTCTTATGGTTTACATTACATTACTAATTGTTTTGCTACTCCCTTCTGGCCTACAAAGTTTGTGCTGAAAAATCAGATGAAAGCCTTATGGGTTTACCCTCATATTTGACTATTTGTTTTTATCTTGCTGCATTTGAGATTATTTCTTCAACTTTAAATTTTTTTCCCATTTTAATTATAATATATCTTGGTGTGGATCTCTTTGTGTTCATCTTATTTAGAACTCTCTGTGCTTCCTGGATCTAGATGTCTGTTTTTTTCCCCAGCTTAGGGAATTTTTCAGCCATTGTTTCTTCATATAAGTTCTATGCCCTTTTTTATCTCTCTTCACTTCTGAGACCCCTATAAAGTCAATGTTAGTATGACTGATGTTGTCTTAGTAATTCACCTTTACTTTATGATTTCCTTTTCTTTTCACTGTTCCTATTGGATGATTTCCTCTCCCATCCTCAGATTATTGATTTGTCCTTCTGCATTATCTAATCCGCTGTTGATTCATTTTAGTGTATTTTAAAAATTTAAGTTACTGTGTTCTTCAGCTTGAATTTTTTCCCTTATATTTCTGTTTGTTGAAGCCTCCCTGTGTTTATCTATTATATTCCTAAATTTGGTGAGCATCTTTATAACTATCACTTTTAATTCTTTATCAGGTAAATTATTTACCTTCATTTCATTAACCCTGACCCGGGATTATATATTGTTTTCATTGGGAACATATTTCTGTTTCTCATTTTGTTTGGCTTTATGTGTTTGTTTTTATGAATTAAGCAAAACTATTACTTTCAGCCTGGAAGGAGTAGCCTTGTGTAGAAGCATTTCCTGGGTATATTGCATAGGCCTGGTGGCTTCAGCTGGATGAGACTGGAGGGGTCCTGGGGTGTACTGCTTCATGGCTACTCTGGCAAGGCACCTGGATCTGAAGGGTCTTGGGGCATGCTGCACTGGAGCCACCCTCGTCAAGTCATTTGAGCTTGTATGGTTGCCAGTCTGGTGGGACTGCTACAGCTAGAACAAGAATTGGCCAGGGGGTTCTAGCTCTGTTCTGGGGCTATACTACTGGGATAGCTAGACTTGAGGTGGGTTTGGACCACGGGGTTTTGGGCCCATAAGAGTAGGGCTACCTTAGTAGGACAGCTGGATTGTGGTAGGTTGGGTAGGGAGGCTTGAAGCATTTTGTTTCAGAGTCACCTTGGCAGACAGCTGGTTCTGCATCAGCACTGGAAGGGGTTGCACCACACTGGGAGTGTCTTGTTGGGATGACTAGAACGGAGAGGGCATAAGCCAGTGGGTCCCAGGGCGTGTTGTGCCTGATTTGCCTTGACAAGATGGCTTCATTAGGTTCAGGTTGAAGGGTTCTGGAGTGCACTATGCCAGAGCCAGCTCAGAGGAAATCTAGGCTAGGGGCCTGGATTCCACTGAGGTGGCTCTAGCAAGCTGGATAGAGTACCTGGTTCATACTCTCATCCACAGTATCTAGTTGGAGGGGGAACCTCAAAAATTGTGCTCCCTGGTACCTCCAGCTCCAAAGAGAGTGCCAGAAGTTTCTCTCATGTTTGTCAGACACTCTGGGGGTAAGTAAATGATTTTCCATCACTTATAGACTAGTTTCTTCTTAAACAGCCATTTTTTTTTTTTTGAATAGTTGGCAAATTTGTGTTTGGGTCATTCAGTTTTATCCCTCCCTACCAAAAGTTGATGCATTGGGGACAATGATCCTATCACAGTGAATCTACATCTCCTACACTTCTCTACATGGTCCCTCTATCATTTGCTGTGAAAAAGCTGTTTTATTAGCACTTAGCTCTTTGTCAGGAGATATTGTTCTTACATTTGGTTGTGTAAGTGGAAAGAGGTAAGTTTAAATCATCCTATACTGCCATCCTGGACTCTGCCTACATTAGGCTGTCTTGAATTTAGCAGTAACACCCAGAAAAAAATAATTAATCTATTCCAAATAACAGCAACAAATTCAACAAAAAGAAACTATGAAATACTTAACCATAAATTCAACAAGAAAGAGAACATATATGAGAAAAGTGAGGACACATTACTGAGACAAAATAGGATCTATACAAAAAAAAGATCATCTTATTTTCTTGGATGGGAAGTAAAAATGTCATAAAATATAAATTATCTTCAATATATAAATTTAGTGTAATTAATCTAATCTCTAATGGCTTCTAAATCTACTTACTGAAAACTTCTTTAGATGCTCTTCATAAATTAAGAAGGTAAACTAGAAAGTGTCATGACTACAATCTAAAACAGAAAATTGTATTCATTCTCTATTTATTGAGTACCTACAAAGTCACACAAACATTCACATTTTTTGAACTTCGGCTGAATTCTTGAAATATTTGGTGGTTGGGGGGGATAGTATAAGTGGAGTACATAATAAGTTATTTCCTTTACCATAAGAAGGGGAGAAAAATGACTTGAGTTTCCATATTACTGAAAACATTTTTACTTGCCACTTATTATTTTATAAATTAATAAAACATAGATGAGTTTTTGTAAGCTGTTTTATCAAAGAAATACATGAAATTTTAATATAATAATTTAATTTTTATATTTAGACCACTGATTTAAATGATGAAGCCAAAGAACTAGTATGAGGTAAAAGAATTTACGGTCGATTCCTATGAGCCATCTGTTTGTATTTAGTAAAGTATAATTCCTAAATCTTGCACATGGTTCAATTAATGCCTTAGTGATTTTTGGCAGAAAACTTATTTAATAAAAGGCAACATTTGACCCCTAAAATGTCTCAAACTACTTAAATAGCAAAGTAATTTATAAGGATAGAATATTTAAGACATAGAATTAAGTTAGAATTACACAATTTATAATGAATTTACAATTGAATTATACATTTCACATTTAGAATTAAAACTCCCTGAGACAGGTAGCACACCTTAAAATTTTGAGTATATGCTACATTCCTAATCACATTTCATAAATGTTGTCAGAATATGTTTGTTGATTCATACACATATACCTCCCATACACACACCTCCCACAAAAAAATTCATTTAATTGTGTTTTATAGCTCCTCACTGAATGAAAAAATAATTACTGTTATCTAAATAGCTATACCTCTAGCCCCTGTGCATTTAAGATGATATGGCTCCTTTTGCCCATTGGGTTCTCAGCAGAAGATATTCATCACTAAAGTATGGAGCAGAAGTATATGGTATCAAGTATGCTATGCCCTTCTTTTCACTTAGTGTAATGAAAAAAAGGAAGCCAGAGGTTCATATTAAATTACCAAGTGGTAAAGGCTCTATCAGCCTGTCTGAATGACCATGTGTACAGAGAGTTCAATTAGATCAACATTAGCTACATGCCATGAACTACAAATATTTTTATGTTAAATGACTAATATGTTGTGGTTGCTTTGCAACTGCAGTTTAACATAGGCTTCTTAACTAATACTCTTCAAGTCTTCACGTTCAGACAAAATAGAATAAATGATTTGCCATAAAAAATGTTTATATAAACACATTTGTTCTCTTTGTTCCAGTGACATTTTGTGATACATTTTTAAAATTTCTGGCATCAAATAATTACAGCTTATTTTATACTTTTCTTTTGTTAAGGATTTGTTATCTTTTTGAAAAAAGTAAGTTGTTCATCAAGTATTTATTAACTATTTGGATGACATTTTTACAGGAATGACATGAGCTGGATTATAAACAGTATTTTCCCTTAAGGAGTTGACCATATAGTAAGTAGCACACACACACACACACACACACACACACACATACAAATGATATGACATAAGTTTGAATTTGATTAGTTTCATAAGAGATCCTCAAAGGAAAGAATTCAATCATTAGGATCATTTTAAAAGTGTCATGTAGCTACAAAGTTAATAAGAATACCTATTATGCATAAATTTCAAGCATTTTTTAAAAGATTTTATTTATTTATTGATCAGAGACACAGAGAGAGAGTGAGAGTGAGAGCGAGAGCGAGAGCGAGGCAGAGACACAGGCCGAGGGAGAAGCAGGCTGCATGCAGGGAGCCCAATGTGGGACTCAATCCCGGGACTCCAGGATCACGCCCTGGGCCTAAGATAGGTGCTAAACCACTGAGCAACCCAGGGATCCCTTCAAGCATTTTTTACCATAGTGCTTAGTAATATATATCTGTATATATTGCCCTCCTAGATTCTCCTAGAAAATTGTATTTAATTATTTACCTATTAGAGACACAATGATAGAGGAAGATGGCAAAGGTATTTCTTATGACAGAGCCAGTCTGGAGCAAGTGGATCCAAAAGAACATGTAGATAGAGTAGATGCTTTATTTGAATGACATTTTTAGGACACAAATTATGGTCACTGGATAATGTCCAAACATAAATGATTTAATTCATTGATGACAATGAGCAGTTGCTTTTTTCTCTAAACTTCCAACAGATTTTAATAGAACTATCAAAAGAAAAAAAATGAATTTTAAACAAAGAAAGACTTTTAATAGGATATATACAGATTTGCATGATCATCTCTCTCTCTCTCTCTCTCTCATTTTGTAGATATGCACCCTATATTTCAGAGAATAGACACTCATATTTTCCTTAAACATGATAGAAAATTGGCATGACTCTACATGGTAAAGTCAAGTGTTACCCAAAATTTAATGCCATTATTTCTCGGAGCCTCCTGTAGTTTGTTATTCTTCCAAGCTGATCAAAAAAGTCAACTTTCCCAAAAAAACCCAAATATCATAGTTCTGAAAGATATATGCGACTGGCCAGTAACAATGATGGCCATTTTTGAAATGACTGAATTAAGCTCTGTAGAATGGCCTGGAAGGTGGAGTCAAATGAAAATCCTTATTGGAAAATCTAGCCTCTACCACTAAGGGAGATGACCAAATGTAAGGTAGGAGATGGAAGAAAAGAGGCTGATAAAACCAGTTATCAAATACAGAGGATCTGAGATACTGTGCTTCAGATTTTTAACAGAAAAAATTCAGAAATAATTCTCACTGAACAAAATAAATATGTTTCCAAAGGATGTTTGATATATGATAATTGAATTTGAGAGCTGCCCATCTCATTCCACTCTCTCATTTCCATACTCTTGTTAACAAATAGTTGATGCCATTAAAAGCTGTGTAATAAACAGAAATGACACAGGCCGTGACCTGTCCACAAGAAAAGAAGAAGCACACAAGGCAAAAACAAGTGAAGCTACACCCTAAGAACAATTGTTTAAGAAAAAAAGATTAATATTTGAAATGAACTGAATTATCTTTATGATAATTTAAATGATCTAAATGATAAAAGGATCTCAAGGATTAGGTGGAAATTGTGGAAGTAGAGATTAAAGAAATATAAAAGATTTGAAAAGGAGCTAGCAGGAAAAAAGTGAACAAAAATGATAAAAGAGAGAATAAAGATGATGAATTAGGAAGATCATGAGCTCACTTCCCATGGACACAACAAAATCTACAACTGCATATGGAACAACTATCTCTGAGAATAAAGTGAAGATTAGCAGAAATATATTACACAATGAAGGACGTAGGGAAAGCCACATCAAGAGAGGAGCACAAATGTCTAGTCAGGACCAATAACATCATAGCAGTGATTCACAAACAAGTGGGATATCACAACTGAAGAGTCCCTCCCTGAAGGACATGGATGTGAGTCCTGGGGATCTTTGTCCTGGGGCATCTACACTGGAAAGAGATCATCTATAACATTTGGCCTTGAAAACCAGTGAAGCTTATGCCAGAAGAACCAAAAGGCAGAGGAACTGAGTCTCTTCTCTTAAAAGGCACATGCACAAACTCGGTCCCAGTTCTAGCACAGAGGCAGTGAATAAGACTTGTTTAATAATTTTAGGGTCTGTGAAAGTGGGACAGGATTCTCTTGCAACATTCACCAGGGATGGACATGCTGGCAGGAACCACTTTTTTTTTTTTTTTTGTACATTGTTGCACTGGCACTAGCAGACACCATTTCTGACTATCTCCGTCTGCCATAGTAGAAACAGTCACCCAACCCTGGCGTTCCCTTGTGAACCTCCCATTCCCAATCTATCTGGTGTGGAGCCCATCTCACATACCCATGTACTCCACTACACCCAGTGGGAAGCTTTGGCCAATACTGGTGCCTCCACCAAGGGCTCCCACACCAGGTGCCAGCCCCTTGCACTGGATTGGCAGCAACAGTTACAGCCAGGCCTCCCAGTCAGCTATGTTGAAGGTACCTCCATATACCAGTCATCCATAGGAGTTGTGGTCTGGCCTTACAGACAGCCATGCAGGCGGGCAGTGCTACACACCAGCAAGTCTGTGCCAGTTGTGACCCATCCAGGACTGGAAGGTGAAGACAACCCACACAAAGGGTACTCATAGGTAATCTGGGAGATAAGGGATTCCTGGACCCCACAGAACACATTTTTTGCATAAAGCCACTCCTTCAAGATGGGGAGATGTAACTGATTTGTTACATAGAAACAGGTAATTAGGTAAATGAAGATAGGGGAATATATTCTGAAAAAGAACAAGAGAAATTCTCAGAGAAATAACCAAACAAAATGGAGATAAGCGATCTGCTAAATAAAGAGTTCAAAGTAATGGTCACAAAGATGCTCACCAAATTCAGAAGAATGGATGAGCACAAAGAACTTCAAGGAGATAAAATATATATAAAATAGAAAGGAACTGTTTGATCTAAAGAATGCAATAACTGAGGTAAAAAATTCACTAGAAGGAATCAACAGAAGAATACATAAAGCAGGAAAAATCAGTGCTCTGGAAAACTGTAGAGAAAGTTACTCTATCAAAACAGTAAGAAAAACGAAATAAATTGCGGGTAGTTTAAAGAACCTCTGGGACAAAATCAAACATACTAACATTTGCATTATAGGGGTCCTAGAAGGCAAAGACAGAGAGACAGGGATAGAAAACCTATCTGAAGAAATAACAGTGAAAAAGTTGTCTAACTTGGTGAAGTACACAGAGAACCAAATCTAGGAACTTTAAGAAAAACCCAAAGAGACTCACACAAGGACATGTTATAATCAAAGTGTTGTTATGAAAGATAATCTTTAAAGGGCACCTGGGTGACTCA
This sequence comes from Vulpes lagopus, assembly GCF_018345385.1. Classification (NCBI taxonomy): domain Eukaryota; kingdom Metazoa; phylum Chordata; class Mammalia; order Carnivora; family Canidae; genus Vulpes; species Vulpes lagopus. Next base: position 141,042,385 of record NC_054827.1, read on the forward strand.
GTGGTTGAGCATCTCCCTTTGGCACAGGTCGTGATCCTGGGATCGAGTTCCGCATCAGGCTCCCCATGGGGCACTTGCTTCTCCCTCTGCCTGTGTCTCCGCCTCTCTCTGTGTCTCTCATGAATAAGTTAATAAAATATTTAAAACAAACAAACTAACCCCCCCCCCAACAAAACTCCAGAATAGTTAACATAGAGTTACAGTAGTTTTAGGTGTACAATATGGGATTCAATAATTCTATATGCTACTCAGTGCTCATGAAGATAAGTGTACTCTTAATGTCCTTCACTTACTTCGCCCATCCCCCTCACCAACCTCCCCTCTGGTAACCATCTTTTTTTCTATAGGTAAAAGTCTGTATTGTTGTTTATCTCTTTTTTCCCCTTTGTTCATTTGTTTCTTATATTCCACATATGAGTGAAATTGTATGGTATTTGTCTTTCTCTGACTGACTTATTTCACTGAGCATTTTATTCCTTAGATCTATCCATATTATTGCAAATGGCAAGATTTTATTTTTTTATGGTTGAATAATGTTCCATTATACAGGTATGTGTGTATATCTATATATTGATAGATGATATAGATAGATATATAGATATAGATATAGATATAGATATAGATATAGATATAGATAGATATAGATATATGCTGGTTCTATTTTTAATTTTTTGAGGAAGTTTCATACTGTTTTCCGGTGGCTATACCAGTCTATATTCTCACCAGCTGTACACGAGGGTTGCTTTTCCTCTATATCTTCACCAACACTTGTTTCCTGTTTTTTGATTTTAGCCATTTTGACAGATATGGGGTGATATCTCATTGTGGTTTAATATGCATTTCCCTGATGATGATGATTGATGTTGAGCATCTTTTCATGTGTCTGTTGTACATCTGGATGCCTTCTCTGGAGAATAGTCTCTTTATATCTTCTCTCCATTTAAATAGGATTATTTGCTTTTAGGCATTGAGTTGTATAAATTCTCTACATATTTTGGAAACTAACCCCTTAACAGGTATGTCACTTGTAAATATCTTCTCACATTCAGTAGGTTATCATTTTATTTATTTTTTAAAAGATTTTATTCATTTAAATTCTCTACATATTTTGGAAACTAACCCTTTAACAGATATGTCATTTGTAAATATCTTCTCATATTCAGTAGGTTATCATTTTATTTATTTTTTAAAAGATTTTATTCTTTTATGAGAGAGAGAGAGAGAGAGAATATGCATGAGAGCAGTGCAGGGGGAGAGGGGAGTGGAGAGGGAAAAGCAGACTCCTTGGCTGAGTGTGGAGCCCAATGCAGGGTTCAATCCCATGACCAGAGATCATGTTAGCGAAAGTCAAGAGTTGGACATTCAACCACCCTAACCACTCATGCACTCAAGTAGGTTGTCTTTTTAGTTTTGTTGATAGTTTCCTTTGCTGTGCAGCAGCTTTTTTATTTTGATGCAGTTCCAATAGTTTAATTTTTGCTTTGCTTCCCTTGCCTCAGAAGACATATCTAGAAAAATGTTATGTTTCTTGTCAGAGAAATGTTACAGTCTGCGTTCTTTTCTAGGATATTTATGATTTCAGGTCCCACATTAGGTCTTTAATCCATTTTGAGTTATTTTTGTGTATGGTGTAAGTTTCATTCTTTTGCATGTAGCTGTCCAGTTTTCCAACACCATTTATTGAAGAGACTCTTTCCCACTATATATTCTTGACTTCTTTGTTGAAGATTAATTGATTTATTTCTGGGATATTTTTTCCATTGTTTTATGTGTCTATTTTTGTGCCAATACCATACTATTCTTATTACTACCTCTTTGTACTATAACTTGAGGACTGGGATTGTTTTGTTTTTCTTTTTTAAGATTACTTTGGCTATTTGAGGTCTTTTGTGGTTTCATGCTAATTTTAGGATTGCTTATTCTAGTTCTGTGAAAAATGCTATTTGTATTTTGAATGGGATTTCATTAAATGTATGGATTGCTTTGGATAGTAGGGATATTTTAACAATATTCGTTCTTTTCACTTCATGAGTGTGAAATATCTTTCCATTTGTGCCATCTTTGATTTCTTTCATCAAAGTTTTATGGTTTTCAGAGTACAGGTCTTTCATCTCTTTGGTTCAAGTTATTCCTAGGAATTTTATTATTTTTGGTACAATTGTAAATGGGATTTTCTTAATTTCTCTTTTTGCTACTTCATTATTGGTGTTCAGAAATACAACAGGTTTCTATTGATTTTGTATCCTGTGACATTACTGAATTCATTATAAGTTTTAGTACTTCTTTGGCAGATTCTTTAGGGTTTCCTATATACGGTATTGTCATTTACTTCTTCCTTACCAATTTGGATCCCTTTTGTTTTTGTTATTTGATTGATGTGGCTAGGACTTCTAGTACTCTGTTGAATAAAACTGGTGAGAGTGGACATTCTTGTCTTGTTCCTGAGCTTAGGGGGAAAGCCCTCAGTTTTTCCCCATTCAGAATGATGTTAGCTGTGGGATTTTTATATAATGCCTTTATTCTGTTGAGGTATGCTCCTTCTAAAACTACTTTGCTGAAGGTTTTTGTCATGCATGGGTGTTGTACTTTGTCAATTTTTTTTTTGGCATCTATTGAAATGATCGCCTGGTTTTTAACCTGTCTCTTTTTTAATGTGATTTATACCTTGATTGCTTTGCAAATATTGAACCACTCCTTTTTTTTTAAGATTTTGTTTACTTATTTATTTTTGAGACAGAGCGCACAAGTGGGGAGGAAGGTCAGAGGGAGAGGGAGAAGCAGACTCTTTGCTGAGCAAGGAGCACAAAAATGGGCTCCATCCAGAACCCTGAGATAATTACCCAAGACAAAGACAGACATTTAACCGAATGAGAAACCCAGGTACCCCTTGAACCACCCTTTCATCCCAGGAAAAATCTCACTTGATTGTTGTGAATTTTTTTTAATATACGGCTGGATTCCATTTATTAATGTTTTGTTGAGGATTTTTGCATCTAGGTTCATCAGAGATATTGGCCTGCAGTTTCTTTCTTTCTTTCTTTCTTTCTTTCTTTCTTTCTTTCTTTCTTTCTTTCTTCTTTCTTTCTTTTGTAGTGTTTTTGTCTGGTTTTGACATTACGGTAATGCTAAACTCATGTAAGTAATTTGAATGATTCTCTTCCTCTTCTGTCTTTTGGAATATTTTCAGAAGAAAAGGTATTACCTTTTGAAATGTTTGATATAATTCATCCGCAAAACCATCTGTTTATGGACTTCTGTTTGTTGGGAGTATTTTTTTTTTAAGACAGGATTTCTTTTTAATTTTTTAAATTTATTTATGATAGTCACAGAGAGAGAGAGAGAGAGAGAGAGAGAGAGAGAGAGGCAGAGACACAGGCAGAGGGAGAATCAGGCTCCATGCACCGGGAGCCCGATGTGGGATTCGATCCCGGGTCTCCAGGATTGCGCCCTGGGTCAAAGGCAGGCGCCAAACCACTGCGCCACCCAGGGATCCCTGTTGGGAGTATTTTGATTACTGATTCATTATCATTGCTTGTAATCAGTCTGCTCAAATTTTCTATTTCTTCCTGGTTGAATTTTGGAGATTATATATTTCTAGGAATTTATTCATTTCCATTAGGTTGTCCAATTTTTTGGCATATGATTTTTCATAATACTTTCTTAATATACTTTGTATTTCTGTGGTGTTAGTTGTTATTTGTTCTCTTTCATCTTTTATTTTGTTTATTTGAGTTCTCTTTCTTACCTTTCCCTCCACAAGTCAACCAATTATGTTGATTTTTTTTTTTTTTTTTAAAGAACTAGCTCCTGGTTTCATTGATCTTTTCTATCATTATTTGTTATGTGTTTTTATGTTTTTTACAGATTTTTTTTCTTGCGGTTGCTCCTAGTTTCACAGTATTGTGGTCAGAAAAGATGTATAGTATGACTTTACTCTTGAATTTGTTGAGATTAATTTGTGGCCTACTATGTAATCTATACTGGAGGACATTCCATGTGCATTTGAAAGAATGCATTCTGCTTTTTTGAATTAAATGTTCTGAATAGATCTGTTAAATCCATCTAGTCCAATGCATAATTCAAAGCCACTGTTTCCTTCTTTTCTGTTTGGATGATCTACCCATTGACGTAAGTGGAGTGTTACAATTTCCCTACTATTATTGTATTACTATTGATTATGTTCTTAATGTTTGTTATTAACTGCTTTAAATATTTGAATGTTCTTTTATTGGATGCATGAATATTTACAATTGTTATATTTTCTTGTTGGATTGTCTCCTTAATGATTGTACAGTGTCCTTCTTTGTCTATTGTTACTTACAGTCTTTGTTTTAAAGTCTATTTTGTCTGATATGAGTATTGTTATTCTGGCTTTCTTTTTACATCCAGTTGCATGAAAAATGCTTCTCCATCCCTTCAGTTTCAATATGCATATATCTTTAGGTCTAAACTGAGTCTCATATAGGTAGCATATAGATGGATCATTTTTTTAATAGATGGATCATTTTTAATGCATTTTGTTACCCTATTTCTTTTTTTTTAAAGATTTTATTTATTCATGTGAGAGACAGAGAGACAGACAGAGACAGAGACAGAGACATAAGCAGAGGGAGAAACAGGCTCCCCACAAGGAGTTCGATGTGGCACTCAATCCCACGACCCGGGATCACACCCTGAGCCAAAGGCAGATACTCAACCGCTGAGCCACCCAGGCATCCTTGTCACCCTATTTCTTCTGATTGGAGCATTTAGACTATTTAAATTCAAAGTAGTATGACAGGTATGTATTTACTGTATTTTGTTCCTTGTTTTTTCTTTTCTGCAAATCTTTTCTGTTCCTTCTTCTTTCACTCTGTTCTTTCTCAGTTTGCTGTCTTTCTTTAGGGATATGCTTAGATTACTTTCTTCTTATTTCTTACATATCAGGGTTTTCGATTTGTGGTTACCATTAGGTTTGTACATAAAATACATGTAGTAGTCTATATTAAGTTGATGTTTAAGTTTGTACCCATTATTTCTCTTTCTCCTATGTTTTAGGTATATAGTTTTATACTTTATATTATTTTGTGTTATTAATCTCTTAACTGATTTTTATAGATATATTTAATATTACTGCTTTTGTGGCTCCTACTTTTAATATTCCTACTGATATTCTTTCCTTTCCACTCAGAGAGTACACTTTAACATTTCTGGTAGGGCTGGTTTAGTGATCGTGAATTCCTTTAATTCATGTTCATCTGGGAAACTCTATCTCTTCTATTTTGAATAATGGCCTTGCTGGATAAAATATTCTTGGCCACACTTTTTTTTTTCTTTCACCACTTTGAATATATTATGCCATTTTCTTCTGGCTTGTAAAGTTTCTGTTAAAATCAGGTGATATCCTAATGGGGTTTCCCTTGTATGTAACTATTTTATTTCCCCTTGCTGTTTTTAAAGTTCTCTCTTTATCACTACTTCTTTCCATTTTAATTATTATGTGTGTCGATACAGACCTTGTTGGGTTGATTTTGTTGGGGTCCTCTATGTCCCCTAGATCTGAATTTATGTTTCCTTCCCCAGATTTTGGAAGTTTTTTAGCCATAATTTCTTCAAATAAATTTTCTGCCCGCTTTTTTCTATCTTCTTTTTGGATTTCTATAATGTAAATTTTATTAGGCTTAATTGTGTCACTGAGTTCCCTTTATCTATTTTCCTTTTGCATATTTTTTTCTCACCTACTCAGCTTGATTACTTTCCATTATTCTTTAGGTCACTGTTTTGTTTTTCTGCTTCTTCCAGTCAATTTATTCCATTTAGTGTATTTTAAATTTCAGTTATTAAATTCTTCATCTCTGATTTATTCCTTTTTATTTCTTTCTTAAGAGTTTTACTGATGTCTCCATTCTTTTCTCAAGTTAAGTGAATATCTTCATGATCATTACTTTAAAATCTCTACCAGGCATGTTATTTATCTCCATTTCACTTAGGTCTCTTGATATGTCTGTCCTGTTCTTTTATTTGAGACTTATTCCTCTATATCCTCATTTTGTCTAACTCTCTGTGTCTGTTTATGTGTATTAGGAAAGTCAACTATGTCTCCTGCTCTTGAGAGTAGTAGCCTTATAAAGAAGAGGTCCTGTAGTGACCCACAGGGCAGTGTCCCTTGTTCACCAGAATCTGGTATTTCAGGAGTGTTTCCTATGTGTGTTGTATGCACCTGATGTGGCTGTGCTTCTTTTGCCTTTAGTCTAGTCTTCTTCATTATTTCTCTTTGCCTGTTGTAGATAGTGTTTGGTACCGGTGTTATTACTGTGACAGGATTGGGCCACCTTGGTCATGAATTGAGTCATGTCAAGGTGTTTGTGAGATGTAGTAGCATCAAACTGCAGGACATTTTCTTTATGTGGCCTCTGAGATGGTTTCATTGGTGGGTGGGACCTGCAGTCAGACTAATGGTCTCCCCTCAGTTTACAACTTATTTTGACTGGTGTTTGTGGTTGTCTTTCCCTATCTCTGGGACCATAATCTATGGAGTGGTGCTGGCCCCTCCTGGGGCTGCTTGTACACTGCCAGGCTTGTGGTACTATTTTGGATTTACTCTGGCTAAGAGAATATTGGAGGCAGGCGATCCACAGCCTGGGCAGAGGCAGGAAATACAGTATTTGCTAGTTTTGCTTGTCCTCTGGCAGAGGGGATCTGCAGCACCGAGATAGAAGTAGGCTTGGCTGGAGGGAATGGTGGCAGTGTTAGCAAGTTAGGTGCCATTATTGCTGCACTGGTTCCACAGGTGGAATTGTGTTTATGATGGGGACAGGGGAGTGAAATGGTGCATGCCAATCCCTTTGTTCTTGCATGAGTCCCCTAATGACCTCTGTCTCTCTAGGACATACTCTGAGATAAGTAAATAACTTTTGTTCCTGTGTGTTCCAATCATTTTTCCTTTTCTAAAAAACTTTATTTATTTATTCATAAGAGATACAGAAAGAGAGGCAGAGATACAGACAGAGGGAGAGGCAGGCTCCTTGTGCAGAGCCTGATGCAGGACTTGATCCCAGGACCCCGGGATCAGGCCTTTAGCCAAAGGCAGGTGCTCAGTTGCTGAGCCGCCCAGGTGTCCCTTCAATCATTTTTCAAACTGCTGTTTATAGGCTATGTCCCTGGAGGCTATTTGTTGTTCTGTCTCTTTAAGGGCAGGGACTCCATTCCTTCTTGCCCTCCTGGATTTCCCAGAGCCATGCCCACTGATTTCTAAAATTCCAGCTTGAAACTCCCACTGGTTGTAAGAACTCACAACATATGATCCCTCTGGTTTTCAAAGCCAAATGTTATAGAGATTTGTCTTTCCTATGTGGTCATACTTCCTCTATGTTTGTGGCTTCCTCCTTCTGGTTGACAGCCCCATTGGGTCTTTGAGCTCCTTACTGCATATTTGCCCCTCCTAAATTTTTGATGTGGCTTCTTTTTCTACATTTTAGTTGTGGAGATTGTTCTGCCAGGCTTCAGGTCATTTTGTGGATTATTGACATTAATGTGAGTGTTATCTAGTTGTATTTGTGGGACAAGGTAACCTTAGGGTCCTGTTGCCCTGCCATCTTCCCAGCAATTCTTCAAGAAAGAATCTTAAAAACAGCAATAAAGGAAAAATACTCATATATAAGGGAACCACCATAAGACCAGCATTTGATTTTTAGCAGAAACCTTACATACCTGAAGGGAATAGCATGACATATTTAAAGTCCTGGTAAAAACAAAAACGAAGAGCCAAACAAAGAAAACAAACAACAACAACAAAAAAAACCCTCTTAAAACCAGGAATACTTTACCTACCAAGAATATCACTGAGAACTGAAGGACAGGTAAGCAGTTTCCCAGATAAGCAAAAGCTAAATCTAAAAGCTTTAGGGTACCTGGGTGTCTCAATTAAGTGTCCAGCTCTTGGTTTCATTTCAGGTCATGATTTCAGGGTCATGAGATCAAACCCCATGTTGGGCTCCATGCCCTGTGCATAATTTTCTTGGGGTTCTCTGCCTCTCTACTGCCCCTCCCCCTGCTGGTGCATGTTCTCTCTAAAATAAATAAATAAATTTTTTTTTTAAATAAAAAAGCTAGAGGGGAACCTAGGTGACTCAGTTGGTTAAGTGTCTGACTCTTGATTTCAGCTCACGTCATGATCTTAGGGTCATGGGATCAAGCCCCACATTAGGCTCTGTGCCTAGCAGGAAGTCTGCTTGAAATTCTTAATCTGTCCTTCCACCCTTCTCTTCACTTGTGCTCACACACACACTCTCTCTCTCTCTCAAATAATAAAATCTTTTTTAAAAAATTAAAAAGAAGCTAAAAGAGTTTATCAAAATCAAATGGCCTTATGAGAAATGTTAAAGGGACTTCTTTAAATGGAAAAAGAAAGTCCAAACCTAAATATATCAACATACATAACAAATTTACAGCTAGTATCATACTCAACAGTGAAAAACTGAAAGCTTTTCTTCTAAGATAGAAACAAGAAAAAGCTACCCACTTACCACTTTATTCAATAAAATATTAGAAGCTGTAGCCATAGCAATCAAATTTTAAAAAGGAATATAAAAAACATCCAAATTTGAAAAGAAGTAGTAAAACTGTGTCTGTGTGCAATTTACTTGATACTATGTAGATAAAACCCTAAAAACTACACCAAAAAACTATTAGAACTAATAAATGGAGTAAGGTTACAAAATTTAAAAAATACTGTACATTAATATCTGTTGAATTTTTACATATTAATAATGAACTATCAGAGATTATTTAAACAATCTAATTTATAATTGCTCTAAAAAGAGTAAAATACGTGGAAATAAGTTTAACCAAAGAGGTGATAGACCTCTAGTCTGAAAAGTATAAGACATTGATGAAAAAGAGTGAAGACACAAATAAATAGAAAGATATGCCATCTTAGAACTGAAAGGATTCATATTGTGAAAATATCCATACTACCCAAAACAATCTGCAGATTTAATGCAATCTCTCTCAAATCAGCAATGACATTTTTCACAGAACTAGAACAAAGAACCTTAAAATTGTAAGGAATCACAAAGACCCCAAGGAACCAAGGCAATCTTAAAAGAGAACAAAGCTAAGTACATCACACTCTCTGATTTGAAACTACATTACAAAGATCTATAGTAAAAACAGTATAGTAGTAGCACAAAAACAGACACATGGATCAACCTAACAGGAAAGAAAGTCCAGAAATAAGCTTACATTTATGCAATCATAATCTTTGATCACTGAGGCAAGAATATACAATTGGGAGAAGATAATCTCATTAACAAATGATGTTGGGAAAACTGGATATGCAAAAGAATGGAATTAGAACACCACATACAAAGTAAAATCAAAATGGATTAAATACTTAAATGTAAGACTGGAAACTATATAACTTCTCAAAGAAAAGAAAACAGGAAGTAAGTTCTTGGACATTGGTTTCAGCAAGACTTTTTACATCTCTCTTTTCAGGCAAGTGCAACAGAAGCAAATATAAAGAAATGAGACTTCATTAAACTAAATGCTTTTGCCCATTAAAGACAAACATAAACAAAACTAAACAGTACATACTAAGTGGGAGAAGATATTTGGAAATGATATAAGTGATAAGGGCTTAACATCCAAAATATTGTAATGAACTTCCAAAATTCAATATAAAATAAATCCAATTTAAAATGGACAGAGAAGCTGAATATATATTTCTCCAAAGAAGACATATAGTTGGCCAAATGACACATGAAAGATGTGTCACTAATAAAGAAAATGCAAGTCCAAACCACAATAAGATAATCACCCACACCCGTCAAAATGGCTCTTATCAAAAAGGTAAAGAAATTTTGGCAAAAATATAGAGAAGATGGAATCCTTGGGCACTGTTAGTTTGAACGCAAAAAGATGCAGCCACCATATAAAACAGTGGAAGTTCCTCATAATATTAAAAAATAGAAATATCCAGCAATTCCACCTCTCAGTATGTATACACAGAAAACAAAAATGAATCTGAAAAGACTTATGTACCTCTGTGTTCATTGCAGCATTATTTAAAATAGCCAAAATAGAAAAAATAACCTAAGTGTCCATCAATAGATGAATATATAAGAAGATATGACATATATATAATATTGCTATGTATATTCATCAATAGATCTCTAAATATAGATATTTATATATATAATATAATATATAAATATATTATATAAATATAGATAATAATATTTATATATTATTATAGTAATATATTATATATGTGTACATATAATATATTATATATACTCAGCCATAAATAAAAATGTTATTTTGCCACTTGGGTAAATGTGGATGAACCTTCATCTAAATGCAATAAATTAGAGAAAGACAATTACACATTAGTTTCACTCATATGTGGATTCTAAAAAACAAAGGAATCAACAAAACCGAAACACACATAGATAGAGAAGACAATTTGATTGCTAGAGGACGGAGAGTGATAGAATGGATATGATACTGGGGAAGGAGATTAAAAGGTACAAATTTCCAGCTATAAATAGGCCATGGGGATGCAATGTACAGCATAGGGAATATAGTTAAATTATAACACCTTTGAATGGTTGCAGAAGGTAACTAGACTTATAGTTATCACTTTTTAACGTATATAAACATTGAAGCACTATGTGTACACCTGAAACTACTAATATTGTATATCCTCATTTCAACAAAATCATAAAATACAAATAAAAAACAGAAATAAACACCATATTTGACACAAAAGGTATAAAAACAAATGCAATTCAAAATCTCACAAAGATGTGGTTATTTTGTAATAGTTAATAAAATATTTGAACTATAATAAGGGCACTTATAATTAACTGATTGTTAAGAAGACAAGAGACTTGGGATATGGTTGATTATAAAGGGGAATGACATAAGCAGATTGTGATTTCTGAAAAAGACAGAAACTAAATGGGACATGATGATCTGGGTGTATTGGAATGAAAAAAGTGTTCCAGAGTTTTGTTTTTGTTTTTTTTTTTAATACAATTGGCTAATATATACACAGTTCTCAAGGGAAAAGCACTCAGGAATTGTATACAAGGCCAAACTCACTTCAATTATAATGGCAACAGACAAAAATTCTAGTTATACTAGAACCTCAGGAACAACACATATGTGAGGTCCTTAGCAAAACAGCAAATATTCAGTCAAAAAAATACAGAAAATAAGAATGGAAAAACATGATATGGACATTTGCATCTTTTTTTAAAGATTTTATTTATTTATTCATGAGAGACACACAGAGAGACACAGACACAGAGAGAGACAGAGACATAGGCAGAGGGAGAAGCAGGCTCCCTGAAGGGATGTGGGACTCGATCCCAGTACCCTGGGATCAGGACCTGAGCCGAAGACAGACGCTTGAGCCACTGAGCCACCAGGTGGCCCTGCATCTTTTTAAACAATAAACAAACAATTTCAAAATGTTTATGAAATATAAATATTATAAACCTTATCATTGTATTGTAATTCAATTAAATAATGGGAGTTAAAGAATAGGTGTTGTCAGGAACTCTCAATATGGTAGCCTCATGGTTCACAGAGGATAGTCAATAAAGTGTTAGGAATCTCAAATTATTAAAATAATATATATAATATAAAAATAATTAATAACATATGTCTTAAGTGTAGTGTCATTTTCCAAGCCTCTATAGTTTACAAAAATATTATCGGACTTCCAGTCATTTCTTCCCTTTTAATTTCTAAGTTTTTCAACATTTTAACTAAATTCTTAACACTTTAAAACTTTGAATAAATTCTTTAATTTCTTAAGAGAAATTAAATTTAATACATAAGATATTAAAAGAACTGATAGATTTTTAGACACAATTGGATTTTAAACTATCATTTAAAACAGTTAAGTTATATTTCAGCTAAACATAATGGAAAATATGACTTCTGATGTTATAAACAAATGTTTATTTCTCTATCATAATAAAAAGTTGAGAGGCAGGAAGCTGCTGTACCAATGGCTGAATGATTCCAATTGCCAAAGTCTATACACATATTTTTTCTCTATTCTTGTAATAAAAGAATGCTCATGTATACAAAGCAAGAAGGGGGAAGGCAAAAAAAGGTAGTATCGTTGGAGATCTGCTTACATTTCACAGGCCATCCCTGATTCAAGAGAGTCTGAATAAGTGATTCATATAGATTTCCCAATATAAATTACAGTAGGTACAAACAAAAGATACTGAGTCATTTGAGCTTTGTCCTCTTTTTATTTATTCATAGATGAAGTTCAGAAATTAAGTAAAATAGGTTTTTACTATGCATAATACATGGGGGATTTTTTAATTATACAATTTATAATTTAAAAATAATAAACAGGTATTAATGAAGGTATATATCTACCCATAGTTAAAATCAATAAAAACATTCATTAAATATATAACATCTTTTTACATAAAGTCACATAGGTTAACCTAAGTCTAATATTTCATTTTGACAAGGACATATATGCTAAATGTATTCTCATGTAGTAATTTTTAAAAATATTTATTGAAGAGAAATCTTTCTTTAGAATTTCAGAAGCCATGTTCAAAAACATTTCCCCTGAGGATTTATAGAAATTTCAGTAGCAGCATTCTTAGTATCTAAGAAGAAATGATACAATAGCTCTTTTGGAGTTCCAGTCATTATCTATTATACTTCTGTTATGCAAACTTTTTTTCAGCATGTCTATCTACAACACCTCTTGCTAATCATAAATAGTCTTGGTCCAATGACATTTATAATATTTTCACACAAGAAACAGTTTCTGATAGTCATTTTTCAATCATTCTCTTAAAATCACTACTGCTGTCCATGTTGTATGACTCAAACCACCGACTGGCCATTTGCAGCCTACAGGTCAAACACTGTCACATTCCATACAATATAGTAAGTCCTCCTTACTATAGTTATTATATTGGCATTGTTTTTGTGAGGAAAAGGCATTCTCTAAAGTATGTCTACTCTTCCTTTCATTTTTGACTTTTGAGTAAATGATATCTACTATGATTAAATCTCTAGAGAAGATCAATTGAATTTTGCAGCTATATATTTAAAAATAAGATAAAATGAAATAGGCACATAGTCTTTAAATATTAAATAAATATTTTGCTTAAATTATTAAAATATAACTTTAATAGTTGAGATGATTGGAATATAGACACAGGTGGAGATCAGTGAGTGAGTAGAAGACTGAGACAAGTAAAAGTGATCAAAGCAATTGAAAATATGGGTTAAATGAGTGATGGATATTAAAGGGGGAGACTGTTGTGATGAGCACTTGGTGTTATATGTAAGTTATGTGTCACTAAATTCTACTTTTGAAACTAATATTGCACTATATGTTAACTAGAATTTAAATAGAAATTTGAAACATAAAATAAAATACACACAACAAAGTACACATGAGTACAGAGGACTATACTGTGAACAGCAGAGCTGAAAGATGAAAAGAACCTGAAATCATGTCATATGATGTCATTGAACCACTGCACCAGTCCCACAACAGCCTAGTTCTGGACTTCCTATTACCTGAAATCAATAAATATTTGTTCCTTAAAATGCAATACCTAATACAATTTGGTTTTAAAAGATGTTTGTTGACTAATCAAAGGTCCGCATATTCAGTACTAAAAGTCTTGAATTATATTTTATAATCAATAGAAAGGCATAGAAGTATTTTAAACTGAGGATCAATATAATCTATTCGTGTCTTAGAAAGGTCATTCTTGCTGCACCAAATGATCATAATAACGATTTATACTGTAGAAATCACAGGCATAATATATTATCCTATATTTAAGAAAACATAGTTTTCAAAATAAATGCAAGCAAAATCAGAATATTGCCAGATATCCTAGATATTGACCAAATTCTAAGAATTTCAACAGATTTCACAAATATACATTCAGAATATATACATCAAAGATTAATGTTACTCCTGAGTAAGTTATGCTTGAATAATTCTATCTGCCATTCCAAACCTATGACAATTTGTTCCCATTTCCATCTTCTTCCCTCATAAGAGAATATGAGAGGAATGAATTAAACATGGATACAGACATAAAATATCTGCTTATTATTGTCTTCTTGAGAGGCTAAAATGAATTGATAAGGAATCTTTATAAATGTTATCTCATTGAGGTAGTTGGAAAACTACATTTAAATACTAGTTCTTACTTGCTAGAGATAGACCAGTACTGCTTTGGTATTACATACATAAAAACAAGGAAACACTAGCAATAGTCATTAAACAAGCTATCAAACAAACCTAGATTTCAGCACTCCTTGGTACTGTATGGTCAGTAAGATATGATTCACTGCTCTAGATTCATGGAGCTGCACACATGACTACCATACACTAGATAAATAACACAGGAAAAGCCTTTTTAAAATCTACCTAAGAATGGATATCTCCCACCTTCAATGGGAATTATGATACATACTTAAGGGAGTATTATGAGAATTAAATGAGATAATATTTGTAAAGTGAGTAGCTCAGGACCTCGCGCATAGTAATCATTCAATAGTATTTGCTACTAATAGTATGATTATTACTGTTGTCATTAAAGTTCTCGTCATTATTATTGCTTTCCATTATGAGAGAAAACAACTAATTTAAGTGGAAATGGCTTTTTATATAGATTTTCTTTACTGTGTGTTTTACATCTTGTCCATTCTTAATTGTCCTTGAGAGAATTTAGTTGCAATGATCTATTTTACTCTGGTTTTAATTCTAGGAAAACGTATTTCATTAATTTCTGGGCTCTCTGCATCCCTGCACTACTTATTGTATATCTAGGAAATGCAAGCTAATTTTAATAGTAAATTGAGGTTAAAGTATGGAGAAACTTATGTGATGCATTTTAAAGCCATCTTCACTTGCATTTTGAGTGACTCAATTTTTAAAAACCTTTTTCTTATATTTTTAATCATGATAATGCTATATTGAAATGCTATGTTATTTTACAGGTTTGCTTGGAACACTAATGGATTATAAGTGACTTGAAGTTTTACTATATAGCCATTTAATTCACTAGAACCACCACTTCCTAAAATGTAGTTTAGACCTTTACTTTTAGGCAATACCTAAAATTCATAAAAAATAATGTTTTCTCTACAATCTGTGGTGTATATGTGTGTATGTAGATATCTATATCTATCTATCTATCTATCTATCTATCTATCTATCTATCTATCTATCTATCATCTATCTATCTATTTAGGTAGGCTCGGCCCTAGTGTGGATCCCAACAAGGGGGCTTGAACTGATGACTCTGACATCAAGACCTAAGCTAAAATCAAGAGTCAGATGCCTAACTGGCTGAGCAACCCACATGCCCACAATGTAAATTTTTATTTTAACATATGACAAAATCAACTTTGAGATATACAGTTGACCCTGTAGTGCCATGAGCTTGATCTGTGCAGGTTCACTGATAGTCGGGTGTTTTTTAAAGTTTTTTTTTATAACATACAGTATATTTCTGTAAATGTTTTTGTTTTTCTTATGATTTTCCTAATAACATGTTTTCTCTACATTACTTTATTGTAAGAATACAGTATTTACATATATATATATATATATATATATATATATATATATATATACAAACACACAAAATATGTGTTAATTATCTGTTTATGTTATTGGTAAGGCTTCCAGGCAACTGTAGTCTTTTAGTAGTTAAGTTTTGGGGGAGTCAAAATTTACCCACAGTTTTTACCTGTGCAGGGGCATGGTGCCCTTAGCCTCTGCATTGTCCAAAAGTCAAATGCATATTCTGCTGAAAATACAAAGTACACCTGCTAATTCCTTTAAATTGTTGTTGAAAGTACTTGTAATATTTAACTGAATATGCTGTTTTGAAGAGACTTTTAAGTTGGCTTTTACCTGAAATTGAAAACTCTAACGAAATATGCATATTGCCCAAGTGAGAGAAGATTGGGAAGGTCTATTCTAGAGATATGTTTGTACAAATGGGAACTTTCTGGACAATGGAGAACACATGCTAATCATATTTAAGAAAAGCCTCATAGGTACAGTTGGACACTACCAACATAAACCTTGAAAACATATATTGTTTTTGTTATTGCTTTGTGTTGTGAAAATCAAAAAAGAAATTAAGTGAGAATGAGAAGTTTCTCCCTTATAAATTGGACACCATATTTATGAGTTTCAAGTTGTGACAAATTAATGTTTCTCTCTAATTGTTTTAAAGGAGTCATATATGACCACTGGGAATTCTAAGTTAGAATTGGAGAGATGAAGAAGAGAGAAGAAAATTAAGATCTTTATGGCAATTAGTAGAAAGCAGCTAGAGACAGAATTTCTGTAGACAATAATTTTTCAGTCCCTTGAGATGATGATTTGTACTGTTTCTGAAATGCCATGTAACTTTTATATTGTCTGCCAACTTAGATTGACAAAGTGCCTCATGGAAAAAGATTGCAAGGTGACATTAAGACTTCATAAGAGGGGCTCCTGGTGGCTCAGTCAGTTAAGCACCCCGTTCTTGGTTTTAGCTCAGATCGTGATCTCAGAGTCACTAGATCAAGCCCTATGTTGGGTTTCATGCTCAGCGTGGAGTCTGCTTAAAATTCTCTCTTTCCTTGTCATTCTGCCCCCTCCTCTCACTTGTGCACACACACTCTCTCTCTAAATCAATAAAATGTTAGGGAAAAAAAGACTTCATAAGAAAGTGTACCTGGACCACATAGAGATGGGAATAGTGACTTCATATGGTCACCAAATTTGCCACTCTGTCCTGAAGCCATGCCTCCTGTGGAATAGTTATGATGTTAAATTCAGTGATGTAAAGGTGTGACAAAGTTGCATCAGTATTTGTAAAGATGGTTATGATGACCATACCTCATAGAAATCATGAATTATGCTCACATTTAAAAATGTAGGTAGTTCTATAAGATGATTATATATTTGTGGGAAGTTGGAACATGCTGACATGTTCATTCACAGTGTAGGAGTATTTTCATGTTTTAAACAAATAACTTGAAATGAAATGCAAATTATTTCTTTGCTTTATTGGAACTTGCAGGTATTGTGTTTTTTTTGGTTAGAAAATGAAGGTTAGCAGTAACCCTGTGTCAAGCAAGTCTATTGGGATCATTTTTACAATGGCATTTGCCTACTTCATGTCTCTGTAGCACATTTCGGTAGTTCATGCAATATTTTAAACTTTTTTATTATTATATGTGTATGGTAATCTGTAAATATTAATATTAAAATTACTATTATAATTTTTATGGGGTGCTGCAGGCTGTGACCGTATAGGATGGCAAACTTAATTGATAAATATTATGCATATTTTGACTGTCCCACTGGCCATCCATTCTTCCATCTCTTTCCCTCTCCTTGGCCCTCCCTGTTTCCTGAGACACAATAATTAGGTCAATTAATAACCCCGCTGTGGCCTCCAAGTATTCAAGTAAAAGAAAAGTCACACATTTCTCACTTTAAAATAAAAGCTAGAAATGATTAAGCTTAGTGAGGAAGGCATGTTGAAAGCCAAGACTGGTTGAAAGCTAAACATCTTATGCCAAACAGGTCACCCAGTTGTAAATTCAAAGAAGTTCTTGAAAAAACTAAAAGTGCTACTCCAGTGAACACACGAATGATAAGAAAGCAAAACAGTCTTATTGCTGATATGGAGAAGGTTTGAGTGATCTAGATAGAAGATTAAATCAGCCACAACATCCTCTGAAGCCAAAGCTCAATCCAGAGCTAAGGCCCTAAGTCCTTTCAATTCTATAAGAGATGACAGGTGAGGATGCTGCAGGAAAGTCTGAAGGTAACAGAGGTTGGTTTATGAGGTTTAAAAAAAAAGAAGGCATCTCTACAATATAAAAGGGCCAGGTGAAGCAGCGAGTACTGATATAGAAGCTGCAGCAAGTTATCCAGAAGATTTGGCTAGGATAATTCATGGAGAGGGCTACACTAAAGAACAGATATTCAGTACAGACAAACCAGTCTTATATTGGAAGAAAATGACATTTAGGACTTCCATAGCCAGAGAGAAAAAAATCAATGCTTGACTTCAACGAAGGACAGGATGACTCTTGTTAGGAGCTAAGGCAGCTGGTGATTTGAAGTTGAACCCCATATTCATTTGCCATTTCTAAAATCCTAGGGCCCTTAAAAATTTGTTAAATTCTTGTTGCTTACACTCTATAAGTGGAACAACCAAACCTGTATGATAACATATCTATTTACAACATGGTCTACTGAGTATTTTAAGACTACTATTGAGACCTACAGCTCAGAAAAAAAAATAGCTTTCAAAATATGACCACTTATTGACAACACATCTGGTCACCCAAGAGCTTTTATGAAGATGTACATGGGATTAATGTTGTTTTCATGCCAGCTAATACAACATCCATTTTCCCATGGATCAAGAAGTCATTTCAACTTTCAAGTCTTATTTAAGAAATACATTTCTTAAAGTTATAGCTGCCATTAGTGATTCCTCTGAAGGATCTGGGCAAAGTCAATTGAAAACCTTCTGGAAAGGATTCACTATGTTAGGTGCCATTAAGAATATCCAAAATTTATAGGAAGAGGACAAAATATCATCATTAAGAGGAGTTTGGAAAACATTGACTCCAAACCTCATGGATGACATTGAGGGAACCAGGGCTTTAGTGTAAGAAATAACTGCAGATATGGTGGAAACAGCCAGAGAACTGGAATTAGAAGTGAAGTTTGAAGATATGATTGACTTACAATGCCATAATAAAACAAACAGATGTGGAGTTGCTTCTTGTGGATGAACAAAGAAACTGATTTCTCAAGATGAAAACTATTTCTGGTGAAGTTGCTGCGAGATTGCTAAAATGATAGCAAAGAACTTAAAATATTACACAAATTTAATTGATAAAACAGTGGCAGGGTTTGAGAAGATGGACTCCATTTTTTTTAAGGTTTTATTTATTTATTCATGAGAAACACAGAGAGAGAGGCAGAGACACAGGCAGAGGGAGAAGCAGGCTTCCTGCAGGGAGCCCAATGTGGGACTCCATCCCAGGACTCCAGGATCATGCCCTGAGCCAAAGGCAGACACCCAACTGCTGAGCCACCCAGGCGTCCCGATTGACTACAGTTTTGAAGTAAGTTCTATAGCAAGTAAAATACTATCAAACAAGCATCCCATGCTACAGAGACATCAGACATGAAAGGAAAAGTTAACTGATGTGGCAAACTTCAGAGTTGTCTTATTTTCAGAAATCACTATAGGCACCCCAACCTTCACCAAATATCACTCTGGTCAGTCAGCAGGTATCAACACCAAGGCAAGACCCTCTATTATCAAAAAGGTTATGTCTTGCTGAAAGCCCAGAAGATAGTTAGCATTGTTTTGAGCAATAAAATATTTTTTAACTAAGGTACGTGCAATTTTTTTTTTACAAATAATACTACTATATCTTAATAGACTACAGTATAAACATAACTTTTATTTGCACTAGAAAACCAAAATATTTTATTTTGATATTTGTTTTATTTCAGTGGTTTAGAACTGAACCCCTAATATCTCTAAGGTACGCCACCGTACAGAGATATTTTTTATTTGTTTTAATGTGCTCTGGTCTCACTTTTATTCCTAAAATGTAAGTTCTATCATGGCTGAAGTTTTTGCTTGTCTCCTTACACGGAGATAAACATGCAGTAGGACAGTACTTAGCACAGAATAAGTATATCATAAATATTTATGCACAGCAAAACTAAACATGCTAATGTGTAGCTCTTTGGTTAGCAAACAGTTCTGGTGGCCCAGGAGCCATGCGAGAATCATATTAAAAGGAGCAAAATGGTAGGGAGAGGATGTTACACTCAATGCTAGGAAGTGCTATAAATACAAGGAATAGGGACCTTACTCTGTTGCTATGTTTCTGACAGGTTCTCAGACACATTCTTGGAATCTGCATCTAGCAACAGGAATTTTCATTGTTTAGAAGAATCACAACCATGTAGCCATAATTCAAAGTAAAGGGACAACGGTACTCACCAGATCTCTCTCTCCAAGATGCCCAAATAGCACTTAAAGTACTGATACAACCAATCCTTGAATTAGTAAGGGGTTCTCCGGGAAAGGAGAATCTGTGTACTGTGAATATATAGATTTATGATAAGGAATTGGATTACATAATTATGAAGGCTGGTAAATTGCAAATACAGTGTGGGCTGACAGGCTCGAGAATCAGGAAAGCTAATTGTGTAGATGTAGTCTGAAGGCAGTCTGTTGAATTCTCCTTTGCCGTGGAAGGCATATCTTTTAGTTCTACTCAGGAATTCAATTGATTGGATGGAGCCTACCCACACGATGGAGGGCAATCTGCTTTATACAGAATTCACTAATTTAAATCTTAATCTCATCCCAAAACAGCCTCCGAGTGGACATAAAAATTAATCTTCACAATGCTCAAGAAATATTTCTGTATGGATACATTTGTAAATATAAAAATGCTACATATTTGACATTTTCCTGCTCTAATTGAAACCCTATAAAAAAATCCACATTTTTTCTACTGCTTTTTCAACTGTTTCTATTCCTTACATTTAAATTCACAAGTATCAATTTATGCTTGTGGTTGGTAATATTTTATTTATGTATTTGTTTGTTTATTTATTTTAAGATTTTATTTATTTATTCATGAGAGACACACAGAGAGAGGCAGAGACACAGGCAGAGGGAGAAACAGGCTCCATGCAGGGAGCCCGATGTGGGACTGGATCCCCGAACTCCAGGATTATTCCCTGAGCCAAAGGCAGATGCTCAACTGCTGAGCCACCTAGACATCCAGATAATATTTTAAAATTGAATAGTTTAGGAATACATTTTGTCGTGAAAAACATTTTTTTTTCTCTTAATAGGTAACATCAATGGCATAGTATTTGAAAAAAAAAAACTCAAAGACTTTAAAAAAATCTGTTAGGAGTAGGAGAGTCTGTGCTGTGCAAATGGGGGTCTCAGTCTTTGGATTCCCAAAGAGATTTACACGGAGATGCACGCTTGAATAAAGACAGCCAGAAGGAAAGTAGCAAGCATAAAGCAGTTTATTAAAGCAAAGGTACAGTTTCAAGGTGGGAGAACAGGCACTTTTGGAGAGGTGGAACCAGCCCAGATATGGTTTTGGGATTGAATATTATTGGGTCTCTCTGGGCTTAGAGGAGTTGTGCTGCACAGTGGGGTGGTCTCCAATGGAGGCTGCTTCCAATCATTTTGGAAAATTCCTCCCCCAGGTTGGGAGAGGGAGCTTCTCATCCCATAAGGTTTCTACTGGAATCATCATGATAGACTTTCTCCATTGGGAAATGCAGATGCATTATAATAATTCTAGGAGTTACCAGAGGCTGAGGTGGAGGAGAGCTCACAGCTCTCCCCTGTGGCTCTGGCTGTGTCAGCTCCAGGGCTTGAAGCCACAAGGTCAGGATGTGGAGCTCCCTTTCCCTCTCTGATCAAGGATTATAATGTGTAGATTATTGATCACCATCCTTGTCTTCTGCACATGGGCCTATCATTCCCCTTCAAGGACTTGAGACTCTGCCTCAGGGCATTCCTTCCACTGCTTACCTATAGCTTCTACCTAACGATCATAAAAATACATAATTAGTCCATCTTAGAATCTCTTTAAATAAACATTTTTTTTTCAAAAATCAAAAAGTATTTTCCATTTAAGGACAATTGTTTAGCAATTCAGAAGATTAAGAGACATTAAGCATCTTTAATAGTTTTCATAACAGGATCCTTTTAACCTTACTTATGAAATATTTCCAAATAAATTTATTGTTTTCTTCAAAACCTCACAGGCTTCATATCCGATTATACTGAAATTTTAATTAGGAGAAGCTATTCATGGAAACACTGACATTTTTGTAGTATAAGGGAAATGAAGGGCATTCTGAGAAGTTTCCTCTGTTAATATATTCACAGATATTCTGAAGTAAGATTTTTTATTTCCTCAAAAACAGTCATAACAATTTGAGCTATAGGAAGTTAGTCATGTTTATTCACAAAATAATTTAAGTATGTTCTAAAAAATATATATAATCTTCCTTTTCAAGTGTTCATATTGAATTAATGTTAAAATATATAAGCTATTCAATTTGATCATATAAATATCTGGCATTATATAAATTATAAGAATTCAAATGTTATACATTTGATCACACACACACACACACACACACACACACACACATATACTGTGTGGAAGCTGATTTGCAGCATCCAGTACAGCATAGAAGAGAGAAAATTTAGATTAGAGCTCAAAGAAAATGGAATTGGTAGTGCTCATAAAAGCTTACAAGAATCTAAGGAAGGTTGCTATTCATGAAGGAAAAAAAGTCACAGCATGAGCTATAAATTTGGAAAGACAGGTTTCTGAGGAAAGTAACAGATGCTGTTTCTTTCAAATTATTTTAAAATGGGATACACATTTTTTTAAAAGTGTTAAAATCGTAGCACTACTAAAACAAAGAATATCATAAACCCCAAAGGTCTGCCACTGCTGTCAATCTATTTCTCAGAGTACAAAATAGATTCTTTTAATTTTTCTAACAGCATTTTCGTATGATATGACCAGTCAATTGTTGAGATTCCCTCCAAAATGATACTTCAATACACAATATGAAAAACTGATAACTCTTACTGTCAAATGCCTCCTAGAACCTAGGAAAATAATATCTTCTTGATCATCTTTTTCTCAGATGAGATCAAAGCCCATTAAAGACCTCACAAAATCTGTTCAAGGTAGAGAGAGTCAAGGGTAGAGTTAGTCAGCAGCAAACAAAAAAGCCCAAAATACGTATATTTTCACAAAACATGATCATATTTCAACCACAAGCGTACCTTCCTATTCCAAATTGAAGGTAATGCTTCATGTTCCCCTCCCTTCCTCCTTTCCTTCTCTTCTCTCATTCTCATTCTAGCTTTTTGTCAAATTTCATACTAAAAACCTTACCAGCTTGCCACCATTATTGTGGTAATTTAAAAAACCCTTAGATATCCTCTTTTTTTTTTTAAGATTTTGTGTATTTATTCATGAGAGACGCACAGAGAGAGGCAGAGACACAGGCAGGGGGAGAAGCAGGTCCCATGCAGTGAGCCCCATGCAAGACTCAATCCCAGGTCTCCAGGATTAGGCCCTGGGCCATAGGTGGTGCACTAAACCACTGAGCCACCCGGGCGGCCCAGATATCCTCTTTTTAAGCATTATGGTCTTTATGGATTAGTAATAATAAAAGTTCTCAGTAGTCTTAAAACATATTAATTAATTAATTAATTTGAGAGAGAGAGAGCACACACAAACAGGAGGAGGAGCAGAGGGAGAAGGAGAAGCAGACTCCCCACTGAGCAGGGAGCCTGATACTGGGCTGGATCCTGGGACTCCCGGCCCATGACCTGAGCAGAAGGCAGATGCTTAACTGACTGAACTACCCAGGTGCCCCTCAATATTTAATTTTATATATACTCTATGGACATAGATTTATATTCCTTGTATATTCAGAAAATATTATATTGCTTTTTGTCATGGAAAAATTAAGAATGCCTTATGATAGATAATCTGAACTCTACCTGATTTAATTGTATTATCTTAAATGTTGTATTCTATCAACTTGCCATTTGCCAGATTTTCTAACAAGAATCTCTGTATTATTCATACAGAATCTCTGTATTATTACAGATAATAATCTCTGTATTATTCATAATCTCTGTATTATTACAGATTTCTGTATGTTGTGTATATATATATATATATTCTTGTCATCTGTATTGTGTTATAAATACAGTTTTTTCATTTCCAACTTGTATGACTTCCTCCCTTTTATTTATTTTCCTTGCCTAATTGCTCTGGCTAGTACTTGCATTACAATGTTAAAATAACAGTAGGTAAAATGAGTATTCTTGCTCTCCTAATCTTAGGGGGAAATATTTCAAATTTTCACCCTTAAGGATGAAAAATTTGGCTTTCCATTGATGATTTTTATTATAATAAGGATATTCCCAACTATTCCTAGTTTGCTGTTTTCTTCCTAAAAATGTATTGAACTTTGTGAAATGCTTTTTATCAGAGTGATTTTTTATTCTATTAATGTATAATGTATTTCTTTTTTCTATTTTGAACTACTATTTCATTATTTTGATAAATCTTATCCATGATGTGTAATCTTTTCAATTTGCTATTGATTCAGCTTTTTGGTATCTTTCTTGAGAAAATTCATAAGAGGTATTAATCTGTTATTTTCTTTTCTTTCTCTTTTTTGTAATTCTTATATCTGACTTTGGAATAATGATAATTTAGTCTTAAAGAATGTGTTCTCTCCTCTTCCATTTCTTATAAAGTTTTAAATGGGATTGGTGTTAATTATTTAACTGTTTGGGAGGTTCACCATTGAAGCCATTTGGTCCTGGACTTGGTTGGGAGATTTTGATTACATATCCACACTTAAAGATGTTTTGAGTTCTATTCCTTAATGATTCAGTTTTGGTAATTTGTGTGTTTATAGGAATGCATCCATTATCATCTCAATTATCTAAATCTACTGACACACACATTTTTCATAGTAATGTGTTATAATTCTTTCAGTGTAAGAGAGGAGTTATGACAGTGGCAGAGTAGGAGGGCCTTAGGCTTGTCTCATCCCTTGAATACAACTGTGTAACTATCAAATCATCCTAAATATCCCAGAAATCAACCTGAAGAGTGACAGAGTGAACTCCATAGGGAGAGAAGCCACATTGAGGAAAGTAGGAAGTGCAGAGATGCAAGACCACAGGTGCTGCAGAGAAGGAGCTGTGGCCACAGAGAAAGACAAGCATGAGGGAGGAGCACATAGAGGAATGCATAAGAACAAGTACCCCAAAGCCTTGAGGTGGGAAAATGAGAGAGGCTGATTTTCATGAATTATTTCAACCAGTGGGACTTAAAGACTGGAGTTTTTAGTCTGTGGCTTGGCTGGGATAGAACCCTGAATGCATTACCCTGCTCCTAGAGAGAAGGCAGGTAAACAACCCTAGATGGGGGGTTGGGGCTTTGAGGTGGGGGTGGGGCAACTGCCTGGAAACAGCCATCTGAAAAACTCCTGAGACACATTGAGGAGACTGTTCACCCTTCTTGGAGCACATCCTTCAGAGGCAACATTCACAGAGACAGCTCTCTGGGGACAAAGGAGCTGCCTGGCAACATTTTTCTCTCCTGCCCCTCAGCATAAATGCAGAGCAACCAGCAGAAGCAGCTCAGCCTCCACACTGGCTGCCGAACTAGCTACATCAAGTTCCACATTCCTGTGCTTGGTGGTACTGCCATTCTCAGTCAAGTTTGCCTTAGTTCCTGCACTGTTGGCCCCTTCTCCAGAAGACCAGCAGACAGCTTCCCACAGCATGTCTCCCAATCAGAGTTCCGCAGGGCTTCAGTTTTAGTGGGAATAGTATCAGGTCTCATTTAAGTAGCAGACCAGAGAACACCTAGTTAAAACTCAACACATTCTAGCCAAAGACCAAACACTGCCCACTGAAGGGAACCTCTGTAGACAACCAGCCTGAAGGACAGAACAGCCAAAACAAAACAGCAAAATACACACAGAACACATCAAGGAAACTTCCGGAAGCTTCAGGCCCTGGACACTATATAAGCTCATCTTCATAAAGCCATTACTCTCAGAAGCAGTAGACATAATAGGCTTTTCTGAAACACAGAAGACAGATTTAGACAAAAATGCCAACATGGAGGAATTTATCCCAAATGAAAGAAAAAAGATAAGAGGCTATGGTAAGAAATCTAAACACAACAGATATAAGTAATATGCCTGACAGAGAATTTAAAGCAACAATTATAAGGATACTCACTGGACTTGAGAAAAAAAATAGAAGGCATCACTGAGACCCTTGCAACAGAGATGAAAGAGTTTAAAAAAAAAGAATTGATTAGAAATGAAAAAAATGCAATAACTGAGAATTGAAATAGCTTTGATGTAATGAATACAATATTAGAAGAAACAGAGGAGTGAATAAGTGTTATAAAAGATAAAATAATATAAAATAAGACAAAATAAGTCCCTAATAAATAAAGGAAGACCCACAAGGCTAGCTGCAGATCTTTCAACAGAAACTTGGCAACCCAGAGGGGGTGAAATGATATATTGAAAGTGGGAAAAATCTGAATCAAGAATACTCTATCCAGCAAGGTTATCATACAGAATAGAAGTAGAGATAAATAATTTTCCAAACAAAAATTAAAGGAGTTTGTGACCATTATACAAGCTCTGCAAGAAATTGGTGGAAAGGAAAGCCAAACATGACAAAGACAAGAGAGGATCAGAGAAATATCCAGAAACAATGAAACACAAGTGATAAAATGGCACTAAAGACATATCTATCAATAATTACTCTGAATGTAAATGGACAAAACACTCTAATTGAAGAACGTAAAATGTCAGAATGAATTAAAAAACAGGACCTGTAGGGGCACCTGGGTGATTGAGCATCTGCCTTTGGCTCAGGTCATGATCCCAGGGTCCTGGAATGGAGTCCTGCTCCAGGCTCCCCACAGGGAGTCTGCTTCTCCCTCTGCCTGTGTCTCTGCCTCTCTTTCTCTGTCTCTTATGAATAAATAAATATTTATTTATTTTAGAGAGACAGAACACGGTTGGGGGAGGACCAGAGGAAGAGCAGAAAGAGAAATTTCAGCACACTCCACATGAGGCTGAGGCAGGGCACAATCTGATGACCCTGAAGTCACGACGCTGAAAGTACAACCATAAGATCACAATACTGAAATCATGACCTGAGTGGAAACCAAGAATTGGATGCTTAACTGTAGTGTGCCACCCAGGAGCTCCTCTACCAAACACTGAGAAATGAGTTAATACCCATATTTTTCATACTATTCCAAAAAGTGGAAAAGGAAGGAAAACTTCCAAACTAATTCTGTGAGACCAGCACTACCCTGATTCCAAAACCAGAAAAAGAGTCCACTAAAAAATACAACTATAGGCCAACATCACTGATGAACATGGATGCAAAAATTCTCAACAAAATACTAGCAAATCAAATCCAACAATATGTTAAAAAAATCATTCACCACAATCAAATAGGATTTATTCCTAGGCTACAAGGATGGTTCAATATCGACAAATCAATGTGATACAGCACATTAATAAAAGAAAGTATAAGAATCATATGACCCTCTCAATAGTTGCAGAAAAAGTATTTGAGAAAGTACAGCATCCATTCATGAAAAAAAACTTTCAACAGAATTGGGTTAGAGGGAACATACCTCAGCATCATAAAGTCCATATATGTAAAACCTACAGTTAGTATCAACCTTAATGAGGAAAAACAGAGATTTTACTCTATAGTAAAGAACAAGACAGGGATGTCAACTCTCACCACTGCTATTTAAATATAGTTCTGGAAGTCCTAGACTTAGTAATCAGATGATGACAGCAATAACAACAAAATAAAAGGCATTTAAATTGACAAGGAAGTCAAACTTTTACTATTTGGAGATACATGACCCTATATATAGCAAGCAAACCTGAAAGATGCCACAAAAATATTGCTGGAACTGAAACACAAATTCAGTAATATTGCAGGATACAAAAATCAACATATGGAATTGAGTTGCATTTCTGTACACCACTAATGAAGCAGGAGAAAGAGAAATGAAGGAATCAATCTCATTTATTTACAATTGCATGAAAACCCACAAGATACCTAGTAATAAACCTAACTGCAAAGGTAAAAGATCTGTACTCTAAAAACTATAGAACACTTATGAAAGAAATTGGGGAAGACACAAAAAAAGGAAAAACATTCCAGTCTTATGGATTGGGAGAACAAATATTATCAAGTTCTATATATTACCCAAAGAAATCCCATCAAAATGCTACCAGCATTTTTCACAGAGCTAGAACAAGCAATCTTAAAATTTACATGGAACCATAAAAGACCCCAAACAGCCAAAGCAATCTTGAAATAGAAAAGCAAAGCTGGACTTCAAGTTTTTATTCTTAGTCATCCTAGCAAAAATTCTTTCAACTTTGTTAATACTAGCAAATCACCAACTTTTGTTTTTGTTGACTCTCTATTGCTTTTCTATACTCTTATTTTTTGTCTCTGCTCCAATATTCCTCATGTCAAGCTGTATTACAAAGCTGTAGTGATCAAGACACTATGGTACTGGCACAGAAATAGATCAGTGGAAAAAAAAATAGAAGACTCAGCAGTGAACCCACAACTATGTGGTCAATTAATCTTAGACAAAGCATAAAAAATATTAAGTGGAAGTGAGACAATCTCTTCCACAAATGGTGAAATAATCGAGTTAAGAAATTGGCAGAAGACACAAAAAGACATTTTTCCAAAGAAGGCATACAGATGGCCAACAGACACATGAAAAGATGCTCAGCACCACTCAACATCGGGGAAATACAAATCAAAACTAAAAATGAGATACAGACACACACAATGGAATATTACTCAGCCATAAAAATAAGAATGAAATCTTGCCATTTGCAATGATGTGGATGAAGCTAGAAATTATGTTAAGTCAACTAAGCCAGAGAAAGAAAAATATCACATGGTGTCACTCATATATGGAATTTAAAGAACAAAACAAACAAACATGGGGAAGGGGGAGAGAGAGGAAATGAAGAAAAACTGTAGAGAACAGACTGATGGTTACCAGGTAACCATAAGCACTGAGTGCTATACACAAGTGTTGAATAACTACTCTACACCTGAAACCAATATTATATTGTATGTTAACTAACTGGATTTTAAGTGAAATCTTAAAGAAAAAATATTTTGGTGTTAAGTCAGTTGTGAGGCCCCACTTTCATTTATATTTTTAGTTCTTTGAGTTTTTTTTTTAATTCTTAGTCATTCTAGCAAAAATTCTTCCAACTTTGTTATTACTTGCAAACCGCCAACTTTGTTTTTGTTGATTCTCTATTGTTTTTCTATACTCCTAGTTTTTGTCTCTGCTCCAATATTCATGTCCTTCCTTTTCCTGACTTTTAGTTTGTTCTTTTTTTTTTAGATTTTATTTATTTATTCATTAGAGATGGAGGGGATGGGGTGGGGGGCAGAAGGAGAAGCAGGCTCCATGCAGGGAGCCTGATGTGGGACTCAAGACTCAATCCCTGGTCTCCAGGATCACACCCTGGGCTGAAGGTGGCGCTAAACAGCTGAGCCACCCGGGCTGCCCAGTTTATTCTAATTTTTCCATTACTTTCAGGTATGAAGTCAGATTGCTGATTTGAGAGCTTTCTTCCTTTTTAATGCAGACATTTACAGCTATAATTTTTTCTCTGAGTACTGGTTTTACTTAATTAACAAGTTATGATTGCATCATTGGGCAAATATTTCCAAACTTGATGTTTCATATTATATTCATATTATTTATATATAAATAATATTTATGCATATATTTTATTATTTTTATATAAAATTATAAAAATAGACTTTCTGTTATAAGATAAAAAATGAGTAATACACGACTCTACTTCACAGTTAGATTGCATTCATCTCTCCTGACAAGAAATCTATTATTATGTCTTCCTTCTATATAGATTTTTATGTATTGTCATTAAATTACAAAAGCCTCATAAATTTTCTTTTATAATTTTTGTTTGATTTGAGATACTGTGATTTTACTATTTGCTATTTTAGAAAGAATTGACTCAAATATTTATAAATATTTGATATTATGACATTTTCTAGAGGACATAGATTATTAGAAGAAGGCCTGTTTGTTGCTTTATGTTGATATTATTCCTCTTAGTATTGCACATGTATACACACACACACACACACACCCTGGATATCTTATGGCTAATGTCAACCAACATATGTACTCTGGATACCTTATGGCTAATGTCAAAATTTACTATTTCACATACAGAAAATAAAAAAGGGAGACTGAAAAAGGTTGGGTTACAGTGAGATGAATGAAGAACTTACTGCCTGGGCAAAATTTAAGGATACACTACTAAAGCTCACTAATCAAGATAAATATGTAATGTGTATTTTAACATCAAGATTAATGAAAAATAAATTATGATGGATAAAATGTCAAAATTGAAAATTCAAGCAGGATCAGCAATTATAACTTAATAAATTTTATTTGAACCTGAGGCAAGTGTAACATTCAGTGATAGAAACTGAGGTAAATATTTTAATGCATGGGGTACTTTTTCTCTTCAATTTTTTTGCCCAATGCAAGTACCTCCCCCTGCTGTCAAATCTGTCTGGATCTGAATACCCATCCTTTTTTTTTCTTTTTTTTTTGAATTCCTATTCTTATGACAAACTTTGGATGTTGCGGCCATGAAGTAGCAAAATTAATTTTTTGTCTACTCAATCAGAATTTTAAATTAAAAATATTTATTTTCTAACAACTAAAGCTGTGAATGTTTCTTTTTTTTTAAGATTTTATTTATTTATTCATGAGAGACTCAGACACAGGCAGAGGAAGAAGCAGGTTCCATGCATGGAGCCCAATGTGAGACTCAATCCCAGGTCTCCAGGATCTTGCCCTGGACTGAAGGCAGGGGCTAACCCACTGAGCCACCCAGGGATCCCTAAAGCTGTGAATATTTCAATTTAGCTTCAAAAGGATACATTATAAATGTCATTAGGAAGTTTAATATGAATAACTAGAACAGGAACCTAATAACATTCAATTCAAAGTATGTGCATTAAAGAACAAATAAAGAGATGTATCTGAGGCACACTTTATTTATTTATTTATTTATTTATTTATTTATTTATAAACATGTTTTATGTCTCTTCTTTTTTTAAAAAAAATATTTATTTATTCATGAGAGACACAGAGAGAGAGAGAGAAAGAGAGAGAGAGGCAGAGATGGAAGCAGAGGGAGAAGCAGGCTCCATGCAGGGAGCCCGACTTGGGACTGGATCCCGTGTCTCCAGGATCATGCCCTGGGCCTACCAGGTAAACCACTGAGCCACCCAGGCTGCCCTGAGTCAAACTTTAAATACTCGCAGGCAGTAAAGAGAATCTGGTGGAACTAGGCCAGAGGATGTAATACATGAAGAAAGCACCAGAACCGGAAATATTTATTGTCCCATCTTCTCTTGTTTGCTTGATCTCTGTCTGTATGTTTCTTTCTCTCTCTCTGTCTCTCTGTCTCTCTCTCTCTCTCAAACACACACACACACACAGAATTCCAAGAGATGACATGCTCTGTAATGTTCAAAGAATATGATGATATACATCTATTAGTCACCAAAATAGGTATATGATTTGAGAGACCAAACAGCTTAACATTTCTGGATATTTGTATATTAATTCTTCCATCCATCCATCCATCCTTCCATCCATGTCTTCTATAAACATAATTTGGCATTTGCACAAGCCACATTGTGCAGGTATGAAGAAAATCAAACGTGAAAAGTAAAAATGTAACATATATGACCACTTAGACTACCTATGAATAAAACAGGCATACTTCACTTATTGTGCTTTGTTTCATTGTGCCTCATAGAAACTTTGCTTTTCTGTTTTTTCTTTTCTTTATTTATTTTTATAATTCCACGGTTAGTGGCAACCCTGGATGAAGCAAATGTATTGGCACCATTTTTCAAACTAGTTTTTCTCTTTTGTCTCTGTGTAATGCTTTGGCAATTTCTCAATATTTTGAATTTTCATTATAATTCTAATTGCTACAGTAATCTGTGATCAGTGATCTTTGTTGTTACTTTTCTAACTCTCTTAGGGAGGCATGAATTAAGCCCATACAAGATGGAGAATGTAATAAATGTATGCATTCTGACTGCCCTAATGATTTAAGTATCATTCCTCTCCATCTCCTTGAAACCTCCTATTCCCTGACACAGAACAATATTGAAATTAGGTCAGTTAATAACCTTGTAATAGTCTCTAATTGTTCAAGCAAAAGGAAGAGGCATACATCTCTTTAAATCGAAAGCTACAAATGATTAAGTTTAGTGAGGAAGGCATGTTCAAAGCTGAGATTGGCACAAGAAGCCTAGGTTTGGGCCTGTCAGCCAAGTTGTGAATGGAAAGAAAAAGTTCTTGAAGGACTAAGGTAATTCATGAAAGTGGCTACCCTAAACAACAAATTTACAATGTAGATGAAACAGCTTCATATTAGAAGAATATGCCACTTAGGACTTTCATAGCTAGAAAAAAGGTCATTGCCTATCTTCAACAAGGGAAAGGATGACTCTGTTGGTAAGACTAATGCAGCTGATGACTTGAAGTTGAACCTAACGTTCATTTGCTATTGTGAAATCAAACAAAAAACAAAACCCCCCCAAAACAACAAAAAACTAGAGCCCTTAATAATGTTAAATCTACTGTGTCGTGCTTTATAAATGGAACAAAGCCTATATGACGGCACATTATTTATAACATCGTTTACTGAATATATTAAGCCCAATCTTGAGATTTACAGCTCAAAATAAAGATCTCTTTCACAATATGAGTGTTCATTGACAATGTATCTGTTCATTCAAGAACACTGATGGAGATATACAATGAGATTCATGTTGTTTTCATGCCTCCCAACACAACATACAAAAGGTAAAGGAGTCATTTTGACTTTCAAGTCATATTATTTTAGAAATACATTTCTCAAGGCTATCACTGCCACAAATAGTGCTTTCTCTGAAGGATCTGGGCAAAGTCAATTGATAACCTTCTGGAAAGGATTCACCATTCTGTATGCCATTAAAAATATTTGAGGGACACCAGAGTGGTTCAGTTGGTCAAGTGTCTGGCCCTTGGTTTTGGCTCAGGTCATTATTTCAGGGTCTTGTGATGAAGCCCCAAATCTGACTCTGGGCTCAGCTTGGAGTCTGCTTGTCGTCCTTCCTCTGCTGCTCTTCTTGAGCTCTCACTCTCTCTAAAAATAATAAATAAAAAAGTCTTTAAAAAGATATTTGAGATTCATGGGAAGAGGTCAAGGATCAACATTAAGAAGAGTTTGAAAAAGTTGTGTACAACCTTCAAGGATGACTTTGATGGATTTAAGACTTCAGGGGAGGAAGTAACTACAGATGTGGTAGAAATAGCAAGAGAACTAAAATTAGAAGTGGAGGCTGAAGATGTGACTGGATTGCTGCTATTTCCTGGTAAACTTGAATAAATGAGGAATTGCTTCTTATGGATAACCAAAGAAAATAATTTTTGAGATGGAATCTATTTCCTGTGAAGTTGCTCTGAAGACTGTTAAAATGAAAGCAAAGAACATATATTTCATAACTTAGTTGATAAAGCCATGGCAGGGTTTGAGAGAAATGACTCCAATTTTTAAATAAATTCTATAGTGGATAAAATGCTCTCAACAGTACCTCAGGCTATAGAGAAACAATTCATAAAAGTGAAAATCAATTAATATGGCAAACTTCATTTTCAGAAATTATTTCCAGATCTTATTTTCAGAAATTACTGTCAAAACCCCAACCTTCAGCAACCACCACCCTGGTAAGTCACCAGCCATCAACACTGAGGCAAGACCTTTCACCAGCAAAAATATTATGACCTGCTGAAAGCTCAGGTAATGTTAGATTTTTTAAAGGACATTTTTAATTAAAGGTATGTACATTATCTTTTAGACATAATGCTATTGCATATACTATATTATAAAGTACAAACTTTTATATGAAGCAGGTAACCAAAATATTGATTGAATGCCTTTATTGTTACATTCTCTTCATTGTGGTGTTCTAGAACCACATCAAGAATTTCCAAATTATCTAATACCATAACTGAAATATATACAGAAGTATGGAACTAGCTTAAGTGACTTTGGAGAATAGAATTTTGGTTGGATACCGAAGGCTAGGTACAAAAATAACTATACACAAATACTAAATTTGCTACTAAACTTACTAAAGTTACTAAGTTTGTTTCTCAAAGGGCTTTATCTTATTAATTCTGAAACTACTTTTAGTGTAGCTCATGTTTCATAAGTAAATACATTGTAGATAATGAGAACAAGGTTATTCACTTTCTTAGAATGTACTCTGTGGTGGTTGATTGGAACTCAACATATATGAATTCATGGTACACATAAATATTAGATGTAGGGATCCCTGGGTGGCGCAGCGGTTTAGCGCCTGCCTTTGGCCCAGGGCGCCATCCTGAAGACCCGGGATGGAATCCCACGTCGGGCTGCCGGTGCATGGAGCCTGCTTCTCCCTCTGCCTATGTCTCTGCCTCTCTCTCTCTCTCTCTCTCTGTGACTATCATAAATAAATAAAAATTAAAAAAAATATTAGATGTAAATCTATCCATCCTCCCAACATGTTCAATTCCAGGGCTGCAGCATAGAAAATATAAGTTGAATCTGGGGCATCATGTGGTGCTAGAAAGGAAAGAAGTGCTCCTAAGATGATGGACTCATGCCAAAAGATTATAGGAGCCACACTGAAATAGTTTCCAAAGGCTAAAGCTGGGATACTCTGAAGAATAAATAATAATAGTTTTAGATTAGAAAACATAAAATAAAATATCCATGTGTACTTCATGATATAAACTGATAATTGAGCATAAAGGAGAAAGAGATGGCTCTTCTTTTTTTATTTTTTAAATACTTTATTTATTTTTTAGAGAGAGATAGTGGGAGCAGGAGCAAAGAAAGAAGGAGAAGCAGATTCCCAGCTGAGCAGAGAGCCTGATGTGGAGCTCAATCCCAGGACCGTGGAATCATGACCTGAGCTGAAGGTAGACATTTAGCTGACCGAGCCACCTAAGCACCCCAGAATATCCATGTGTACTTCACGATATAAACTGATAATTGAACACATACATAAACAGGGGAGAAGGAATGGCTCTTCTTTTAGAGAATCATCTTACATTAACTATATTACATTAGCAGAAGCTGAGTGAATGACACTTGTAACTTCTATGCTAATTTCAGAACTTATGTGTATGTTTAAAATTATTTTAAAAATAAGAAGTTAAAAAAATTTGACACTTTGGCTTCCTCTTAACTGAAGCTCTTGTGTCTTTTGAGATCTACATACTACTTTGCATATCCCTCCTTCCCTCACATACACATATTTAAAATATACACATCTAGAGACTCATGCCACCAGTGGTGAACTAGACAAGTATTGAGGAAGCTGTTTGAACTACCCCATCATATATTTAATTTAATTATAGAGACGAAGATGGGAGGGATAGGAACATGGTCTGGAAGCAAACTTCCCTGAGACTAATCACAAATGGGAGGAACTCCATAAGCTGGAGAAATAGAGGATCAAATCCTAGCACTGGCACCGGGGACCTGCACTGGGAAGATGAGTAACTGTAACATCTGGCCTTAAAAACCCATGGGGTTGCCTACGGAGCTTCTAAAAATCAGTGGAGCTTAACTCAGAGTACTTTAAAAATCAGTGGGCTTAACTCCCAGAGAGCTGGAAGGAAACAGAAAACTGAATAACTTCCTTTATAGAGCCAGTATAATAAATAAATTGCCCTGAGACACAGCACAGAAGTAGTTTGAAAAGTGCCTGAGGTAGATGTGAAGGAGATTTATTTACTAATCTTAGAACATGTGCTGCAGGGGCAGGGAGCTTCAGGAGACTTCTCCAAGAACAAAAGTGCTGGCAGGTACCATTTCTCTTATCTTTTCCCAGCCTAGATAGACAGACATTGTCCAATCCAACACTAACAGTCTCCATCTATCTTACTAGAACTGCATGTGTTCCCCTGCAGACCTGCCCCTTCCAACCCACCCAACTCAGAAGGTGTCTTCCAAATCAGCTTGCCCTGACATGCCCTGAAAGGAGACCCAGCAGGAATTGGCAATACTCCACAATGCCTATTGCCTTGGGGAGAGTGGAGATAACACTATATACCAGTGAACCTGCAATTCCCGTAGCTGACTCTGTTGGCTGTGCAGAGAGAAAGCTCCGCTATTTGGTGCACCTACAACTGTGTCTATCAATATTGCCCACCTGCAAGTTTGTTGACAGGACTCTCAATGGCACAGGGACCAAATCTTGCCCAGTGCACACACAGCAGGCAAAGCAGGTCATTGGCAGCTGGCTGGGCTGGAGGTAAACATGGCACAGGCACAATAGCAAGGCATATGCACCCACATTGGAGTCACCTCTGGAACACCTGGATCGGGTGGCAGCAGCGGGGTGGGGAGAGCAGTAATGGATTGCACTCCATGGTACCATAAGGTCTCTTCTTTGCAAAGCCACTACTTTCAAGACCAGGAGACATAATTGACCTCCCTCAGATAGAGAAACAGAGTTACACAATAAGTTACACAAATGAAGAATATGTCCCAAAAGAAAGAACAAGACAAAATCACAGCAACAGAGCTCAATGAAAATGAGATAAGCACTATGCCTGCTAAAGAATTCAAAGTAATACACAGAAAGATACCTACTGGACTTGAGAAAAGAGTGATAAACTCAATGAAAACTTCAACAAAGAAATAGAAAACATAAAAAGGAACCAGAGATGAAGAATTCAATAACTGAAATAATAATAATAATATACTACAGGGAATCAACAGAGGATTAGAGGATACAGAACAGATCAGATCCTGTTCTGGAAAACAGGATAAACAACCAAGCTGAAGAGAAAAAAAAAAGAATAAGAATTAGGATAAGAATAGTTTAACAGAACTTGGTGACATCATTAAGTGTAATAACATTTACAATATAAGGATTCCAGAAGGGGAAGAGAGACAGAATGGGGCAGAGCATTTATTTAAATAAATATTAGCTTAAAATTTCCCTATCTGTGAAAGGAAACAGCTATTCATATCCAGAAAGCACAGAAAGCTCCTAATAATATTAACCAAGGAAATCCACACCAAGACACATAATAATCAAAATGAAAAAAAGTAATGATAGAGAATTTTAAAAGCAACAAGGAAAAAGTTACATCAGAGGAAAAACCCAGAGGGCTATCGGCTGATTTTTCAGCAGAAATTTTACAGGCCAGATGGGAGTGTCATGGTATATTCAAAGTGCTAAAAGAAAAAAAAATGCAACCAAAAAATTTCTACATGTCAATGTTTTTCAGAATAGAAGAAGAGATAAAGAGTTTCCCAGACAAAAGTTAAAGGAGTTCATTGCCACTAAACCAACATTACAAGAAATGTTAGAGGGAATTCTTTAAGTGGAAAGAAAAGATCAGAACTGGAAAAAATTATAAAAGGAAAGAATTTCACAGTTTTACCTATAGTAAAGGTAGTAATTTAATCACAAATCCAGGATGGAGCTTAAAACACAAAAGTAGTAAAAATCAATTATATCTACAAAAATCAGTTAATGGATACACAAAATTAAGAAAATGTAAAATATGATAACTTGGCCAAGTCAAGGACCAAATGGCTTCACAAGTGAGTTTTACTGAACATTAAACGAATTAAACCTATTTTTTTAAACTATTTTCAAAAACAGAAGAGGATGGAAAACTTTCAAATCTTGGGCAGCCTGGGTGGCTCAGTGGTTTAGTGCTACCTTCAGCACAGGGCCTGATCCTGGGGACCTGGGATTGAGTCCCTCATTGGGCTCGCTGCGTGGAGCCTGCTTCTCCCTCTGCCTGTGTCTCTGCCTCTCTCTCTCTCATGAATAAATAAATAAATAAATAAACAAACAAACAGATAAATAAATAAATAAAATCTTAAAAAAAAGAAAACTTTCAAATCCATCTTACAAGGCCACCATTACTCTGATACCAAAACCAGATAAAGACATTACAAAACAGAAATACTACAAACCAATATCTCTAATGAACTTAGATACAAAAATATTTAATAAAATAAAAAAATAAAATAAAAAAATAAAATATTAGCAAATTACATTCAAGAATACATTGAAGAAAAATCATTTACTATGATAAAGTAGGATTTATTTCAGAGATACAGGAGTGATTAAACATTTGCAAATCAACTCATGTAGTCTGAACATCTCAGCAGTTGTAGAATAAAGATTTGACAAAGTACCACATCTATTTAGGATAAAAACATTCAAAAAAGTAATTCTAGACAGAACATACTTCAAACATAATAAAGGTCACATGTGAAAAATCCACAGCTAACAACATAATAGTGAAAAATTAAAAGCTTTTCTTCTAAGACCAGGAGCAAGGCAAGACAAGGATCTCCATTTTCACCAACTTTATTCAACATAGTACTAGAAGTCCTAGCTGCAGCAGTTAGACAAGAAAAAACAAAAAACCACAAACTAGTAAGGAAGAAATAAAATTGTTACTAATTGCAGATATCATGATACAATATGTAGAAATCCCTAAAGACACCATCAAAAACAATCAGAACTGATAAAAAATATTCAGTGAAAGCTGTAGGATATAAAATTAATGTACAGAAATCTGTCACATTTCTATGTAGCAGAAAGATGAGAAAATAATCCCACTTAAAATTGCAACAAAAAGAATAAAATACCCAGGAATAAATTCAGTCAAGGAAGTAGAAAACAGCTACTGTAAAAA
Source organism: Vulpes lagopus (assembly GCF_018345385.1). NCBI lineage: Eukaryota > Metazoa > Chordata > Mammalia > Carnivora > Canidae > Vulpes > Vulpes lagopus. The sequence goes on from NC_054827.1 coordinate 141,080,905, forward strand.
ATATAAAACACTGGTATAAGAAATTAAAGGCAATAAGATAATTGGAAAGATAGTCTGTGCTCAAGGACTGAAATATTTATCATTGTTGAAATGTCCACAGAACACAACACCATCTACTAATTCAATGCAATTCTTAACAAAATACCAACAGCAATTTTCACAGAACTAGAATAAATGATACTAAAAATTTTATGTAAGTACAAAAAGCTCTGAAAAGCCAAAACAATCTTGGGAAAGAACAAAGCAGGAGGTCATCATAATCTCATATTGCAAGATATACTATAAAGCTATAGTAATCAAAACAGTATGGTGTTGGCACAAAAACAAAACAAACAAAACAACAAAAAATACATAGATAAATGAAACACAATAGTGAGCTCAAAAATAAACCCACCCTTATACAGCTAATTAATCCATGATAAGACAAAATTATACAGTGGAGAAAAGACAGTCTCTTCAACAAATGGTGCAGGAACACTGGACAGCTACATGCAAAAGAATGAAACTGAACCATTTTCTCACATTATACACAAAAATAAATTCCAGAGGATTAAACACTTAGGTGTGAGACCTGAAACTATAAAATTACTTGAAGAAATCATAGTCTGTAATCTCTTGGACATCAGCCTCAACAACATTTTGCTATGTATGTTTTCTCAAGCAAAGGAAACAAAAGAAAAAAAAAAAAACAATGGGAACCTACCAAGACAAAACAAAGCAAAGCAACAAAATAAATAACTTTTGCACAGTAAAGGGAACCTTCAACAAAATAAAAGGGCAACCTACTAAATAAAACAAAAGTTTTGCAAGTGATATATCCAATAAGGGGTTAATATATAAAATATAGAAATAACTAATACAACCCAATATCAATAAAATCTAATTAAAAGTAGGCAAAGGATCTAAACGGACATTTTTCAAAGAAGACATAAACATGGATAACAGATTCAAGAAAAAAAATGTTCGACATCAGTAATCATTAGGGAAATGCATATCAAAGCCACAGTGAGATGGCATCTAACTCCTGTGAGAATGGTTAGTCAAAAGGACAAGAAATAAGTGTTGTTGAGCATCTGGAGAAGAACTCTTCTGCACTATTAGGGAGAATGTAAACTGGTGTAGCCACTGGGATATATAGTATGGAACTTCCTCAAAAAGTAAATGATGTTCAAAAAGTAAAAATAGAAACACCATATGATCTAGTAATTCCACTACTAGGCTTTTACCTGAAGAAAGTGAGAACACTAATTGGAAAATATATATGTACATTTATGTTTATTGCAGCATTTTGTACCATAGCCAAGATATGCAAGCAATATAAATGTCCAACCATAGGTGAATGGATAAAGAAGATGTGGGGTGTGTGTGTGTGTATAATATACTTATATATGTAAATAAAATAAACATATATAAATAAAATAAACATATATATATATATATTATTAGCCAGAAAGAGAATGAATTCTTGCCACTTGCAACAACATAAATGGGCCTATAGAGTGTTGTGTTAAGTAAAATAAGTCAGATAGAGAAAGACAAATACCATATGATTTCTCTCATATGTGATATCTGAAAAACAAAACAAGGAAACAAGCAAAGAATAGACTCTTAAATTCAGAAAACAAACAGATGGCTCTAAAGGGTTGATGGGGCATGTGAAATACATAAAGAGAATTAAGAATTACAAGCTTCCATTTATGTCATAAACAAGTCATAGCAATGAAAGTTACAGTGTAGGGAATATTCGATAATATTGTAATGATTGTGTGGCAACAGGCGGTCACTAAATTTATTGTGGTGAGCATTGAGTAGTGTATATTGGGAAATATTTCAGGGATGTAAGATGTTTCAACAACTGCAAACTAGTCAACATGATACACTATATTAACAAAATAAAGGATATAAATCAATATATTACCTTAATGATGAATAAAATATTTGACAATATTCAATATCTATTTATGATAAAAACTCTCAACAAACTGGGTATATAGAAAATGTACCTCAATATAATAAAGGCCATATAGGAAAAGCCCACAACTAACACCATAGTCAATGATGAAAAGCCAAAAGCTTTTCCTCTGAGATCAGGAACAAGACAAGGATGTTACCTCTTGCCATTCTTATTCGACATAGTATCAGAAGTCTTTGCAATAGCAATTAGGCAAGAAATGGAAATAAAATATATCCAAACTGGAAAGGAAGAGGTAAAACTGTCACTATTTGCAGGTGACGTGATATTATATATAGAAAACCCTAAAGACTCCATCTAAAAAACTTTTAAAATAAATCAATCAATAAAAAACTTTTAAAAGTAATAAACAGATTCAGTAATGTTGAAGGATACAAAATCAATATGCAAATATGTTGCATACACAAATAACAAAATATCTGAAAAGAAAATACACAATCCTACTTAAATTGTGTCAAAAAATACCTAGAAATAAATTTGATCAAGAAGCAAAAGGCCTGTATAATGAAATATATAAAACATTAAGAAATTGAAGATTTAGGTAAATGGAAAAAAATAATATGTTTAAAATATCCAATAACTTAAAGCAATCTATAGATTCAGTAAGATCCCTATCAAAATTCCAATGTATTTTCCATAGTAATAGAACAATCCTAAAATTCGTATAGAACCACAAAAGACCCCTAATATTCAAAGTGATCTTGAGAAAGAACAAAGCTGGGGTCATCATGCTCCCTGATTTTAAACTGTACTACAAAGCTATAGTAATTATTGGCACAAAGACATAGAGAAATAAAACACATTAGAAGCCAGAAATAAACCTACTCATAATTGGTGAATTAACTTATAAAAAAAGAACCAAGAATATATAATTGGGAAAGGACAATATCTTCAATAAATAGTGCTGGATAAACTGGACAGTCACATGAAAAATAAGGAAACCGTACTGCTATCTTAACACCATAAACAAAAATTAACTTGAAATGGATTAAAGACTTGAACATAAGACCTGAAACCATAAAACTCCTACAAGAAAACATAGGAAGTCTTGGGGATCATTTTTTTAAATCTGACACAAAAAGTAAATGCAACAAAAGCAAAAACGAATAAGTGGGAGTCCATCAAAATAATAATCAGCTTCTCTACAGCAAAGAAAATTATCAATAAAATGGAAAGGAAGCCTACTGAATGGGAGAAAATACTTGCAAATTATGTATTTGGTAAGGGAGTTTAATATCCAAAATACATAAAGAACTCATACAGGGCAGCCCTGGCCCAGTGGTTTAGCACCACCTTCAGCCCAGGGCCTGATCCTGGAGACCCAGGGTCAAGTTCCATATCGGGCTCCCTGCATGGAGCCTGCTTCTCCCTCTGCCTGTGTCTCTGCCTCTTTCTCTCTGTGTGTCTTTCATGAATAAATAAATAAAATCTTAAAAAAAAAAAGAACTCATACAATTCAGTAGCAAAGATTTTTTTTTGATTAAAAAGTGGTTATAATATTTAAGTAGACATTTTTCCAAAGAAAATATACAGGTGTCCAATGAGTATGTGAAAAGATGCTCAGCACCATTAATAATTTTAAGAACTACAAGTCAAAACCACAATAAGATATCACTTCTCACCTATTATAATGGCTATTATAAAAAAGAAAAGAAATAATGTGTTTGTGATGTTGTGGACAGAAAGGAATCCTCTTGCACTGTTGGTGGGATTGTAGATTGATACAGCTACTATGGAAAAAATTATGGAGTTTCCTCAAAAAATTAAAGATATAACGACACATAAGATTCAGCTATTCCACTTCTAAATATTTATCTGAAGAAAATAAAAACACTAAGTTGAAGAGATATATGAACCCCCATGTTCATTGCAGGATTGTTTATAATAGCCAACTTATGGGTACAACCTAAATCTCCACTGATGGATGAATGATAACCACTGTGATATATGTCATACACATACACACACACACACACAGAGGAATATTATTTGGTCATAAAAATACAATGAGATCTTGCCAGTTATGGTAACGTAGATGACCCTAAAAGTATTATGTTACATAAAACAAGTCAAGTAGACAAAGACAATACTATATAATTTCTTTAAAAGTATTATTTAAAAATGAAAACAAAGGCAGCCCAGGTGGCTCAGCGTTTTGCGCCTGCCTTCATGCCCTTCAGGCATGATCCTGGAGACCTGGGATCAAGTCCCACGTCGGGCTCCATGCATGGAGCCTGCTTCTCCCTCTGCCTGTGTCTCTGCCTCTCTCCCTCTGTCTCTCATGAATAAATAAATAAATAAATATAAAAAATAAAAATAAAAACAAGAACAAAAGTGCACTAAGCTCATAAATACAGAGTACAGATTGGTGGTTGCTAGAGGCAGGTGGTAGTTGTGGAGGTGGTGGGATAAATAGGTGAAGGGAGTCAAAAGGTAAAAATATAATAACAAATTTTTTTTAAAAAAGAAAAGGAATACTTCCTGGTCAGCAAAATATAGACATTTATATACATATATATGTATATTTCTAATTTGGGGAACTGTTCAGAACAAAGAAGAGATATATAAGATCTTCATAAGACCCATACTTAAGCTTTCATATTTTATTTATTCTGGACTACAGATTTCTCAGCTGGAAGAATTACTAAGGTTTAACGAGATTAAGATTTACCCAACTATGGTTAACCGTGACCTTAATGAACTACTTAGATTATTGATGATTTGGCTAATAAACTTGAAAACAAGTTCAAATTTATGGGCTTGGTTCTTGGACTAATTAATGGTTTGCCTAACATTGTAAAATCCCTTGGTTGTATCAAAACTTTTAGTACAGAATAGAAGAAATAGTAAAATTATCAGTATATTATTATTTTTGTGAAATACTAACTGGTTCCTTAAATCACAAATACTGTATCTGGTTTATTATTAGTAACTATAATTAAAATCTTGAATTTACGGAGTCCTTCCTATGCACTAGGTCAACATCTTGATATACGTTATCTTTAATCTTTACATCTTTAGAGATATGATTCAAAATCAGGTCTGTACTTCAAACTATCCTGATATTTTCTGTTAATATGTAAGTCCTGAGTAAAGTGGAGAAATAAAGATGCATCTAGATGAGAGTTAATGTATATCAATCTCCTCTATGTAGTCAATTCAAATTAAGAGCAATTAACAAGGACTTCTTAGGCAAGAAATCAATTTATAGAAATGGACAGAATAGGGATTGATTGCAACACTATTCGTACACAATTGTCCCTAACCAATTCTTCTCACCAATCACCCTATATACACGTTCTCAGGCAGTGTCAGAGGAAGAAGTTGACTTTCTTTCTTTCTTTCTTCTTTCTTTCTTTCTTTCTTTCTTTCTTTCTTTCTTTCTTTCTTTCTTTCTTTCTTTCTTCTTTCTTTCTTTCTTTCTTTCTTTCTTTCTTTCTTTCTTTCTTTCTTTCTTTTTCTTTCTTTCTTTTCTTTCTTCTTTCTTCTTTCTTTCAGCAGCTTAGCATGGTAGCTTCTTATAAAGGAACAACTAGTCCCTTGATTATTTTATATCTATCAATCTATCATCTATCATCTCCTTGATTCAGAAAAACTAAGTTGCCTCTGATAGCATGTTCATTTGAACAAAACTGTTACTAAATATCATCTTAGAATTTTTTTCCCTTCTTCTTTAATCAGAAATGCATCTTGCAGTTGCATAGTCTGTTATACCTAAAGTTGACACATCAGAAGTGAATCAGCTGCTTCCATATTGGTACAGCAAAAATATAGCAAAACTAAAAACTAACATATTTGTTGTAGTTAACAGTTGTTGCCTGGAATAAGGCTCCTTCTGTATATAAAGATATGTAAGGCTACTTCTATATATAAAAATATTTAAAATCTTGATCTCATTCTTTATTTTCTAAGGCCACATCAACATGAATGTTACCATAATGAAAATTCATTTCTACCCTTTTGTAACATACTAGGGGGAATAATAAAATTTTTCTAATCTGTAACTTTCCAAATGGAAAACAAATAGTATTCCATTATTGGAGGATGCATAAAAAGTTTTCCTACTTATCTCTACACATTATCCATGTTTCAATTTAAGTTCAACAATATATTGTATTAAATTTTCTAAATTTTATTTCCAACATATATGTCTCCAAACATGGCCATGTACACACAATTTGTTTTTGAATTGAACTAGGTAGTAGAGGAGTGTGTGGATATTTGTATACCAAGATTCTTCAGATAAATATAAAGGACAATAGTTTATTTTTTTCAAAATACCAAATGTTGAGAGCTTGGGAAATGTGCTATTTTTCAATTGATTTGCTGAATTTCTTTATTTTTTAAAGGTTTTATTTATTCATTCATGAGAGAGAGACACAGGCAAAAGGAGAAGCCGGGTCCATGCAGGAAGCACGACGCAGGACTCGATTCCGGGACTCCAGGATCACGCCCTGAGCCAAAGGCAGGCTCTAAACCACTGAGCTACCCAGGTGTCCTGATTAGCTGAATTTCATATTTACCTAAATGTGTTAGATTTATTATTTGCCTTGTGGAAGATACTATTTCTGCTTTATCAAGCATGATGGTCACACAAAAAATCTTATTTTTTTTAATTTAACTTTAGATACAGACCTACAGGTTTGTTTTATATGATTATGCACTTTATGTACTCCTATACAAAAGGAGCCCAGATAAAAGGGTTTCTGGGAGGTGAAAGAATTTCTAGCTAAGCTTGGTGGCCTAATATGAGGACTGTTCTCACAAAGTATGTGCAGTATTGTTTCTAATTCATACAAAGTTACCTGTGAATTCAGCCTTTTTAAAATAGTAACTTATCATTTTATATTTTATTAATTTTGATTTTTTTCAAAATTTGCTTTTTCAGTCATTTTTAGATTTTATTTATTTATTCATGAGAGACACAGAGAGAGGAAGAGACATAGGCAGAGGGAGAAGCAGGCTCCCTGTGGGGAGCCTGATGCAGGCCTCCATCCCAGGACCCTGGGATCACAACCTGAGCCAAAGGCAGAGGCTCAACTACTGAGTCACCCAGGTGCCCCATCAGCCTTGATTATTTTAATGAATGAGACTACATTATACTTAGTCATCCAGACTACAACCTGGAATCATGTTTAACACCACTCTGATGATGCCCCTTATCCTACCAACAAATATTTTTAAAAAAATTTTAGAAAACTAAAAATCTTGAATTCGACCTTAATTACCCTACTGTTATACTCCTAGTTCATGCCATCATCCTTTCTGCCTGCAATATCCCAATAACTTTATGAAAGCTCCTTTCAAGCAACTCTTCTTGTTTCAGTTCTTACCCTCACCCAGGTTTCCATCACAGAGGAGAGAGGGAAAGGGGCAGAGAAAGATTGCATAATGAAGTGGATTATCATTCTGATTTTGGGATCCAGCAATGTCAGAAGCCGCCTCTGTTCTTGACTTCCTAACTGTATAAAACCAATAAATCTCCCATTTACCTACTATTGTGGCATGGGGCTTATTTTTGTTTAAATGAATGCTTTGGTCATTTGCAACTGAGATGTGTAAGATGTGATGTTGTGTAATGGAAGGAAGAGCAACGGATTAAGAGTAAAAAACATTTGGAAACTAGTTCCAGCTCTGATATTTATTATTCATGTGATCATTGGCAAGTCACTTACCCATTATGAATGTGAATTTCCTTATCTTATGGGAGAAACACATCTTACCTTTATACTGCACGGTATTTTTTGTGAAATCAAATGCAATAAAATTCGTTGAAATATGATATTGAGCTCTGTCAAAGCCCAAAGCCTGTGTGTTTTCCATTTTGCTGTAGACTGTGTATAGAGACTTATCTGTGTGTAAGGCATGTAATAATGTGCCTATAGAGTGTCACATCCATACTCTCTACGTAAAAACTCCCTTCCAGTATTCAAAAGTACCATACTATGTAGATAATCTTCATATAAACAAAATCAACCTGAATCATTAACCCCCAAAAACCTGTTTCCTGTTTCTTGGGAAGTTCCCTAATGTTCAGTGTGGAAAGTTGCAGGAAAAGCTAGATTCATCAGTTACAATTCTCTGTATTTGTTTACAATGCATTTATGTTTTGGGGCCTTTCATGATCATGATGCATCCAGTTTACTAAGTTGTTGAGTGTGCCATCAGGCAGAGCAGAGAAGGTCAGGATTTCCCAGGGCATGAAAAAAATAATGAAACTAATGAATTACACAGCAGTTAGCCTGCACATATTTTACATTAAATCAATTGTATTATTTGGTTAGTTCAGTTACACAACTGGCCAATGTATTGCATTAATCAGTTATATTTGATGGCCCTAATTGATTAGGGTGCTTGCTCAAATGGCCAAACTGATTGTCCACTGCAATGTTTAAAGAACTATTTTTTCTCAACTTTCAGACATTTACAAATATACCTGAAATTATAAAACGTTTTCTTTTCATGAAGAATTTGTGTATAGCCTAGCCAGTGGAAAAGTCCATAATGCCCTGTTGGTAATGCACTTCATAATGAACTGTTCCATGCACTTGAGAGAACCAATTTATGGTATTGGATGGATTTGGGTAATGTAACAAATTAATTTGTCAATTTTATAAATGAAATCTGAACTCTAAAGCTTCTCTCATAGACTTTTTTTTCACAAATGCAATAACTCAAGGACAAATACAAGCATTTTAGATAGAATGATAAATTCCAAAATGTTGTTGCCACTGATATCATTTCCTAACATCTAAACAATCCTAGCCCCAAAGATATTAAAAAAGTGAAGCCACGGTTCTCAATAAAAGTAAATATCCTATGGATAATTTGCTATTGCAAACATTCTATCTTTGAACAGCCAATTTCCTCATTTTTGTGCTTTCTTAAACTCACCTGGAAAATTATGATTTTAGATATTTTTATTTTCAAGAGAGAAAAAATCAACAAACACACACAACTTTCCATATATGTTTTAAGGCTTAATAAGATACATGTAAGCAATTCTCTCAAAGGACTGTAGCCAGCCATATGTGAGTTAAACAAGCATGGTGGAGACAGAAGCATCTTTCATAGTATTTATTGATAGTTTTTGGTATCATATTAATTAAATTATCTGTTCTTCTTTGTGAAATGACTTATTTCCTCCAATATTTCTCTGCATATTTAATAGGCTTCAACTTAATATTTTCCTTCCATAATCTAAGAGTCCACTTAAAATTTTCCCTTCATTCCTTCCTAGATTGATAGCCAGAAGAGAGGCCTAGTATCTTAGACCCAGAGAAACTAGAGATCTTGTAGGTCACCTCTGATTTTAATTGTAGTGTAACTGAGATCCCAAAGGGATCTAATGAAGTGCTCGTCAAGAGTTAATGGTTACAAAGCCACAAGAATTCAGTATTTCCCCTGTTCTTTCCATTAAATAAAATAATTTTAAGATATGCTGTTTAAAATATTTTTGGGGATATAATTAAGCTAAATATTCTTTGGGTAAGGGAAGATCAGGTTTATACTTCAATGCAGTTTTAGTCTCTGAGCTAGGAGGCAAAGTAATTAAATTGAATAAAAAGACTGAAAGAATATATAACTTCTCTTCTTTCATAAACTCTTTCTCTTGTCACCAGGTCTGGAAATATAAGGTTTAGTTCTTTCTTTCTTTCTTTCTTTCTTTTTTTCTTTCTTTCTTTCTTTCTTTCTTTCTTTCTTTCTTTCTTCTTTTCTTTCTTTCTTTCTTTCTTTCTTTCTTCTTTCTTTCTTTCTTTCTTTCTTTTCTTTCTTTCTCTCTTTCTTCTTTCTTTCTTTCTTCTTTCTTCTAGATCTAATATCTTCCGTATATGCAAGTGGATATGTGCTAACTGAATTTTGTCACTAACTGATAATAAAAGTAAGGCTATCCCTTTGTTCACAAAATAGTTTTTCAACTCAACTATCAGTCATGAAAATAAATTCAGTAAATACATACCACATTGGTGGAGGAGGGTAGAATAATAAAGCATCTGTTTATTAAAAGAACAATCTCTTAAGTATGAAATTAGAGTCCCTTTCATGTTTGATGGAAAGTTATATTTATCTATTCATGTAAACATTGGAAGACATCTATGAGTTATAATTGGGTACATTTTGTATCAAATCAAATTTGGGGTATGGATAACACACTATTTTCCCAAACACCAACAGAATTAATTCCATACAGAAAATTAAATTTTTTTTGATTGATTTCTCCAACAGTTAGAATTGTACTAAATATTATGAGCAGAATAGGATTTAATTCAAACAAGTATTAGGAGATTAGGTTCTGAGCTGCACCTCAGAATATTACACATTTAACTGATTAAGGGAACTGTGATGTCTGACACAATCAGAAAAGTGGAAAATCAGGAGGCTGCCTATGAACCACTGAGTTTGACATATTGGCCTGATGAATCAGAAAATGGCTGCAACTTCAAAACTATACCTGAATACCAGTGAAGCTGGAATTGGGATTCTGAAACAAAGTTACAAAACAAAATCATATTCTTCTGACTTGTTTGCCATAAGAAAATAGTAACAGGCTGGCCAAAATCAGCAGAAATATAGCTTCCTACCAATTTTCCCCCTCAAAATGCTCTTACAAATGCATCTAATTGATGGAAACTAATTTGCATCCAGTACATGCAAGGAAATCTAAAGAAATAAAATCTTTACCTCTCTGCTCTTATAGTTGAGAAAAACACCCTAGAAGGTGGTAGGAAAAGATCCTGATAATTTATATTCAGCACAGTTTCTTGTAAAGTACTTTAATGTCTCTGTAGCCCTGAAGTCTGGTTCTGAATTCTTTGTCTAATCACTAATGTCCTACTTAGTTGCTTATATTTTTTTAAAAACCAGATCTACTCCTTATATACAACCAGCCAGTGTTCCAATAGGAATGGATATCTATTAGAGTGATACATGATTTTAAGTGTTCCTGCATTCTACTTTCAAATTCTATCATCTATCTATCTATCTATCTATCTAAATAAATAAATCTTTTTGCCCAAGATTTCCCATACCTCAGCCTGCTTAATTTTTGGAAAATGAATAAAAACATCTGGCTTTCCCATCTTAGCCAGTTGTTTTGAATTAAAACCTAATGTCTTTAAGGTTGCAGGTCAATGTATATTTGAATTTAAAGCAAAAGTTCAAAATTACAGATTTCCTTCCATATGTAAATTTTCCCTCCCCCAAACTTGATGCTAGAATTTACATTAGTTTGCTAGTAGTGCCATAACAGAATACCAGAAGCTGAGTGGGTGGTTTAAACAATGGAATTATATTTTCATATAATTCTGGAGGCCAAAAGTCTAAAATCAAAGAGAGGGAGACGTAGATCCCCCACTGAGCAAGGAGGCCTATGTGGGGTTGGATTCCAGGACACTGAGATCATGACCTGAGTTGAAGGCAGACACTTAACCAAGTGAACCACACAGGTACCCCAACATTTTTAAGCTAAGGATAAATATTTAATCATATTGCTACAATGGATTTCTTTGTCCCAATTTCTTTAGCTGAAAATTAGTTGCTGAAAATTAGTTGTATGAATACTAGACAATGAATTGGCTTAAAATGCATCATTAGGGGGAAAAAGTGACATTGGTTTACTATCATGTCCACTTCCTAACAAAACATTCTATTCAAAAGTAAGTTGTAAATTATCATTTGTAAGAAAGAAAAATGGAAAAACACATGGGGGTTAAAAAACATGCTATAAGCAATCAGTGGTCCAAGAAATAAATCAAAGAGAAGAAAAAACACATGGAGACTAAAAGAAAATAAAAAAACATCCCCAAATCTTTGGGATAGAGCAAGAATAATCTAAGGGGACAACCTGCAGCAATACAGGTCTATTTCATGAAACAAGAAAAATCTCAATCAATTTATACCTAGAGAACTAAAAAAAAAAAAAAAAAAAGAAATAAAGTCAAAGTTATAGAAGGGTGGAAATATAAAAATATAAATAAATGAAATGGAAACTAAAAGAGCAAAAGAAAAGATCAATGAAATCAAGAGTTGGTTCTTTGGAAAGATAAATACAATAGATAGACTTTTAGCCCAATTCATTAAGAAAAAAGAGGACCCAAGTAAACTCAGAAATTAAAGAAGAAGTAGCAACCAACATTACTGAAATATGAAGGTTTATAAGAGGATACTACAAAACACGCCAACATTAGACAACCTAGAAAAAATGATAAATTCATAAAAATATACAATATTCCTAAACTCAATCAGAAAGAAATAGAAAATCTGAACAGACTAATTACTATGGAATTGAACTGATAATCAAAAAACTCCCAAAAATAAAAGTTTAAGACCGATATATTCACAAGTAGATGATATCAAACATTTAAAGAAGATTTAATGTCTCTTTTCCTGAAACTATTCCAAAAAATAGAAGAGGAAGAACAGCTTCTCAATATATTCTATGAGGCCAGCATTATTACCCTGATAGCAAAACCAAAGACACTTCCAAAAAAGAAAACTACAAGCCACTAGCCCTGATGCACATAGATGCAAAAACCCTCAACAAAATAATCAAACCATAGTCAAGATTACATTAAAAGGACTATTCACAATGATACAGTGGGATTTATTCCACGACTGCAAAAATAGTTCAATACCCACATATAAATTTGAAACACATTTACAAAATGAAATAAAAAATCATGATCATCTCAATAGATGCAGAAAAAGCATTTGACAAAATTCAATATCCACCAGTAATAAAAACTATCAACAAAGACATTTTACAGGTAGCATGCCTCAACATAATAAAGGCATTTATGATAAATCCCAGCCATCATCATTCTCAGTGGGGGAAAGCAGAACTTTTCTTCTAACATCAAGAATAAGACAAAACTGTCTGCTTTCACTACTTTTATTCAACAAAGTCCTAACTACAGTAATCAGACAATAAAAAGAAATAAAGGCATCCAAAGGAGTATAGAAGAAGCAAAACTGTCACAATTTGAAGATAACAGATACTATTAAAAGAAAACCCTAAAGCCTCCACCAAAAAAAAAAAAAAAACCTGTTAGAATAAATGAATTCAATACAGAATACAAAATTAATACACAGAAATCTGTTGGGTTTTTATACACCAATATTAAAGTAGCAGAAAGAGAAATTAAGAAAAGAATTCCATTTTGAATTACATTAAAAAGTAAAAAACAAAAAACAAAAAACAAACAAACAAAAAAAACCTTGGAATAAACTTAACCAAAGAGATGAAAGATCTGTGCTCTGAAAACTATAAGATACTGACAAAAGAAATTAAATGTGACAAACAAATGAAAAGAAATTGAGTGCTCAAGTATTGGAAGTATTGAATCCTATGAAATGAATTCTCTATTACAATTACAATGGCAATTTCAACAGCACTAGAATGAATAATATTAAAATTTGTATGGAATCACTAAGACTTTGAATAGCCATAGCAATATTATTTTTTATTTTTATTTTATTTTTTAAAAGATTTTATTTATTCATTCATGAGAGACAGAGGCAAAGGGAAAAGCAGGCTCACTGCTTATCGATTCCAGGACCCCAAGATGACAACCTGACCCAAAGGCAGCTGCTTAACCAACTGAACCACCCAGGTGCCCCCGAATAGCTAAAGTAATTTTGAGAAAGAATAAAGCTGGAGGTATCACAATCTCATCCTTCAAGAATCACTACAAAGCTATAGTCATCAAAACAGTATGGTACTGGCACAAGAATGAACAGCTAGATCAATGGAACTAAATAGGAAGACCAGAAATACACCCAGGCTTATCTGATCAATTAATCTAAGAAAAAAAAAAATCTAAGAAAAAAAAAAATCTAAGAAAAAGGAGGCAAGGATGTACAATGAGAAAAGATAGTCTTTTCAGTTAATAGTGCTCATACAAAAAACTGAAAGTGAACCACTTTCTTACACCTCACACAAAAATAAACTTAAAATGAAATAAAGACCTAAATATGAGACCCGAAACCATAAAATTCCTAAAAGAAAATATAGGCAGCAATCTCTTGGACCTCAGTCTTAAGAACATTTTTCTATGCAGGTCCTTCAGGCAGGAAAACAAAATTAAAAAAATAAACTATAGGTACTACACCAAAATAGAAAGCTTTTGATCAGTGAAGGAAACCATCAACAAAATCAAAAGGTAACCCACCGAACAGAAGAAGATATTTGTATTATGATCTGATAAGAAATTAATATCCAAAATATATAAAGAACTTATATGACTCAATACACACACGTCCACACACCAATTAGTTAAAAAAATGGGTAGAAAACTTGAGTAGACAGTTTTCCAAAGAAGGCGTCCAGATGGCCAAAGACACATAAAAATGATGCTGAAAATCACTAACCATCAAGAAAATGAAAATCAAAATTACAATGTAATATTACCTCACACCAGTCAGAATGGCTGGCTATCAGAAAGACAAATATGTGTTGGCAATGATGTGGAGAAAAGGGAAGCTTCATGTACTGTTGATGGGAATGTAAACTGGAACGAACATTGTTGAAAACAGTATGGATGCTTCTAAAAAAATTAAAATAAAAATGCCATATGATCCACTACTGGGTATTTACTTAAGAAAACCAAAGCAAAAGTTCAAAAAGATATTTGCACCCTTATGAATATTAAAACATTTTTTGACAGTAGCCGATATATGGAAGCAACCTAAGCATCCATCAATATATGAATGGAGAAAGATGCGCTATTAGTCATAAGAAAGAAAGAGTTCTTGCTGGGCAGCTCAGGTGGCTCAGCGGTTTAGAACCTCCTTCAGTCCAGGGCATGACCCTGGGTCCTGGGATTGAGTCCCATGTCAGGCTCCCTGCATGGAGCCTGCTTCTCCCTCTGCCTGTGTTTCTGCTTCTCTCTCTCTGTCTCTCATGGATAAATAAATAAAATCTTAAAAAAAAAAAAAAAAAAGAGTTCTTGCCATTTGTGACTAGACGGATGGACCTAGAGGGAATTATGCTAAGTGAAATAATTCAGAGAGAAAAAGACAGGTAATATATTATTTCACTTATATGTGGAATCTATAAAAACAAATGACCAAACAACAACCACAATAAAAAGCTGAAACATACCCAGAAATACACGGAACAAACTGGTGGCTGCCAGAGGGGAGGACACTGGGGTGATAGGCAAAATGAGTGAAGAGGATTAGGAGGTACAGCACGGTAGTTCTGGAATAAGTAAGTCATGAGGGTGAAAAGTACAACATAGGGAATATAGTCAAGGTTATTTTAATATAATTATATGGTGACAGATGGTATCTACATTTATGGTGAGCATAGCATAAGAGAGTTGCTGAATTACTATGGTATACACCTGGAACTAATGTAATATTTTATGTAACTGTATTTCAATTTTTTTAAATGTAAGTTGTATAGATCTCTGCCTTGTTACAGCCTTTGTTGATGCACTAGGAATTAGTAACGTACAGGGCGGTAATTCAGAATAGTAAAATGACTTTTCAAAATTATCTAAGTTACCTCTTGTTCATATTAGTAAAATATATGTTGAATTGCTACATAACTACTAAGGATGTTGTTACTTGCTCCTTATGACTGAATCCACTTGGGTTCTGACCTTTCCTTTCTTGTTCCCACCTGCCTACAACACTTCTGTTTAACAAGCTCACTTGCCAAACTATATTATTAATGTTTTATAAATGTAAACCTCATCTTCAGATTATTTATTTAGGGGTAGTTCTCAAAAAACACTTCTGTGCATTTACATTTAGTGAACTATATACAAGATATTCACAAAGGACACTGCAAGATCATAATTTTACCTACTCCCCCCACAAAATAATAAAAATATTAGCACTATCATTTTTCAAAAAGAAGCACATTTTCAGACAATTTACATGTGCGGTGACTACATTATAAGAAAAGAAAAAACATAATTTTGTGAACTACTGATTCTAAAATCAGCTAAATATTTTCCTATTGAACTTACTTGTTCTTGACACTTTCCCTGTAGCCCATCTGATTGCAATCTGTACTTCAGACAATAAAATGTTAAAACATTAAGAGTAGGTCAGTTACATTAAGCTTTGGTGATATAGTTTTGTTTTTTTTTTTAAAAAGGTTGAACAAAAATAAAATAGGGCAATGGAGAGACTAATTCCAGTAGATTGATTTGAAGAATTTAATAATACAAAGTGTTGCATACTAAAGATTTTTATAAGATTCTGCTGTCAGGAGGTTGGTTAAAGTTTTAAATAAAGCTTTTCCTATAACAACAGATATTTGCTTGAAACTTTGATATTTATGCACAATCATGTCAGATTATGTTTTAAAATGGCTTTTCATTTAGGATGTATAATAGTGTGACCTAATAATCCTAACGTGGTATGGGTCCTATTTTGGAAAATGATTAGTTAAGAGGAATGAAGCCATTTTTAACTGAAGCCTATTTCTAACATAATTATAAATCATTGTTTCAAGAGAAATAAACCGGAGGTGATGAGAATGGACACCTATAATAAAAAGACAGAATTTCCCTTTTTTGGGTGACAATTTCATTAAAATCTTGTTCCAATGAAGGAATGGTTTCTGACATATTTGCCAATTAACAACTTATCCTGAGAGGTAAAAATAAACTTTCTAAGCTTTGGTTCTTGATAGTCTTTGAAGCTCTGAATCTTATTCACTGCCATTTTGACAGTATTGCTCCATGAACCAATTTCTTGAAAGCTTGTTGAGGAAAAGTTGGAAAAAGAGGCAGTGAGCTTCTCAGTACAAGCAGTATTCAAGCGGAGACCTAATTAGTAGGGTATTGTAACTAAAAGATGATGGAGACTTCTAATCATGAGATTCTTTTTTATATGTCTGATAGAATTTATTAATTCTGCTATTTACTTGCACATGACATTAATTTTCCTTTTATTAGTCCTGCACATAATAATTTTAAACTGCCTGCACATAATGCATACTCCATTGTTCTCATTGTATAAAAAGATATATTGGTAACATTTAAAAAATATTTTTGAAATTCCAATGTTATCAGTATTAATATTTCAAAGAATATAAATGGTTCTGAAAGGCAAATCAAAATAGTAGTTGAAACTTGTATTGCATGTTAATTTAGTGGAAAGAAATTACATACTCGCAAAATAACAAAGGAAAAAATTCAATAAAATTCTATGGCAGACCTTAAACTCATTTTTATACAATTTTTCCCTACAAACTCACCACTTTAAATTAAACACCCACACTCATCAAAAACACTAGAAGGTTGATGACAAATCGGGTGAATAAGCAACATAAATAATTATAAATCTAGAATGACAGACTGAGGAGGAAAGACTAAAATTAAATACATATATGAAATGGTGATAAAAAGGTGGAAATCAGAAAAGTTTGATTATGAATAAATAAATATGCTAATTTTGAATAAAGAGAAAAGGCTTTATTTGAATAATCTAAACTTACAAAAGGTACCAAGCATTTAGAACTGTGAATATGTCATGAAGTTGATTAAATATTGTTTACCATGAATACTAGTCCTTGATTACTCATGTCCCCCATTTAACTCTGTTCATATTATACACAGAATGAAGATATTAATTTTAATCATATAGAAAAGAATCAAAATTTGTAAACACATTATATAGAATAGCATGGAATTACTTTCCAAAATATAAATAAGGTATTGAAATATATATTTTACTAAGTTGGAATAAACTTC
This sequence comes from Vulpes lagopus, assembly GCF_018345385.1. NCBI lineage: Eukaryota > Metazoa > Chordata > Mammalia > Carnivora > Canidae > Vulpes > Vulpes lagopus. Next base: position 141,098,590 of record NC_054827.1, read on the forward strand.
AATATTTGTTTTACTAAATTTTAATTGCCCATAAGTGAGACATGTGATGTTTAAATTATTAAAATATTAAACTTTTCTGGTTATTTTTAAAGATTGATGGATTGATTTGAAAGAGAGAGACTGGGTGAGAGAGAGAGAAAAGGAAGCTCCCCACTCAGCAGAGAGTCTGATGTGGGGCTCATTCTCAGGACCCTGAGAGAATGACCTGACACAAAGGCAGACTCTTCTTAACCACCTGAGCCACACACATACCCCTTATACTTCCTGTTAATAAGATATTTGATAGCTGATAGAAAAAATAAATATTAAAAATTATTATTAAAAGAATAACCTACCCCAAAACAATGAATATACAAACAAGCTCTAGAAAGAAAAGAACTAAATATGTAAAATAAACATCTAGAGAGTATGATATATATATAGAAAAATAAATAAAGTGAATATAAAGTGAATACTAGGTCCAAATGTTTGTAATTCTCAGAGGAAAATTTAAAAAGTAGTGGAAGATAGCATATTCTTAGAGATATAATTCAATACAATTTTTTAAAAAATTTTAAAAAAAATGTTTGAACTTCAGTTTTGAGGGACACAACAGTATGACTGTGAAAATATCCCTGAATGGTCCACATACACATCTCTAATCTAGGACATGTTTTGAGACATTTCTCATTGAGTTTTTTTTTTTTTTTTAATCTCCTATATGAGAGCACACTTAGGGTATATCTATATACCCAAAGATTACTTTGAGGGACAGATTACTAGTTTATATCTATGTGGTGTACTAGTTAAGATTAATTTAGAGCTAGGTTGCCTGAATTCTAATGCTAATTCTACTAACTACTACTTATGTAACCTTAGGCAATATGTCACTTTTCAAGCCTCAGTTTTCTCATTTTGAAGTTGTGGAAAATAATAATAATTTATGGCATCCCATAATGTTTGTTAAATGTATGTTTGTTAAAAAACTAAATTTATGTAAAATATGTACTGTGGATACAAAAAATGAGATGATATAGAACAGCTTTGAAAATTAGTCTAGGCAAAGTTAAACTAGACATACTCTTCCTATTAAGAATAATAAGTGAAACAGTTTGGTTAAAATAAATTCCAACTGAGCTAAATACTTTTCTGGAAACAAATAGATAATGCTACTTCTGATTTAAAATGTCTAATTTCTTCGATTATTACTAGCAGGATCTTTCAAAAGTAACTTCATTGTTCCGAGTATGCATTCTTATTTGTAAAATATCAAAAATAAAAATTAAATTAAATTAAAATCCTAACTTTAGCTTATATATTAAGAGTTAAAAACATGTCACCAAATTTTGCCATAATTATACAGAATTTTATATTTAGTATCAATATTGGAATTGTGTGATTCAAAGTATTTTAGTCACAAGCATATGATTCTTTTAAACAAGCTATTAATCACTTAAAATGATGTGGATTTATAGGACTCCCAGAAGCAAATGAGAAAGATAGGAGCAGAAATCTTATTTGAAGAAGCAATGAATAAAAATTTCCTAACTTGGTGAACAAAACTGACATTGGGATACAGGAAACCAATAGACTGCCAAATAAAATAGACTCAAAAAGACCCACACCAAGATATACTCTAAATAAAATGCCAAAAGTTAATATTAAGGAGAGATTACTAAAAACAGTAAGAGACAAAACATTTTATGTACAAGGAAACCTCCATAGAACTATCAGCAATTTTTTAGCAGGAATTTTTCAGGCCAGAAGGTCTGTACAATATAATTAAAGTGCTGAAAGAAAAACAAGAACAAAAACAAAAACCTTCAACAAAGAATACTCTACTTAGCAAGGTTATAATTCAGAATTGAAGGAGGTTAAAAGTTTTCCCATTAAACAAAAGATAAAGGTATCCATTGCCAATAAACCCCTCTTCCAAGAAATTTTAAAGATGTCTTTTAGCAGAAAAGAAGGAATATTACTTTATAACAAGAACACATATAAAAGAACAAATTTCACTGGATTACTAAATATATAGTAAAGGTAGTGGATTATTAATTACTTATATAACTAGTATAAAGGTCAAATGACAAAAGTAGTAAAAATAACTATGATTACAATTAGCAGATATACAAGATAAAAAAGATATAAAATGTGATATTAAAAAACATACATGATGGAAAGTAAAAATGTTCAGCTTTAAATTGAGGTCATACTTAAGTTGTTATCAACACAAAATACACTATTATAGATATAAGTTGTTACATCTGTGCCTCATTGTACCTACAAACAAAAAAAAATCTATTTTAAATATGCAAAAGAGAAAGGGAATGAAATATAAGCATACCACTAAGGAAAGTCATCAAGCCACAAAAGAAGAAAGGAAGAGAAAAAGGAATGGAGAGAAACTACACAAATAGCCAGAAAAGGGTTTTTAAAATGGCAGTAAGCACAAACTATCATTAATTACCTTAAATGTAAATGGACTAAATTAATCAAAAGACAGAGTGCAATGGACTTATAAGAAATAAAATAAACAATAAACAAAAGTCCGAGACCCATTTATTTGCTGCCTATAGGAGACGGATTTTATCTAAAATAAGAACACACATACTGTAAATAAAAGAGATATAAAAAGATATTGCATGCAAATAAAAACCTAAAGAAAGCTGAAATAGCTACACTTAGACAAAATATATTTTAAAACAGAGAGTATAATAAACGAAAATAAAGGTATTACATAATGACAAAATGATCAAACCAACAAGAGAATTTAATATTTGTAAATTTTATGCACCCAACATAGGAATACCTAAATATGCGAGAAAACATTAGCAGACCCAAAGGAGAAATAGCAATATACTAATAGGGCATTTAGGATATGATACCCCATGTACGTCAGTGCATAGCTCATTCAGACAGAAAATCAACAAGAAAACATTGGCATTAAATGACATGTTAGGACAGCCACCACTGGGTGAACTCACATGATTCAGAACCTGACTTGCTTTCAGCTCAGGTCACAATCTTAGGTTGGTGAGATTGAGCCCAGTGTCAGGCTCCAGGCTCAACAAAGAGTCTGCTGGAGATTCTTTCCTCCTCCCTCCCTGCTTCTCCCCACCACTGCTTCTCCCCACCACTCCCTCCCTCCCTCCCCCTCTGCTCTCTCTCTATAATTAATTAATTAATTAAATAATTAAGTCTTTTTTGAAAAACGACATGGTAAAACAGATGGACTCAATTGATATTTACAGAATATCCCATCTAATACAACAGAATACACATTATTCTCAAGTACATATAAAACATTTCCCAACATAGTCTTATATGTTAGGCCACAGAGCAAGTTTCATACAGTTAAGAGGAATGAAATCATATCAAGTATCTTTTCCCACCACAAAGGTATGAAACTAGCAACTAATTATATGAATACAACTGGAAAATTTACAAACATGTAGAGATTAAACAGCATGCTACTGAACAACCAATGGGTCAAAGAAGAAATTAAAATAAAAAATACCTTGAGGGAAGTGAAAATAAAAGTGTAACGTATCAGAATTTATGGGATACAGCAAAAGGAGCTCTAAGATGGAAGATTATAGTGACAAATGCTTATATCAAGAAACATAAAAAGGTCCAAAAACAACACCTCAAGGGACTAGAAAAGGAGCAAATGAAGCTTAATATTATAGAAGGAAGTAACTTAACAAAGATTAGAAAAATAATAAGTGATACAGAGGCTTAAAAGATAACAGACAAGATCGATTAAATGAAGAGAAATGATAGATGAAAGAGATAAAACTTTAACTTGACTCACCAAGAAAGAGAGTGAGAGAGAGAGAAGTCGCATAACATTTAAAAAATGAATAAATGAATGAGATGTTACAACTGATACCACAGAGAGGGAGAAAAAAAGTGATACAACAGAAATAGGATCATAAGAGACAACTGTGAACAATTTTATGCCAACAAACTGAACAACCATGAGAAATAGACAAATTCCTAGAAATATACAACCTACAAAGACTGACTCATGAGAAAATAGAAAATGTGAACAGATTAATTACTAGCAAGAAATAAAACTGGCATTATTTGCAGATGACATATTATAGAAAATTCTAAAAACTCCACCAAAAATCTGTTAGAAATCCTAACTAAATTCAATAATGTTGTGAGATACAAAAGCAACACACAAAAATCTGTTTTCTTCTTTATATTAACAAACTATCAAAAAGAGGAAAAAAGAAGACAATCTCATTAACAATAGCATTGAATAGAATAAAATACCTAAGGAATAAATTTAATCAAGGAAGTGAAAGATCTCTATATTGGTATCTACAAAACACTAATGAAAGAAATTGAAGAAGGCACAAGTAAATGGAGAGAATTTCTGTGTTAGTGGATTAGAACAATTAAATTCATTAAAATGCCATACTACCCAAAGCAGTCTACAGATTCAATGCATTCTCTATCTATATTCCAATGATATTTTTCACAGAAATACAACAAACAAACCTAAAATATTTACAGAACCACAACACACCCTGAAAAGCCAAAGCAATACTGTGAAAAGAACAAAGCTGAAGGCATTATGCTCCCCTTTTTCAAAATATATTACAAAGCTATACTAATTAAAATGGTATGACACTGGTATTTAAGCAGACACATGGAACTTAAGAGATTGTGCAAAAACACCATGTATGGTCAATTTATGACAAAGAAGCCAATAACATACGCTGGGGAAAGGATAGTCTCTTTTCAATAAATGGTGCTGGGAAAATTGGACAGCCACATGCAAAACAATGAAACTAGATTACTATCTTATACTTTAACAAAGATAAATTTAAAATGGATTAAAGACTTAAATGTAAGACCTGAAACTAGAAAACTCCTTGGAGAAAACAAAGTGGTCAGCTTCTTGAAACAGGTCTTGATGATTACTTTAAAAAAATCTAACACTAAGAGCAAAACCAAAAAAGAAAAAAATAAACACATGGAACTATATCAAACTAATAAATTTTTGCACAGCAAAGAAAACATTCAACAGAATGGAAAGACAACCTACCAAATGGGAGAAAGTACTTGCAAATTATATATCTAATAAGAGCTTTATATCCAAAATATATATATAAAAAGCCCATACAACTCAATAGCAAAAATAAAATAATAAAATAAATAAAATTAAAACTCAATACAGAATAGGAGATTTGAATAGATATTTTTCCAAAGAAGAGATACAGATACCAAACAGATACATGAAAAGATACTCAAAATCATAAATCATCACGAAACTGTAAATCAAAATCACAGTGAGATATCATGTCACACATGTTAAAATGACTATTATCAAAAAGGCAAGAATAACAAGTGTTAGTGAGGATACGGAGGAAGAGGAATCCTTGTTTGACGCTGGTGGAAATGTAAATTTTATGTGCAGCCACTCTGAAAAAGAAAGTATGGAGGTTCTTCAAAAAATTCAAAATAGAAATACTACGTGATCTAGCAATTCTACTCCTGAGTATTTATCCAAAGAAAACAAAAATACTCTTTCAAAAAAGTATAGGGACCCTCATGGTCAATGCAGCATTATTTATAATAGCCAAGATATGGGAACAATGTAAGTGTCCATTGATGAATGAATGGATTAAAAAACCATTATTATTTGGTAACCTAAATATAGATCCACATAAATAGCCACAATAGAAAATTATTCAGCTATAAAATAAATGAAATCTTGCCATTTATGAAAATATGAATAGACCTTGAGGACATCATTATGTTAAGTGAAATAAGGCAGAAGAAGGCAGATACAGTATGATCGTTCCTATATGTGGAATCTAAAAACAAGCCAGCTCATAGATACAGAGAACAATTTAGTGATTGCAAAAGGTGAGGGATAAGGAGTGGGAGACATGGGTAAATTGTTTTTGTGGAGGTTTTTTTTTTTTTTAGTTTAAGGAAAAATATAAAATAAAATCATGCACAAATAAATAGAATGCAAATCTAAAGACCAATTTCTATTTTACTCTCTATGTTAAGTTGGGCTAGGATAATTTGAGGTTATTTTTTGAATATGTGCATTAATAAAATCAATTAAATCCATTACCATCTTTTAAAAAAATCACAAAATAGAAAAGCACCATAAACATTTAGAAAGTTTTGAATAGATAATTCAGCTAATTTCTGCTGCAACTTACTTTCATTTTAACCTCGTCAATCACAAACTAAACCATAAACCTTAACCTGGGCTGCTTATATTAAGTACACTAAACCTATCTTAAAGCATGAGAAATCTGCTATAAATTTTGAAATTGAAGTTGCATTATTTTATAAGCCATCTGTCAAAAATGAGTTAATGAATAATTTCTCTCCACCTTCATCTCTTTTTTGTGAGAATAGATTTCAGTTGGCTATGTATTTAATATATTTAATAAAATAATTAAAAGCATATCTATGGATCTATGCATTTTTAAAATAAATTAAGTCATAATGTATTCAATATCTCCATATAAAAAAACTCCTCTTGATTGGCACCATAGAAGCTACAGATACACAGGGCACATAAAAACTTTGACCTCAAAAATTTATTGCTTACTGTAATGGGCTAAATCGTGGCCCCCAAATTTCATAAGTTGACAGCTTATCCACACGAAGAATATGAATGTATTTGGAGATAATGGAGATAGGGTCTTTCAAAAGATTGGCGTCTTTCAAAAATTAAGTCAATTAAATTATTAAAATGGGCCTTAGTCCAATATGATGGTGCCCTTAAAACAACAACAAAAACCCCAGGTGATTAGGATACAGACATTTACAGAGGGGAGACCATGTGACACACACCTATAAGTCAAGGAAAGGGGCCTCAGAAGCAACCAACCTTTGCAAAACCTTGATTTCAGATATCTAGCTTCCAAAACTCTGAAATTCATTTTTTTCTTATTTCAGCCATCCAGTTAGTAGCATTTTTTTGTGGCAGCCTTAGTGTCTTAGTCCATTTGGGTTGCTGTAACAAAAATATTATAGACTAAGTGGTTTATAAACAATAGAATTTATCTTTTTTTAAAGTTCTGGAGTATGAGAAGGCCAAGATCAAGGCACCTCACATGGTAGAAAGCTGTGAGTTCTCCGGCACCTCTTTTATAAGGGCACTAATCCCATTCATCAGTGCTTCACCTTCATGACTAATTACCTACCAAAAGCCTCACCTCTAAATAGCAACACATTAGGGATTAAATTTCAATGTCTGAATATTGAAGGGCCAATAAATATTCAGTATGTCGCACCTAACAAATTACCATTCCTACTTGAGGGGCAAGTGTCATGTTGGAACCATTTTCTTATCTTCTAAGATTTAAGGTTTCCTCTAAACTCTCCTCTAAGGTTGAAGAAAAAGTCTTTTTCCTCCTTTCTTCTTTTGTACTCTTCTTTTTTAATGAGAGATTACCCTCTTATTCATGTTTCATTATTTATGGTATTTCTTCCCCTTTTTGAATTTGTGTATACATACTACAATGGAAAGGTACTCAAAGCAATTTTCTGAGTAGTGGCTTCATTTCATCTTTTGGATGACATGGATTCTGTTGATAATAATATTATTCCTTGTTTTTGTTGTTATCTAATAGAATTGAGATAACTCTATCAATTTCTTCACCATTTTTTAACAAATGACTGTCTCATTTATCCCTTCATGCAAGTGTATTGCCTGGCTTGCATGACTACTTAGCTAGCACCCATGACTAAATTTGAAGGTTAAGTTATAATATCTTTTTTTATTTTTTAAATTTTATTTAAATGTAGACTATCAGTTAAATGATTGGAAAAATCAATAATGAAAAATAGTGTTTTAGAGTTTTCTTCCAGGTACAGTGGTGTTTGCACTGTGGGAGGGGACATGGCATCCCTGCATGGCTAGGGTCAGTTCAAGAGGTCATCTTAGACCATCTGGGTCAAGAAACCTCTGTGCCCCCGGCCTGGCCCCTAGTGTGCTCAGGGAGGACCATCAGCCCACTCCTCAGCCTTGGCTCCTGGCAGCCCAACTCTGCTTGGGCTCCTCTGAGGAGGCACTATTCCCTATCCTGCCCATCATAAATATGTACAAAATAGCATCTTTTATACTAATAAATTACTAATAGCAACACACCAAATGGGGGCTTATATTATTATTCCTACTAAAATAAGAACAACAAAACTTTCCTTCCAAATTGTTCAACAAATGCTGTTGTGTAAGGACTTATATTTGCACAAAGCCTTAATTATAAGAAGCCAAAGTATGTATTTATTCAGTCATACCCAACTCTGGCAATCTACCAAAGACCTAGCAAAAATAGGTCAAAATTAGTTTAAGAAATATTTACAGGTTTCATGTTTGCTTTTCTTTGCAAAACATAAAAGCGAAACACAACACAAACAGGTGTCCATTCTTATTAAGGCAGTCTTGGTAGATCAAATAAATCAAATAGCATTTGAACAGGAACAGTATTTAGGTTTGATTTGCCTTAATTGGACATTTATATTGATCAAGTTGAATGTCTAATGGCTCTATTTTATAGGTTGAGAGGATAAATTTAATGACTCACTCTCAAGAGAGGATTTTATTAAATACAATTAACAAGAAAGAAAACCACATTTATTTTATTAGAAAGAGTATCATTTAGTTTAATCTACTTAATGATATCCAAGAATAGTTGGTGAGTTATCTTATGTATTGTCATAATATAAAGGAATATCAACACAGATTTTTAAAAGAAAGGAAAGCCTCCACAAGAGTACTTAAGTATTTGTAGTTAGGGAGAATAATTTGTATATTCATAAGGTGAGTAGGAGTTTTTCCTTCTTCTTGTAGTAAAATTTTCCAAGTATTTATATCTTTTGACTAATAAATGCTATTTCCTATTTATACAACATGTCTATGCTCTGCATTGTCAGAAACATTTATTGGATCCTTTCTGTGTATAGGAAATCCATGTTATTGGTTCAATTTCTCTTTCCAAGTTGATATCTTGACTTCACCATTAACTTCCTTGAAATGCAAGGACAGTGAAATTAGAGCAGACACACATTTAAAAACTACATAAAGGATATGATAAAGCCTTTTATAAAACATTCTGGGTAAAGTACTAACTATATTCAGTTATTCATTCATTATATTTACTCTTATTCAGATCTTTAAATACTGTATTATAACTTATGTGAGCTACTTTTTTCATTTTTCAGTAATCACATTTTCCTGAGAAGCTTTCTTATAGCTACACAGTGTATTCAAAGCAATCTATTCACATATTAATATAGAACTTAACACATTACATCATATTTCATACCATAAAGTAGATTTATTCTTAATTATCACTTTTATTTTTCATTCCACCCTGCAAGCATTTATTGTATAATGTTAAGTAGTCTGTTGGGAAGTTCTTGAAGAGAGAAAAAAATATTTAAATATATTTGTCTCATGGATAAAGAAGATGTGGTTTATGTATACAATGGAATATGACTCATCCATTAGAAATGACAAATACCCACCATTTGCTTCAACGTGGATGGAACTGGAGGGTATTATGCTGAGTGAAATGAGTCAAACCGAGAAGGACAAACATTATATGTTCCCATTCATTTGGGGAATATAAATAATAGTGAAAGGGAATAGAAGGGAAGGGAGAATAAATGGGTAGGAAATATCAGAAAGGGAGACAGAACATAAAGACTCCTAACTCTGGGAAACGAACTAGGGGTGGTGGAAGGGGAGGAGGTCAGGGGGTGGGGGTGAATGGGTGATGGGCACTGAGGGGAGCACTTGACGGGATGAGCACTGGGTGTTATTCTGTATGTTAGCAAATTGAACACCAATAAAAAATAAATTTATTATTAAAAATAGTTCAAAAAATAAATATATTTGTCTCCCTAATACTTGTAAAAAATTGTAATAATATGTTTAAATGAATAGCTTGGAGAGATGGATGAATGGATTAATAAAATTCCATTCTCTAGTATATTTTTGCATGGATATGGAGTTTTTAAAAAGTCACTAAATAAGAGTATGTTTTTGTTTAACAAAATATTGTATGTTCGAGGTTATAAAGTAGTAATGACAAGAGAGTTCACAATTAAAACATAAAACAATCACAAATATTATTTTTAACCTCCCCTAAAATGTAATGGTGGACTTCTCTGTAATTTCCTTACAGTCATGGAGGTATTATTTAATTTGTAATATTACTATAAACTAATTGATTTGTCTTTATCATTTTTCCCAATTTCTACACATTTTATTGGCAATTTACTTCAGTTATAATGAAATTACCCAACTGTATTATGTCTTAATTACATTGCAAATAAGAGATCAAAACAAAGGATGCTAGAATAAAAAATCAAAAGGGAGCAAAATATGAACTACAAAAAAAATATTATTTACTTTAATAAATGGGCTTGGCAAAACATTGTTGACATGTAATTTAAAAAAAATTTTTTTGACATTCATTAAAGAAAGAAAGTCTCAAAGTTCAGTTGTGTACAGTTGTCAAGAGAAGGGTAAAACAAAAAAAAAAAAATTGAAGTTAAAAATGACAAAATAGTTCCTAACTGAAATAATACTTCGACTTTAAAACAATTATACATAAGCATCTAGTAAAGTCTCTGGTCTTCATTAACTTCTCCCATGCCTTATGTTGGCATTAATTAGACCTTGTATTCAATATCACTGGAATAATAACTCATCCTTTGCCACTGGTTTCAAATGTTACAATTATTTTTTTGTAAATGACTTCCAAATATTTCATTTTCTAATATATTTGTGCTGGGCCATAGGTCAACCAATATTCTAACTGCCTATTAAATTTCTAGTTGACCAGATTCTTCACATCCAATAATTCTTCACGTATTTGCTATCTTCTAAAATTTTCCCACAATATTTTCTATTTTGATAAGTAGTCCTACTTGCCATACAAACACCTAAATTAGATTTACCAAAAGTTATGCAATGATTTTGCAGACAGGCATTAGGAAAATATTCAGAAATTAAATCCATTAGTTCTATCTCTAGCCCAACCCTTCTTCCAGTAAGTTAATTGTGCAGATATAAATTCTATTTCCCCCCTCCTACCTCTCAAAATTGTTGATAGAGTTTGGGAACATACTAAAAACACACAGAATGTGTTGCCTAGAAACACAATAAATTATCTTACTTGTTTTTAGGTACTAAGTATTTTTGTGCTTTAGAGGCAATTATACCCCTCCTTAGCTGCCAGTGCAATGAATCAAGGTCAGTAGAGAAAACAAGATGATTTCATTCTCCATCTCAGTAGATTTGAAATGAGAATGTACCAGAGTTTTGGTTATGTGTTGAATTCTGATGGGAATTTTAAGGGAAACCAATTGTTTCACTTAAAAATAAAATGATCCGCATTGTAGAAGACTGTGAGGACAAAGAAACCATTATAAAAAATTTGAGGGGTACATATGTATTTAATTCAGTAACTAAAGGAAATACTTATGAGAAGGGACCCCCTTCTCATAGTAGATTAACTTGCTTTTTAGAGTAAGGCACACAGAAATGGAATGGTGGAGAAAGAAAGATAAACCAAGGCAATAATAAACATGATAAGTACAATTTAGATATTTGAAAAGATCAACTTCAAAAATGTGTGTGAAGGGAGATGACAATATCCTGGTACTACCTCCATTTTTTAAAGCTGATGACAATGACACTTAATGTTTTTAAGTGACATTAACAAGGTGACACAAATAGTAAGATATAAAGCTGAAACTTGGAACTAAATATCCATTCCACCATGCTGGTGTTCTTTATACTCAACAAAAAACATAATGTACAGACTGAATAGGGCAAAAGGTAAGAGAAAGCAAGCTGATTTGACAGTTGTTTTAGCAAGCCACTTGATAGAATTATGTCAAATCGAGGGCCTTGATTATAGTACTGGGAGTAAGGCTAGAATGTGAAGAGTGACTTTTTGAAATATGTTAATTCTGATAAGGCAAGAGTTAAGACTGCAAATACATGGGGGTATGGTTTAACTGGACAAGTCCAAATGGAAAAGAAGGTGGTACAGTCAAGAAAAATGGTTTAATGAGAGCAAAGACAATGGTAATGAATTAAATTTTAATGCTTCTTGTCATAAATGTAATAGGCACATTTTGAAAAAAAAAAAAGATGCATTTTAAGAATGAATGAAAAATTTAAGTCTCCATTTTGGGCCCATTTGTCCATTTACAAGCAGACGTGCCAAGAATAGTGCTTGGTAAAGACCATATCTCCCATAAATATACATTGCATAAAGGACTTGCATTATTGGTGGTATTGTAACAGTGATTAAGTGGCACAGCAAAGACTTAAGTATCTGCACTCACAGGGTCATTTTCTTGGTAAATATAATCTATGACAGTGACATAAATAATCCTGGGAGTAATAAGCAGTGATTTTCCAAGCCTCACATATTTTGTATAGGAAGAATTTTCCATGTGGATTATATATATATATATATATATATATATATATATATATATCTCACATATTTCTAAATCCTTTTGTAAAAAATGATTTGGTCAATCTAAAATAATGTGTGACTTTAATTATAATCAAATTTATAGGAAACATTTAAAAAACATTTTTGAATCTTTAATTGGTTTTGGATTACCCCTACATTTAGTAGTTAATCATTATTTATAATGGTAAACCTGAGCTTTCACTCAGGAATCTGACAATGAAAAAGTGAGGGATGAATGACTAGAGAGAAAAACACTGGAAAGCTGACTGCTTCTCTTAGAAACCCTTCTCAGTGACCCTGCATCATGGGAATTTGGCCTTTCTTGTACCTCTGAGGTGGCCTGACTCTGCCAGTTGTTCTACTCAGATGCCATATTTCCAGAAAATACTCTCAGAAACTACTTTTATTAGAGCTCAATCTAATGTAACTTCAGAAAATGTGAATAGAAATTCGTGAGAGGAAGAATGCAAATGCTCTGAACCTAAATGCATTAAGACTTCAAATTCAGCATTTCTTTAAGATCTTTACAAACATTAGCATCTATAACTAATCCTCCCAGTTTCTCCTTAATTCATATTTCATTATCCTTGATTTATAAGCATAAAGCTAAAATATCAAGAAAATGTATAGCATGCATTTTCAGACAAATCTTTTTTAAGCACTACTTTTAGAATGTTATTCTCCTCTTCGGGAGCCTTCATATTTTTTCCCATATCGTTTCTAAATCCTTCTATTTCTGCCTCCATAATCTAGCTTCTAACTACCTAATCTATAGATCCTACTAGTACCCAGGACATATCTTTAAATCTAAGAAGTCAGATCTCTTGATTGCTCCCTGTACATAATAACATTTCTTCTCTTTGTAACAGCTTTTATTGTAAGTGCAATCTTTATCATACATTCATATTCTGGTGTCAATCTCCTCCAGTCTATCTCTTATGCTGTTGTACAGTGAATTTCCTATATAAGGGATTTTGATCATAGCATTCCCCTCTTGAAATCTTTCATGTTTTGGATAAGTATGCTTGGTAAGGAGAAAGGTAGCTTTTTCAATTATCTCAGCATATCAGTTATTGATTATATGATCAGTAATATTCTTGGTGTTTCACAAATACCTTGTTTTATTTTCACAATAATCCTATGAAGTGTGTTTCATTGTTATTGTTTTACAAAAGAGGACAAGTTTACTTTGTGTCTGATGTGGGAATCAGACCTTTTTTTTTTTTTTTTGACAATATAGAATGTCAAGTATTGTGCTTTTAATTCACTGACTAGATGGTCATGACACTTTAAAATGAGTAGTGTGTCTTCCTTACCCTAAGAGGGTCCTTAGCATGTTTACACAGCTCACTAAACTTATTAGTATACTGATGGTCCAGTTACTTAAACATCAACATTTATTTACACAGATAATTGGACCAATTGTATTGAAAACAGCTGCCTATAAGGCCCCAAATAACAAACTTTCTTTATGATAGATATATAAGTTTTCTAAGACTCCCCTAATAAAGAACCATGGACTGGGTGGCTTATGCAACAGAAATATATTTGTCAGAATTCTGGGGGCTAGAGTCTCAGATCAAAGTGTCTGTAGTTCTGAGACCTCTCTCCTTGGCTTGTAAATGGCTGTCTCCTCCCTATGACTTTACATGGTCTGTATATGTCTGTGTCCTAATTTCCTCTCTTATAAGGACACCATTCAGATTGGATGAGGACTTGCCCTAATGACCTCATTTTAATTACCCCTTTAATGACTCTATATCCAAATACTGTCACATTCTGAGGTCCTAGGTGTTAAGACTTCAACAGAGGAATTTCAGGTAACTCACTTTGGTCCATACCAACAATGTAGTAGCTAAATATAGAGGTAACTATATCCCAAGGAGTGAATTATACAATTCTAAGGAGAGAACATGGTTAAATGTTCACTTCAAAGTAGTTGTTAATATAGCCATTCTATGAAGTGGAGATATGCCAGCGAAGATAAATTCAGAGAGAAAACTGACATAGGAAGAGTTAAATTTGTGCCAGAATATTTTTTTTCAGTTTTCTACAGAAACACAGTCCCATCTGGCAGAAGACCAAACAAGAAGGAGAAAACTTAGGATGTTATTTTGCTTTTGTTCATTTATCCATCTGTCTACATGAACTCTATGACATTGTTTTCCAAATGGAAGCCTACTAATGCCAGAAACATGGTACTTGGCCTGAAATTATCAATGCTTAGCCAGTTTCAGTTTAAGAAAAGATAATAGTATTGAAAAATTTCATTTCTTAAATATGGCTAAACTTGCCAAAAAGTAAAATTTTCAGTAACATGACTCAGTATATGCTTTTTAGCCTTTGAATCTGTAGTCTATTGTGCTTCATATAAATACAGATAAATTCTTCCTTTGTTTTTGTTCATTCATATATTTCTAGTGTTAGTCAAGATATTATAAAATATGGCTTTTCATATCAGTTTACTACATAAAATATACTAAAGATTTTTCAGCCATGTCCTACTTATTGTTTTAACTTTTTTTCAAAATAAACTCACATAAAAGGAACAAATGTAACTTATTAACAAAAATTAAGCATTTTGCTTGACTTTTTTGAGTAATAATTAAAATGTCACATTCTTACTACATTTATTGTATTATCTTACAGACAATTGATATTTCTATTTGGCTTCTTTTGTATCTTTTCAAATATCTCCAAGCATAATGTTTACTGTTAGTAAGTATAGTTACATGATTTATTGAAGCAACAATGTCTAGTCATAAAGTATTTTATCAGTCGACTAATCTATTGTCTATCTACCTACCATCTGTTATCTATTTACCTGCAGATATGCATTTTTTTCTAAAAGTAAATATAATATGTATTTTCCATTATTTTTGTTATTTAATTATATACCTATATTTTTCCTTTCTCACATACCTAAGGCATGTTTTAAAATATCTACATTATGTAACAATTTCATGAAGTACAAATTATGCCACTATCCATAAAGTAGACAAAAATTATTTATATCCATCTATATACATATAATTTTATATAATTGAAATCACCCTGTGTGCATGCTTCCCCCCCATTAGTATTGTTCCCGTGTACTAATAAACAATTGGACTGAAGACTACTGGTATAACATGACCAGAATCTAATATCACTATTTTTCTCTATCAATCTCAACTTTATAAACAGGTTAAAATCCCAAACTCTCTAAAATCATAATAAAATATTTGAGCCCTGAACAATGCAGAGGTTAGGAATGCCCACCACCTGTACAGTTGAAAATCTGCATATAACTTTGGACTCCCCAAAATTTAACTACTAATACCCTACTATAGACTGGAAACCTTACCAATAACAAGCCAGTTAACATACACTGTGTATTTGTATTATATACTATATTTTTATAATAAAGTAAACTAAAGAAAATAATATGTTATTAAGAAAACTATAAGAGGGATGCCTGGGTGGCTCCATGGTTGAGCATCTGCCTTTGGCTCAGGGCGTGATCCCATGGTCCTGGGATAGAGTCCCACGTTGGGCTCCCTGCGTGGAGCCTGCTTCTCCCTCTACCTGTGTCTCTGCCTCTCTCTGGTGTCTCTCACAAATAAATAAATAAAATATTTTAAAAAATTATAAGAAAGAGAAAATACATGTATAGTACTGTGCTATAGTCACTGAAAAAAAAAACTAAGTAGGCATGAACAGTTCAAACCTCTCTGTTCAAGAGACAAAGGTACTTATAAAATTGTGGGTAACTCCTAATAAAGTTGAAAGCTTCATAAATATTTAGTAATAATTTGATAAAAATATGAATTTATTAAGATCATAATGTATTTTTACCATATGTCCTTTTATAATTTGGTATTAAATTTTATTTTAAAATGTTCATTTGGGAGGTGTGTACCTGGGTAGTTCAGTCAGTTAAGCATCTGACTTGGTTTTGGCTCAGGTTATGATCTCAGGGTCCTGGAATTGAGCTCTGTTTTGGGCTCCAAGCTTAGTGAGGAGTCTGCTTGAGGATTTCTCTCACTCTTTCTGCCCTTCTGCTGCTCTTGCTTGCTCATGCTCATTCTCTCTCTCTATCTCATATAAATAAATCCTTGAATTTTCTTTTTATTTAGGTAACAGAACTAATTTAAAAAATTAAGAAATATTTGTAAAGATATTCCAGGTAAATGGAGACAAAATGAGGGATCGCAATATTTAAATCAGACAAAATAGACTTTAAAACAGACTGTAATAAGAGAGAAAGAAGGGCATTGCAAAATGACACAAGAATCAATCCAAGAGGAAGATATAACACTTATAAATATTTATGCACCAAAATAAGAACACCTAAATATATGAAGCAAATATTAACAGAAACAAAGGGAGAAATTTATAGTAATGCAAAAATCATAGGGGACTTAAACACTCCACTGATATCAATGGATAGATCATCCAGAACAAAAATCAATAAGGAAATATTGGCTTTGAACAACACATTAGACCAGATGAGCTTACAAGTTACATACAGAATACCCCATCCAAAACCAGAAGAATACACATTCTTCTCAAGTGCACATGGAACATTCTTCAGGATAGATCACACATTAGGCCACAAACCAATTCTTAATAAATTTAAAAATATTAGAATCATATCAAGCATCTTTTCTGACCATAAAGGTATAAAACTAGAAATCAACTATAAGAAAACTGAAAAAGAAAACACAAACACGTGAAGACTAAATATCATGATACTAAACGATGAATGAGGCAACAAAGATCAACAAGAAAGAAAAAGAAATACCTTGAGATAACTTAAACTAAAAGCATAGCACTATAAAATCCATGGAACACAGCAAAAGCAGTTCTAAGAAGGAAATTTATGGCAATATGAGTCTACCTCAAGAAACAAAAAATAATCTCAAATAATAATCTAACTTTACAGCTAAAGAAATTTGAAAAAGAATAAAGTAAGCCCAAAGTAAGGATGGTTCATATCTATAAATCAATCAACATAATACACCACATTAAAAAATGAAGGATAAAAACCATATGATCACCTTAATAGTAAGAAGAAAACATTAGACAAAATTCAAATCTATTCACAAAATAAACTCTCAACAAAGTGAGTATAGAGGGAACATACTTAAATATAATAAAGACCATATATAATAAACTCAAACCTAACACCATAATCAATGATGAAAATTTGAAAGCTTCTCATTTAAGATCATGAACAAGACAACATAGTGTTGGATATTCTAGCTGCAGAAATTAGACAAGAAAAAGAAAGAGCATCCAAATTGCAAAGAAAGAAGTAAAATTATTTGCAAATGACATGTTACTATATTTAAAACACTCTAAGGCCTCCATCCCAAAACTGTCAGAAAAAAATGACCCTTAAGACATTAATGAAAAAAAATTGGAGACAACACAGATAAGTCCATGTGCTTACGGGCTAGAGGAACTAATATTGTCAAAATGTCCACAGGACCCAAAGCAATCTACTTAAAAAAAAAAAAAAAGGCAGAGTTTCAGGCATCTTTGTTCATGGCAGATATTTCTGGTTAGGGCAGCTTGCTTCTGAAATCTCTCTGTTACTTAAGGAAGACAACTCCTGCCTAAATCTTTAAAGCAAGTGGCCATGTCATTACCTTGTGCCACATATTAGGCTTGAAAGCCTCTTGCAGGCAGGCCTCACCTGCTGGGCTGGACCCAGCAGCTCTGGGGCCCCTGGGTCTGAGCCTGGCAGCCCAATCTACTGGCCAGCCAGAGGAATTTCTGCAGCAGGGCAGTTAACAGTGCTGAATCCACTTATCTCAGAACAAACTCACTCCTTTGTGTTACCCATGTAATTTATAAATAGGACAAATGATTCAATGTTATCCCAATCAAAAAACATCAATGGTATTTTTCACTGAATTAGAAAGAATAATACTAAAAGTTGTGTGGAACCACAAATGACTACAAATAGCCAAAGCAATCTTAGGAAAAAAGCACAAAACTGAAGGTATTGTGCTACTAGTCTTCAAAGATACTACAAAGCTAGAGTCATCAAAACAATATGGTACCGGCAAAAAAACAAGACACATAGGTCAAAGGAACAGGATAGAGAGCCCACAAAACTACCCTTCTATGATCAATTACAACAAAAGAGACAAAAATATACAATGGGGAAAAATAGTCTCTTCATTAAATGGTCTTTGGAACTGGATGGCTACCTGCAAAAGAATAAAACTGAATCACTTTTTCACATAATACACAAAAATAAACTCAAAATGAATTAAAGACCTAAATCTGAGACCTGAAGCCATAAAACTCCTGGAATAAAATATAGGCTGTAATTTCTTGGACATTGTCCACTGCAACATTTTTCTAGCTATGCCTTCTTAGGTAAGAGCAACAAAAAGAAACAAAGGAGACTACATCAAATTAAAAATCTTTTGCATGGCAAAGGAAACTATCAACAAAATAAAAACACAACCCACTGAATGAGAGAAGATATTTGGAAATAACATATTCTATAAGGGGTTAAATCCAAAATATATTTAAGACATCATAAAATGCAATATAAAAATCACATTAGTAATGGGAAGAAGACTTAAATAGGCAATTTTCCAAAGAAGATGTCAAGATGGCCAACAGGCACATAAAGAGATGCCCAACATCACTAACTATCAGAAATGTAAGTTAAAACCACAATGAGTTATCACTTCACACGTCAAAACAGCTATTATGAAAAAGTCAAGGAATGAGAAGTTGGCAAGGGTAGGCAAAAAAATAGAACCCTTGTGCATTGTTAGTGGAAATGTAAATTGGTGTAGCTACTAAAGGTAACAGTAAGGAGGTTCTTAAAAAATTAAAAATAGAAAGATAAGATTCAGCAATTCTGCATTTAGGTATTAATCCAATGAAAACAGAAACACTAACTCAAAAAAACATACAGACCTCTATATTTATTATAGCATTAATTATGATAGCTTAAGATATGGAAGCAACCTGTGAACATCGATAGAAACGTGGATAAATTGTGATATAACACACACACATACACACACACACTCAAATAGTACTCAGTCATGTAAAAGAATAAAATCTTGCCATTTGCAACAACAAGGATGGACTAGAGGATATTATGCTAAGTAAAATAGGTCAGACAAAGACAAATACCATATGACTTCACTTATATGTAGGATCTAATAAAACAAATGAACAAGGAAAACAAAACAGACTCATAGATACAGAAAACAAATTGACAGTAACCAGAGGGGAATAGGAGTGCATGAAATATGTGAAGGGAACTAACAGGTACAATCTTCCAGTTACAAAATAAATAAAGCATGGGAATGTAACGTACAGTTTAGGAAATATAGTCAATGATGTTTAACAATTTTGTGTCATGACAGATGCCAACTAGACTTATTGTGGTGACCTTTTCATAATGTATATAAATATCATATCACTATGTTGTACACCCAAAACGAATACAATACCATATTTTAATTGTTCAATTAAAAGATTCAGAAATGTTTGGATATTTTGATTCAGTTAAGACTGAAAACATTCACTTTTTTTTGGAAGAAATTATTTTCTGTAATAGGTCTTTCATCTAACACCAAAAACATGGTATGTTCTTCCATTTTATTGAAATGTTTAATCCTAAATTTGAATTTATACTTTTCTGACACATTATTTAATATCTTTTCAATATTATTTCAGTGGAATTATATTTTTAGTTTTTAGTTTTCTAAGTGTTTTAATATTATATTTTCTAATGAGCTATTTCTAGAATATAATTAAAATATAGATCCTTACATATTTCATTGCGTCCTTTTATTTGACACTTATGTTGGACATTTTTAGGTTCCTAACTAAGCATCACCTTTTATTTCTCCTTGCTCAAGGCCTTGAGAGTTTATTTCATATATTGATCATCCATCCACTAGATGGTGCACATCCATGAGCACACACACACACACACACACACACACACATAAATTCATGTGTTTTGAGGAATCATCACTCTGATTACAGCTCCTAGAATGTCCCCTTATTGACGTAGTAAACTTTTCATTCTCCTTAAAACAATCAGTTCATGAATGTATACCAAATAAATGATGAATTCTAGTATTTTTTGTTCCTTTGTGCATAATACAGAGTACAGAGGTCACTTGGACATGTTGTAGTTATTTTGTCGCTCTAAAGAGATTCAGCTTCTAGATGAAGTTGATATGGGTGACAAACTAGCGAGGAGAAGAAATCATCATAGTGCCTCTGAATGAAAATCAATCTTTAAATATAGTTTACTCTAGATTTTCAGATGCTACTGTTGGTTTTAAAGTTTAGTTTTTGTGTTATCTGACACTAAAAGCTTTCTAACGAAATTTAAAAAAATCATTAAATCTAACCTTGCTTACATTTTTTTTTTAAATTTGGTTTCTTGGGTTTCCTTTATTAAGATTTATTTATTTATTTATTTTACAGAGAGGGTTCATGGGGCAGGGAGGGGCAGAGACAGTGGGAAAGAGAATTCTCAAGCCAATGCCCCTCTGAGTGCTGAGTCCAATGCAGGGCTTGATCCAAGGATCCTGAGACCATGACCTAGGCTGAAATCAAGAGCAGGAGGCTTAACTGACTAACTGAGCCACCCAGTTGCCCCAGTTTCTTGGGTTTTCTAAGAATAAAATTATATATATATATATATATATACACACACATATATTCACATATACACATATACACACATATTCAATATATTCATCTGTATGCCACTATTATTGTTTCCCTTAATTTCAAATAGTTATGTCTCAAATATTTTGAACAAATTAGATCCTAAAATAGAGAGGGCAGAAATTAGTCCTTATTGTTTTTTTTTTCTTAATTTTTAAGACAAATTCTCAAAGAATGATTATGAAGTTTAGTAAAATGGTTATTAGTATAAAGCAAATATTTATAAGAGTAAAGTGGTTCTTTGCTTTAGCTTTGAAATTTTATATCATTATATTTTTTTAGAAACGAATATGGCGTTTTGATTAATCCTTCTGGGTGTCAGTTGAGATTGCATATATAGGTATATATGAGTGACTGATGTATATGCAATATAAATAGCTTCCAACCCTTTTATCCATCATGTCATAGAATAAAACAAAATCAAATGATTATGGCCAAGAATTTTCTTAAAACTTGCTATTATTTTATTTAGTGGCTTTGCATTTATATAAATGAGACTGGACGGTAGTTTATATTTCTAGCTATCAGTGTCATTTTTAGGTTTGTTTTTAAAATGCACTTATTTGTAATGTATTATGCAAACCAAAAAATATAATACATGCCTGCATATATTACTGTACAAATCAGTAATATACACAGAGTTTAAAATAACCAGCTAAAGACTACAAAATTACCAATAACAGGGAATCTCTACATGTGCACATTTCCTGTCATACATTGTTCTCAACTTGCAAAGAAAATTATTTCCCTGAATGTTGTGCTTATCATTCTTTTATAATTTGTATTTAGTTTTAGCTTTTATTTTTCTGACAATATCTTTGTATACAGATTATTTAGTTTTGCAGAATTTTGTAAAAATAATGTTTTCTGGTATGAAACCTTCTGTAAATCCTTGTTAATGAAAAATATGTTTCTGAGGTGCCTAGGTGGCTCAGTTGGTTATGTGTCAGACTCTTGGTTTTGGCTCAGACCATGATCTCAGGGTCGTGAAATGGAGTCCCATGTGGGGCTCTGTATTCAGTGTGGAGTCTACTTGTCCCTCTCCCTCCCCCTCTGCCCTCCCCATGAGTGCACACATGCTTTCTCTCTCAATCTCTCTCTCTCTCTCTCTCTTAAGTAAATAAATAAATAATAAAATCTTTTAAAAAAGAAAAATGTGTCTGAGCTTGATATAAATGCATATATTAATTTACTTTCACCATGCAATTTATTCTAAAAATGTTATATTTTCTTTTATATTTAAATAAGCTCATATAGAAATGATATTTATACATGGTAGATGGTAAGGAGGATCCAATTTCTTTTTGTTGTTTAATATGAATAACCAATTGTTCTCACATCACCTCTTGAAAAATGTCTTCTTTATCCAAATAATAATAATAATGCCACTCCATCGTATAAGGAGTTTTTATTCCCCCTTTGTTCCCTTTTGCACATAAGCCTATTTCTAGCCTCTATCTTCTATTTGGTTAGCCAATTTGCCTGTCTCTGTTGCCAATTTTTTACTGGTTCAATTTTTGTAAATATATTTTTAAAAAGTCTGATGTATGATGTTGGTCTCAGGTATATCTTCTAGTGATAACACAATTTAATTTACATGAATGGGTAAAACAAAATATATGAATTTGGTTTTGAGTTTACAGTAAGCGAAGAAGTTAGTATAATTATTATTATATTATAAAAAATTATAGTACCTAGTCTTTAATGAGTGTGAATTTGCCTGATATAGTGAATTTTCTAGATGAAGCACTTTAATGCTACTCTATCTAAAACCTCAGCAATTTTGAGTATCTATCTCTTAACAGACACTATTTACATGTTTTTAAATGAAGTAGATATAGAAAGTCCCCAGCTATACAATAACCCAATGATGATTCCACTCAGCCCGGGCCACAGGGGTTTTCAATATTCTCTCCTTTAGTTAAGCTTCTAAGAGGAGGATAGGAATGGGTGACTAAAGTTCTTTCCAAGGTTCTATAAACAGATGCTGATAAAATGACTCCTACCAGAAATTACAAATAATACTGAAAGCATTCTGAATGACAAAGACTCCTAATTCTTTTCTTTCCTTTTAAAGTGAATATTCTTTAACACTTCTGAAGAAAATTTAGCTTAGATATTTTTATGTAATGCCTTTGAATTCTGAACAAAAGAAAACATAATTTGCATCAAGGCTTAGTAGAAATCATATTAGAATATTAGTGTGCTTCATTTCATCAGCATCTGGGATAGTCAGTGATCAGCTGGATTGACTTGATTCACATACAAAACTGTGCATAGTTCTTTTTCTTTTCTTTATTGTGCATATTGCCTCTAGAAATTTTAGAGTTATAAAAGCCATGTTCAGGTGACTTCAGATTAAAACAAAGTACTTTGGGGGCTCAGGATTTAAGGCTCAGTAACCATATATTTATGTGCAAAATTACAAAGTGATATTTGTCAAATAGACATCTTAATGTCCTCACTAACAGCTGTATATACCTACTCTTTTGTATATTATATAGCATTTAATATTTTTGAGCTAAAGGCTGCAATGAAAACACAAATTTATTTACATGATAGCCTCCCACACACACACCAAAAAAAGGGAAAAACATTAACCCATTTAACATGTCTATGCATAAGAAAGTCCTGCATTCCCATCACAGACACTAATTGGTCGGATATATACACAAAGAGTTTTTTAAAAAAAGTTATAATTCTTGTTCTCAAGGAGATTAAAAGCTGATTGAATGGAGATTTAGTTACTTGTTACCAATAGGATTTGGGAATATTTGGTTGATAATGAGCAATAATATTCATTAGTATATCAATGGAAATTAAGAGGCTTTCCAATGGAAATGGAAATTTTCTACCAAGTGATTTGCCCCAGTTTATTTCAATTGAGATTAAAGGTGATAGATTCCAGTCCAAGGCAGCAATGTAGGACGATACTGAAGTGACCTCTTCCATGGATACACCAAATCTACACCTATTTATAGAACAGTTTTCCCCAAAGAACTGAGGGCTGACTGAACAGCTTCTGCACAACAAAAGATAGCTTACAAGAACAGCAAAAGAGAGACATGGTAACAAAGAAAATCCCCATTGCATGACACTGCAAACTGCAGGGGTAGAGAGTACAGACAGGCCATGAGGCACAGATAAAAAGCCATACCTTTAAAGGGCAACTAGAATGTAAAGGCACCAGTGTAAGAACCCTGACAAATGGCAGAGGAGCTACTGGAACTCTCTCCAGATCTGAGAGGCTGGTGAGCATCACAGTTTAGATTCTCTTTTCACTGTGATAGCTCAGACAGGAGCACCATCTGGGCACCATAGCCAGCTGGCTATCTCAGTAAGCCCAGGCCCCTAGTACATACCAGCCCCAGATGCCCTGGGTCACCAAATAAAAGTCATGGTTATAAAGTAACTAGCCCTAGAACCTTGCCAATGAGAAAAGAGCTTCCAGAACTCCCTCCAAATTGGAGGGTCTGGTAAGTGCCATAGTTTACACAACCCCTTTACCTAGATAGTAGGGACAGAAGCCAGATTCTGGGTGCTCTACCCAGGCTATGGCCTCAATGAGCCAGAAGTCCCCAGTCCACACCACAAAAGTCACCAAACAAGGTGACCTCAATATGGTACATATCAGGACACCCCTTGTTAATGCTCATTATATTCCCAGCCATTACACCAAGATGACACAAGGGCAAAGCACCCTGAAACACTCTAGGCCCACACTATTTCAGCTCTAGATGGCTTACTAAGGCACTCCTGGCACAGATCTCACTAGAACCCCCTGGCTCACACACACAAAACCATTCTTTCAAGTGTAGAAGTAGCTGTCCTGCCAAATTCACAGAAATAAACACAGAAAGTCAAGCAAAATGAAGAGGAAGAGAAAAATGCTTTGAATGAAAGAACAAGACAAAAGCCCAGAGAAAGAATCTAATTAAATGGACATAGCAATATGTCTCATAAAAAGTTTAAAGTAATGATTGTAAAGACACTTACCAGACTGGAGAAAACTATGGAAGAAATTCAGTAAGAATTTCAACAAAGATAAAATTTCTTAAAGAACCAATCAGAATTGAAGAACATAGTAACTGAAATGAAACATCCACTAGAAGGGTATGTGGATGGCTCAGTGGTTGAGCAGTTGCCTTTGGCTCAGGTCATGATCCTGGGGTCCTGGTATTGAGTCCTACATCAGGCTCCCCACAGGAAGTCTGCTTCTCTCTTTGCCTATGTCTCCTTCTTTCTGTGTCTCTGATGAAAAAGTAAATAATATCTTATTTTAAAAAAGAAAAGAAAAATATACTAGAGGTAATCAATAGTATATTAGTGGATGTAGAACACATCAAAATTTGGAAGAAAATAATGGAAAGCATTCAAGTTGAACAGCAAAAAAGGAAAAGAAATGAAGATAGGTTAAGAGGTCTCTTCATCAAAATAAAGCAAATAAATATTCACATTAAAGGAATCTCAAACGGGGCACCTGGGTAGCTCAGGTGGTTGAGCATCCAACTCTTGATTTCAGTTCAGGTCATGATCTCAGGGTTGTAGGATTGAGCCCGATGTCAGGCTCCATGGCTCCATGCTCAGTGTGGAGTCTGCTTGAGATTCCCTCTATCTGTTCCTCTCCATCTCTCTCTCTCTCTCTTTCTCTCTCAAATAAATAAATATTGGGGATCCCGGGGTGGCTCAGCGGTTTCGCGCCTGCCTTTGGCCCAGGGTGCGATCCTGGAGTCCCGGGATCAAGTCCCGCATTGGGCTCCTGGCATGGAGCCTGCTTCTCCCTCTGCCTGTCTCTCTCTCTCTCTCTCTCTCTATCATAAAACAAACAAACAAACAAATAAATAAATAAATAAATAAATAAATAAATCTTTAAAAAATAAAAAAATAAGGGGGTCTCAGACAGAGAAGAAAAGAGAAGGGGCAGAATTTTTTTTTAAGACATAATAGCTGAAAACTTTCCTAAACAGGGGATGGAAACACGAGAAGCTGAGAGAATTCTAATGAGATGGACCCAAAGAAGTCTACACCAAGACATATAATAATTAAAATTTCAAAGATAAAAAACAAAGAGAGAATTTTTTAAAGTAGTGAAAGAAAACCAAAAGGTTATATATAAGGGAAACTCCATAAGGCTTTCAGATTATTTTTCAGTAGGAACTGCAGTCCAGAAGGGTGTGGCATGATATATTATAAATGCTGAAAGGAAAAAAAATCTATAAGCAAGAATAATCTACCCAGTATGATTATCATTCAGAATCAAAGGAGAGCAAAAGAGATTGTAAACAAACAAAAGTTAAAGAAGTTCATCACCACTAATGTTAAAAAGACTTTTGTAAGGTAGGGGGGCCATAAATAGAAGTAAAAAAATTACAAGTAAAAGGTTGCAAAACATGACAACATATAAATAAAATGGAGAGGGTGTGAAAAAGCTGGGGTTGCAATACTTATATCAGAGAAAATAGATTTTAAAACAAAGATTATAATAAGAGACAAAGAAGGGCATCCAATAATGATAAAGGGATCAATACAATAAGAGTATATAAGAATTATAAATATCTAGACACCAAACACAGGAGCAACTAAATGCATAAGGCAATTATTATAGACACAAGGGAGAAATTAACAGTAATACAATAGCAGGGGGACTTTAACATTCCCCTTACCTCAATGAGTAGATTATCTAGGCAGAAAATCAATAAAGAAACAGTGTCTTTAAACAATAAATTAAAACAAATGGACTTGACAGATATTTATAGAATATCCCATCCAAAAACAACAGAAACGCATTTTTTCAAGTACACATGTAACATTCTCCAGGACAAATCACATATTAGGTCACAAATAGTCTCAATAAATTCAAAAAGATTGAAATCATAACATGAACCTTTCCCAAACATAATGATATGAAACTAAAAATAGCCACAAGTTAAAACAACAACAACAAAACAAAACTGGAAAATACAAACATGCATGCCTAAATAAATAACATATCACTAAACAACCAATGGATCAATGAACAAATCAAAGAGAAAATTTTATTTTATTTTTTTTTCAAAGAGAAAATTTTAAAAAATACATGGAGACATATAAAAATGAAACACAATGGTAAAAATTCTTTGGGACAAATCAAAAGCAGTCCTATGATGAAATTTTATAGAAATACAGAGCTACCTCAAGAAACAAGAACAATCTCAAATTAAAAAAAAAAATCTAACCTTAATCTAAATGAAAAAAAAAATTAGAATTATAGAAGGAAGGAAATAATAAAGATCGAGTGGAAATAGAGACAGACAGAAAGACATCAATGAAACCAAGAGCTATTTCTTTGAAAAGATAAAGAAATCTATAAAAATTTATCCAGACTCATCAAAAAATAAAGAGAACTCAAATGTGTAAAACCATAAATGAAATAGAAGTAACAACAAACACCACAGAAATATAAATTATGAGATCACTATGAGAAATCACATGTCACCATCTGAACAACATAGAAGAAATTAATAAATTCCTAGAAGCAAAAAAATCTTCCAATCAGGAAGAAATAAAATATTTGAACAGATCAATTGCTAGTAGCCATCAACAAAATGAAAAGGCAACCTACTGAATGAGAGAATATATTTGCAAATGATATATCTGATAAGGTACTAATATCCAAAATCAATAACTTATGCAACCAATCTAAAATGTGTATGGAACTTATACAACTCAACATTTAAAAAATACCCAAAAACAAAAATAAAATAAAATAAAATAAAATAAAATAAAATGAAATGAAATAAAATAAAATAAAAATACCCAAAAACAAATAGATAAAAAAATGGGCATAGGACCAGAATAGATTTTTTCCAAAGAAGACATAGATGGCCAACAGACACACAAGATGCTCAACATCACTAATCATCAGAGAAATGCAAACCAAAACCACAATGAGGTATCATCTTATACCCATCAGATTGACTAAAATCCAAAACACAAGAAAAAGCAAGTTTTGGTGAAGATGTGGAGAAGGAATCCTCACATACTGTTGGTGGCAACATCAGCTTCCACTCTGGAAAACAGTAAAGAAGTTCCTCAAAAAATCGAAAATAGAATTACCATACGATCCAGCAATTCCATTGCTGGATATTTACCTAAGGAAAATGAAACACTAACTGGAAAAGATATATACACCCTTATGTCCATTGTAGCATTATTTACAATAGTCAAGTTATGAAAGCATTCAAGTGTCCATCAATAGATAAAAGAATAAAGAAGTGGCATATATATGCAATGGAATATTACTCAGCCATAAAAAAAATGAAATCTTACCATCTGTGACAATACGGATGAACCTAGAGGGTATTGTGCTAAGTAGAATAAATTAGATAAAGACAAATACCATATGGTTTCACTTATATATGATTCTAAAACAACAAATGAATAAACAAGCAGAAACAGACCCATAAATCCAAAAAAATAAATGATTGACTGCTAGAGGGAAGACAAGTGGGAGGTAAAGGCTTCCAGTTATGGAATGAATAAGTCATAGGGATAAAAGGTAAAACCTAGGGAATATAGTCAATAATACTGCAATAGAGTTTCATGTGACAAATGGCTGCCACACTTGTGATGAGAACAGCATAATGTACAGACTTGTGGAACTACCATGTGGCACACCTGAAACTAACATAACATTTTGTGCCAACTATACTTTAGTAAGATAAAAATAATAATAAAGGGATAGAGATAGATATTTAAGATGGAAAAACAGAAAGCTATTGGTGGAAAGCCTTTAATGCACAATCATCTACATACGTCAAGTGCTGGCCTTTGGGGACAGGGTTAGCTACGTGACACATGAATAAAACCTAAGGAGTGTGACTCTACAGCAGTAGTAAATTCCAGGCAAGGAGAATAACAAGCTTAAAGACTAACAGCAACCATGGCATATTCCAGGAACAATAGGAGGGTAGCATGGGCGGGGGTTAAGGTAGTATGAGTCAAGGTCTGAGAGAAGGCAAGGAGGAGAGGGAACCCTACAGGGTCTGAAAGGCTTTGTAAGACTGCTTGTAAAACCTAGTTTCTACTCCAAGTCATTGGTCATGTTTTATCTAATATGTATAATATTTTGAACATGTAAACACTAAGTTGCAATCATCATAAAAGCAATCACTCCAGACTACTGAATTTATTAATGAGATACACTTTAAAAATGGATTCAGGTCTCCAAAGACATTCCAGAGGAGGTCATTACAACTGCTTAAGAGAATAAAATAGTACATGTGGGGAGTGAACAGTGTGGTCTAAAGGTGTATCCCTGAAGGAAGACTCAGAAAATGGACATAAGTAGCTTAACTAGAAAAGCCATAAAAAATCCAACAATGCTTGCTGACAAATTTTTCCTTCAAAATTAATGCTTGTATTTCTCCATAGAAGGTTCCACAATGTCTTTACTAAAAAATCATGTCACTAGCTATATTTGGTGAGCTGGCCATATGCTACCAACTGATGATCTAGACTCTGGAAATTTTTTTTTGTGTGTATATGACTATTTTCAATGTTGAAAATTCTTTTTCACACATTTACCATGAAGTGAGATTCATAATGTTCAAAATACCTTCTAGGCAATAAGTCTGCATCTGCTAACATGTCTCAGTATTTCCTTTATTTAACAAAACTGTTAACCTTCTTAACAGAATGATATAAAAATGAAAACAGTTATCTTGTAAACATTCTTTGACTTATAAACTATAAACTCTATGACTTAAATTTAAAATGATTTATATTAAATATTGTTTAATTATATAAAAGACCCCCCACACACACGCAATAGTGCCTGGTATGTTATGATTAACAAAAGCAAATATTCTCATTTTTAATATTAAAATTATCAGTGAGGTGGAGCTTACCCATAGGGAGTTTAGAGTCTCAAAATTGGATTTGAGATATCAGCATAAAATGCTACATTTGGATGATCTATACTGCTCCACACAATCATTTCATCTACCTGTTAATCTATCATCTGACATATCTCAGTAAGAAATAGGTTTATGTTACAAATTGGCTATAACAATGTAAATTATTTTTTTCTTCTAATTGTCAAATTCTTGGTTCTTTCTGGATTTTTTATTTTATTTTGGGGGCAGTCATAAACTATCAACCATGCCAAAGCTTTATTTTTTGACCCTGTGTATAATTATAGTTTCAGCATAGTAAAATGTTTAACCTCAATAGACTATTTCCATTTTATGATTGTTATGCATCAGAATGGGTATCAGAGTTTTGGTGCCCCAACCTTTTGTCATATGTTTTTAAATGTTTTTTTTTTCTTACTGTGAATAATTAAATGTATATTATTTGGCCAGAGAAATGACAAGCTTTAAGCAATGTTTTTGTTCTGTGCATTATAATCAATTATGTTTTTATGTGAAAAGGAGAGCTTTTATGTAATTCCTAATTATCAGATTAAGATTTGGTAGCATTTTACTTTGACTTAAAGAAGTAAATGTTATTTTAAATGTGCTACTGAAAATTA
The DNA here is from genome assembly GCF_018345385.1 of Vulpes lagopus. Classification (NCBI taxonomy): domain Eukaryota; kingdom Metazoa; phylum Chordata; class Mammalia; order Carnivora; family Canidae; genus Vulpes; species Vulpes lagopus. The sequence goes on from NC_054827.1 coordinate 141,129,286, forward strand.
AAAGATCTCCAAATAGACTTAGTTTATAAAACTATAATAAATGAAATCTTAACTACATGTGAAACTCCGTTATTATAGCTTTTATAAATGAAAAGTTAAATATAAATTAAAGAGTTAGAAAATGCATTATGTTATATTTCAATGAATGTGGTATACCACAGTATGTATTTCTGAGCTCTCAGGGCTGTGGGTTTGTAATAGTTCATGGCCCTGCCAATAATGAGTCTGCAGGGAGCTTTGTTATAAATGTCCCAGTTCTTTGATTTGCTCTATTCCCAATGCATGCTGGGATGCCTAACTGTGTGAAATCAAGCCATGGATTATCCATTTACTGCCACTTTATCCCAGGGGAAATAAACTTGAAAACAAATAGGCTGTGCTCTTGTAATAAATTCAGAGCAAAATATGTTTGTATTCTACTGAAAAAAATGACGTCAAATTTATTTAGAATTTGAAAACACTTTTGTGCTAAAATGTCATAACTATTTATTGGCTGGATTGTGCAAATACTAAAAATACCCATAGCATATATTTTTTTACTGCAGCAAATTCTATTATAGAGAATTTGTATGTGTATTTTTCTTTGTATATACTCATTTTAATAAATAAGGATCAATCTTCTTGGAAAACTTTTACATTAAATAGTAATTATTAATGTATCATGAGTTGATTAAATTATAAGAAAGCTTAACTCACATGAGCTTATCAACTTCTATATAGGAATATTGAAAAACCTGTTCCTCTGCAATTTTACAATCTGAATTACCACTGCTTTGGGTGTTTAGTGTGATGTTTATTTTCTTATGGTAAATATTGTTGCTGTTACATATAACTGAATGACCATGTCAGAATGTTATCTTTTAATTATGTAAGTAAATAGAGTAATTTTCAGAAATACTAGTTGTTTTATTTTTAAGTACCATATTAAAATATTGCACATGCTGTACTTCTACTAGTTTAGGAGTATAGACCTTAGAATATACTTTTCTTCACTAAAAAAGTGACCATTTTACCTGATATGTATTTAAACAATTGCCAGCTCAACTTTCCAAATAAAGTCTTATAAAAATATGAATTGACTTATTCTAAAGATAATTATAAAGCAAATTTCTACAGTGATTTCTTAGGAAATTATATCTTTTTTTAAAAATTAATTAATTAATTAATTAATTTGTGAGTGTCACAGAGAGAGAGAGGCAGAGACACAGGCAGAGGGAGAAGCAGGCCCCCTGCACCGGGAGCCCGATGTGGGATTGGGTCGTGCCCTAGGCCAAAGGCAGGCGCTAAACCGCTGCGCCACCCAGGGATCCCAGGAAATTATATCTTAAAGAGCTTGAATACAGATGAAATTTTCTTATGACAAAAGCAGTCTTTGGATTGCAGAGTAAACTGAGGTGCAAAAGTTCTTGTCAATTCATGATAAAGTAGAAAGCTCAGAAAAACCTTTCTTATCACAGAACCTTCAAGTATTTAAAAATTATACTGTGATACTTAGCTCATACAGATAAAACATTAAAAATAAATGAGGAAATAAGTACTTACTTTTAAAAAGTTAGTTAAAACGTAGTACATTTCAACCTTATCTAATTTTCCCTGAATCAGAAATATTAATACACTGCAATGCTAAGCTGTATTTATTTTACCTCAGGTTAATTATCAGGCATTAATTTCTGTATGCCCAGGAACATGGAAGGAATTGCTTTGCAATTGAGGCCAATACTCCAAAGCAAAAAAAAAAAAAAAAAGAGAGAGAGAGAGAGAGAGAGAGAGAGACAGGGAGCTCATTAGTACCTTCTGTGTCCTAAGAAGAATCACCACAGGCCTTACAAAGAGAGCGCAGATACATTATCTTTTTTCCTCTTGCCCTATCTCCATTTCACCCTTTTTGAAGCACAGAAGGGAAACTCAAGGAGAAACATCAGAGTATAGCACTTTCAGATCAGAATGAATGTGCTTTTCCTGTTTCTGGTTTGGTTTGGTTTCTGTACTCCTTACTCCTGCTAAGGGATTGTTTACAATAATCACCTGCAAAGAGTGGTGATGCTTATAAGAATGACAACCAGTATCACATCACGTGGCCTGATGGAACATTTGCTAGAGCCAGAACACTAATGGATCAACCCTCCACTTCATTTGCTCAGGGCATGGGAACAGAACTTGAGTGAGTTGACAGGCTGAAGGAGGGTGAGAGAAGAGCAGCCTGTCCCTAATCAAAGTTTTGTCACATATTCTAATTGTTAAACTATTCAACTCACAAAAAATAACCTAATGTTCAATTCCATTAATAACCATTTTTTATACATCTGCAGATCCTCAATGATCTCTCACCCTTCTGAGCAATTACCCACTCCTCTTCAAAAATCACTTTCAGGTATTTTTATTTTCCTTTTGGAAGACCATCTTGACCCTACAATACAGGGTCCTCTCTGTCATATGTGTATCAAATCCATTGTCTTAGAAAGAGAAATAAAGTGAGGTGTGAGGTGAACATTTAAAGGTGATCTTGCAAAATCCATCTGTGAAAATTTAATTGTGACAGAGCTCAGCTTTTGGCTAGTGATAAGTCTCCACATTTTTTGCTACATGAAGATATTCAGACTTGTGACTTTTTAAAAAAATGTTGAATTGGTATGTTAATGTGTAGGGCTAAGAGTTAGATGTTAGTACCAAGATTCTACACTTTAATTTCCAGATTACTTTTACAGACTTCTGAATATTGCACTCAAAAACCCACATTGTTCTACAGATTTCAAGCTGGTCTGAGGCCAAATATAATATATAGAAATTCTGTAAATATCACAAATTCTATATACTTAATAATAATTGATCAATAACTCAGAAATCTCCCTCGGATACAAATTAAGATAGTAATGTCCATAAAGATTCTTATTGGCAACCTTTCTCAGATAAAACTAAAAATAGTATTATTAATGAGTATTTTTACATGTATATTAGTAAATTCATTATCACATTTTTATGTGATGATATACCGAAGTGCAAATATCTGGAACGTAGTTCAGTGAATACTGACTGGGAAATCAAAAACGATATTCAATATTTTGTTTTCCATTACCAGTGGATATTAGCCTAACCTCAATCAGTAATAATGGTGAACTGAACGCAGAATAACTTTTAGACACTTTTGTATTTTGAGGTTGAGTTCATATGATAAGTTACTTGTACACACCACAAAATTAATGAAGTCTCCTGGTCAGAGTTTGCTAATCGAAAACACTGAGCATTTATAATGACTGAATACTAACAGCTAGTGTGCTAAGCATTTTTCTATTATTATCATCCCCACTAATTTCCCACCTCTAAGCGAAATTTGAAGTAATGGTCTATATTTATATAGAGAGTATGAATTTCAGCACCAATCATATATATTTTTCTTTGTATACTAAGAGATCAAAAAGTTTATAAAAATTGCAATACAAATCTTTCTCGAAACATTCTTTGAATGAACTCATCCTAACTCCTCATAAACTGTATTCAAATCACAAAAAGAATTAGACAGAAACCACGTTACAGAATCATTTGGAAAGTATCACATTTTTTCATGAAAAAGCTTCCTGACATATGTTTTATGGTACATTGGTGCCTGAGAAGATAGGAATTCCCCATCCTCACATAGACACACATGTGCTTTTATGGACAAATTAGTGAAAATATAAGTATAGATCCTATCTTAGAGCTTTATAAACAACTTCAGCATGTTAAAACTGTAAGAAATTCTTCACTGAAAAATCAGTTTAAATTTTAGTAACGAGATTTAAAAAAGAGAGCTTTTTACTTTTTCATTAAAGATACTAAAAGGAGTAGCATTGTAGAACATACATGTTTAGAGGTTTGCTCATGAGTATTACTTCTAGAAATATTTATTCTTGTAATATTGTTTAAAAGATAAAATTTAGCTGTATTTTTTCTTGAATTACTTGAAAATATTATTTTGAATACAGTTCCTGCTGAAATGTTATTTACTGAAAATAACGTATTTATAATTTTGTTTTATGGTAATTTCTAAAGTGCCTGCTGTAGTATGACAATACCACCTGTGCTACTTATGAAGTCTGTCATATTTCAGGGTTTATGACTTTGGTATAGGTTTGTAGCTCAAAAGCAAAATTTTCATAATGGCAAATCCTTGACTTTATAATGCCTCTGCTTGGGGGTTAATCATTTTTAGACATTTTTGTTTAAAGATTATATATTTAAAAAGGAGTTACCACTTTAAAGCAATGTAGGCCATTCTTATTCCTATTCATCCTACAAGATCCTATATGAGAGACAGAACCTAAAGAAATATGTTGAAGGACATACTAAATATAAGTTAGAGTAGGGGAAAATGCATCAAATTCTCTAAAATAATCTTTGACATTATTTCTGATTGCCTTTTTTTGGTGTTTTTAGACTAGGTTTCGGTTCCTTCTAAATATACTTGCAAATGCAGATTTCCTTTATATAAATGAACATTAAATACCTCTGGAAAATGTAGATTCATTTCTGGGTTTTCTATTCTGTTCCACTAATCTAAGTGTGTTTTTGTGCCAATACCATACTGTCTTTATGACTACAGCTTTGTAATATAGCTTGAAATCTGGAATTGTGATGCCTCCAGCCTTAATTTTGCTTTTTAGGATTGTTTTGGCTATTCAGGACCTTTTGTGGTTCCATACAAATTTTCAGATGTTTTTCCTAGCTCTGTAAAAAATACTAGTGGTATTTTGATAGGGATTCCATTAATAGATCTATAGATTGATTTGGATAGTATAGACATTTTAACAATGTTTATTCTTCCAATCCATGATCATGCAGTGCTTTTCTATTTCTTTGTATCATGTTCAATTTCTTTTCATGAGTGTTCTGTAACTTTCATAGTACATATCTTTTACTTCTTTGGTTAGGCTTATTCCTAGGTATCTTATTGTTTTGGTGCAACTGTAAGTGGGATTAGTTTCTTGACTTTTTTTTCTGCTGCTTCCTTAATGGTGTATAGAAATGCAACAGGTGTTTGTATATTAATTTTATATCCTGCAAATTTGCTGAATTTATGTGTTAATTCTAGCAGGTTTTTGGTGGAGTCTTCAGGTTTTCTAAAGATAGCATGTTCTCTGCAAATAGTGAGAGTTTGACTTCTTTGCCTATTTGGATGCCTTTTATTAATTTTTGCTGTCTGATTGCTGAGGCTAAGACTTCCAGTACTGTTAAAATAGTAATGGTGAGAGTGGCCATCCTTATCTTGTTCCTGACCCTAGGGGAAAGGCTCTCAGTTTTCCCCATTGAAGATGATACTAGCTGTGGGTCTTTCATATATGGCCTTTGTTATGTTGAGGTAGGTTCCTTCTACTCCTACTTTGTTGAGAGTTTTAATCATGAATGGATGCTATATTTTGTCAAGTCTCTTTTTTCTGCATCCATTGAGAGGATCATACAATTCTTATCCTTTCTTTTATTAATGTGATGTATCACATTGAATTGCAAATATTGAACTACCCCATAGCCCAGGAATGAACCCCATTTGATTGTAGTAAATAATTCTTTCAATGTACTGTTGGATTCAATTTGCTAGTATCTGTTGGGAATTTTTGCCCTCATATTCATCAGGGATTTTGGCCTATAATTCTCCTTTTTAGTGGGGCTTTTGTCTGGTTTTGAATCCATCTACTTTGAAACCATTTATATGAACTCAAAGAATTAATTTTGGAGAATATTGGTTAAAAATATAGCTAGATGGATACTGTCTATCTTCAAATATGTAATTATCCAATACACATTTATTTTGTTCCTTAAGTTTAAGTAATCTCAACACCCAAAGTGAACTCACAACTCCAAGATCAAGAGTCACATATTCTTCTGACCAAGCCAGCCACGACAATATGGCCATGAAAAACAAAAGTACAAGATAGATGTTCTTAGAGTTCAAAATTTTTGATTCCATGAATTGAAATAAATGTACATTTTTATCCAAACCAGTTAATTTTAAGTAATCAGTATATATTCCTTCATACCCCTTTCCTATTAGTTTATGTCTATTTACTTTATCATTTTTATATCATATTCCTCTTTGAATTTCCTAATTATAAAGTAATCTATTAAATCAGGTAAATCTTCTTGCCAAATATGAGTTCTGTTACAGATGAACATATTTTCTCTAAGTTAAAATATATACAAGAAGCATTTCCTAACATGACCTCTATTTCCAGGAGTCTCATTTTATGCACATTGGGTAAAGCCTTATTCAAACTCATATCGTGAATTTTATTATAACTTCAAATTCTCTCATTTTGATTATCAATTATAACAGATGAATGCTTACAAAAACTCAAAAGAAACTAGATTTATCCATTAAAAATACTATATATATGTATATATATATACATACATACACGATCCTTTTAAAATAGTAATGTTTTACAAAGTAGCTATGAATACTGAATACAGAGCCATTGTTACTAGGTGAAATACAATTTAGTTCCTGACAGCCTCTCAGCACACCATATTTTTTTTTTTTTTTAAGAGAGGGAGAGTGAGTGCACATAGGCAGGAGGTGAGGGGAGGAGCTGACAGAGAGAGAGAGAGAGAGAATCTTAAGCTTGGTGGAGTCCTTTTGGGAGCTTGATCTAGACCCTGAGATGAGGACCTGAGTTGAAATAGTCAATGTTTTTTTTTAAAAAAAAGTCAATGTTTAATCTACTGAGCCACTCAGGGACCCCTCACCACAAGATTTTCATCAACTAATGAAACATTAGCTTATTAAATGTGTATTTCTGTTAAAGACACCTCATTTAATACATGTTTCTTGCAACCAGTTAATTTATGCTAAGTAATATAGGTTAATTAATTTAGTGAATAGGGAAATCTATAAATATGGAACAGCAAATAATGAGAATCAGCTATATTTTTAAGAGCTTTTTTGAAATAGGGATGCTGGGTGGCTCAATGATTGAGTGTCTGCCTTTGGTTCAGGTTGTAATCCCAGGGTCCTGGGATTAAGTCCTGCATCAGGCTCCCCACAGGAAGCCTGCTTCTCCCTCTGCCTATGTCCCTGCCTCTCTTTGTGTCTCTCATGAATAAATAAAATATTTTTTAAAGATAGTTTTTGAAATAGATACAACCAACATAAATCAGGGACAAACATAATACTGTAGAAAACATTGAAGAGGACTCTAATTTACAGTTTCTGGACCTAAATTTCCTTAGAATGGTCTGAAGTATGCATAACATAGTAGAGAAAGGAAAAAAAATCAAAAAAAAATCAAAAACAGTAGCATTGCATGAGACATTACTATTTTCTGGCTTATGTACAAGGTAGGAAACCAAGACACACAATATAACAAAAACAATATAGGAAAAAAAGAAAACAATATAGCTGTCATATCTAAGTCTAGATGCCCTTTGACAGAAAGGAAAAAAAGAAAACAATAGAGCTGTCATATCTAAGTCTAGATGCCCTTTGACAGAGATGAATATCTATAGAAATTATAACAAAAGAGGACTTAAACTCATAAACAGTAAGCAAGACTATGTGGTTAAAAACTAATTGTCCATTATGGGCATCATAGGTTATGATTCTTACTTAATCATGTCTTTCCTAATTCTAAAGTCATCATCTTATAGCAATGTTTATTAATAGCTGGAATTTGATATCCTGCCTGCCTCAAGCTCAAAGTTCAACTTCTAATGAGACTATGTTATGTTATAGACTTAAAAGGAGTATGTGAGAACTTAACTAAGTTGAATAATTGTCACAATGCATCTTTAGTAATTATAAAGTAACAGTGTCAATGTTACTTTTAAAAATTCAAATTCCTGTTGTTATTTTTTTAAAGATTTTATTTATTTATTCATGAGAGAGAGACAGAGACAGAGACAGAGACATAGAGAGAGAAACAGGCTCCCTGCAGGGAGCCCAAAGTAGGACTCAATCCCAGGACCCCAGGATCACAACCTGAGCCAAAGAAAGATGCTCAACCACTGAGCCACTCAGGTGCCCCCTCCCCCTTGCTAGTTATAACCATAAGATAATTGGTCACTGAATATATAACAATTTAAAAATCATAATAAAGTGGACTCACCTGGGTGGCTCAGTCACTTAAGCCTCTGCCTTTGGATCCCCGGGTCCTGGGATCGAGTGTCTGCTTTTCCCTCTCCCTCTGCCCCTCCTCCCCGCTTGTATGTATGAGTGCAAGTACACACTCTCTCTCAAATAATAAAATATTTTAAAAAATCATAATAAAGAGGATTTTTAAGAATGAAACTTTAAAATGATTTTATTTTTATTAATTTATTTTTAAAGATTATTTATTTATTCATGAGAAACAGAAAGAGAGGAGAGATACAGGCAGGAGAAGCAGGCTCCCTGCAGGGAGCCTGATGCAAAACCTGATACCAAGACCCCGAGATCACAACCTGAGCCAAAAGCAGACACTCAACCACTGAGACACCAAGTGCCCTAGAAACTTTAAAATGATTTTTAAAAGTCTAATAAAAGCAATTCATTTTCTAGAAAATGAATAGTCTTAATTTTATTCCCTAATAATAACATAATTTAACAAGGAAAATTATCAAGCATTTTATATTGCATAGATACCATGAGAAAATAATTATCATAAATACCAAAGAATCCTTTAGGGCACTCATGAAAAGTTGTAAGTATGAAGCCTATGCTCCCATTATTTGTAGCCACCTCCATTATTTCCTCTGTTTGGAAGGCTGTTATTCCTACTGCTTAACTTGGTAATTCTTTCTGTATAATGAGCTGTTAATTATTTTTTAAAGATATCCTGGCATTTCCATCTAACAAAATAAAGTCAAAAGTGAGTAAACACCCAAAATTTTTCTTTCCTGGTCACTAATTTCTGAAAATGTACATGCTGTTGATTCTATGTCTATGGTACCATAAACCACTGAACATAATTTATTAACGTCTCATTTCACCTTTATTGTGAAGTTTACTTGGTCTTTATCCTGTTTTCCCATGCCAGGTTTTACCTCTTTATTCTAGAAAGTCCCATTATGTTTTGTATTTATTTGATTACATCTTTTTTTTCTCTCTCTCTAAAATATATATTATGGAGCATGAGGTAAATCTCATGCTTCCCCTCCCAATTTGTAATATTTATAATGTCACTCAATACATAGTATTAAAATTATGAAGACAGGCAATCTACAAAAATTAAGAACTTGCCTCTAATTTTTTATAAATTATAAATTAATGTCTAGAAAAGGATAAGATGATTTTAAATAGATAGTCTATTCTTTTCTTATTTTTGTCTACATTTTATGTTAATGTTTATTTTGTCCATTGCTTCCAATAACCTCTACCTCTAAATATAGGCTATAATGCAAATAGCTAGGTTGTTTCCTCTTGATTGTTCAGTGACTATAAGGACTCAATCAAGTGGAGAGTAGGATAATCATACAATCAATCTGGGTAAGAAAAGGGAGCACAGAGAGCAACCACACAATGGTTCTTTCTTCAAGTCATGCAAAATAGCTTTGAAATAAATCTGGAATTTGCTAATTATGGTTAAATCTTCTTTTTAATTTAAGCTGTATGACATAGCAGCCAGAGTTCATTTTCAACCCTAGAGCTAAAAAAGTTCCATTGTTATATATTTTAAAGAGAACTTTACAGGCTTAAAGTTAAAAATCATGATTGATGTAGTTTTGGCAAGTTTTCATGTCTAATTCTTCCAGGAGTTAACTCCATTATAATAATTCTCATTAGAATAGTTATGAAAACTGAAATACATTCTCTACAGTTCACAAGGTGGTACATTTGCAATCCTTGTCAAAATATTATTTTTAAGTATTGTTGTGAATAATTAATTTAACTTTAACAAGTAATGTTCATGAAATATGCATTTATAAATAGCAGACCTGTTTCTATTATTTCCAATGCAGCAATTCATAATGTAATTGAGTGAAGGTAAAATGATAATGCCTAATCTCATTTTCTTGCCAACGTCCCAAAGCCCTTTGTCTATTCCATTTTATACTCAGAACATGAAGTAAAATAAAAAGAAATTTCTTCTTGCAATTACAGAGAAAAAATGACGGGGAAAGAAAATAAATAATTTTAAAGCATTATGTTTACAGAACTGAGTGTTTACGCAACGGGGAACATTTTAGTCACTGTAGTGCTTACAGCCCTTCATGTCTGTATCACTCATCCATAAAGAAGTTTTCACCCCAGTTAAACCTTTGAGTCCTAAATCATCCTCCAGAGCACCACACTATAGTGTCTATTCTTTTTCATGAGATCTTTCTCATATATTCTGCATTTATGATTGACACATATCTTTCAGGACTCAATGCGACTAACAATCTCTCCTCTGTACATGTGAGGCAGTGTTTAATCATGCTTTCTGTCTGCTATCAGGACCATGCCTGTTGAGCTGGACTGGGCCTGCTCTTCAAAGTACTCACAACCTGAGGAACTAACTACTAATTCCTTATTTAAAAACTGATAAGTAATATGTATAAACATGTACAAAGGAACTGAGGAGGGACATATTACAAGTGGGTGCCTCACCAACAAAGGTTGGAACAAAGTTATTCAAGAGGAGACACTTAAAGAATGTAATAAATTCGCAAAAAAAAAAAAAAAAAGGCAGAAGGAAGATTGCCACTTTTTTTTGGAGGGATGAAGTAAAAGGAACCAACATTTTAAAAAGAATATGGAGTCAGTTACTAGTTTGGGGCCTACACATTTCCAAGTCTTTATAGTTGTTAGTCTGAGAAAGAACATTTTACTAACACCAAGCAAGTATAAGGGTAATGCTCACGCTTTCTTCAGGAAAGAGTAGGTCAGAATAGATAACTTCAATATGCATTACATAAATATATATGTATATATGTATTCATATATACATTATAAAATAAGGTAACATAAGGCAAGTTTTTAAAAATATATTGCAGTACTAAAAAAAAGCAAAGCAAATCTAACCACCAAAAAGAAGTTTATAAAAAAAAACAACTTATAACACAGAAGTATACTATACTACCTGAAGTCTTAAGTAATTGTCAGTGGGGGAGATGGTGAGTATAAAGAAATGGGAAGCTATTAAAGGAAAACATAAGAAAATTAAAGGCCAAGAAAAAAATCAAGACAGTAAGATTAAAATGGATTAGGATAAGCATAGATTTAAAGATAACTAAATGGAAGCAGAAACAATCCTTTAGAATACTGAATCAATGACATGGCATATAAATATAAAAAGATAATCTGGAATTAGGAAGAAAAGAGCAAACAAATAAAATAAGGGCGAAGTATCCAAGTTCATAAAAAGAATTAAAATGAAATAACCATGCAAAATGCATGGTTAAATAAATTCAAAATAAAAAGTAGGAACAGCAAAATACTAACATAGAATATTAATAACAATATTGAAATGAAAATAAAAATTAAAAAAACAAATGCTAATTATTAAAAATTTAAAAATAGGGCAACTCAAGGAACTCTTGTTACAGAAAGAAACAGAAGAAACAACTGAACCCCAATCAATAAATATTATATTAATATAAAAAGGAATACAATGATGTTAAATTAGATTTTTAAAAAGAGATTGTATTGACTAATTTAGTGAAAAAATAGTTTAACACTCTGATGGTATTTTTTCTGATAAATTATACATGAATGAATACAATTTAATAGCCATGGGGGGAAAAATGCAGATTATCAGTATTCCTCAAGTCCTTAGAGTCAGATAATCTTAATGATTCTGTTCAACTCTTTAAGGAAACTAAAAATCTCTAGCTTATGAACTATTTCAGGTTATTGAAAAAGGAGATAACACTATGGAATTCATTTTATAGAGTAAAATATTGTTATCAAGACAAGATACGTACAGAAAAAAACTTTCCATCAGCAATCTTATTAAAGATACAAAATATTTAATAAAGACACATAATATTTAACTATAATTTAAATCATTTATCAAAATCAAAGAATCTTCTCCCTTGCTCAAATGTAAAGTAATTACAAAAATAAAAAAGCAAAACTGAGAATAGTTTCAATTGATAACAAAAATGTACTTTAATATATATTTGTTTTTTTTAAATATAAGAAAATTAGAAATTCGGGGACAATTTCTTTATTATCAAAAATACTATTATATTAAATAATTGAATATTTTATTTTAGTGGTGGAATACTAGTTCAATTATCACAAAATAATAAAAAGTTCAAAGATGTTATTATATGTTATGTTATTATCATAATTATTATATAGAAAGTCTAATCATTGCAGATATATTAAATACGAGGATGAATTCTCATTGATATAAAAAAGAAAATATACTGGGAAGCCTGGATGGCTCAGTAGTTAAGAGTCTGCCTTCAGCTCAGGGCGTGATCCTGGAGTCCCGGAATCGAGTCCCACATCGGGCTCCCTGCAGGGACCTGCTTCTCCCTCTGCCTGTGTCTTGTCTCTCTCTCTCTCTCTCTGTCCCTGTTCTCTCATGAATAAATAAGTAAAATCTTAAAAAAAAAGAAAGAAAGAAAATATAGGGACTGATGACCATATCGTCATTTGTATAGAAAAATCTCAGAAAAAATTACTTAGCACTTTATGAAGTTTAATAAAGTGCCTGGAAGATGATACTATATTCTTTCCTATAGCTTTATCTATAATCAATTATAAGATATGGAAAAGAACAATTTAAACTTTTAACATAGGATACATAGAATGAACACTTTAAAATATGGACTTTAAAAGAAGAAAAAAAGAACACTACATCTCTTAAAAATAATCATGAAATAATCCTGAATTGAAAAAAAAAAGGTTACCAAGTGCAATTTTTCCCAAATTAAAATTTATTTATTTTTTATTTTCATGATGTGGATATTTGAATAGTTTCTTTCCCTCTTCCCCAGACTCTTCCTTCTTCTCCTTTTTAGCTTTATAAAATTATTATTAAAGTCAACTACAGGCATTGATAATTAGAATCCAAAAAAAAAATGTAAAAAAATGATGGGGCACTTGGATGGCTCAGTGGTTGGTCATCTGCCTTTGGCTCAGATTGGGATCCCAGGGTCCTGGGATCAAGTCCCACATCAGGCTTCCAGTCTGCTTTTCCCTCTGCCTATGTCTCTGCCTCTCTCTCTCTGTGTCTCTCATGAATAAATAAATAAAATTTTTTAAAAATGTAAAAAATGATAAAAAAAGAAAAAATAATGCATATTAGACTTGCCTTTCAGGAATACAAAATAGATTATAAAGCTACAACTAATATAAAGTGAAATATATTCCTGAAAAGAACAACAAAAAGTATTGGAAAACCTAGAATGAGACATATAAATATGTAAGGAATAAATACTTAATGTGAAGATGGCATTTTTAAAGTAATTAGAAGTAGGCCTTGTAATTTAGGTTTGTCTCCAATGCTTATGTATTCTTGCATTTGTCCCTCCAGGTTGATTAAGTTATTTTAATGTAAATTCCAGCATCACCACTTACTAAATGTAAACCTGAGTAAGTTACTGTAATTTCCTAAGCTACAATATTCATCTTTAAATGGTAATTGAGGGCAGCCCAGTTGGCTCAGCGGTTTATCGCCACCCTCAGCCCCAGGCGTGATTCTGGAGACCTGGGATCGAGTCCCACATCGGGTTCTCTGCTTGGGGCCTGCTTCTCCCTCTGCCTGTGTCTCTGCCTCTCTCTCTCTCTCTCTCTGTGTCTCTCATGAATAAATAAAATCTTTAAAAAAATAAATAAAATAAAAAGGTAATTGAATGTAATTACTTGCAAGTTAAATGACTGACAAGCTCTCAATAAATTACACTTAAGAAATTAAGTAAAACAAAAGTGGGAGAAGAATGGCATTAGTTTTCATTTCTATTACTGTTGCTTCACATTGTTTATGAATATTTGGTCAGGCCTTCATTATGTTCCATATCAAAATCAAGTCAATGTCTTCAATATTTGAAGAATAATGTTTAGATTCCAAGACTATGTGGCTGTTTTAGTTTTGTTGTTGCTTAAACAACACATAGGAGTCAAGATAATAAAATTAGATAATCCAACACATTATATACACATACATAAAAATGACAAGCTATGAGTAATACTATCTCATTCATGAGATTAGGCAATTGCAGTTTTATTTTGATTTGTTCAAAGTGAAAATTTTTCTTGAGCCTTTTTTGGGGGGGATATTGAGTTGGATACATTCATAGCTAATTGGAGAATGTACCCAATTTTTTATTTATTATAGAGTATTGTCAACTGTAAAGGAATATCTGTTCTCATAAATTCTTGAGGCAATTTAATGTAGTGAACAACATGGAATGTATGACTTTCAGCAAGTTAATTTCCAAAATCCATTAGCATTAGTAAAATGAGGAGGAGTAAAATAGCACCTACTTCATATTATTGCTAAGAAAATGAAGAACAATAGAACATAAGAAAAATCTAATAAATAGTCTACTATTTTCTGTATAATGATTAGTGTAGTTGTTGTATGTTATATTGCCATCATCAATGTAAATTTTAACATGTTTACCCATTAACTAGGATAAAGCCATGTACTCATATGTTCAGTTGATTTTCATTGAAGAAAACAAAGTAATCCAAAGCTGAAAAGAATATCTCTCAAATAAGTGGTGCTGGAATACTGGATATTCATTATGAAAGTAAATGAACCTCAACTCATACTTCACATCAGACACACACACATGTACACACAAAACTGAGTTTTGAGGATGTGTTATGAGGATGTGGAACAACCGATCTCTCAAATTGTTTTGGAGAAAGTAAAATCCTATAACCACTTTAAAATAAGTTCTAGCACTTCCTAACAAAATTACACATTCACTTACCTTTACCTCAAGAATTCCACTTCTAAATATATTCTCAAGAGAAACGAAAACATGCTCATGCAAGACCTAATACATGGAAAATTTTAGAAACCCTATTCATAATAGCAAAACCTGGAAACAGTCTAGGTTTCCATTAGTAGAACAAGAGGTAAATAAATAAATAAGTATATATAAACAAAAAAAGAAAAAAATATGGTTTACTCAGATAACAAACTATTAGTCCTAAAGAGGAACAAACCACTCACCAACACAACATAGTTGAATCCTGAAATAAATGAAATGAAAATGAATGAGTCAAAAATAATTACATAATTGTAAGTTTCCATTTATATGATTTCTCAGAAAAGCTAAGTGATGCCAGATTGGGTTGCATTTGTTAGGACACACTACAGGTTTGATTGGGAACAAGAATTAGAAGACTTTAGGCTCCTATCGGGAGCCTGATGTGGGACTTGATCCCAGGAGCAATACTAGAGTATATCTTGAGAAGGATTTGAGTTACATAGATAGATGCACACATCAAAACTCAGCAAATGGATGGGAGCTTGGGAAAATGGTGGAATAAGAAACCCTGAGCTTACCCTATCATTCCTTTACAACTAGACCTCACTCATATCCCAGTAATAAACTACAGAGTGATCCAAAGAATAGCAAAGAAAATCCACAACCACATGTAGAGAAAAAGCCACATCAGAGAGGTTAAGAAGAGCAGAAATTGGTGGTAGAGAGCTGTTTGCAGGAGAAAAGGAGCTGCAATGTAGAGAGGGGAAACACCAGGGATCCCACATGGGAAAAGAGATCCCCATAATACCCGGCCTTGAAAATCAGGAAGGGTGCTAAACTCTGGGAGTTTGTATAACCAGCAGGACATGGAACCTGGAACTTTAAAAGTCAGCTGACGAATGATAGCTGAGTTCATGCCCTTAAAGAGCCCTGCAGAGGCAAGACGGAAGAGTTTGGGCAACACCTGTGGCAAATGGGAGGGAGCTCTATTTATACTGATTTTGGAGCCTGTTTGAGGACTTCTCAGGGAACAAGGGAGCTAGCAGGCACTGTCTTCCTCTTCACCCTCCAGCATAAACACAGAGCCACCTATGGGAGGCAGAAATGAACAGACATTTGCTGCCTAATTTACTAGCAGTGCTCCCAGCTGAGTTCTCCTGAGGACTCAGCCACTCCAAGCCTGCTGCCCTTGGCATGACATTCAGTGCAAATTTTGCTACTGTGTCAGGTGGTCCACCCAGCCACCACCTCCATGTGCTGCCCCCATGGCCACCATACTTCTGAGATTGAACCTAGGACTAGTGGCTCACTACAAATTTTGTTACCACCACTGTCCTGCTGCCGATCCCTCCTGGGATCATGCCCCCTCAAAGCCAGCCTGCCCGGATCTCACTAGCATCAGAGAGAGCAAGCACAACCCATGTAACCCATGTAGACATCTGGACTGAAGGAAAAAAGGAAAAGCAACTTGGATACAATAGCAGCACTTAAGCAACATACATAGGAGACTTCCCTACCGTGCCAGGTTTTGGTGAACAGGGGACTATGCACTCTAGGCTACCACAGGACTTCTTTATAAAGCCACTACTTTCGAGAGCAAAATATGTAGCTGAATTCCTAATCCAAAGAAATAGACACAGAGGAGAGGCAATCAAAATGAGAAGACAGGAAATGTTAAGGGAGACTCTGAGTGGAAAACAAACCATGAGTAAGAAAAATAGGAAGAACAAAAGTAAAAAAATATATATAATATAATTAAGTATACCTGTAAAAATCAGTTAAGAGAAACACAAAATAAAACAATGTAAAATAGGATATCAAATAACTGAAATGTGGGGGGAGGGAAGTAAAAAATGAGTTCAAACTTAAGTGACCATCAGCTTAATATAGGCTGCTATATGCAGAAGATGCTCTATTTAAACCAAATGGTAAACATGAATAAAAAAACAGCAACAGAGATGAAAAAATAAAGAGTAAGGAATCCAAGTATATCACTAAAGAAAAAAAGCAAGCCATGAAACAAACCAAGAGAAGAAAGGATCAGAGAAAAACTACAGAAAAACCACAAAACAAGTAACAAAATGACAATAAATACATATTAATCAACCATTACTTTGAATATAAATAGACCAAATGCCCTAATCAAAAGATATGGGGAAAGAGAGTGGGTTACAAAACAAAACAAAACAAAACAAAACCAAAAACTCTAAAACTAACAAAGAAAAAACCACAAGACTTATCTACATGCTGCCTACAAGAGACTCATTTCATACCTAAAGACATGTACAGATTCGAAGTGAGTGCAAATGGATTTCAAAATAAAGCCAGAATAGCAATATTTAACAACTGACAAAATAGACCTTAAAATAAAAACTATAACAAGATGCAAGGAAGGACATTGTATCATAATAAAGGGAACAATCCAACAAGAAGATCTAACAATTATAAGTATTTATGCTAATTTAGTTGGTAAAGAATGGGATATTTGATCTTAGGGTTGTGAGTTTGATCCTTACATTGGGTATAGAAATTACTTAAAAATAAAATCTTAAAACAAACAACTTCCAAACAAACAATGCTCCATGACCAGATGGCTTCACAGGTAAATTCTCCCAAACATTTAATGAATTAATACTTATTCTATTCAAACTAATCCAAAAAGTAGAAATGGAAAGAATTTCCAAATTCATTGTATGAGAGTCATATCATTCCCATATTGAAACCATATAAAGACACTTAAAAAGAGAGAGAGAGAGAGAGAACTATAGGCTAATCTCTGATAAAACAGAGATGAAAATTCTCAACAAAATATTATCCAACTAAATTCAACATTAAAAAAATCATTCAATGTAAATAAATAGGATTTATTCCTGGGATACAAAGTTGTTTCAATACTTGCAAATCAATCACATCAATGAGAGAAATGATAAAAATATGATTATTTCAATAGACGCAGAAAAAGTATTCATCAAAGAATATCCATTCACGAAAAAACCCTCAACAAAGTAAGCCTAGAAGGAACAAACCTCAACATAATAAAGGCCATATATGCAAAACCCACAGCTAATATCATCCTCAAAGGGGAAAAACAGAGCTTTCCCTTTAGAGTCAGGAACAAGACAAAGCTAAGAAGTGTGATAATAGTAATATTAATCTTTGCCATGACAATGTATTATTAATATTAAATTAGGTAAAGAGTAAACCAACTTAAAAAAATTCCAATGTACACACACATTTAACATAAGTAAATTTTATATATTAAAAAAACCCTAAAGACTTAACTCTAGTGATGTATGTGTTGAAGTTTTGAAGAAAACTGAATTTATGTCTGTAATTTTGAATGTATCAAAAACTGAAATAGACTGAGACATAGATAAAAAGATAAAGATAACTAAATTGATTGATATGTGATAAAACCAGTAAATTTAACTGTTAGTGTTAGAACCTAGGTGTTGAGTATGGGTGTTCACCGCAAAGTTCTTTCAAATTTGCTGTATATTTGAATATTTTGATAATAATACTTTGGAAAAATTAAACACCTATCTATACTGACACCATGATTCTATTCCTATTTACCTAAGAGAAATGAAAACATGTGTTCACAAGGGTGTTGTACAAGTAATATTATTCAAGAACTGACAAAAGCCCAGGTTCCAATAAACAGGTGAATGCATAAACAAATTGTGTTATTTTTACAAAATGGAAACAAACTACTCATATATGTAGCAACATGAATGAATCTCAACAATGTTATGTTGGTTGAAAAAAACTAGCATAAATTAGTATATATTGAATGATTTCATTTATATAAAGCTTTAGAACACTCAAAACTAACTTTTAGTGGCATAAGTCAATGAAGTAGTTGTCTAAGGGGTGAGGGATCGTTGCCTCGTGATCGAATCTTTCTATATATTGAATGGGTATCAACGTTTATGAAAACTGATTTTACTGTATACCTAAGGTCTATGCATTTAAGCATATGTAAATTATATCTAGATAAAAAATGAAAAGAAGGAATGGGTGTGTGTATGCATGTATAACTTGGAATTTAGAAGGTTTATACATGTAAATGAAGACTCTGACATACATATGAAGACCAGTTTAAGACCATGTTTCTCAAACTATAAGATCCATATAAGTCACCTGTTAGTCTAATTCATATTTCTGAGAATTTTTTACTTTTTGCATTTTAACCAAATTCCTATGTCATGACAATAATACCCACAGACTTTACTTTGAATATAGCGAGGGTTACAAATGGGGATATTTAACCCAAATAAAAGACCTACTAAGGCAAAAATCTTGTCTTCATATATTTAAAGCAATCTCATTTAAAAGAAGGCTATACTTTTTTCTCCCTTATATACATAAAATAAGATCAATGATTAACAATTTACAGGGAGGCAAATATGTAATCCACGTAAATATATAATTTCAAACAATTAGATATGTTTAACAATGTAACTTATCTAAAAATAGGAGGCTATTCATGACTAGAATTGATCAAGCAATTCTTACCAACTCTTCAGAATATAGCAGAGAGGGTTTATACATGTGTGTGTATGTGTTTAAATTTGCAGCAAGACTGCATTAAATTGCCTCTAAATTTCTATCCCATTTATGATTCTGCAATGTGAGGAAGATACAGCCATTGCAAAACAAATGCTATAGCCAACCTATAAGTTGTAAACGTTTTGAATCGGAGATAAGAGTATATAAAAGAGATGAGTTGAGCTTGTTTAGTCAAGTAGGCAGACTCTTTAGAAAATTTCATTAAATTTATATTTAAGACTTAATTTAACCACCAAAAATGCCTTCTTGAAATAATGTTGTCAGCCTTCATTAAATATTTGGATATCATACAACAATAAAATTATCTTTAATAAAAAAACTAATCTTATTAGAATTTTTACTCTAGTTGGTCATTATTCCTATTCTTTGAATTTATGCAGAATGTTAAATTGTATTAATATAATGAAACATTCACAAACTTGCTCAAGATGCTAGCAGGAAAACTTACTCTCTTCCCTTTCCTGGAAAAAGACAAATTGTGCTACAACCAAAATAGCCTCATTTTGTTCCCCTTGTCATGCTGGAAGTAGGAAGATGTCATTCAAAAGAGTTAAGTATTCAGAAGATGTGCAAAATTACACAATTGGAACATTAGGACACATCATTAAACTACCCAAGTTACTTACCTGTCATCAATTGGTATTATCCATAGATTTCCAAATTTCAATTTTATGTAACTGTCCATGTTAACTATTCCTTTTCAAATCTCACCAAACACCAGTGGAAATGATATTGTATTTGCAGAGATTAATTTTGAAATTTTCAAATAAATGATAATAAAATAGTTTAATGTATATACTCTCAAGAGTAAAGAAATCTGTAATGTTTATTGAACACATTTAACTTAAATACATACTTTTCTATGATAAATATGATAGAATATAAAAACTGCATGAAGTGAATGTTCTAATTTGTACAGTCAAAAAATAAATTGTTCTTTTTCAATTTAATTCCTTAATATTGACAAAGCACTATAATTCCAAGGAAGGAAAATAAGAAGATTCCTTTGTTGTTGTTTAAAGAAACCTTGAGATTTTTTTCTTTTATTATAATATTTGGTCATCATTTATTTACGGTTTTATAACTGATACTTTCTGTTTGCCTGCTTTCCTAAGGACATCCATGTCCTTAGGACTCTCCTAGTCTAGGCCACAAGTCACTTCAGCTTAGAAATGAAGCCAGGGGTGCCTGGATGGCTCAGTCTGTTAAATGTCTGTCTGTGGCTCAGCTCATGATCCCATGATCCCATGATCTGGCCCTGCTTGGGCTTCCTCTTCAGTGGGGAGTCTGCTTCTCCTTCCTCCTCTACCTGCTATTCCCTTTGCTTGTGCTTTCTTTCTGTTAAATAAGTAAATAAAATCTTTAAAAAAATAAAGATAAAAAACGTGGAGCCCAAAAAAGGGAGCTGAATTTTGGGTGCTACACTAAATCACATTTTTATTGAATTTGATTTTCATCCTGACTGCTTATGTCTTAACAAAAAAACTGATAAATTTTACATCTCAGTGTCTATAAAAGTATAAGTAAAAGCAATGTGAGCAATAGATATCAAATAGTACAAATTATATGCCTTCACAAAGTAAAAAGAAAAAAAATGTGGTTTCCTCGGGATTTTTTCCACAGTCAAATGTGTAAACTCATAATCAAAATTGGTAAAGGTCTTGTCATGCTTCTGTCTATACACATTATAAAAACAAAACCAAACAAAAATAATAACACAAAAATCCTTAACCTTTATCATCTATATTTCATACCATGTTTCAGAAATGTATTAGAGAAAATCAGACTAATGTCTGAGTTTTTTTTTTTTTTTTTTTTACATTAAAGGAAAGGTGCTAAACTCAGTTATGTTCACTTAGAAGGAACATTTTGGAATCACTATGGTATTTATTTAAATATATGGCTAAACAAAATGGAAGATGCAATGAAATGTGTCTATGATGTAAAATACATGTGTGTCAACATGTTATAAATCCTCAAAAAACACTAAAGTGAAAAGAACAAATTTGCTTATTTGGTAATGTAATATTGTCAACAAGAGTTCCATTTATAAAGAGTACAACTAAAATTAATTTGATATGACTTTTCAGGTATAGAGTTTTATTAATAGACTAAGAGCAGTAGACTACGTATTTTAAATTACCTAGGAGGAAATCACTTTAGTTAAGTATGTATTGCAATTAACTTATTAATAGTTATGTATAGTTTCAAATAAAATTCCTCAATATATCAAACATCTGCCTTTGACAATAGCATTTTATTGTCATATTTGTGGACCAATAATTTGAGTGATTTTTTAATGGTATTTGAAAAAGTTTTTCATAGGATATCACTTATTAAGAATAGAGTATAAAAGTGAAGAAAATTCATGATTTGTTTGTCAGGCAATATATATTCTGAGTAAGGCATGATCATTACTGGGAAAATTAAGCAAAAACTATAAAGTCTAACAAACTGATTAAGGAAATATAAAAGGAGTAAGTTTGATAAAGAATTGAAGGGCAAACTAAGTATTACATTGGTAGAAGTCTGAAACCAAGACAATCTTCAAGATTTCAGGAACTAGGGCTGAGTAGGTATCCATCGTTAGCATTTCTTTCCACTTATGATTCATTTTTTATCAACCTTCTTTATTTGCCCAAAATGCCTTTCTCCTTAATACTAAAATCATGGTTATCTTTTTTCTATGTTTAGCATTCTAGTTTAGAAATATTAGATGAGGTCTCTGCTTTGCCTGGATTGAGCTACATACTAAAAGCTGTAGTTGCTGGAGAAATAAAAGATTGGGACAGAAGTCTACTTTTCAATATATTTTGATAACCAGAGAAGAGGGGCATGCAAGTATAGTTCCGATTTAGACAACGTTGGTAGCAAGTTATAAGGAAACAGAAAGATGACAAGGAAAAAATAAAAATGATATTCTCAGGGGGTGCCTGGGTGGCTCAGTCCTTTGAGCATCTGATACTTGATTTGCACTGAGGTCATGATCTCAGCGTTCTGGGATGGAGCTCCACATTGGGCTCTGTGCTCAGCAGGGAATCTGTTTCTCCCCCTGCCCCTCCTCCTGCTCATGTGCTCTCCCTCTCTTTCTAATAAAATCTTAAAAAAACTATATTCTCAGAAAATAAGAGGGCATTTTGAAAGCAAAAATTGCAATTTAAACAGTTTTGAAGAAAATCTAATATGTGCTAAAACTGACTTTTGTACTCAAAAGGAAAACTTCAAAATATAGTTGAGGCTATACTAGGAAATAGCAAGAGGTAAAATAAACTGCAGATAAGCAGCACATTTTGATAGGGATTCTAAATACCTCAAGAATTTAGAAAAGTAAAGAACACAGCGTGTCCACACCTAATGGATTATACTTCACCAGGAGAGTGGTATTCAAGTTATGTAATATCTGCTTATTATTATTTTTAAATCAAGGGATTTGTGCTTGTATGTGTGAAATGTAAGTAATAAGAGGCAAAAATAAATGGGAAAATATAAATAAGGACATTAAAGCAAATTATTAACAAAAAATAATAATTCAAATATCATCTGTAAATAAAGTAACAATATATACATTGATTCTTCATTGTCACTGGTACCCTTTAATTGTATTCTAATTGATACCCTTTAATCACATTTTCAAACATTTTCATCTTTCAACAAAATTTTAAGAAAAAAGTTTTATGCACACACTAGAAAATAATACATCTTAAAAAAGTCAAAGTTAATATTTTAATCTCAAGACTATATGGGTCCTTTTTGTTCTTTTTGCTCCATTTTGCTGTGAATCTACAACCTCTTAAAAAAAAAACTCACTTCCTCTGTCTCCAAGCCACTTTCTAATCCAAGGATAACTATAGAGATAATATTATTTCTAATATCACCAAAATCTTTATGTAGTTGGATGTACATAGTTTCTATGGACATGCATATGGTGATTTTATGATTGTAACATGCATGTTCTCCACTTTGCATTTTCCTTTCTCAAATACAGTCTTTTTTGGCGGTGCCTGAGTGGCTCCGTTAGGTATCTGATGGAATCTTGATTTTAGATGGGTTGTGATCTCAGGGTCATGAGATCAAGCCTCATAAATGTATACACACACACACACACACACACACATATACATATAATCATTCTTTTGAAACTGGCACTTGTATTAGCTTCTTTGCTTTTAGCAATTGTATAGCATACCATTTATCAAATGTACCGTGTTATGATAATTTCCTTTATTTCTATTTTATAAATCTCCTATGTATAAACTGCTTCCAGTTTTTTTTTTGTTACATACTTATACAGGCATAATAAACATCTAGAATTAGAATTACTGAATATATTGTAAACTTTGTTTGAGTATCATGCAATATATACTAGTTGTTTCACTAATACATATTTTCACCGAGAGTTAATGAATGTTCCCCTATATCTGAATTGAAGACTCTGTGGTGCAGTAAACCTCAAAAATTTAGATCACTTTGGAGGAAGTTTGATTGAAATAAATGAAAATCCAAAAGGGATGTTGTGAAAACTGTACTAGGTACTCTCTGCTCTCCACAGTGTATCTTGAATTACAGTTCTAGGAGTCATCTTTATGTAAATTTAGTAACACATTTCAGTTGAGAAAAAGAAAAAAAGTAACCAAGATGATAAAACAGGCACTTTCCAAAGGTAAACAGATGAAAAGTACTGAATGAATTCTGAAGGGGCATGTTAGGTCCTGGATTCTAGTTACAGCTTTATCACCAGTTGACTTTGTGACTTTAAGTGAGTCATTTAAACATCTCTGGACCTCAATTTCATGATATACATAGTAAAGATCAAGGTATATTGTTGAATATACCTTCCACAGCTGACTTTATATTAAAATTTTATAGAGCTAATATCCCAGCTACTTTGTTCATAAAATTACTTTGTCTAATGGGAAAAAAAATAGTCTTTGTCACTACACAATCAATACATTAAAATTTCTCTCATTGAGATTTCTAACTCTCCAAATTTAGAAATAAAGTAGAAAAGGTAAAGATATTTGATTAGTTGAAGTACATTTTCTCTAGCATAGCAACAGTTCTCAAGAAAAAAGCTTCCAATAAAAGCAATTGATTGTGAGATAGCACAAAGTTATTTGAATATTTGAATTAAAAATTAGGAAAGCAATACAATAAATATATACAATTTATGAATTAAATAGTATTTTAAAGTTAGTAGTATTGGCTTTTACTAATGGTGTTTGGTGATGTTTTTTAGCAATTGGGCTTAGTTGACACTGAAGTCTTTTCTATTTCTAAAAATGAATAAGTGTTAATCTCTAAGTCAGGTAAACAATGTCTGGGGCATCAACCTAGTGTTCAGGCCACATGCTATTCAATCCTATTGAATTTTTAAAAACTCTTGAAATTTAAATTGGTAGACTTGGATCAAGTTTGAAAATAATACCAGCAGACGGCTCCGTTAGAAAGTGAGAAAGAAATCTCTGCATATAGATTAAGCCATAATTAATATTAAAATATTTAGAAATAGTGAGGTTATTTGGATAACACATTTAACTATAGTCATAATATCAATTTCCTTAAAAAATACAATGCAAAAAGGATTTCTAAAACATCATCTATATAAAAGACATAGTGACTTTTTTTAAATCTTTATGTCTAGACATAAAGTCACAAATTCTATATTGATGTAATCTTAATCATTGAGGTTTTACTTAATTTACTTGACTCTAGGATTCATATTTGGGATATGATTTCTGCTTATATATTTTTGCTTTCTGAATGAATCAGTCATATAAAATACACCCTCACATTGTGCCTAGATTAAAAAAAATCCTACTATATAAACTTTTGTTTGTTTCCTTTATATCCATTGGATATAAATAATACATTTTATACCAGGTAATTTCATTGTCATTCCCCCCCTATTACTACAATTATATTACTGAAACAATAGACAGCATCTTCTCAATTTTTAAATTTATCTTCAGGAAATTATATCATAAGATGGGCATATTTGACCTTAATAGTATAAAAGTGAGTGAAAATAGAAAGTTTTCAGAAAGTTTAAAATGTCTGCATGCTATCTAAATAAACAATGAGCTTGACTGTGGTAATACTTTCTGGTAATTATTAGTTTTATCATTTTGAGTAGATTAATAGCAATGCACCTTTGTAATTAAATTCACTAAAGTTTTAAAGCTTTATTTAACTTACAATACCTAAACTATACTGAAATCACACTAAAACTCTAGATTAACTTGGTCTGTCATCGAATACAGGTCATTGGTAGACAGAAAATCAAACTGAACTATTAAGCTATTATTCAGACTTAACCACATATTTATTTGATTATAACGTACATATATGAGGGGTATACATATTTCATGGTATCACAAGTAGTTGAAAATATCAAAGTCTTGGAGCTATTTATCATTTTGTAAAATTAATATATGAGCATCTATCACATATAAAATGCAATAGAATTAGTGATAAATGGTATCAAGAAAAGTTACAGTATGAGCCTTCATAACTTAAAACAAATGAAATAATTGAGCATGAAAGACAGAAGGGAAACTTTAGGAGAATGAAACAACAAACAGGTCCATTTAAAAATGTTTTTGATACAAAAAGGAAAATGATATTTGTATAATATTTAATATGGAATAATGGGAAAAATTAGAAACTTCTATGTACGACATAGTGAAAGAAATCTACAATTATGCTTAATTAAATAAATCAGTAAATAAAAAAATTTTAAAAACACATATCAGAAGATTCTAATGCTTACTCTCCCTCCTGGATCATTATTCCTGGGTAAACAAACTGACATAATGTGAGCAGCCTTATGGAGGATTCCATGTGGTGAGGAACTGGAGTCTCTAGCCAACAGCCTATGATGAACAAGGTCTGACAACGACTATGTGAGTGAAATTGAATGTGAGTCCTTTAGCACCAAATCTTGAGGTGACTGAAGATCTAGTTGACAGCTTGATGGTAAGTTCATGAGGGACCTGAGTCAAAGTATGCAAGTAAACTCCTGGACTCCTGACCCACAGGAACTATGAGATGATAAATATTGCTTCAAGCAGCTATGTTTTGGGATAATTTGTTACACAGTAATTGATAATTCATACATTACCCAAATTCCACCAATAGGAAATAAATAAATATATGTATATGTATATATTTAGCAATTGGGCTAAATTGCATATATATATATATATATATGCAATAAAAAAGAATGAAGCACAGCTACACAAAATAATATGGGGGCTTCCCACAGGTCTAGTAATGAACAAAAGAAGCCAAGCCAAAAGAACACATATTATAGCATTATTTTCATGCCATGTTTAAACATATTAAACAAAACCAATATATATAGACAGAAGTCAAACTAATGGATACCTTGTGGAGTACTGAG
The DNA here is from genome assembly GCF_018345385.1 of Vulpes lagopus. NCBI lineage: Eukaryota > Metazoa > Chordata > Mammalia > Carnivora > Canidae > Vulpes > Vulpes lagopus. The sequence continues at coordinate 141,156,086 of NC_054827.1, forward strand.
TGGAAAGGGGCAAAAAGAATCCTTCAGGATCTTTTATAAGTTAGGATCCTAAATCCACATTTAGGGAACTGTGGATGTGTTATACCTTAATCTTTTAGGTATTTACATTATATACATAAATAAAAATTGAGATTTATACATAGGTTTGTATATTTTAGTATATGTGCATTCTATCTCAATAAAAATAAATTTTAAAATGAGCACAGGAAATAAGGTGTGTTTTGAAAATACTATGTTTTCAAGATTTGCTCATGTTGATTTGAAGTAAAACTTGTCTAATCTGTCGTGGAATATATGGATATAGGGATTTTAAGGCTCTGAATGATATGAGATCATGTTATAGCTTTATGATTGTAAGTTTTATGTGTCAACTTTACTGGGCTAGGGATAGTAGCTGGTAAGACATATTTCTGACTGTATCTGAGAGGATGTTTGTGAGAGAGATTAACATTTGAATTGGTAGACTAAGTGAAGATTTCCAATCTCCAATGTGGGTGAGAATCATTCAATCCACTGAGGACTTGAGTAGAACAAAAAGTGGTGGAAGGGTGAATTGATTGGTGCTTGAGCTTGATCATTGATCATCTCTGGTCTTTGTACATCAGGACTTTTGTTCCCAGGCTTTCAGACTTGGATTAGGACTTCTACATCGGCTCCTCTGGTTCTTAGGCCTTTGGGTCTGAACTGATATTAAACCAGACTTCCTTGGATCTCTAGCTTGCAGATGGCAGGTTGTGGGATTTCTCTGGCTTTATAATTGTGTGAGCCAATTCTTCATATAAGTTTCTTTCCATATGTTTATATAAATTGTATTGATTCTGTTTCTCTAGACAACCTTAAGATGATAAGCTTTTAGAGTCATAAATATATGGATGTACTTAGAACCATCACAGTAAATTTGATGGCTCATATAGAATATAGAGAGTGATCATGGAACGGAGCATAGATCATAGAATTCTGAAGAAAAGCAACATAAAAGGGCCAGGAAAGGGAAAATTAGTTTGCATAGAGGGCAAGGAGCACCAAAGTAGAATTAAGAGAATACTAGGTCATATAAACTAAAGTATCTTGGTTGTTTTTCAAAAAGAAGGGAGAGGTCAACTGCATCATATATCAATGGATGGCAGGTTAGGTATTGAATACTGCCTATTTAGATTATCGATTGAATACTGCCTATTTAGATTATCGGAAAAGATTATTTCTAACCATGAAGAAAGTGGTTTCCTAAAAGAACGGTGAACTAAGGTCATCTCCATAAGATCTTGTGCAGAAAGGATTTTCAATTCAGGATATAAAATAGAAACACATTTAAGTAAGTTTCTGGTTGTCATAAAATCTTTTCTCTAATTATATATTACAGTCCATCTGAACACACAAGAACCTGTCATACTTAGATCAGTAAAATAAAGTTGAATTCAGGCAAACAACCTGTTATTGTCAAAATGGTGCCAAATACCACTTTAGATTGAATGTAATACTTTCAACTAGTTATATTGGTGTCATACGGCTATAGTTATGAAGTTTGCAACTCAGGAGTTTAGGGGCTTCACAAACTTTAAAAATCCTGAAAATGTATTGTCAACTCCTCTCCACTCGATGAGAACTAGTCTCTCATATTTCCAGGTGGAATACAGGAAACTCAGTTAAATTGCATTTGCTATTACTCACGCATCTCTCCTATTACAAGATATTTGCTTCTCTCATTCAAAAGAATGAGGAAAAACTGTTTTGGAAAAACATTCCTTATTTCATAACTGTAGAACATTGCTTTCATAGGTGTGAAGTTAGATTTACCATTTCTCAAAAACCATTAGTCCTTTGCAATTTCAAGTAACTCAGGAAGATTATTCACCCCAAATACCGGCTCAGTCCTACTTACCTGAGGAACAAATAAGGTTTATGTAGGGAATGGAGTGACAGAGGACATATGCTGTTATGGGTCACAACCAGTTGGAAAAGAATCTCTGAGGAAAAAGTATATTATCTTAGAAACGCTCTAGCTTAGTATACAATTATAAAACTGTGGATTATGGGTTTGAGTATAGCTGTGAAGACTCTTATTCTAGTTAACTTATAATAAGGTTTGAAAAACTCACTAGTGCTCTAAACTTTCTTCATATACAATTCAAAATTAAATTTGGGAGAAAAGTTTGTTTGATAACTAAATCCAATAAGAAACTATTTGAATCTGGTTACAGTGTAAATGGACTATCTGTCCTCTCCCCGTAAAATAATTAACCTACTTAATATTGCCTATACCTACATGTTATATTTCATTTCTCATTTGCCTTACTTATAGTTTATTTATTGTATTTATTCATACATCTTCATCATTTACAAAAGGAAAACATTGAAAATAATGAAAAAGTTTTGAAGTCCTAATAATATATACTACCAGTAAATAGATTATTTTGCTGTCAGTCATGTTTTTATACCTTTGTTTATGCAGATAGGTAACTTTTTTTAAAAAAGCTTTTATTTATTTACTTATTTAACAGAAGAGAGAGAGCAAGCACAAGCACAGGGAGCAGCAGGGGGAACAGCAGAAGGAGAGGGAGAAGCAGACTCTGTGCTTAGCAAGGAGCCTATCTCAGGGCTTGATCCCGGGAACCTAGGATCATGACCTGAACCAAATACAGATATTTAACTAACTGAGCCACCCAGACACCCCAATTACTAACTTTTAATATTGAATATTTGTCAATTATTTTTCTTGTTTAGAATCATGTTTAACATCATAAACTTGGACAATTATATCAAGAAAAGAAATGGTAGGTATGTGAAGAAAATACTGACAGCTTATCTGAAATTATGAATATATTGTCATAGTGGAGAGAGATATTAATCAACTAATGACAATCTAAAATTGAATATATGAGAAGTATTTTAAAGATTCAAAGATTTAACAATTTAGGATATCAGGGAAAGCTTCCATGACAAAAACATGTTTGTACTGAGTTATGATTAATTAAATGACATTATCTAGGTGAAGAGGAGAGGAATGTAGATAGAATCTAAAGATATTTATGTCATAAATTCTACAAAATTGAATGAATGGTTATGTGAATGTGAGAGAGAGGTATAGGGTACGCATGATCTGGAGTTATATTGCTTATGTTACTTAGAAGAATGGTGGATGTCATTTGTTGTAACAGGTTATCCTGGGAGAGGTAACCTATGGGTGTTGAAGGGCATGATGTCCAGGAGGTGAGGTTTATTTGTTGGCTTTGATGAGTGTTTCAACATCAATGACATGTCAAGGACTAATTAGATATATGAGCATATATTTCAGAGGAGATATCTGAGATGAATATATAAACTTGAAAGTCACCTGCATATAAATAGAAATATAAATAGAAACTGAGGGCTTTAATGTAGATGAGGTCAAATATGGAAGGGATACAGAGTATGATGAAAAGGGGATCTCAATCTGTGTTTGAAGAACTGAAATATTCAAATGGATTAAACGATGAGCATGCAAATGAGATGTATACTGAGCAAGCAGAGAAAAAATGTGGTCTTTCAGAAAACGGTGGTATCAATGAAGTCAAAGAAGCAGTGTTTTAAGGAAATGATTGGGTACTATCAAATGTTTGATGCATGGCTGAATAGTAAAGAGAAGGATTGGAAAATAATTCTTCAGTATAACAATATGGACGTTATTGGTGGCCTCCCCAAATACTGCATTTGTAGAATAATTGGGAAAAATTGAAGTCAGAGTAGTGTGGTAGCCATGAAGATGCATTTCACGGATCTGCTTTCACAGAAGCACATTTGACTGGCAGTTCCAGGTGTTGTCCTTTTAGATGCACCACCGTGTTTACAGTGGGCCATGCTTGCTAGGGGATGCTCCCCTCCAGTAACTGAGCACCTCAGAGTAAAAGCCTGTTCGTGTAGGACTCCCTCAATAAGTAACATTCATTCAAGAACTGCCCACTGGTTTTGCCTCACCTTTTTTGGAACTATTTTGCATTCTAACACCCTTCTTATCAAATCCACTTTTCTTCCCTCTGTTCTTCCTGAGTTGGTGGGTCTACATCACAGTATTAAGACTAAGGCAGTTAGCATTGGGAATGATCTGAGAAAACAGGTGGTAAGATAGGACTGGCTCATCTCCCTCAGGGATGTGAGATCAGCACAGTCCTGAGTGGTAGGTGGGGCACAGATAGATACCGAAGGAAGGTGGTGCCCAATTAGTAAAGATATCATGGGCTGCACTATAGGAAAGCGTCCTTGTGGAAGGGAAAGTTGCTCCTGATGTGATAACTCAGGCATAGAAGGAGAAGTGGGGAGTAATGCCTACAAAGAGAGCTGGGTGGGCTATTTACTGCTAACTTGTGTTTCTGGCCTGCCAGCCTTGAGAAAATATCTTAGTACTATTTATGCTGATGTGTTTGTATACATGTTGGAAATAAGAAGTTACAGCAAAATGCCCTCTGAGAAGCTGACATGGCATTCAGAACAAATGGAAGATGAGCTTTACTAACAATTGTTCTGAACTCTTCTCTATACCATCAAATATTTTTCTAAGATAAAAATTTGTCTTCAGCCCGGGTGGCTCAGCAGTTTAGTGCCACCTTGATCCTGGAGATGTGGGATCGAGTCCCACATCAGGCTCCCTGCATGGAGCCTGCTTCTCCCTCTGCCTGTGTCTTTGCCTCTCTCTCTCTCTCTCTCTCTCTCTCAACCCCTGTGTCTCTCATGAATAAATAAATAAAATCTGTAAAAAAAAAAAAAAAAGAGAGAGAGAGAGAAATTTGTCTTCAGGAGAAAACATGATCCAAAAGCATGATTAAGAGCATCATTGGATCACTAGTTGATTCTAAAACATTGATCTAATCTTAGAATGCTGTATTTAGTAGGAAATATCTTTACTATTATTTTTTCTTGGGTTGTGACTGAGATCTCTAGTGTGAAGAGAATAGTATTGAGTGAGTAGGGGTATTATATGCCTACAAAGCTTGAAGTTCAGAAGGAATATTTAACCAAAGTGATAGGTACTACCTTATCAGAAATAAATGACATCATCACTGTTGCCAAGGCAGAGGGAACATAGATCTAGGATACATATTATCTAGAAGATGCCATTTAATTCAAATAGTAAGTCTGAATTCAGGTGGAATCATAGTTTGTTTAGCCTTTACAAAAACACAATTAAATCAAGTGGAACAGAACATTCAGAGAACTTAGGAACATTTGCATGGAACAAAATTAGATTTAGCAATTTTTTAAAAGTTGATGGTATAGATAAAATGTAAGATATTTCCAAATTTACAAAAATGCATTTATATGAAAATATAAAATTTGCTTATATTTGGATATACAAACATGTATTCACAATGTGTATTATATATTCTTAACCTTTGATACTCTTTGAAGGGTTAAGTATACAATGGCAAAAGCCAGAGATATATCATTCTAATGAAGATTAAGAACTGAAATAAAATGGGCAAATCTACTTATCATGAGAGAAATAAATCTGTCATGAGGAAAAATATCAATTAACACAACATTCGCTAAAACACACATAATATATATGAACATGCATAAAGATTTCAAACTATGCCAAAAATTAATCATAAAATCTAAATGTGAGTAGGTTCTAATAACATAATCAATAGGCTATCTCACTTCACTATATAAGCAAAATGGGCAAAATGACTCAGTAATGATTATTATACCAAGTATATATCTATATTTTTCATTTTAGTGAACTCTATGCATAATATATAAAGTTACAATGAAGGATTGAACCTGGAGCATATTCACACTTAAAGGATGCACATTCGATACTTTTCTCAGAAGATAGGACATTAACTTATTTTCTTTCAAACTTTGGTCACATTATATGTCTAGTTTAATAAGTACAAGAAACTTAAGCTTGGGCAACCCCGGGTGGCTTAGTGGTTTCACACCACCTTCTGCCCAGGGCGTGGTCCTGGAGTCCTGGGATTGAGTCCCACGTCAGGCTCCCTGCATGGAGCCTGCTTCTCCTTCTGCCTGTGTCTCTGCCTCTTTCTCTCTGTGTCTCTCATGAATGAAGTCTTTTTTTTAAAGAAACTTATGCTTTATTATATTTAAAGAAGAGCTACATTCCAAACCAGAGTACTGTTTGTGTTTTGTGTTCTTATGTCCCCTGTTAAAAAACTTGGTCAATTTTCCCTTTCCATATATGAAGCCCAGTATAAGATTTATGATTTTCCAGAATTTGTCTCCTGTATACATCTTTTTTTCAGTCATATCTTTCACTGGACAGCTCTATGAATTCTATTCCATAGATGTACACTATCCAAATATATTAGTAACTATTCTTATATGGCTATTAAAATTAAATTTAAATTCATTGAAATGAAATAAAATTAAAATTTCAGTTCCTCAGAAACACTAGTCATTTTTTAAGTGTTTGATGGCACATGTGTCTAGACTCTTCCATATTGTATAATTCAGACATAGAGGGCTTCCAAAATCACAGAAAATTATATTTCACAAGGCTGTTATAGACCTTCAGTCATTCATTTATTTATTCAACCATTAACTACTAATTTACTAAACACTTGCAATGTATCAGGCACTGTCTTTAGTTTCAAAGATATAGTAATCAATACTGTGGATATAGTGCCTACTTTCAGCAGGCTTATGTTCTTGAAATTGAGACAGACATAAAATATTGATCAACAAAACTATATGATAATGTATAAAGTATTAACCTATACTAGAGGATTAATGTAGACTAGTGCAAAAGAGTAGTAATAAGGAAAAGCTTTCCTGAAGAAATAATGTTTCCTGAAAAATAAGTATGAGTTATCCTGGTAGAAAAAAATGAGAGAGCACCACTGTGGAGCACATCAGGCTAGAAGAGGAGTCGACTTTGCGCATGGAAGTTTGCATATGTGAAAGCTGTAATGCAGGGAATGGGCGACACCAAACAAGCTGAGGTGGGTGATATCCAGACCTGATACAAAGATGTTTCAGTGAAGGCCCCTTAAAGGTGCAAAACAATTGACTTGTTTATTTAACTGTGGAGAGTGAGAAATTTCTTAATTGTAATAACATGACCTTTGTGTGCTGATATGTAACTCCCCCAACCTCCACCCACCCCACCCCACCTCCAACTCCAGCATGATGCATGGTAAAGAATGAGCCTGTGTCTTTGTTCTCTTGTGCTTCATCAGCTCCATGTGCCACATAGACGGCTGGGGCCTTTGCTCTTCAGATGTGCCTCTGAGAAGTAAGAGGAACACTGAAAAGATAGATACATTCATTTTGGCGTGTATCCCTGATTTTGTGTGTATCTTTATTCTCTGTCTTTGCTGGTTGGGTCAACTAGGCTCAGACAGGAAAAAAGAAATCACACCAGTTATTTTAACAGAGAGAATGTAATATAGAGAATTGATTGAACAAGTATTGCACAGAGCTGTCCACTATAGCTGCTGCTGAAATCAAATATGATATTTGGAGTAGAGCCATGAAAGTGCCTTATACGTGCAGCTTGTGAAGCCAGGACTTTCATGGGCTATACTGCTTTGTCTCCATGTGTAGAGGTAACAGTTATTTAAAACAAACAGGGTTATCATGTTTAAATGAAGTCTCACTTGTCCAACCATCTTCATTGCTAAGTGGTGCCAGCCTAGAAGATAGTGAACTCATTTTCCAGGTGTTGAAGCTTTATAAATTGGCTTGTGATTTTAGCCAATTTGGTAGATTTCTGCTTTGATTGCTTTTCAATCAAAAAGCAATTCTGGCCTTTACTGACACCAATAGGAACAAGTAGACCTAAGTGGTTTATGATGGATCCAGGAGGATGTGGTTAACAGTGCCATTTTCTGTGGTAGAGAAAACAGACACATGTTTGCTGGAAACACAATAAACTTAGTTTCAACAAGTTGAGCTTAAAAAAACTAACAGTGTTTTGTAGAAATTCTGTGTGAAGATGCCTAGAAGGTGATTTGGGTTTACTGATAAGAATGGGGCTCAAAGGAAAATCTGTCCTGGATACACAGGTCATGCTATCAGGGTGACTGAGATATCATAGGGGGAAAAATGAAGAGTTTTCCCAAATATAGAACACTATTTCTCTGGAACTCTAAAATTTAGAAGACAGGACAGGAAAATAGCTCATTCAGGAATTAAGGAAAAAATTAGAAAGGTAAGGCACCTGGAGAAAGTTGTGTCATGGAAATCAAGATGATTCAAGAATGCAAATACAGAGAAAATTACCCTTAATATCAAATGCTGCACTGGTAAAACACGTTCCGAGAAGAATCCACTAAATTAACTAGGAGACGATTGATACTTTGAGCAGTGGAGGATGAAACAAGATTTCACTGGTTTAAGAATGAATGTCAAATGAAGAAGTAAAGCCAATGAGATGAGATCATCCTTTCTTACAACTGCTGTTTAAACTATTGCAATAGTCTGAATGTTAATAGAAGAGAGAACGAGCTGAACAGGGGGAGGAGGGCAAGGGTATAGAGGGCAAGCATCAGCAATGTGTACAACTTCCAATATTAGGAATATTAATCCTCAACTTAGAGTATTTTTGAAAAGTGTACTCTTTGTACCAGAAACTATCTTCATAATAACAGTAAATTTGGCATTAACTTCTAAATGGGATTCTTGATAAATTTTTGGAGCTTTCTTTTCTCTCACCACAATGTATATTAATTAATTGGTTTGTTTTAGAAGACAAAGCCTTTGAACCCCAAAATGTAGGCAGACATTTAAAAAGGTTTCTCAGAAATGTCATTTTCATGTTCTAGTGAAATGCTATTAAGTCAGATTTAGGTATTATGACATACAGTGTGTTGTGAGTTTCTTTGAGCATGGCTTCAAACATCTGAAGACTGAAAGGCTCTGACTGCCCTGCTGACCCTTGTTTCAAACTCATACACACTCTACTTTAGGGCAGATCATAAGAGATTAATTTATGGTTAGTTTCTGTGAACACAATCGGGTCCTTATGTGCCCAGGTAAAATTTTGTTCTCTCTCTTTTACTAAAATAATTGAGTAATGACCTTGATTTCTGGTTTCAGGTTTCACATATAAAAAGAGCTTGGATGTTGTCATTCTGTCCTAACAACAAACAAAAAGCTAAACAGACTGAAAAACCAACAACTCTTCTAGGACTTGTAAGAGAGGAGAAAATACAAGTCAAACTGCTATGTTTAAGTGGAAGGGACCAACTGGTAAACAAGTCATCGGGGCCTACCAGAGCAGGGATCTCAACCAGAAACCTTTGAAGGGGAGGGGTCTGGGGTAGGAAAACCAGTACTGTAATTGATAAATTGCTAGAAGCTCAATTCTGATAACTCTGGATATTAAAAAACTCCAGGGGTACACCAGTTGCAGAGGACTCCCACATTTTTGTGAGGGCTACCTTCAGGAGCTCAGCCAGGAGACTAGCAGAGTGAAATTCCTCAGGCTTCCTTCAGGAGGAGGGGAAAAAAAAATCATTTTGAAAGAGGCCAGAGCACTCTGCTCTTCAGAAGGCTGGTCCCTGGGAAAACTAGTTAAATAAAACTTAACCTGCTGGGGGATTGTCAGATCCTAACTGACCTGGGGGAAGAGAAATACCCAACACCTGACAGCTGTGGTCATTCTGTTCCACCTAAGAGGGGAGGAAAAAACCCTGAGAAACACTTTTGAAATTTACACTGCAGAAATACAGGCTCACTAAAAGATTCAGACATAATCATAGGCCCATAGAATACTTCCCCAACACCACACCTCACTGCCACATTACTAAAGGCTTATTTACAGCGATTCCTTTTACATTATGTCCTCAAACTACAATTTGACCTCAAACTACAATTTTTTCTTGTCTCATTGGAAACACATAGTAGGGTGTTTAATGATTTTGTTGGTGGAATATACAGAAAATAAAATCTGCCCATTTTCTCACACATTTATTTATTTTTTATTTTTTGTGAAATGTAAATTGTTCCTTTGGCCCAATCCCATAAGTAACATGCTCACCTACTAACAGTTTACCAATAGAGAACATGTGGGCTTCCCTAATGAAATAAAAATTAGCACATGATAGGCACTTACGCCTACAAAGCAGAGTTTTGCAATGGTTTCCTGGCATGTTACCCTAACAAGATGGCAAATGAGGTGTGGGACACAGAAGAAGTGTGTGAAAAGGACATAGTAAAATATGAGGGACAAAAGACCTTTGCTTATAAGAAATCTTGAAAGGGTTATATAAGGATGTAGGAATTAATGGATGACAAATGTGACAACCTCTGTGGTAAGTAACAAGATATATTACATTAAAATATCCAAATTATGTAAATTGCTTTGACTTTATATCTTTCAGAAACCATAAATCAAAGTTTAATTGAATATAAATGAAAAACATTAAATGATGTCATATTGCTAAAGTAATATTTTCAAAGTATAAGACTGTAAGAATTGCTTTTGTTTTCCAATTTCAGATAATTTTAAAAAGAGTCAATGTAATATATGTGCTTCATTCAATCCAAATCAGAATTCATCAAGTATGTATGATAAATGTGTTGCTCCACATAAAAAGCAAAATAATAAAAATAAATTAAGCCATTATACATAAGAATTTTAGGTAATTTCTTTTAATTGCTGTGCAACATCAATTATGTGAGGCACTGAAGGCTTTTAACCTAATTCTCAAACCTCTCAATGGCCTATACCTTTTTTTGATCTATGGACTCTAAGAAAATAACATTATAAAAAAGTGTTTTCCCCTGAATACTTATAACGTTCCCCATGAACGCTCACTTGTGGTAGATAAAAATTTGTTTTATAAATACAATTAAGAAGATAGTTTTTAAAAGATCTGGTATTCACATGTAATGTGAGATCACATTTATTACATTATTTATCACAGTTTTTTTTTCAAAAATACTTCTTGGTATTCTAATTGTTTTTAATAAATGTCAACACAATTTTTATTTTCAAATAAATGTATAATTATTTTCAACAAGAATACAGGGAAATATCCATGTTTCCTCATTGTTGGTATTTTGAATTCAACTATTTTCCTCTGCCAATAGTCGCGTGCTTAGGCAGTGCTGATTCTTGCAGTCAGTGGCTATCGGCATGTGAAGATCATTTTGATGTCTGTACTTTAAAAAGGTAAATATGGGATGGTCTTACCATGGCATACTGGGTTTCTTGTAAAATAATTAGTTGCAAAACAAAAAGATTATCACATGCAGAAAAAGTAATTCCAAAGTCAGCCAGCTTGGTGATTTTCTTTGTATGCCATATTCACTTCATTTTTTTAATATTTAAATATTAAATATCAAATGTCCTTATTACATGTGTTGGGAAATCCAGTATCTCCCAATAACTTCGCTTTGGTCAAGAGGCTTAAATTGCTCTGTATGATCAATATTCTGACTCCACTGAATCTTTCTATTCCTGCACAAAAGGTATACTGAATACGTCACTGCCTTTACAGTCCCCTAAAATAACACACTTTAAGAAGTTTTGAGTTAATGAGACTGGAGTTCTCTCCCAGCATATAGCTCATTATGGGAATCACTTTCTAGTAGAATATGCTGGTTTTGGGTATGGATTATTCTGCATAAGAGTCAGGCTGTATGGAATTCTGACTCCACTAAATCTGATGTCTGTGGTCATGTGTGTCTCAGTGGACGTATCTGAAGATCATGAGACTTCTGAGTTAATTAATATCTGCAAGTTTTATTGCTAGCTTCCTTTCTGTTCTGTTTGCTGGCACATTGCTCCTGCCCCCACACCTACCGACCTCAGAATCTTAAAAGTTTCTGCCGTTTTATCACATAGAGAAACGTTTTCTTCTTGATTTTTCTCCATAGCCCCTTTTGGCCATGACTTCAGGGTTGTTTTTACATCTCTAAGGAGTATCAAGATATTGCCCTAAACCAAGGTTTGGCAAGCTTTTTCAGTAAAGGGTAAGACGATAGGTATTTTAGGCTCTGCTGGCCTTAAGGTATCTGTCGCAACTGCTCAGTTCTGCTCTTCTAGCTCAAAAATAGCCGTAGAAAACAGATACACAAATGGGCAGACTGTGTTCCAATAAAATTACAAAAACAGGTAGATTTGGCTGAGAAGCCATAGTTTGGCCACCCCTATAATGAAACCTGAGTGTGTCGCAGTACAAATACCCATAGACTAGAGTTTGCTGATCTCCGCATTAAAGAAAGGCCAAAAAAAAAAAGAAAGGCCAATTGATGTTTTGAGATTATTTTAATATTAAGAAATATTTTACAAATGGAACTTTATGTTCCATAAATGTCACATACCATAAACAGTAAAACAATAAAATGAGCAGCATCTGAATTATCCAGTAGAGCATGACAGTACAGTTAAATTTCTCTCTGTTGCTCTTTTAATTGCACGACTTCTTTTTTTCAGGTTCCCCCACTTCCCCTTCTTATGCCTTTCTGAAAAGAATTACTAGTTATATACATTATTTTCTTGGTTTTCCTTATCGGTAGATATTTTTTGTGATATTTATGTTGCATAAAATTGAGGTGAACACTGAATTAGCAAATAGAGAACCATTGTTCTTAGGCAAAATATGGAGACACACACACACACACACACACACACACACACACCTCACATAGATTATTGTCTTTAACCATAAAAACAACTCACCTTGATAAATTTGGTTTTATTTTACAAAAGAGGAAACAAAGTTCAGAAGTGTTACATGACTCGCCGGAGGCTGCTTCCTAATGCCAGAGTTGGGGTTCGGTCCCTGCCCAATTGGCTTCAGAGTGAGACTTTCTTGAACTACAAAGCACTGTCCTCTTCACCTTCTGGCCATCACTGTGAGAGTGGAAACAGGAGGCCAGAACCTCGCCTTGTTAGACCTAAACTGGAAACATGTGCTTAGTGACTCAAATTTTTCACTGTGCTGAGCATATCTGCAAATGATCATAAAGTGTCCTGACTACTGATTTTATGATTACAAATAAATTATAGCAAATAGGTAAATTACAAATACAGAATTTCAAACAGTGTTGACTGAGTTTTGTAAAATAAATATGCCTATTCTTTTTATTTTTATGTAATTGGTACCATATCAAATGCTTGCTGATTCATTCAGTTATTTATTACAATGTTACTGTCAGGCCACACATATTTCTGAGATTGTTACATTTGATTTGGCTGACTGTGGCTCATTCATTTATACTTTTGTAATTAATTCTGATGTTTAGATACGTAATTTCTTGTCCAGTCTTCTATCACATAGAATGTTCCTCACAGGAACATTTTGGCTGTTAGGAGTTTCTTGCTATTACAAATAATACTGGTATGAATATTCTGATTCATGACTATTAAAAAAAAAACTCTCCATGGGATATATTATCTTTATTTTTAATTATTTGATCATAGTTTCTATATCTTTAATAATTTTATAGAAGGATAGCATTACTAGCCTTTCTAAATGATTCAGTAGTGATTATTATACTAAGTAGGTATCCAAACTTTTCATTAATAGTTTTCTAATCCTAATCCAAACTAGCATACAGAGGATAAAACTAATTTAGCTATAATCTCTTAGATTGTAAAACCTAGTCTGATGCATTTCCAATGCATTGTTTAAATACTTTGCATTTATGATCATAAGTGTGAGCTGGCATATAACTTTGCTTTTATTACCATTTTATGGTCTGCTGTTAATAAAATGCCTCTTAAAATTAGATGGTGTTTTCAATTTTTCTAAACTTTTTAAAATTTGTGCATCTGTTCTTTAGAAATGTGGTAAAATATTTCTGTAAAACATATTCTTTTTTAATTTTTATTTTAAAATGGTAAACTTATTGACTAAATTTTCCCCGACAATAATTTGGAATGTATATTCTCTATTTCTATTTTTTTTGTTGATTCCTTTTGAAATTTCACCATAATCTATTTAACTTTAAAAAGGTAGTCAATTGCTTTTTAGAACAATAAAAATATATTGGAAATCCTTGCTATTCATATCCCCATTACAGACTTATATGCTATCATGATTCAACAATTAGATGTTACTACTACTTTCTGAATATATTTGCTTAAAATTTTATGTATCTTCTTAAATTAGCATTTGCCTGGCAGGTTTTCTTGCTTCTCTTTTTAGATATCCTTTACTTTTTATTGAAATTCATCATATGTTTGTGTATGTGTGTGTATATATGTATACCTGTGATATCGATATTACTTTAGGGAGAGTCTATTCACAGTAAATTTTGTCAGGTTTTATTTATCTTGTTCTTGAAAGAGAGTTTGCTAGGTACACAAGTGAAAATTGATGAATCATTTCTTCCAGCATTTTGCATAAATTATTCTACAAACTTTGCCTCTCGTGGCTGTTGGAAAGTTTACTATTAATTGAATTGTAATTTTTGTTTTGTTTTGTAGATTACTTTTAATTATTATTAGCTGACATACAGGTATGTATTTCTTTTAAATAATCCTGTTTGGGATATGTTAAAAATTTTTATTAACTATTTTCAAACATTTTTTTCTTATAGACTACAATGTATCAGAGCTATGCCCTAGGCAACTTTAGGGAAAACTATATGATTAAGCTTGTATTCCAAGTTGGCCTCTAGAACAAAAGTTTATTCTGTAGACATCTTGGATTAATAACAAAGCCTTATGCTTTAAGAGACATGTAGCTATTTGCATAAGGATTAATAAGCACTACTGAAGAAGAAAAAGGTGGATATATTAAAATAGTTTTCACCTTTATACATATATTTGATTGTCTTTTTTTGAAGGGGGGGGGCACTTGTAAGCTGTGGAGAAGGACCATAGGGAAAAGGGGGGAGAGAATCCCAAGCAGGCTCTGTGCCAGCTCAGCTGATGTCAAGAGTCAGATACTTACCCAACTGAGCCAGGTGCCACCTCTGCATACATTTGATTCTTGATCAACTATTTGTCTATCTCCCTTTCCTTTCATACATTGAAATTCAGGAAAGACTTAATATTATGTTTGTTTCTACATACACTATGCTGGCTGAATGCTCCAGGCAATGGTGCCATAAAAGGATTTAGTGTTGGTCTCTACTGCTGGTATGTTGAACACTCAGCAGTGGTCATAGTTAGGAGGTCTTTGGTAAGTGGAAGACTATAATGCTCAGCTCATGTATTATCTACATCCCTGTTACCATGGCCAACTTGTTCATGAACCCACTGGGTAATGACAAAAGTGATTAGGAAAAGATGCTGACTGATATCCATAAAACAGGTCATTCTACCCACTCATTAAAATCCTCTTCTTCTGAAGTCACCCTTTTGGGTGCATTCATGTGGTATACAATATCTTCATGTTTTCTGTCATTCTGAGAGATCTAGCTATACATGTCTTCCTTAAATTTTTGTCACCAGTTTTGCAGTCATATTCCATCCAAGTCCCTGACCATCCAACCAAACATTTGTCTACAGTACAAGAATTGGTATATAATTACACATGGGGCCATTCTCTTTCCAAACAAAGCGAACAGCCAGGTGCACTGCTTAAACTTCTGCCCACTGGGAGACTTTTCCTTCACCACTGCCCTTCATGGATGTCCCAGAAAATGTAACACTGCAGCTTTCCAAATTCTGGTAGTGCCTGTATATTATGCAGAACCATCTGTAAACTAGTCCTAAGTCTATTCTTCTGTCAACCAATCATAGAGAGCTCCACATGGTGCCAAAAGTGACAGCTGGAAGTGAGAAGCAATGTAGCAGAAGTAGAAACCATGAGGTCTCTTCTTCATATAATTTATTTATGCCTTCAGGTTCTCTTAGGGCCCAATTATGTCACTTCTGTTTGGTGATAGTGTTACTATGCATGCCCAACTTTATGGCTTGTTAGGTCAGAAACACATGGCTCATGATGAACATCTCAGGTCACCTGGTAAACCGGTGGTCCATGGTTAAGTGTTTAGTCTCTACTAAGGCCCAGTAATAGGCCAAGAGCTGATTCTCAAAAGGAGAATAGCTATTTGTGGAGGATGGCAGAGCTGTGCTCCAAAATGCTAATTGCTTGCATTTTGCAATTGTAAAGCGATTTACCTGTAGGAGTTTGCCATAGGTTATTTAAAATATCCCTACTTGCTAATGAACTTTAAGCACCATTGGATCTGCTGGATCTTATGGCCCAAGTGGCAGAGTAGCTTACACTTAAGGCTGGACATATTCCAGAGCCTTCTCTTCTGGGTCACACTCAAAATTGGCAGCTTTCCAAGTCCCTCAATAAAGGGGCCAGAGTAATATACCTAAATGAGGAATGTGTTGTCTCCAAATTCCAAAGAGGCTCACTATGGATTGAGCTTATTTTTTATTTAAGGAAAAGCAAGATACAAGGATTTCTCCTTTACCTTAGAATGGACGTCTCAATATGCCCCATATTAACAGATCCCTAAAAGTTTCGCTGAGGTAAAAGACCTCTAAAGTTTGGTCACATTTAATTTTCATCCTATGGCATGTACATTTCTTACCAATAACTCTAAAGTAGTTTCTACTTCCAGCTCACTAGGTCCAATCAGCATAATATCATCAAACCAATGGAACTTTGTGACATCTTGTGGAAGAGAAAGTCAATCAGGGTCCCTGAGAAATACATGATGACATACAACCGGAGTCTTGACATACCCTTGAAGTAAGACAGTACTTCTGTTCTTGGAGGTATCATATACAAAGTCACCTGGCTTCTTGCTTCTTAGAAATTGTTGGGGGCAGCCCCGGTGGTGCAGCGGTTTGGAGCTGTCTGCAGCCTGGGGTGTGATCCTGGAGACCCCGGATCGAGTCCCACATCCGGCTCCCTGCATGGAGCCTGCTTCTCCCTCTGCCTGTGTCTCTGCCTCTCTCTCTCTCTGTGTCTATGAATAAATAAATAAAATCTTTAAAAAAAAAAAGAAATTGTTGGAGTATCCAGTGGTGATATTGTATATTGCTATATTGCTCCATTGCTAGATCATGTCACAGAGAAATCAGTGTTCTTTACTATTAGAATTGGAGTCATTAGCATCTAAACTCTAATCAGATTAGAGAGCCAATCCCAGAAGGCCCAAAAGCAATTCAGAAAACTCATTTTTAAAATTCTGTTCTAGAACTATTATCACTACCAAGAATCTGTATTTGTTAGGCTTCTCCAGAGAAATAGTAGAACCAGCATGTATGTGGGGGGGGGGGGTGGAACTGTACATATATATACATACATACATACATACATACATATATACATAAAATAAGGAATTGGCCCACATGATTACAGATGTCAAGAAGACCCAATATCTGCTTTTGGCAAGCTGCAAACCCAGGAAAGCCAATGTTAAGGTTCTATTCCTTGTCCAAAATCCTCTGAGTCACGTGAATCAGTGGTATAAATTCCAGTCTCAAAACCTATAGGCTAGATTTTGCAGCCGACTTTTCAGTTTAAATCCAAAAGCTGGAAAAGACTCCTATCCCCAATCAAGCAGTAAGGCAGAAGGAGTTCCTCTTATTCAGCCCTTTTGTCCTTTCAGGTGTTTATTTGATTGGATGAGGATCTCCCACATGAGAGAGGGCATTAGGCTTTACCTACCAATTTAAATATTAATCTCATCTAGAAACACTCTCACAGACACACTTAGAATAATGTTTCACCAACAGTCTGGGTACCTCATGACCTGTTCATATAGCATGAATCATCAGAGACTTTTGACCAGTTGATATAACATGAATCATCAGAGACTTTTCCCAGGGTTTTGAACCAAGGACATGACTTAACTGTCCAAAATAAAACAAAACAAAACACGCTAGTGATGTGTTGAAGCTGACTGAAATACAAGGGTAAAGTTAGGAAAGTCTATTACAAGTAAAAATTCCCAGGGTGGCAGGGGTACCTGGGTGGCTTAGTGGTTGAGTGTCTGCCTTTCACTCAGGTCGTGATCCCAGGGTCCTGGGATCGAGTCCCATATTGGGCTCCCTGGTTCTCCCTCTGCCTATGTCTCTGCCTCACTCTGTATGTCTCTCATAAATAAATAAAATCTTTAAAAAAATTCCCAAGGTGGCAGCTGTGGAGCTGCTGAGAAGTAATAAGAATCTTTATAGATTTTGGATGCCAAGCCAACAGAAGTAAGTATAGGTTGAAACCATACTAAAGGAGACAAGCACAATGCCAAGGTTTTTATTTTAAAAAATGGAAGAGTGGAGTTGACATGATATGATTTGCTGTAGTAACTAGGTAAGCAGATTTGGGAGAGAAGAGAACAAGATTTGCATTTGACACTTTAATATGAGATGTCTATTAGACACTCAAGCCATTATTCATTTATTGAGGTATTTGTTAATAATGAATTAAATTTTGACTTTTCCAAGAAGTTTGACAATTTTCATAGACACTCAAAAAAAGACTGAAATTGAAACTACACTTATGTATCGAAAGTTATGGTATATTTTAAGAGGTGCTCTACTTGGGCATTTACAAATCATGCTATATTTTTGAGAACCCAGTTTGACTTTACACAGCCTGGACTTAACGCCATTCTTACCCGAACACGAAGCTATCTACTGAGAAGTGGGGAAAAAAAGAACATAGACCAGATGTTTTTCAATGGTATGCCAGTCTTTCTATGACTTTGTCCCAAACTGCCTTTCTAGCTTCATTATTCATTGCCCTCAAGCATTTTTTTCCCAATATTTTAGTTATTTCTGCCTGCTAACGTCTTTTTCCTACCCTATATCTTTGCTCATGCTTATCTCTGAGTCTGAGAAGATCTGGTCTTCCATTTTCCAATTCTTAAAATCATTTACCTGAAAAACTTAAAACAGCTATTCTTTCCTCCATGAAAATTTTCTAATGTCAAAGTAAGTTATGCTTCCCCTATGCCTCCATCACATTTTTTTGAGATCAATAAATATTTTAAAATGCTGCCATGTATTCTAGTTTGCTATTACCTGCCTCGTTTTTTTCTTTTTTCCCTTAGTAAGACTGCACTGATACCATAAACTTATGAATAACGTTACTATGAGCATCACTTATTTTTGTATCCCCCAATACCTTGCACATAGTAGGTCCTTAACATTATGTGATTATTTCAGTCATTTGAGGAAGTAGGGTATTTTAACAGCAGTGAATAAAGCAATAAATATTGCAAGCTTTCAAAACTCATTGTTATTTTAGACAATATTTCAACAAACTCTAAAAATCACTTTAACTTGCTCCCCATAAATGCTTGGTACTATGGAAACAATTGGAAATCCATGTTAAATATCAGTAATAAAAAAAAATATCAGTAATGATCTGTATGCTCATTTTCAACATCATGTGCTTATTTGATATAAGAGATTGGTATATTATTCTTGATATCAGAGATTGGTATATTATTATTACATAGCAACAAGAACAACAACAAAAGCACACAGATATAATACCAACCAAACACAAGTGTAGTAGTAATTAAATCATGTATTTATATGTGTAATGCTTATTTATTAATGTTTACATTTATATGTAAAATGTATAAACATTATTTAAAACCAATTTTAAAAAGTTTGTATTACTAAGCAGGAACAATTCATATGATTAGGCTATGAGGAGATAAAGGACTTGTTTTTAACAATTTCGAATTCGCTCCATTATTCCTATGTAAATAACCCCATATTTAGAATTGCTTGTGGCTTCCACAGATTTGTAGTCTGACCAATACAGAGAATAATTGGATGTTTACCTCATTCTGTCCATGTACATTGTTACTATTTATACAACTACAGAAAATCATCATTAAGGACTAAATGATTTATTCAAATAACCATCACAATTAAGTGTGTTTAAACAGGAGGAAAAAATTTAATAATTGAATTATTTTCAAAATGTTGAATTAGCATCCTTTTATTATTTCTTAGTGATAAGAGAGAAAGTACAGTAGTAGGTTATATACCAAGATAATTAGACAACCTAAACTATGCAATCTTAGCCAAGTCTAAAAAAGGTGAAAAAAAAATCATGTTAAGCAGCCAATATTAATGTCAAAAAGTACATGTAGTAAAACGGATGCACATTAGACACATTACTTTTCAACCCACTCAGTCCTCAGTCAGAACTAAGCTCTTATTTAGATGTTAATCTGGCATGATTAAATTATATCAAAATCCATGATAGAATTGGAAGGATAAGTTGAAAGTGGAGAGAAGCCACAGGAAAAAATCTGACAATTATAAAAGGAAAGCCAAAACTTTAACACAGAACCCAGAGCCTTCTCAAATACTTTCAATAACTTTTCTATATCTAGAATCGGAAGACATGTTTTGATTGAGCACATTTGATGGCTTCATATTTAATACTGACAATAATTAGAAATGAGAAAACTGAAGAGAAAACTTATATTAGTTTGCATTATTTGCTGTGTGACCAAAGTGGACTAATATTCTCTTAAACACACAAACGTCTTTACCTTGAAAATCCCAGAGGATAAGTTTGAGATCCCAAAATATTGAGGTAATTATTTCGACCTGGCCATCCAGACTCCTAGATAGAGTAGAGACTCTGAAGCAGACTCACTAACTCCTTTATAGAAAAAGATAACCACAATGCCTGGTTTGCAATAACCTGGATTTTCAAAGCTGTGAATAAGTACTATATTTATGAAGGAAAATGAGATAGGCTTTCCAATCAATAAGCTGAGAAGGTAGAAATATACTCCTTCACAAAGAAAGAATATATGTTACTCATTGAAATAGAACAACATGGATTATAACTGGGTCTTTAAGTGAACCAAAGAGCTGCTGCTGCTGGTGCTGTTTATCTGTAAAGAAACCATAATTTGTGAAAATAAAGACATTACAAAACATGAGAGAATAGCTATAATTCTGCAGTCATCCCTAAAAGAGGGAAAAAAACAATAGCAATATGTCACTTGATATTTTTTATTAGAAAAGTTTTCAGAAAGAAATGATAATAAACACAAATGTCATGCAATGCACAAATATTTATTATTTATGATTCAACACAGTAGTTAACGTCACTAAACCTGCATCAAAACAAAGAAACTCCACATTGAAACATATTCATTGTTGCTATCATCCAAGGTGGATTGCCTGCTTCTCTCTCTCATTCTTTCTCCTCTGATTTATCCATCCATCCATCCATCCATCCATCCATCCTTCTATCCAAGTTATAATCAATCCACATGATCAATCTAACATGTATTGTGCTTTTTTGAGAACTTTTTTGCCCTTGATTAAATGCCCGCATCCACCCCTGTGATTTTCTTTGCTATGTATTAGGGAGTAGCTGGTGCTAGATTTCCTAGGATTCTAGTCAGTTGAATTGTAACTAGGGATGGCCCATGGAAGGGATTGTTGGGAGATTGTTAGTTGAGGTAGAGAAGGAGTAGATGAGTTGATCCTCCTCTCTATCTTGTATTACACGAGAGTGGTTCTGTCTCCTCTGTGGGTGCAAATGTTCCCAGATAAACCGTGTAATCTGCTTCCTCCAGTCTATCATCCTGGGTCTGGGTCTCCCCAAAATCACTTCTTTCGTGCCTCCACCCTGGAGGTCATGTAGCTCCTTGATATTGCTAATCTGTGGACTGATCCATTCTCCCCCTTTGGGCATTCTTAGCTTTTATTTCACTTGAATAACCAATCCTCTGTTGTTTGCATATTACATATTCTCTGAATTACTCTGTTTACATACTCAGGTGGTTTGTTATCTGGTTAGACCTGATTAACACAGCAAACTAAGCATTTAACTCTTCATTCTAAAATGGTGTTTTGGATGCAGTGTGAATAAAATAAGTAATATTTGAATATATTTTCCATTTTCTTTGTGAAATAAAGGGACTTCTGGTCCTGTCAGTTGGGGGTCTTCCATTCCCCTCCCTTTTAGGGGATTTGCTTATTGGAAGATACATTTTTATCATGATAAACGTTGGACTAGTTGTGAGATCATGCTCATAGAAAGAAGTGTATGGGTCTATCTGTTTTGTCTGCAGGAAATTTTTTTAAAAAGATATATTTTAAGAAATATCATTATGTGTACATTTATGTTCTTTAACAATGTAAAATAAACAAATAAGAGTTGTTTTAAAAGGAATGTTTGTGGTACTGTGTATCTTTGAACATATGTATCACATGGGTTATTCTAGAGGAAACAAGAACTGTTGCTCATAATGGAAGTAGTGATGGTTTATTGCAAAAACACTTTTTCATTTTATTCCATCTGTTGTGCCTTCCTTCACTTGGTCTCCTTTTTCTTTTCTTTTTTTTTTTAATTTTGTTTTTTTTTAACAGGTGATTTTTTTTATTTAGAAGTTTTGAAACCAAAGTTATGGTTAATTCTGAAAATATATTTAACAATAATATTAATAGATAACATTTATTTTCTGCTGATTACATGACAGGTACTGGTACACATGCCTCATAAATAAGACCTTATTGAATGCCCACCAGGATCCTCTGAGCTCAGCAACATTATTGTCCTCATTTCATAGCAGAAAGAACAGGTTTAGAGGTCAAATTGAAACTCTGCATTCTGACTTCAAGTACTAAGCTTTTAGCTATTATGCTAAGCAGAAAATACCAGGATTTACTGAATATTATGAAAATATACTTGAAAGTAAGTTTGTAAGTTTTTAAATTTCAGATAAGAATAGTGCAATTTGGGAATGATAGACTTTGCCATTAACATGGCTAATAGGAAATAGAAGTAAATAACTCCTTAGCTTCCATATTGAATTGTAGAGAGAAATTTCATAGATAAAATATATTTAGCATCCTCCAGAAGCAAATATTTAGAGAAATAGGTGAAAACTGTATTCACAAAATTAGAATCAGCTGAACGATTATAGTCAATTATTTTCTGAGAGATTTATCCACAGAAACAACAAAAAGAATGTACTTGTTTGACTTACTTGTTTAAGAAGTACAAATGAGATCACAAAAATAACTTTATTGTATTTTACTTCTTTTGTATTCTAAATATTGATCAATATTTTATATGCAAAATTTCAAAGTCACTTCTTTCTCTTTTTTTAAAAAAACTAGTCCTGTGAATTTTTTTCATATACCTATTATCGGTAAAAATCAAACTCATTAGAAAATTATTATTGACTTGAAGAAGATGACAGATGTACATAAATCC
Source organism: Vulpes lagopus (assembly GCF_018345385.1). Lineage (NCBI taxonomy): Eukaryota > Metazoa > Chordata > Mammalia > Carnivora > Canidae > Vulpes > Vulpes lagopus. The sequence goes on from NC_054827.1 coordinate 141,179,158, forward strand.
TTGCTATCTTTTGGAGATTATATTTCATGCTGAGTTAATGGTCTAATAATTCAGAATGATATTTTCATAACCAAGTGGTTAAATGTCTGATTACCTAAGATACGATTGTACTCTGTGAAAAATCTATGAATTCATTATTGAAGTTAAAAAGTAGGATTTTACTCAGAGTTTTTGTCTAAGTTTCCCTTTTCAAGTCTGTCCTTGGTCTGTCCTTTCTGTTTAGGGTTTATTTTTTCACATAAGAGATATACTCCCTTCCTGTTACTCATCTGCATCCATCCTTCTTTTTCTGAAAGAACCAATTCAATTTCTAATTACAATCTCAGTCCTTATGAGAAATCGGAGGCTCTTTTTTATAGCTGAGTTCAATGGGCACTATTCTCGTCTCTTACCATCATAGCACATACATGTCACTCCCATTTATCTAAAGATCATTTAACCAAAAATAAAAAACTAGGACAGAAAAAAAAAAGAAGGGGAGCTGTCAAAGTTTTCATTAGGATATCTACCATATCAGGAATCTAAGAGCTACAGGAAGTACCATAATATCCAAACACCATCCAAATTGTAGTTTTGGAATTCTCCCATAATCCTTGCTCAAATATTTGCCATTCTACATTCTAGTTCATCTTATGAATATTTCTTCTCAATTTTCCCTGGAACTTGCCCATTACTCTTGCTATGTGTTGAAATGGCCCCCCAAAGAACTATGTTTAAGTCTTATACTCCATATCTGTGAATGTGACTTTATTTGGAAATAAGCTCTTTGCAGATGTAATGAAGTTAAGATGAGGGCATTAGGGTGAGTCCTAATCCAATATGGCAAGTGTCCTTATATAAGAGCTATATTTGGACATAAAATATACACACAGAAGAATGAATGCCATGTGAAGACAGAGGCAGAAATTGGAATTATGCTGCCAGAAGATAGGGAACAAATGAAGGTACAAAAAGATGGAGGAGTCAAGGAAAATTCCTTCTCTATAGGTTTCAGAACCAGCATAGCCTAGTCAACTACTTGATTTTGGAATTCTAACCTCTAGTACTCTGATACATTTCTTTTGTTTTAAGTCACTCAGTTTTTGGCACTTTGTTATGGCAGCCTTAAAAAGCTAACTAACACTTGACTTGAATCATAAAATGTAAACACTTTGAATAATATACCCTCTACTGAGGTTGACAACTGTCTTAGTAGGGTTATTGTAACAAAAATACCATAGACTAGGGTAGCTTACACATTTACTTCTCAAAGTTCTGGAGTCCAGAAAATCCAAGATCAATGCACTGGCATATCCGATGTCTGATGAGATGCCTTTTCTTGGTTTTCAGATAGCTATCTTCTCCTTGTGTCCTCACATTGCTGAAAACAGAAAAAGAAGGAACAAGCTCTCATGTCTCTTCTGAGAAAGACACAAATACCATTCATGAGGACTTCACTGTCATGTCCTAATTACCTCCCAGGGCCTCCTACTGATATGACATTGATGGTTAGGATTTCAATATACAAATTTTGGAGGGACATAAATATGCATTCCCATGACCAAACTTTTAGCTCACTCAATGGATTTGTCTCTGCCATTGGAGGCACACTAGTAACAGTGCACACCAGTCCAAAAACTAGCAAAGTCCTCATATCATGAATATGGATATAAAAAGTTCATCAGCGGAAGCTCACGAATTTCATTCTTAGATTGACCTTTATGTCCTTATCATTACCCCCACTCTATTTTTATATTCAACTCTAAGAAAATAAGTTCATTTGATTCCCCTGCTCCATAGATGATTAGAAACAGCAAATTGAGTGGGAAGGAATGGATTCAAGAAATAGTCAGAATAGGAATTATTACAGAGCCATGTAGTGGCAAATTTAGAAACTGCCTTAGAATGTAGACTCTTACTGATAACGTTCTGGAGATTAGGAATCTGACTTAATCTTCCAAGACTCACTTTCTTCCTTTGCTAAATGGAAACCATAACACCATTATTATTATAATTAATGATGTGACATTTGACAAGTACCAGCACAGATATGTAGTAAGAATTATTGTCAGTTCAATTTTTCCTCATTTTGTTTCATAATGTATACCAGTCTAGCAATAGTAATTTTAAGGAAGAAGCCTGTTCATATATTTGCATTTAGTGCTGAAATTGCTAAACATGTATTTGAACTTGAATCTTCAATAAAACGATTTAGTTTTATAATAAATAATTATCAAGAATTTATGCAATCCATTTTGGAGCTAGTATCAGTTTTCTAATGCTGCTTTAACAAATTGCCATGAATTCTGTGGCTTAGAAGAACACACATTTATAACTCTAATATTTGGTAGGTTTGAAATGTGATACAGGTTTCTCCAGACTAAGATACAAATGTCAGTGGATCTGTGTTCCTTTCTGGGACACAGAGTAGGATTTTTTCTGCCTTTTCTAACTTCTTAGAGGCATCCTACATGTTTTGGCTCATGGACCCTTCCATCTTCAAAATGATTGTAATTCCCTGACTTCCCATAGTCACATGTCTTTCTCTGACTACATCCAGGAATGATTCTCTACTTTTAAGAAATGTGATTTGACTGGTTCCAAGTGGGTAATTTAGAATAATCTCCCTATCTCAATATCTTTAACTTTAATAACAGTTTGAAAGTCCTTTTTTATCATTTAAGGTAGCAGATTCACAGTTCCATGGATTAAGATGTGGACATCTTTGGAGTGTGGAGTGGGGATGGGAACATTATTCTGCTTACCACAGAATTCTTTAATCCCTACATGAGTTTCTAAATTACCTTGAATATTCATTACATATAATGGCTATTTTTAAGAAATTTTGGCTAAATAATGTTGAATATTATTTTTGGAATCTATTTGATGCTTGATAATTAGTGGAATCTCTGACATCTATTAATATTCATGAGCGTACACTAGACCCATCACATACCTAACTATTCCTGTTAGCGAAGCCCTCTTAAATATTATAGTAATGTAGTAAATGTTAATTGCCTCTATAATTTAGACTATTTTCTAGTTGGAGTACCTACTGCTTTTATAATGCTTCCCAGAGTTGTTAAATTTATTTATTTTTTGTGCTAATTCTAAATTCCTACTCCATAAATGGAAATTTGTGAAATGTATTGCCACAAATGTCAAAGCCTCAAAATAGACAGTAAAAATGAGGAATAAAATAAAGTTGATTAAGGCAACATGTAATTTTTTTCCAATTTTATGGTATTTATTATTATTTTTAAATGGGAATAACATTGTCTTTTCTCCTACATCCTCAGAGTTCTAAACAGATTAATCAAAAAGTAAATCTACTAAGGATTTACACAATGCCTATAACTTTTTATATATTTGAACTCCAAGATCTTTACAAACAGAACAATAGTTTCTAGGTATAGCTAGTTTAGTCCTTTTAAAACAAAGAATTGTATATGTTAAGAGCTAGTCATAACTAAGTTCTAAAATTATTAGATTACTTCAACATAGTTATAAAGCTGGTTGCCAAGGCAAATTGAATCCCACCTTGGACATACTAAAACACTTAGGGGAAGAAATCATACATTGAGACTGGACTGGTGTGTACTCATCTACAATTTATGCAACCAATATTTATTTGGTGCCAGGCATTGTACTGCAGAGTGGAGGATTAAAAAAGATCTTCTAATGTCCTCAGGGTTTACAAATAAACTAAAGCAAATTTGTCATATAAATATGCTTTTATCCCTTTCAGAAACCTTCTACTATTTCCCTGATGTCCCCATCATTTCTTTGCCCTAATCAACTTTGCTCTCCTTAAACAATAATTCACTCAACTTAAGAGTTAACTCTAGCTTTTATTATCAAATGTATTCTTAATAGAATTCCACTGAAATGGGAAAAATCTAGAAAATTAAATAAATGTCAAAAGTTTAGTGAAGAATTTAAAAGTGTGTGATTTTAGCAAGATGAAAGATAGTCGGGGTAAAGAGGTCTATAATAAGCATATTCAGAAAGTCCCATTTTAAGTAAATTCAATACTAATTAATTTTAGAACTTGACAAATTTAGACCTTGTTTATTATAATATACAATAAACTTACTATTATAAAATGAAAATTATGAGTAAAGAGAATATGTAATATTTATTCTAATTTCAATTTTCTGAATGCTTGTGTATTCTCTTCTAGAAATAAAGTTTCATCGAAATAAAGGAAAAGAAGGTATTAAGTTCCCTTATAAATGTTGACATCACCAAATTGGGACAACCCCCACCATCACCACCACTGCCATCAAAGAAATAGCTACGGACAATTCATTTCATAGCAGTAGAGAGTTGAGAATCAAATATTTTATTTTTATCAACTGGTATTCCATACTGCCTCATTTTGTGAATTAAAAGCAAATCATTCATTGATAATGATATATGCCACTTTTTTCTTCTAAGAAGCTAAGAATATTTAATTTCTTTCTACTTCAGATTTTTTATTACAAAGTTTAAAGAAAAAGAATCATAATGCCCACCATTGCCCCACAATGTTATAAATAAGATCTGTTAAAACATTTTGATCACTTGTGATAGAGATTATTAAGTATACAATGCCATTATTAACCACACATTGATTTCAAGATGCCCATATTGAATAACTTTAAAACTTAGAAACCTTCACTGCTATTTTGAACAGAGTATTTGTTTAGGGAGAAAGCATTCATTTTGAAACCTCGAAATTGAAATGTCAGATAGTTACTTACAGTGCATTCATTTGAGCCATAAATGAAAGAAGGAAAAATGTGCATTCCACTTACAGTACTCAGTACTTTCTCCTTACCATCTATTCTATTTTTTAATGCATTAAAATTATTCTTTGGGTAAAGTGTCCATTTAAATGATTGCTATGTTTTAAACAATTTTTTAAAATGTGATGGAATGGCCATTTCCCATGCAGTCCAGGTGTTCTGGGCTAATTTTATGGTTTAAGTGACGTCAGCAGCAGGGAGAGTGACCGTAGGAAATAGTACCACTAACCATAGAAGACCAAAAAACCAAAAGTCAATATTTGTATTTTTTTCCTTTTCTTCAATTAAAGTAGTTTTTATTCATAATGCTTTTTTTCATTCAACAAATGGTTGGTCTACCTACAATTCATCAGTTGGCTATAATATATCTTAAAATGCAACATGGCTTGTTAAAGAGTCAACTTACATTTTAATTTCTTCTTTGACTTTTTTTTTTTAATTTCTTAGAGTCTTTGAGGCACTCTAACAAAGAAATAAGTGTTTTTATCCACCAAGATTAAAATGGTTACTCTCTTTAAGGGGATCATTTAGACCATGTCCCAAACCAATGTTTCAGACTTTGATTTTAGATCTCATTTTGAAAAACAAACAAAATACCTGTCATAGATGCACATAACTATATTGTTACTGAGAGAAACTGTGTCTTAGAATACATAGATCTCATTGTTGCTTTACTATTGAGCTCATTAGCATAAATATCGATGGTCTATTTCTTCTAACAACCATTGTTATTACCACTATAGTTGGTAAAGTAACACTTGGCAACTCTATGATGACATCTGAATGGAATGCGGAGCTTTCCAGTCACACAAATCTCATGATAATTAAGACCTTCTTCTCTTATTTTGTTTTATTTATAATTTCTATCTCCATCTCTATTTAAATCTTTATTTCCTTCTCTCCTGATTACAGACCAGATAGGTCTAAGCAATTTGGGTTGAAAGGGAAACACATTCCCTGGGCTATAAACTTAATTCCGTCTTCTAATAAACAGCCACTTCATTTATTGTTACAGGGAGGAGGGGCAGGAGGGGGGGAGGTAAATATGTCTTAACCAAAGTCAAGTGACAGGCCTCCTTCTTGTTTGATCATCCTGTTTCTCATGCTAATACTACCTGGTATCCAGTCTCCTTTCTGGGATAAGTTTCATAAGCAGCCAGCTATGTTGCTGTGCTTGTGAGGGTGGTTCAGAAGGGATCAACACACACCCTCCCATTACAAGTGTTGCTGGTTTGTGAGACTCAGTGTTGCTAAGCTGAACTCCTGCACTTTCCCAGTCAGTGTTGATGGCCAGTTGTCTTTCCTCTGGTCTTTTACAGTCAGGTCTCTCTGTCTGATAAAATGTTCTGTTATGTAATGTATGGGTCACATGGCTCAAGTTTAGGTGACTACTTCATTCAGCCTCATCATGCTAAATAATGAGAGTACAGGTATCTCTGTCCTGCCATGCTGTTGGTCCCAGGAAATCTCCCTAATATATCAGTTTCTAATGGATCAGGGACATATCAGTAGGTCTCTTCACTAATAGTTATACAGCATAGCAGCTGAACATTTATTTTTATTTTTTAAAATATTTTTTGTTTATTTATTCATGAGAGACACATAAAGAGAGGCAGAGACACAGGCAGAGGGAGAAGCAGGCACCCTGTGGGGAGCCCAATGTGAGACTCGATCCCAGGACCCTAGGATGACAACTTCAGCCAAAGCCAGATGCTCAAACACTAAGCCACCCAGATGTCCCAAATATCAATCTTTAATTGTTGTAGGTCCAACTGATGTATATAGTGATTCTCTTATGGACTCCATTCTGTTGCCTTAGAGAGAATAAAGCAGCCCCTAGACTACCTCTCCCTCTCTCTCTGTCCAGGAATACTGTACCCCTAAACAGCTTCCACATGGCTCTCCTCATTCTCTGATTTTTATAAGTTTTTGTTTATTTAAGGAATTTCTACACCCAGTGTGGAGCTCAAGCAACCCTAAGATCAAGAGTCGTGTGGTCTTCTGACTGAGCCAGTCTGGCACCCCCTCATTCCCTTTTTGAATAAAAGGGGGACTCTGGGATTAAGTGTGTTGATTCTACTCAACAGTTTATGTGAGCATGATCTTCCAGGATAGTAGGCTTCAAGGTCATAATATTCTTAGAACTTAAAATCGACTTAGCAAATATTTTTTTTAAGATTTATTTATTCATGAGAGATGGAGAGAGAGAGAGAGGCAGAGACATGGGCAGAGAAAGAATCAGGCTCCCTGTGAGGACCCAGATGTGGGACTCGATCTTGGGACTCCAGGATCATGCCCTTGGCCGAAGGCCAGCGCTCAACCACTGAGCCACCCAGGTGTCCCCTGACTTTGTATTTTTTATTTATGTATTTATTTATTTATTTATTTATTTATTTATTTATTTATTTAGATTTTATTTATTTATCCATGAGAAACAGAGAGAGTGAGAGGCAGAGACACAGGCAAAGGAGAAGCAGGCTCCATGCAGGCAGCCTGATGCAGGACTCAATCCTGGGTCTCCAGGACCACGCCCTGGGCCGAAGGCAGATGGTCAACCGCTGAACCACCCAGCCACCAATAATATGGAAGGAACTATTCTACATGGTAAAACAGTATGCTGGTAAAACAGCATGAACAATTTCCCCCTTATGGATTGAAATTCCTATAAGAAAAAAAAAAACTTGAGTAGATAAAGATACAGTATTATGAAAGTGGTATATCTGGAAGGCTTTAATGGTGGTGGTGCTATTCAAAATATAGCAATTACTCCCCTCCAGCAACCATCAGTTTGTCCCCTATAGTTAAAAGTCTCCTATGGTTTGCCATCCTCTCTGTTTTAATCTTTTTTTCCTTGTTGCTTAAAGGGACGTGAAGTAACTGGGTGATGAGCATTAAGGAGGGCACGTGATATAATGAGCACTGGGTGTTATATGCAACTGATGAATCACTAAATTCTACCCCTGAAACTAATAATATGCTGTATGTTAACTAACTCAAATTCAAATAAAATAAAATACATAATTACTGAAAGCCATATGGATAAAGATTATTTGGGTAGAGGCATGAAGAAGGTAAAGGATCATGGGTAGGGGTAGGAAGGCTAACGGGGAAGGAAGGTTCAAGACAGATGAAAAACAAAGTGCAAACCCCCGATACAGCAACATGGGAATTTATTCATGAAACTTAACATAATATGGGGTTATTTCCTGGAAATTTTTGTTTTGTTTGTTTTCAATTATTTTCTCCAGTACAAATGAAGCTGCTTGACACCATCACACTGCTCCACAATATTAAGGCCGGCCAGCCTTCAACTTTCGTGGACATGACAAAACTATTTGGCAAAATCCTGCTGTTATTTTTTTAAAGACTATCCTGCTGTTATTTTTTAATGATAAATTTATTTTTTATTGGTGTTCAATTTGCCAACATACAGAATACCACCCAGTGCTCCAGGCTATTGTTTTTTTAAAGACTTTATTTATTTATTCATGAGTGACACAGAAAGAGAGAGAGAGAGATAGAGAGACAGAGACATAGAGGGAGAAGCGGGCTCCCCACAAGGAGCCTGATACAAGACTCAATCCTGGACCCCAGGATCATGCCCTGAGCTGAAGGCAGACACTCAGCTGCCGAGCCACCCACGTGCCCTAGGATCCTGTTGTTATTAACATTAATGTCAAACCATGTATTTTAACACATTGATAACTTTTTTTTTAACTAGATATAATTCGCATATAGCACGATATTACTGTTAGATCTATAACATAATGACTAAACATTTGTTTAGTCATATTGCAGAATGATCACCAGGTAAGTCTAGTTAACATCTGCCATCATACATAGTTATGTTGTTTCGCTTCTGATAAGAACTTTTAAGATGGTCTTAGTGACTTTCAAACATGCAATGCAGTATTATTAGCTATAGTCACCATGCTGTGCATTATAAACCTGTGACTTATTTATTTTATATAAACCCCTTTTTTTTGTTTTTTGTTTATTTTTGTTTTTTTATAAATCTCTTTTATATAGAAACTTACACTCCCTACTTCTTAGCATACAATAGATGCAAATAAACACCTGTTTGCTAAATGTGCAAATTAAAGCTATATATTAGAGCTGGATAATTTATTTTGTCAGGATGAGTAACTGGACCATTTCTTTCGTTAAGTCTCCACAACTGAATTTGCTCTGAATTTCTTGGTCATCAAGATCTACCCAATGAGCATCTTAAAGGATGGGGCCAAGCCACACATCCAATAATCTTGTCCAGTAAGTAGTTGGTTATTGAGAGCTTTTGTAAAGAGTTTCCAGGCACTATGAAAAGAACTGTACATATAATTTCACCTTAACTTTAGTTTGGTTTTAGTATCTTCTAATGACAAAAAATGAGATTTTTAGAAATTATTGTACTACTGTAGGTTAAAATAGTATTGGGAAGGTATAGAGTCTGGTGGGTTTTTTTTTTAAAGATTTATTTATTTATTTGAGGGAGAGTGTATGAACGGGTGGGGGGAGAGGGAGAGAGAATCTCAAGCAGACTCTACATGCTGAGCACAGAGCCTGATATGGGGCTGGGTACCTGAGATCAGGACCCAAGCTAAAATCAAGAGCTGGATGTTTAACCCTCTGTGTCACCTGGGTTTCCCTAAAGTCTGATGTTTACAAAGAGTCTTGATTCTGTTATAGACAAACCAATCACACATTCAAAGAACTGAAAAAGAGAGTAAGGGGAAGGATTTGATGTTCCAAAAAATTGGAGGCCTATACTATGACATTTTCAATGCTTTTTTCCTCTAAATATTTTGATCATCTCTTGGTTAAGTTTTGGGAAGGGGAAAGTAACAGAGCCTGTTCTAACCTAGATTTGCCATTTGTTAGTTTTATGACATCAGGTAAACTCTCCTAGGCTCTTTCAGATTCATCATCCGTATAACAACAACACCTATCTTGTAAGTGAGTGAAAGGGGTAAATGAGAAAATGCAAAGACCTGAGCAAAAACATATTAAGAACTCAGCAAAATATAGGTAGCACCATACTTGATTAGCAGAAAAAAATCTTAGCTATAGAATCTAGAATCCAAAATCAGATCTGCCTCATTCTAAAGCCTAGACATTGAACCCTGCACACAAAGCCACCTACATAATTTTTCAAGCAGTTCACAGTGATTTCCTGGTGTCATATACATATGTCTATTTTTGTAGTGCTTCTCTTCTTTATTTTCTTGTGTCTTCTATAGAAAATGAGGGATAACAGCTGCACATAGGTGTTCCATTAAGAGACCAAGAGTGTTTACTGCAGTGTCTTGAAAGCATCCTCTCTTTTTGTTTTTAATATCTTGTGAAAAAAAAGAAAACATTCAATAATCCAATCCCTCAGGCAGTCTCAACTTATTCAAATTCTTAAGGGACATTTTAAGGTGAAAACTTCACTAGGGTGTGTTTCTTTCAAAAGGAAATGGTGAGGAGCAAGGAGTAGATTTCACCATCCATACTTGCTAAGACACCTACAGAAAAATAATTCTCACCATCCTTGACTAAAGGCTATCGCTTTTACAAATATAACCTCTGATGGTGGTTTATTTTGGCATCTGTTCACAACTGGGAGTTAAGTTCTGAAGACACAGTAAGTATTTACAGGTCATGGCAAAGAAGGGTTGAAATGGATCAGGTGGCCCTAATTCACTTAACTATCATGTAAAGGATCAGTCATACCCAAGGGTTCACTATCATGGATTGGATAAAAATGAGACCACTGAATTTCACACTGTGTTTTCAGCAATGACAGAAAATTTCATGGAAAAAAAAAAACTTGATAATTATTTTAATAAGTGAATTATATAAAACTGAGAACTTATTAAAAATTTACCCCTTCTTAAACCTTTCACAGTTTATAAACTGATGACACAAAAATAAGAAACGTAGCACTAATGCAGTCTAAAGATGTCAATTTCAAATATCTTTGAAAGTAGAAATATTTTTTCACATCAAACTTGAGTAGTCCGATAATATAAAATAGATTAAATGGATGTTCCTTTAGAATAAACTTGTTTTATACTTCAAGTTTAAATTATGTTCATATGGGATGCCTGGGGAGTTCAGTAGTTGAGTGCCTCCCTTCTGACCAGGGTGTGATCCTGGAGTCCCAGGATCGAGTCCCTCATCAGGCTTCCTGCATGGAGCCTTCTTGTCCCTCTGCCTATGTCTCTCCCTCTCTCTCTCTGTGTCTCTCATGAATAAATAAATAAAATATTGTTTTAAAATTAATTAAATTATGTGTGTATGAAAAGTCAAACGAAAATAATAAGTCTTTTGTGATGAATGCATGTTATTATTTTTTGTTATGGGTGATGATTGCAGCTTTATACTAGTTTTAGTATCCATTTTTTTTTTTTAATTACACAATACTGAAGAACAAGAATCTACACAGACAACTCAATGCAGATGGTAGTAGCTCTCATAGTACTTTTGGCAACCTCAAGGTACTGTTGAGTAAAACAGATGAAGTTTGAAATGGAAGTAGGAGATTTTTGTATTAAACTTCAAGATTTAGTAACTCCTCTCATTCCCATTTAGTAACATAGCAGAAAATACTCAAAGCTGACAAATAAGCATAATAATTATATCCTAATATTATCAATCAAAAAGAATGAAAGTCTTGTTAATTTCAACTAACAAGTGGCAAAGAGCACATATCCCTGAGAATGAATTAACTGGTATACAGTTTAATAATATTTCATGTGCTTCATAGTGAGCTTATCAGTACAGGTTTTGGTGACTGAGCATACAGGCATCTGTCTTTAAAACAACCAAATACAAAATGCCACCCTTTCTTCTCCATTATATATTTATGAGAAATAGTATTATATGCACAGAGATAGAAAGGAAAGAAATCTAATTTCTAAAATCAGCACAAAAATACTCGGTAGCTTAAGTGAAGGTTTACAAAATTATTTGCTATATAGATATATATCAGAATCAGTCTTTTCTAAACTTTTCACTTTTACACTTAATATTACTTAAAAACATATTAAAAATTATGTTCAAATCAGATCTGTGGGAACGCTGAGTATCTGAAAAGCATTGTTTGAAAAACATTGCTCTAGTTCAGTATTATCTTCCAAGTGAAGCAACAGAGAGAGAGAAAAAGAAAGAGAGAGAGGGAGAAATCATATTCAAAGATATTTTAAGTCAGAAACTGAACAAGAATTGACATTCTCTGTACATTTATTTCAGCTTTTTTAAAAAAAGTTTTATCCCACATTGCTTTAGACCAAAGGTTCTCAACTGACATGATTTCGACCCCAGTGGTACATTTCAGAATGTCTGGAGACATTTTTGGAGTCAAAACTGTTAAGGGGATGGATGGTGCTACTGGTCCTGGTGAATAGATTCCTATGAAACATCCCAAAATACACAGGACATCCCCTACAAAAAGAATTATGCAGTGCAAAATGTCAATAATCCCAAGGTTGAGAAAGACAACATTAGACCACTAGTGTTCAATTTAAAACATTTATCATTATGATTTTCTACTGGAAACTGTATGGAAAAATCCCATTCCATACATTCTCACATTATGTAAATAGGAGCTCAGAGTAATCCTAAAAACTACATAATATTTGATACCTAAATGTCTTTACATGACAGAGATTACATATACCACAAATGTTTTAAAGTTTCTAAAAAAGCTTGGAATAATTTCCATATAACCATGGAGTCTAATGATAATGCCATATTTGAAGATACAGAATAACACATAATTACACTGTCCTTATAGAATATTTGCCATTTTGATGTCTACTGCTCAGGCAGTTTCCAGGCACTCTATTCTGAAGCAAGGTCATAAACCGTCATACGCTCTGGCATTTTGTTTATATGAAGGTTTTGACTTAGATGTATCAGTAACATGATTTACTCTGATTGTCCTCAACTTCAAAAATTATCTAGATTATTTGAAAATGGCCTTCTTAAGCATGAGACATTGTAGGTTATTTCTTGCAGTATGCATTCTTGTCCCAAATTATATCTCTGAAAACAGCATCTATATTGTAGTTATCAGGGCCTTTGACATTTTTTTAAGTAAAAAACACCACCGCAAACACTCTATAAGTGTAGTTTTATATGATGAAGGTCTGCATCATACATAATTAGAAAACTTCATAAATGCATATGCCACGTTACCCTTAACAGTAATTCAAGAGAGGCTTCTCAGGCATCACTGAGCTATGGAACACGGGAAGTCAAAATTCTCAAGTTAATGGCTTGCCCTTTTCTGACAGCACACCAGATTTTCACACTATAACTAACACTTTGCCTCATTCAACAACTGAACTGTTGACAAGGGCACTTAAGCTAGTCAGAAGAGTAAAAAATACCAAGGACATCAAAAGCTAGAGAATATGGAAGGAAAAATAACAAATTAAAGAAAACAATGAAGTAAAGAACTCTGGGGTTTTCATAATGCTGGTATCAAATATCCCAGTTGAGTTTTCCTATATCATTTATGTTATATATTAAATACAGTATAATTTTCTCTGCTAAGGTATATATTTTCAGCTAATTAAGTGGAAAAATTGATAATACCAACTGTTGTAAAGTTCTAAAGTCTTACACTCATTATTTTCATATTTCACTGTCTTTGTATTGACTGATTGACTTCACTAGAAACCCTGTCAATAAAGATATTGATATATATGTAAAAGCAACAAGGAAATATTTTTCATATATCACAGCCATTCTCAGAAATGGGGGCAACATTTCAGGTGGACTAAGGTTCATTAGCTAATACGTTTTATTTTAAGACACAGCAGTCATTTCACTTATCTCAAATCAGAATATGTTCTAAGCCAAAGCCCATTTGCAATGCTGAGTCACTTGCTCTGAGGCTGGCCAGCACATTAAAAAAAGAAATAGATCCCTGACACATTGACATATGCTTTGGTTTATGAATTTGAGCATCCTGGCTTAACTACCCATATCCACCTTACCAACTCACCCTACCAATAGCATTATTGTTAAGCATTTTAGAGTTAGCTGGAGATTTGAAAAGTCAAATACTTCAGCACAAGCAAATGCAATATTTTAGTGTTAAAAGAACTGTTAGTGTATTTGATTCAAGAAGAGTAGAGAATACTTGAAATTCATTTATATTGAAAGTTAACTAATGTCCATATATAATCATATTTAATTAGAACTTAATGTATTCAACATTCTCTTTTTAAATCATTCTGTAAAAAAAGTACCTTGAAACTGTAAACCAAATATATGATTTGAATCCTTCAAAGCCTATTGAGTTATATTTTATTTGCAAAAAGAATTGCATATTTAAGATGACTATAAAGTTCACAATATGTAAGCAATAGCAAGGAAGATTTTAAGAGAATGAATTTCTTTTTTTTATTTAAAGATTTTATTTCTTTATTCATGGGAGAGAAAGAAAGAGAGGGGCAGAGACACAGGCAGAGGGAGAAGCAGGCTCCATGCAGGGAGTCTGATGCAGAACCTGATCCCAGTTCCCTGGGATCATACCTTGAGCTGAAGGCAGACACTCAACCACTGAGCCACCCAGGCATGCCAAGAATGAATTTCTTTCAACATGTACCTAGAATTTCTAAGTCCTGTGGACCCTCTTATTCTATCTGCGTGACCCTGGTTTTCTTGTCCAGAGTCGATACTTTGATTCTTTAAAAACTACTTTTGTAAATAAATTTTATTCTATACAATTAATATCATTTCATTGCTCTTTCTTTTAACTTTGAGACAACATGGAATAATGATTAAAAGGATGGTCATATCTGGATTTTAGTCTTGTTTCCACTACTTCACTCAACTGGGAGTTTCCTCATCAGTAATATAAGACTATTAACAGTGTCTGGCACATGGATTTGTTGACAGAGTAGATATGATAATGCTGTAAAGCAGTTAGCACTTTGCTTCTACATAAAAGGCTCAACAAGTGATGGTTATTACTGTGTTAATTTGAAATTATTAGAAAATTTAGAATTCAAATATATTAAATAAGAATTATATTCTAGATAATTGGTAAATCCATTCTTTTATGGGACTTCCATTGTAAATGGAGAGAGAGCCTTCTTTTAAACACACACACACACACACACACACACACTCACACACACTATCACCGCCACCACCACCACCATCACCACCACCAAAAACATCATACACATTTCTAGAGCACCCAGAAAAGGAGACTGACATTTTCCTTAAAGAATACAAATATATCCTATTTTATTTAGAAGAAAAGAAATTTTATGCAATTATTCTAAGGGCCCAACGGAAATTTATAGAACTGTATATAATTGATAACAAGGGCCACAAATTTAGAAGAAATTAATCCCTATTTTACCAATATATGTAGCACAAAGGAAAATGGAGATGTTAAAAAGAACCTCTGGAGACTTTAATTATAGAGATACACTCCTAACTACACTTATTAAGCATTATTATCATTAATTTAATGAGGAGACACAAGAGACTGATACCAGATAGTGGTATAGTCTTTCTTTTTCATCACATAAAATATACATCCTAACCTGTACATAACTCTCTGTATTTTGGATATAGGTGCACCTCAAGGATTTTTTTAAGATTTATTGATTTGAGAGAGAGAGTGTGTGTGTGTGTGTGTGTGCACAGCAGGGGGAGTAGCAGAGGGAGAGGGAGGAGCAGACTCTCCACCGAGTGTGGAGCCCAATATGGGGCTCGATCCCAGGATTGTGGGTATATGACCTGAACAGAAGGCAGACTCTTAACTGACTGAGCCACCTAGACACCCATCAATGATTCTTTTAGTTATCCTTATTCAGTACATAATCATTGAGGTTTTAATGTGTCCCATCTCTCTGCTAGAAGCACTGAGAATATATCAGTAAATGAGATAGACTTAGTCCCTGCCCTTGCAGGCAATGCAATATAAATAAGGAGATAAATATTGTTCTAGAGATTATATGTGTGTTCAGTATTAAGAAAGAAGCTAACAAATAAAGATTCTTTAGAGAGGAAAGAAAATATAGGAGGAGCAGAGAGACCTAACAGTGTGCAAAAAATAGCACCTGGGAAAGTAGGAGTCAAGAGTGAATGTGGCTCCATCAAAGATCTGAAATAATTAGTTTGCCTAAAGATAGATACTAGTGAAGTTGTAGTGAGGTAAGAGGAGAAGGCAGGTAACAGACCAAGGAAACAGGTTGGTGGTGAACTAAAACCAAGTTAAGGATTATCTTAATCTTGGGCTGCTATAACAGAGTATCAGAGACTAGTTGGCTTGTAAACAACAAAAATTTATTTCTCATAGTTCTGGGGGCTAACAAGTCTCAGACTAGGATGCCAGCATGGTCGAGTGAAAACCCTCTTCCCAGTGGCAGATCTCTTATATCCTCACATGCTGGAAGGAGCAAGGACCTCTTATACAAGGATACTATTTCCACTCAAAAAGGCTCCACCCCATAACCTAAGCACCTCCCAAGATCCGTCCCCTTAGCATTACATTGGACATTAGAATTTCAACATATGAATTTTAGAGGGACCCAAATGCTCAGATTATAATGATTTTATAATTTTATGTCATCTAGTTAAAGGTCCAAGCTTATTTATATGAACCCAGCCTACCTGTTGTTAGTCAATCATTAAAAAAATACATTTACTGAACACAATACTTCCAAAGTACTGAGTTATAGGTCATGGGTACAAAAGGTTGGCAACAGACATGGGCTAAACACAGGCCTAAGTAAATCTAATGGAACTTAACCTAATAGAACTACCATCTAGTGGTAAGAAAAATAATTAAACTAGTAATTATATTAAAATGTAATATAAATGGGGACACATACTGTAGTCTTTGAAGTATCATACCATCCCAAGAACATCTATTATTTTTTTTAAATATTTTATTTATTTATTTGAGAGAGAGAGAGAGAGACAGCAGGGAGTGAGGAGGGGCAGAGTGAGACAGAGAGTCTTAAGCAGACTCCGCACTGAGTGTCCCTGAAATTACCACCTGAGCCAAAACTAAGAGTTGGATGTTTGACTGACTGTGCCATCCAGGCACCCCAAGAGCATGTATTATTTATTTAGTTAGTTTTAGTTATTTATGTTTAATGATTTTATTTATTCATAAGAGATACAGAGAGAGGCAGGGACACAGGGAGAGGAAGAAGTAGGTTCCCCGTGGGGACCCCGATATGGAACTCAATCCCAGGACTCCAGGATCACTCCCTGGGCTGAAGGCAGATGCTCAACCACTGAGCCACCCAGGCATCCCAAGAGCATGTATTATTTAATCTGAAAAGTAAAGAATGTGTAAAAGCCCAGACATAGGAGGAAGTCACTAATGGGAAAGTAGAGTATAATTGTTGAAGAGAAGGATACTTATTTTTTTTTTTTTTGCCATCTGCATTTTTGTTTTTTTAAAGATTTTATTTATTTATTTATTCATGAGAGGGGCAGAGACATAGGTAGAGGGAAAAGCAGACTCCCTGCAGGAAGCACAATAAAGGACTTAACCCTAGGACTCCTGGGTCATGACCTGAGCCAGAAGCAGGCACTGAGCTACTTGGGTGTCCCTGAAGAGAAGGACCTTGACACCATTGAAGTACTGAAAATAGTTAAGTATCTCACTCAATGGGAAGGTTAAAGAGAAATGAGGTTGGAATGGTGGTTAAGAGTGTGAAGGATTTATATTCTAATTTCAGAAGATTAGAGATACTCTAAATGTTAAGAAAGAGTTGCCTTGTTGTGTAGAGAATGGAGTGTTGAGTGTAGGGGAAAAGATCTGAGGCAGGAGATCCAAAAAAGGCTTCTGCACCAAGACAGCCAAGAATACTGAAGGTTTGGTGTAGGGTGGTGGCTATGATAGGAAAGGAGAATATTAGAGAGTTATTAGGATCAACTGATGAAAGACAGCTTGTGCAAAAAAGGGAAGAACCAAAATTTTAACATACAGAGTTTTGTAATATCAAGTTAGGCTTTCTATTTCCTGGTTTCTCTCTAAATAAAACATACATATTTAAATAAAACATTTTCACATATTACAGTGTTTTCAACAATTTATGCCTATAAGTTCTAGAGACAGAAAACCTGTATACATGCAACAGTCAAAACACTATATATCATAATATGCTTACAATATGACATCATTAAGACTCTTCACATAAAAAAAACTAAAAAATACTTAAGTCATCGTTAAGGGGGAAAATGTACTGTGGACATGACAGTTGTACACTATTGAGTTGCTAAGGGTCAAAACTAATTATAATGGAAGGTTTTTTATTGCAATAAATACCAAGGATATGGTCTTAGCCAGTGTATGATATTTCAGTATCTCATACACTACTTTCAAAATCAAGTCACGTTCATTTGCTTTCTCACTGTGGTAAATATACATAAGAATATTTACCTTTTTAACTATTTTTAAGCATACAGTTCAGTGACATTATTTACATTGATTAAGACTTGTTATTTTCCACATTTTTATTATAGTCATTCTATAATGGAAAATTTCATATATATAAATGCAATTATATTATATATATTACATATATTATATATATAGAAAAAAATGATTGAGATTTAAATGGGTGTCTTCACACTGACATTAAAAGAAATCATATAATTACATAGCCACCTTTATCTTCTGAGAGAAAGATTTCTTTACTTGTTTCTTAAAGGTATTGACATAAGTCCACACGTTTGTAAATTAATGACTGAGGAACTTAAAAAAAAAATCTGTCTGGCTTTATTCTATGCCATAAGCAGGAAACAACAAAACAAACCCTGACAAAAAGGAGTGTGGATATCTGAAATGACCACACTTGGGAAACCGTAGCTAGACAGTCTTATATCAGTTCTGCCATTAACCACAACCAATAGTGTCATTTTGAGCAAATGACTCAATTTCTCCATATCTCAGCTCCACCATGTGGAAAATGTGAGTGCTAAATTAGATAACTAATTTAAATTTTAATTAGACACAAAACTAGGACATATTACATTTGGAATATAAATTAAAAACTATGAGATAATTTAATATATAGCTTTTAGTGACTACATTAAATTCAGTTCTTCCTTTGCCTGGGTTGGCAAAGATCTTGAGCACTGTCCACTCTCACTACCCACCTAACTAGCATCTAATACTCACTTTAATTTCCTAACGTAGTAAGGTAGAGGTGACCGGAATTACTGTTGTCATAGACTAAGGGATATATCCACCAAAGTGTTTTAAGAAATCTTATCTGGGCATTAAACTAGAAAATAGTGTAGAAGTGGATGCTGCTGGAAAATAGTGTAGAAGTGGATGCTTCCTTCTTAAAGCCTTACGACCAAGGCTCTCATTTCTCTAGCTTCCAGGAATGGTAGTAGTTGACAATTCACAGGCATACATTTGCCCTTTGTGGGATTAGCGGACATCCAATGACTGGTTGCAAGCTAGCTAAAAAGGAACTGTTGAAGCCTGAATTCAGAATAAATCTAATGGCCTTGACTGATACCTCCTTGGTCAATGCAATGAGATTCAAATCCTTCTGCTCAAAATTAAATTGCTTACTCTCCTTTAGGTTGTGTGTGTGTGTGTGTGTGTGTGTGTGTGTGTGTTTCTTAAGAGTGCTTTCCAGAAGTCTCCTGCCCACATCTACTTCTGAGGATTTACTTCTGGAGATGTAAATTATTTAAGAGAATGGCAATAACTACTGAAAATTAGTCAATAAAACTTGAATATATATTCTCTTTAATTAATAAAGTACACATTTTTTTCTTTTTTTCCTTTTCAGATCACAATCACTTGTATTTCCCATCAAACCATATTGAGCAGAACTAGGCTTTAATAATGTAGAACATTACTGCAAATGCAATGGAGTTCATCTCAATCATGAATACGGACCTCAACTGAAATAATATTAATTATAAGAATGCCCAATAAGACTTCTATTTGATGGAGTCATGAAGAGAGTAACATTTTATTCTCATTGTTCAATACTTTTGAGGAACATATTCTGAAACTATTTCTAATTTCACAGGTAATAGAACTAGGATTAATCTAAATTTTGCTTCCAGCCTTCAGTGACCCAAGATGTCTGCACCTCTCTCAAAACAAATCTGGGTGATCCCTGGGTGGCGCAGCGGTTTGGCGCCTGCCTTTGGCCCAGGGCGCGATCCTGGAGACCCGGGATCGAATCCCACATCAGGCTCCCGGTGCATGGAGCCTGCTTCTCCCTCTGCCTGTGTCTCTGGCTCTGTCTCTGCCTGTGTCTCTGGCTCTGTCTCTCCTTCTATCTCTCAAGAATAAATAAATAAAATCTTAAAAAAAAAAAAAAAAAACAAATCTGGAAATGTAATTTAGCAGGCATCTCCAATCTACTAAAACAATTAAATGACACTGGGGACAGACATGTGCCTTTTGTAAAAAACAAAAACAAAAACAAAAACCCATTCAGGTTTGAAATTTAAGAAATCTATGTTACCAAGATAATCTTTTCTGAAAAGTAGAGAGAAAAAGCAGAGTGTAATAAAGCTGTCTTCAATAAATGCTTGATTCTCTAACCTTTAGAGACCAATGGTAACATAGTTGGTCTCTTAATACTTTGTGGCATATGTGTGGGAAGTTTATTATTTTTTTTTGGCAGCATAATGCAGTGGTTACAACTGCAGGTGCCCCTGGGTTAGGTGCAGTTACGATGTGTCTGTTCACATTCTGCACACCCACCCAAAAGCTCTACTTAGTGGATGAATGAATCTGGACAAGTGACCTCATCATGCTGTGCCTTAATTTCTACCTACAAAATCAGAGCAAGGATACTACTCTTGTGGTAGAAAAAAAAAGGAAAGCACAACTCCTTGGGATATAGTAACTAATAATTTGATTTTATCAAATATCTCTTTTTTAAATAACATTTTTTTAATTCTAGCTAAGTAGGTGAGGCTTATTTCATATATATATATATATGTATATATATATATGAAAATATATATTTAAACTTAACATCCGAATATAGTACAAATGTTGAAATGATAGCAAATCATTCTGCAGGGGTTTCATTTTTTTTTCTTTTCTCTACTTAAAACCAGGTAATACAATACTCAGATGGTTCCATAACTTCTGCAGCCCTTAAATTGTGAGATTTCTTCACTTTTATAGATGGCCCAGCAGATCTAAATTAACCTACACCTTATATTGATCAGCAAAAGGCTAATCTACACTTGCAACAAGGGGGACTTAGAATGGAGTAATGGCTAAGTTTTTTCCACACCCTCTCCTGGGGATAGATCATGCTTTCTTTCCTTATTTGAGGTGGATTCAAAGGTGGATTCGAAGCCTCTGCTCTTTGTAGTAGCACTAAACAGCAAGGTCTTTTGGACAACTATGTCTCTTAGGAACTTTAGAAATATTATACTTTTTATTAGCAAGCATATGAAATTTATCTTTCTGAAAAATTGTTACTCATTGACCTTGAGTTGTACCCAAAACTGAAATGTAATAGTTAAAGGTCATAATTTTTCTATATTTTCCCTAAGAGATTGAAAAAAATCATAAAATTTTTAGAGCAGGTTAGTTTTAGGGATGATTTTTGGGTCTGAAAAATAGGTTTGAGACCAAGGAGCTTTCTATTCCACATAATGTTTTAACCTTAATACATATTAACCTTAAGTGGATGCATTGATACATTGATTGTTTAACACAGAAAAGGGTTTTTTATGATTTATATTATTTTTTTAATTAGCACAGAAAATATATATGAGGTTGTATCTTCTTAAATAAATGTAGCAAATTATTTGTAACAAAGTATTATTAGCTTCTTATATCATTAGTTTCTTTCTCTTTATTTATAAATTTGATAAAATTTTCATCTAAGTAAAAATTGAATGGTAAATGCAATCAAGATACAGATATAAAATTAATGCGAACATGTGAAATATTTTTAAATAAAAATTTTTCAATGATCATGGTATTTTTTTTCCATGCTAACCATTTCATATTTGCTTCCCATTGAACAAATCCATACTTTTACATTATAGATATTTGTGAAATTAGAGTATGTGTTTGATTTGGTAAAAACTAATAATGAATCAATATGCCTTCTTCATATCAAAAAAAGCATAGCCCACAAGTTAATATCCCAAACCAAAATGGTTTGTGGTCACTCAGTGACTTGGATTTAGTTCAAGTGCAGCATGAAATAGAATAGAGGACTTGCGTAGTGAATGACCACACCTCACAGTATCTTCTGAATTCACTTTGTCACTTAGCATTGCTTAGAGACACAGCTTTCAAATTGTGCTGATCAAAATAATGTCAAAATTTAAATAAAGATATTTTTTGGATTATTGCTGAAAAACCGTCCCTTGAATATGTCTACATCCCAATCCCTGGAGCCTGTGATTATTTACAATATCTGGCAATATAGTGAATTTTACTTGATATTACAAAAGATATGACTAAATAAAAGATACTTAGAGGGTAGGTTCTGGATTTTCTAGGTAGGCCATAAATATAAGGACATGCATTTTATTAAAAAGAGAGAGAGAGGGATCCCTGGGTGGCGCAGCGGTTTGGCGCCTGCCTTTGGCCCAGGGCACGATCCTGGAGACCCGGGATCGAGTCCCACGTCGGGCTCCCGGTGCATGGAGCCTGCTTCTCCCTCTGCCTGTGTCTCTGCCTCTCTCTCTCTCTGTGTGACTATCATAAATAAATAAAAATTTAAAAAAAAATGAAAAAAAAAAAGAGAGAGAGAGAGGGGCAGCCTGGGTGGCTCAGCAGTTTAGTGCCGCCTTCAGCCCAGGGTGTGATCCTGGAGGCCTGGGATCGAGTCCCACATCAGGCTCCTTGCATGGAGCCTGCTTCTCCCTCTGCCTGTGTCTCTGCCTCTCTCTCTGTATCTCATGAATAAATAAATAAATAAATAAATAAATAAATAAATAAATAAATAAATAATAAATTATTAAATAAATAAAATCTTAAAAAGAGAGAGAGTGAGTTTGAGAGAGAGAAGAGGAGAGGCGATGTGCCATGGGGGCAGAGTGTTCAGTCATGTGGCCACAAGGCAAGAAATATCTATAGTCATCAAAAGCTGGAGGATTGAGGATTGTCTATTAGAGCCCATGGAGGGAGCATGGCCCGCTGTTACCTTGATTCCAGACATCCGGCATCCAGAACTATGAAAAAATGGTTATGTTGTTTTAAGGCGCCTGGTTTATGATAATTTGTCACAGTCTCAGGAAACTGATGGACTGTTCTTCAACAATAGTGATCCCTGATAACACTATAGATGTGAAAGCAGCATGATTCCAGATGGAATCTTACCTTACTTTAAATATCTAGATTTATTCTTTGATAGAAAGTATGTATGCAACCATTGCTACTATTAAAGCTTTATTTATATGTAATATCTACCTTTGCAATAAAATATATTTAATTTTATAAAAATAAGGTAGAATATTTCATATTTTAAATATAAATATAGGGTATAGGGGATATATTGGTGGTAGGAATCTATGATATGGGGCCAGGCATAAAGTGAAAAACTGAACCACTAGATCCTTATGGAGATTACTGAACCGTTTCAGGGTTATAGCTAGAAACTATTCACAAGCAAAACAGGTTCTAGTGACCAACAATAGTACTACTTATTGATTTACACTGGCTCCTTTGTCTCCTTTTAGTTTGTTTCTGTCTCAAATTCTGAGAACTCAAATTTGCAATCAAATTCTCTTTAAAAAGTAGTTTTAGGGGCACCTGGGTGGCTCAGCGGTTGAGCATCTGCCTTGGGCTCCGGTTGTGATCCCAGGGTCCTGGGATGGAGTCCCACATCAGGCTCCCCACAGGGCATCTGCTTCTCCCCCTGCCTATGTCTCTGCCTCTCTCTCTCTCTCTCTCTGTCTCCCATAAATAAATAAATGAAGTCTTTAAAAAATAATAAAAATAAAAAGTAGTTTTATTTATAGTCAAATTTTACCTTATAGTTAAGTAATAATTATTTTCTTTTTTCATAAATAAATACTCTCGATTGACCAGTGATCATGAATTATGAGTAGAAATGAATCTAAATGACACTTTTATGAAATTATTTTGAAAAATCTTTCTGGGGGTATCTGGTGGTACAGGTTGTTAAGTACAGGACTTTTGATTTTGGCTCATGATCTCAGGGCCTCAGGATTGAGCCCCACATTGGGCTCTGCATTGAATGCAGAGTCTGCCTGAGATTCTCTGACCCTTTCCCTCTTCTGCTCTCCAGTTTCTCTAACACAAATACATAATTCTTAAAAAAAAAAAAAAGGAGCTTTCACATAAAAATATGGCTTATCATCAAACTAGTATATTGCCAAATTATGGAGACTAACTTATCACTATATTTTTCCATAAAATACTATTTCTGAAATATACTGTTGGAAAAGATAGTAATTATATTCTAAGTATCTTCAAAACAAAATTTGGTGGCAAATAAAATAATATATAAGGCATAATTTTCTAAAATCTGTTAAAATAATTTGCATAAAAGAAAAAGAAGAGGAAGTGTAAGATATTTTATAGTAAGGATAACATTTTTAGAATTTTGTATTCTTATTAGTTAATATAGTGCCTGATGGTCTCCAGGCTGCTGGAATCTATTTGTTGTATGGTTGAGCTAAAAAACGAAAGCTGAAAGTGGACATGATCAAAGTACATGAAGTGAAAAATGGTAACATAATATGCACACATTTTTAATAAAGGAGTCTATATTGAGATTAGAGAGTGGAATGTTTAGGGAAGAAGGGATATTAATCTATAAAAAACTTAGCCACACAACAAAACTTACTATCCATAAAATTTCTTCAGTCATAAATAGCTACACTATTTATCCAAGATGAGATCACAAGAGAATGATTATTTAACAGCCTGTTCCCTGGTGGCCAAACCAGATAGAGGTCTGCTTAGACTAGATCACTGGCCTGGTCCAGCACAAATAAGTCTAAATGAATATGAGCAAATGCACTCATTCATTTATTCACATGCAGTTAACTTACAGAGCTTATGTATCAGGTGAGATGTTACTAATGACCCTATGGAACCAGTGAGTAGTGAGAGTGATTGATAGGTAAATAAACAGCTATAAATCAAAGCGAAAGATGTGAGGGCTAGCAAGCCTCTAAATCAGCCTGGCGGACATGGAGCACAAACATTATTCACTGCTCATAATGCACTAAGGTTATTAATTTGTGCTGCTTAGCCTGAGTCTAGAAGAAGTATAGTACATAGTGCAGAACACGGGCTTTGGGGGGCAATTTATAGTTTTGAGTGATTTAAATATTGTTTGAGATTATTTAAATATTGTAAGGGGTGTCTTTTAGATTTGAATCCTGGCTTCAGCAGCTGGAAGACGCGTCCTCAACAAGCTATTTAAACAACCGGTGATTATTTTACCTATAAATTGAATATGATACTTGTATAAGCTATTTCATTGAGTCATTTAATTGAGAAAACAAATGTGAAGCACAACATTGTACCTGGTCACATGGTAGGTTCTTGTTGCACATTTGGGCTCTAAGAAAGCCAGCTCTGAGACAGAGATTAGCATTTAGGAAGCATATTAGGAGGTGTTTTTAGGATGAACGTCTGAGGGAGAAACAAAAGTTGGGTAGTAGTCAGAGAAGGGCCTCAGCTACTACACTAGCAGGGGTTGGTATTTCATACCCCAACATAAGCCAGTCAGCAGAGGCTGGCTGCTCCTGTGACATAGACACACTATCCCATTGGGCAAGATGGGCCTCCTGCCACCAGAAATTCTCAGAATAGATTAATGGCCACGAGGTCTTGCTGGCAACATCCCCAGCAGCTGGGGAGTTAGTCCTGAGGTCCTGCAGGGAAGATCTGGGAGGCTCTGCACTGGACCCCTACAGAATTCAATGGATGTTAATTATTGAGTATTAGGTATTGCTACTATACTATCACTTTAAGTGAACTTCAACTAGATAAGAGGAAGACTGATGACAGAAATGTAGGAGTGCTCAAATTTTACCAATAATATCAGCAACTAGAAATGTTAAAAAGTTCTGAAAACATTGATCCGCTTTGACTCAACAAATGTATCCTAAGGAAATAACGAGACACAAAAATCTTTAACTTTAAAACTGTTTGTAAAGCATTATAGTAGAAATAAAAAAAATATATCCAACTGTAGTGAATGTATAAATGATACATCCATTTTCAAATATATTATGGTAAATTCAAGGTTAGAATATTATTTGGTCATTAAGATAATACTGTTACCAAATGTTCATTGACATACTATAGGGAACAAAGTGAGGGTTGCTGGAGGGGAGGGGAGTGGAGGGATGGACATTAAGGAGGGCACCTGTTGTAATGAGCACTGGGTGTTATATGCAACCACTGATCAATCACTAAATTCTACCCCTAAAACTAATATTACACTATATGTTAACTAAATTGAATTTAAATCAAACCTTAAAAGAAAAAAAAAAGTTCATGGCATCCAGAGTGGGGAAAAAAAGCAATTTACAAAGTCTATATACTATATAATATTTTTTATGCACACTCAAAGATTTATTGCAAAGTGTCAAAACTCTGAAAACTCTGAAATTATATTATTTTATTCATTTGTATTTTATTTTCTTTCCTTTATTGTTAAACATAATATTCACATGAGAGTATTTGTAATATATATATATATATATATATAGTCTCACCATGACTGGCTCCAGCAGCTGGAAGAAGTGTCCTCACGTCACATATATATATATATATACATATATATATATATATATATATAGTTTACAGAAAAGTGAAAAAAGGAAAACACACACACTCACCTCCAAACCAATATAACAATAATAATAATAATATAATAAGTTATATATTCCATATACTGTACTACACTAGCACTAGCATAATAATAATATAAAATAAAATTATTATAATCCCAGTACATTTAACATGCCTATATCATCTCATCAAAATAAGAAATATGAGCGTAGTAGAACACAAACAAAAATTTTTGCAAAGCTCTTAGATCAGTCCAGAGGTGATTCAACTAAGGTTACATCTACTGAAGGTTTCAGATTTGGACTGTTCAAATTTAGAGATAGTATAGTCTACGGTTAAGAGTGCCGTCTCTAAAGTAATTTTCCTAGTCTTAGAGTTTATTCCTTCCAAAAAGAAGGGGTATTCCATAAATGCTCTGACTAGAAGTATAGAAAGAGAGTAAAATTCTTAAATATGAATGCTGTATTGCTATTCACTCAGCATAAATCTGTAATCTGGATGTTGGCCTCCAGTACTTACACAGGATTTTGTTTTGTTTTATATTCTGCAATTAAGCTGTCTTACTTTGCAATTTAGTTTTTCAAATGAAGTGTTACACTTTGCATTACATTTATTAATTTTCATTTTACTAATTTTAGCAGCCTAGATAATTGTTTTTTGTAATAGTATCTAGTATGCTCTTTGATTGATTGATTGATTGATTGATTATCTGAGCTCTTTGCAATCTGAACTTTTTTACAAATGAGGTGTTAGAAAAAGGTAAGACGGAGCCTTGGAGGCCATATGGAGGATGTGGTGAGACTGTCTCTACTATATGCTCTATAAAAACTTGTCTCCTATCAATCTGCTCTCAGGTTCCAGGGTTTCAACTACATAGAAAGCTGAATCTTTCTCTGGGAATTGCCTTTGTCTAAAGGAGCTGCTGGTCCCAAGGTTACAACTTCCTCCTGAGGCCCCCACATCTACTACTGAAGTGGGATTAAAAATCCCTCGCCCCGCTGTCTCAATTCAGACCAACCTTGAAGAGCCATCCTAGATTCAGAGCTCCTTGTGGAATCAGGCCAAGGCCTTGAAGGAAACTGTATCACAGGAGTTCTACTTCCTCCTCTACTCAACCCCGCTATCCTCCCTCCTCAGAGCTGTCTTTTTCCTCTATACAATCTCCAGAAAGTCACCTTCCCTGAAATCTGTCTCAGAATGATTCTCAGATGATCCAACCTGAGACAACCCTATCAGTCTACTCATAGGCTCACATTTTTCATTTATAAAAATAATATTATAGTTTTAATTACTTCAATCCAATACTTCCATAAAATTAAGATATGCACTTCTTATAGCATCTCTCAGAACTTTTTGTTTAATAAACCCATTACATGGTTTGTTTAGCATGGTTTGTTCTTACTCAACCCTTGCTATTGCCTAGGAATCATAATTTCCTCTTTCAAAAGTCTATACCCCTTTGCATCACCAACATGCTTCTCAGAGTGTAGTTAATGAGATCCAAATGTCTTTCTTTTCTTTTTTTTTCTGAATATCAATAAAATATTTGCATTAGTGGATTGCAACGTTGCCATTTTTATGACTCTCAGAAACCACCCAAACGAATTCTGCAACCATAAGCTACTAGAACTGCTACTCTGTTATTACTACTTATAAAATTCTAAAATCATACCAGATGTCAAATATTTTTAGAGCATTTATTTGCCAGACACTATGTTGAGAGCTATATATGAATATTTCATTTAATTCTCCAACAATTATTCATGGTCACAATCATTGTTTCCATTTTGGAATTGAGAAAAACCAAAAACCACAGGCAGATTAAATTATTTACTCATGGTCATACATCTACCAATTGTATTTCAAAATCTGCAATCTTGACCACCAGTGCAACTCTACACTTCAAATTTCTTTCCATTTATTGGTACCCATCTGGATCCAAAAAAGTGGCATTTTGGAAAGCAAATAAGTGTTCCCTTTTTTAGAAACCTAAGCATATTAAATTTTCCATTCTTTTGAAATTCCCAAATCAGCAACTGGCTGTAAGAGTATAATCACTAGTCAGCCCTATCTTCCACTTCTCCCTTCTTCATTCTAGTTCAGCCACAGGAATTTTCTATCTGATTCTTGGACATGTCACACATGTTTCAGCTAGAGAAATTGATATTTTTCTGTTCCTATCTGGAATGTTCTTTGCTAAGATATCACTATGGGTCAACCTGCTTCATATTGATATTTATACAATGATCACCTTCTTGTGAAAATTTGTCTAACCTTTCAAAAATTCTTCCTTGAAATCTGTTCCCAACTCTTTCTTTCTTTCTTTCTTTCTTTCTTTCTTTCTTTCTTTCTTTCTTTCTTTCTTTTTCTTTCTTTCTTTCTTTCTTTCTTTCTTTCTTTCTTTCTTTCTTTCTTTCTTTCTTTCTTTCTTTCTTTCTTTCTTTCTTTCTTTCTTTCTTTCTTTCTTTCTTTCTTTCTTTCTTTCTTTCTTTCCTTTCTTCTTTCTTTTCTTTCTTTCCTTTAAAGATTGTATTATTTATTCATGAGACACAAAGAGAGAGAGGCATAGACATAGGCAGGGGGAGAAGCAGGCTCCCCGAGGGGAGCTGGATGCAGGACTTGATCCCATGACCCTGGGATCAGGCCTTGAACTTAAGGCAGTTGCTTAACTGCTAAGCCACCCAGGTGTCCCCCAATAACTCCCTTTCTGTAATATATTTTTATTCCTAGATGTATCATCACCATTCTTTTTTGTGTTTTGTTTTTTGTTTTTTGCTTTCTTTTTTGTCTATAGTCCTGCAATAGATTTTAAACTCTGTGAGGTGTTTGTCAATTTAAATTGACATTAAATCTCCAGGAATTACAAAAGTGAAGACCCAATATATTTGCTTAAAAATGCATCAATGGAGAGGGAAAAAAATAAGTAATTGGTCTAAAATCATTTAGTGACAGAGTCATTTTAAAAGAAGATGCATCAAGTAGTATTAATCAAGAATATACTTGAATACATCATTTTAAAGAAATAACACCCCAGTAGCATTTATTTGGCACTTATATTCCTGGCGGTATTTTAGATATTAAGGATGCCACATTGAAGAAACTAGGTAAAGTCTCTGCTCTCATAGTGATGGCATGTTAGCTCACTTTCCAGAATTATGTTTGTATCACTGTGCTCTCTGAACAGGTTTTGGGGATGGGAATGAAGTAGATAATATACCAACATTATTGCAAAAGAAAATCAGTTTTGCAGCTAATTTTTCTTTGAATATATTTCTTCTTGGAAATAGGTTTGGTACAAGAAATCTATATTATCAGTTATTTTCAGGACTTAAGTGATAATATTTGCTGACCATCTAAACTACACAACTGCAAATAAAATTATGTTGTGAATATATTATTACTATTAAAAAAATGGCTCCAAATCTGAGAACCTTTTCCTTATGTCTCATGATAAAGTATAACACTAAATGAAGCATTTACTACATGTATGTAATATATTACTACATTATCTCAAAATAACAATACTAAATGGAGGATTCTTAGAGGAAAATGCATACTGATGAAATGAACATTTCAAAGGAAATATTTTAAAAATTATTATTTTAGCTAGCAATATTCATATTTGCATAAACTTAGCATAATAGCTTAATTTAAAAACGTCTCGCATTTTTCACCCCATTTAACAATTTCTCATATTTTTTAAAGGATAGTGTGGTGAATTAATGTGGGAATATTTGCATTATCTTATAAATAACATAAGCATTGTTAAACAGAGGAAGGAAGCCAAGTTCTTTAAAAATTTTGCACACAACTATTAATCATTTGATTATGTCTTTTCATGCTCTTGCTGCATTGCTTCTGTATACTTGAAGAAAATGACTACTACGTGGATACATAGTGAATTATTGCTGCCAAAAACAAAAGTGAATTTCCTCAACAGAATGTTTTTATTAGTATATCTTAATAACACTTAAAATTTTTAAAGGATTATGAATGCACTCTACTTTTGATTATTTAATAAAACAAATGCATAACATTACATACATATGCATATATTTTATATACCTATAGACTCTAGAATCACTGAATTGAATGAAAATTGCTATAGAAAACTTGTAATCCAATAGATACAAAATTGGAAAAATCATAGTAAACATAATAATATTAGAAAAATTTTGTATTGAAAATGACCCATAAAAATGTTTAGATGGAATTTTTCAGTTATATACAGAAAAAGAATCAATTATTGAAATCAATTATTATCCATATCATTGAGTAATATCATAGAAAATAATCCTATACTAAATTGTTATTAATAATTTGGAGAAAATTGTCACTATTTAAGAAAGCTTGCAAATTAAGTAGACAAAACTAAGACTGATGAACTTATTCTGGAAATAGAAGAGACATTAAATCACCTAGTGGGTCATATGCACATCCATTGAGTGTTATATGAATTAACAAAACTGATGGGACTTTGATTGCAGTGAAGATCTGAAGTTTATTAGCAAAAACAGTAAATAATGGTAAAATATTAGCATACACAGATACATTTAAATTTTGAAAGTGAAACTGAACTTTGAATAAGTAACTCAATATCTGAAAATATTGTGAAATGGGGGTTATTATCACATATTAAATTAAATAATGCATGTATATGAGGTACCTAACACAGAGCCAAATAAAGACTAACTACCTACTAAATTTATCATTACTATCATTACATCCCCTTGATGGATAAGAATCCCTGTTCTTCCCCCTTTTATGAAAAAAAAAAAACACACACACACAGAAGGACACATCCTACACTAATCCCTCAAAGTCCTCCCTTGGATTAATAAATTCCATTTGCAAACAGTGATAATTTGCTTGCCAATGTCTACCTTCCATTTTGTACCACTTTGCATTCTCTACTATTGTTTAATTGGTCACTTCTCAAGTATTACACTACAATCATTATTTTAAGGTCTTCTGCTTAATAAGCCAAATAAGAAAAAAATGGAAAGATAGCTTTAATCCAAGTTATGTAAATGAAACATTGGACTTTATTTAATGTAGAAGTATAGAAGAATTCTGAAGCTGAGACGATGTAATGTGAGTAGCTTTGGAGAAAGTGAACCTCGAAGTAGACTGGGAGATGGAATTAAAATATGAAATACTAGAGAAAGGAAAGCCACTTAGGAGTCCAGTACAATTGGGTAAAATTATTTGGATAAGGATTTGAACCAAACTCAAAGTAACAAGAGTAAAGAAAGGAAAAATAAGAAAAGTAAAAACAGCTAACAGGAAATAAAAGAAATAATAATGGTAAGTTGGTAGGGCTAGGGGTCAGGCAATATGCATTGAATAAATTAATATATGTCTAAATTCTGACAGAGCAGAGCAGAGGAGTCATCTTTTGTGATGACTCACATGTATGAATTATTTATTTCTAAAAAACAGTGAAAGAATTTTTTTACTGAACTAAAAAATAGAAGAAGGAAAAAAGCATACAAGCATACAAGTTTTCAAAATTACATAAAAGAGCAGGAAATGAATGGGTGTAGCACTTGTCAGTCACATCTGGTCACCTACAATAAATTATTTTGCCTTTATTCTGCTACATGATTTGAGTTTTTAAAGTCTTCTACTCATTAACTGCTTGTATGCAATTCTGTTCAAATATTGTCATTTCTAAGTTAGCATGCTATGGTATTAAGTGCATTAAAAAGCATAGGTATGGTGGTAATAATTACATTAAGATAAATAAGAAAGAGAAAAACAAATTCTGTGATAGTTGAAGACTAGTCCACATATCTGATTTAGGCTGAAATAATACATAGAGGAAACAAAAATGCAAACATTTACCATATGGCATAATTTCAGTGATACAATAAATTTAATTCAAAATATCTCTCAAAATTAGAGATAGCAATGAAAATTTTAAAACCTAGTTGTTAACAGTTTATTTGTTTAGTTATTATTTTTTGACCTTATTGCTTAAAAACTAAATACCCTATTAACATGTCATCAACTGCTGGACTTTGCAAGGGGCAGGGGAAAATAGGACCATAAATGGTGCTGTAAATTCCATTCTAGACAAACTAATATAGGAAGATAATCTGAAGCCCAACTGCAGGGTTCTATAACATTAAAACGCTGCAATAGAATGAGACAAATATAGCAGCATGTGGCAGGGGAAGAGCTCACATTTATGAAAGAGACATAAAATTTGCCAGGACTTTTTGGAACAAAAGATAAATAGCAAATGAAAAGATGAGAAGATAGTATCTCAAAACCTCTCTGTGTCTCAGAACTGATAGCTTTTTCTTTCCTGTGTGAAGAGAAGTGTTTTCTATACTTTGTGCATTCTCCGAAAGTCAGGGAAGGACTTCATGTTTCCCTTTTTCTAGGCCATTCTTTATTTCCTGTGTCCAAGCAAAGATAACTTATACTTCTTAAATTGTTAAAAAAAAAACAAACAAACAAAACAAAACACAGTGCTACTTTCTTGTTAATTAGAAAGAAAAAAGAAAAGAAAGTTGGGGGGTGCAGGGAAGAAGGATATACCAAGGTAAGAGATAAAGAGGACAAGGAAAGAAGACAGCTGTTGGGGGTGGGGGAAGAATGGGCAACAAAAAAGGACATTTAACATTGTTTTGCTAGCTAAAATATAGAATATAGAATGTAGCAAAGACATTATAACTCTTTGAATTGACCACTTCACTTCAAAGGAGAAGACAGAAAGCTTGAGATATTAACTTCTATGGTTGGTATCTATGAGTTCATTCATTAGGGTGTATTTAGTGCTTAATACAGGTCAGGTTCTGGTCTAAATGCTATGACACAGCAGTCAATAAAACAAAATCGCTGTTCTCAGGAATCTTCTTAGCAGAAGTAACATTCCAGTGCAAACTTTCCAATTCCCAATTATACTCATGCCCTCATGAAAATAACTTCACTGATGCCATGAGCTTAGGTATATTCTTGGAAGAAGTTGCTATATTTAGCATCTCTTCATGCTAAGACTCTCTGGTCCTAAAAGTAGTAGTTAAAAGCGTCAAAATATTAATTAGATGTTTACACATTTTTGTTCATAATGTGTAATATACTGACAGTGTGATTTACTCATCCCCCCCCCCCAAAAAAAAGGATGGGTGACTTATGTTTGGTGGATAACAACAGCAAAGCCATCATTCTTAGGCAGTTATATTCTTTTTGTTTATTTTTTCAATCTTTTAGAGTGTCCTCATTATTCTGACAAAAAAAATGCCCTTAAAAATAGTTACAACATATAAAAAATGCTTAGGAGAAAATAAAGGCCGAAAGAGAGGGCACTTCAAAATACATGGAAATAATGCATATGCAAAAAGGATGGAAGACATTTTTAACCTGTCTTGATTGGCATACATAGAGGAAAGTGAGTTGCTTGGGGCTCATCCAACCATGGTATGCAACTCAAACGTATTCCAAGTGATCTACGAGCTAGACATCTTGTCACTAGAAATTTCTGTTAATTGTTGAATATGTCTGTTTAGGATTGTATTGTTGAAATATCACTTTTTATAGTACATTAATTTAGTATGGTTTGGGTGAAAAAAACATTTTGGAAAAAGAAAAAAAAATAGTTACTGCCTCCCAAAGAGGTTAAAAACAAAAGATTCAGGCCAGTTGAGGAAAAAAAAAAAGCATTAACTGAACAGACATATGTCAGGGAAGTCCAATCATTCTCTTGATTTAACCTTTATTTTCTTCTTTATCGGTGTCTCTACCTATTCCTCCCCCTGCCTCCTCACCAGCAAGTGTCTATTCATCAAGGTCAAATTCGAAGCTAGCATATGGTGAGGCTGCTCTTACTTTCAATTCTGCTTTACATTGAAACTCTTCCTTTCCTGCCATCTAAATCTTCCACATTTAATTTTTTTTTGCAGTTCTTAATAAATGTGTTTTAGAAAGCCCAGTCTTGGAAAGCATGCATTGTTGACTGTATCAGTGGGGTGAGATGAGGAGGCAGGAACACTAGGTAAAAACTGATTGCATAATCCAAGCAAGAGCTGATAAATTCCTGACATAAAGCAATACAATTGAGATGGACAAGAGAAAAATAATAGATATTAGGAAATATAAAACAAGTAAAACTGAACACTTAAGTAAAAAAAGAACAGCGAAACAAATCAAACAGAAAATCTTCTTTCATGACTAAAGAAAAATAGAAATATAGAATCATCCAAATTAGGGAACACATTAGAGTTAAAGGGGTGCTAAAAGAGAGAGACAGAGAGAATGAGCCCCAAATGGCCTCAATTGTGCTAAGCCTCATTATTCACAAACCAAGACTTAATACTGAACCCAATTGCAGTTTCAGCCTCTCTTGAGAATATATAACATTTACGAGTCAGTCTGGAATTAGCTGGTAAGCACTAGGGAGGTAATTCACTCAAGAGACCCCTTCCAACCACCAAAGGAAGGTGACTGTGGCTAAACCACTGTACTCTTTTCCTTGTCTCACTCCCTTTCTGCCTATAAACACCTTTCATTCTGTACAGCTCTTCAGATATCCCTTCCATTTCCTAGATGGGATGCTGCCCAATGCATGAATTGTTGAATAAAGCCAATTAAATTTCCAAATTTATCCAGTTGAATTTTGTTGTTTAACAGGAGATACTACCGATAATTAAATCAGAGTAAGAACTGCTGACCATGGCAGGCTCAGATAAACCAGGGCATCTAATCACTCCAAGTATAATGGAATGAGTTCTAAGTTATGAATTGAAATGCATATAAATTCTAATCTAAGTGCAACACTACTCACCTGGAAACTTCTGGAAAATCAGCTAAATGATTTGGGCTTAGTTTCAATTTGTCAAAATTATTTTAGATATATTGATGGAAGAGATGAGGACTGAAATACAAGTATCTTGCTATTTTTCTAAGATTGTATGAAAACAAAGAAGACAAACCTCATTTCTCTCCCCTCTTTGCCCCCCACAGCCCAAGCCCTGAATATAAATACTCAAACCTCATCAAAAAAAAAAAAAACCAAAAAAACAGGCGCTTTCCATGATCTGACTGCCAACACACATGGAGATGTTGCTCCTTGCTATAAAAAAAAAAAAAAAAATCACTATTTGATTCAGTTTCAAAGCTTGAGCACCATACTTTTACTGATGTCTTCAAAATGTATATTTCCAATCTCAATCTCTTTAATGAACTCCAAACTTAATATATCCTATGGTCTACTCAACTGAAATCTTTAAATTCATGTGTATTTTACACATAAAAGACATCTAAATTCAGATACTAAATATTAATTACTTGATTTGTATTTGTTTTTCATAAAATGTATACTTAAAAGTGTGAAGTCACAAACTAAGCTGATCCAAACATACCTAAAAGTTTTCCGTTACTGAATTGATTAGCAGCTTTAAAATTTAAATTTAGTGCAGGCTATCACAATAAACAGTTTAGGAATAACAGGTGTATCAAATTTATAAAGTCCCAAATTAAATGTTTACCCCATTTCCTAATATGTTCCTCCCTTAGGCTTTCCCACAGCAGTACCTACCCCTGCCATATGCCTATGAGCCAAGCTGAAACAAACAAACAAAAAACACCAAAAGAAGTGAGCCTTGATACCATGCTATCTCCACCTTCCACATCTAGTGACCAGGAACTCTTAATCTCTACAGGCAAATGTCTCACCACCATTCACCACCTC
The DNA here is from genome assembly GCF_018345385.1 of Vulpes lagopus. Lineage (NCBI taxonomy): Eukaryota > Metazoa > Chordata > Mammalia > Carnivora > Canidae > Vulpes > Vulpes lagopus. The sequence continues at coordinate 141,215,387 of NC_054827.1, forward strand.
TATTGTCAAAACCCTAGACATCCTCTTGAATTTCTGTTGATTTTTCTTGTTTCAATTTTTATGCCATTATGTTATTTTCCAGACTGTCAGTCCAATTACTCCTTTTAATCTACATGCCCATTCTGTTAACTCATCCACCATTTGCCTCTCATGCAGATCATTCAGATTTTCTTTGTTCTCTGATCCCAGGAAGCAGATTCCCAGTGCAAGGCTTTAACTTTTCGAGTTCCCTCAAAGTTCTTTCTCATCTACTTCTCTGTTCACCTCTTTTATTTTCTTATTGAGGCTCCCCTTAATTAAAATCCCCCCACATACACATTCACAGCTATTATCTCTTAACAAGTTCTGCTTTCATGCTTTTCAGAACTCTTATCACACCAAGAACTACCATAGCATAGTGATCAAGAGCACAGATTTTGGAGCTACATTTCCTGAGTATCGCTGTTTACTAGCTGTGTGACCCTGAACTATTTTATCTTGCCACTCTGTGCCTTACTTCCTTCCACCATAAAAATAATAATAGCACCTGATAGTAATGATCTTACTTTATCTAGAGTGTTGGAACAGTGCCTGGATCCTTGAGAATGCCTAATGTTGTTACATATTTATTTGCTATTTATTTTTCCCGTTAGGGTAAAAGAATCATGAGAAAGAATCATTTGTCAATTTATTTACTTCTATCCCCCTAGATCCTAGAACAATATCTGGTCTCTATATTTGCTAAATTAATAAGTATATAAATAAAGAGAACAAAATTAAAGAAATAGAAGTAGACACAAGAGGAAATTAACAACAATTAGAATTAAGTAAGATAACACTAAGAGGAAATAGGAAAAATGGGAAAGGGTAGATTAGAGAAAATTCACCTGCACTGTTTTGAGTTAAATTGGTCTATGAGCATCACTCTTTTTGTACCACATTTATGCCTCTTTATTTAATATTTCACTTGGCTAAGGGTAATTTGCTTTGGCTTATCAATGAGGCAAAACAAGTGACAACCAAGATATTCTGTTTGAAAACATGGCATATAATGCGATTTAGACAGGACCTTATCAATAATTAGGAAACTCGATTGATTTCTTGACTCTACCACTAGCAGTTATTGACATCACTTTTCCTTTCTCATCCTTAGTCTTCTCATGAATAGGGTAAGGAAATCAGAGTAGGTGGTTCCTGTTACCTTCTAGTTTGATAAATTGCATTTTTATGATATGCCCTGGCTTTCCTCGTTTTCTATATACCTCATAGGTATAGGTAGAAGGGGTCCAAGTGATGCTAATATTGGCATAGGTAGAAGGGGTCCAAGTGATGCTAATATTATAGTAAATATACCATAATTTCAAGAATAAGTATAATGCATAAAATTGTATGCCATACATGTATATTCAATGATAGTTGAATTTTCTGCTATTTGGGTTAGCATTGGTAATTAGTTTTTATCTTGCACAACCAATATGGAGATATAAATTACTGTTAATTGTTAGGAAAGACAAATGATGTGAAAATGAAGCAGGAAAAGTAAATGAAGTAAAGAAAAGAAGTGTACCAGGCAAGATTAAAAATGGGCAAACAGGAGAAAAGAAAGACTATGGTCATCATTTATATATATCCTACAGCTTCAAAGTCTTTCTGATTTTATAGATAAACAAAAAAACTACTTGCTGGTGGAATGAGGGAATGGAGAGAGGAAACAAACTTAATTCTGAACCTGATTTTTAAACTGAACACCTGATCCAGTTAAGATGTGTTTTTTTCAAATTACAGCATGTCTGAATAATTTTGGCTTAAACAGTAGACACTTGTAGGTTTTCCTTTAACAGAAATTCTAGAAGTAGGAAATTCACAAAAGGTGCTTTTCAATTGTTCTGCCCAGAGTGCTGGCTATTCTCATGTTTGTAAGATGTCATCAGATTTTAGACATTGTGTCCTGAGTCAAGAACATCTGAAAGCAGCAAGGAAGAAGTATGAGGAGATATCTTTTCTTGCAATCCTTTATTTTCATCAGGAGGGATATTGTTTCTCAAAGCCTATGATGTTTTCTCCTTAAGGTTTTTTCCTAAGCCAATCACTGGCAAACTACGCAATTTTGACGGAATATGTCTCATTCTCTGTAATTATGGTGTCATCTTTCCTAAGCACATTGGCATTCCTTATTACAGTATTTGGGGCTTTCTTAGCAAAGGGCTATGAGGAGCAGGCTGTTGGGAAATAGTCCAAATGTTTTTATTTGTTTTTGTTTTCCATACATCCTAAATAACTCTAAACAAGGCCTGTATTACCTGTGGCCTTCACATAAGGTTATGGTCTATTTCTAATCACCCTCACCACTTATTTGTATACTATTTTTCCTAGCCCTCTCTCCTTGCAGGGGCCTGCGGGTAGGAAGATAGAGCCCTTCTCTAGATGGTTTTGCTTCAGGTTTTTATATGAATAAATCTGATAATCACACATGGACACTCATTTTTAAACTCACTCTGTGGTGGTACACTTAATGCTTTTCATGACATTTAATTACTGCAACTGGTGAACTTTTTTTGTTCAGCACAAAGTGAAAAAGAAGTGGGTACAAATCTCTTATAAAGCATTCTAGGGGAAAAAATCCTGCCTTTTAGCCATAGGTTTATCAATCATATTCCTTATAAAATATCAATCATATTCCTTATAAAAATGTTTTGGGCAAATATGGGGCTTTTGTTACCTTTTGTCAGTGATACTTGCTATTAATATCAATAATTAATATTAATATATATTAATATATATTAATATATTAATATATATTAATATATTTAATATAAAATCTATTATTTTATATATAAAAATATATATCAAACTATATATCAAACTATATATATATATAATATCATTATATATATATACATATATATATGTAAAATCTAGCTCTCTAGTAACGTGAGTCCTACAATATTGTACATGGCATATTATTATTGTGATGTTTTATTAATGTAAGCTAAATGTTTTCTATATTTTAATATCTCTGAAATTGGGATGTTTCCTTTACTTGAGTATCTCTTAAGATAGTTATTGCTTATTAAAGGTTATTAATGTAATTTCTTATCACCTGTGCATGGGTAAACCAAGTTGTTATTTCTAGGTTTACAAGTGGATATCTACAACTATTTCAAGTTTCATGACATACAAACCACTTAAAGACTATTTGAGAAAGAAATATGAGTCCTGCTTGTTATTATCTGAAATCTTACACTGATGCTCTTTGGTAAAATACAGAAAATGTCAGCATCAATACTAGCAGAATTAGTGTCATCACAATGTAAGAAAATGTGGAGACACCTCCCTGATGGAACTGAGAACTATACTGTGAGAAAAGAAACCTGAACGTGGACTGTTTTTCATCAGAAATAGTTATTTAGACTAGTTGGGCTTTAAATGCAAAGAATACTTAGGAACACCTTAACAGAGATGCCTGGGTGGCTCAGGCAGTTAAGGGGTCTGCTTTCTTCTCAGGTCATGATCCTAGGGTCCTGGGATAGAGCCCTGCATCAGGATCCTTGCCCAGCGGGGATGCTGCTTCTCCCTCTTTCTGTCCCTCCCTCTGCTTATGTTCCCTCTCTCTCTATCAAATAGAAATAAAATCTTTAAAAAAGAAAAGGAATACTTTAACCAACGTGCTTTTCTTCTATGTCTATTTGTATGCACATATGAATAATATATGGCATCACTAAGCACATCAAAAGAATTCTTTCAAAAAATATTAAAAAATAACTTGGGATTTCTTAGGGTTTTTTTTATTTCTTAGGGTTTTTTTAATGATTTTTTTATTTATTTAAAACCACACATAGAAAATAAATCTTGAATTACTGAATATCAGAAATAGTTATAAGCTCTGAAGATAACATAGAAAACTTACATTGTAATAGGGAACATAGACAATATATATGTTATGTAGTTACAGGAGGTTATAAATCTAATGACAAAATGTGGATAAAAACTGATGAAAATAGATATTAAAAATGTAGTTTGGGAAAGCCTCTCTGAAGAGGTGACATTTATACCAAGAGCTCTAATGAAGATGCATAATGGCATGAGTGTTACAGTTCAGATTTACTAGACTTTTTAAAGGACAAGGATCCCTTCTTAATTTTTTCTTATTTATTAAATGTATGAACTTAGTCATATTTACACTACTTTTAAAATAAACTCATTTTTTTACAAATTTTAATTTTTAAACTAAAAAATCAACAGTGAAAATCTTTCTGAAATTTTCTTATACTAATGTCAAACTTTTGAAAGACTGCAACAGTTGAAATTTAAGGTAACACAGTGTTAATTTGCTGAAATCATTGGTCTACTTCTCTTTTACATTAAGTGGACTATGTGCTAATGACATTTGCAATATAAATGTACAAATAAGCTGTATCTCTAGATATGCCTTTTTTTCTTTTTAGGGAGTACTTAATGGTGCCAAATTTCATTTGTGTGTGTGTGTGTGTTGTGTATGTGTGTGTGTGGGAACTAAATTATTAAATATCAGGCTATCGTTAAACTATTAGAATTATTTAATTAATAATACAGAAGTAAAATAAAAACAATAATAATAATACAGAAGTATTCTATAAAAGTAAAACATTTGTTATAATTTTGGGGGTTTTATTAAACCATAATAATTTATTGAATAAATAATAATATAATTATTTTGTTAACTATATGATTTCTAATAACTATATAAACAACTATATAATTTATTTCTAATTATATTTTTAGATTTGAATTTTAAAATAATTTTAATATGTTCAGAAGTTTTATTGTTTGAAATATAGAAAGATTATCATTGGATATTTAGAAAAGGCTTATGAGAGTAAAAAATAAATGCTTAAGTGTGAGGTCGTATACAAATTGCATGCTGTCATGGTAACCCAGAGTATCAGAGATACTAGAATATCTTACAGAAAGTCAGACACAGATTTAATACATATGTTTTAGGATTTTTGCTTTGTGTGGTGATATTTCATAGATTCAATTACAATTGCATTCATATCTTACTATCTAATGAGTGATACAGATGATTGATAATGAATCAAGTATGTTATTGTAATATAATCTCTATCAATATTCCAATGTATTTTTTAACAGGAGTGGAAAAAACATTCCTAAAATTTATATGGAACCACAGAAGGCCCTGAGTAGCAAAGAAAAACATAATTTTAAAATACATGAAATAAGATGCATATTGTATGACAACCATAAATGCAGACTTCCTTGTCACATATTAGTTATTCTAAAAATTCCATCAGTATAGTGATTTTAAAACAGAAGAACTCATATTCAACTCTTACAATCATCTTCATATGTGCATGCTATGTTATTGTACAATTTCCAGTTAAGTGATTATTTTTTCCTTTCCTTGTAGTTGTCAATCAGGGGCATATTTGAAATATATAGCCTAAACCATCAAGACTTCTTCAAACAAACAGCCCATTTAAATGAAAACAAACACAAATAATTATCACAAGCATGCTGTTTTTAAATAAAATCAGCACAAAATATATGAAATTATTTAATTCTAAATATATATTTTAAATATAATTTTGGTGCTTCAAAAGTTAAATAATGATTCAGTTTGGAATTTTTCATATACCCTTGGTTAAGGTATTTAATCTATGTGTGTATTTAACTAAAATGACAATTATAATGGATAAGAAGCAATCCTCTTTCTCATGATTGTTAGTTGTGCTACCATTGTTTGAGAAACAGTATTTTGTTAATATTTTCTAAATAACCAAAAAGAATGCCAAATAAATGTAAGGTATTCTTTTTATTATTATGTTTTCTATCTCATAAATGCTATGTTCCCTGTGAGAGCAAAATTCCTTTTAAAACTACTATATAATTTCAGCATTATTGAAAAGCTTCATACTGATTCTAGATACCTGCGATTTTAAATCAATCTGATACATGCCTTTGGGAGCAGGAAAATAAGCATGTCTCCCCTTCAAGGTCCTGAGGGTGATTATAATTGCTAAGATGACAAAAAGCAGAACTCATTGTCCTAGACGAACATACTAGTAATTTGCTAGATGACAATCTGTTTTGAACCACTTGTTTGGGATATTGAGACTGAATGGTATTGCGTTTCTACATGAATGGAATTTTATTAACTTTTATTCTCCATCCCCCATATTCACAAACAAATGACAGAAAAAATATTGAATCAATCAGTGATTATAGATTATCTCATTTATATTGCATTAATGGATTTCACAAAAACACATAATTCTGATACTCTTTTCAATTAAGTCTTGATAAATGCTCTATCCTTGGCCACACTCTGGAAAAAAAATTACCAAATTATTGTGAGAGAAGTCATTGGTATTTACTCATACTAGCTTTGCTTTGCAATTTGTATCCTAAATGCCATTGTTTGTACTTTGATGCCAGTTTATTAGCTGTATCTTCTTAGGTAATGTCCTAAAATTTAAGGTTCATAATTTGTAAAATAGTGAACTTACTTGTGGTCAATAACCCAAATATGTGCTCATGGATCTTTCAGAGAATCTTAACTTTCAACTTAATTAAATATGACTTTAAAAATAAGCAAGAAAAGTTTTTAGGTTTATCCAATTCTCTGTAACTCATAGGTTATTAAAAATGGGTTAATTTGGAGAAAGTGTACAAGAGTTATTTCATCTGGATTATTTATCTCTATTCAAGAAATGTGCTAATAACACTTTAAAATAATAGTAACATTTTAAAAGCCCAAAAGTAAAACCCATGCTTATATGATCATTTAACCTACAACAAAGGAGACAAGAAGACAGTCCCTGCAATAAATGGCCCTGGGAACACTGGACATCTACATGCCAAAGAATGAAATGGGACCACTTTTGTACACCACACACACATACACACACACACAGGCACACAAAACTCAAAATGGATTAAAGACCTATATGTGTGATAGGAAAACATAAAGCTCCTAGAAGAAAACACAGGCAGTAATCTCTTAGACATTGGCCTTAGCAACCTTTTTCTAGATGGGTTTCCTCGGTCAAGGGAAACAAACACAAAATAAACTAGTGAGACTACATCAAAATAAAATCTTTCACACAGCAAAAGAAATCATCAACAAAACAAAGAGGGCACCAACTGAATAGGAGAAGATATTTGAAATGATATAACCATTTAGAAGTTAATATCCAAAATATATAAACTTGGAGAATTCTACACCAAAAACACAAACAAGCACATTGAAAAGTGGACACAGAACCTAAATAGACATTTTTCCAAAGAAGACATACACTGATGGCCAACAGACACACAAAAGGCACTCAACATCACTGATCAATCATCAGGGAAATGCAGATCAAAACCACAATGAGATATCACTTGTCCCCTGTCAGAGTGGCTAGAATCAAAAGTATTGGTGAGGATGTGGAGAAAAAAAGGAAACCTTATGCATTGTTGGTAGAAATGTAAATTCTTATAGCCCCTATGGAGAACATTATAGAGGTTCCTCAAAAAAATAAAAAATAGAAATACCATGTGATCCAGTAATTTCACTACTGGGTATTTACCCAATGAAAATGAAATCACTAATGGAGGTACATAAAGGATCTATGTACCTCTATGTTTATTGTGGTAGTATTTACATTAGCCGAGGAGACATGATAGATGTGACCATTGATAGATGAATGGATAAAAAGTGACCATTGATAGATGAATGGACAAAAGAAATATATATAATGAAATATTAGTCAGCCATAAAAAAAGATGTGTTCTTGTTCTTTGTGATAACATGGATGGACCTAGAGGATGTTAAGCTAAGTGAAATAACTCAGAAAAAGGCAATAACCATATGATTTCTCTCATGTGTGGAATCTAAAACAAATAAAACAAAAAGCAGAAACAAGCCCATAAATACAGACAACTGTTGAGTGCCGAGAGGAGGGGCCTGGGAGGAATAAACAAAAATGTGTGAAAAAGAGTGGGAGATACAGGCTTCCAGTTATGAAATGAATGTCATAGGAATATAAGCTACAGCAAAGGGAATATGGTCATTGACTATATGCTGACAGACGGTAGCCATGATTTGGTGAGCATATCATAATGTATAGACTTGGTGAAGCAGTATGTTATACATCCGAAATAATGTAACGTTGTATGTCAACTGTGCTTCAGTTAAAAATTAAAAATAAAAGGATCACAAAAGTTTAGTCTTTATACTTAAAAGATTGAACTAAAACAGGCATTAGAAAGAAAAAAGAGACTGATAGTAACTAAAGTTATATGTCAAGAAGTGAAGATAATGATCACTTTTAAGTACTAATATTAAAATAGTTTTGATGGTAATAATATAAAAGTATGGTATGAAATTCTAAAGACAATGAAATTCTAAAGACAATTCTAATAATTTTATATATTTTATGTTGTTGAGTCTTCCTAATAATCCTATGAGGTAGGTACAATTATTAACTCAATTTTGCAACCAAGGCTACAGACATTAAGAAGTTAAGTTACCTGCCCAAGGTCATGCTACTTATAAGTGACAGACATAGTATTAGAATCAAGGGAGCCCTGCCTTTTTACACTATGTTGATACTTCCTTCTTGTGTATTTCAGTTTTCTCCAGGCCTCTAAACATCATAACTTTCTCACTCTGCTCTTTGGTTTATACCTTGCTTTTATCCTCTAATCCTTTGAATTCTCATGAACCTGAGTTTAGTTCTAAGATATTATATTCTTACCTGCATCTAGTTTACTAGTTAACTCATAGACATAGTATTGTGCTTCAAAGGAACAACAGTCTTTTGTAGATTAAGCTATTTCTGCTACATATTATTCTGTGAGTGCCGGAGAAGACTTCTTGCCCATGGGATCACATCTTAAAGAAGACTGAATTCTGAAGTCACCACTGAAGTTAGTGCAGGCAGACTTAAGTTTGCATGTTGTTGAGCCTAAGTCTGTTTGGAAACATGTAATCTTCTACTCTATTTGCTATTAAGTAAAATCCGATATAAATCAAACCCTTCCAAAGCTTCATCCAAAGAGATTTAAAAAGCCCTGGTATATGTACTTTTTTTTTTCTCTTTAATGCAGGACACTTGTAAGCATCCTGGGAATGTGCCTGATGGCGAGCTATTTTCCAAGGCAGGGATAACTTCCTCAGTGAGGAAATTCATTTTACACAAAGCATCAACCAATAAAAAGGTCACTTTATAACATGCTATCTTTAACAAAAATAACTATAGAATATTTAAAGTTTTTCCTCAATGCTTTCTTCTGCTGAATGTGGATAAATTGTGCATCACATCTCTTTCTAGGAACCAAAGGATGAGCTTTCATTCTTTAATTTACTAGTTCTTGCCATCTACTTTCTCCAGCCAACAGACATACTCTACTTCCTCCTTCACAGGACAGTAGGGAAGAATGGTCTGTATCTAGAAATCATGGAATAAAGTCCTATTTCCGAACAAACAAACAAACAAATCAATAATCACTTAGGCTCATAGATGTGGATGTATGTAACATAATCTTTCTTAGATGAATAATTTGATTTAAAAATAGGATATCACTACGATAGTAGCCCTATGAAAAAGAAAAGTTTCATATACAAATTGATAAATATATATAATGATGCTTTGTGTGTTTGTGTGTGTGGATGTGTGGATGTGAAAATAAGAAAATGTATGTATATACAAATGTATATATATACATACACACACACACATATATATATACTTAGTGTTGTTCCAGAAGGTAAACTATTACCTACATTTCTAAGGCATGTTATAGGTCCAAGATACACTAATAAATATATTTCAAGAACATTAATTAAAGCATAATATTCCAAAATATAGAAAGAAAAACTTACTTATTTGCTTACATTCACCTTTTTTGTGAGGGAGGGCTGTGCCTAGTGTCAGATATGGATGCAGTTTGGTCCATTGTGACAGGCCATGGATACATGAGTCTTATTTTCATTACCAAATATTCCCAGCACCCTGGTCAACTCTTCAGTTAGTTACCATGTCATCTTAATTGTTGACCACAAGGAAATACTGAGAACTTACTTCATTGTGCATTGTGAATTGGAGATTAATTAGTTGAAGGGTTTTGTGAATTACTTAATAAAGTTTGTGATCTCTACAGTTTTATATACTATAGATACAGTCACCAAGCAGCCTTAGGAAATACAGATAGGACATGCTAAATAAAGCAAGTATGTGGGCAGCCCCAGTGGCCCAGCGGTTTAGTGCCCCACCTTCAGTCCGGGGAATGATCCTGCAGACCAGGTATCAAGTCCCCCGTGGGGCTCCCTGCATGGAGACTGCTTCTCCCTCTCCCTGTGTCTCTGCCTCTCTCTCTCTGCACCTCTCATGAATAAAAAAAATAAAATCTTAAAAAAATAAATAAAGCAAGCATCTTTGGATAAGTACTAGAACAGCAGAAAACAGATATCCAGGTAGCTTTTCATACAGGGATACCTTAGGAAGGAATGAGAAGCAATTTAAAAGATTTAGGAAATTGGGAAAATTTGGTGGGGATTAGATGTATTTTAAAAGGCAGAGGGAAATTGACCTTGAAGTGAATCAAGCATCAATTTCATTAAAATATTTATTTTTTAAATTTATTTTAAGGATTTTATTTATTCATTTGAGAGAGAGAGAGAGAGACCATGATTGTACATAGGAGAAGAGGGAGGGGCAGAGGGAGAAGCAGACTCCCCACTGAGCAGAAAGCCCAATGCAGGGCTCTGTCCCAGAACCCTGAGATCATGACCTGAGCCAAAGGCAGGCATTTAAAATACTGAGCCACCAGGTACCCTCATTACATGATTTAAAAGACTTTTCGGCATTGCTTCTTCCATGGCTTGATAAAATTACCCTAATACCAGTATCTAGCAACTGTGGTTAATTCACTGAAGAACTTCATTCTAATTAAACTATTAGTTTGTATGTGAGATATCAGTTAATACTCAGCATGCCAGCCAACCACTTATAAGAGTTACTGTACATTATATTTTAATCTGGTAAATAAGGGGCATAGAGGATAGAACACAAGATAAATTGTGTGAAACATATTTCAAGTTTGCCCTCCTAGAGGGACAAGAGAACTGGGATGTTTGCATACCCAGGATTTTCATCTCAGCACACTGATGCAAACACTGACAGAAGTTGGTAAGAGCAACTAAAATTCTAAAGGAGAAAATTCTAAAGGACATGAGTGAGTTACTGACAACATTGACTCTAAATTATAAAATGGGAAATGATCAAAGCATAGCATTATGTATAATATATAATTATAATTATCTGAACTAGAAAAGATTCCAAAACCGTTTTTGGGGGTTGGTGATGAATTCGTTAATGGAGATTTCTTGTCCCCAATTTGTATTTTCATTTATGTGAGTACAGTGTTCTTGTAATGGATATGTTTGGCTTTTAGTAAGAAAGATAAATCTTCTCATCCAATGATTAGTGTTTCTAATTATCATCTGGTACTGTACTTCATTATTCAGCAAATGAATATTTGTTGATCTCATATTATACACCAAGTACTATTAAGGGTACTGGGATCTACCCATGAACATTACAGGGAGCAATGAAGAAACTAAACAGGGAGATGTGATAGAAAGTGACATGAATAGTCAGAAAAGGCCTCTTGGAAGAATTAGCATTAATTTGACCTTTACAGGATTAGAAGAAGGAGCATGCAAGCAAAGGTCTGGTAGAATCTTATCCCAGGCTTGGAGGTGGCATTCTCTTAGCAAGTTTTATAGCTTGAACAAGGACAGTATCATTTGCAGCACTGGCTAAAAACTTGAAGGTTTCTGGTCACCACTGTAGATACTGAATCAGATTTCTGAAATAGAAAGTATTAGCACTTTTCAAGAAGCTTTCAATACAATTTTTACCTGTGCTGAAAATCTAAAATAACTTGGTTGATTATTTCAGAAATTGTTTTCTAAAAACATTTATATTTCAAATAATAGAACACAGTTATAACAATATTAAAAATAGGTGATACATAAGAAAACTTAGGTTATTAGTTAATTGATCATATTTTACACTATGGCTTTGTAGAAGGAGTTAGACTATTCAGTACAAGAGGATTGTATTGAAATGGTCAAAATTTATTGTGATTTCTTATGAATTATACAAATTTTGCTTTGATAAAAAATGGATTATTTTTGTTTTATGGGTCTTGCAATATAAATATTTTGAAGAAGAAAATTGAACCACTATTTAATGTGCTTACATTTTTCATGATGTGAATAATATCAAGGCAATCAAACCTAAAAACTCGAATTTCTCACTATCTCTGTTATAAGTAGCTTTTACCCACTAATGCCATGAATCATATATAATATTTAATGCAAATAATGAAGAGTAATACAGCCAGTGGTCATTTTGTTATGACCACAAAGAGAGTTAATACATTTCTTTTGTAGAGAGTAAAAAAAAAGAAAAGTCAGATGAACTTCAAAGTATTTTCCTACATTTTCCTCTATTGCCCAGCCTCCTGGGTATCATTGTCCCTCCTTCTGACAGCTGTAAAATGCTATATATTTTTTTCAAAGCTTGAAGATGAATATCAGAACAAGAGTGAGATGTGGCACTCCGGATGTGCTGACCACTGTGATTTCCCCAAATGTGGGAAACTCCACTGCATAATTTCTAGTAATGGAGGACTGTGGTCACGCTTTCCCCTGGCAAAAAAAAAAAAAAAAAAAGTGAGATGTCACCAATGAGATATTCCATGTGTTTCCACCTATGCACTCTGTAGTTAGTCATGAAGCCATGATCATTCTGCTTCAGCCAGGCAATTAGTTTAAAAGTAACAGTCCCATCTTCCTTTTTCCTTGGCTTCTAGATTTGCCTGAAGTTATATTGGCTCCACTTTCAAAAAATCCTTTTCTTGGTTTATGGATCTTTAGTAATTTGAGGGGCGGGGGGGGGGGGGGGGGTGTGGTGATAGGCACAATTTAAGGCTACCAGACTCTTATTGTAAAAGTGGGTCCATTTTCACAGAAAAAAAATTGGAATGTTTTTCAGAGTACATATAAGAGAGAGTTAAAACTGTTTGAGTGCTGGATCTTAGTTTAGTATTTGTATGGGTCTCCATTCCCCTTATTTTATGTTTTCTTATGAAGAGACATTAATTACCACTCTTATTTATCTCTACTCTCCCATTCGTTACTTAACGGTAAATAAATTATACTTTTGGTAATTTGGGATCAGGTCAGAAATATCCAAACTCAACCCATTTTCCTCCTTATTTTGAATTATCCACACAGTTCTTGGTCATAAAGTAAATTTAAAAAGTAAAGGTCTCACCTCTCTGACGTGTCTGTCATTATCCATGCTTGCCTGTAATCAGACACATATTGTTTCATGAAGCCCATTGATGCCACATATTTATAAAACATCCTTTGATTTTGTGCTTTCCATAATAAAAATTCCATTTTAATTTACTTTTTTTCTGAATCCTGAGTGTACCTCAATTAGTTTCAAATATGGTAGGAAATAGAGGTGGCATTTATTGGGCTGACTCAAATTCCAACTATAGATGATATTGGGAGGACTCAAATATATAAAATCAGAAATGAAAGAGGACAAATTACAAGAGAATGCACATTAATGCCAACAAACTGAAAAAATCTAGAAGAAATAAATTTCTAGAAACATATAACTTTCTAAAACTGAATCCATTTCTATAGAAAATTTTAAAAGACCGACTAGTAGTAATAAAACTGAATCATTATCAAAAAACTACTAAAAAATAAAAGTTCAGAACCAGATGAATTCACAGTGATTGCTTCCAAGCACTTAAAGAAGAGTTAATACTTATTCTTCTCAAACTATGTTTTTAGAAAAATTGAAGAAGAAGGAGAGCTTCCAAACACATTCTAAAAAGCCAGCATTATCCTGGTACCAAAACCAGTTAAAGACATTAAAAAAAAAGAAACCTATAAGGAAATATCACTGACAAATTAGATGCAAAATCCTCAACAAAATATTAGCAAACTGCATTCAATACTACAATTAAAAAAAATCATTCACCGCAATCAAGTGGAATTTATTTCAGAGATGTAAGAATGGTTTATTATTTGCAAATCAATCAATATGATACACCACATCAATAGAATGAAGGCTAAAACTCACATAATCATCTAAATAGATGCATAAAAATTGACAAAATTTAACATCCATTCAAGATAAAAATTCTCAGTGAAGTGGGTTTAGAGGGAATTTATCTCAATGTAATAAAGGCTCTATATGAAAACCTACACCTAATATCCCACTCATTGGTGAAAAACTTGAGAGCTTTTCCTTCAAGATGAGGAACAAAACAAGAGTGTCCACTCTCATCACTTTTATTCAACATAATACTGGAACTCCTAGCCACAATGGTCAGATAAGAAAAAGAAATAAGAGGCATCCATATAAGCAAGGAAGAAGGTAAACCCTCATCATTTGCAGATGGCATGATATTATACACATAACCCTAAAGACTACACCAAAAAAACTATTAGAAGTAATAGATAAATTCAGTAAAGTTGTAGTATACAAAATTAATACCCAGAAATTGGTAATGTTTCCATGTACCAATAACAAAGTAACAGAAAGAGTCATGAATAAAGTCCTATTTCCGAACAAACAAACAAACAAATCAATAATCACTTAGGCTCATAGATGTGGATGTATGTAACATAATCTTTCTTAGATGAATAATTTGATTTAAAAATAGGATATCACTACGATAGTAGCCCTATGAAAAAGAAAAGTTTCATATACAAATTGATAAATATATATAATGATGCTTTGTGTGTTTGTGTGTGTGGATGTGTGGATGTGAAAATAAGAAAATGTATGTATATACAAATGTATATATATACATACACACACACATATATATATACTTAGTGTTGTTCCAGAAGGTAAACTATTGCCTACATTTCTAAGGCATGTTATAGGTCCAAGATACACTAATAAATATATTTCAAGAACATTAATTAAAGCATAATATTCCAAAATATAGAAAGAAAAACTTACTTATTTGCTTACATTCACCTTTTTTGTGAGGGAGGGCTGTGCCTAGTGTCAGATATGGATGCAGTTTGGTCCATTGTGACAGGCCATGGATACATGAGTCTTATTTTCATTACCAAATATTCCCAGCACCCTGGTCAACTCTTCAGTTAGTTACCATGTCATCTTAATTGTTGACCACAAGGAAATACTGAGAACTTACTTCATTGTGCATTGTGAATTGGAGATTAATTAGTTGAAGGGTTTTGTGAATTACTTAATAAAGTTTGTGATCTCTACAGTTTTATATACTATAGATACAGTCACCAAGCAGCCTTAGGAAATACAGATAGGACATGCTAAATAAAGCAAGTATGTGGGCAGCCCCAGTGGCCCAGCGGTTTAGTGCCCCACCTTCAGTCCGGGGAATGATCCTGCAGACCAGGTATCAAGTCCCCCGTGGGGCTCCCTGCATGGAGACTGCTTCTCCCTCTCCCTGTGTCTCTGCCTCTCTCTCTCTGCACCTCTCATGAATAAAAAAAATAAAATCTTAAAAAAATAAATAAAGCAAGCATCTTTGGATAAGTACTAGAACAGCAGAAAACAGATATCCAGGTAGCTTTTCATACAGGGATACCTTAGGAAGGAATGAGAAGCAATTTAAAAGATTTAGGAAATTGGGAAAATTTGGTGGGGATTAGATGTATTTTAAAAGGCAGAGGGAAATTGACCTTGAAGTGAATCAAGCATCAATTTCATTAAAATATTTATTTTTTAAATTTATTTTAAGGATTTTATTTATTCATTTGAGAGAGAGAGAGAGAGACCATGATTGTACATAGGAGAAGAGGGAGGGGCAGAGGGAGAAGCAGACTCCCCACTGAGCAGAAAGCCCAATGCAGGGCTCTGTCCCAGAACCCTGAGATCATGACCTGAGCCAAAGGCAGGCATTTAAAATACTGAGCCACCAGGTACCCTCATTACATGATTTAAAAGACTTTTCGGCATTGCTTCTTCCATGGCTTGATAAAATTACCCTAATACCAGTATCTAGCAACTGTGGTTAATTCACTGAAGAACTTCATTCTAATTAAACTATTAGTTTGTATGTGAGATATCAGTTAATACTCAGCATGCCAGCCAACCACTTATAAGAGTTACTGTACATTATATTTTAATCTGGTAAATAAGGGGCATAGAGGATAGAACACAAGATAAATTGTGTGAAACATATTTCAAGTTTGCCCTCCTCGAGGGACAAGAGAACTGGGATGTTTGCATACCCAGGATTTTCATCTCAGCACACTGATGCAAACACTGACAGAAGTTGGTAAGAGCAACTAAAATTCTAAAGGAGAAAATTCTAAAGGACATGAGTGAGTTACTGACAACATTGACTCTAAATTATAAAATGGGAAATGATCAAAGCATAGCATTATGTATAATATATAATTATAATTATCTGAACTAGAAAAGATTCCAAAACCGTTTTTGGGGGTTGGTGATGAATTCGTTAATGGAGATTTCTTGTCCCCAATTTGTATTTTCATTTATGTGAGTACAGTGTTCTTGTAATGGATATGTTTGGCTTTTAGTAAGAAAGATAAATCTTCTCATCCAATGATTAGTGTTTCTAATTATCATCTGGTACTGTACTTCATTATTCAGCAAATGAATATTTGTTGATCTCATATTATACACCAAGTACTATTAAGGGTACTGGGATTTACCCATGAACATTACAGGGAGCAATGAAGAAACTAAACAGGGAGATGTGATAGAAAGTGACATGAATAGTCAGAAAAGGCCTCTTGGAAGAATTAGCATTAATTTGACCTTTACAGGATTAGAAGAAGGAGCATGCAAGCAAAGGTCTGGTAGAATCTTATCCCAGGCTTGGAGGTGGCATTCTCTTAGCAAGTTTTATAGCTTGAACAAGGACAGTATCATTTGCAGCACTGGCTAAAAACTTGAAGGTTTCTGGTCACCACTGTAGATACTGAATCAATTTCTGAAATAGAAAGTATTAGCACTTTTCAAGAAGCTTTCAATACAATTTTTACCTGTGCTGAAAATCTAAAATAACTTGGTTGATTATTTCAGAAATTGTTTTCTAAAAACATTTATATTTCAAATAATAGAACACAGTTATAACAATATTAAAAATAGGTGATACATAAGAAAACTTAGGTTATTAGTTAATTGATCATATTTTACACTGTGGCTTTGTAGAAGGAGTTAGACTATTCAGTACAAGAGGATTGTATTGAAATGGTCAAAATTTATTGTGATTTCTTATGAATTATACAAATTTTGCTTTGATAAAAATTGGATTATTTTTGTTTTATGGGTCTTGCAATATAAATATTTTGAAGAAGAAAAATTGAACCACTATTTAATGTGCTTACCACATTTTTTCATGATGTGAATAATATCAAGGCAATCAAACCTAAAAACTCGAATTTCTCACTATCTCTGTTATAAGTAGCTTTTACCCACTAATGCCATGAATCATATATTATATTTAATGCAAATAATGAAAAGTAAACAGCCAGTGGTCATTTTGTTATGACCACAAAGAGAGTTAATACATTTCTTTTGTAGAGAGTAAAAAAAAAGAAAAGTCAGATGAACTTCAAAGTATTTTCCTACATTTTCCTCTATTGCCCAGCCTCCTGGGTATCATTGTCCCTCCTTCTGACAGCTGTAAAATGCTATTTAAGGCTTAGAGAATTTTATATTTCATTTTATATATTTTTTTCAAAGCTTGAAGATGAATATCAGAACAAGAGTGAGATGTGGCACTCCGGATGTTCTAAAGACAGTGAAATTCTAAAGACAGTGAAATTCTAAAGACAGTGAAATTCTAAAGACAGTGAAATTCTAAAGACAGTGAAATTCTAAAGACAGTGAAATTCTAAAGACAGTGAAATTCTAAAGACAATTCTAATAATTTTATATATTTTATGTTGTTGAGTCTTCCTAATAATCCTATGAGGTAGGTACAATTATTAACCAATTTTGCAACCAAGGCTACAGACATTAAGAAGTTAAGTTACCTGCCCAAGGTCATGCTACTTATAAGTGACAGACATAGTATTAGAATCAAGGGAGCCCTGCCTTTTTACACTATGTTGATACTTCCTTCTTGTGTATTTCAGTTTTCTCCAGGCCTCTAAACATCATAACTTCTCACTATGCTCTTTGGTTTATACCTTGCTTTTATCCTCTAATCCTTTGAATTCTCATGAACCTGAGTTTAGTTCTAAGATATTATTTATTTATTCATGAGAGACACAGCACAGAGAGAAAAGCAGAGACATAGGCAGAGGGAGAAGCAGACTCCCCACTGAGCAGAAAGCCCAATGCAGGGCTCTGTCCCAGAACCCTGAGATCATGACCTGAGCCAAAGGCAGCATTTAAAATACTGAGCCACCAGGTACCCTCATTACATGATTTAAAAGACTTTTCGGCATTGCTTCTTCCATGGCTTGATAAAATTACCCTAATACCAGTATCTAGCAACTGTGGTTAATTCACTGAAGAACTTCATTCTAATTCAACTATTAGTTTGTATGTGAGATATCAGTTAATACTCAGCATGCCAGCCAACCACTTATAAGAGTTACTGTACATTATATTTTAATCTGGTAAATAAGGGCATAGAGGATAGAACGCAAGATAAATTGTGTGAAACATATTTCAAGTTTGCCCTCCTCGAGGGACAAGAGAACTGGGATGTTTGCATACCCAGGATTTTCATCTCAGCACACTGATGCAAACACTGACAGAAGTTGGTAAGAGCAACTAAAATTTAAAAAGTAAAGGTCTCACCTCTCTGACGTGTCTGTCATTATCCATGCTTGCCTGTAATCAGACACATATTGTTTCATGAAGCCCATTGATGCCACATATTTATAAAACATCCTTTGATTTTGTGCTTTCCATAATAAAAATTCCATTTTAATTTACTTTTTTTCTGAATCCTGAGTGTACCTCAATTAGTTTCAAATAT
Organism: Vulpes lagopus; assembly: GCF_018345385.1. NCBI lineage: Eukaryota > Metazoa > Chordata > Mammalia > Carnivora > Canidae > Vulpes > Vulpes lagopus. The sequence continues at coordinate 141,234,407 of NC_054827.1, forward strand.
GGTAGGAAATAGAGGTGGCATTTATTGGGCTGACTCAAATTCCAACTATAGATGATATTGGGAGGACTCAAATATATAAAATCAGAAATGAAAGAGGACAAATTACAAGAGAATGCACATTAATGCCAACAAACTGAAAAAATCTAGAAGAAATAAATTTCTAGAAACATATAACTTCTAAAACTGAATCCCATTTCTATAGAAAATTTTAAAAGACCGACTAGTAGTAATAAAAACTGAATCATTATCAAAAAACTACTAAAAATAAAAGTTCAGAACCAGATGAATTCACAGTGATTGCTTCCAAGCACTTAAAGAAGAGTTAATACTTATTCTTCTCAAACTATGTTTTTAGAAATATTGAAGAAGAAGGAGAGCTTCCAAACACATTCTAAAAAGCCAGCATTACCCTGGTACCAAAACCAGTTAAAGACATTAAAAAAAAAGAAACCTATAAGGAAATATCACTGACAAATTAGATGCAAAATCCTCAACAAAATATTAGCAAACTGCATTCAATACTACAATTAAAAAAAATCATTCACCGCAATCAAGTGGAATTTATTTCAGAGATGTAAGAATGGTTTATTATTTGCAAATCAATCAATATGATACACCACATCAATAGAATGAAGGCTAAAACTCACATAATCATCTAAATAGATGCATAAAAATTGACAAAATTTAACATCCATTCAAGATAAAAATTCTCAGTGAAGTGGGTTTAGAGGGAATTTATCTCAATGTAATAAAGGCTCTATATGAAAACCTACACCTAATATCCCACTCATTGGTGAAAAACTTGAGAGCTTTTCCTTCAAGATGAGGAACAAAACAAGAGTGTCCACTCTCATCACTTTTATTCAACATAATACTGGAACTCCTAGCCACAATGGTCAGATAAGAAAAAGAAATAAGAGGCATCCATATAAGCAAGGAAGAAGGTAAACCCTCATCATTTGCAGATGGCATGATATTATACACATAACCCTAAAGACTACACCAAAAAAACTATTAGAAGTAATAGATAAATTCAGTAAAGTTGTAGTATACAAAATTAATACCCAGAAATTGGTAATGTTTCTATGTACCAATAACAAAGTAACAGAAAGAGAAATTACTAAACAATTTCATGACTATTGCACCAAAACAAACAAATAAATAAATAAAAATACATTGGAATACATTTAACCAAAGAGGTGAAAGAACTGAACTCTGAAAACTATAGAATGTTGATGAAATAAATTGAACACAACACAAATGAATGAAAAGATATTCTATGCCCATGAAGGGGAAGAATTTATATTGTTAAAAAGTCCATGGTATCCACAGAAATCTACAGATCAGTGCAATTTGTAGCAAAATACCCATTGCATTTTTCACAGAATTAGAACAAATAATATGAAATTTGTATGGAATTACAAAAGAATAACTAAAACAATCTTGAGAAAGAAGATCAAAGCTGGAAATATCACAATTCCAGATTTTTTTTTCAGGAAGCTTTCCCTGAATCTCAGGGAAGAGATTTATCTTTTCTTTTTAGGATTCCAAAGCTGCTGCCTTCTTTTTTTTCTAAGATTTTATTTATTTATTCATGAGAGACACAGCACAGAGAGAAAAGCAGAGACATAGGCAGAGGGAAAAGCCGGCTCCTTGCAGGGAGCCCAATGCAATACTAGATCCCCAGACCCGGGTTATGCTCTGAGCCCCAGGTAGATGCTCAGCTGCTGAGCCACTCAGGTGTCTCTCAATTACAGATTTCAAGACATACACCAAAGCTGTAGTAATCAAAAGAATATGGTCTTTTGTAAAGTAGACACATAGAACAGAATAACAAGCCCAGAAATAAACCCATACTTGTATGGTCAATTATCTTTAACAAAGGAGGCACGAAAATACAATGGAAAAAAGATTTGAAATGAGAGCCAATTAGAAGTTAATATCCAAAATATATAAATTTAGAGAATTCAACACCAAAAACACAGTCACATTGAAAAGTGGACACAGAACCTAAATAGACATTTTTCCAAAGAAGATATAACTGATGGCCAACAGACACACAAAAGGCACTCAACATCACTGATCAATCATCAGGGAAATGCAGATCAAAACCACAATGAGATATCACTTTAGCCCTATCAGAGTGGCCAGGATCAAAAGTATTAGTGAGGATGTGGAGAAAAAGGAACCCTTATGCATTGTTGGTAGATCAAAAAGTTTAAAAATAGAAATACCATATGATCCAGTAATTTCACTACTGGGTATTTACCCAAAGGAAATGAAAACACTAATCGGAAAAGACCTACATACCTCTATGTTTATTGCAGGAGTATTTACATTAGCCGAGGAGACATGGAAGCAACTCAAGTGACCATTGATAGATGAATGGACAAAAAAGAAGTGTATCTATGCAATGAAATATTAGTCAGCCAATTAAAAGGATGAGTTCTTGCTTTTTGGGGCAACATGGATGGACCTAGAGGGTGTTATGCTAAGTAAAATAAGTCAGAGAAAGACAAACATCGTATGATTTCTTTCATATGTGGAATTTAAAAAACAAAACAAATGAATTTAAAAAACCACAAGTAAAATGCTGAATCAGACCTATAATTATAGAGAACAAACTATTAGTTTCCAGAGGGGAGGGGGCTGAGGGGGTGGACAAAATAGATGCAGTGTAGTGAGAGATATAGTTATGGAATGAATATGTCATGGGAAAAATTAAAAATAAAAATAAAAAGAATATGTCATGGGAATGTAAGTTACAATCTAGGAAATATAGTCAATACTATTGTAGTGGCATTGTAAAGTGACAGATCCTAGCTACATTTGTGATGAGCATAGCACAGTATAGGGAGATTTTTTTTTTTTTTTAAGATTTTATTGGGCAGCCAAGGTGGCTCAGCAGTTTAGCCCCGCCTTCAGCCCAGGGCCTGATCCTGGAGACCCAGGATCAAGACCCACAACAGGCTCCCTGTATGGAGCCTGCTTCTCCTGCTTCTCCCTCTGCCTGTGGCTCTGCCTGTGTCTCTGCCTCCCTCTCTCTCTCTCTCTCTCTCTCTCTCTCTGTGTGTCATGAATAAATAAATAAAATCTTTAAAAAAAAAGATTTATTAAAAATAAGATTTTATTTATTCATGAGAGACACAGAGAGAGAGGAGATAGAGACATAGGCAGAGGGAGAAGCAGGTTTCCTACGGGGGAGCCCAATGCAGGCTTTGATCCTGGGACCTGGGATCACGACTTGAGCCAAAAGCAGATGCTCAACCACTAAGCCACCCAGATGCTCAGTGTATAGAGATGTTGAATCACTGTGTTATATACCTGAAAGCAATGTCACATTGTGTGTTACCCATACTCAAGTAAAATAATAAAAAAAAATTATTTTGGACTTGAAGTTGGACCTAGAAGACTCTCAGCTGACCTGGCTTTCATCTGGGAGCCTGGGTTAACTGTTACTTTGGTTGAACTTACATTAGGGAATGAAGAGAAAGAACATTAAGACTTGAAAGTCTCCTGTTTGAAATGGCTCAGGCTATTTAGATTAAGGTATTAAAAAATATGAGTAAAAGAGAGATTATCTGCCTCCCCCAGAGCACTATCTTCAATCGTCTTTCCTCTAAACTATGGCAATGAGCCAGGGCGCCACCATCAATTGGCTTATTGGACTTGTTCAGAAATCTTTGTGTTTTTATTTGTGTTTGTTTGTTTTCTGACTTAACAGCTGGTGTCCAAAGACATTTCTATCTCACTCATTTGGGCTCTTTCCTCCCTACTAAATGCTTCCAAATCTTTTCACATGTGATTTTACGTAGATGCAAATTAAGGGTTACCACTTTGGCTGCTTTGGGTGCTATGTGTTGGTGTCATATCAACAACAGAACTGCCCAGCTTCTTCTTAGACCTAGAGTTGTTTGGATGGACAGCTAATATAAGAGATGGTGTAGATAAATCAGCATCAACTAAAGAAATAATTTTACAACTATTTAAATGTTATGGCCTACAAAATATGTTCACTCTTATATTTGAACCTCAAAACAATGCAGTGCAGTAGGGAGGACATGATATGTTTTTTCCAATTTTGCAGAGGAGAAAAGTGAGACTGAAATCTTGAATCAAACATGCTTGGTTTCAATTTCTGGCCACATAATTTACTAGCAATATGAATTTCAGTGAGTTACTCAATATCCCCATTTATAAAATGTTTTGAGCAGTTAAATACAAGATGGAAGTTAAAGCTGTTAGCAGTTTAGCAAATTAATAATCACTTAAAAGGTAACCTTTTTGTTTTAAATGTAACTCCAACATTTCTCGACTTTCTCAAGTTGACCACTAAATCTCAGTCATTAAAATATTTTAGAATTTCTGTATATTGGACAGTGTATTAATAAATATTAATGTAATTTAACTTATTAAACCCTAAACCATATGCTTTGGCACAAACCCTATTCCCAATGTAATAACAAAGATATGTCAACCCCATTCATCAAACATAGGTGGAGAAGGCAGAAAGGGAAATGGCACTGATAAATAATTTCATGTAATTTTTGTGAACGACAGATGTTTAAGTAGAAGTGTAGTAATAATTTCATAATTCATAATAAATCAATTTATCGCATCTTACCACTTCCAATAGTTTTATAAATCAAAATGTTAAATTGTACTTAATAAATAATTTTCTTTCTCTGAGTATATGTAGAAAATTTAGCTGTTACATCAATCTATATTTCATTGTCTACAAAGGAAGTTTTTTTATAAAATCTAACTATACACTAAGAAATTTCATATATCAAAAAACAGACAGCTATTCAAAATATTTGTACAATGCTATTACATAATATATTTAAAATAAGCTTCATCTTTTCCACTTTATGAATCTGATTAAGTTTGTCCAAATAGTGGCCAGAAGAAGAATCTTGGTTTGCTATCTTTCTCCAAACTCCAGCTCTTGCCAAAGTTTTAGTTTATTTTCTTTAGTAACCTCTGTTGACGGTACCTATCTCTTTTCAACAATCTTTTTCCTTTTTTCTATATAGTCTCTTCTGATATTTTATTATTTTGGTTTTTTAAATTATTTTTTCAAAAATACTATAAACAGATTATTCAGAATGAATTTATAATCAATTAAGTTAATAATTTATATTTGAATCTGACCAGAAGCAAATCTAAAAACTAGAAATGCTGTTAAACAATTGATTCCCTGTCTTAAGTGACTTGCTCAAATTGTGATTGCTAATTTTGTTGGAAGTTTCAATTAAATCTCCACTTAATTAATCTGTAGTTATTCTGATAGTTTCTTCTCTCTCCCCTTAATTTTTAAAATGATTTTCTAAACAAATAGTTCACTAACTTTTTCTATCTATTGATTCCTTTCCTTTCTCTGGACTTCATATTTCACCCATCATCCCACCTTCCCCGTTTCCATCTATTTTGTGCTGAGTTGTGTCTTCCTAAAATTCATATGCAGTCCTAACTCTTAATGTCCCTGTATTTGTAGTTAGGACCTTAAGGGAGATAATTAAATTCAATGAAATCAAAAGTCAAAAGTGTGAAAAAGTGTGAAAAAGTGTGAAACCTTAGTCCCACAGGACTCATGCTTTTATAAGAAGAGAAAAAGATACCAAGTCTGTCTCTCCATGCATGCACAAAGAAGCCATGTGAGAACACAGAGAGAAGGTGACCGTCTACAAGCCATACAGAGTGGCCTCACCAGAAACCAATATGTTGGCACCTTAGACTTACAGCATCTAGAACTATGTCTGATGTTTAGGCCATCCAAGTTCCAGTGTGTTATTATTATAGCAGCCTGAGTAGAATGACACATTACCCTTTTCCTCCTGGTCTTTCAGATTTCTTCGCGTCACCTTCCCTAGATGCCCCTTCTGTCCCATCCAGTCTATCACCACCTTATTACTAGACTAGGTGCATTATTATAGGTTCTCATATCTCACACTGTTTTGGATTTCTGTTGCCCTGACTGGATTAGGAGCTTCTGTAACTCAGTGACTATTTATTGTCAACTCAACATCTGTAAGGTCAATCACAGGGATTGGTATATGGTAGGATACAAGAAATGCTTATTGAAGTACACTTTTAGAGTCAGATTGTAGTTCATGGAAGATTGGTTGCCATAAAGATGTCCAATAATTTTATACTTTCAATTTAATTTGAATTGAAATTACAAAGTGCTCTCTTATGTAATAAAATTGTGGATATATTTTCTTCAGTGGAGTAAAATATTTATCAATGAGGCTGTTAAATATAGATAATGATCTATCAAGTATATGGATATTAATGCAGCTTTTAAAAATAATAATTATAAACTCTGAGTGACCTTATGGAATAATTATAACAAAATCTATGTAAACTGCATGTAACATTATGGAAAATTGTAATAAAATGTACAATGAAAAGTCAGGAAATGGATTTGCTCATGTACTATGATTGCAAGTGTTTATAGATTAAAGCATATGAGAATATTTAGAGAATAATTGTTATAACATGGTGTTAATATGAATATTTTCTCCATTTTCCAAATTTCTTCTGATCTTTATTTCCTTATTAAAATATAAAATTTATTTTAAAAACACAAGGATGCATATGAAAAGCATAGCCATATTGGAAGACTGTACACTAAAGGGACAAAAGAGCATGGCAGCTAAATACATGGGTATGGGCAAACTGTGTTTACATTTCACTTTTAACACTAACTTGGTGACCTTGAAAAAAAGTAATTTACATGCTTAAGGCTTAATTTCCTTGTCTTTCAAATGGAATTAATATTAACCATAGTGTCCACCAAAGCACTTAGAAACCAGAAATATAGTAAGTGCTCTTAAAGGCCAGCTAATAATTTCTGACAGAAAGTGACACTAGGGACTTGCTTAATTCACCATTGTAGATGAGTACCTGGTATTTGGTAGTTTTATAATAAACATTTGTTAATGAATGAATCAATGAAAGGGAGAGTATAATAAACCTAATAAAAAAGCCTAGGAAAGTTAAAGAAAAGAGCAGAACTATATATAATGAAAAGGTTTTTTTAAAAATAAATTTCATTATTTGGAAAATGTCTAAGCAGATAACTATTATAACACTTTATATGTCTTGAATAAGACTAATCCAAATCTCCTACTGTATTAGTTGTTTCCTGAATAAAATAGATACTTTATTTCAGAAACTACTTTGACCCATACCTTGTAGTAATTTACTGTGTCTCTGTTCCAAATTATTTCTTTGTAGATGATTAGCTCAAGCTCCAGCAGAATCAGCCACAGTAAATAAGTAAAATAAAATTACTGTAAGAATGGTGAAAAACATTTGATAAGATAGTTCAATATTTTGGATGAGAAAAAGCAGAAAGTGCCTGAAGCTGAGAATGTTCCTATTGAAAAAACTGTATTTCTAGCTTTCAGAATTCATCTTGCTATCTCTGCTCAGTGATGTCACTGAAATTCATTGATACATCCCTTTCCACACATACACATTTTTTTTAACCTTACATCATATCCTATATTCCTGGGAACATCCCAGAGTATTGATTATCTCTCAGATTTAAATTTAAAAAAATATAACTGTGGTGGGCAGTTTTCTTTATCTCTTTTTCTATGACTAGCACAGCAGCTCTCTAAGCATTTTTTTTTTTTTTAGGACAAAAGGAGATCTGAGTGAAACATTTAGTGATGTGATAATAAACTTTGCTCCCACACGCACAGGAGAGCGTAGCATTGACTTAGATGCATTCTGGGAGCTAAACCACTCACCCATTCTTTGTTTGAGAAATAATTGTAAATGAAATGAGTCAGAGTTTTCCTATCCCTACTTCAACCCATACAACCCATACAAATGTGTTCATCTATAGATTCAAAAGGTTAGTCATTCAAATATATGCAAGTATGTACATATTCACTAAGCATTTACTCTATACCAAAGGTCTAGGGAATTTATCTTCTAAGAACTTACATTCTATTTGATGGAGAGGAACTCAAAGGCAGTAAGTAAGGTAATTTCAGAATACAAAGATATGCTGGTTAAGAAATAATGGAGCATTGGGATAGTGATTGTCTTGAGGAAGTTTTCTACTTTAAATGTTCTAAATGGCTTTTCTTAGGGTTCTATTTTTAACTTGAGATGTTACTAATGGATTCAGTCATGACCATAGGGAAGAAGAACACTACAGGCTTATAAGAAATGTTGTACAAGTTTCAAGAGCATAGTGGCTTGAAGTTTTCAAAGGTTTGAGGAAAGAAAGAAGGAAGGAAGGAACAAAGAAAGGAAGGAAGGGAGGAAGAGGGGTAGGAAGGAAGGAGAAAGAAGAGAAAAATGTTAGCTAGACTGAAGAAAACAATGAAGACCTGTATGGGGGACATAGTGGAGTAGGGAATATGGACTCAAGTTGTCCATGAAAACAAAAAGTCTGGGTTTTCTTCTAACTTCAACTGGTGGCCAGTAAAGCATTTTCTCCAAGGCAATGATATTATCTGACAGATAATTTCTACCCATGTGCACACTACTCAATATACTACATCTTAAGGTAAATTTTAACATAGTGTCTGGACACAGAGGACACTAAGCCCCTATTGAGGTCAGAGAAAGATGTAGAGGAATCAATGCGGGAACTAAATTTTGAGAGCTTTAATGAGATAAAGGAGTGGAAAAGAGGTAGTTCCAGTCCAAATGAGCAAGAGGAAAAAAATCACTGAAGCATGGGATTCTTGTCACAGGGATATAGATTTTAATGATTTGCAATCATCTAATTGCTGCACTGAAGTAGTATTTTCTTAGAGTCAGTAACCAATCCTTTTATCTCTTTACCATGGCACTTGGCCTACTTTAACCATTGTCTCTGTAATTGAGAGGGTGCCGGATAATCTTTTATTCACTTTCTAAGAGTATTTATAACATGTTTGGCAAAATGGAATGTACACTGAGCTAAAAAATTAATGTAAGTAGTTTATTCTTAAACATCCTTAAATATGTACCAAATTAAAGCTATAATTTAATGTTTCCTAAATTCAGATGCTATCATATTACAATTAGAAACGTGTCAACACATATCAAGTATTCTTAAGAGCTCTATACACTGCAACTCTTGGCTTCATTTCCTTCATCATGCTATGAGAGGAATTATTAAATAGTTGCTATGTGAGTCATAAAAGTATAGGTTGTGTTGTTATCAGTAATACTGATTAGCTTTTTAATTACTTTTCTTTGTTGAATCAACTTTACATTAACATTTTTAAACGCTTGATTTTGCCAAAAATATGTAAACACAAGTAAAATGAAACCAAAACTCACTGGCATCCCGTAGCTTTAAACAACCTAGCCACAGTTGCTTAAAGAAAAATACCTGAGAAACTGATGTTTTTTATGTTGTCTATCAGACATGTATTTTATTTACTACAAATATAAAAATATTCACATATACTAGAGATAGCATAGAGGGTGGTTCACTAGTTTACAGAAAAATATTACTCTATATTTATTTGTAAATCATCTACCACTTATTGGATTATTGTATTGTTTAGTAAAGATTTTAATTTTTCAAGAATATGAAGTTTTATATCAACATTGATAGCTTTTATCATATCTGATTTACTGTTGAAGAAAATAGTTGGGGGCACCGGAGTGGCTCAGTCTGTTAAGGCTCTGACTCTCGGTTTCAGCTCAGGTCATGGTCTGAGGGTCATGAGATTGAGCCCCACATCCAGATCTGTGCTCAGCACAGAGTCTGCTTAGGATAGTCTCCCTCTCCCTTTGCCCCTCTCTCTATTTCTTCCTCCCTCTCTCTCTCTCTCTGTATCTCTCTTTCCCTTTCTCAGATATAATTTTAAAAGAAAAGAAAGAAAGAAAGAAAGAAAGAAAGAAAGAAAGAAAGAAAGAAAGAAAGAAAGAAAGAAAGGAAGAAAGAGAGAAAGAAAGAAAGAAGAAAGAAAGAAAGAAAGAAAGAAAGAAAGAAAGAAAGAAGAAAGACAAAAAAATAAAGAAAGAAAATGAGTATCAGTGAGGATTATCCAATTCATCTCAGTTGGTAAATGTGGGGAAGGGCCTAATCTGAGCTTAAGTTCAGGTAATCATGTTGTGCTCCCTCAATTTAAACCATAGCTAATTTTAGAACATGCTTGAGGATTCAAGAGCAGAATATAAGTTTCTTTTATTATGTGACTTTTTCTGGAAAGAGTAAAAGCAAAACTATGAAAGAAGGGGAAAGTAAATCCAGACATAGCTTTTTTTGTTATTTTTATTTACTACCCTATGCCTTTCCTCTCCTCTTCATCCTCTTTTATATTGTCCTTTGTTTTTCAAAGTATGTCTTTCTCCTTTGATCCACATCCTTGTAACTCAAGCACCTTTCTAAACATATATTACCTTTTCAAGAGAAAAGTACATAATATACAATCGTAGAATAACAAACTTAGTATGTTTATAATTTTATATGAACATTTCAATCATTTTAAGCTTATCAGCAAAATCTCCATGTGAATAGCATGTTTGGAAAAATGAAATATGCAGATACCACACGCAAAATGATGTCATTCTGATTTTTTGTTTATCTTAAAAGCTATGGATGTAAGCCAGAAGCAAAGTGCTTATAATTGGTGACATGGCAGAGAGAAAGTTATGTAGTTAACATAGCCTCAGAGCCTCTGTTGTCTGAATATGAATCAAAATCATTTTTTAAAAGACCTGGGCATATTAATTCAACTATGATTCCCTCTAAAAGGAAACCAATCTATAGACAACTATTACAATAAACTGCATAAGGGTACATAGAGAAATATTTATTCGATTTCATAAAAAGAAAAATACGTCTCTATTCTACCATCAGAAAACATCAAGTATGAGAATTAGGGTTGGGGTGTAATGCAGGGAAAAAATAAGTACAGAAAAGATTAGTAGTCGATTTTCCAAGACATAGTGCCTTTTTCCAGAGTTTGCCAATTTGCAAACATATAATTGTTTGTGCCTGCTTTTCAAAGAAAATAATTTATAAAAATTGCACAATCTTTAATTGTAAATTCCATATCTCCAACACTCCAAGGTCTGCTAGAAGTAAGGATATTTTTCTATCTGAAAAAACCCTAGTTTAATTATTTTTAACTGCAAAATACGTGAAATAAAAAACACATGTGATAACTTACAAAGGGCTAAAAGATTTCATAGCACCTCATCACCTATCAAGAGATGAAATTGAGTTGAATCTGGGCTTGCCTGTGACTTGCTTTGACCAAGAGAATCGACAAAAGTATTCTGGATTTTCTTAGCTTTGGATTCAAGACACCTTGCAGGTTTCTGTTCTTGCATGTAAAAGAACATAAGCAAAATTGTTGAATACTGAAAGAAGTGTGCCCATTTGCTCCTGTCACCCCAACTTACAGCCAGCTAACCCCCAGAAGAGGACCTGGCTGACCTGCAAATGACCAAAAATGAGTTACCCCCGTGTATAAGTGAGTCCAGCTGGCACCAGTAGAAGAATCATCCAGCCAAGTTCAGCCCAAATATTCAATCCACAGAGTATTGAGCTAAATAAATATTATCTTTTCAAAGTCATTAAGTTTCTGGGTGGATCTTTTATTCAGGACAAAATAAATGATACAACACCAATAAAGAGGGATCAGGCAAAATTATTTCAATATGCTTTTCCTAGAAAAATAAAAATCAAGTAATATGTGGATATTAATTTCACTACCTGTCCCTCTGCTGAATGTGGATTACTTCACTTGTCTGGAAATTCTGGAGACTCAGAGTTGTACTTGCTTCTATAGTAATGGGGATGGATGAAAGTGGATTAACCTGCTTGTTGACCTGGCCCTCGATCATCCACCTCTGGAGGTGGTGGGTTCCTGTCTAGGTAGAATGGATTATGTCCAGTTCCTATTTTTTATTTTCTCTAGGGCAAAAACTTTGGAGCCATGGGTACAGGTGATCACATTTCTCAAATATCATTTGGTTACATGAAGGACATACCACCATGGTGTTTTAAATAGATGTAAAATGTAAGTATTCATGGCTTGTTAACACATAAACATCCTTAACAGGGATTGAGCTCCTACTTCAAAGATGAAACAGAGTTGTTGGAGGAGGTCATCTAGAGGATTTGACCTCCAGTTGACTCTCCAGCTGGATCCAGACAGTCAGAGGCTCCTCACTCTCTTCCTTGTCCTTGGAATGTGGGCTTGGCTCACGGTTCCCACAACCAGAGCCTTTTTTGAGGACGTGGCCTTGAGAGAGTAAAATGCTGTTGAGACTATCTGGATAGAAACCAGTTAAGGTCTCTATATAAATTTTTTAACATTCTGGCGGATGGCCTCTTGTGCCTTATAAGTATATTCCTTTGCTTATTACATCTGCCATCTACTAATCAGGAGTGATTTATCTTATTCTTAGGTCTCTCTCTGATATCTGTGTCCGGCGGCTGGTTTGCGAATCAACAAGAGCGTAACATTAACAGAAAACACAAAGAAAATGTTACCTTGGAGGGGGAAGGCATAAAGGATAAAGAATTTTCCTGACTTGAGTCCCATGATTTTTGTAGAGAAGGTCCGGTCACTGCTTGGTAGCCAGTTCCTGGACAGGGTAGCTTAGCTTAGTTACCTTAGACAAAGCCAGAACTTTCAAGAAGGGCTTCCAGCATGGGCAGCAGCCCCGGCACAGGTAAGAAAGTGTGCACGGTTTCCTCAAGATTTATCTGAAGACATACACTTTTTAGATGGCTAGCTGAGTTGCTCAAGGAGTTTTTTAAAACAGTTCACAACCTGGGGAATTTCTCCGCTGGAACATTTGGAAATATCTTGAAAAATTTGTGACCGTCCTATGGTGAGTGCAGCACTATTGATAGCAAGAGATGCTACTAAATGTACTAAAATGTAGAGATCAGCAGCCCTCCACCCTATAATTCCATCCAAAATGTCAATAATGCCAAGGTTGAGAAGCTCTCCTTCAAAGGATCCAGGACTTCACAGAATGAGTGAAAACTCAGATACATTTTTACTCTCTGCCTTTCAAACTGTGTCATCAAAGTCCGATGATACTCTTTTAATTGAAACATAACTATTGTGCTTAACTTTAAACTATTATAATGAAATCATGCTGTCTCATTTATAATTTACAGACTAAAGGTTTCAAATGATTTAGGGAAGAATCTTTTATTTAAAAGGAAACCTAGGCCCAGGCCCCAACTTGGGATTCCATGAATCAATTTACCACAATAAATTTACCATTTACCATAATAAATCCTACAATTTTAGCTTTACAAAAGAAACTTTTATGTACCTTGTTATTAACAATAGCCAAAATCACTGCTTATGAATTACATCTGTTACCAAGGTCAAATAATGAATCATTTCAAGTCAGCGACAGGGGTCTAGGGACCCACAGAGGCTGTTTTTCTAAGTGTCTTCCATAGCACACCATGAAACAAATATCATTAAACATATGAAGAAGACAAAAGAATGCCCTTGCTTTTTGAGATGTGTTAGAAGAAAATACTTTTTCATGAAATCCTCACTGAACATTATACTAAGATATATACAGCTTAATTAGGACTGAAGTTAATCTGTTTTTTAAAAGCTACAATTTAAATCATGTTTGTGTATTATTTCTTTCTAAATTTATTTATATTATGTTTATGAAACTTACAGAATTGGAGGAATATTTAATTATGTAAAATTTATTCCCCTCATTCTCTCTAAAATAAAATCAGACTGAGAGTTGTTTATCATTTGGAAGACAAAACCCAAACTGGAGATGATTATTTTGCTCCTCCTCATGCTCTATACTGTTTTCCTTTCTCTATTGTGAATTTTCCAAAAGATAGCAGTTAACCTACAAGTCTTTTCAATCATCTCATGGAGAGAATGGAAAGAAACATAACTGGGAGTGGAGAAGCTGACCTAAAGCACAGATTTTGAGAAGAAATAAATGCCAAAACTGTTGTAGGAAAGTTTTATAGTTGGATATATACTGCATGAAATGACAGAAAACCAATCTTTATAGAAGTTCTGTGTCACTAAATGTACACTTTAATTTTTTGAAACTCTTGCATTTTGCTCTTGTTACTTATTGATCAAAGTTTAAAATATGAGTGTTTTTCTTTATTTTTTCTCTTCTGTGAAAGCCATTCTGATGGTTAGTACACTTATTACGGTGTTCCTTGATTTTTAAGTTATTTCAAGCTTCTTCATTATCTTGATTACATTATCTTATACAGTGACCCAAAAAAACTGTTTTTTTACTTCTTGTATTTATTGACTAAGACAGTGAATATACTTAGCAGAATTTTTGTAGAAAATAATGTTCTACTCATAATGTATATGGAAGAAAAAAATAGTTTAATTTTTATCTTGAAAGTAAAGCCCAACATTTATGCTGTCATTCAAAATTAAGCAATGCCTTTCAAATTTTTCCATTTATTCTACAAATATTGAACATATACACATGTCAAAATGCCCCTAGACAAAGATATATAATGGTTAAAAACAAAATGTAGTTGCCTTCATAGAGCTTGCATTATAACATGTTTACTCTAGTTTATTCTCCCTCTTTTCCTTTGATTATGGTGTTTCTCTTGACTACTTTCTATATATGCATTCGTCTTTTCAACAAATATTTATAGGGCTCATATTTGCTTCGCTTTGTGCTTCATGCTTGGTACATAGTGGTGAGATGATTACCCTCTTCATGGTTGTTAAATTATAACGGGGGAGTAAATATTATATAATAAAGGCAGCGATGAATACAAATTAATGATATTTTAAGTGCTAAGGAGACAACTACATTCTCTGTAAGAAAACAGCTGTTTGAAAGTGGATTCCAGTACAGATTGGACAGACCAATATCACCCTTAGAGAATCAAAATTATACTGACAGCTGAGTGAAGAGAAGGAGCTAGCTATGCCCAGGAATTCAAATTTGCATTTTTCTGATAGAAAGGCATTATGCATAAGTACTGAGGTGAGTAAGAGGCACGGTGTTGAATACATGAAAGAGTCCAGTGCCGCTGAAATTCAATGAATGAAAGGAGAGAGAGACACTTATGTACTTATGTAGCAATGTCAGGTAGATAGCTGAATAGAAGTCAAACCTCAGAGGAGGCAATCATATTGGAGTCAGACATATAACAGAGGAGTCTTGGGCTGCAAAAGTCATAGAACAAGACTGGATTCACCCAAACAGAGTACAGGGAAAATAAATCCTCTCTGTACACAGCAGTAGGATTTGGGTAAAGGACCAAAATCTGGAAGCATGTACTCAGTGTGGGGATCTAGAATAAACAGACAAAGCTTTGCCTTTTAGAGGATTAAGGCCAAGTTGGAGGGATAAACAAGTACCTGGATTGTTTATATGATTGAGGGGGATACTCGGTACAAATGGGGCACAGTGGAACAAACATTTAATTCTGCTTGTGGCCAGTTCAGAGGCGACTTAAAGGATGACGTTGAGCTTTTCTAAAAATCTTCAAAATACTTCAAGTAACAAGCTCATAGGGCATAGAGAAGATGATTCTGGGCAAAAGATTTGAGATAAGAAAAAATTCAAAGCATTTAAGCTACTGTAAGTAGTGCAACTTAATTACATGGTTATAGCTTCCTTTGGAATGTAAGATTTAGGTTAACCTTCACTGATGTACTTTTTCTCCTTTATTTTACATTCTTATAGTAATTAAGAAATCATATTGCTTTTGTCCTTTAATTGTCTGCATTAATATGTTCTCTCCTGACCTACCCTTAATCTACACGGGGGAAAGAGGAGAGTCATTCATTTTACATAAGCCAAGCCATCATGCAGATCTATGCACAGAGCAGGTGGTCATCAAATGTATTATTTCCTGAGCAACTGGCGTCCTGTCCCTCTAGCCTTGGTGGAGATGGAAATAAACCTTTCAACTAGTGTGAAAACCAAAATAACTGTATTCAAAACATTAAAACGTATCATTCCATCCGTCTGTGATGCCGTGATGTAAGTAAGGCAATTCAGTGACCTGAAATTAGCCTCTAATTAAAGTGTCAAGAATCATCCTGTACAATTTAGGTTTCATTAAATTCAAACACACTCAAAATTGAATCAATTTATTAAACTTACTTATTTCCAGATCCCCAACAGACACAATAATACCAACATGTAACAATTTCAGACATATAAACAGTTTCCCTCTCCCACTTACTGAAGTGAGACTACCACTTCCCAGCTAGACCGTGTGTGTGATACACTCTAAATGCAAATTAAAAGCAAAACAAGACTCTCCAAATCTGAGAACTGCTGGCTGTTGGTTAGAAAGTCTTAAAGTATTGTTCTTGATATCTGTGCATAAGTATAGGAACACACACTTATAAAACAAGAATACAGAGTTCAATTTATCTTGTCCTGGGCCTCCCATTGTAAAATGGGTAAAGCATTTTGATCAGGAATTCAGCAGTAATATCTTAACTGAAAAACAACAAAAATACCTTGCTGGCAAAACAACAACAGAAACAACAGCAACAACAACAAAAACACCTGAAAGAGTTGCCTTCTCCCCTTCAATTTTAATATGTAGATTCTTTCACCTAGACTTAGAGTAACTCTTCTAGAATCATGAATTGTGAAAACGAATCACATCATCACATGATGCTACTAGCATCCAGGAGTCTGGAATTTTCCAAATGATATTTGTCATGACAACATTTAACTAACTGCAACCATTGTGTAAGTGGAAGATAATCGTCAATATAGACTTTTCAGTAGAGTATAAGTAGTCATGTTGGGTTTTTTACATTCAGTCATCCATTATCTGTTACATGATAATGAATAATCCATCAATTATTTGTTAACAACAATTAAAGTTTATTAGATTTTCTGTTGTATCACTAACATAATGATAATGATTTAATGTGCTTTTATAAGGATCAAGCAACCAGTGGAATTGAATCCACAATGCATTAGAGGATCTCTCTCCCAAACCTACAGAATTCTTTGACAGGTAAAGAAAAATGTAATTGAAGTATACTAAATGACAAGAATCTTACAAAATTAATATTAATAAATCTCTACACAAGTATTGTAGTTAATTGCTAAATTTAATATTCAATTGAAAAAACTCCATTGGTTACAGATCTCTCTGAAGTGTTAGAATACTCAGTGGCTTTTAAGAAATGATGGACAACCTGAGCTAAATAGCCAATTAACATAAAATCAAAACTACATGTTTTGATAATAAATTACATGTTTTATAAAAATAATCTGCTAAATGTGTGCTTGTCATATATTATAATATTGAATGAGATGGCCAAAACTGTGGGTGCCTAGGGCCTAATGAGGTGATAAAATGGTGCCAGCTGGTGACATCAGGCAGGGATAAGATGGAAGCAAGAAAGGGTAGGAGAAAGGAAGAGGTGGACAGAAAAGAGGAGGAAGAAAGGAAAGAACCAAGGAGGAAAAGAGGACTAGGAAGGAGGATTTGCAAACTGTTACATGCCTGGCATTAAACTAAATTCTTTCCTTTTCTCCTTAATTCTCCAACACCAGTTCTACTATCCTCAGAATTTAGTTTATTTTTTTTCAAGGTGAAGATACTGAGGTTCAGAAAGATTAAATGAATTTTCCAATGAACACATGGAGAAAAAGGGAGAATCAGGATTTTAAGCCATTGACATTTGATTATTGCTGGATAAGACCTTACTTAAACATAGACTAAGTAAATAATCACTGCTCTTTATTTTCATCATTTACCTACTTCCCTGGTAAATATTATAATCACCAGCAAAGATTCAGCATGCAAGGCCTCTTTAATCTCATTAGTAATAAGAGAGATTGAAAAAATAATGTCTATACAAAATATTTTATTTGAGGATGTTTTCTACTCAGCGTGCTGAATAAAAAGTCAATTAATAGTAGTTAAAATTATTAAGGAAGAAATTGAATGGGACAAAGGGTCTAATTGTTCCTTAAAATGTTTATTTTATAGTCTATTGTAGATGTCATTTTTTTTCCATCACACCTTGCTGGCATATCTCTTAACAATAAAAAATAGTTATTTTTTGTATATATTTTGAAAAGCTGTGATAATATAATGTAATAGGATAATGCTATTTTTACTAAATCACATACAGGCAAATTCTATAACACAAACACGAGGTCAGCTTTGTTTCTCAATACCAAATTAAACCATACTAAATTAAACCATACTAAAGGGAAATGCTTGGCTAAGGAAGTTTAGCCATCTCAATAAATGACTATCATTTATGCAGTTTGCTCATTTCCCTGCAATGCTTTTGCATGTTCAATAAAAATTGATATGAGTGAAAGGATATGAAATCTCTACCAACAAAGTAGAAAGAAAAAAATAACACACTAATTTAAAATATACTTCAGCTACCTGTCATGAGCAAATTAAAAAAGCCTTTAATGGAAAGAAGTGCAGCACTTGGCAGCATCATTACTTGCTCCTGGAGATGATTCAGCTTATTCAAGTCTTAAAATGGATTCAGATATCTTCGTATCCTCATATCTGAATGCTGTGTGGTTTCTCTGTGGAACTCTCTCCGAATTTTTTTCAGTTTAAAACTCTCAGAGTGAAGAGCGAGGTATTTCCAGATATAAAATAGTGTCTTTTGCCACTGTCTGACCTCATATTTTGCTTTTATTTATGTTGTTTTAATTTCAAGCCATCTTTTGCAACTATTTTTGCACAGATATTTCTTGTGAATACCTAAAATGAATCAAGCACAGGCACTGTATCTGAGGCTGAGAATTGAAGAGGAGGGGGGTGATAAGAATTCCTATCATTTTACGAGGGATTGTTCTGTGAGGCTGATTGCAGAAGACTTTCAGTTGCTTACCCAGGCAAGATTTTATCAGTAAACTGACAATTTCAACTGCCTTTATTTACAGGTTCCTGTTGTTAAACATCAATAAACTCATTGATTGAATCCAAGTGATTTTAAAGGCTGCCACATAGCTAAGAACCTAACTACAACTACAGGGAGTGTCTTTGAGAAATTGGATCAAAAACTAAGAACTTGCACTTTTAAGGGTAGGATTTATTTACCTTCTTTATGTCTCCTAGGCAAGCATAGCCATTGACAGGCACGTAAGTACTATGCACTCGCACTTGGTGTTATTTGTTAAGAAAGTGTATGCCAAATAGAAGGTGGGCAAAAATAATAAACAAAAAGGCTAAAACTTTGGTTATCCCATCACTTTTAATTCAGTCAACCCTCTATTTAACCATATATCAATTGATTATGGGATTATTTTGAATATCTACTGTGGAAATACTAATACTTATTAATTAGCCAAACATTAAATATTTGCCCACCCTAATAATTCATATGTAATCAGATATAGTCACATACTGTAACATACATTCTTTTAAGCTGTACAGTTCCATGGTTTTTAGTATGTTCAAAAAGTTAAGCAACCATTACCGGAACATTTTCATTACTCAAAAAAACAAAAACAAAAACAAAAACAAACATATAGGGATGCCTGGGTGGTTCCGTGGTTGAGCATCTGCCTTTGGCTCAGGGCATGATCCTGGGATCGAGTCCTGCATTGAGCTCCCTGTGAGGAGCCTGCTTTTCCCTCTGCCTGTGTCTCTGCCTCTCTCTCTCTGTGTCTCTCATGAATAAATAATAAATCTTTGAAAAAAATAAACATACAGTAGTCACAACCTTATACTCCCCTCTTCCATGTCACATTTTATTTATGAATTAATTAGTTGGTAGACTTAGGCTTGTTTCCATTTGGGGGCATTATTTAGGAATAAGGTTGCTAAGAACATTTGTATATAAAATTTTGGACATATTTTTAAAGTCACTTTGGTATATACCTAAGAGTAGAATGAATGGATCATATGGTAACTCTTTATTTTTTTGAGGAAACGTTTTACAAAGTAACCTCAGCATTTTATCTTTGTCCCAGGGCTATATGAGGGTTCCAATTTTTCCACATCCTTGCCAACAGCTGTTACTGCCTGTCTTTCTTAACACAGCCTTCTAAGTAAATGTGAAACGGTATCTCAATGTGAATTAATTTTCTTAGCATGTACAAATTGTGTGATATATGGGTAGATATGAAAATAGATTCATGGAGACATAATTAGATGATAGGCCAAAATATGTAAGGTGTATTTATAGATATAATATAGGAAAAAAGGAAGCTTCCAAAGTACTATATATATTAAAAAAATTTAAAAAGTATTATATATATATATATTTTTTTTTTTTCCTGAGAACTAGCATACTCAAGGTCAGATACTCTTTTGTAGAGGTAGTGACTCCTTCAAAGTCACTAGAATTGACTGGCTTTCAAAGGATGAACTCTATTCATATGAAATGAGAAGAGAGAGAACATATTTCAAACAGAATACTTAAAGTAATATTTCTGGAAGTTAAATTGTACAAAGTATCATTGTGAAGCATTGAGTAGATCAATTTTGCTTGAGCATACAGTTTAACAAATAATCTCACTGGGACAATGGGATTGGGAAAATATATAGCTATTACAACTGAAACAGAGAAACAGAAATAATTAGAATGATTACACATACAATATTTTGAAACAATGCAAGATGATAATAGGTTTAAATGCCAAAATGAGTGGTACATAGTAATTAATGAGACTGATCTGAAACGTCCATGAAATCTTCATAAAGAGAGGGTAGTTGAGTTGACAAGGACACCAGTGTCATGTTGGTCCAATGCTAGAAGGAATTACTTGAAATTAGGTAAGAATTGAGCAAACCTCTACCTCCTATTTGACTCCCACCACAAGCTTGATGCTGCACTATGGTATCCCATTGGATCCTGGCTTTCTGAGGACTCTGGAGCTGTGATTGCTTCTGGACTCTTTGTCTTTCCACTCTTTTGAACCTAGCTAGACTACCAGCTAGATCATGTTTATAAAAAAAAAAAATCACAGGAAGGTATTAATTAGCTGTTTTATAATCAGAAGCAAATGTTATTTATTGGCTGAAGAACTAGGGAGGGGTGACATTGAATCCCCACGCTCTTTAATGTGACAATTGCTTTCTCTCACTGTGGGAGCAGAACCCTGTCCCCAGATGCCTGTTGAAACTGAAGTTTTAGGGAAGTATCTGCCAAGGATAATGTTCTTTCTACACAGAAGATGGAACTAGAAATCAAGAGAACGGTTATGATGAAAGGAAGTGGGAACAACCAGACAAAATGATGAGGAAGGAATTTGAGACAGAATATGTGAAAGGAAAGAGATAGGATTAGGCTAATTTGATCCCGGTCACTCAGAATAATAAAGCCAACGTCAGAATGCAAAAATCAGAAGGTGAGGATTTCCTTTTCCTACAGTAGGAGATCACTAAACTCACTCATAAATCAGGCTTGGAACGTGGGTGTCATCATCCTTAGCAGTTTAAGTGGTCTGATGAGATACATGGAGTTTTCTAGTGAGTAGACATGGGGATGACCACAGTTGTAATGACAGCTCCCCTGTGCTTAGTGTCAGGAACCAAGATTTTCTCTCCCCTAGCTTTGCTGTGGAGAGGGGCTACAGAGGGGCGGGTAGTGGGATTGCATTCTCCAGCTGTCTTGAGATGCCAATAGTTCAAGCACTGCAGATGTATTCCAGGAGGCAAAAAGAGGAGGAGAAGAGGAAGTCACAACTATCCTTTAAAATCATTCTGAAAAAAACAAGATAACACTTTTATATTTTACCAACTACAATTTAGTCATCAAGTCTAACTGCCAAGCATGCTGGGAAATCATCCTGGGGTATATAAGTATCATTTCCACCCAGAAAGACGACAATGGACATGGGGTAAGAGATAATGCCAGAGTCTCTTTCACATCTCCTTTGATAGAGAATCAGTGTATATCCTCTTACAACCTGGAGTTCTGTGACTCTCTTGTCTCACAGAGTAGAAAACTGAGATTCCTAAGAGAGTAGCATCTTTGTCCCTGCCTTATGCTGCCCCACTTCTTTTACTCTGAAAAAGTCAGCTGCTCATGACGATGAGAAAATGTTTCTCAGAAATGTAAAGTTGATTTATTGTGAAGACTGAGAGATGTGTTCTATAGAAACGTCTAGCTCAACCCTAGGCACTGAAGGTCCTCAGGTTGTTCTGTGATCGTTGTAAATATTTCTGATTCCTTTAGCACCCTGAGCTTGGAGTGTGGGATATATAGTTATGTCCTAATTTTAGATATACTTACATGATGCTATTAATCGAGTATTTATTGAACTAAATGCATGTCAAGAATTGTGTTAGTCTTGAGAATTCCTTTAACAGAGAACAAATATAGGGGCACCTGGGTGGCTTAGTTGGTTAAGCATCTAACTTTGGCTCAGGGTTCTAGGATCAAGTCCTGAGTCAGGCTTCCTGCTCAGTGGGGAGTCTACTTCTCCCTCTCTCTCTTTCTCTCTCTCTCTCTCTCAAATAAATAAATAAAATATTTTATTTTAAAAAGCAAAACAAATATAGGTACAATGAGTGGATGACAACTATATCAACAGCTAGGGAATATTGCAACATGAACAGTGTCACCACATACACACACACACACCATGATTATATCATATTTAATATATGATATTTAATATCATATTATATTTTATATTGTTTCATATCATACCATATGTTAGGGTAGAAATGAGCAATATATTCTTCCCATTTTCCAGGAGGTAAATCTTTGGTAACTTGCACTTAAAAAGGAAATAGAGGAAGACTGCTTTTACCTGTTTTGGAAAAGAGAAAAGATGTAAATATCTTAAAAAAAAACAAAAAACTAAGGCTTGAGGGTAACTTCTTCTGTTGGATATTCCTCAAGAAGTATAAGTATAATTATGTCTTCCATTTTGATCAATGATCTGCATATCTTAAGATGATTTACTGCAGTGTACGCCACTGGAAGATTCTGTCCCTGGCCAGGATGACAAGCTTAGGGAGATTGCCTACCTATTGCATTAACAATGTTTATTTTTTCCTTTCGTATGTGCAAAATGGAAGTGATGCTTGTTACACACAGCAGTAAGCAGAGCAGTGTGCCCGTATGATTAGCGATAGCTGAAGGTAGCACGACGCTGGGCACAGAAAGCTGTGCGGTGTGATGTGACAGGTTAGGTGTTGCTCTTCTTGCAGCATGCATCCCAAAATGATAGCAGAAGCTACTGATTGCATAACACAACATACACCCTTAAATATTTAGTTTAATTAATAAAACCTTTGGATACATTTTGCATTGTTATAAGCTGTCAGAGGGTCTGGGGTTGCAGATGAACAGAATATAAATTTGACACATTTCGATACCCTGTGCTGGGGCAAATAGGGCATTTAAAGATGAGAAAAGACACAGTTTCAAAAACGTAATATTAATCTTTAAGTGGCATGTCTGCTTTCAGGTTTTGGAACTAAATACCTAAGGCTTTTGTGATTGAAACACAATTGTGGTTTCCCATTTACTGCATTTCATCAGTTTCATTACTCATACACTTCTAATTTAATCAATCATTCTTATTAGAGTTTTCTGATTTAAGAAAGGATATAAAATTACATTTTGTTGAATTACAAATGTGAGTACAATAGCTATTAATATTTCTCGAGGTCTGGTATCCATGTGCCAGAATGAGATTGCGGCTACTTTATTAAACCCAAAAATGTTTCCGTTTTCACTGCCTTCTTCGTTTTGCACATTCTGTGTTTCCAGTGTCGTTCATGAAGGTTTCTTAAGATTTGTTGCTATCATCACCATTATTCAGCAAATATTTTTATAGTAATACACCCCTTTAATATTTTAAGGGAAAATATGTTGTATTTCAGATAGATGGAGGTTTCTAACGATCTTCATTATGCTCTGGCAATCAGGAGAAATGTAATTCTGCGTGCTCTAACTTTCCATAAATGCTTTAGAGCTACCACAAATAATTTTGAAAATGGAGGAGCTAAGACTTTGAATACAATGAAGCTGGTCATATAAAAACAATATCCAATATATAATATTTGGGGGGAAAGAAGCACTTTTGGCAAACATAATCATTTAATTCTCATAACATCCTGGTACAGACAGCAGTGCTATGGTCTACAATTTAGAAGTGAGAGAAATGAGTCCCAAAAATGTCAATAAATTCACTCAAAGTTAAGCTTAGGGACTTGAGATCCAAAAGCACACAGTGATCTTGTGACTCCAATCTTTTGCTCACTCTACTATACCAACTTGGCATGAAGAAATAGAGGTCCTCCAGATAGGCAAGGTCTACCTCCAGGAGACTCTTTTTCAAGAGCAACTTCATGGTAAGCCAAATCAAATACCAAAACACCTATATTTTCCACAGTTTACTAAGAGAACAAACACCCTCTTCTCACTGTTATTTTATATTTGTCCTTCACTATGTAGCCAAGTGCCTTTTTAAAAAAGAGTTCGGGAGTTCCTGGCTGGCTCAGTCCGTAGAGCGTGCAGCTCTTGATCTCAGGGTCACTCAAGTTCAAGATCCACACTGGGCATGAAGCCGACTTTGAAAAAAAAAATTAAATTCATTCTCTCTAGTTTATCATTTAAACTAGATAAACGATATCAGGTTTCTACCTCTATCACCAGTTGAAACTGGTTAGTAAAAATAACTTTCTTAGTAGTCACATTTATTATACACTTTTAATCTGCACTCCACTTTGAATGTATTGTTTTGTTTTGTTTTTTGTTTTTTTGTTTTTTTTAAATTTGACAACTGCCTTTTCTAAAACCGTACTATGGATTGAATTGTGTCCCTCTAAAATTCATACATTGAAGACCTAATCTCAATTACCTTAGAATGTGACCTTACTTGGAATAGAGTTGTTCTGTTCTGCTCATTCAGAACCTCATCTTCTGTTCTGCTGGGCCTTGCACCTGAGTGGCTCCTTACAATATGCTAACATGGGCACAGGAGGAATGCCATGTGAAGAAAAGGCAAAGATTGGGGTGGTTTTTCTAATGCTAAGGAATGCCAAGGCCTGCCAGCAAACCATAAAAAGTTAGGAGAGAAGCATGGAAGAGATAGTCACTTGTAGCCATCAGAAGGAACCAGTTCTGCTAAACACTTGATCTCAGACTTCCAGCCTCCAGAATTATAAGAAAATAGAATTCTGTTGTGTAAGCCATTCAGTTAGTGGTACTTTCCTAAGGTACCCCTAAGCCAACAAACACATATCATTTTCTTTTCCTTGAGAAAACCAGTATTTTTTCCAGGCCATTCCATTTGTAATAATGTGGGTTTACTATCCTTGGTCAATGAGTAAAATGCTGGCCTTCCACTATGGGCTGTTCTTATGTATTATTCTCTACACACTTCAAAATAATAATAATAATATATAAAAACCTTGTGGTTTCAGCCATCACCCATTTATAAATCCAAACCATGGGTATGTTCTAAAGTTCAGGTACAAATTATTCAATGCATCTAAAGCTAAATTTATTCCATTTTTTCCACTTCCCTATCTTCTTACCTCCTCTCTGTTTGTTCAGTGTAAACAACTCCTTTAACGCAGTTACACAAGCAAAAAAACTGAATGGTCAACCTATATTCATCACTTGACTTTATGTCCTACATTTAAATAGTAAATAAACTTAGTTGTATCTCCTCAATAGTTTTGAATAAATCCATCTTTTGTAACCATTTAAATTCTCTTCTAGTCAATGCAGGAGTTTTTCAACCTGTCTTCCTGCCTCCTACCTTGTATACTCCCCCAATTAATTGCCTGAAGATTGATAAATCCGAGACATAAATCAAATCTTGCCTGAAGTGGTTGGTCTTTAAGATCATTATTCAGGAAAACAGTTATTTCTAGAATGGAAGTACACCACATCCCTCAACCCTCATTCTGTTCTTTTTTTTTTTTTCATTCTGTTCTATATCATATAGCATATTGTGACTTAAGAGTTTTTCTAACTTTATTGAAGAATAATTGACAAATGAATTGGGATCCTTAATACATGTTAATGAGGGTAACAATTTTAAATACAGTTTCTTTATGGAACGTGTCTTGATACTTTTTAACATCTAGGTAAGCCTCTTTTACCTAAAATAAGAAATAATGCATTTCAATTTCTGTTCTTTTGTAATAATGAAATGTAGTTTTCTCCTTGTGTTTGTTTTTTTTTTGTTTGTTTGTTTTGTATTTTTTTTTAGAGAGAGAGAGATTACTGGGAGAACTGGGAGAGATAGGGCCAGAGAGGGAGAGAGAATCTTAAGCAGGCTCTACGCACAGCACAAAGCCTGGCACAGGGCTCCATCTCACAACCCTGAGATCACGACCTGAGCTGAAATCAAGAGTAGGTGGCTCAATCGACCCAAGGCACCTCTGAAATGTTTCAGTTTTAAATGAATTTACATCAGCATTTTTATCATCTGCAAGCTTAAACACCCAAAACAAAGACTCTTTGTTCCAAGTCTACTTCACCCTCTACTCTGCCCCCCCAACACACATACACAAGCAGAGTTATCTCTCTCTCTCTCTCTCTCCCTTTCTCTCTTTCTCTCTTTCTCTCTTTCCTGTCTCTCTTATGAGGATCAACAACATGGCATAGATATAGTGAGCATATTTCTTGACCAGTCATTTTGTGAGCCTGGATGAAGTTCTTATTTACCTGCAGATAATTAATTAAAAAGAAAAACGTTAATGTTATAGGAAAAGTGGTAGAATGCTTTATAAAAGTTTTCTTTTTAAATAGTATTTCTAAAGTTGAAATGGAATTTAGACATTTTGGCATTTGACATTTTATATATTATACAATTATTAAGCAAGTTAACATGCTTCTGTTCCCTGGCATTTTCTATCCTATTCATATATGCCTGGATGGTACAAATTTTTTCCACAAAGAAAGTTCATAATGGCAGGGAGGCTAGTTATAATCTTGATATCGAGTTATGTAACTTTTTTTGTCTAATATATATATATTTTTCTGTTTGGGGGGAAGGGAGAACAAAAAATCATTTGTATCATTATAAGTCAAATGCTACCTTCCTTTAAACTGATTTATTAACATTTTCATCATTCTAATTTTTTTTTTCATTCTAATTTTTTAAATTCATTTTCCACCATTTAAAATCTCCAATTTTTAAGAGTAAGCAAAATTTCCTTTGACGACTGGACCTTAGAAATTGGAAAGTATATTTTCTCAGGCTGCTGGGCTTTACTTCATTAACATATTTCTGCCGTGCTTCTACAGTCATTAAACTGGCACCTTTTGGGAAGATTTTAATTAATTAAAAATTTCAATTAACTAATAGATTAAAATGTGAAGAGGTAATATGGAACAGGTTTAACAGTATAGGGGAGATATTTGGATATATTTAGTCCATGTTCTATACAAAGTTATAATTTTCATAAATTAAGAACAAAAGACACTGGATTTAGATGCCTGGTGCCAATTCTGTGGCTAAGGAGATTTGGGCCTGGGTAGGTCATTTAACATATGGGGCATCTGTTTTCTCAAATAAATAAATAAATAAATAATAGGACCAGATTAGATAATCTCTTCCTGCTCTAACACCAAATATTTCTACACATATTAGTAACAGCTGTCAAATCTATCATACTTGGTGGTACACGCTGTCAAGGGCTAGTGATACAGAGAATGATACTGATGATGATAATGACTAATATTATTGAGTGCCATATGCCTGCAGTAATTACCTCATTTGACTCTCTAATTGTTCTAGTACCTGAATACTATTGCCTTCCATTTTATAAATGAGAAAGTTGAGGCTCAAAAAATTTATATATGCCCAATACCATAAAGTCCTATGCCTAAGTCAATTATTTCAAATACCGAGCTATATGGAAAAAAAATATTACCAATACTCACCAGGATCTTGTTTCCTTTCCTTGCTATGCACAAATAAGACTGTATTATTAATCTAATTGAAGACTTACAACCTAAAGATTAGCTCTGTCCCATAGCTATGTACAGAATTTGCAAGTATAACTTTTGGCCAAAAGCGTGGATAGGTGCCTCTTTCTCTGAGACCACCAGCAAAGCAGCATGCTTCCAGTGCTGTTGTTCCAGGATGGCAGCACTTACTCCATTCTGAATGACTGCTATGCTGCTTGAGGGACAGTTAATCTTGTTTCTTCTGTGAATACAGACTTTGCTAGAACAAATTATAAACCCTTATTGGGTAATCCACCGAAATATTGGGGTTTTCTGTTACCAAAAAATAGCTTACTCTTGACAGAATCAAGATGTTATCCTCTTCAGGGTACATTATGGGTGTGGAGCTTTGAGTGTTGTCTAAATTATCAGTTATACCAGTATTTTCTGACATAACCAGCCAGCTGCTCAACACCATTGGCTACCATGGAAACACTCTTAGACATGAATCATTTTCTCCAGCTAGATTCTCTCACTTTTTCTCTCTTCCATCTTCCTTAAAACCTTTCATTCCCCCTCTCTAAATTATTTTTACTAAATATATGCCCTAGATCCCCCTTCTTTTTATTTATTTTTATTTTATTTTTATTTTTTCCCCCTTCTTTTTAAAGAAATTGTTTTCTCCCTTTCAACATTGAGAAATAATGGAAAACTTAGACCTGATTCCTGATACAGACAATGAATAGCAATGTGATCTCATCCAAGTAGGGTCCCAGTCAGATTCGATCAGCAATCTGAAACAAGTACAAAAAGCATGGAAGAAGGGGGTTTTTTGCATGATATCACTTCCCCAATTGTGTATAATGTTGGGGTCATAAAATTCTTAAAGGGAAAATTGGAGAATCAAACAAAAGTTGATAATCAGCCCTTTTGAAACCAGACAGTTCTGGCTGCCCAAGTGAGCCTGCAAGGAAATGTGGTGGAGACCATGGAGAGCTGTCCTCTCTACCTATCTGATGGCCTGGGTTGCTCTTGTTCAGGAAGGTTCATATCTGGGGAGATGAGGTGGACATGGAGTTAAGAAGAGCAAGAACTGGCTAGAATCTGCCTATGTCTTTTCATTTGTTATTTATTCATGGCCTCTGATGCAGGAGATTTCACAGAGTAAAAATTACTCATTTACTCTTACTTTCTGAAACGTTCACTAACTTACCTTTTGGGTCAATTAACAAAGTGCAGTACAGAATAGAGGATTCCAGGAAGCAATTCTAGGTTAACCAAGTTGACAATTAAAAAAAAAAAAAAAAAAAAGATGCTGTAAGTCAGTTATTTTTCCTATACTTTAATATCCTTATTTCTATGATGTTGATTGTGCTTCAGCAACTTAATGTCATATAGTTTTGGGAATAATATGTGAATATACATTGAAAATAAAAAATAATGATAAAAATTACTTTTGTTTCCAAAATAATTATGATTTGTTTCCCTAAACAAATCAATCTGTAAAAATAAATATTTTATGCCATTTAAGAATAGTGGCCTCTTAAAACAGTGTGCACTTCCCTTGTCAATTCTGTATCTCCTTGTTCTATAGCCTATGATTATAGATTTCAAATTTATATAGTACAGTACACACATTTGAAATTAAAAAAAGAAAAAGTTCAATAATTATCTGTTACCTAACTCCTTACTGGTGACTGCTAAGGTAAGGTGTCATTTAATATTTATGACATATAAACCAAAGAGATGGATAGCTCGCAAATTCTACTACATAGAAATTCGAAGTGTATGTGACATCAATAAAGCTACAAGTATAGCTTTCAATCTTATATAGGCACTGTTCTGATGGAATTAGATGGAAAAAAAAATCCAGTGCTTTGGGCTTCTAATAGTCATTATTTTTAATATTTCTTTACTTCAGTTTTAACTACTAAATACTGAAAACTAAGATTCATTTTTTTAAAAAAGATATATTTATTTATTTTAGAAACAGAGACAGGGTAAGGGGAGAGGGAGAAAAATCCTGAAGCAGACTCCCCACTGAGCCTGGAGCCTGACACAAGCCTAGATCCCAGGACCCTGAGATAATGACCTGAGCTGAAATTGAGAGTTGGACACTTAACTGACTGAGCCACCCATAGGTTCCTAAAAAACTAACATACATTTAGACTAGTAATTTTGACTTCAGATTGAAAGCACCTAGAAGTGACTATAAAAATAAAAACATTATTTTGTATAGATTTTAAAAATTTTATTATATTTCTCTTGGAACTATAAAACACTTTCAAAATTATTTTTCTTAATCCCAGCATATGATAGATGAAGAAAGGAAATTACTTAGAATAAGGCAAATTACATAGGTCATAAATAAGGCATCTGTATAACTCACCAAACTGTTCATGTGTCCATTTTATTGTGTTCTTATCATCTTTTTCTAGTTCAGCTGAATACTTCCCTTAGTCAATGTAGTACATATTTTACCAGTTGTGCACGTCTTTATGATTCAAAATTATAAAAGTGTTGATTATAGTGTATTCAGAATCCATTGGGGAAAAAGATTTACAAACCTAATCATAACTAAAGCAAACTGAGAAATTGCAAATTGACTTCAAAAATCAAAGGGCACTTTGGAAGAGACTATTGCAGTTAAATCTTTAGGTTTATTTCAGAAAACTGGTTTTAGACAAATCTGAGCTAGGCCTTCTGATGGATATTATATATAAACCAAGCTTCAAACCATAGTTCCTGACTTTGGGGATACATGGTCTTCTTAAGATAGTGAAAGACATATATTCAGTCATTACAGAGCAGTGTAAGAATTTGATAATGATTATTCCAAAGAAGAGGCAGTGTAAAAAGGATTCCTATGGTCTCACCAGAGATATAAAGATCAGAACAGTGACTTTGGTCCTAAACTTAAGAGGTTTTATAAAGCCAAAATAAATAGTGGTAAAGAGGGACATGTAGCTATAGTGTATTTGTGCTTGTGTGTGTGTACACACACGTGCATGCACTCACATGAGCATGTGTGTGTTGTGAGAAAGAATATATATTATTGGAAGAGGTAGCTCATTTAGCTGATACTACAAAAACAGGACATAGATCCCATGTCATTGAATTATTTATTAATAATAACTATGAATAAAAACGTTGGCAAAAGGAGTTAAAATTACAGAATTTTTCAAAGTTATTAAATCCAAAGCCTTTATTTATTTTTTCAAATGACTTTTATTCTCAAAGAAGGGGAATAACAGACCCTGCCTTTCACTAAAATGAAGGAATAAAGTAAATTTATGATGTGACCTTTCATTAAAACATAAAGTTTGCCTTCCTAAGGCCCTCAAAAATGAGTTATTCTTTCCTGAACAAAAATAGTCCTCTGGGCATTGACTCATATGGGACAATTTAATAGGATTTCATATTGTATAATTGAAACTATATACTCATCTAATGATTCCAGATTCATTAAAAAAAAAAAACTCAATCCTCAAATCTCAATCCCCTGCTATGATTATTCATACCTCTCGGTTGACTAGTGATCCCAAAATGACAACACAAACCAAAGTAAATTTTCATACTATGTTTGTGTCGTTATTGCAAATCTAATTAAATATCTAATAATTAACACAACTTCTTCCAGGAGAGTTAATACAGTGGAGAATGTCCATGAAAGATGAGTCAGTGGGAATTATCTTCTTTGCTGTTAACCAATGAACCTGATGTATGTATATGTGTTTTTGAACTGTGTGGAAATATGTTTTTCTAGGTACAAGAATATAACTGTTTGTTTTGGTTGGACATTATTATGTTGGTGGCATGTATACAGTTCTTACACCATGTCACCCATTCAGTCAGTCAGTAAACATTTATAGAATGCCTCATACGTGGCAGGCACTATGCCAGAAGCCAGTGATATAAAATGTTAATACACAGACCTTGGAGTCAAAAGGGCGTTTTTTTAAAATTAATCACCATTATAATTCATTTGAGCCTCTAATTTTTAGTGAGACCTTTTGAGTAGAACTCAGACAACGTGCTTATGTGTTACGGTGTACATTAGAGTGTTCTTTGACAAAGGAAACTTTTCCTTTTTCCTTATCTTTGAACTTTTACTTTGCTCTAGCCCATGCACATCGGCAGATGTGATGCAAGCAGAGGCTTGAAGTGTGCATATGCACTGGGTTCTCTCTCGCGCGCTCTGACTTTACCATGAAGACATGCTAAGTAGAATGAATGTCCCAGAAAAATAAAAGGCACTTACAGTAGACCTCAACTGACCCCATGGCCTGGAACTAATCCTAACCAAGGCCAGCAGAGGTCAGCAGAGTTGGGCCCGTATATGAAGTTTGAAGTAGACACCTCTGTTGAATGAATAATTGAAAGATGATTAAGAATAAATGCTAAAAAAAAAAAAAAAAAAAAAAAAGGGATCCCTGGGTGGCGCAGCGGTTTGGCGCCTGCCTTTGGCCCAGGGCGCGATCCTGGAGACCCGGGATCGAATCCCACGTCGGGCTCCCGGTGCATGGAGCCTGCTTCTCCCTCTGCCTATGTCTCTGCCCCTCTCTCTCTCTCTCTCTGTGACTATCATAAATAAATAAATAAAATTAAAAAAAAAAAAAAAAAGAATAAATGCTTATCCTTTTAAGGGTCTCCATTTGGGGATGGTTTATTACAGACCAATAGTTGACAGACACAAAGGAATCTGTGCTTCATAGTGATTCCAATACCAGATTTATTATTTTTTAATCTAGTATTTAAAAATATTTATTTATGGAACTCCTGGGTGGTTCAGCAGTTGAGCATCTGCCTTTGGCTCGGGGCATGATCCCAGAGTCTGGGAATCAAGTCCCATATCAGGCTTCCTGCATGGAGTCTGCTTCTCTCTCTGCCTGTGTCTCTGCCTTTCTCTCTGTGTCTCTCATGAATAAATGAATAAAATCTTAAAAAAATAAAAGATAAAAATATTTATTTACAACATTGTAAATATGTGTTCTGTTTTAAGGAAACATAAAAAGCAGTATGGCTGTGGGTTTTACCATCATTTAACTTTCACTTAAGAACAAAGCAGTAAAGGCTGAAACTTAGCAAAGACATCAATGGTGTAAATGTAATGAGATAAATAATTCTATTTAGCAAAATTATCTATGACAATTTCTTAGGTGTTCATAAAAGTTATAAACAAGTTATTCTTCTCAGAAGTCTCTGTAAGCTCCCCTGTGTGGTTAGCCTGATTACATACACGTGTAAGACCATGATAAAATGATTTCTTGATTAAAAAAAAAAAATGTGGTGCTCTGGTGGCTCAGTCGGTTAAGCATCTGACACTGGATTTCGTCTCTGCTCATGATCTCAGGATCGTAAGATTGAGTCCTGCACGAGGCGCCACTATCAGTGTGGAATCTGCTTGAGATTCTCTCTTTCCCTCTCTTTCTACCCCTCCCCCTGTTTGCACTCTCTCTCAATTAATTAATTAATTATATCTTTTTTTAAAAAAATGTCTGTACATATGTGTATTTATTTAGACTTATATTTGTTTTTTTATGTTGAGTTGACACAAACGAAGCAGAAGAGCTAGGTTCTTGTCTCATGTAGTCAAAGAATGAATCTTGCAGACAAAAGAGAGTAAGTAAAGTCACAGAGATTTATTAAGCAAGGATACAGAAAAAGTTCTCAGAAGTGAAAAGGGTCCCAACAGGGGACTTGTAGGGTTGGTCTGTTATTGAAAGCCAACCAGGGCACCTAAGTCCTTTTAACATCTCTATTGATATCATCATTGAGTAAGGACTAGAGATAACAGCTTCAGTGGCTTACTTCCCTTTTAGGGTCTGGTAATTCTTTCTTGGTCACACATAGCTGTTATAACAAGACACCATCTCTGACATCTGGGATGGAATGGTCTTGTTTATCTTGGTTTTCTTTCATCTCCACATTTTTGGGATTTTTGTGAACCGAATTCCATGGCCCCCTATTTCTCCCTACCTAGCCCTGCCTGTCCCTTACTCACCAAGAATCACAAATAGGCAAAATTCAAAGAGAAATTCAAGGCCATTGAAAGAGAAATACACCCAAGAAGTAAAACTGTTAACATGCAATTGTTAACTCCTTAAAATAAAACACACTTACTCATTTATGTAACTATAGTGCATACAGTAATGTCATACACAATGTGGGTACATCATGAATAAACAGTAAGTAGTGTTATGTGGTTAAGACAATGATGACACAAATAAAAAATTAAACGTTCAGGAATTTTCTCATCTGCCCTAAGGGATAATGATAGAACCAGTAGCTAATACATTAGAATCTGTTAAATCAATGGCTTACTCAATGACGAGTATGTCCTTCATTTCTTTTTTTTTAAACTTTAATTCCACTTAGTTAACATATAGTATTATATTAGTTTCAGGTGTACGCTACAGAAATTCAACATTTCCATGCATCACCCTGTGCTTATCACATGTGCACTTCTTAATTCCCATCACCTATTTAACCCATCCCCTACTCACCTCACCTCTGGTGAATAAAAATTTGTTATCTATATTTAAGATTAAGAGTCTTTTTTTCTTTCTTTCTTTCTTTCTTTCTTTCTTTCTTTCTTTCTTTCTTAGGAATCTATTTCTTGATTTATCTCCTTTCATTTTTCCCTTTGCACATTTTTTCCCTTAGATTCCACCCATGAGTGAAATCATTTGGTATTTGTATTTGGCTGACTTACTTTGCTTAGTATTATACCTTCTAGCTCCATTCATGTTGATTCATATCCTTCATTTCTGAATGTTGAAATCACAGACTTAATTTTTTTAAATTTATTTTTGATAGTCACACAGAGAGAGAGAGAGAGAGAGAGAGAGAGAGAGAGGCAGAGACATAGGCAGAGAGAGAAGCAGGCTCCATGCACCGGGAGCCCGATGTGGGACTCGATCCCAGGTCTCCAGGATCGCGCCCTGGGCCAAAGGCAGGCGCTAAACTGCTGCGCCACCCAGGGATCCCCACAGACTTAATTTTAAGATTAAGATGATCTGGACAAGTATGCAGAGAGTAAGTCAATCATAGTGAAGGGGAATAGCTTGATCAAATCTCAGTGAATGTACTGAAGACAATTGTGAGCTAATGCTATTATGGGTAAACATTTACAAAACACTATCATTAAATGTTTGTCCCAGAAAAAAAATATATCATGTGTACGATGTGAAACAGGCTGTGCAAAAAGCAAGAAGATAGAAAGCAAGAGCTTGACATATTTCTATTAGGAAACAGCACTCTCTGAAATCCTTTATTTCTGAATATTAGCCAAAAGCCAGGCCAAAGTTTTCCAGAGACCATATTTCTGTTGGAAATAGAATACTTCAAATCCACTGTACCTCCCTTTTTATTGACTGTATGAAGCTGTCTTGTTTCATTATGGGAAGGAAAGAAAACAGCAACAACAACAAATAACCTGTAACATATAGGTTGATGTCTCTAGTTGCCTTTAATTGTGCTCCAACTTTTACCTCCAAAGATGAAAGCTAGATGGTTTTATATTTAGTTTATTTAATGAAACCATGACAAAGAAAAATCCTATTAATGCATTGAATGCAGTAAAGGATCTATAAAAGATAATTCAAACTTTGATAGATTTCATAATATTCACACTGACTAGAAAACTCATAAAATTAATTAATATATAATATACTTAAGCCAGAATTTGCATCTTCATGGGTATTCATGATTTCTAAATCAGAATTAAACTAGTGGAAATGTTTCCTCAGCATAGAACCCAAGTCCTTAGAGATAGAATAAAAAGGAATGAAGAAAAAAGTGAAGGAAACATTGTTCAGTAGAGGTCCACAGAACATGCCTCAGAGAGGCCTTAGACTTTATTGAAAACTGTTAGAAGTATAGGTCTTTCAATCTGTGTGTGTGTGTGTGTGTGTGTGTGTGTGTGTGTGTGTGTGTAGGTATATACACAGCCAATGGAAGGGTCTAGAGATGTCTTCAGATACCAAAATAGATCAGTGATCTCTACCCACTCATTCCACTTCCCCTCCCACCCTGCCACACACACACACACACACACACACACACACACACACATAAATTATGAACTACTGGTATGTCTATGTCTCCTATGATTTTGTTTTTATGTTGTTTCAGTCAAAGTCCAACCAGGAAAATAGAAACCAGACTGTCATTTCAAACAAAAGAAATTAACGCAGTAAATTTTTTACATAGCTCATGAGAGAGCTGAGAAGCCAATAAGGGACAATGAGGTGACCTGCTGATTACACATCCACACAGGAAGTCATTCTAACCTGTCTCTAAGGCTGGAGAGACAAAGGGAAGAAACCATATTACCAGAACCCAGGAGATAGGGTCATCCACCCAACCCTGGAAGCTGACAGGTAATCAGAGGAAGCTGCAGCCACAGAGGAGGAAGAGCTGGAGACAGTGCCTATAAACCTGAAGATAGAGGATCTTATTGGCTGAAGAATCAGTTCCCCTTTAATACCACACAGAGTTAGACAATGAAAAGGAGTAGCTCTGATCATAAACCAGGGAAGCAGAGCTTAGAATTAATTAAAAACACGGAAATTATCTTCACACCAGATCTTCTTAATACTTTCCTTATTTCTCATGATGATATCAGAATCATTTCTAGCTTTGAGTCCTCCCTGATTTTCCATCTTTCCCTTGTATCCAAAATCATAATCATTTTTATTATGATATCTTAATTTTTACTTTGAAAAAAATGGATATTGTCAGGTTTAATCCAATCGGTAGTGAAATGAAATAGAGAGGACAGGCAAAAAGTTGGTCAAAACAGGCTTTTAATGGGATGCACTCTCAGGGCGAGGTTCCGAGACCCGCAGGGGAGGGAGAGAGTGGGGGAAGTCACAGCTGGGGAAGTGCACCCAGGGGAGTGCAAGCGGGCTTTTCAAGGCGGGAGGGGTAAGGGGTTGTATGTCTGTACGGGATGATAGGTATTAAGCATACTACTGGTGAAATCGGCATGGGGCAATAACTACCCATGCCCTTATATGGGGTCTGAGTAAAGTATGGTTCAGGTTTCCTGCATAGGTCCAGTCGTGTCATCCGGCAGTCTGCTGGTGATGGGAAAGTTCTGAGGTGGGGACAACAAAGTGGAGGTCCACTGCTATTTTGTTGGTGCTTCTCATTCCCCCTTGATCCCACTGGCCCAACATATATAGACTCCAGTTTCTCCTAATATTTGCTCTTTTACTCTGGTTCCTGACACAGAGTGCCCAAATTCCTGTAGGGGATAAGAGCATCTTTGTTCTAATGAGGTGACTCTTGGTGTCCTCTGGAATAAGGGTTGATCACTAAAAAGACCAAACCATGATTAGAAGCTTAGAACTTTCAGCTCTACTCCCATCCTCAAAAGAAGAGAGAGGGGCTGGAAAAGAAGAGTCAGTAATTGATCATATCTACTCAGTGAAACTTCCATTAAAATTCATGAAATACAGAGTTTGGAGAGCTTCCAGGTCAGTGAATACATCAACGTGCTCGGAGGGTGATGCACTCTAAATCCATGGGGACAGAAGCTCTTGCACTTGGGACCCTTCCAGACCTCACTATATGTATCTCTTTATCTGGTTGGTTATTTGTAGCCTTTAAAATAGCCTGTATGATAAATCTTCAAAGGTTAGTAAACTACTTTTTCCTGGATTCAATGAGCTAATCTTGAAAAATTTTGAACCTGGAGGAGGAGGTGTGAGAACCTGTGACTTGTAACCAATTCAAACAGAATGTATGGGTAAAATGAAGACCTACTACCTGTGATTGACATCTAGAGTAGGAGGCAGTCTTGTGGAATTGAGCTTTTAACCTATGGGGTCTGTGCTAATTCTGGTTAGTGTCAGAACTGAATTGAATTGTAGAATATCTACCTAGTGATAGAGAGTTGGTGATTGTGGGGGAAAAACCCACATGTCTAGTGTCAGAGGAGTTGTGTGAGACAGGAAGACAATGAGTAGTGAGTTTTCCCCAGACAATACCTCATTCATTCCTAATAATCCATCATATAATTTTTCACCAACATCCAGATTGGGCATTCTCCTAGTTGTGTTTCCCTTGTAATGCATCAAATCCAAATCCTTCTCAAATCCAAATTCAGATCATGTAATTTCCCACTCTTAAAATTTTGTAAAAGTCTGAATGTAGTAACACGGCGCAATTACTTTCTGATCTGATTCCTACATTTTTCAGTCTTTTGGTCTCATCAAAGTGAACTATAAACTCTCTCGTAGCACAGAAGATTTGCTCAAATACTTAGCTAAGAGATTTCACTAACTTTATTTTTTTAAGATTTATTTATTTATTTGAGAGGGAGAGAGAGTGTGGACCCAAGCACAAGAGTGCAGGTAGAGGCAGAGGAGGGAGAGAGAGAATCTCAAGCAGATTGTGCCTTCAGCATGGGGCTCAGTGGAGGGTTCAATCTCACAACTCTGAGATCATAACCTAAGCTGAAAACAAGAGTCAGACACTTAGCTGACTGCACCACCCAGGTGCCCCTTCACAGAATTTAGATTGGCCTCCACCTGTCTTAGTCTGTGTCCCTAAAGATGACCCCAGTCCCAATGCTATATTTTTGCTTTAAAAAAAGCAATGCTGCCAAACCACAAAAAGTACAGTGTCCCAACTGACAATACCAAGTCATTTTCATTAATTTCCCACTTGTTGTTCTTTTGGATTTTCCATTTTCCCTGTAGATTCTTTTGTTTCCTCTATATTTTCCCTTAGTCACCTTATCTTGGTTGAGCTATACTCAGGGTGTAGGGGTATCTCTTTCTCCTACCATGGTGCTCTGAATAAGATCTTCATTCACACTTTTAACAATATCCAGTGCAGTTTTTCTTTGACATCAGACACATACCTGGTTGAGTGACAGTCCTAGAACTCCTTCTCTGTATGTGATATTCCCACCTTTGTATTTGGATTCATGATGAGCCAACTGTTTGGAAAAACCTTTGCTCAAATTCCATATGTCCAAATTCTTGTTCACCTTTCAAGATCAAACCAAATGCAATTCCTTATAGTTGTGTTATAGCTTAGTTAACTAAGCTTAATTATTAACCCTACTGGTTTTCTGGGTCCACACAAGCATGAAATTTCTGCTTTGCTTCTCCTATGTTTGGGAGGATCCTGTGACTATTTGTGGTCCATGTCCACAAAAGAGATTGTGTCTCTTCTGGGTCTGATCACTTAGTAAAAACTCAATAGTACCAGGTTCATAGTTTCATTTTTCTTCTGCTATGAAAAGCAGACGGGCAAAGAGTAGCTGTTCTTTCAGCCTGGGTCTTTGAGTTGAAATAAAAATAGGAGAGCTCCTAGTTGTCATCCAGGGAGTATGGGAGCTGTTGTTGTTTTACATAAGTGAGATTTTAAGTATTTTGTTATCGCAATACAATCTAGACTGACACAATTATTTATTTTAATGTATCTCTCAGGTAATTTAAAATTTCTAAAATAAGTTATAATTACTTTATGTATTTGTAAGATTTCTTCCTACTAGATTGGAAAGCTTTAATGATAGAATTTGTTTTTGAGGATAATTTAGAGTAAGCACTTGTTAGATACATTTTTCCTATGAATGAAAAAATAAAGTAATTAATATACAACTAGATGAATGCTTTCTTCTATCTATAGTTTCAATCTAGAATTCTACTTTTTAAATGAGTACTTTGGATTGAGTAATCCTATGTGTTCTCACTGAGTCAACTGTACATTTTGCTTCCTAAGGGATTCCATGTACTGTAAAGGGCATGGGCAAATCATTATCGATATACCCATAAGTTTTTTGTACAACATTTCCGAGATGTGTTGGCTGGTACAGGATTGGCCTTGATTATACTTGGAATGAAAGCACCAATACAGATTTAGAAAGTGCTGACACAGTATCGCTGGCTTATATATCTATAACCAGTCTGTTTCCAATTTTACAAGGAGGTCTAGCTGGCAGTGTTAGCATTTTTCAAAAGTTGAAAGCAATAGGAAATAACCTTAGGTTTAATAGGCTTGTTTTGCTAACAATGAGATTTTTTTCTATGAAAATTATTGATTCACTTCAACATTCCACCATAGATAGCATTGTCAAAATTGTTTACTGTTTGAAAATAGAATCGACACTCAATAGTTGACATTCAAATAGAAGGGTTTGCTGTGGCTGATTCAAATATCCAGAGAATTATCAAATCAATTGCTTCTGGTTTGTGAAAATATATTATTTTCTTTTACATTATATATATTTTTAAGCCAAACACTTTTCAACAAAATGACTTGATTACAGTAAGACCCGACTCTGTTAAACACTACCATTTTTTTTTTCCATAATAGATTTAGAAGCTTTCACTTTTGGAAATAGAAATTCATTTAAGCTAAACTCACAACAGTTCAGGTTTGGGTGAAGTCTTTATTCAAGTCTCACCATGGAATGGTAACAGAACTTAGCTGTCCCTCATGGGAAGAAGAGCCTGACTCCAGAAAATGGGAAGTGAATGAGGCTGGTTGTCTGGCCTTCTCTTTGGCACCAAATATATTTGTTGTTCATTGTCATTTTTAATGCTTCCTCCTTTTTTCCTCCTTCTCTCTCAGAAAATGGCTTAATATCCATTCTTGAGAATCACTTCTGTAAGCCTTGTCTATGTAGCCTCCAGTTAACATACTCACAACTTCTTGTCTATTATTTTTGTGTGAGTGGCTGTGTCTTCTAGTTCTTGGCCATAAGACATTTTTATTTCTCACAGTTTTGGATGTTCATCCAAGAGCCAAAATGTTCTAGATAGCGAGAGGGATATGGGGAAATAGACATCCTGATACATCAAAACACTTATCCAGATGCTGTGGGTAGAGCAGATTGAGCTACTGAGGCATTGAACTGAATCATTTCACTTGTGGGTGTGTGTGCTTTTGTGTTTTTACTTGACTCATAGCTCACATAGTAGAAGGATTCGTAATGGACTGTAAAAGAAGAAAATATTTCCTACAAAATGGCTATTTAAGTTAAAAATAAGAGTTAACTAAAGTGCTATGAATATCATCCAAGGAAAATAGTGTGATGTGAAATGACAATTAGCATAAGTAAGGTATCTGTAGACTCTTCAATCTATATATTTATTCACAAATATTGACTCAAAGCATTGAATTAATATATTTACCATTGGGTAACACTGATAACTGGCACCGTTATAAAATTATTTCTACATTCTCCTGAAAACCTTGGTTTTGTTTGTTTCTTTTTATTTTTACAATAGCAATTCTATGTACAAATAAACACCAATCTTCTCCAAATGAATTATTAAAAAATATTTATTCAGTGCTCACAGCTATATTTTATTTCTGCTAAAATTGGAATTAATTCCATTGATAAACTGAGAGCTCATTTTATTTATAAACAAATATGCATACATAAAGAAAATAAATATATTTGTTTATCAATACATATGCTTATGTTTGTGTGTATTTTCTCTGAAGGGGATTATATTGCTTTTTAGATATTGATCAGTATAGCATGAGTAAGTTCTAAATGAACTGAATATCATGAAATTTATTATCCAAAAATGTTTCCTTAGAAATAGATCAGTCTCATATGTAATGCCAAAATTAAGATACAACTAGTCCATTAGCTATCATTTATGGGCAATGATATTTGAGACTCCAAATAGGTTCATATTTCTGAGAAACTAACACAAGAAACATAGTAATAACAGTAATGTCTCTAATGTCACAGAGGCACTAGAGAGCATCCAAGATACATTTTTGTTTATGCCTTTTACCAGCTGTAATTTATCATGTTTTGCCAGAGCCAAAGTTAGTGGCTCCCTGACATAAGCACAGAAGGTCTGAAACAAAGCAAATATTTTTGAGACTTCAAAGAAGGAAACTTTACACTATGCAAAGTAGCTCAGGGCGATGTCCTGAACTGTATAATTAGTCAATGAATGTTTATTTTGATAGAATAATGACTGTATCAATTTGCTAGAAAACTTGAAAGCAGTGCTCAGTGAGAAAGCTGTTGAATTCTATTGCAACATGTACTCTATTCTCCTTGATAATGATATCTGAATTAAAACCTCATGAGAAAGTCACTTATTTTTTTTTAAGTCTAAGCTTCCTTTGAATTGCAAATTATTACTTTTCTCAACATAACTATGATGGCCGCTTTCAATTTCTGCTGTGAAACAGCAGTTCCCAATGCCAAATTGACATTTAAGAGCATTGTGGAACCTACCACAGGTCTTGCGGAAAAATAGTATAGATTTGTTTGGTAGGGATTTATAGAGGAATTATAAAGATCCTCTCAGAACATCAAAATTCCTGGCAAATCACCCTGTATTGATGAGTATTGACCCTTTACTCTCTTGAATGGCAGGAATGCTGTTCCAGTCATCTATTTTTTTTTCCTATCCTATAAACTGGAAACTTACAAGCAAAATTCACCAGACTCAGAATAACTTGCTCTTCTAATG
Organism: Vulpes lagopus; assembly: GCF_018345385.1. Classification (NCBI taxonomy): domain Eukaryota; kingdom Metazoa; phylum Chordata; class Mammalia; order Carnivora; family Canidae; genus Vulpes; species Vulpes lagopus. The sequence goes on from NC_054827.1 coordinate 141,276,672, forward strand.
GAAAATGCCTACACAGCCACTGTAGCTACCTAATGCTACCGTTAAATGAAATACCAATATGGCTAAAATCCCTCTCAGGAAATTTCAATTATTTTCTCTCATCTCAATATAGAGATTTTTTTTTGTCCCCGCCACGTTATTGACTACTTTCTATATAGCACACTTCCATCAAAATCAGAAATTTTTATATAATTAAACAGGCAAAGTCTCATGTGCAAATTTCCCCCACAGTTTTCCAGTGGAATGAACTATCTTCTTGAAATCAAACCACCTGTGGCACATGGGTGGCTCAGTGGTTGAGCACCTGCCTTTGGCTCAGGGCATGATCCTGGGGTCCTGAGATTGAGTCCCACATTGGGCTCCCTGCGGGGAGCCTGCTTCTCTCTCTGCCTATGTCTCTGCCTCTCTCTCTCTGTGTCTCTTATGAAGAAATGAATAAAATGATTAAGAAAAAAAGAAATCAAACCAGCTAACGTTTACTATATAACATACCTCCCTCATCCTAGTGACTTAAAATACCTACTATTCTGGGAGTTGGTAATTTGCTGAGGAGGATGAGGGAACAGCTAGGTAAACGTTCTAATCTTTGTTGGGCTGGGTGGACCAGGTGCTGGGTGGTCTAGCTTGGTGTATGTGGGCTGACCCATTTCTGCTTCAGGAGGACTCTTACTCTCCAGCATGCTTGTGCAATTTCTTTCTTTGGCAGTTCCTCAGTTTTCCAAAGTACTATGTGGAAGCAAGCAGATTCTTTCAAGTCCTGGGAAGGAGCACATCACTCCCTCCAAATTTCATTGTCCAAAGCAAGTCACAAGGCCAACCCAGATTCAAGTGGAGGGAAAATAGATTCTACATTGGAGAAACTGTAAAGTCACATTCTAAAGAGTGTATATCCAGGGAGGAATAAAGAATGTGAGCCACTATTATAATTTACCACAATTCTCATTTTTTGCAATGGATACATTCAGTATGGAAAGCAGCAAAGCACTCATATGCAGTATAGAAAGTCACAAAGTACTCAGATACAATATGGAAAGTGCAAAGCAGGGGAACCTGGGTGGCTCTGTTAGTTGAACATCAGCCTTCAGCTCAGGTCATGATCTCATGGTCCTGGGATCAACCCCTATGTTGGGCTCTCTACTCAGTGGGGAGTCTGCTTGTCCCTCTCCCTTGTTTGTGTTCCCTCTCTCTGTCAAATAAATCAATAAACTATTTTTTTAAAAAAGGAGGAAAAGCTGCTCAGAAAATTGGCTCAGCATATATCTGGAAATCCACATGAAATCACCAAAATAATTGTTATCTAACTCCAAAATAATTGTTATCTAACTCCTTAAATTGTGCTGTATGACTTTAGACAACTCACAATCTCTCAAAGATTTTGTTTTCTTCTAAACAGATAGAAAATTGGTCTGAGTAATTTCGAGGTATGTGAAAATGGATACACTTATAATAGCTATCATAAAAATTAGTAGCCCATGACAAGGATATTTTGAGTTAGACATGATGGAACAGAGAAAGTTAAATTTAGAAAATAAATTATTGATGATAAATAGTGCCTGCTAGAGAAAAGCCCTGCAAAAGCAGCTGGCAATGAGGTGGTAAAAGTTGCTTTTTAAAGTAAGGACCAGGTTCCGAGACTTCCTATCCTGTCAGCTTCCTCTTGGGTGTGCTCTGTTGCTCACCTATCCAGCCTCATTTATATAGATAAAAGCCTATAAATTCCTATTTTGCTTCCAGGAATAATCATGACAATGTAAAAATATTTGTTTAGTGATTAAATATCCAGTCATGGAAAATTACTACTTTGAAACTCAAATTTGATTTTTGCAAGAGAGACATTTTTTAACCTTCATGGTATTTTCTTAAAAAAAGCAAATTTTTAAAAATGTGGGAAATAGGAACCTTTAAAAATTTCTGGAGGTAGAGTAATTACTTTATTGGACATGTTTTCCAAATGTAAATTCTTCCTAGATCAAACAGAAAGATTGATGAATAAAAAAAAAAAATAGAGAAAACAATGTTTACAGACTCTCTCTTTTTCATTGGGAGGGACATGATTCAGAAAAGAAGCTGATTTAGCCAAATACACAGAGCTAGTCTGTTGACACAGGTGAGATAAGGGCCTAGGTTTCCTGCTCTCCACCACAGAGCTCTTTCTGCTATTCTATTCTGCAAGATATGGTTTAATATATGTACAATTGAATGATCTGCCTTGAAGTTCTCTTGTGTGTGTACATGTGTCCACCTGTTTGTGTGGTGTGAGTCTTTTAAAATAATAGAATTTATATTTTTGTGTATAACGTTTGACTAAATACTGCTCTGACATTTTAAGTTTCCCACCTAAGGAAAATAAGGAACTTTGGGAACACAAACAATAATAAGCCGAAAACATCCGATGAAGAAATAAAGGATAGCATAGTATTAACAGCTCCCAGGACACACAGCAGAATGTATGAAAATGTGCATGTTACTGTATGGTGCAGAATAAAACCAAGATAAGTCGTTGTTTACTTTAAATGCTTACTACGTCAAGGCAAGAGGCACATGTGGTACCAGATAATCTTTGTTTGAGCCTTGAGTCATCTCCCATATATAGACATAATTTCTATGACAAATGTATCACAATGGTACCATCTTCCATGTGATTCTGCTCCTTGCTTACACAGATTAATAATTTGCAGGTTACAAGTTTTGCAAGCTACATACATTTCCCATTATTTTCTAATACATTGATGAAAATAAATGCCCTGTGGTTCCGGCGTCAGTGGCTTTTTACCAAACAAGAATTTCCACTGAGAAAAGTTGCAGTTATTACTTTAAAAGAGATGTGTTATTTTATTTTTCCAACAACGGAAGGCCTCTATAAGTCCAAAGTCCCATACAATTATATACTACAGAGCAGAATAATAGAACACTGCACTAGGATAAATTTTGTGCCCACTTAATTGAAACACTTGCCAAGGAGCTGGGTGAAAGCAATGTATTTCAATCACTCTAAACAATGGATAAATGAGACACATTCCTTCTAAATGACACATTTTAGCTGTCTGGAAGCCTATTCACAGTTGTACGTGGTAACATAAGTTTGCCACTCTGCTCTTTACAATTGGTCCATTTCAAGCTGTGCTTTGAAGTTGTTTATTCCAAAAAGCCTTCTTAATATTAACAGAAATAAAAATGTTTTTAGATGTGGACCAATATTTTTCCACCCCTTCCAGAATATATGTATGTATATTCGTATCCTGTTTTTTTGGTCTCTCTCTGCTTCTCTGTCTCCATCTCTGTATTTGTCTCTGTCTCTGCTTGTCTCTCTCTCTCTCTCTCTCTCTCTATATATATATATATATATATATACACACACAAACACACATACATATAAACATAAATATATATACATAATTTAAACTATGAATGCATTTTATCTTTTATATAATTTTATATAATTTTTATATTAAATAAAGCTGATATAATTAAATATTTTATTGTAAACTTCAGCTCAGTATTTGTTTGTTTTATTAAACCAGAATATAATGATAGAACTATGCTAGTAAATCAAGGAGCAAATAATATAAATTTGTTTCAACAGAAATATTTAAATACTTAAATAAGTATCTTTTTATATTTCTGGGGGAAAAAAGGTTGTCTAATGGAAGTAAAAAAAAGATAATTCATTCCTGAAAAAAGTCAAAATGAAAATTAAGGAATATAGAAGCAGAGCACTTGCTTTCATGAGTAATAGGCAGAGTGGCTATATAATTTATCATCCAAACTATGACATTATTGAGAGTGAAAAAGGGTATTATTAATAACTAAGCTAGAACCATAGACACTAGAACTCTCCCAGGTAAACTAGGCCATATGGTTACTCTGGCCACCCTACTTACAGATGATCAATCAATCCTGGAGTTTTTTTTGAAATGATATGATTTTGGTCAACCTTATATTATTTTATCTACGGTATCACAATTGTTTTAAAAGAAAAGATTAAGATGAATATATAATCTAGAGAATGACGAATTTTACCATGATAAAGCAATATACAACATATTTCCTTTACTTCTATTCCTTTCAAAATGAAAGCTCTCAAGAAAGTTCTGGATCTTAAAATTCCTTACAGATTAAAATAGACCTGGTTTATATCTCTAAATGTTTGATAGAATCATATCTAAAAGAATACTTTGCTAATAATAGTAATTCTACAAAGAATTAGAAATATCTCAAGCATTTTTTTTCTTGGCTGATTTCAGTTAAAAAAAAAAAACTTTATCTTCTCTTCAAATTTGACAAAGTGCGACTAAAGAGCTCACCTGAATATGGAGGTAGAAAAATGTACCTGTTGATATCTTCAGAAGCTTATTCTCTAAACCTACTCTTACCCTAAATGTGTTAGAGAAGGGTCTTTATGGGTTACTTGACATACCTTATAATAGCACATTTTTTGGTTTGTTTTTAGAAACCACATCATATAGGAAATTTGATTACCCTTTTTGAAATTAGTATCTGTAATAATTCTACTTAAGTTGTATTCTGTTCCTGTGATATGTCCATATGGCCAATCTTAAGGAGGTGGTATGGTGGAGAGACACTGGCTCTTCTAGGATGAGTATTTAGCAAGAGCAATCAAACACGAGCAAGAGAAGTAATTAAATGACCATGCATTGGTCGGACACCATTTTGCTTCATGAAGCTGGAAGTTCCTGAATCTGGAAGTTAGGATTGTGGTTGGAGCATGATATCAAAGATTCAATTCACAATAGTAAGTTTGAAGAGTGAAGGGAAGGGTTTCTGATGCCTGATGAAAAGTCTTGCTGCTGAATCTCACTAGGTCAGAGAATCTAAGCCCAATCATCCAATTTACACACAGAGCCCTTGAATTTTGCATAAATGTTTCTAGAAGGAGGAGTTCAAAAGGCCCTCAGAATGTAAGTGTGTGTGTGTGTGTGTGTGTGTGTGTGTGTGTGTTTCTGTTCTTGGACAACACAGCTCTCTTCGGCATAGAAAGAGTTAGTAGAAGCAAATTGCTGGCTCGCCTCCTGACACCCTGTTTTTAACCCCTGAGTATTCCTCCTAACAGCTTGTATTGCAGAAAATTGGAATCAGGAGGATTAGGAAGCCAGTTTCTAATAGTATTTACTACAATTTTCCCTCAAAATCTGGAATTTCCTAGCCTAACATATTACTTGAAAAAACAAAAAGAAAATCTCTTTGCGTTTTCTATGTTAGGGTGGTCGTGGTGTGAAGTGGGGAATAATCAAATGTGTAACACAAACCAGATATTGCATTACAGCTGATTTATATATTTAGGTCACTATGTATAAGCATGAATACATTTTCCCTGCATGTAGCTATTGAAGTTCAAAAACTAATTGTAATATAGTCCAAAAAAGCCATTTTGTAGGTAGCATTTATTTTTTGCTATAATATTATTTTTTTAAGTAGGCTCCATACTGGGGCCTGGATCTCAGGACCCTAAGATCAAGAGTTGCATGCTCTACTGACCGAGCCAGCCAGGTGCCCTCATGAGTAGCATTTTTAAAGAATATACTCAAGTAATTCTACATACAGTTTACAGACAAAATTCTATTGGGATAAGAACAGACATTAAAACAAGTTAATTTCGGATCTATGTAGTTCAAGGTTTCATGCATATTATTTGATTAACACATATCATAATTCTCTATGTTATAAGACATTGTGAAAAATACAGAGGATATGAGATTGTCCTGGCTCAAATAGACCACTGAATCTTCTATTTTCTCTTGATGTAGATGAATTTCTTCTTATATTAACTCTTTGGAATTCTGTGAAAATGTGGACTACTACATAGTTGTATTATTTTCAAATTATTATTTTGATTAACGTGATATATAAATAATATAATATGTAAAATTTCAGAGTAAAAAAAAATAAAAACCTGGATAATTCATTACAAGTGCATGCAGTAGATCTACTAAGTAAATATTTGTAGTCTCTGTCAGGGTGCTATAGTTGTTAGTTCACATGGAGAACTGTCCTCAGAAAACTAATTTAAATTAAAAAAAATTCTGCCACACTTAAAATGGAAAAAAAATAGCATTTCCACAAACATTAGTCTAGACACTTATTTAGAAAGACAATTTGGGGCCCCTGTACCTTTCAAGTGATATAATGGAGAAATGAAACAGAAAATGTACTGTACATATTTATTAAGTAGTTCTTTACAAATGTTCGATGGACTATGGGCAATGGCCAAGAATACTTGTTTTAAACAAGGGGTCTATTAGTAGACTTGAAGTAAAAATAGTTGTCAATTAGGACACCTGGGTGGCTCAGTGGTTAAGCTTCTGCCTTTGGCTCAGGTCCTGATCCTGGGGTCCTGGGATCAAGTCCAGCATTGGGCTCCCTGCATGGAGTCTGCTTCTTCCCCTGCCTATGTCTCTGTCTTTCTCTCTGTGTCTCTCATGAATAAATAAATAAATAAATATTTAAAAAAAAATAGATGGTCCTCAATTAAAAAAAAAACTTGCTAGTTATGGTAAAGAAATTTCAAGTATATTGTGATTTTTCCCCAACATTTCTTAACAATTAAAAACTGAAATTGTATAACTTCCTATAAATCACAAATTATGTACTGAAGGACAAATAATTGATAATTTATAATGTCCCACCAAATTCCTTTAGAGTTACTTACGTTTCCTATATTCTCTGCTTTTATATAAGAAATAATAATTATAATAAAAATCATAGTCATGAAGAATAGTAGTAACAAATGAAATTGCTTACTTAATGGTAGTAATTGTAACAAATTTTTCTTCTTATGTTTGAAAGTCTCTATGAAGCTATCATAAAGCATCTTTTTAAAGGTAGGTTTAATAGCTAAAAAAAACTCTGTTACAGTTCCAACCTATGCTTTATTTACAGATTCTGGGCTTCAGAAGGACTGTCCATGCATTAGTTGTGAATAACATTAAAATTATCAATACTTAGTTTTAATAAATACTCTTCCTCAATGACGCTTTACCCATCTTTTTCTTTTAAGTTTGGGATATAGGTTTTTTCTGAAATTAATATCCAGTGCAGTTGCCTTGATCTCACATGTCATCTGACTCCTCAGTAACACTAAATCTTAGATTCAGTTATTGAAAAACTATTAATAGTTTATTTTCACTTAATTAAAGTTAATAATTGCTCACAAACACACACATAGATTTTACAGAAGTGTGAAGTGCGGGAAACTAAATGAGAGAGAGGAGGACGATATCTGTTTCATACAACAGAGACATAATTATTTATAAAAGGAATTTCCGTGGACTCTTTCTGCACAAAGAATATGGAAAGTGTAATCATCCAGAACCATGTGTCTATATAAGTAAAAAATGGGCATTAGCGAAATTATAGCCAGGCCATAATTAACTTAACATTGGTAAAATGTATTTGGGTGTTGTGAAAGGAAAAAAAAAAAGAATTGATAAGTGTCTTGTTACATAGAAAGATTTAGACCACCTGCATCTCTTCACCAGGAAATCCAACTGTTACTTGGGGTAGAAATAGAAATTGTGGGTCTGAATAACCTGATTTGCTCAAATTTATAGGAATAACCAATAATCATTCTTGTGTCTTTGAGAAAATAAAGCAGTTTTTGTAAATTTTAATTTGGTCTATAAACTTAGTGAATTTTTAAGATTAAAGGATAACATAAAGCAATATATCAGTATTCAAAATATCTAGATAACAACATAATATTGATTACTTCTGGCTTAATCCAATTTTCCAAACACACTCTTTCTGTAGTGCAGTATCTCTCTCTCTCTCTCCACTAATACATCTTCAAGTTTATGAAATTACTCTTTGAACAAGATTACTTTTAAAATAAGTAAGTTTAATAAACCCATGAAAAACTTGAAGAGCAGATGTGTTATCATTTCTTTAGTAAAAAATATAAACTTGGGATTTACACTTTACAAATCAATTGCACATATGAGGTTTGACTTGCTTAACATAACCAATAAAGTCAGTGTTTTATTATCATTTTTAGATAAGGAAATGGGCCAACAATATAGAGATTTTTTTTTCCCCAAAAGCAATTTCAAAACAGGTCAAACAGCAAACAAATGACAGAACTTTAATCAAAATTGAGTTAATGTGAATACAAGTACTATGCCACTTACTCCTAAAGTTCTTTTTCTCTTTAAAGTTTGCATTTAATAAGAAACCAGAATTTATCATCTCATATATAGTCCTATTGGCATAAGATAGGTATGGCAATAAAATATGCTTCTAGGATTCTGTTTCATGAGTTAATGTTTTGGGAAATTAATGGCATAAACATTTTTTTCTTTATTTTTTTCAACTCTTTCTAGAGATAAATTGTAAGTTATACATGTGATATAATTTGTGAATGAGCAGAGTGAATTATCCTTTTTGTTGTATTTTGGACTTCCCTGTGACACGAAGTAAATTACTTATCTGTCATTTTAGTTACATTTACTCATAATGCTCATATTTTTCTTGTTGAAAGAGGAATCTAAATTGCATTTCCAGGAGCTATGGACTTGAATTTATTCTCTCAACAAGTGAGCTCTCTTCTAGGCACCAGAAACACAGTGGGAATACAAATACTGTCTCTGCCCTCAAGAAACTTAGTGTCTACTGGAGAGAGACAGGAATAAATGTATGTTGGGGGGTGATCTGCTATAAAGGAAAGAAGGCAGGTCAGGAAAATAAGGGGGATGGGAGGGATGGTGTTTGGTTGAGAAATCTGTAGTAATAAAGCATTGTGGATGAGCTGTAAGGAAAGTGAGGTGTGAGACCAGTGGTTATCTAGGAGCACATTCAGCTCAGAGGTAAGACCATATGTAAAGTCCTCAAAATATAGCATTTGTTGGCAAATGCAAAATGGGACCACTGTGGAGGTCAGTGCTCTTAGAAGACAGTGGGAAAACTGGAATGGTATTACATTAGATCAGAGAAGTTGTTGGAGACCAGACTTGTCAGGTCTTTTCCAGGATATTTTCTTCAGTGTTTAAGAGAGGTGGGTAAATAATGCCTCTTCCCCCTCAAAATATCAAGGCCCTAATTACTAGAACCTATGGAGGTCCAATTGTCTATCCTGGTTCCCAATTCCACTACTGTTAGAGTTGTGAACATGGGCAAGTTCTTTAACTTCTCATTGTTCTCATTGATAAAATGTACATAATAAAATTACCTGAGTCATATAATTGAAAGAGTAATCTGGAAAAAATTGTGCATATAGTAAGGCAGGATAAATGTTACCTATTGTTACATGGCCACTATTATCCAGTCAGTATTTATTTTCTGAGTACCTGTCTATGGAATTTCGCTGGTGATATAGTGAGAGTTGCAATTCTTTAAGACCGTGCTCTTCCATTTACTACTGTGCATGGGACTCTTGTTGGTAAAAATGAAAAATTCATACAAATCATTGCCTACTAAAGCTGTCAAAAACAGTCACCAAATAACAAAATTTCTTAGGAATGGAAAACTTGACCTTGAAGGATGGTAAAGTTTTAGACATGTGGATAATGGAAAATGCATTCTGGCTAGAAAGAACAACAAACAAAGGCTTGGAAGTAGAACATATCTTTTGATGGGAGTGGAATATTTTAGAATGCTATTTCTTTTCTCAATGTGGAATATCAATTTTGAAGTTATGATACTCCATATTTATCTTGAGATCAGATGTTTAGCTGATTGAAAGGACACCAGATGGGGCTCAGAAAATATTCCTCCATTAGCCACATCTGTCTGTGACCCTGGGAAAGTACCTCCTTGCTGTATCCTTAAGTTATTTTGAGAAGCTGAAGAAGGAAGATAAAGTAATTAACCTATTCTGCTTTATTCTTCTATCAATAAATAAAGGAATTTAAATGGCCCACCTTTTATTAAAATTTGTATCATCCTTGATGAACATCTTTCCTTTCTTTTCTTTTTCTCTCTCTCTTTTTTCTAACCATTTAATGGTCAGGTGGGAGCACAAACACAGTCCCCTACTACAACAAATTGTGCTGTCAGTTTTCCTACATTTGGGGAAATCACAGGGGCAGCACACCTGGAGTGCAATGGAAAAGCCTCACCCGGGGAAAACCACCTTCGTAATCATTGTGTCTTCCCTTCCAAGTATGTTCCTTTCTTTTTTAAAAATTTTACTGATAATATTATATTATTTCCTAAATATATCTAAGAAAAACATATGTTTCATGTAAAGATTTTAAAGATGTATTTGTGTCATATAAGTATATACATGGAATATGTTTTATATATAAAGAGATTTATATTTAAATATTTGTACATGGTTATAGTTAAATATAGCTATGTATACATATATGCAAATATATACATATACAAATAAGAACACACACACACACAACCCTATTTAAACTCTCAATAGCTGTTTTCATAGAAATTGCCAAGCTGATTACAAAATTGTAGGGAAATGAGGCAATAATCTAGAATTTGCCAAAATTACCTAAAAAATAAAGACAATAGTTGGAGTATTCACACTAGCTGATTTCACAATATGCTATAAAATTACAGTATTCAAGATAATATGTCATTGGCATAATCACAGACAAATAGTTCACTGAAAGAGAATAGAGTGTCCAGAAATAGATTCACACATGTATATAAGTACTAAGGAAATGGAATGAGAGAAATAAAAGGGTTTTTTTTCGACAAGTTATACCGGAACGAGTGGATAATTATATGGGAAAAAATTTCCAACCCTTATGTAGCAAAATACATGAAAATCAATTTGAGATTTTTCACAGATCTAAAGATTAAAAAATTCTGTAAAGCATCTAGAAATAAAAGAATAACAGGAGAATATTTATTCTACCTTATGATAGGAAAAGATGACTTACAGAGAATTCAAAAAGAATTAATCTTAAAAAATCAGACTTCATCAAAATGGAAAACTTCAGCTCATTAAAAATCACTGTAAGAAAATGAAAAGAAAGTTACATATGGAAGAGAGTATTATGATACACGTGTGTGGTGATTTCTGTTGGGAAAATACAAGGAAATCTTACAGTTGAAAAATAAAAAGATACATTTAATTATAAAAAATGCACAAAACACATAAACTTGAGCACAAAGTTTATCAAGAGAGACATGACTGTCAAGTAAGAAAATAAATAGTAAATACCTTTATTCACCAGGGAAATAAAAATTAAAACTATAATGAGATACCGTTCTACACCCTCTAGAATTTTAAAGATTCAAGATGCAAGACAATTTTAAAGAGTGAAATAATCAAGTATTAAGAAAGATGAGGAACAAATGACATGTTCATATAATTCTGAAAAGAATATGAATTCATACAAAATTCTGGAAAACTCCTTGGAATTTTCTTACAAAGTTAAAATACACTTAATCTATGTCCCAGTAACTCCACTCCACTCCACTCCACTGTACTTACCGAACAGATGTCATAATTTAAGTCCAAAACAGACTGCTTATGTATATTCATAGCAGCTCTACTGAAACTGCCAAAACCCAGAAATAACTCAAATGCCCATCTTTAGGACAAGTGATAAACAAACTGTAGTATATTCACACAACGGGACACTAATTAACAATAAAAAATAAATCCGTGATTCATCATATAGCAATTCTTAAAAACTATTCTCAAAAATATTATGTTAATTGGAGAATCCAAACACCAAATACTACATACAGTGTCATTTCTTTCATATGAACTCAAAATAAGTGAAACTAATCTATGGAGATACACATGTAAAAAGTGATTAACCATCATGGGCCTAGCACAGTGACCTCTTTGGGTTAATGGAAACATACTTGTCTTGATGGGGATATTGGTCAGATAGGTATGCACATTTGTCAAAAATATTTGAATTGTATCTGTACAATTCTCTCTAAATTTTGCTTTAATCAAAAACATCTGTGAAATAACTTCCTCTATTGAAAGGCCAATAATAGCCAATAATTCTTTACTATGTTCATTGTTTAAATGACCTGTTTGCTAAGCTTTTGCTAACCTGTTGGTTTTTCTTGACTAGAGATTAGCTATATTTTTACATAATTCTATACAGCATTATGAGCATGTTTTTACTTTTTACTGTGAATGCAAATAATTTTAAATTTATAGCAAAAATGAAATAAATCTTTGCCTAATTGCAATCAACTTGTTTCATCTAAGCATAGATATCAGAGTTGCATCATAAAGTCAAGTAGTTCTAAAGAAACTGTGCTTTGAAATAGTAGTAACTTTATATTTAAAAAATTGAAAACTATTTCTTAGTTCAATACGATTTTCGAGAATATATGGGAATATTTAAGCAGAAGGCTATTATTTATCACATGTAATGCCTCCTGAACAGCTGAACATCCCAGGATACATAGTCACATTTAGCTTATTTTCTATTTCTGTAATAAGATCACCACTTTTCATCTTCCTTTGATATAGTAACATTGTATTCATAAAATTGCAAATGCTTGCAAAACTGTAGGGGAATGAGGAAATAATCTAGAATTGCCAAACCTACCTAGAAAATAGGACAATAGTTGTAGTACTCATGCTAGCTGATTTCATTGGCATACTCTAAAACATACATTTCAACTATTGAATATGAAGATTTGTGTACATCCAAATAAAAAATGTATGTATGTATACATATATACTCATATGTAAATATGCGTATCCATCATACCACACAAATGTCTATATTTGCATGTTAATATATATGTGCAAGGGTATGTGGCTTACCCTTACGAGATTGATATTGGTTCCAGATACCAGACATGGGAAGACTGTCTGACATTATACTGCTATTTATTATTTCCAGAGAGAGAAGCACTAAATCTCCTTGGAGCAAATTTTCTTTATTTTTGACAGAAATCAGCTGAGTGACAGTTTCTTAGTTATGGAAATATAAGTCTCCTAAGCACCGGCTTTCCAGCATCACCTTTTGTGTTTGGAGAAAGGCTGATCCTCCTGAAGAAACCTATATTTGCGAAGACAGCACAGGAGATTTATATAATGTACTTAGATTTATAAGACCAGCATTCAAGAGGGATGCTGTCGCAATGGTGAAAGTGATAGCACTAATAGACTGCTCCAAATCTTATTCTCTATCTTTTGTTAGGGAGCTGCAATGCCCTTTGATGAACTCTGACCCAGGCCTTCTCTCCTAAACTCTCAATTCATTCCTCAAGCTATCTGAAGAATGTCTAATAAATATCTTGCTCAATATATCCTAAATTGAATCCTTGACCTTCCTTCTGCACATATTTTACTCACTGCCTTCCTGATCTCAGCTGTTGCCATCTCATCTCTCCAGTTGCTTAGATTTTGCTTATGTAAAATTCCCAGGAGTCAATTTTGAATCTTTTTCTTTCAAGCTCACCATCTAATCTATCAGAAAATCCTATTGTCCATCCTCAGAGTATATCTAGTATCAGGCCACTTTATAACCACCCACGTTGTTCCTACTCTGGGCCAATGCATTGACATCTCTTGTCTGAATGATCTCTGAATACAAGGACAGCCTCGTCTCAAGGAACAGCCACTGATCTTTCAAAAGTTAAGGTATATTAAATGTCTGTTCAAAAATGTTCCATGGTTCCCTACTTAAGTCAGAGTAATAATCAAACTCCTTACAGAGGTGTATGCATCTCTACCTGACATGACCTCACTGACTTCTGCAATGCTGAGCACTCTCTCTTACTCATTATGCTCAGAGACACTATCCCAAAGGTCAGGGATATTCCTATCTCAGGGCATTTGTTCAAGCTCTTTCCAATCTCTGGACTGCTCTATGCCAAGAGCTTCTTGCTAAATTTGTCATCTTCTTCAGGTTTGGGAGGTGACGCCATTTTCTCTTTAGTTTCTACTCTGATCACTTTATTTAATCTGGTGATGTGATACCTGCAGCATCTTCTCATGTGTACACAATTCTAATTGCCCTAACCCTGTTGTACTTTTATTTTTTTATGTACCACTTAATACCATCTAACCTACCATATTTAATGTATTTTTTCATTATGTCAACTTTATTTAATTTAAGATAAATTAAATATAACACTGTGCAAATTTAACTTGTATATGTTACTTTGATATATTTAAATATTGTAATATGATTCCCATTGTAGCGATGTTTATCAATTACATAATTATAGTACAATACTGTCTATATTCATTATATTGTGTATTGAATATCTATGGCTTATTTACTACTCATTGCAAGTTTGTACCATTAAACAACATGTCTTATCCCCTCAACCTCATCCCCTGACAAACACCATTTTACAATCTAGTTTTTGCAATTTGACTTTTTTAGTTTGCATTTTTAAGTGATATAATGCAGTATTTGTCTTTCTATGTGTGACTTATCTCACTTAGCATAACGTGCTCAAGGTTCATCCATATTGTCACAAAAAGCAGGATATCGTCCTGTTTCATAGCTGAATAATATTCCATTCATCTATTAGTAGGCATTAAGTTTATCTCTCTATCTCGGTTACTGTGAAAAATTAAAAAAAAGAACACATGGGAGTGCATAAATCTTCTCAAAATCCTGTTTTCATGTCCTTTGGGTATAAACCCAAAAGGAAAATTACTGGATCATTTGGTAAATATATTTTTAAAAGAATTTTGACAAAACTCCAAATTGTTTTCCATAGTGGTGGGACCAGTTCACATTTACACCAATGGTATGTAAGAGTTTCCTTTTCACCACAACCTCAACAGCTTTTATCTCTCATCTTCTACATGACAGCCATTCTAACAGGTGTGAAGTGATATCTCTGTGATTTTGATTTGTATTTCCCTGATGACAGGTGATGTCAAATATCTTTACATGTGCCTGTTGGCCAAATGTTAGTTGGGCAGGACTTTGTGTTACTCCCTAATGCATCCCAAATACCTGCACATTACCTAACATAGTAGGCACTAAACAGATACCTGTTGAATACATGAATGTATTGGAAAGCTTCTAAAATGCTTTGGCAATTTGATAGAATAAACTGAGAAATATACCAGAATTGCTGACAATAAATCTATGTAAATATTACAGTTAAAAATGAATTAAAATAAAGTGGCTATGATCTTATCTCAAGTGAGATCGTTCATATGATCTGTGTTACTACTACAATAATTATGCTGCATGTCAACATTTGTAGCTAAGAGACCACAATCACTTTGTGGATTTTGACTGATTACTTTAGGCACCATTTGAACATGTAGTATGGCCTGTGGCTTTCCCGTAACTTATCCTTTACTCCAATTCTAAATCTTGTATTGGGTTGATAGAATCCAAGCAACTAAAATCCAACTATCAAAAGAATAGTTAATGCATCAGTAGCCTGCAGATAGACAAATACCAGGGCTTCTAAAACAGTAAGAAAATATACCACAAATTTTGCAAACCAGTGAGTTTCTAATTTTTTTTCTATTTTTCTTCAAAATCTTTCTTTGGCATTTCTTGGGACTATAAAGAGAAAATACATAAACATTTAAAGCTAAGGCTGTAACATATGCCATTTATAAGTACAATGCATGTTAATTAATTCTTCAAATAATTTTTGAGCATTGACTATTTGGAAAACAGTATGAGACATGTTGACTGTAACATGGGAGAAATAAATGCTGTCCTCAAGGTGTTTATCATTTAATGTAGAGGGCTATGCCTAAGTATATAATTGTATTACAATATTGTAGGCTATTATAGCAACATGCATAGTATATTGTATGCATGGGAGAGTGCTACCTAAGTATGGAGGAAAATATCTTTGTTAAGAAAAACTTGCTTTATGATAAAAGCATCAGCATGGAGTTATCAATGATGAGCACATGTTGGACAACAGGATGGAATAGGTCCAGGTTGAAATGATGGTGGGAATAAGGGTCATTACAGAAAGAAAGGGCAGTCTTATCAAAAACATGATGGCAAGAAAAAGCATGAATCAGAGTAAGAACATCAAACACTGTAGAAATGAGAATAGAAAATGTTTAAGTCAGAAAATGGTGAGAGAAATCTAGTTGTAATTTAGAGATTAAATAATCAGGTAAGATCGTTGGATAGTCTAAGTTGAGAATACTTTGTGATAAAGTGTTTAAAAGATATTAACTATTAAAAGACTTCAAAAGTCCAATAAATAATAGATTTTTCCATAGTGACACATTTTGAGGTATTTTTGAAGTATAAAACTTCATATTCTTGAAAAGGATATTTTCTTTTGAAACTCTTATAGACTGGTATTTTTAACATATGAGCAGCCGTGTGTAAGTCAAAACTGAGACTAGAGTATCAAGGAAACTTATGCCATGTTGACAGTTTGACATAGCCCTGTGGTTGATGGGAAACCATTGGCAGGTTTTAAAATACTGTAGAGCATAATCACACTTATATTTCAGAAAGATGACTCTGAAAAATTCTGTGAAGAAGACTGAAATAGTACCTGGAGACAGACAGGCTGCTTATATTTCTGTTGCGGTTGCCAAAGTAGATATGATAAAGATCTGAGAAAAGGGGGAGTCATCGGAAAAATATTTTAGGAGTTAATATATTTAGGGCACAGTGATTAAATTGGATTTGAGGGTGAAGAAGACGAAGGAGTCTATTAAAGAGTCTCGGTTTTCTAGCTTGAATAATTTAATGATTATTGGAGTCACTGACTTGGGATGGAAGTGGTGAAAAGGGAAACTTCCACATTACAAATGTATTTGAAGTGATTGTAGGTGCCTGCTGTTGCTATTGATTTGGGAGTTATAAGCATATAGATTGTTTTTGAAAACTTGGCAGTAAATGAAAACACCCAGAGAGACTAAAAACACCAAGGAGCTAAAAGAACAGTGGGAAAATAAAGGAAGTTTTGATAATAACAACATTGGTCAGATGGGCTAAGGACTAAATGTTCATGATGCTTGGAAAGGTCACGTCCATTTAATATTCATAACAGGCTTTAGAAATATATAAAATAGTTCATTATGATTATCATCATCATTTAGTAACATAATCAAGCAACTAGAATGAATATATATGGCATGAAAGACACCTGTATCTTATTTATAGTCAATTTAAAAATATGATTGCCTACTTTCTCCTTAAAAACAAAACAAAGCTTAAGAAAAATGCTCTCTAGTAGTCTCCACTTTCTTTTATAAGTCTTATCAACTTCTTTTCATTAAGAGTTACAATGGTACATAATTTCTTTTTGAGATTTATGTATTTATTTGAGAGACAGTGGGTTAGAGGAGGGACAGAGGTTGAGAATTTTCAAGCAGACTCCCTAATGAGCCCAGACCCTGATGCAAGGCCTGGTTGTGCACCCAACAAACTAAGCCACCCAGTTGCCCCCATAAAATTTGTTTTTTAACAAGATATTTGGAAAACATTAAGTAAGTTCCTCTAAGGAGCTAAACACAGCATCAATAATATATATTTAGAAAAATTCACAAGTGCAGGAACAGACAACCAAGAGTCTCCATTCAACTATAAGGACATAACCTTGACTTTCTCTTTTGGTCCATATGTCCATAAAAGTTTTAAATTAAAAGAAAACACTGTTATTAAAATTGCAGTGAACAAAGTTGAAAAGGATAAATGTAATTTGAATTGGAGAATCAAGATTTCCATAAACGTATATTTACATTTGAAATTACAGACCAAATTGAGTAAGGAAATAAAAAGGAAAATTTGAACTCAGATAAAGGAAATAATTTATGAAATGAGGGATAGGAAAACTATACAATAAAAACAATTGTGTTCATAAGATCAAAAGGTTTCAAAGCATCCCTAAAGTAAGTTTGTGTCAATGGAAAATAGTTTGGAGGACAAAGAAAATTAAAGAGCATCACTTTTTTTTTTCCATTTTGCCCATAAGTTTGTACTGAACCGATAACCTTTAGAAACCTTATAATGTACCTATTAATATTGAGCTGAGAATCAGACATAGTTTAGATTTTGACTCCACAACATTTTTTGCTGTTTGACAATTACTTATCGTTTTTGTCTCAGTTTCTCAAAGAAAAATTCTTAAACAAAACAAACAAAAAGACAACTCATTAAATGAAAGGAGATAATGTGATCAGCATAGTGCACCTCACAACCAAAAAGATTTATTTAGCTTTTGCCACGTGGAGTATTATGTTTACACATAGTGCTGCATTTTATAAGATGTGGGCTAAAAATAATTTCAGGCCAGGGTAGGCTCACGATAATGGTGAATAGTTCAAAATCACATGACAATAGGTTACTTTTATATGGCAAGTATATTGAAGGAGATATTTCAATGAGAATTGGACAGCTTCTTTTTAAATATCACAAGAGTTTTAATATATAAGATACAGTAGCACTCTTCTTTGTAGCTCCTGAGAAGACAGTAGAACCACAAAATTTCAGGGACGTTCATAAGATTTCATATATATATATATACACACACACATTGGAATCAAATCTGTTCAAAAGTATAGTGGAATATCATAAGTGATAGTAAAGTCTGTGTTCAGTGGATTTAAGGACAAAGCTCAAAACATGAAAAATCAACAGTCTTAAAAATTTATTTCATCATTAATTGGGTTACTTCCCTATTCAACTGCCCATGATTTCCATTCTCATAGGGTAAAGACCAATCTCTGTTACTAGATACATTTGTTTTCTAGGCCTGCCTTAAAAAAAGCTACAGAGTAGAGGACTTAACCCTCGACATTTATTTTCTTACAGTTCTGGAGACTGAGAAATTGGAGATCAAGGTGTCAGCATGTTTGGTTTCTTGGGAGAACTTTCTTCTTGGCTTGCATCTGCCACCTTCTTTTTTTTATTATTATTATTTTTTTTTTTTTTTTTTTTTTTTGCATCTGCCACCTTCTTGCTCTGTGCTTAGGAACTTCATCCTGTCTTATTCCCCCTTCTTATAAGAACATCAGTCATATTGGACTAGGGCCCACCCACGTGACTTTATTTTACCTTAATCAGCTCTTTAAAGGCCTGTCTTCAAACACAGTCACATTTTGAGGTACCAGAGATTAGGACTTCACCATATGAATTTTGGGCAGACACAGCTTGGCACGTAATATTAGAGTTCTATTACTTCATGACTTTGTTCCTACTTACCCTCCAACCTATGGCTTACCATTCTTGTCTCACGCTCCGTAACTCAAGCATAATCTGACATGGGAAGGGGGAAACTTCTCATCTAATTCTAGTGTTGAGTTGAGCTGTTTTTTTCTTGTTTCATGGCTTGGTTCCACTTGGGCCTGACCTGAAAGAGTCCTTATCAATCAGCAATTAAAATAATTTGCACACATTTTGGATGATTTAAGTTAGCAATATATGATAATCTTTAGGCCAAATTTTGTTGATGTAAGCAGGAATCCAGCTTCTTAGCTAGTTTTCCTTCCTTCCTTCTTCCTTCCATCCTTCCTTCTTTCTTTCTTTCCTTCCTTCCTTCCTCCTTCCTTCCTTCCTCCCTCCCTTCCTTCCTTCCTTCCTTTCTTCCCTCCTTCCTTTCCCTCTTCCTCCCTCCCTCCCCTTCCTCCTCTTTCTTTTTTCTTTCCTTTTTTTATTCTTTCTTTCCTTTTCTTTTTGCAAGAAAAGAAAAAAAGTTTCCTTTTGCAAAAAGGAAATAAAAATATTTTTAAATAAATCAAATGTAGAATTAATACACCTATTTTCCCTTCATACTGAATTATATATGTTGAATATATATTGAAAAGCAAGAGCTGTTGGGATCCCTGGGTGGCTCAGCTATTAAGCACCTGCCTTCAGCCCAGGGCATGATCCTGGAGACCCGGGATCGAGTCCCACATCAGGCTCCCAGCATGGAGCCTGCTTCTCCCTCTGCCTGTGTCTCTGCCTCTCTCTCTTTGTCTCTCATGAATAAATAAATAAAATCTTTTTTTTTTAAAGAAAACCAATAGCTATGCCGTTACTCTTCCCTTATTTTGAATATATAGAACAATCAAAAATTACTTGCTGAATTGAATCAAGAAAATTATCTTCATAGCTCAGTCATAAGTGCTCTCATCATGTTTTTATTATTTTTCTAAATAAGAAATTTCTTTTGTCAGTGAGTTAATGTATTAAAGAGGAAAGTAGTCAAAGAAACATCAGGAAAATTTAACTGGAATATATAGTAAAGAGTTTATAGAACCCTTAATGATTAAGTTGTAAACATTAAAATGGAGGGGGAAAGAAACCAGTTTTAAATACTCTTATATGATAACTAAATTCATTTCAGTAATGCAGTGTTTTTGTTTCATATTCAAAGTTGTATGGTTATTTTTAGAGACACAAAATGTGAAATGATCAAATGATTGATTCCAAGTTGAGTTACTATCATATTGGATTATGATTATGATTTTAGTATGTGGGATCCCTGGGTGGTGCAGCGGCACTTGCCTTTGGCCCAGGGCGCGATCCTGGAGACCCGGGATCGAATCCCACATCGGGCTCCCGGTGCATGGAGCCTGCTTCTCCCTCCGCCTGTGTCTCTGCCTCTCTCTCTCTCTGTGACTATCGTAAATAAATAAAAATTTAAAAAAAAAGAAACTTTAAAAAAAATGATTTTAGTATGTGATTTAGGCAATCAATTGTCATATTATTATTATTTTTAATTTTGGTGTCTTTGACAAGCAGGTACATTTTAAAAATATTTGTGGTTTTCAGCTTTCAGAACCAATCTTAAAACCGCAGTATCCAGATACTGCTGAAAATAATAATTTACATTGAAACTTTAGGTTGTTTTTTTTTTTTCTTTTCTGTTTTTTTCTTTTCTTTTGCTTTTTGGAAAAAAAAAATATATTACCTGAGTCATTATGCAGCCATTTTGTATTTATTTTTATGGACTTTATAAGGCCAGTATGTTTTTTGTAGTTTAAAAGAAAATTTATTTTAAGTTTTTACTTAAAGCTGTCCGTATAGCAAATATATTCAACATTATTTCCGGGGAAAAAAAGTGCTACCACTTGCCTACCACTTACTAAAATTATTGTTCACTTATATCCTAGTTTGATAGTACTCAATAAAAAAAACAATATATTTTTATATTAGTAAATACATAACCAAAAATTCGTAGCACTACAGTGACCATTTCATATACAGATATGGAGGTATAATGATCATGTTATAACTATTACTTCAAGGGAGATATGTTTGAATAAGAATTGCAGACAAAAGCAAATTGATGGAAGGGTGGTGGGTGGGGGGAGGGGCAATTCAGTGATGTGGATGAAGGAGGTCACTTGAAGTAGTGAGCATTTGGGTGTTATATGCAACTGATGGATCATTAAATTCTACCCCTGAAATTAGTAATATGGTATCCATTAACTACACTAAGTTTAAATAAAGAATTAAAAACAAAAACAATCCAAATTGATGAAATGATTCTAGAACTTTGGAACAAGTTTGGCAATGAAAATGGCTACTCCAGTGTGTGGTAACCACCATCCCTGCCTCTTCCTATATGCTTAAATCATGGTTTTACATAAAGAGAATTTATCTGCCTATGAATAGAGTGTCTTAAAAAAAAGATTGACTTATATAATATCAATCTCACAGAGATTTAATGTTTCTTCTTATCTCAGCTAAATGTCTTGGGATGTATTTGCTAAAATCTAATTTGATTGCAGTCATATAGGGGCTCTTGAGAACAAGTGAATACATGGGACATTTTTAAAGTATATTTCTATATTGTTTCATGAAATTTGTCTGACTTAAAAATGTTGATGTGTGTCAGAGACATATCAAAGATATAGAGACATGATCAACTTAGATATATGGAAATTGTGAGATGGCAAGTTGATCACAGAATATTAGGACAAATTCAACATTTGGAACCTTCATGTCTTCTGTTTTATTGACTGAACATCAATGTTATAGTAATGAAAATATAAAAATATTGTGAAGACACCTGAAAAAGTACTGCATGTATGATTCATAAAGTCAATGTGAAATATGACTTAGGGGTATAGTTTACATGGGATATTATTTGACCCCTGGAAAGTGGTTGAAAATATATGTAAATAAACTCTTATATTTTAAAAAATAAAAATGGATTCATCGTCCTAAATAATGCCCCAGGAGGCTAAATGTCCTCAGCTTCTAAAGTGATGAATCCTAACTTTAATAATTATACCCATTAGGACATTTGAGGATAATAATGTAAATTTTGCCATTAGCAAAATATTTTAAACTTTGAGGATCAAATCAATTATAAAGAATGTAATTTTAAAGGGTAGAATATTAAATTGAACCAACCTGATTGTATAATTTGCTAAAGAAAAAAATATTTATTTTTATTATAGATGAAGCACATAGTTTTACTCAAGAATATTTGGAAAATATGCCAAAGTGTAAAGAAAATAACCATTTCTAGCATTTCGATATGGACCCTTCCAGATATATGACTGTATTCTCATATAGTATCCAAAAACAAAAGACCTGAATAAACTAAGATACCAAAAGCTGCTTATTGAAATAAATTATAAAGAAAATAAAAAGACAAGTGACAAACTGAAATAAGACTTTTGAAACATAACTGCAAACGTAATTACATTCAAGAATATATTTACTCAACAGAAAAAAATACAAAAATCAAGTATTAAAAATAGGCAACACCCCCCTCCCTGATATACAGGTATTCTAAAGAAACAGAATCTTATATGTGTCTACAAAAAAATGAAAGCATAAACTATTTTTGTTAATATCATGGAAATACAATTTCACATCAAAATATGATATTCAATTTGATATTCACTACCATATAGGTAAACATGAAGAAATCTGACAATACTAAATTTTAGCAAAGATGTGGTTTAACAGAGATGTTTATACAAATGAGAAATTGCTAAAAATCACTATAGGAAAGAATATAGCTTTATCTTTAAAAATATGCATAACTAAAATTTAGGAATTCCATTTCTAAGCATATGCATATGTGTCAGAAAAAAATTATGCTAAAATGTTCATAGCAAGAATCATTTGTAATTAGCTAACTAGAAATAACAAAAGTGTCTATAGACAGGAGGGCCTATAAATAAATTTGGCTATATTCATGTAATGAAGGAATTGGCAAACTATGGACCGTGAGCCAAAGCTGGCAAGCCTCCTATTTTAGTAAATAATGTTTTATTGAAACACAGCCACATGTACTGGGTTGTGTATTGTGTATGGCTGCCTTTTCTGTATGACAGCAAAGTTGGGTAGTTGTGAGAGAGACCATATGCCCTATAAAGCCAAACATATGTATTATCTAGTTACAGAAAAACTTTGCTAATCCCATTTCTAATGGAATATTACACAGAAGTGAAAATGAAAGAAGCTTGTAAGAGTATGAATGAATCTCAGAAACATAATAACTAGAGGATGATGCCATATTTTAAGTTCAGATTTATTGTCTAGCAATATGAGGCAATACACTTGAGAAATATATATGTATATCATATATTTTAAGCTGCTAAAGTATGCAATTCACTGATGAATAACAATTCTGTGTATTGGTTATCTGTATTATTATGGGAGAAAGCTAGCAGATAAGAGAATATGCAAGATTATAGTTCCTATTGGGGGACAAGTTCAACAATGGTTTATTTCTTAAGTTTATAACTTACATATTAATAGATTGACTGTGTTGGGGTATTAGTTATATCGTTTCAATACTAATGTAAAAGTAGCTCTTAGGAAAGAAGAGAAAAAGACATATTTGAGGAATAGTAAATCTGTGTGTATGTTTGTATGTACTATTATTGTCTTCATCATTAATAACTGAACTGAATATTAATAACTGAACCATTGTATCTAAATAGCAATATATAGTCCTGGTTTGAATGGGGTATTTTGAAACCAGAATATGTAGAATTTTCAACCTTGACTATTTAGCTCCTCTATTAAATTAAGTTAAAAATAAATCTACTTTTTTTAATTTATTCTGGAAATCAATGGAGATCAGCCTTTCTCAAACCATAGAACAGCACTTAGAGGAGCCTCAATGATATTTATCTTTTATTGTTTCATTTCTTTTTAAATATAAGTTATCTGCAAATATTATGTTTGCAACTAAAACAGCCTAAAATACTTAAAATTTAGAGAAATATTTAATAAATTAAAAGGCATATTCCAAAGTGCATAAAACAATAAAGTGATCCCCTGGTTTAAATGTTTTTGAAAAAAGGGGTATAAATAATCACGGTAGAGTGGCCATATGTTTATCGTGAATTGTTCTTAGTTATACGTGCTTTTTTTTTTTAAAGACTGAACATTTTGGGGATCCCTGGGTGGCGCAGCAGTTTGGCGCCTGCCTTTGGCCCAGGGCGCGATCCTGGAGACCCGGAATCGAATCCCACGTCGGGCTCCCGGTGCATGGAGCCTGCTTCTCCCTCTGCCTATGTCTCTGCCTCTCTCTCTCTCTCACTGTGTGCCTATCATAAATAAATAAAATTAAAAAAAATTTATAAAGACTGAACATTTTGGAATTAGGAAGAGCATGAACATATTCTAAATCTATTTGTAGTTCAGGCATTTCAAAGTACTTTCCTCATTGTGGCAAGAGTGATCTTGCTGAATTCAAAGATCTATATACTGTACCTTTCTAACTTTTTTTTTACAATCTATATAGATCTCCTGGAATACTCTTCCATTATATGTTTTCAAGACTGGTTCTGTTTGTTCAGTATAGTGCAGACTACTCAACTTAAACAGTTAATATAAGTAATATTAAATGGCAAGTGATTAACTTTCTGGATTTTAAGGAATTACATTTTAGGATATTAATTTCTCTCAAAGTAACTGAAAGATTCCATCATTTTAAAGTCCTAAATATGTTTCACAAAATGGAAAAAAAATCTATCTTGTAGCTCTTTATTTTTTTGGCAATTAAAAAATATAATAATGTTAGGACACCTGGTTGGCTCAGTGGTTGAGCAACTGCCTTTGGGTCAGGTTGTGATCTCAGGTTCCTGGGATTGAGTCCCCCATCAAGTACCCTGCAGGGAGCCTGCTTCTCCCTCTCCCTGTGTCTCTGCCTCTCTCATGAATAAATAAATAAGTGTTTTTTAAAAAAATTAAAATAAAATAATAATGTTATATGTTATATTATTTAATAATAATTTAACAGGACACAATTAAAACATATATTTTTAATGTATTCTATTTATGGAAAAGTATAGTCTTCATTGTATTTTTTTCCAAGTAATTTGATTATCACTGAGCTTCATACTTACATTTTATTTATTGGCAATTTATTTATTTATTTTAGAGAAGGAAGTGGGAAACATCAGAGGAATAGAGAGAATTGTAAGCAGGCTTCATGTTCAGAGAGGAGATCAACCTAGGGCTCGATGCATGCTTGGATGCGGGGCTCAATCTCATAACCCTAAAATCATAACCTGAGCTGAAAATAAGAGTCAGATACTTAACCAACTGAACCACCCTAGCATCCCTATTTGTTGGCCATATAAATTTGTTTATATGCAATGTTTTCCTTGTTTCAATTGGGGGTGTTTGCCTTTCCTAGATATTTGTTGAATGAAAATGTGAATGGATGGAATCACTTATTATTATGGTGCATAATCTGGCTATGTGTTGGCAATAAATATTATCATCAATTTTCATAGTTTACCATTAGTTTCTGGTGTTTCAAAATTCAATGTAGCAAAATCCACCACTTTTCAGATTTATAGTTTCCTTCAGTTTTGTTCACACTGTCTTCTCAGCCTAAAATTGAAGAAATATTACCCTTTATTTATTATCCCTATTCTTTTGTGAGTGATTTTTTTTTTTACCTTAGTATTTAATTGAAATTCTGTTTTAACAATGCGAACACATTCTAGGCTATAAAATGTTTTATTTCTCTCATTATACTGGTAATTTCTGGTATAAAAATAATAAATATGATTAATATATGTTCTTTTATAAGTTGAATTATATATTTTGTAATTGCTCATGTTGTTGAAACTGTGACATTATTTCTAATTGTATTTGCACTTTATAAATAAACTGAATCTTAGAAAGGTTAAGCAATTTGTCTATAGTGAGACAGGATGATTGGAAAAGGCATTTATCTAATTAATTCTCCATCAATCTCATGCATGATGTGGATAAGATCCTAATTATTTTACTCTCATCTCAATGCTTTACTAAATGAGACCTATAGCAGTTAACAGATGTGTATTAGTCAGGGTTCTCCTGATATATCTATAGGATATATCTAAGAGATTTATTATAGGAACTGGATCATGTAATTATAGAGGCTGAGAAGCTCCATGAACTCCAAGTGCAACCTGGAGAACCAGGAAAGCTATTCAGTAATTCAGTCCAAATCCAAAGGCCTGAGAACCAGTGGTGTAAACCCAAGTCTGAAAGGTTGAGAACTACAGGGGAGCTGATAGCATAAACCTGGTCTGAGTTTGAAGGCCCTAGAATAGATGTCTCAGGGCAGAGGAAGATGATAGTCTTAGCTCAAGTAGGGAGAAAAATTTTGCCCTTCTTTTGCCTCTTTATTCTATTAAAGCCATCAGCAAGTAGGGTGAGGCCCACCTACATTGGTGAGGGTGATCTTGACTTAATCCACAAATCTGAATGCTAATCTCTTCCAGAAATAGTCCTTTGGGCACATCCAGAAATGATGTCTTACCAGCTATCTGGACATCCCTTAGCACAAGTGAAGTTGACATGTAAAATTAACCATCACTGGGCCTCAGGAAATTCACTGCATTTGAATTAAGACATGGTTAAAATATATATTTCTAGAATGGCACTTTGATGATCTTTCCATTTCAACACTGTACCACAGTATGGGCATATTGATGGAGGGGGTGTTCTCTCTTATTCCAACATTTAAACTCACTATGTCACACTTGCTACGTTTTCCTAATCAAGTCTCTGAAATGAATAGAACACCTGTAAGCATCATTTCTTTGAATTGACTATCACCTTCACAACATGTGGTATGAGATGCCTTTGCCCTGTAGGAAAATGTCAAGAATTCATAACCATTTTCAGGTTCTTGTCACCTTTGTTATCCGGCACTGTCATCTTGTCAGCAATGTCGATCCCTCTTTTTCTAACAACATTGCAATTGTCACTTTCTTGACAGACATCTTAGAAAATCCACATACTTGCCATATTTTAGACAGGATAACTTTAAAACCTAAGTGTTGGGAAGAAGTATCATTCTAAAATACAGGAGTGGACGGAATGCACCTCTTGCCTTAATAACAATGGTTCAGAGTAGCTCTAAGTCTTAGGAAAACTGTGGAGGCCGGCAGAAGTTGGAGACTAAAATGCTGAAGGCAGATCAGCTCTTTTGCATCAGGAAGGCTCTGCTGATATTGCTTCAACAGAATAGCCAGGCATGCATTTCAAACTCGGCTCAGAGGTATTATGACCTAGATTATTTCAACTAATGTTTGTGTGACATCTAATATATTTTACTAATTTTTACACATATAGCAATACTTATTTTATACTTAGAACAATAAGTCCATACAACAACTATCATTGCTGGGGCTTTTTAAATTTATCCTCCATGTGAATATGGAGATAATTACATGCTCAAAGATTTAAACTGAGCATTTACTAATGGAATCACCTGCATATGTAGGGCTAGATTTAAGAAAAACGCATAGGAAAGTGGGTGGAGGATGGGTTAAACAGGTGATGTGTATAAGGGAGGGCACTTATGATGATCATTGGGTATCCTATATAAGTGATGAATCACTAAATCCCACACCTGAAACTAACATTACACTGTATGTTAACTAACTGAAATTTAAGTAAAACTTGAGAAAAAAAAAGGAGATGGTAAAGAAACTTGTTAATGGTCTCTACTAGACCTGAAAGTATTAGTGAAAAGAATGGCTACAAGTACTTAGCAAGACCTGTGGCTTTCTGAGAAAAATTCAGCATTGTCGATCTTGAGCCTGGCATATGCAGAACCAAGGGCTCTGCAGAACCAAACTTCCATGATTACCCTTCTACTGGTGCTTACTAGTCACTGAAATCAACCAAAAGTCAGAAAGCCAAGATTCTTGGTTGGTTCATTCCATAAATGTCAAACACCAGAGACACAGCACAAAGTGGAGAAGGATGGAGAGTAGATCTGTGCAGGCAAATGGAAAACATCCAGCATATCCTCATTCCACAAATGAGGTAAATGAGTTTATAGAAGTTAATAACTTACCTTAGGTAAAAAAGTATGTAGTTGCTGAGTTGGAATTAATTCATTATCTTCCAACATGAAGTTTCATGTCTTTGCTCCTATGCCACTAGAATGCCGCTCTCATTAAAATAGAGTTTATGGGATGCCTGGGTGTCTCAGTGGTTGAGCACCTGCATTCGGCTCAGGACGTGATCTCGGAGTTCTGGGATGGAGTCCTGCATCAGGCTCCTGCAGGGAGCCTGCTTCTCCTCCCTCTGCCTATGTCTCTGCCTCTCTCTGTGTCTCTCATGACTAAATAAATAAAATCGTTAAAAAAAAATCTATTTTTAAGAATAAAATAAAATAAAACAGTTATTCACTTCATTCCACTTTTCCCTTTCTGCAACACAGGCTCTTATTTTAGTTGAAGTCACAGGAGTACAAAAACACATCTCAGAGTAATAAATACTCATTTTTGCAGCATGACTAAAGTTACTCTCTATCTCCGTCAACCAATCAATTCCCTTCAGAGAATGTCAAATATATACAGACATTCATACACTCACACTGAATTTACAAATGAGATCTTAATCTTGTTAAATACTTAATATTTTCTTAAAATGAAGTATTACACTGTTTTAAAAATAAATAGAATGTATAAAATTCTCCTTATAAGGTATTTTACATGTTTTCCATTTATATATTCTCCCAAATGCTCTTGTAAATTATATAAACTAACATACAATCATTCATTTCTTTTTTTTCTTACAATCATTTATTTCTATTTGCAACAAATAACTGTGGAGTTTTATATTCATGAGTCATGTAGTTTAATATTGTTCAACAAAAATTTAAGACATTTTCCTTATTGAAAGGTAGATTTTCATGTTTTGATATGGTTCTTAAGCAGTGAATTGTACCTAGATTTTTTTATAGGATACCTTTGCAGGAATATATTTGACAAAAGGAGCCAATAGTAACTTTCCAGAAAGGCATAGAGTTTTAACATGGATTGCCTTTCCAAACTCGGAAAATGAAAATGCTGCCTTGAAAAGTGCTATTTCTCTTGTCTATACAACAAGACTTTAGACACAGGCAGACACTTGAAGTTGATGTTTACTTATTAAGCAGATCATCAAGAAAAAAATATAGAGCAGCAACCTTTGTGCACATAGGTTGCCAAGAGTTCAGTAGCTCATAATCCCAAAGTAAAATTGAGGTTAATAGACACTGGCAAATGAGCCACTTTAACAGCACCAGAAAACTTATTTGAATATTTTTATTATTTCAGATTGGACTTAAATTGAAAAAAAATGGAATATTTAAGTATCAAAACCATGCTAAAATGGCACTGTTATTCTTTTGACTTCTTCATCTAGGGGCACATGAACTCCTTGATTCATAATAAGTGGAATGTCACAATGGCAATAAACTTTGGGCATAATTATTAAGTAACAAGTCAATAAACGCATTTTGAAATTATTGAATATCTTTGACGTGTTCTTTCAACATGGCCCTCCAACAACCTTATGTCTCTCAGAAACCTATAGACAAATTGAATAGGTATGATAAAAACATATAATTGTAATATAAAACAAAAAACACTGATTGAGTACCTTCCTTGTAGGCATTACCTAGTTCTATGGTGCCATTCTGTCCAGGTATGATCATCAAATGGAGCGAGGTGAATAATTTAAATTTGTATGACTTACAAATTGCTCTCATTAATATTAACCAGCCATTTTTGTTTCTTATTAGCTCAAGTTTAGTAGTGAAGCTCCTGGAAGAGCTTCCATTCTAAAAAAAAAAATGAACAAAAAATAGCTAGATGACAATCAGCTCCTTTATTCTAAAGGAGACAAGGAATACTTTTGCATGACTGGAGAACAGGATACCTTGAGTCTCAGGATGCAGATGCTGCTTCCCAGTATACAAATGGAGAAAACACATATATCCCGAGCTATTCCCATTCTATTTTCCTACTTAGTACCATCTATTTGGATGCTCAAAATCTAAAAGAATTTAAAAAAATCATAACTTGATGAAAATATTTTGGTCATCAAGATGCAATAAACAGCGAGCTATTAGAAATATTTGTTCATGGAGTTTCCGGTTGTACTGTGTATAAATTGTTTCCTAGTACAGGGTCAAAAGGGACTAAACTTTAGAAAGGTGGATTTGTTTTCTGTGTGGATTTCATTATGTACAATAGGATTATATTATATGGCCAATATATGTAGATATGCATAACAAAAAAAGTTGCTATGAGAATCTCAGATGTGCTTATTATTGACATAATGTTATGATCCATTTGTCATTTGATTTCTTTGAAATAAATAATGCCCAGCACCAAAACAATGATAATAAAATGAAAAAGCCAAAGAACATATGAAGCATTGCACAGTACTAAGTAATTTCCATTTTGTTCACTATTTAGAGGACACATTCATGATCTTGGTAGATTTTTAAAAAAAATATTATCTGAACCAACAATATAATTCAGTTTCTCTAATATCTCATCTTTTTTGGCATTAATTTTAGAATGACCAACCAGTTCATTTATATTACTAGTTAAAAATTACCTGGAAGACTTCATCTCAAATGTGGGCTAGGTTTTTTTTGTTTTTGTTTTTGCTTTTTCGCCTAAGAGTTCATATAAACATATTTTTGTAGATTTCCAAAGCTAGTCAGTATATATGTATAAATATATTTTTTGAAATATGACATTAAAAAGTGACTTTTGATTCTTGTAAATGCCAATAAATATATTTCAAATTCAGTTATTTTATCATAAATTCTAACTAATTCTCTCTCTCTTTGAAAAGGACCGAGGCAAACTATTTTTTTCTTAATTCAACTTTTATGTAAATTCTAATTAGTTAACATCAGAGAAAAAATATTTTAATGTACATGACTTCCTTAATTCACACAATAGGAGCCAGATTTTTATGAATGTTATGTTTTGAAAACGGAATTGATTTTGTTCAATAACTATTTAAATAATTTGAATTTTCCACCTTTAATCATGACCTTAAAGCTACTTTTTACAGCTAGCTCAGAATGACTTGGGAAGTTACTCTTCCAGAATAAAATAATAAATTGTTGAGATTAAAGACTATTAAAGGAATTAGTAAGTAGCCAGTAGAAGAATATTTATAGAAATACAAAAGGAAAAAAATAGATTGAACATATGAAGTAAAATCAGAATGGGAGTTTGTGAAAAAGCAATTAGCAAGACTAGATTATTCATAACTCAATGTGGGCAGAACATAGAATTTAAAAACAAGATAACATGTGTTCACTGTTTCAGAGTCTTGCTAAAATTATGTAGAAGAATGATATCTGACATTTTGTTGCATTTTACTTAATTAATAAGAATTATAAATACACACACAAGTATATATAATATACACACTCACATACCCTCTCGCTGTTTGAATTCTATGCAGAAAGACTTCAGAAAATTACTATCCACAGCAAATTAAATTAATTATATGTTATTTCAATTAAAGAATCTTTGTATTGTGTACTAGCCCATGACTAAAATGGGGTTGCCTAGTTTTTTATTCTAGAAAACCAATATAGTTTCATGGATTCAATTTTGCTATTCAGATCTTTAACTTGAAAGAGACTGTACTCAGCATTATGTCATGTTAATTCTTGCACTCCAGTAGAGTCTTCATGCTGACTCAGATTTTACCAGAAATATATTGAATATACTTGCAGTTCATCAGTTTCAGTGTACACTTTAACTCATTGGTCAAATGGAATGTTTGGCAAAACACAAGAAAACTGAAGGAATGCATAGAGTAGTACATGATAAGCATAAAAAGCATTGCTTAACGTATAAAATAAGTTTGCAAACATGCCAAGTCATATCAATATTTATATATTTATAGTCTAGTAGAGCTTGGATGATACAGAAAAAAAAAAAACTTTTCACCAATCGTGATATTTTATTTTTCTTTTTGAATGGAGAACATAGGAATTTGGAATGTAACTGACCATGATGGTAGAAATTTTCAGAGGAAGTTATATTTACCATCAGCAAAAATATAGTAAATATGTTCTTATGAAGCATCTGCATTACTTTTCTAGAGTCTCGATGTCATTTATGTAGGGACACCTTTGTAAATTATTTAAAAAAAATACTTGGTAAAGAGTCTACATAAATACAATGTTTCTAGATATTGTGTGCTGCTAAAGAAATTCTGCTATTTTTTTAGATTTAATAATTAACAATAATATTTTTAAAATTATATCTTTTAAAGATAAATATTAAATAATTATGAATGAAATGCAATCCAAAAAGACGGGAAAGAAGTAGATGGGGATATAGACAAAACAAAATGGGCCCTGAGTTAAAATGTTTGCAGTTGTCTAAGACACAGTATCAGAACAAAAGCAGAAAGGAAAATATTTATGATGCAAAAATGCATCATGTTCTTTGTTTCTGAGGATAGATCCTTTCAATATGGAATAAGTGTTTGAGCAAGTCAGGATGTTGCCACCAACAGTGTTTGGTAACACATAACCTTGCAAGTATGCTCTACACATCTTTTAAATCTTAAACGTTCTTATTTATGCTCTTTCATCCCTCTTTGTTCAGTGCCTTCATAAAGCCTCTGGATGCCATAGCATTAAGTGATATACATATATTTTTACCATCTTTGAGACCACTTTTATTTTTCTTTCCTCTAATATTATTCCTCCACTTCTCTTTCTTCTTCATCAGTCTAGACATCATTTTCACACATATCAGACTCTGTAGAAGTGCAAGCAAATATATTCAATTTATTCCAGATAATAGTTTAATATATAATAAAGAAGAATATTTTTTGAAATGTTTGCACTTCCACATTCAAATACAGTGGAAAAATGAACTGCCATTTACTGTTATTCAGGAAGTAATCATAACTTCATTTGGCTATGTTCTCAGAGAAAACCCTCCTAGACATCTCTCCAAAAGCATTTGTTGTAACTAGTAATGCCACATTCTGGTTATTCATCACCTTTCTTTCTGAGTCTGCCTCTTATTATGTATGATCCTATTATCTAGCTTTTACTTTTATCCTTTCTGAATTCTCTCTTTAGGCCTTTCATTCAAACCTAAGCAAAAGGAAGTCAGCTAGTTGCCATTAGATAGAAAGTGATGCAATTCGGTCATGGTCTCAGGTCATAATACGACTAAAATTTTAGCAGTCTTGGCGATTGAGAATATTTTGGATGCACTCCACATATAATTCAAAATAATAATAAAATAGGATAATTAGCTGAGTCATCATAAGAAGGAAATTCAACAATCTAGCTGCTCAGGTGGCAGACAAATATAAATAGCTTGCCGATTCATATAGACACTAATATTAGGCACTGATTCTACTTATTGGCTTCTGTACTTAAAATTGAGGTAATTGGACATTATTCCTATCTTTTAATAGGCAGGGTAACAAGGAAATAGAGTTGGGTTTCAAGCTTGCAAATGTGTGGTAACTAATCTTCAAATTGTAATCTTCTACATTGTAGAAGTTGCAGGTAAAACAACCAAGAATTGTTTAATGGACTATTCTGTATAACTTCTCATAGCTCTCCTAACTAGCTACTAGTTAAGAGGAGCAAATTCAGATATTAATGACTAATGACTGATATCCCCATTTTATAACACATATAAATTTCCAAGTGGAAAAATTAACCTAATGCATAGAGATAATCTTAGATGCAGAATTTTCTTTGAGATACTTAACATTAAATTTTCCCCTCTCTTTTTCTGGAAAGAATTGATTCTCAGAAGAGGACATGCAATAACCTTTTTTCCACCTTAAGCTTAATGTATTTCATTTCCCAAGTGAAAAGTTAAGTGCATTTTCCACCAAGCTATATTTGTTTGAGTTTCTGTGACTCTTCTTTTGCTGTGGGTGTGTGAGGTAACCCAATAAATTATTTGCCTCATTTAATGTTACAAATTAATATGAAATATGAATAAGTAGATACATTTGAATATGAGGACATATTCACTTTAGTCCAAAAGTTCATGACCCAGGGACAAACAGGCATATCTTATGACATTAAAACTTGGTTTTCAGAAACTACAGTTATGATTTTTTCTGATAGAGAGGAGGGCATCAGGTGTCCCAGTCTTTGCTTTGTTTAGTTTGCTTAAAAAGCTTGAGATTTTTTCAATTCACCTCTCCCTAGATGGAATCATTGTTTTTTTCCTAGGTCCCATTTTCCTACTATGATCCAGCCACACCTTATTTATACTTTTCTAGAAGTAGTTCTATAGTATCTTTCTCTCCCTCTTATATATATATATATATATAATATAGAATATATAGAATATATATATATTCTCCCTCTAAGATAAGAGAGGGAGAATATATATAATATTATATATAAAATATATAGGATAATATAAAATATAATATTCTTTATGTTTTACATATATGAATATTTATTTTATAATATCATTTTTATTATATTATAAAATATACATATTATATACTGATTTTATATGTACTTTGGAGAGAGAGAGAGTAGGGGAGGGGGTGCAAGAGAGAAGGAAAGAATCTTAAGCAGGCTTCATGCCCAGGGTGGAGCCCAAGAGAAGACTCAGTATCATGACTCTGTGATCACAAACTGAACTGTAATCAAGATGCTTAATCAACTGAGCTACCCAGATGCCCTATATATCTCAAAACATATTTTCATGAGTTAGTCTCTACTTTCCCCAGATTCTGTCCATGTTAAGGCCTAGGCAAGGATCAAATCCTAAGGAAAGTAGTTTTGGTCTCAACAACACTTTTACTGGCTTAGCAATAATGTATCCTCTTAGAATATTTTTTTTTTTAACTTCTGAGATCTCCTTGAACAGAGCTATATCACCTGCCCAAGAGGTTGCCGATTCATATAGACACTCCAAACTCTTTTAAAAGATATTGTTCTCAGATTTTTCACATTTTTCTGTAAACCAAAATTTAAATATATAAGTAGTAGTATAGCCCATCATCTTGCTTCCAAAAATTCTTCAACATTTTGTTGTCACTTTTTGAAGAATTGTTTATCATTAAGGATTGAAGTATTCTATCAGCTATTAAAAGGGAAAAATAAAATAAATAAGGACAGAGCCTGAGAAGATAATCTCAGAATTTTTTCTAGAGAGGGATATTTGATACAAATAACTCCATGACTGAATTTTTTTTACACTAAGTTCCCAAAGGATATGAAACACAATTAGGTAGCAAACCAGGAAAAGTGGCAAATGGCCTAAGTTCAAATATATTTCTTTCAAAGTGTGTAGGACCTGAAATTTGTATGTAGTCATAGAGGCAGAGAAGACCAAATAATCTAATAAACCCTTTTTAATAAAGAAAAAGCACAAAAACCTTTTAGAGAGCAAAATTAATGAAGTAAGGACAAATATTCAGAAATGCTTGGGTCTTGGGAAAGAATCGAGTCCCATGTTAGGCTCCTTGCTTAGAGCCTGCTTCTCCCTCTCCCTGTGTCTCTGCTTCTCTCTCTGTATTTCTCATGAATAAGTAAATAAAATCTTTAAAAAAAGAAAAAAGAAAAAGAAATGCTTGGGTCAAAGAAAATTTTGGGAGGCAACTTCTCAACTGATATTATAAAGACTTTTTCAGAACATATGAATACCACTTAAAGAAAAAAAAAAAACAATTAGACTGTTGGAAATGGTGGCATGAGTAAGCAAAGTAATTTCCTTCAGAAAAAAAATGTAAAAACTGGACGAAATTCCAAAAAAGCAATCAATTTAAGAAACTTTAATTAAATAATTGATTATCATTGGATAAAACAAGGAGCATTTAATGTTGAAAAACGGCTTTAATTTTGGATAAAAATGTTGAAAGTTTGCCTTGCTCGCATGCACCCCTTTGAAATGGTCAGCCAAAAACATAGTTCTATTGGATTGATATCAGTGGCAAAACTAATAGCTTTTCTAGCTGACTTGGTGGACTCAATGTGTCAGGGGAGATAGGACCATTGCCAGCTAAAGATGGCAATCTTAATCAGAATAGACAGAGAAATTCAATAGTTTTATTAGCCCAAGGTTGTAATCCAGTTTATGAAGGGCAGTAGACAAACCAGAAATTTAACAAATAAATCTCAAAGTTACAAAGTCATAAAAGAACTAGAGTAGTAAACTCTCCACATACACTTAGATGACTATTAAGCTATGAATGTATAGCAAAATATGAAATCGCACTGTGAAATATGAAAATCATAGAAAAATTGAATACTGGCTGAAGTTACATATGTGAACCCAGTAGGCCAATAGCTTGGTCAACAGTGGTTGGAAATGTTTTGTGCTCAATGTAAAAACAAGACAGACAACTTATGACATAGGGTAAAAAAAAATAAAAGTAAAGAAAACAATTGAGCAAGGAAATCAATGTCCATCATCCTCAGAGGAGATATATTTTGAAGTTTAAATTCAAACAAGTTACTAAAGCAATATGAGAAAAATAAAAACAATAAATTTCATAAAGTATACTGGAATCCAAAGTTGCTGCAATAAACTTTTTAAGACAGTCAAATTTCAATCAAAATTTACAAGTAAAACAAAACAAAAAAACAGCAGAGAAGTATGATTTATGCTAGAGAAAATGAAAGCAAACAAAACAAAAAACTGAGTGGAAATTGATGATAAATATTCCAGGAAACTAAATCGGATATTATAAATATATTCAAAGAAATAAAAATATGTTTAAAAATTAAAGGAAAATATGTTAATATCAGTCAACAAGTAGGGAATCTCAAAAGAAATAAGAGTGATAAAAAGGGCCAAATGAAATTAGCTGAAAGATACAATAACTGGAATGAAAAATTAATTAAATTGGCTCAAAAATAGATTTGAGATGGAGAAGGAATAATGATTAATTTAAACAATATCAAAAGAAATTATTCAGTTAAAGTAAAACAGGACAACAGGTATTTAAGAATCATAAAAACTTTCAAAGACAAAGGAGTGAAATGAGTGGCTCAAAATGATTGAAGAAATAATGACCCAAAATTTCTGAAACATGATATAAACCATTAAATTATGCATCCAATAAGTTCAATAAGCTCCACATAGGATAAACACAAAAGTTCAATAAACTTACACATAGGATAAATTTATAGCTAGGTCTATCTATATACATATCTATATAACTATATATAACTTATATATATATAACTATATATATATTATATATATATAACTATATATAACTTATATATAACTATATAGAGATCATAATTAATCTTCTGAGATGAAAAGATGAAGAAAAAAATTTGAATGCAACAAGAGAAAAATGTCTTCTTACATATAAAAACAATGATATAGTTAATGACTAACATCTATTTAGAAAGAATTGAGGCCATAAAGCTTTGGAGTGGCATAATAAAGGTGATAAAAGGGAAAAAAATCAACCAAAATCTTCAGTCCAGGAAAATTAACCATCATATATAAAAATAAAATAACAATATTTCTGGATTTAAAAAAATAATAATTGGTTGCTCATACTCCTGTACTAATAGCAATACTAAAGAAAAAGTATTCAGGATAAAAGGAAAAACAACCAGAGACTTCTGTTTCTGTGAACATGGTATTAATATACATTATTTCACTCCTCTCACTAAAGGCAACTAAATAACTTCTTTATACATAAAAATAATCTAAAAGATGGAGAGAAGAAAGACTAGTTTAAAATATTACATTAAATATAAATGGTTAGTACATCATTAAAGGACATGGATTGGCGTGGTTTATTAAAAATGGAACTCAGCTATTTGCTGTCTACAAGACATTCACTTCAAATATAACAATATAAGCAGGTTGAAAATAAGAAGACATAAAAAGATATATTGTGCAAACATTTAAAAAAGCAGGAGTGGCTATATTAATGTCAGCTAAAGCAGACTTCAGAACAAAGAATATTATCAGAAACAGAGATGGATATGATAGTATACTAAAAGTTTAATCCACCTAGAAGACACGAGTATACTAATTCTATGTGTAGATCATCAAAAGATGGCAAAACTTGTAAAGTAAAAACTAATAGAATACAAAGAAGAGAGACAGTTATACAATTGTGGTTAGAGAATTCAGTATTGCTTTTTACAATTGACAAATGGACTAGACCAGTCAAGATATACAGAAACTCAACAACATCATAAACCAACAAAATCCCATCAATATCTATAAAACAACAGCAAATGCATATTGTTTTTAACACTCTTGGGAAATAGAATAACACCATAGACTGAAATAAAATATTTGCAAGACATATATTTGATAAAATATTGCATCCAGAATAAATTAAGAACCCTTATAACTTACCAACAAAAAGTAATTAAAAATATGAGCAAATTCTTCAAATAGGCATTTTATTAAAAATATATAAAAAAGGAAAAGAAGCATCTAAAAATTTTAGCATCATTTGTTTTCATATATATACAAATATAAAAGTTTCACAACTGTTATTAGAACTACAACATACCTCCTAGAATGACTATAGTAAAAAGACTAAAATATTGAATATAGACAAGGATATAAAGAAAACTTTAAATTTTTATACATTTCTGAAGAAAAATAAAATGAAACCACTCTCTTCTAAAGAAGTTTGGCAGCTTTCAAAATGTTAAACAAAACATACCATCTTACGTAATAATTCAATTCCAGGTATCTGCCCCAAAGAAATGAAAATATATGATCACACAAAGACTTGTCTATGAATGCTGTTAGTAACATTATTCATAACCACCAAAAACTAGCAAAATTCAATGCCTCTGACATATGGAAAGGATAAACAAAATGTGCTATGTCCATACATTGAAATACTACTTAACAACAAAAAGGAACAAACTTATGATATACACAACAGGCATAGTTAAATCTAAAATAAATAAATAAATAAATAAATAAATAAATAAATAAATAAATATTCTAGCTCATGTTAAGTGAGAGAAATTAGAAACAAAAGACTAAATTTTTTAATGATTTTGTTTATACAAAGTTTCATAAAATGAAAAACTATAGAAACCAGACCAGGTTTTTCGTTTGGTTTTAGTTTCCTTTGGTTTGGTTTGATTTGGTTTTTCCCCGTTGGTCCTGTTGTTGTTTCTTTGTTTGTTTGTGTTTTTTTCCAAGGTCCAGGAATAAGAGGGGAATTGATTGCCAAAAGGCATAATAAGGGCACTTTCTGGAACAATGAAAATACTATAACACTAAATTATTATGGTTGCTTGATTGCAAAATTTGTAATTATCAGACTCTATACACTTAAAGTAGGTGAATATTAGAGTCTGCAAGATATGCCTTGGTACCTTTTTTAAAGAATAGCCAAGAAAGAGTCAAAGATAAGGAAGTTTTCCTAAATTGGACAGTTTATATATGCTAATTACCAAGTTAAAGGTAACAAACCAGCAATAAATACATGTGGTTAGTCATGAGAGTTTTTGATATTTATGTGTAGGTGAGGATGAAAGATATAATTGAGCTATATTCAAGTTAACATCAACATTTCCCAGTCGAGGGTCACCTGGGTGGCTCAGTTGGTTAAGCATCTGCCTTTGGCTCAGGTCATGATCCTGGGGTCCTGGCATTGAGCCTGCATGTCAGGTGCCCTATTCAGTGGGGAGCCTACTTCTCCCTCTCCCTCTACTTGGCCTTCTCTCTGCTTGTGGTCTCTCTGTGTGTCAAATAAATAAATAAAATCTTTAAAAACAGAAACCAAAAAAACATTTCCCAGTAGAGAAGTATATGTTTCACACAAGAAATGTTACAAAGGCAGGAGAGACATTTACTATCATATTTTTCAGTCACCTATGGCTAGCATTTACTGAGTGAAATCCATAAATTGGCCACCATATTAGACATTTTACATGTATTATTTAAACCATTATGAGGTCAGTCCTCTAATTCTAGGCATATCAGTGTATTGAATATCCCCAAATATTGTCAATTTCATTCAATATATTTTGATTCAATTCAGTATCATTTAGTTTGTCCCATATTTCTTAGGCACTACTAATTTCCAAAAGTGGGATATAGCTCCCGAGCTCTAGTTGAAAAAGGGTTACATGGAAATTGACAATTTTGGAACATAAACAGTATAAAACTAAGCTCCACAAAAATTCTCACAGGCCATCCTATGAACATTTGTAGACTACATGCACACATTAAAAAAAGACTAATTTTATTTTATAAGCTGAATCCCAGGGTAAGGAGAATAACTTGTAAAAAGCTTTTTGGGGAACTAAGAAAGCACATAAGAATGTATAGGTTGAATATATTTCTTAGTGTATTGGCTTTATGCCTTCTGTATACTTTGTAGTAAACTTTTCATATTCAAATTGTCCTCTAGCTAAAAGAAAATAATAGCCAAACCACCTAATTAGTATTATCCTTTCATCCTTCCATCCACCCATCTACACATCCATCCACTCATCCATCCATCCATCCAACCAATACAAGACTCCTCAACACTGTTTTATAAACTCTTTCAAAGTGTAAAATCCCAAACCATGCTCGGATGAACTTAAGTCTGGAATGCTCATTCTACTGTTTGTAAACTGTTACCCCTCCTTCACCATGAAGAATCTAAATTTATATTTGTGGGGATTAAGGGGGTCTCTACACTCTAATAATTTTTTTTTAATTTAAGCTTTCCATTTTGATGAAAACCACAATTAATTTAAGCATATCCTATGTTGTCTGGCTTTCGACTATATAATAAGCAATTGGTGTGTGATGAAGAATAATGCCATAATAACTTAGTGACATTCAAAATTAGACATGTACTTCTCACATGTCTGTGGGTCAGCTACGGCTGCTTTATTCCACTTGTGTTCATTCTAGGTCCTGAGTTAAAAGGGCACCTGGTGATGAATACAATGCAGTAGCATAACAGAGCATGTCCAATATTTAAAGTCTGTTTTAAAATTCTGCTATATCATCTATGCTAACATCCTTTTGTCCGAAGCTAGTTAGATGGCCAAGCACAGAGTTAAGGGTCATGGATGTGTAGAAGTGACTGAGAATTTATAAAGCATAGGACATGATGGGGGAATAATTACGATTGGCAATTAGTAGTCGATCACAGCATGATGATGGTGATGCAAATATTTTTATTTGTTTTAGTAAATGAGTGTGTTCAGGCAAATTGACAATCAAAGGATAACAAGGTTGTAGTATAAAAGCTTTTGTGGATTGAATGGATAGGAGTG
The DNA here is from genome assembly GCF_018345385.1 of Vulpes lagopus. Lineage (NCBI taxonomy): Eukaryota > Metazoa > Chordata > Mammalia > Carnivora > Canidae > Vulpes > Vulpes lagopus. The sequence continues at coordinate 141,317,985 of NC_054827.1, forward strand.
GTACGATTCATGAGTCACCAGATAGCATTTTCTACTTAAGCTTGTCAGACACAGAGGGATCTGTTCCAAAAAGGTGAGTTCAATATTACCAGTCTGCAATGATCCAATCTTTGTAATTACCTACTCACAACAATCAATACTGCATACTTGATTCATAATAAGCGGGCAATAAAAAAATTCCTTTTTCAGAATTCTACAATAATTAGAATAAGTAGCCATTTACTAAAGCTATGAATAACATTAGAATGGTAAACTGTCAAATAAAACACAACAGCCCTAACAGGTTACCCAAGAAAATCTCATTAATATTGTCATTTTAGCACTCTACACTGGTGATTTTTGTAATGATGGGGGTCCAATTATCGTACAAAACAAATTGTTAAAGTCATTAGTGCATTTTGTGCATATTTATTTAAACTATGATTCTTTGTATTAGTGTTGTTTGAAACAAAATTCATAAACAGATAAATGTGAAACCAGACCCCAGTCTCCTTCTTAAACACAACACTGATGCTTTAGTTTAAACATCACATCATCACGAGTTATATTCATCTGGTAGAGTTTTGATCTTCCAAGTTATTACCAGTGCAAATTTTCAGTTGTTTCACTGATATGTCCATAGTTGGCCTTTTTAGCTTCCTCAGTTTCTTCATCATTTTCCCATCCTCTGTACTCTCACTGCCTAGTCCCTGAAGCCACATATTTTAGGTCTTATTTTTATGGAACCACTGCAAGTTTATATATTCATTTCTGTATCAGTTATATATACTGTCATGATAATGCTAGAAGATTAACCAACTCCAAATAAGATGGTGTGAAACAATATACATTATTCAGGTCATGATTCTACAAATTTGTGTTTTAGCTGAGAATTATTTCTGACTTGATCTACGTTTACTCTGTTTTGAGAATTGATTGTTGGCTGGAGCTCAAACGTTTATAGGTCAAATGTCTCCTTACTGGAGCAACTTCATTTAGCTCTATGTTTCTCTATATCCATGTAGCAGTGTAAAATAGGTTCTTTCAGAAGACAGGGATGCAAGAGCAACCAAATGGACAGGCGTGAGTCATGGTAAGGCCCATATTCAGAACTGTCACACTGTCATTTTTGTGATTCATGCAATCAATCTTTCTCAGTTTCTATTTAATCTGTTTTGTCTTAAAAATTCTATGTGATCTATAAACATAAGGAGTCTTTTTTTAATTACATAATTTTAAAACTGTTAGCACAAATTATTTAATTAATTATTCATTGACCTTGAGGGATTTCTTTGTCTTTTTATTTATTTTGAACCTTAGATGGAGTTCCTATATTACTCATGTTTGAGAATCTCTGCCTTTTGATGCAGGTTGTTTTAAGAATACACAGGGAAGTAAGGGAGCAAGTATGGGCTCAAAGGATTCATTTACAGCACTGTTCAAGATACCACAATAGATCTGATGGACTAATAGGAAGTCTAATTTAGAGAGAGGAAAGCAGAGTGGTTGACAGTGTGGCTAGCTGGGATTCAGTCAGTCTGACTATAATCTCTTAGCTCTGTGACTTTGAGCAAGATACATGACTTCAGTTTTCTCATGAATAAGATGGATAAGGATAAAAATGGTACCTACTTTATGTGATTCTTGGGAGAATTGAATGAGCGCGCGCACGTCTGCTTAGAGGAGTGCCTAGAACATCTTAGATACTAAGGGTAAGCTACATACATTACCATGACAAACACTCATTGTTATGATGATTTGGTTTTTCATTGTGTCTGCTTTTACTATTACTAATGATTGGTAGCACCTCTCTCTGGGTTTCTTACTGTGTAAATTATTGTGAGAGAATCTGATAGAATACAGGTTTGTCAGAGTACTTGCACCAGCTCGCCTGAGTCCACTAACCATCCCAACTGGAGGACGTGGGACTCATTAGTTATAAGAGAAGAGTAGCATGTGACAAAGCATGGAGATATAAGCGACATCCAAATCTGCTTCTCTCATAACGCAACAAACTATTCTTCCTTTAGCCAATAATACATCTTTTCTAAATTTGTTTTTATTAATATAAAGATGTGACAGTGCTTATACATGTGTTTTGCACATATGTGAGTGTTCTCTCAGCCTATGTGTGAAAGTGGAAGTGTTTGGGTTCAATAGGTTCTGGAAATATATAAAATTACCTTTGTACATAAATTATCCAGAAAAAAAAAATAAACAAAAAAAGGCCACTAATCCAATGGATTAAAAGTAACAGAGTACAATTTAATCCCTTCCTGCTTACTACTGAGATTCATCATCTATTTAAAATATTTATTGGATACTTAAATTTTTCCCTTTGGTATATTTTACATTGCAGGACTTTGCCATTTTTGCATTTGTTACCATTTCTCTCTCTCTCTCTCTCTCTTTCTTTTTTTTTTTTTTTTTTTTTTGAAAATGGGGTGTGGTCAGTTGCTAAGCTGCATTTTCAGAAAGAAAAAATTTGCCTACTGCAGAAGGATTTTTAATTTGTTTATCTTGATATCTGCAAAGCCTATAACAGTAAAATAAGATAAGCAATAATACATATTGTACAAGTTACAACTACAGCATTTAGTACTGTGCCAGTTTGCATAATATTTTAATAAGGTTTTGTTCTAGTCACTTATGCATAATGACATCTTAATTTCAGTGTACATGATTAAAGCCGTATCCTAAAGGCTCTTTAGTGTATTACAAAACTTTTGTGATGCTGTTGTGGGCTGTTTTATAAACTTTATTACTTCAGTATTTTTTTAGATTATTACTCATCAGTTTTTTTATACTTTCCTTCTTTAAAATGCTCATATGAATCTGGATTTTCGCTTTTCTCTTCGTTTTCACTATAATATGGTCTTAAAAAAAAAACTATGGAAACAATTTCTTGACATGCAAAGTTTGTGCTTCTAATTTGTAAATATCACTCAAGTTGTTTCTATTTGTATACATTGGGTTACCTACATAATTCCATAATTTTACTATAAATGCAAATTATGACCGCAATAATTTATCAATGCATATCCATAAGAATAGCTAAAATGAAAAGGACTATCAATACTAAGTGCTGGCAAGTTTGAGTAAAAATGCAAATCTTCTATTGTTTATGTGATTGTCTTTTGGTACAATTACTTTGGAAAAATATTTGTCCATAACTATTAATGGTAAATATTAAAATTCCTTACAATGCAGTAATTCCATTTCTTTGTATCTGTCCAACAGAAATGGCATGTATGTCCACTGAAAACCAAGAATGCTAATTAGAGCTTTATTCATAATTGTCCCAAACTCAAATCAAACTATATTCATTTTGTCTTGCTCTGTGACAAATTTACCCAAATGTAGCACTTTAAAACAATATGTTTATTATCTCACAAGTTCTTTAGGTCACAAGTGGGGCACAACTTAACTGACAAAGAATATTAAATTAAGAATTTGCTATATAGGATTTATCTAATATTTGAAAGGTCTGATGTCCTTACAAACTTGATGGTCCTTAGACAATAGGAATATTTCATTCAGATATTTCCCAAAGAAACAAACATATATACATATTTATTAGGACATTAAAGTGTTATATTTGTTACTATGCATGTAGCAAAAATGATTGTATTCCCAACCTTAATTAGCATCTATCTCAAAAGTGTTTCTTAACATTTTCTCTAGTGAAAATTGTATTTTATTTTTAAATAATAAATCAAGATACAGAATACAGAGTACCCAGTGAGAAATATCAGTTTAACTCAGCTTTACCTAGTGGGAGATTTCATGCACATCAACGGATACTTTTCCCTATATTTAAGCTACATTAAGAATGCTAATATATCATACTCCACGTGTTTATGTCAAAGTCATTCAAGTTATTCTAATTCTCCAGAGACAAATCTAAACTAAGAAGCAGTAGCTAAGAAAAATTCCTACAATATTTGTAAATTTTTTTTCTCCAAAAAACAAACTATTTCTGTTCAGCAATTTCAAGTTGCCATGTTGCTTAACTGGTTCAAGTTCATTTAAATTCATTTATTTTTCCAAATGTCAGCAATAATCTAAACTGTTCCACATCACAGGACACTGACAGTTGGTATGTAAGATAATAAACAGCATTATAGTCACTTGGGGCAGTGAAATTCATACATTTTCTTTTCTATGGGCTCAGTTAACATGTAATTTAGATATTAGTTTGTCACTAGAGTTTTCAATTCATTCTTCATAGAGTTACTGTAACTGAACTGATGATCCTGCTCACAGGTGTCAGCAGAAATGTTAACTATCTGTGTACCAACTGATACACAGGCCACTGCATTTTACTGTTTCAGAGCAGAATATATGGAGAATAAAAGATATATATGTTGCCCACCTGAAAAGAAATTTTTCAGGTATCAGTTTTTCTTGATGTGATTTGTTTTTAAATGGATGGGTAAGAAACTAAAGTTTTATTTCCCAAGGGAAATAGCATTATAAGCCTTATCAAGTTATCAGACTCTTGCAATTCTGGCTGTATGAATTCAGATAATGTCAAAAGAAGAAAATCGTGAATGTTTTCTTATCCTTTGCAGAAAATATTGGCATGCAAATAAAGAGAGAAGAGAGCTATAAGTGCAAAGACTGAGTTTTTAGTCACTAATTTTAATCCTATCCTGTTGACTTTTGTACAGGACCTGGATGACAGAAAGGTACAATTTTTCTGATTTCTCTGACAATCTCCCATATGTATCTTTTCTTTCTCCATTAATATCATGGTGAAGCCTGTTGTTTTCAGAGAAATTCAATCAGATAAACTAAATTGCGCTAGAGTGTTAATAATTTCTTGCATTTCCTTCAATAAAGATTTTTATATATTAACATTATAGCGATGAAAACTCCAAAGTGATGGATTTTGATTTTGGTCTTTGATTTCTTTCTTATTCATCCTTTATTGTCCAGCTGTTAACTCAACCTTTAGTGAAGTCTTGGCTATCTTCCTTGTCTCAACGGTACAAATCCTATCTTTTCCTGACACTCTGACATCACTTCTATAATTCCATTACAATACCAATTGCACCATGTTATATTTCTTTCAGGAATCATCTCAGAAGCTAAACTGTTTTGACCTCAGCCTCAATTTTTGGAGAAAAAATAATTGAACGTTTTATGGAGTAATTGCCAAATTAAAGTCTTTGCTGTGATTGTTCTTATGTTTTGTTGGCTGTTTGCCTGATGGTTGATACATTCCTTAGGTTTTAATCCAAGGTTTTAAGGAAATCAACTTTATCTCTTTCATAATTCATACCTGATAGTTTCACTCTATAATTTTTGTTTAATGTATCATGATAAAAATTGAAGAACCCTTTCATATCAATGCTTAGTTTTACAGATGACAAAACTGGGCCACTCAAAGGTTAGACAGCTCTGAGCCTCAATTTCCTCTTTTGAAAAAATGGAAATAATCTTTCTTTTTAATGTAATTGTTTTAAAAGAAAGAACACAGATGTGTGCATGTGAGAGAGAGCACTGGAGAGGGGCAGAGAGAGAGGGAGAGAGAGAATCTTAAGCAGACTTCACACTCAGCACCTGACCCAGTGCTCAAACTCAGGTCTCTAGGACCATGACCTGAGCTGAAATCAAGGATCAGACACTTAGCCAACTGAACCACCCAAGAGCCCCCAAAGTGGTAATAATCTTAAGCAAAGAGATTATTCTAAGAATTAAGTGTGTGCTTAGAACACGACATATAGTAAGTGTTCAAGAAAATATAGATGTTTGGATTATTTTTGTGACAAACTGTCAATAGTTGTAGACAATTCCAAGTTTACTAGTTCTTTGTTGAATAAAGTTAGCATGTTTTCCAAACAAATAAAACCTTGCCTTTTCCATTACCGTTTATATTTATCTGTCAATTCAATAATATTCTATCAACCTGCTTTTTATGGAAATAACCCTCTCCAGGCTACAGATCCTGCTGTGCTCTGCAGAGCCCTCCTGGTGTTTGTGCACATCCGCATCCACCTCATCCCTCATGCAATGGCTCTGCAGTGTCGTTGAGTCACCGTGATACTCATAGGTAGGACTCATAGTAACTTAAGTGTCTTTGATACCTTTCATAACTTGTTTTCACACTTTCACTTTTTGAAGTTTCTTTTTCTGAAGCTTTCCCTGTTGCCAACTGAAATATCATCTCTTTAAAATAGAGAACTGAGATCTGAGAACATATATTGCTATATAGATTGTCTGGTATATTCTTTGATTTTATGCTTTTATTATAGCTTGCACAATTATAATAAAATAAATATTTATATGATTATTTTCTGAAAATCTATTCCCCATTAGGTTGTACTCAATGGGAGGTTATATACTAAACCTAATCAGTTTATTCTAGCCCATGGCATATGTCAGGGCCTGGGAAACACTTGCCTATTTGGTAAACGATTTTTTTTCCCCTCACATTATTTGCACTCCTTACTTCAGCTTACAATATGCAGATTATTAATAATCTTTTTTTTTTAATTTAAAACTAGCCATTGAGTTATTTAGTCATTGATAATTTTCTTTCTTTTAGCCTATATTTACCAACTGCTCCCAATAACTACTTTACATCAATTATTTTGTCTTCTAATCATGGGTGAAGGTAACATCTAAATACACTAATGATACGTTTGCAATTTATATAAAGGAAACATGTTTATATTAGGTCGGTCAAGTTAGAAAAAAATGTTTTAATATACATATTAATGTCTACTTATATATGCATAGGTACACATAACTGCCTCTTTTTTAAGAAAAGATTATTGATTGATTGATTGATTGATTGATTGATTTGAGAGTGAGAGAGAGAGCGCACACACACATGTGAGTGAGGGGAGGCAAAGGGTGAAGGTGACAAGCAGACTTCCCCCGACCATGGAGCCTGACATGGGACTTGATCTCACAAACCTGAGATCATGACCTGAGCTGAAAAACAAGAGTCAAACATTTAACTTACTGAGCCATTTAGGCACCCTCATAACTGCCTCTAACAATGCTGTGTTCAGTGCTCTGTTCAGCAACATTTATAGTGCTCTGGTCTCTTAAATATTAATCTAAATATATACCTGTGTGATTGGCAACCTGTCCATGTCTACATTTTCCCATGTCCGAGAGCTAACTAAGACATTGTCTCATGTCCTTGGACAATGAGAGCCAGAAACAGCTGTTGAAGGGACACTTTTGAGCAATTTGGGTTGATGCCTCTTACTGTAAATTCTCTCATCCAAAGAGTAGTGACTTCTTTGAAGCAAGGGTTGCTGTTCTTTGTCATTTTCTTCTGACCTGGAGAGATTTTTGTCCGATATTGGAAAACAAACAGAGTGCATTGGTGGTGTTAGACATCACAAAAGAAAATGCCAGAGGAGCATCAAGCTCAATGTTAAACTACGAAGTAAAAAAAATATTTGTTGAAACAGAGTGAAGATGAGCAATCCAATATTGAAGGATTCAGAAATATCATTGTAACCTGAGGAGACTAGTAATTACATGAAAGGTTTATGGAAACATCTCTAACCTGAAGTATATCATAACTCACAGGAATTTGGAGAAGACGAAGAATGTGTTATAAGCAGGCCTGCACCCACTGTCCCCTTTTATGCCCAGGAAAAAAAGAAAAAAATAAATTAAAACTCTTGTAAACTTCTTAAAAGACCTCATGGCAAACACATTAATTACACTTATCAGCAGGAGGAGTTCTTATCTATGGCATTCCTTTCATAGGATATACCTGGTCATATTGCATTGCTTATGAAACATAAATCTTCAATTTATGGATTTATGTGGGCATTTCTAGCTAGAAAATATTCTAACCGTTCTAGAACTGATGGATAAAACAACAGACATTTTATAAAGAAAATGGTTTGTGTTAGCAATTTCACTTAGTGTTTAAACTAAATCAGATCGTAATACAACGCTAGAAGAAAGACCAACAGAATTGCATTGACAATCTCAGATTTCTCTTATTTTGTAAATGATTTGATATTGTCTTTGCCTTTTGAATTATTAGTAAAATAAGAGGAATTATTCCTGTGTGATTCCTATAAGGTGATGTGGTAATTCCACATCTTATTTTCTTTTAAGATTTTATTTATTTATTTGACAGAGAGGGAGACAGAGAGAGAGAGAAAGAGAGAAGGAGAGAGAGATCACAAGGAGGGGGGTGGCAGAGGAAGAGGGAGAAGCTGGCTCCCCGCTGAGCAGGGAGTCTTGACACAGGATGGCTCCATCCTAGGACCCTGGAATCATTACCTGAGCCAAAGGCTGATGTTTAACTGACTGAGCCACCCAGGTGCCTCCATATCTTGTTTTCTAATAAAAGATATCTGGAAGGTATCTCCATAGGGACTGTGTTGCAAGAAACCCAGAGTGTTATGAGCTCTATTGTGCCCCTTACTGCCTCCCTCCCCTTACTGACTCATATATTAAACTCCTAATCGCTAGTACCTCAGAATGTAACCATATTTGGAGATAAATTAAAGACATGATATGATAAAAATGAAGCCATTAGGGTGGAGTCCTAATCCAAGATTCCTCCTATAAGAAAAGGAAGAGGGGGCACCTGTGTAGCTCAGTCAGTTAAGTGTCTGCTTTCAGCCTAGGTCATGATCTCTGGGTCCTGGGATCAGCCCTGCATCAGGTTCCCTACTGAGTGGCGAGTCTGCTTCTCCATTTGCTCCTCCCCCCAGCTTATATGTGCTCTTTCTTCTCTCTCAAATAAATAAAATCCTAAAAAGAAAAAAAGAAAAGAGGAAGATACTGCATATGGTATACACAGAAAAAAGGCAACATGAGGACACAGTGAGAAGATGACTGTCTTACAAGCCAAGGAAAGTAGCCTCAGGAGAAACCCAATCTGCTGACACCTTGCTATTGGATTTCAGGCTTAAAACTATGAGAAAATGTCTTTCTGTTGTTTAAGCCACCCAGACTGTGTCATTTTGTTTTGGCAGCCCCAGCAGACTAATGCAAACTAATTTAGTTTACACTGTAACTCCCAGGAATATATAGTTTCACTTCAAAAGATATACATTTATTATGATATATTTTGTCAATTGTTTAACTGCAAGTGACCCTTTGGAACTTCAGTGATGGCCAACTATTTTACAGATGAGGAACAGAAGTCAGAGAATCAAGGTGACAAATCCTATGTTCCTAAATATATAGTTACCTGTTTCTTCTTTATTTTGCCCCCAGGACAGAGAGAACATTGGGGAAAAGGATTGTTATTCTGTGCCCCAAATTTAAATTAGTAGAGAACCCAGATCTATTAGTTGCTTAAACAGTATCTGCTCATAATTAATCAGTACACATTCACATCCCCATTTTTTCTGTAGAAAAAAAAGCAACTGTTCTTATGTATTTCTTTCCATAGCAATAGTGAGCTCAAATATGCACTGCTTATCTATTTAAACGATGCTTTAAATGTCATTTTCTAAAACTAGAGCATGAAACCTCTATTTGTGATAGCACACATATGTTTAACAAACATAAAAAAAAAATGCATGCCACTTTCCAGGAGACACCGATATGTTCCTCTAGAAGAAGTATTTCACCTATGTTTGGAATCATTTCTCTGAATCATAGTGACTTACAAATGAAAACCTGTTGCAGTTGGCAACATTCCCCAGCAGGCTTCCTTTAATTATATTACCTCCTTTTCTCCTCTATCCACTTCTATTCTATTCTACCTTGTAATTTTATATTTCCAGTGTGTAATGCTGAAGCAGGAGAACTAGGTTCTTGATTCACAAAGAATGAATCCTATGGTTGAAGGAGGGTGACTAAAGCTATAGAGTTTTATTAAGTGAGGATACAGAGAAAGCTCTCAGAAGTGAGCGGGGTCCTAACAAGGTTGCCACTGGTGCTTGTAGGTGTAGAGTTGGTCTTTGACTGAAAGCCAAACAAGTAACCTAAATCTTTTTACCATCTCTATTGATAGCACCATTGAATAAGGATGAGTGATAACATCTTTAATGGCCCATGTCCCTTTTAGGGTTCAATAATTCTCTGTTGGTCATAAGTAGCTGTTATAACAAGACCTCACCTCTGAAACCTAGGACCGGATGGCCTGGTTTGTTTCTTTATCTCCAGCTTCCTTATATTTCCACATTTTTAGGATTTTGTGAGCCTAATTCCCAGGCCCCTTACCTATCTCTCCCTATCTAGCCCTGCCTGTCCCTCCCTTGGTGTTGAACTGGACTGAATACCAATCCAGTCCTCCATTTATGGTCCATATCAATTGCACTGTGTGTATGTGTGGAGGGGTTCCCCACATCTACATGCAATTCTAGAGATCACAGCTGAGTGTCAACTCGGGTCTGATACTATCTACCAGGAGTCAGCATCAGATTCTACAGATTTAAGGTTCAGTCCTACAAGACTGCCGTCCTCAAATTTAGACTCCAGTCCCAAATCCAGGTTACCACCTATGACTCTGATCAACCAACTGTAAATTAGAGATTCCAATGACCCTCATGCCCGGTTTCAGATACTAGTCTCCAGTCCAAGTTGTTAACTGTACTTCTGACTGACTGGCTCTAAATCAGAGATTCCCAGGATATTCTTCTTGGATTTGTTGAATTTGCTAGAGCAGCTCACACAACTTAGAGAAACATTTTACCTAATAGATTACTAGTTTATTATAAAAAGATATAACTCAAGAACAGTCAGAGGCACGGCCTGAAGCAAATTGTGGAGCCTCAGCACACCATTCTCCCAGTACCTCCAACCCAGCTTTTTGAAATCCAGCCTTTGGGTTTTCATGGAGACTTAATTACAAAGTTGTGACTGATTTAATTATTGACCACTGGGTATTAATTCAACTTTCAGCTCTTCTGTCCTTCCAGGAGTTCAGGGGGGGTAAAATTGAAAGCTCCAACCATCTAATCATATGATTGGCTCCTCTGGTGACTAACCCCCATCCCTAGGAGACCTAGAAGACCTCCAAGTGGTCCAAAAATCACCTCATTAACATAATAACAGACATCATCATCAAGTTGCCTTACCACCCTATCTGGGAACTTCCAGAATCTGAAACCTGCCCTTACTACAGCAGTGGACAGGGAGATACTGAAGAAAGAGACAGGACAATCCAGGTTGGTGGGTGGCCATTCTAATAAGCAAAAGGAATTTACATACAAGGCTTGGGTGGGGAGCAGCAAGACAAATGGAGTCCCAGATCTGTCCACCAAACCTTAAAAGTTTATAATGAGGCCTTAACTGGGTTCAGTCACATGTACTGTGCAGGTGTTCTCAACACCACATCACTACATCACTATCTCAGGGCTATGTCCTCGTGGTGAGGGAGCAGAAGGCTAGCTGAGGACAAAGCACAAACTGACACTGCACCCAACCCCCCACTGCCGGGCCAGATGTGTGTCACATTCCTCAGGCATTTCTGGCTGTCCTAATGCTAAGGAAAGTAAAACAAAGTTAACTTATAGAGACCACAATTCTGCAAGACATGAATCTCCCTCAGTTTACAAATGTCTTAGGAATTTACAAGAACAAATAGTTTTTTTATCAATAACCTAGCTTCCAGAAGGAAATGTAGATACAACTAAATGTCCTTCTAAACTGGCAGCCCATTGACAAATACTTGAAGGAGGCAGAGAATAAGGAATGTAATGTTCCTCCAAGGAGCTCCCAACTATCTTAATGTTATTGCCTTGCTAGGAGGAAAAACAACCTTAACAATGGCAAGTCCTCAAGTATCCTGTGAAATTTCTTTAACATATGAAAATCTCTTTTCCTACCTTCTCCACTACCAAGTATATAATCAGTCACCCCTCACCATCCTGGAGCAGCAGCTCTTTCTGCCCATGGTCCTGTCCCTATGCTTTAATAAAATCATGACTTTGCATCAAAGAACATCTCAATAATTCCTTTTTGGTCATGGGCTCTGGATGTCATCCCACCAAACCTCACCTACATTCCAAAACTACATCACTTGGAGCAACCTCTGGGAGCAGGAAAGGCAAAAGGAGCTCTTTGGTTTCCTAGGTCCAGATCATATGTCAACTGGAAGACACCCTTTTCCATGAACTTCCCCAACACCTCATTTAAGAAATTTCGAGGGTGTAAGGAGCTATGTGCCAGAAATGGAAAGAAGACAAAATATTTATTTCTTACTATAAATTAAAATGTCATAATAACTTAGTAGCCACTATTTTTAGAATGCTTAATATGTATCAGACTCGGCCAGGCATACTTCGACTCTGGTATTTTTTTAAATTCATTTAATACTGACAATAATGAATTAAAAGCAGATTATTAAACAAGATTTTGAGAGTTAAAGCCATGACCATAGTGAGAGCTTATATGTGATGAAGTCAAGACTTGACTAGCCCCTTCCTAACTTTAGGCAGCTAATTTGTATATTCCAATTCTTAACAATCTGCTCTCAACTGGACTTCGGTATCTCTTTAGAAATTGATACTGGTTGATTTTATTACAAAATCTTCACTGTTCCAGAGTTAAATTAATTATCTTAGGCATTGGAATATTTATGTAAGGTCTTTCTTACTCTTTGATGTTCATAAACTCTGTAGAGCATATGAAAAAATCAAAACAAAACAAAACTATGGGCACTTTTGACATACATATAGTGATATACACAGACGTATGATAATATATTGTGTATATACATATATATGAGTTTGCGCCACATAGTTATGGGTTTGCCCTGCTTAGATCCACTAATACATGGAATTTTTAAAAATAAATATTGTACAAATCTCATATTTTCATTATTGATGAGGGATGAAGGCAGAAAATGTGCACCTTAAGCCCAGAGAGCTGACCTATAAGTCTGCATGTTTGTTTGTTAAGATTTTATTTATTTATACATGAGAGACACAGAGGCTGAGGGAGGCAGAGACATAGGCAGAGGGAGAAGAAGGCTCCCCACAGGGACTCAATTCCAGGACCCTGGGATCATGCCCTGAGCCAGATGCTCAAGCACTGAGCCACCCAGGCATCCCATCTGCATGGTTTTGATAAAGATCAAATATGTGCTAGTTGCTACATTCTTAAAGGATCTCATGACTACTTATATAACTCATCAATAGTTAATATCAAGCTGAATGATATGCACCAGAGAAATCTTTCCATGGTTTTATTAAGTATGTAATACTCCCTGTATGTCCTCTCTACCATGAGCACTAGGCATATAACCATCAGCTTCATACAGCAAATGTGCAGCCCTTTCTGTCCATGGGTCCTTTCCCTGTGCTGCTTAAATAAACTCTCTAGGTTGCATTGTAAAACATCTCAAGAATTCTTTCTTGACATTTATGCTCAATGATCCTGCAACGCTATGATTTCCTTAATAATGTTTTATTTTCTCTAGCTTACCTTATTGTAAGAATACAGTATATAATATATATAAAACATAAAATATGTATTAATCTTTTGTTTATGTCATCATTAAGGCTTCCAGTCCACGGTAAAGCTGTTAATAGTTACCTTTTTGGGGAGTCAAAAGTTACACAAAGTTATACAAACTTAACTAAAGTCATACAAAGATTTTCAACTGTGTAGGGGCTTGGCGCCCTTATCCCCTATAAGACTTAACTGTATATATGGAAGATTTGAATTCAAACACTTCATAGACATTTTGACGTCCATTTATAATACCATTTTGAGTAATATTTTCCAAAGACTGGAGCCATTATTCATACATACATGGAATTGCTTGAGAATTTATGTCACACCCCCTCTTTTCTGCAGGTTCAGATCAACTTTGCCTTAAATTGAACATTTGCTTCATTTCTTCACCTTTCTCTGTCCACCTGTTTCTACCTATCAGCTCTCCTTATTACTTTACTGGGAGATCTTCTCTCCTTAATAAATTTCATATTTACCAATGATTGGTTTAGATTCTACTACTGGGTATCCTCATCTGGAGAGGATATTACAAGAATTAATTGAGAAAATAAATCAAAAATAATTAGACTGATGTTTGCACATATTAAATGTTCCATACCTGTTAATGTTTCTATCACAATTGTTTGTGTTTGTATGGTTGTATTCTTTTGTTAGTTTTATTATAATTTGAGATTTGCATCATGCATCGTAAGACTCGTTGCTTAAACTTTGGCATTTCAGTATTCTCCTGTGAAAAAATATGAATAATAGTACACATTTACCAGATTTTCTGATGATTAAATGAGATAGAGCATATAGTCTTTTATCATAGTGATGGTCTTATAGGAATTATTAAATAAATATTAGTGGGTACCTGAAGAATGTCAAGATTTTTAAAAAATATTTATAATATAAATATTGTAAATGAATAAATGTAATTTTAACTGATATTATATATGTTTTAATAGAATGATTTCCTTGTTCACCTTCTAAAAGACCAAAATGATATCTTACAAAATATTATATAATAAGAAACAATGTGTCTTTTATATTAAATACTTGTTATTGGGACTTCCCCACTGCAAATTACTTTATTTGCAACCCCTAAGAACTTTTCTAAGTCAAATATCTCACTTTATTCCAATATTCCATCAAAATAATCAGTGAAACTTATGCTTTAGGTTTATATGGGTTTTCATTCTGAAAGTGAAAATGCTTCACTTTGTTTTTCATTTTGAAGTTGTGTATTAAATATTTAAACAAATGCAATGTTCACATTCACATTATTGTTTTCATTAAAACAACAACCTTAAAATACACAGTATCTTTTCAGTTTGGCTAAGCATGCTACTTACACCATAAAATGTAGCATGATTCTTGAAATTGATAGTAAAGCTTTCAAAGTAGATTGAGCAAGAGGAGATTGGGAAGGAGGGAAAGAAGCAATTTACTGAAGCTAACAAAGTAGACTTATTTCATTATGCTTATTTGCTATGCCAGCAGGGAATAAAAATAGAGGTTCTGTACTTTCAAGGTGAATCCAAAAGGGAATGCATTGTCCTTTAGAAATGAAAGCTCCCCAGATAGGGCCAACTTCAATGAATTGTAAAAACTGTGCCAATAAGTTGCCATCAGGATTGCTATAAAAATGGTTCACATAGGGTTTGGGGGGAAATATACTTTGTAATAGGCCTGAAAATAAGAATTTTCTGTTTCATAGGGCTTAAAATAAATCTTTGCAAAAAATAATAAAACAAGATTAAATGCAAAGTAGAGTGTTTCTATGTTTTGCTATTTTTTCTCTATACATCAAGAAAACTCTTAAATTTCCATGTCTTCAGCAAAATTGTTCCAAATTCAAAACTATTCAATGCTCCCTATGTTCTCAGCCCAGAAGGAAATGCCTAAATTATTCGCCAGCTTTTCCATCTTAATTAAATCTTTGTATATTTATTATCTAAATGTCTTTATTCTATACGTGGCAGTCCATCTGTGTGAATAAACTTTGTAGTTTTCATTAATATGAATATTAAATTGTGCTGAGTTATTACAAATATTAAATAGCTAGAATTATGATAGGATGTATCCATGGTCATGAGTGGAAATCAGAGAAAGTTGTTTTGTTTTGATCTGTTGTATTTGACAAGTGTCAGACAATTATGACCTTCATACATTAAAACACAGTGGAAAATAAGACAGTATATTATTATTTTTTAAATATTTATTTATTTATTCATGAGAGACACGCAGAGAGAGGCAGATATGTAGGCAGAGGGAGAAACAGGCTCCTCGCAGGGAGCCCGATATGGGACTCGATCCCAGATCCCGGGATCATGCCCTGAGCCAAAGGCATTCACTCAACCACTGAGCCACCCAGGGGTCCCAAGACAGTATATTAAAAGATCCCCAATTTGATGAGATATCTTAAATGCATACCATTTAAGAAATATGGAAAGAATTTTGGAAGATTTGTATTTGGACAAGAGAGAAAGTGAAACACAAAACTCAAATATGACTACATTTTCACCAATTTCAACTATATAAAAATTTAAAATCAGAAATTTGTTCATCATTGCTTTAGAGTAGAACAAAGTCCAGGGAGAATATTCAGGAGAAAGAGTTAATTACTGTATCAGTGACGTAATTCATCAATAGTTATTGAGCACCTACTATGTGTCAAACACCACTCTGGATACTAAGGTATAGCAAACATGAAAAACGCAAACAAATCAACTTGAAAATCACTGCACATAAGGAGTTTACATTCTCTTGAGGGAGCATTGACATAATGGGCAACTAATTATTAAGACTAAGCACAGCTGTGGATGATCAAATTTAAATATATTGAGGAAAGGATTTTATACTTGAATGGAAGTTGACTTACAAAGTCTGTTTATCTAGAAGAGGGCTGGTGTCTGTACAACCAAATGACTTATTTCTGGTGCACTGAATTATTGCTTTATGTTTTTCTATGTTACAAAACACATTTATATTCATTAATTTTATCTATTTTAGATCAAAATTTCTCAGTGGACTAGGACGACATTTATCTAAATTATTTATCATATCATGACAGAAAGCTAATTTACAATTTTTGTTGGTGATAATATTATTGATAATAATAATGATATACTCCTATGTAATTCCAGAAGTGACTCTTGTGGAAATAATTAAAAACCAATATTCACAGAATTAAGATATTATGAAAAGCAATACATCTGTAAAAATGGAAACTAATTTAATAAATTCAAATATATCTCTTTAGGAGAATTCATTACTCTCCAGATTTATATGCTACAGGAGCAATGGACCAAGATAGGATGGGAAATAAATCTATACCATGGATTATACACAACCAGTGGGTTGACTCAAGGCTTCTATTACAATCACTATGGAAAAAAAATCTGATGTGTTGTTATAAATTTTTGAAGCTGGAAATTGTGCAACTTACATCACAATAATTCTTCTTTTAAGCTTATAAATTTAGTTGAGCTCTTTCACATGGACACTGGAAAAAATTGACATAAATATTCATAGCAACAATTTTGAAATAACAAATATGTGGAAAGAGTTCAGGTTTTATTGACAAAAGTAGCAGAGAAGTTGTAGTATAGTTGTAAAGGAATGTAATTTACTAAAAAATGAATAATTATTACCAGATATATCCACATGATTAAATATTGAAAAATGTATTTAAAAAGCAAGACCCAGAAGATAGGGCATATGTCCAGTTATACAAAATATATTAAAAGTTGAAAAAAAGAGAGGTAGATTTGAGTCTTAAAGAGAAAAAAAAAACATGTCTTTTATAAAACTAAAGAAACTATCTGAATATTAAAATGTTAATTATTTATTATTAGTTACATAGTAGCATTTTTGAAAAAATCTACTTACAAATGGACAATGTATATGAAATACTTAAAATATATTTATATATACATATTTAGAACAATATATAACATACAAATCCTTATTGCATTTATCATTTTAATTTTATATTTATTGTTTTATTTGTATGCAACATTTAATAACAGATTTAATCAATCTCTGAGTCTTTGAAGGTAATGTCTAGCATCTGTAATTTAAATAACTTTCTTTGTGTTTCTTGCATACAAAGTTTGACACTTTCTGAGAAATATACTCATCAGACTTACAAATTAGAAGGATCATTTTGGGAGGTATGTGATGATGGTAAATTGGATAGAGATGAAACAAAAAACAATCTAGAAGGGGGATTTCAGGTTTACTAAGGAGATGATGAGTTCCTTAAAACTAAGTCAGTGACAAGGAAATAGAGAGGAGGTGTGTATCTTTAATTGGTAAAGTTTACTGAATAATTGAGTAGGTGTGAATAATAAATCCAGGAAATGTAACACATTTTTAGATTATATCACCAATTGTTTCACCAGTTATCAGAGAAGACTAAATGAGAGAAGTCCTTTCTTAGAAAGATAATCAGTAAAAAAAAAAAAAAAAAAGAAAGAAAGATAATCAGTATGCTCAGATCTGTTTAGTGTAAAGTGCTTAGGGTAGATTCAGACATAGATGGTCAGTTGGATATCGAATACATGAGTCTGATATTTGGGAAACAGGTATAATATAAATATTTGATTTTTTTCTAAAAGGATAATATAAAATTAGAATAGAAAAACATAGAAGACTAAATATTTTAGGCACTACATCATTTAAAAATGAGCCAGAAGAAAAGGAAACAGAAGAGATGGAGAGAGAATTGCCTCACAGAGAGCCAAAAGGAGAAGAGAGTGGGAGGAAGTATTACCCACAGAAACATATGGGCAGTTGATGCAGAGTTTAGGAAAACAAACTCTGGTATTGAGTTATGAAATAGGCAAAGAGCAGCAAGACCTGCAAATAGGATGAAACTAAAAAACTGGAAATATTTATGAGAATGAAACCACATTCAAAAAATATTGAAAATAATCTAAATATCCAAAGTGGAATTAAATATATATTTACATATAAATTTATATATTATATATATAATTTATATATTATATTATGTATTGATAATTACATATAAATCTCTCCTTTCATCAGTGTTTTCCTTCCTACTAGATCTTTCTCATCATAAATTACCATATATTTATATATACACACCTATGCACATATATATACATACATATACACATATATACATACACTATGGACTGAATGTTTTTGTGTGCCTACCAAATTCATAGGGTAAAGCTCTAATCTCCTAATGTGATGGCATTTGGAGCTGTGGCCTTTAGGATATAATGAGGTTTAGGTGAAGTCCTAAACTTCATGGAGCCCCCATGATGGGAACACTGTTTCCATAAGAATAGGAGAAGGCAAGAGTGTGCTATAGAACTCCATGAAGACACTGCAAGAAGGCAGCAGTCTGAAAACCAGGAAGAGGGCAGAAGGCCCTTAACAGAACAAAAATATTTGGCATCTTGATTTGAATATCCTAGCCTCCAGAACTATGAGAAATAAATGTTTGTTGTTGAAACCACTCATTCTATGGTATTTTGTTGGAGCAGCCTAAACTGAAACTTGAACCTGTGTATAATTTGTCCATATTCACCTTCACCTACCATATCTCTGTTCCTCCTTTCTGTAAGGTGACTAGAGCATTTTTTTAATTCTGACCTTTGCTAGTTACACTCCTATTATCTTTCAAATCCAATTCATGTAGGTTGTTATCACAACCACTTCAATAAAATACCCTTGTCTCAAGGATCCCAATGACCTCTCCATTGCTAAATTTGATAATCAGTGCTCAGTTTTCCCATTATTTTGCCTACTAGTAAAATTTGAGCAGTTGACTCTTCCTTTCTTCTTATATTTCCTGTAAGATAAAAGTAAACGTTCCCTGGTACTAATGTAGAAGTGACATTTCTCCCACGGGTCCTTATACAGAGCAAATAGTGTGATGAACTTGACAATGTTCTCAATGACATTCTGACAATAAATGCACCAAGAATTTTCATGTAGGTCTTACTAATGGCTGTCCTTCAACTGAGCCAAAGACATAACATCAACATATAATTCAATCTAAATTAAGTTCATGAGATGTAAGACAATGTAGTTCAAGTACAGCACTTAAATCTCTGATGATGATATATGTAGTCAGTGTATTGGGTTACTGCTTCTTCTTTAAAATTCATTGATAGAAAATATGTCAAAGCTTTCTTTAAGCATATAGTTTCATTTACGGATATACAGAGTTTTTAGGTGAAGTTTTCAAAATGATATTCAATGACATACGTCTGCAACTTGGGCATTCATGTTATTATTGCCTACCTATTTTGCATAAGCATCCTGTGCATTGAGAATGCAACAGTAAATAAGAGTGAGAAAGTTGCTACAATGTTGGAGCTTAAGAGGCTAGGGAAACAGTAAACCCAGGAGCAAATAAAACAAAATAGTTAAGACTGTGATAAGAGCTAAGAGGGGCTCTGATCAGGAATGCTTTGGAATCACTACTTTAAATACATCAGTCAGGGGACGCCTGGGTGTCTCAGTGGTTGAGTGTCTGCCTTCAGCTCAGGGCATGATCCTAAAGTCCTGTTATGGAGTCCCACATCGTGCTCCCTGCATGGAGCTTGCTTCGCCCTCTGCCTGTGTCTCTGCCTCTCTCTGTGTCTCTCATGAATAAATAAATAAAATCTTTACATGATAAATAAATAAATACATCAGTCAGGAAAGAATTCTCTGACATCGAAGATAAAAGAGGTAATCATGCTGGGTATCAGAAAAGTATTTACAAAGTTCTGCCTTTACGAAGTGAATTCATTTACAAAGTAAATAGGCTGTGTATTGGGGAAAGATTGGCCTACTTCAGAAACTGGAAGGAAGGTGTGGGAAACAGGAAAGCAAGTTAATCAGTATAAAATAAAGTTAGAGATTATGAGGAGTAAAATAATACATAGGCAATTATAAGGAGTTTAGACTTACTAAAATCCAGGAACAAAATTTGTATTTTAAACAAAGGGTGAAATGACCTGAACTGTGGTTTTTCAAAGCCCCTCTGACGGATATAGTATAGTTCTATATGGCATATACATAGTAATCTGAAGATACATATCTTACATATGTATCTTAACATATAACATATATATAAATTCAGCATAAATATAACATATATAAATTCAGAATATTTTGATTCAGAAAAGAGAAATAAAAATAAAAGTTAATTTTCCTTAAATATAACATACAGCATATATAAATTCAACATAATTTGATTCAGAAAAGAGAAACAAAAATAAAAGTGAATTCTCTCATTGATGTGAATGAGGATGGGCCAAATATCAGAAAATAAAAATTTCCATCAGAGTTCTCGATTTTGGCTGCAAAAGACCTTGTTCACATTATAGCCTTCTGGACTTTTTTTTTTTTTTTTTTGCCTTCTGGACTTCTTATATCATGTGTATCCTCACTGTTAAAAAGACTATTTCCCAGTCATCACTTTAAAATGATTTATCTTTTCTCAAATTACAGAATTTAAGGAGTTTAAAATGGTGTAGATTATTACATGTACTTCGCAAAACAATCCTATGAGATCACAGTTATTGTCTTTCTATGAGACAAATGACAGAACTGAAGTTTTTGCAGGTTGAAATGATACACGCAATATTTCCACAGTATAAAGGTTTGAGTAAAACCATATATGATTGGCTTTTGATCTTATGTTCTTGACTGTTTTGTGATATAGTAGTTTTTACTTTTCAAGTAATAATCACCTTCTAAGAAGTATTTCCGAATCTATATCTGTACTTTCATCTCTATAGGTCAAACTTTACATCAAAATTTTTTATCCTCCAGGTTTGATATAGTAGGCAAAATGTGTCTTCTCTTTTCTTTATTGAATGTGAATTTGAAAATCAACTTATCATTAGTTCACATAATTATAAACTAGCATGTTAGTATTGCAGTTTATTTTCTCCTTGATAGGGTGGCTGTTAGACTATTTAAACAATTCAAAATATTTTTCCTATTTTATATTTAAAGAATATGACATAAGTTTAACCATGCCCCAGATCCTTATCTTGCATATGTTATGTGCCTATTTGAATAAAATGGTGAAGTTGTATTTCATTCATTTTATCAATACCTCCCCCAAATTTAGGTAAAAAGAACTATCCAATTTTCTTTACAATACTTTTTAATTTTTTTTTTCTTTACAATACTTAAATGATCACTACAACCCTGTTAACTATTTTTACATTCACAGAGCTCAAGGCAGGAGGAGCATACAAAGCAACAGCTTTCTTTCCAACTTCTGCTCTTCTGAGACCCACTTTTCTAACTAACTCTGCCTGGGATTTCACAAAATACCCTTGTTTACCTTACATTTGTTTTTCTTTTTTTTAGCTTACATTTTCAAGATCAAGTCACCATGATTTTCTCCAGTTCATCATTGGTACATATTTTCATATCCAAGTTGTAGTTATAGAAATCTTTTTAATTACTTCTTTTCCTTAAAATCTGGGGTATTGCATTGCTTTTGTCAGTTCCCACTCAAAGGATTAGGATTCTTATTTAAAAAAAAAATAGAGTCCACCACAATTTCACTCATAACCTTCTCAAATTAATATTACCCACTTGAATTCCCATACTCTTCTCACCAGGAGTAATATACTGTTGCTTCATCTTTGACTTATTTGGCTACATGCCTGATTTATGCTTGAATATTTCTAACTCTTAGAGACATTCCTTCTTGCAATCCTAACAGAAACTCTTTTAACAGCTAGTCCAACCACCTGGCATCGATCTTATTTTAGTAGCTAAGATGTAGGATAAAACTTACTTCTATATTTCTAAGTAAAGATTATGTTTTGTTTGCACCTCATTGTAGTCTTCAAGAACAGAACCCATCCTTGGTTCTTTTTTTTTTTTTTTAAGATTTTTATTTATTTATTTGGAGGAGAGAGAGAGAATGGATGGGAGGAAGAGAGAGAGAGAGAGAGAGAGAGAGAGAGAGAGAAAAGCAGACTTTCTGCTGAGCAGGGGGCCCAATGTGGGGCTCAGTCTCAGGGCCCTGGGATTATAACCTGAGCTGAAGGCAGACACTTAACCAAGTGAGCCACCTGGGCACCCCTTTCTTTGACTCATTTTACAAGCAAATACAATTTTCTTTATTTTATATAATTTGACTTTACAAAAACAAATCTGAGTTTTCACATGTTAAACAATCATTCGACATGTCCAGAAAGAAAATTGCCATAGGCATAAATATTTAAAGTAAAACACAGAAAGAAGATGTCAAAGTGGCTTAAAAAACAAACAATCCTGACAAGACCAATTGTGTACACATATGTTGAGCAACAGGAGCTCTCATTCATTGCTGATGAGAATGCAAAATGAAAAATAGTTTGAAAATAGCCACTTTGAAAAAGAGTTGGAAGTTTTGTACAAAGCTAAGTTCCTGCCATATGATCTAAAAATTATGCTCCTAAGTATTTAACCAACGAATCTGAGTATTCTAGGTCCACAAAAATCCACATGCAAATATTTACAGTAGTTTTATTCATATCACTCAAAACTCAAAGCAGCCAAGGTGTCTTCACTAGGTGAAAATAGTGCCTATTATCTTTGGAACTTTATCTACTCAAAAGAGGTATGGGACGATTCCCTAGGTGGGTAATATTCTAACCCTGATTTGGGATGTGTTTACGTGGTGTATATATGGTTTTAAAAATTCATTAAGCTGTGCGCATAAGATTTGTTCACTTTAGTGTCTATATCTTATGGCTCAATTAGAAATGGAACTGGGGAGCCTGAATGGCTCAGTTAGCTAAGTGGCTGCCTTGGGCTTCAGGTCGTGTAATCAGGTTCGTGGGATGGAGCTCCTTTCAGGTTCCACGCTCCCTGGGGGAGTCTGCTTCTTCCTCTCTGTGCTCTCTCTCTTGGTTTCTCACAAATAAATAAATAAAATCTTAAAAAGAAATGGAACTAATTTTTTAAAAAATATTTTAAAAATTTTACAATGATTAGTATATAGTTATAATTTGTTTTCATAGCAGAAAGCCCTAAGCTTTCTACAAAGTATTTTTTCACCAAGAAAATATCATTTTTGAGTCTGAGTTATAACAACCATTAAACTAACAATTCATTAAGCAGTTGAAAAATTACTTCATGCTGCTGTGGACATTATTGGCACATTGTGTCTAAGCCATTAGCCCTCCGTAGTAACGTGGTATGAGATTGAGCAATATATTGGATTATAAGATTCCATAAATGGATTTGAAGTTTGAGGTCATTATAAGGAGTTTAGATCTTTATATTGGAGTAAGTCTATCAATCTTCTCGAAACCTTTCATCTCAACTGGTTGCTGAAATCATTAGAAATATTTGAGACAGTATTTCATTATAATTTTCATATTCTAGATCATCCTTTTAACTACAGAAGAGTTCACATAAAATAAAAAGTTACAAAATTATTGCACCATCAGCATATTACATATCATCAACCCAACATGATAACTGATAGAAAATATCTAGATTCTACAAGGTGATTGTTTAGAAATTTCAGCTAAATCTATATTTTAAGCATTTTCTCTCTTCTTACTGCTCCACTTTCTTCCTTAAAACAAACAAACAAACAAAATCTTACCAAAGAATTTGGCAAAATTGGCTGGAAAAACTTATCTGTAAAGAGAACAGAACTAAAAAGTGACAGTCTTGTGTGTGTGTGTGTGTGTGTGTGTGTGTGTGTGTGTGCGTGGTCCAATTAAGGCTAATATGACCACATGACACTTTTACTGAACTAAATTTAGTTTGGCCCAGTGAAATGATCAATGTATTTTGGTGTCATAAAGATATAATCTCTGATTTATTATACTCCTTTCTTTACATATAGGTTGAAATCTGTGTAACAGACTTGTCATATTCTCCTCTGTATTCCCTAGGAATACATAGGTGCTTAAAGTAATTTTGTATTTTTCCTCCAGCAGAGTTTCTATCACCACCTGCTATGGATGTTGCTGGGTTTTATGTCATTGTCCATGTTCACAAACCTTAAGATAAATGTTCAGACATGTCCCACTTCACCATGATTGATGATATCAATAGGAAGGACATGAATTCTACTACAAAGTCAGATTTTCTCTCTTCTTGATCACAGTCTGTTTATACTTAAAAATCAAATAAACAGAACAAAAAAATAAACTTCATAAAAAGACAAATCTCAAAAGTATATGCTCTGCAGCAAAGATGCTGACGAGCATACAATTAATGCCAGGAGAGTCTATAACTAAACTGAAATGGAATGGCTTGATACTAAGACCAATCAAGACAGAGATCATGCCTCAATCTACTCGCCATGAGCTATATGTAAGGGAACAAAGTCCTCAAACACTCTGATTCCAGAGTCAATGGATGAAGCTCAGCAGCTATTTTTTTTCAATCAATATCACCATATTTAAGGATGATTATTTAAAAGGAGGGAAAAAAAACTACACAAAATTAAAATCAAGTAGATTAACCTTTGTAAGCAAAGATATGTGAGGCAACAAAGATATACATGAAACTTCCTTCCCAAATACAAAATCTAAAATATTTGCAATCTGCCAATTTCAAATACAATGCAATAAATCTCTAAATATGTACCCCCCCTTCTAAGCTCTGATTCACATTTTCAAATCCACATACCTCATAATTTTCTAGTAGATTTTGCAGAACCCTTGTAATTCTTTATTTGACTGTAGTAGCTAGCATTAGTGTAGTTTTTATATATATATAATTTCTGTACTTAGTTTAACACATCTTTTCCATTTATTGAAACCAGAAGGGGAGACAAATTCAATTTAAAAAAAAGTGAGGGTAAAAGTAAAAGTACACAATTTAAAATTACAGGGTGGGAGATGACATGATAATGTGTACTTTAGCAAGAGTAAGTACTTTCTGAGGTAGAAATAACTTTAAAAATTTAACTATGCAAACCATTACTTTGATTATCAGAGTCATTCAGTAAGGTTTGGTAAATCCATCTAATGTTGATATTGGATGACTTGCTGAACATCATCATCATTGGCAAATATCATAGATTTCCGTTTAGACTGGAACACTAATAAAATAAAATTTTTCTGTACTTCCCTATTTAACATTTGGCCTTTCTTTTTCTTTCTTTCTAGACATAACTATTCTGTTATGTTTTTACCCTATTTTACTTTATCTTGACTATGTTTTGTGGTTCTGCTACATGTTTTTTAATTGAATATCAACATAGTATGAAAAAATACATCGTGAGAGTTTACTCTGGAAAGAAGATATTATTCTTGTACATGTTTTCTTAACTTTCTATTTACACCATGATCTCCTGTTTAGGGAACTTTTTCTGTATAGGGGTGGGCATATCAATGGAATTTGCTTTTGAGTTATATCTAACAAATTAAAGTCCTTGGAATCTTGAAACAAACAAAAATATATTTTCTTTTGTTTTTCAAAAACCTATTTTCAAAATATAATGGCTTTTTTTTCTAAGAAGAAATATTAAAATTTGAGTGCGCTTTTTTTTTTTTTTTTTTTTTTTTTGGTTTAGGGTTGGAGGGATGGGGGTTAGATGGGAGACAAACTAAAATTATTTTTAAGTAAGCTTTGGTGAATAAACCAAAATCATTGACATAAAAGTCATGAATAAGACATAAAAACAACACTATGTAAAAATAATGTGTTCATAAGTTTCTTTATTAAAGGGGATTAATGGGCATTTCTGACCAAAATTCTATGGGATTTGAGTTTGTGCCATCAGGGTTAGGGTTACTGTATCTGTGGGTAGGGAGTGATCCTGTAAAGGCTGAATACCAAGGTGATATTCAAGTCTTATTTCATACATTGTGTCTTAGCCCTTTGAGTTGTTGAAAATGTGACTTTGGGAAAAATTAGACATTCTGCTATGACTGGTGAAAAAAAATAAGTATTTTCAGATCACAACACTTACACAACACTTACCAAGTATAAAAGTATAAAAAAGTATGCTCCAGTATTTTTTAAAAGCCATGTAAACTTTTGACTAAGGCTAGGCTTAATTTTTTAAATCACATTTATTAAGAAGATGAGCTTAATTCCTTCTGTCTCTCTTTTGCTTTTTTTCTCAAACATTTTTTTTTTCTACCTGCAACAGTTCCTTTCCACTCCATTATCTTCTAGGTGGAGAAAGGTACCAATTATAATCCTCTGCCTAGGCAACGGATAAGAACTCTGGATGGAATCAGCTCACAGGAGGGCTTCTATCTTATAACCCTTTCAAAACTCATGCACTGCTCCTCCCAAATTTTCAAAAGCCAATTAATTGCTACTGATTATTGTGCACAATCTAAAATATGCTTAGTGAACAGGTGATTTCAGGTGTATCTTTCAGGTCTAAAAAGTCTTACAGATTGCCATTTCTTGTATTGGGGTGTAGGCCTCTCAACACGACATGCAAATGGGCTGTCAAATTTGAATATTCTCACACCATTAGAAGAACTGAAAATCAGCCTCAGTGTACTACTGAAAATGACAGGTCAGAAAAAAAAAAAAAGAAAAAGAAAACAGAAAAAATAGCAGATATCTGTATCCATTTCTTTGTAATTTGTCAAATAAGACTGGAGATAAACATCAGAACATGCCATCAGTGGAAGGGTAAACCAAGGTTTGCTTTTATTCTGTGAAAACAAGTGTAACTAACGTTACTTGGGAAGCAACTTCATTGTATGAATAGGTTCTTGTTTGTTCTATGAGGAAGGAGTGTCCAGTTAAAGAAGAAGAAATTAAAAGGCAGTAGTAAAGAGTAACAGATCCTCTAGGAAGAGGCAATTGGCACTGACCTCTGGTTGTTCACATGTGCAATCAATATGGAAATAATTACAGCCTGTGGATTGAACTGTGGCTCTTCCACCTGTTCTTAAAGGAAATCACATCAATAACAGGATCTGTTGTTGTTGTTGTTGCTGTTTTTGTTGTTGTTGTTGTGGGAGGAAAGCTAAATGTCTGGTAATTCTACTATTGGCAGTTTGGTAACAGAAGAATTGTGAACCTTCAAAAATATAGTAATTTTTTACTATTTCTGCTTTAAATAAAATGGGGGGGGTAAAATTGAATATATTCTCTCTCATTAACACACTAGTCAATCACATATTGAATCTACATAAATCCATGAACCAGAGCCTTATTTGTTGTTGTTGCTGTTGTTGTTTAGTGAAGGAATATTTTCTATCTAACTTGTGCACACTGCTACTGAAAAGTGAAACTTCCCTGAACATACTTTTCTGATATCAACCTTGCACTCATAAAACCCAGAGTTCCACTATGAACAAAAGACAAATGTATTAGGTCTTGTATTAGAAGTCCATTAAAACCTGTACTCAAACTTTAAAAAAGCTCCACTATATCATTTTAAGAGCCCTATATTATGTTCTAACTGGCCTATTTGATAACTACCAAGCAAACCTTGTGTTTTCCAATTCTATGCTTTTGCCTCAGTCTGTTGTTCCTTCTCCTGAAAATATACTTCATTCTTCTGCCCACATAAGATCAATTTTTACCTTTATACCAAGATGTACTGCATTACACCTCCCTGAATTTCTGCACATAAAATGATTACCCCTTCTGAAAAAATGAGTTTTACTTCTTCTGTGGCACTTACGTCATACTGCTGTGTGAAACAGATGTTGTTGAACTTGTATTATCAACAATAATAATATTAAGTCTTATATTAAGTGTTTACTAGTAGTCAACACTGCTATAGGTTTTTTATGCACAAAATTATTTAATCATGAAAAAAATTATTTTATCTCTATCTTTGAAATCAGAAAACTAAAGCTTAAGAGATGCTAAGAAAATAGCTAAAGCTAGAGCTGAAGATGAAGCCAGGGATCAAATCCACACTGGTCTTATGCCAAAGCCTAAACATGGTGGCCAAAGCCTAAACATGGTGGCCAAAGCCTAAACATGGTGGCCAATGCAACTAACCATACAGATCTTAGGGATGAACCTTCTCTCTTTTCCATATATGTATAATCTTGAGCAATTATCTTAACTATTTCTATCCCCTAAGCCAGAGATTGTTAACCTTGCTTGCATATTTGAAGGAGTGGGTAGTTTTGAAAGTCTCTAGGTCTGAATATATCTCAGCCCAATTTTAAAGAATCTGTGTGGCACTGGTGAAGGATAGGCAAATTGTAAAGGTTTTCTAGATAAGTCTTATAAGTAGCCTGAGTAGAGATCTACTGTCCTGGGCTTTCATTTGATGTCTATTGAGTTCAATGAATGAATAAAGGTACAATAAAAATTATGTTCTTAATTGGACATAGGAATACAGTTCAAATAAGCACACACTTGTACATAAATTATACAGATAATGTTTGGATATGGCATGCATATTGTATGAATATATAGAGATGATAATTTATCATATTCATCTGAAATTGATTTGTTTTCTTTTCCTTCCATTCTGTTGAAGAAAGGTAGGCCAAGAATAAGTAGGGAAGATTTTACAGAAGAGAGCAGTAATGTGATCAAAGGTCTGCTTTATAAGAGTAATGCATTAGGAAAACAATGTAGGAAAAAATTAAGTGAAAGGTTTTCCAGAATCTATAGTCCATAATGGCCACTGAGAATCTATTGCATTTCATTGGTCATGAAAGACAGAGATTCAAGATAATAGTTAAGTGGGAAGGAAAATAAAAGGTAAAATATAAAAGGTACTAAAAACAAATTATTGATTTAAACTGAATTTATTGTACCTAAGAGAGTGTTTAAATGTGTGACACTGTAATCATTAAGGAATAATTGACAGAGATGAGGAAAATAGAAGGAAGAACTATGAGACCCAAAGAGGAGACCTATTTTTTATCTACTGAACATTGTAAGTTCCTATACTGATCTTAATATTTCCTGAAGTTAGAGGTTATTCCCTTCTCTAAATTAGCCTAATTTTAGTCCAAATAAGATAAACAATGTGAATAAGGTAAAAATTCTGCTATGCTAAGAAATATTGTTGCTGTTCCTATATTTGTGTTTTTTTTTTCATATATCTGAGTAATTCTCGACCTGACATGTAGTTCTAAGATGGACATGTTTTCATCTGCAAACACCCATGTGCATCAAAGGGAGAGTACTGGAATTTTTATATACTCCACTGAGACGGACTTAATTGGCTGTGAGAGCATCCATTCATAATCCTACTGCCTCATTCAAGGAAATTGTTAACAGAACTTTGTTCTTTGGTGGCAACATTAACAAGCATTCTGATATATTTTTTTAACCTACATTTCTTATTGGAAAATCTCTAGAAGCATTACATATTCCATTTGTTCCAATAATGTGAATTCATATTTCTGAGAAAGTTACATCCAGTTATTCAAAGATATTATAAAGGAAAAATAAATAATACATGCAATTTATATTCATTTGTCCTAGAGAGAAAAGAAATATGATAAATATTTTATAATATAATTATATTATATATAATATAATTATATAATATATATATATAATATATTATATATAATAATATTTTTAGATCTATAAAAGGGAAACTGGACCATGGTCTCCCAGAGTATACCTACAGGTAAGTTGTCTGAGTATCAATTTAATGTGTAGAGGTAGCTCATGAGAGGTTAAAGACCTAGGATATATGAAATAAGTCAGACAGAGAAAGACACATAACCACAGGTTTCACTCATATGTGGAATTTAAGAAACAAAACAAACAAGACACAAGAAGGCGGGGGGTGGGGGGGTGGGATATGAGAAAGACAAATCAAGAAACAGACCTTGAATTATGGAGAACAGTCTGAAGGTTATCAGAGGGTGAGGGATGAATTAAATAGGTAATAGGGATTAAGGAGGGCACGTGTATTGAGCACCAGGTGATGTATGGAAGTGATGAATCACTGAATTCTACACCTGAAACTAATTTTACACTGTATGCTAACTGGAAGTAAAATAAAAACTTAAAAAAAAAAAGGCCGGGGATATATGAATTAGAAATTATTTATACGGACAAGAGGTTCAAGTACAGAAACCAATTAAAAGAGAAATGTCATAGAGGGGGAAGAGAAGAGAGATAGATCAAATCACAATAAAACCCAGTTTAGCTGGCCAAAGAGTAGAAAGATCAGATGTAAAGAGGAAGTTGTGCAAATTAGTATAATGGAATATCACTGAATCAAATAAAGGTGTGTGTGTGTATGTGTGTGTGGCTTTTTTTTTTTTTTGCATTGCTGATCAATAGTGTCAAATAAAATACTTTAAAAAACATTTTAAAGAGAGCCATAGAGTTTTTAATTCATAAATTTTGAGAAACCAATAGCAAACCAACATTGCAGTGTAGCTTTCCTATTGTTAAACCTTGGTACTAGATGGAACCTAATATTAGAAAAACATTGTAGAAAACATATTATATTAAATAAGAAAAAAATGATTACCAAAATATTTCAAAAGATCCAAAGGAATCTCCTTTTCTAGCTCAACAGCAGTAGCAACGTATTTGCAAACTCCAGACCAGATATTTGTGTCTACACATATTCTCTTCCAAAAGAAAATAGATTTTAAGGAGGTAGATAGTTCTATATCTTAGAAGAAAAATTTATAAAGGTGATTATTGTCAAAAAGCATCAGATCCTTTAAGTGTGTCAGAGCTATTCTCAAAGAGAGTTTATGCAGTCATATTGGGTAAACTTTAAGCATTCAAAAATAGTAATAGAGGAAGTAGTGTGTCCTAAAATAATAAAATATTCATTAACATTCATCCATTAACTGGATGATTAACAAGGATAAACTCGTATGTAACAAAAAATATAGACGAAAAATATAGAAGGCAAAAAAGGACAGCCCTAAAAAGTGTAATTGAAAATCTACCACCATAATCTGGAAGCATTAACATATATCTTTTAACATCTTAAAAAAATCAGTTAAGGTATGTAAGATCAAACAACAATAACATTAGCTGAATAGACATAGAAAACTTCACCCAATCATGACAGACTATAAAATATTTTCCAAATAGCCATTTTAAAGGTGTATATGTTTAACAGGTTTCAAGGGATAAAATCAAAGTATGCTCTTTGATCCCAATAAAATTAACAAAAACATAAATTTAAAAATGCTACAAAAATGAAGCAATATAATTCTAAATAAGTCCTAGATTACAGAAGAAATAAAAGTAGTGTGTTGCACTAGTTGTAATTTAACTGTTATGAAAATATGACATTAACAAATTATTAATCCTGAATGCATATATTAAACGAGAATAGTAAAAATCAATAACTTGAGTACTCATTTCAAAAAGAGCAGAAAACTTAAATAAGAGCAAGGGCTCAGTCACCTAAATGCCTAACTCTTGATTTTAGCTCAGGTCATGATCTCAATCAAGGTTGTGAGACTGAGCCCTTTGTAGGGCTCAGCACTGAGGGTGGTGCCTGCTTAGGATTCTCTCTATCCCTCTCTGCCTCCTCCCACACTCCTGCACTCTCTCTCAAAAAAATAAATAAATAAAAGAAAAAGAAAAGGAAAGGAAAGGAAAGTCATAATAAAATGAACATAGCGGGATCCCTGTGTGGCGCAGCAGTTTAGCGCCTGCCTTTGGCCCAGGATGCGATCCTGGAGCCCCGGGATCGAATCCCACATCGGGCTCCCGGTGCATGGAACCTGCTTCTCCCTCTGCCTGTGTCTCTGCCTCTCTCTCTCTCTCTCTCTGTGACTATCATAAATTAAAAAAAAATAAATAAATAAAAAAAAATGAACATAGCAATCAATGTGATAGAGAAAAAATACACTATAAACGAAATCAATAAAGCAAAATTTGACTCTTCAGAAAAACTAACACAATAACCATCTAGGGATACCTAGGTGGCTCAGTGGTTGAGAGTCTGCCTTTGGCTCAGGTCATGATCCCAGGGTCCTGGGATTGAGTCCTGCACCAGGTTCCTTTCGGGGAACCTGATTCTCTCTCTGTCTGTGTCTCTGCCTGTGTATCTCTCATGAATAAATAAAAAAATAATCTTTAAAAAATAATATCTAGAAAGCAAATAATTAGAGTTGATAAGAAACAAAGCAACAATATCAAGAATCAAATGGGTATTATAGTAGACCCCAAATACATTAAAACACAGTAAGAAAACATTTTGTCACTATATTTGATATTTTAGATACAATGGGAAAATTTCCATAAGACGGAATTTACTAAAATATGAGATACCTAGAATGAAAGTGTCTTACTAATTATGCAGTTAAACTTTTCATCTACAATTAAAACATATTTTTTCTACAAAGAAAATTCCAGACTCAAATGACATTACTAATGACTTCATTCACAAACATTTGAAGAAACGCATGCATTTACAAAAATTCTTGTAGTTCAAAATATTAGGAAACATTTTCTACTTGATTTATTAGAGTAGTATAACCCTGATAATAACACTAAATGAGAACAAGATTGCAAATTAATACTTTCCAGCACATGGATACAAAATACTAAATAAATAATAGCAAATCAATCCAGTAATTTAAATAATAATAATGATTTTTTTTGAGGATACAAAGTTGGTTTAACTTATAAAAATCATCACAGTAACTTCTTGCAAGATACATCCACGAAGGAAAATGAAACAAAAGCAAAATGAATTGTTGGGACTTCATCAAGATAAGAAGCTTTTGCACAGCAAAGGATACAGTCAACAAAACTAAAAGACAACCTACACAATGGGAGAAGATATTTGCAAATGACCTATCAGATAAAGGGCTAGTTTCCAAGACCTATAAAGAACTTATTAAACTCAAAAAAAAAAAAAAAAAAGAACTTATTAAACTCAACACCAAAGAAACAAACAATCCAATCATGAAATGGGCAAAAGACATGAACAGAAATCTCACAGAGGAAGACATAGACATGGCCAACACGCACATGAGAAAATGCTCTGCATCACTTGCCATCAGGGAAATACAAATCAAAACCACAATGAGATACCACCTCACCCCAGTGAGAATGGGGAAAATTAACAAGGCAGGAAACCACAAATGTTGAAGAGGATGTGGAGAAAAGGGAACCCTCTTGCACTGTTGGTGGGAATGTGAACTGGTGCAGCCACTCTGGAAAATTGTCTGGAGGTTCCTCAAAGAGTTCAAAATAGACCTGCCCTACAACCCACCAATTGCACTGTTGGGGATTTACCCCAAAGATTCAGATGCAGTGAAATGCCGGGACACCTGAGCCCGGATGTTTATAGTAGCAATGGCCACAATAGCCAAACTGTGGAAGGAGCCTCGGTGTCCATCGAGAGATGAATGGATAAAGACGATGTGGTCTATGTATACAATGGAATATTCCTCAGCCATTAGAAATGACAAATACCCACCATTTGCTTCAATGTGGATGGAACTGGAGGGTATTATGCTGAGTGAAATAAGTAAATCCGAGAAGGACAAACATTATATGGTTTCATTCATTTGAGGAATATAAATAATAGTGAAAGGGAATAGAAGGGAAGGGAGAAGAAATGGGTAGGAAATATCAGAAAGGGAGACAGAACATGGAAGACTCCTAACTCTGGGAAACGAACTAGGGGTGGTAAAGGGGAGGAGGGTGGGGGGTGGGGTTGACTGGGTGGTGGGCACTGAGGGGGGCACTTGACGGGATGAGCACTGGGTGTTATTCTGTATGTTGGCAAATTGAACACCAATAAAAAATTTATTATTAAAAAAAGTAAAAAAAGAAAACTATAAAAATCAAACAATGTGACTCACCACATTAATAAAATAAAGTGCAATCATCTCAATAGAAGTAGCAAAAGCACATCATACAATTTGAAACTTATTTTTCATAGAAATATTTAATAGACTGGGTAGAGAAGTTAACAATCTGATAAAGCAAATCTATAAAAAATGGCAGCACCCTTTATATTTAATAATGAAATATTGAAAGTTTTTCCACTGAGATTGAACCATGGTCAAGGATACATGTCTTACTCCTTTTGTTTAACATTCTAGACGTCATAGAGAGTGAACTAAGGAGAGACAAATAAATTTTAAAAGTGTAGATTGAAAAAATAAAATATCAAAATTCATTATGGGCATAGTCAAGTAATTTTCAGCATGAAATTTTAATATATTCAAGGAATCTAGGTACTATTATTAGATTAACAAATAATATCAAAACAAAATACAAAATTTATATAGTAGCAAGAGGTCATTAGAAAATGAAATTAAACATAATACAATTACAATAGCAGTAAAAAAAATCAAATGCCTAGGAATAAATCTAAAGAAAATATAAAATCTCTACATAAAAATTTATAAACTCTTATTGAGAAAAATTAAAGACCTAATAATGAAAAGATGTATACTATATTCATTAACTGTGAGATTCACTACTGTAAAGATAAAATTTTTCCCAAGTTAGTCCATAAAATTATTATCTCAATAAGAATCCCAGAAGATATTTTTTATTATTAATATGATGTTTCTAAAACTTCATGGAAATATGGCACTGATGCAAAAATAGACCTATTAAACAAAACAGACAGGATTAAGAAGAAGATGAAGGAGGATGGGTTTATAAATAGTCCTGGGTTCTGATTCTACTCTATGAGAACTGCAAGTTTAACATTATACTTAAAGATTTATTGGCATAGCTAATTCATGAGATATTCCAAAGAATCTGTCATTTTATGTTTGTAATTGCATTCACTTAGTTTAAGAGAAGTTGTTTTAATTTATTATAATCAAATTCTAAGCAATAAAATGACATTTAATTAAATATGTAAGTACATATCTGATAGACTATTCTGTTTTTATATAATAGAGGGTAATAAATATACTAAGAGGTTTTTTTTAAGATTTTATTTACTTATTCATGAGAAACAAAGAGAAAGAAGCAGAGACAGAGGCAGAGGGAGAAGCAGGCTCCATGCAGGGAACCCGACTTGGGACTCGATCCAGGGCCTCCAGGATGACGCCCTGGGCTGCAGGTGGTGCTAAACCGCTGAGCCACCGGGACTGCCCCAAGAGTTTTTAATATGTTACCATATATGTGTGTAGTAAGGTAGTGCCCTCCAGTCTGGGTACTGAAATTCCTAGACATACGGATCTTCCAGCTCCTAATTTAGTGTGGAAGAACTGCCCCAAGAGTTTTTAATATGTTACCATATATGTGTGTAGTAAGGTAGTGCCCTCCAGTCTGGGTACTGAAATTCCTAGACATACGGATCTTCCAGCTCCTAATTTAGTGTGGAAGAACTGCCCCAAGAGTTTTTAATATGTTACCATATATGTGTGTAGTAAGGTAGTGCCCTCCAGTCTGGGTACTGAAATTCCTAGACATACGGATCTTCCAGCTCCTAATTTAGTGTGGAAGAACCAGTATGTAAGAAAGGAATGGACTGGACAGCCATCCTTGCAAGTGTCTATTTGCACCAAGGGAACTCACAGGTTTCTGAATGTTTTGCCCATTTTAATGGATGGATGAAAATGTTTTCCCCACTTTTTATAGGTTATATCTTAAATAATGAACTGAGTTCTAGCAAAATTGTAATTTATTTTGAAAGTCTGTATTTCTTCTGGGAAGATTGGGAGCAAATACATGGATCCATTTTAAAAAAATAGATGATAGATAAATAAAAGAGCATTAAAGAAGTTACAAAGAGCTGGAGTTTTTATTTTTGGCCAAAATACCTGGGAATGTCACCATATCAGTGCCAGTTAAGAGCTAAGATCAATGTGATAGTTTATAGTAGCATGGTGTATGACCTCATATAAAAGAGTTCAAATGATAGACTTGCCACTTGCTTATTGTGAATCCTTAAAGAAATCACTTAGACTCACTGATTTTCAGTTTATTGATCTTTAAGGAGAGGGGGGAAAATCATGATATGGACATAAAGGGCTGTTCTCAAGAGTGAAGGGGAGCAGATTCAAATACAGCCATTAATACAATTCTTCTTGATGTTAGGTGTTTATTATTTTTGTCGTTGTCATTGAAATTTTCTAATAAAATGGAAATAGTGGTTGTTAGTTTTATGGGTTAGCAAGTTTATGGAAAGTTGTTCTGGTAAAAATTATCATATTGGAAAACACAGCAAGGTAAGTGAAGAAAGCAGAGGAGACCCAGGAAATAGCTTGTGCTTGAATGTGACAAATTACCCAGAAAAGTGACAGAGGAAAGAAAATTTATACATGTAACATAGATGAGGGGAAAGAAGACCTCCTATTTTTTTTTTATTAGAAAGGTGATAATTTGTGAGAAACCGAAACAAAATAATGGCAACAAAAGTAAGTGCCAGGATATCCAGATATAAGAGTCCAAAATAGAGGTGTCTGATGATGATTAATAAGGAAGTCAAGTATCTGCAAAGAGTTAAGGTCGACTTGTGATCTGGGTCTTGGGCAGTGAGATGGAATAAAGATGGAGAGAAGTTGCTTTCATTTTGAGAGATGGAGTTTATTTTCCATCCTCTTAACTTCAGGTTGGTCCTGTGACCACCAATAAAATACATCAGGACGGACATTTTGGTACTTCTCTACCAAGTCTTTAAAAGGATTGGAAATGTCTGTTCTATGCTTCCTGGAATGCTCAGTCTCAGAAGTCACCGTTCTTGTTGGAACCAGCTGCCATGTTGTGAGGAAGTGCAAGGAACCATGGAGAAATCCACAGGGAGAAGAAGGAAGGCTGAGTCACCCATTTAGCTTCTATTTGACCAGTGGCACCAGAATGCCAGGTATGTATGTGGGACATCTTGGAAATAAAGGTGCTGGTCCTACTGAAGCTGATCAAAAATAAAGAAGCAGATTGAACCCATCAAGCCCTGCTCCAATTGCAAAGTTTCAAAATCATATAAATGATTTTGTTTGTTTTAACGTACTAATTTTTAGAGGACAACAATAAATAACTAAAACAAGTAGCAGGAGAAAGTTTGAAACAAAAAATATAGTTGATATATATATATATATATATAAATTATACATATATATATGGCTGATAGGTGTTTATACATATATACATATAAATCATATATATATGATGTACATATCAGCCCAATAGTTAAATATATATATATATTAGTTTATATTAAATACATATTAAATACTCAACATATTATATATATATTTATATATTCATCCTCTCAGGTACTAAAACAAAAAAATAATAAAACAAAAACAGAGATGGTTGTGAGAAGTGGAGGTACTGATATATCACTTAAATACCACTATTAATGAGGTTACTCTGGGGAAACAAAAATACCTGCCACAGAAGAAGAGATTAAATAAAAGCTAAGTTAAGGGTATTCAGTGGAGTTTGGAAATTTAGAGAAAAAACCCTAACTTCCACAAATTGGTTTGTTTACCTATAGCTTCTGTTCACACATAAGGAACACAAATTATGATTTATGAGAGACAGAAGGTGGTTTTACATATCTACAGAAGGCTTTCCTGGAATCAATCTGGCCTTATGATAAAATTAATAGGCAAATGCCCGGAAACATTATCACATAAGTTTGGACAGATCCATACAATACCATGTAGTTACAGTCCTTCTACTGATGAATGAACATAATGCTACTAAGAGGGTATCTTTCTTTACACCAGTGCACATAGAAATTTAAGGTGATGAGTTTATATCTTCCTTTTCATAAAAGTTTCTTTAAATGAAAGCCAAATCCTTTAAGGATACATACTTTAAATGCTGCCTCACTTGGATAGATATCTCTAAAATTATTCAAAATAACGTATTTTAAATTTTAATTTGCATTTATTGAGTTTAATATTATGCACACATACATTACATACATTTTATATGTATATTCATATATATAATACATATGCATACACACATATAGGTTAGGAAAGACATCATTGAGGAAGTGATTTAAGTAGGATTGTATATGATAAAAAACAAAACATGAGCACCTTGGTTTGGAACATGGACAGTTAGATATTACTTAGTAATCAAATGGAATGATTACAAGTCCTCCTGATGAAAGAATCTCATTTTTCTTTTTTTTTTCTTTTGTAATATACATCAATTTTAGGAAATGTAATTTAAAGTGTACTCTATATTTTAATATTTTTGCACATTTCTTATCATTTAACATTTTCAAATTTATTTTACATTTCTTTATGTTGGTAATTTTGTCATGGTAAAAGGACATAATAGAAAATATTTTAGCTTAGAATTTAAGATATATTTAGATAAAATGGATTTAGGACAAAAGTCAGTATGAAAGGTTAGAGTACACAAAGAATAGTAATTAATTTTCTGAATAGACAAATGTATAAAACAGAGACAATATGAGTTTTTGAGATGACATTAAAAAAGTGTATATATATATGTACACACACACTACATATATATATACTCTAATATATATATAATGTCTATATATATATACAATAATTACAAATACTACCCCTATATGTATCATATATATTGTATATATCATAATAAAGAGATAGCATATATAATCCATAAAGAGAGAAGTATTAAGTCAGAACCTATATATATATATATTTTAAGATTTTATTTTTAAATAACCTCTACGCCCACTCAAAAATCTCAAGATCCAGTTGCATGCTCTACCAACTGAGCCAGTCAGACACCCCCTGTATATTTTTATTATATTTTACAATCAAGTTCACATAGTCAGTTTTATATTGGGTGATCCAGGGTGAATTGCAGTAGACATTTAAATATTGTATGTTGATTAATAAACTTTTTAGCAATACCAGATAAGGAAAACACAGACATAACAATAAAATAATTGGAATAAATATAAAACATTGTCTATTTTTTCATTTTTACATTATGATTGTTTTTCAATTTTTAAATGAGTATTTTATAGCAATATAATTATTTGGAAGTTGGATTGTTGACTGTAGTAGCATCATAGATATTTACATCCCTCCTATGTATTGCTGGGATTCAAGCAGAACTGAAACCCCAGGTAGCAGAATTTTGACTGAAAATAGAGTGAGTGTGCTGGGGGCAATAAAGAAGGAAATAACTGTATCTTATATCTCCCTAAGAAGTAGTAATTTTTGCAGAGGAAAGGGATTTAAGGTCTTGATGTGGCAATTATATAAAGAGTAGGGTAGAAAAATGTGCAGCCTTATATTGAGAAGACTGAAGGAAAGTTAACTGTGCCAAACAAACCCAAACTTAGTAAAGGCAAGGAATGAAGGCCTCGAGGACATGATTTGTTACTTGTCAGGTTATTTTGTTTTGAGATAAAACACACACACACACACACACACACACACACACACAACCTTTACTTTTACTTATTTTAAACCGAAGGGAAAGAAATTAAGCTTTTAAAATTTTTGATATATGGATCAATGGTACTTTACAGATAGAATTATGAGTAGATATAAATATACTGAGTGGGCATGGTCAACATTTTTTCTCCAATATAAGTGATAAAGATATTTTAAATCACTGCTCTATTCTCACACCTCTCTAACACCCAAACCCTCTGAATGCAATTACATTTGTTATTCTTCCCTGCCTTCTTTGGATTTACATAATAAGTAGTTGCCACCTGCTTTATCTTCCAGGATAGAACTTTTAGGACTCTTGTAGTAAAACTTCATTTCCTCCTCTAACTTCAGAACACTCGATGAGGAAAAGATAGTTTCTTCAATAAGTGGTGTTGAGAAAACTGGATAACCATGTGTGAAAAAAATGAAATTGGACAGCTATCTTACACCATTAACAAACTTTAACTCAAAGTGGGTTAAACATAGACCTAAAACTAAGTCTTCTAGAATAAAAGATATGAGGAAAGCTCCTTGGCATTGGCTTAGGCAATGATATTTTGGATATGACATCAAAAGCACAAACAGCAAAAGAAAAAATAAACGTGTTAGTCTACCTCAGACTACAAAGTTTTTTTACACATCAAAAGAAACAATTAGCAAAATGAAAAGGCAATCTATAGAATGGGAGAAAATACTTTCAAACATCCAAGTTGAATCTTGTTCAACTATGGGAAAGGATATCCTGCCATTTGTAACAACATGGATGGATCTTGAGCTCATTATGCTGTGAGGTAAGTCAACAGAGAACAACAAATACTGTATAATGTAACTTATATGTGGAATTTACAAAAACTGAACTTATGGAAACAGAAAGAATGGTGTTCAACAGGGTCTGGGGGTGGGAGGAATATATTGGAAAGGTGTTGGTCAAAGGCTGCAGACTTGCAGTTAGAAGATGAATAAATTCCTGAGATTGAATGCATATTAAATGCATTAAAGTTGCTAAGAGACTAGATTTTATGTTTTTTTCACCATAAAAAAAGAAATAATTATATGATGTGTAGGAGGAGGCATTAACTAATGGTAATGGTATGATGGTAGTGGTATTACAGTGTATAAATGTATCAAAGCAACAGTTTGTATACTTTAAACTTACACAGTGTTAATACATCAAATATATCTACAAAAAAATTTTTTTGAAGTGATTTACAGATTTGACAACTCCACCTCTGCCCCCACAACTGCTGCCACATTTAAAATGTGAACGGTTGTCATCTTTCACCTGGATTGTTGCTATATACTCTTAAGTGGTCTGTGTCTGTCCTTGATGGGCAGTTTGGTCCATTTTCACCACAGCATCCAGAATAACCCTGTTAAAATCAAAGCCTAATTGTATTACTGCATTAGAACCTCTGACGAAACTGTGTCTCATTCAGAGCAGCATAGTTGTAAAAGTGACCTTCCAGATCATATTCTTTATGGCCTTTCCATTACTTCCTTGATCTCCGTTCCTAAAATTCAGTC
Source organism: Vulpes lagopus (assembly GCF_018345385.1). Classification (NCBI taxonomy): domain Eukaryota; kingdom Metazoa; phylum Chordata; class Mammalia; order Carnivora; family Canidae; genus Vulpes; species Vulpes lagopus. The sequence goes on from NC_054827.1 coordinate 141,359,093, forward strand.
CTCATGCATCTTTGCTTTTTTTTTTTTTTTTTCCCAGTCATCAAGATGTCCTGCTTTTCTTTAGACACACCTGTGTCTGCTGTCAGCTCAAAAAGTACTTTTCACATGCTCTTTCTCACTCATGCCTCCTCGGGTCCCATTCCCATGACATCTTTATGGTGATACTTTTCCAGGTCACTCTATCTACCTTATAAAGTGACACATGCATGCACATACACACACAGTTTGTCATTGTGCTTTTTCTCTTTGAACTTTATAGCATTTAACGTTCTCTCATATATATATATGATATATCATAAATATATATATCGTGATAGGTGATCTAAATTTTGTTTTTTATTTTAAAGATTTATTTATTTATTTCAGAGAGAGAGAGAGAGAAAGCAGAAATGGGGAGAGGGACAGAGGGAGAGGAAGAGAGAGAGAGAAGCAGGCTCCCCAGGCAGCACAAGCCCAAAGCAGGGCTCAAGCCCACGACCCTGAGACCATGACTTGAGCTAAAATCAGTAGTTGGATGCTTAGTCAACTGAGCCACGCAGGCACCCAGTGATAGGTGATCTAAATTTTAGTCTGACTAAGTAAGATGTGTAAACAACCTTCCCTTTCATTGTCATTTGTTGGTATTCATAGATGTGCTTTCACATTCTACCTCAGCATTCAGTCATTGGTCTACATCTGCGAAATATCCCCATTATAATATTATTTTATTCCATATGTGAAGAGAACGAAATGATGATTTACTACTCTATACTCAATGTTTTCATTTTGATGACTTATACTTAAGGAATACTTTAGTTTCTCCTGCGATATTGGTTTTATATTTCTTATGACTGATTGTATTTTCCACTTAATTTTAGCTACCATTGCTGACAATTCCAGTGAATACAAAAGATCTTTTTACATGTACTTTAAGTGCCAATATTATAAGATTGTGTCTTATTTTCCTGTCATTTTAATTTTTATTGTTTTTCTTTCGTTAATGTTTATTTTATTGCCCATTATTTAGCAACATTGACTCAAATTAACTTAAATAGACCCAAAGTAAAAATACAGAGATACAATTCTTATTCCTCAATGCCCAGTATATATATCAACATTCATATTGCCACAGTTTTCTCATTCACAAACAGAATAAATGGGTTGTTCATTTTCTACATCAGAATCAAAGCCGACAGGCCCTTTAGCATGTCATTGTTAGCACAGAGCAATTGTGAGCCCTCTTATTGAATAACTGAATAAGTGTTTGGGGATAAACATGTATGGAGGAAATTATCGTTTAAAAAATTACTTGTGTTAAATATAGATTATAGGCTTCTAGTTTCTTTAACTAGGAATAGCTTAAATTTTTGTGATCTATGAATTAAATTAACAGAGCAGAATGTGAGAAGAGTAACTGATTTAACTGAATAAAAAAGAGAAGAGGGGATAAAAAACTTGAAATTAGTCTATAAAAGCTACCAGAATCCACATTAATAATAAATTGGCTTATGCTTCATAGTTTTTTTTTAATAAACTATTTTAAGGAACCGTTTTCTTTTCTTTTTTTTTTTTTTTACTACTATTTTATCCTCTACCACATTGATTTGCTGAATTATGGAGAGCTTTTGGTAAATACAATATACTATAATGAATTAAATGCACTGTGCAGGAAGCAGGTACCCAAATCAAAGCTTGTTCTACTCAACTCCTAACAGGCCAGTAAGTCAAGAGGTGAGATATTGGGGTAAGGAAAGTGACTTTATTTTTCCAAAAGCCAGTGAACTGAGAAGATAGTAGACTATTGTCCCAGAGAACCATCCCTCTCAGCATGAAATTTTAGCTTCTTTTATGTTAGCCCAGGGGGAAAATGAGAGGAGGCTGGAGTCAAAAGGTAACTGACATCTATAGACAGCCAAGGAAGATGGTGTAACTTCTTTGTCCTCGGCCAGTTGATCTTTGCCTAAAGGAATCCAGCTATGTGGTTCCTGTAAATCTTAAAAAGGAACATAGTCATTTCTGTATGTAATTCCTTATCTCCTCCGGTGAAGTAGATATGGGGTAAAAGGTAGTTTTTTGCAAATCTTCGCTATCGCATCTATGTGCAGGGGTTACGCAGAAGTTTCTAAGCCATAGATCATAGCAACAAAGGAAATAGCAGCAATAGGGAGTCAGACATGCTAAGCGTTTTTCCCTATTATAGTCACAGAGAGCATATTAAGATTTAATTGTATCACGTAATACTGGAAAAATAAACCTCAACAAAATATATTAATACGATGAAGAAGAATACTGATATTGCCAGAGAGCTGAAAATACAGTCAAGTTCAAAGCTAACAGACAAGTTGGGAGTCTATTACACTGGCACCACTGCTGCTGGACATGGGACATTGCTACTACCTGATTTTGTCAGATAACACTACTAACCAGACATTCTGCCAAAGCTGTGGATGACTTCTTGACTCCCCTTGTGGCTTTGGCTCACTTCTATAAGCCTCAAGGATCTCTTAGCTACAAACAGCCAATGCAGAGCCCACATGTATACAAAATCACTGCCAACTAGGTTTTGTTGGGCACATATAGGGAAGGAGAAATGGCATTTCTCCCTCAGAAGGTGTGATGTTGTCAATAAATCCCCTTCAATGAGACACTTACCTCAAAATGGGGTGATGTTGAAATATTACATAGTGCATACAACAAATATTTTCAACTGTCTACCTAAGGATCTTGAAATTTCATAAAGTAAGAGTTCCCATTTCTATTACACTCTCGTTAGTTTATAAAATATTTGTGCTACTTACTAAGTTAATTTTATAAATAACTAATGTACCAAAATCTAAAGTTTACAAAATAATTTTCTGCATATTCTCTTGCTTATGGAAATATCAAACTTAGTTTTGTTTCGAGAATGTGACTTAAAAAATAATAAATGAATCATTTACTCAAAGACTAGGTAAAAATTACAAATGGGTTGTACATGTTTCTGTAGACACATTCCCTTAAAATTTGTGAAAAAATGAAAAAGAATTATAAACTGGCTATTTATAGGGAAAGCATGCCATTGTTTTTTTTTTTTTAAAGGAAAGAGCTCTTTTGTAACATGAATAATACCCAGCATAATCTCATGTATTATCTGTTTTGAAAGCTCTGATTTTCCTAAGGTAAGACAGCTGATAGTTTCTCCATTATATTAAAATAGTATCAGATACAGACTAATTTAAATAATCACAATTATAGCACATTTATTAAGTAATATCTTTGCACATAAAGAATTTTATGTTTCACTTACATTAAATCACCTTTCATATGAAATAAATTTTCATCCAAGGCAGAAATAATAGGAAGGGTACAGCCTGGAAATTATATTAATAAATATATGAATTGATAAAATTATTGTTAGTACCACAAAATTTTGTATTTTAATACATAATATGTGATAGGATGTTATAATTTATATTAAACAGATTCCATTTGTGTTCATCATTTTTGTTCCGAGAAAGTGGAGTTATAGATAACATTTTATAAATATAGTCAACTGTTATTGGACAGGGGAGCAAAAAAATAGTCTTTTCAACACATGGTGCTGAAACAACTGGATATCTACATGCCAAAAAATAAATGCAGACATGAACCTTACACACTTCACAAAAAAAAAAAAAAAAATTGATCAAAACCCAAGCAAAATGCAAAACTGTACAACTCCTGGCAAATAATAGAAAATCTAGGTGTCATTGGTTTAGTGATGATTTTTTAAAATATGATCCCTAAAAGAACAAATTTATAAACTAGACTTCATTTAAGTTAAAAACTTTTGCTCTGTGAGAGAAACAACCAAGGAGAAAAAAGACAAGACACAAACTGAGAGGGAATATTAGTATCTGAAAAAGGACCATTTTTCTACAACATACAAAAAATCTCTTAAAATTCAATAAAAAACATAGCAAACAACTCAATTAACAAATGAGTCAAAGGAAGTGCCTTGATGGCTCATTTGGTTGAGTGTCTGACTTTGATCTCAACTCAGGTCTGGATCTCAGGATTGTGAGTTCAAGCCCTATCTTGGGCTGGACATGGAGCCTACTTTAAAAAATAAATAAATAATAGATCAAAGACTTTAACAGGTATTTCACCAAAGAAGATATATAGAAGGCAAATAAGCATATGAAAAGATGTTCTGCATCATATTTTCAGTGAAATACAAATTAAAATAATAGTGAGATACTACTATACACATTACCATGACTTGAATCCAAAATATCTATTGCAGGAAATGCTGACAATGCTGTAGAGCAGCAGGAAGTCTCATTCATTGCTAGTGAAACACAAAATAGTTTGGCCACTATAATAGCTAGTTTGCCAATTTCTTATAAATCTAAACACAGGAGCACCTTGGATGGCTCAGTGGTTGAGCATCTGCCTTTGGCTCAGGTCGTGATCTCAGGGTCTTGGGATCGTGTTCCACATCAGGCTCCCCATAGGGAGCCTGCTTCTCCCTCTGCCTATGTCTCTGCTTCTCTCTGTGTGTCTCTCATGAATAAATAAATAAAATCTTTAAAAAATTAAAATAAACACACTCTTACCAGACAGGGTAGTAATCACAATCTCTGGTATCTACATAAAAGAGTTCAGTAAATAAGTACTCAACCTGCACACAGATGTTTATAGCATCATTGCTCATAATTGTCCAAACTTGAAAGCAGTCAAAATGCCCTTCAGTAGGTGAATGGATAAATAAATGGTGGTACATCCAGACAATGGGATGTTGTTCATTACTAAAAAGACATGAGCTTTCAAGCCTTGAGAAGACATGGAGGAACCTTAATTACAAATTACTAGATGAAAGAAGCCAATTGAAAAGGTTACATATTGTATGATTCCAACCATATGACATTCTTGAAAAGGCAAAATGATGAAGATGGTCAAAAGATCAATGGTTGCTAAGGATTGAGATTGGTCAAGAGAAGAAAAGACAAAGCACAGAGGATTTTTAGGGCAGTGAAACACTCTGTATGACACTATGATGATTGATACATGTCATTATACATTTGTCCAAACCATAGAATGTGCAACACCAAAAATTAAGTCTAATTAAACTGTCATTAGTTTATGACAGTTTAGACTATCCCCAATTTATGGAGGTTTCTAAATATGGAGTTTTAACAAGTGTACCACTGGGGTAGGGAATGTTGACTTGGGGAAAGTTATGCATGTGTAGAGGCAGAGAATGTAGGAAATCTCTGTACCTTCTATTCAATACTGCTGTGAACCTTAAAATGCTGGTCATTCTTTAAGGGAAGAATGCAGTGACTCAAACCGGCAAAAACAATGGCATCACTGAATGTTATAATGTAGGAAAGCAGGTTGCTAATAAGGGCGGTGATTCTTGTTGGAATTAGGGATTGAGAGTACATAATTACATAATTAGTCAAACTAGCATGCTGAGAATTAAGAAATAAATATTAAAGTGTATTTAATTTACTAACCTTTTTGATATTCCAAATTTGTATATTAAGTGCTTGTAAAATTTACACATTTTAGACAGGGGAATAGACCCTTTAGAAATAAATAGGGAAAGAGAGATAGGAAAAAAAAATGAAGGAAGAAACTAGTTTGAATGGACTTGGAAAAGGGTTACAGAGTCATGTTGGACTTTATAGCTTACTTTGAAAATTTTGCTCAATTATGTTTTGCCCTATTACAAGGTCTCGTGGAAAGTAATCATTTCCAACTGGTAAGTGAGGAGAACAAAGCAAACATCGGAAATATATTAGTGGTCTTCTGTTCCTAAGGAAACCAGAGCTGGGTAGCGGTATCACAGTAGGGAGAAGTTCAGGGACATACACGTTTTTTTCTACTTTTAATTTGTAGAAGTTGCATACATGCCATAAGGTTACAATGGAATATTACTCAGCCATAAAAAATAATAAAATCATGCAATTTGCAAGGACATGGGTGGAGCTAGAGAGTATCATGGTAGGCAAAATAAGTCAGTCAGAGAAAGACAAATATCATATGATTTCACTTATAGGTGGAATTTAAGAAGAAAACAAATGATCATGGAGGGGAAAAGAGAGAGGCAAACCAAGAAACAGACTCTTAACTATAAGGAACAAACTGATGGTTACCAGGGGGAGATGCATGGGGAGATGGGTTCAGCAGGTATGAGGATTAAGGAGGAGTGCACTTGTCCTAATGAGCACTGAGTGTTGTATGTAAGTGTTGAATCACTACACCCTTGACACTAATATTACACTGTACAATAACTAGCTGGAATTTAAATAAAAACGTACAAAAGGTTAGATGACACTACTGTATTTCAGAGACATATGCATTTTACTGAAGTACATGAATAGCAATAGAGTATATGAGGGTGTAGACTGTCCTCAATTTATGGAGGTTTCTAAAATTCTGAGTTAATCATCACCAACATTAATTGAGCGGCTACCATGTATGAGGCACAGGAGTCACAAACCGGTAAACACAGACAGGTTTTAATAGACAAGGTCTTATACTTCTCATGGTTCTTCATGAAGTCTTAGCCTTTATGTAAAAGAGAAAATATGCTTTATGAAAAAATAAAGTTTTCATTTCCACACTGTAGGTATTTAATACTTGCTGCATTTGGAATCGGTGCTGATATGGCTATATGAGTCAGTCACTTCCATATGGATTTAAAAGGACAGTCTGTAAAATTTGACAGTGTGAGTCTTTCTTAATACTGAAAATCTGGATAGAATTATAAGGAAACATCATTCAAGTGTAAGATGCCAAGTCATATCATGTCTATTTATATAAAACCATGAAAAAAGTAAAAAGCCTTATTTACACATTTCATATTTACACTTGTTCTTTCATGCTGAGTACTTCTGATATGAACAAATGTTACATCCAACACTTATTGTTTCCCATATATATCACACTACATTTCCTACCCTATCCTTCAGTACATAATACCAGGACAAACAAAAATAATAAAATGAGGTATTTCTTAAAAAGTGGTAATTAGATAGTAATCCTATTTTAACATATTAAATTAATGCTATTTAATACATCAGCTATTTTGTTAAAAAAATACTCTGTAAGATAAGTAACACCTAAAAAAGGGCTATAAAGACAAAGGTCTATAGAAGGATATCATATTATTTGGAAAATAGTTCAGAGCCTTTGAACAACCTTTTTCAATTCACAATCATAATCAATAACACCCATGGAATTGTGGTTCCTTTCAGTCTGGCAGATATTTATGTGGGGGAAATTGTGTTTTAGTAATGTGATGCCATATACATGGTTACGAGAGGCAGAGAGAAGTAGGGAAGTTGAGGGGCAATATGTAGGAATAATTAAGAGGCTGGACTCAGGTGCTCACTTCCTCAGCAGATAGACTAAAATTATAACAATACAGAGATTAGCATGGACCCCCAAATGTATGTCACTGCACATTTGTGTAGCCTTCCATATTAAAAAAAAATAAAGGTGGGCTATGGAGCTTTTACACTTGAGTAAAATTCTAGGTGGATGATTCTGAGCAATTTATATAACTTTTGTGTACCTCTGTATCTGTTTCTTCACTTGTGACTTCAGGTCAACAATATTTCCTTTGTCATGGGACTTTTGAATATGAAATGAATTAATTTCTCTTAGGACAGTGCTTGACCTTTAGTAGGTGCTAAGTAAGTGTTTGCTTTATTATTAAATGTATCTGCTACAGAATGATCGAAATTCATGCAACAAATGCAGAAATAGATTCTAACAGGAAACACCTAAGCCAAAGACAATACAGAAGATCCATGCCAGCAGGGAGATTTTGAGCAATTTGGAGGACTAAAAGCAAGTCTTGGGAAAGGAGAAAATATAATAATACTTATTAAAAATCTACCATGCACTAGGTACTTTGCATGCATGATTTCATTTAATTCTCCCTACAGTACAACAAGCATGAGGAAATTGTCAGTATTTCCATAAAGAAAAATAGAAAGAAACATTAAATAGACTGTTAATATTCTCTCTGCCCATAGAGTTAATCCAAGATCTAAATTGATACATATCTTGTTTTAAATTATGTATTGCTGGGACACCTGGGTGACTCAGCAGTTGAGTGTCTGCCTTCAGCTCAGGTTGTGGTCCCCAGATCCTGAGATTGAGTCCCCCATTGGGTTCCCCACGGAGAGCCTGCTTCTCCCTCTGCCTGTGTCTCTGTTTCTCCCTCTCTGTGTCCCTCATGAACAAATAAATAAAATCTTTAAAAAAATCATGTAGTGCCATCATGTGTTTTTTTCACATAATGTTATAATTGGTGTTTCCTTCTAAAAACCCATATAGCATCCTATTCAAACCCCTGAAGTTTGTATACTGAGTTAAGTATTAAGGGTTTTAACAATCCCCATAAAATTCATGTCCCAGTTTGGGGAAGAGATTGATTGTTTATCATCTTTATAATGCACCTAATGGTATCCTAGCTTATGGGAAGCAAGAATAATTATATCCATTAATGCACGGATTAATGAAAGGGAAAACAATAGATTGCTCCATGAAAAAGAAACTGAGTTTCTTTCTTCTTGATCCCTTCCCTCCACTGCTCCTTAATCTCAAACCCATTTAAATACAAGAGTAAAAACTGATTGACAATCATGAAGTGATAGCAGAGCTTAAAACACAGGAAGCCACTCCTCAGATAAATCACATGACTGATACCTGGGTAGAATTTTCTCTCTCTTCCTGAAGTAACCATGTATGACTGGAGAGATTATCAGAGATTGAAAATTTAAGATATTTTACATTTTAGCATGCAAACATAATATGAAGATTTCTATTACTTTGTGTTAACATAATTTTTTAGTGTGTCCTGGGCTCTCCAGAATACCGTATTTTTATGACCAGATTCAGTGAATGGACTTGCCATTCTTGGTATAACAACACCAAATGGATGTGAACTGGTGCAGCCACTCTGGAAAACTGTGTGGAGATTCCTCAAAGAGTTAAAAATAGACCTGCCCTACGACCCAGCAATTGCACTGTTGGGGATTTACCCCAAAGATTCAGATGCAATGAAACGCCGGGACACCTGCACCCCGATGTTTCTAGCAGCAATGGCGACAATAGCCAAACTGTGGAAGGAGCCTCGGTGTCCATCGAAAGATGATGGATAAAGAAGATGTGGTCTATGTATACAATGGAGTATTCCTCAGACATTAGAAATGACAAATACCCACCATTTGCTTCAATGTGGATGGAACTGGAGGGTATTATGCTGAGTGAAATAAGTCAATCAGAGAAGGACAAACAGTGTATGTTCTCATTCATTTGGGGAATATAAATAATAGTGAAAGGGAATATAAAGGAAGGGAAAAGAAATGTTGGGAAATATCAGGAAGGGAGACAGAACATAAAGACTCCTAACTTGGGGAAATGAACTAGGGGTGGTGGAAGGGGAGGAGGGCGGGTGTTGGAGGGGAATGGGTGACGGGCACTGAGGTGGACACTTGACGGGATGAGCACTGGGTGTTTTTCTGTATGTTGGTAAATTGAACACCAATAAAAATTAATTAAAAAAAAAAAGAAATAAAAAAAAAGTGTAAAAAAAAAAAAGAAAAAAAAAAGAAAACAACACCAAATGGTTTCACAAAATGGTTTTAATACTTTGTGCCAGAGCATTGTTGAGACACAAAACCAATTTTCTTTAAAAAACTTCAGGATTCAGGATTATGGTAAATATTTTAGTGTTTCATGTGGATTAAATGTTTGCAATCTTCTCCTTTTCTGTCATTTCAGTGAGAGGAGCTTCATTCCCAGCTCACAGGTGCTCAGAGCCTCATCCTGCTCCAGCATGACCAAGACCCCAGCCCTGCTTCTCTAAAGAAGCTCCATCCTCTGCCATGCTCTCTCCACTTGTGTTCAAATCTTATGAGAGTGGAGCTTTCATCTTGGTTTGACTCTGGAAAAGCTTTCATGATACATTCGATAGTCTCTTATTTGTTAATTGTTCGCTGAATGAACTTCTAAAAATCGGTACCGGTCAATACCGGTCAATACTGCATATTAATAGAAATATCTAATCATCCAATGACAACAGAAAATTGAATGGAGTAGAGTTGGTTCTTTAATGTCCCTGTGTCACAGAAGGGCAAATACTTTGTACAATTTGCTCTGTTAACTTCCAAAGCCATTTTTACAGGTAGCTGTAGCTGCCTATTCCCTCCTGCATGAGCCTCAATGTCCCTCTTAGTCCAGGACAGCTGGTTCTGTTTCATCCTGTTGAAAGTTCTGTTAGCCTTACACTAGAATGAAGGATAAACACACCTACAGTGGCTTGTCTTTACTTCTTGCCTAGTGCTGCAATACCTAATTATGTAAGGACACTTGCTTATTTTATAAGCACCCAGAAATGAACAAGTCCTTGTTTTAATGCTTTCTACAAAAGAAACAAATGCTCTGGGGGGGAAAAAATGCAATAAAAAGTTCACATGAATAAAAATATCATCAGAGAGCAAAGGGCTTAGAGGAACACTCAACCTGCACTAATAAACAAGTGTTGTCAAAGAAAACATGTAATTTAATAGAAATATGATAGCAAAGACCAACTAGCAAATGATTCTTAAGGGAGAAAATTTCTTGACATTTAGGAAAGTGCAACTTTTGGAAGTCACTTGTCATGTAGTCACATACTCATTTTCAAGGTAATGACTAGTAAATTACAGTGACCCTTTATCTCATCAGACGCTGTTCCTTTCTATAATTGATCACCCCTTCGTTTGTACAGTGAGAGCTGGACTCTATGTCTATGTATCTCCTGAATGTAAAACTCCAGAAAAGAACAGTCCAGGAAAAAAAAGTCGATTTTAGTATAAACTTTTTTTAAAAGATTTATTTTTTTGCAAATATACCACAGATGGGCCAAAGGCATTATGGAAAGCATACATTTTCCATAAGTTAGGTTCAGTAGCTGCGCAAGTTTGTTTATTTGGCTATCTGTAAGAGATATAATAGCTAAATTAGGAAAGCATTTTAAATATAAGGAGGATGAGTCTTTTCAAAAATCATGATTAACCATCTTAATTTCATTAATTTTTTTATGAAAGATTAGAGTTAGGAACAGTAAAGAAGAGGAAAACAGAGGGACTTGTTAAAATTTTATTTGCAGGTATTGGATAAATAAATAAAGAGGGTGTGTGACTCTATATGTGTATGAAACATATTCATACAAAATCATATAAGCTCTGCTGAAAAGTTTAAAACTCGATGTAACTTCCAATATAAATGATTTTTATTAAAATTTATTCCTGATTTCCTTTTTTTTTCACTCTGATTTAGAACATAGCACAAATTCCTACTGAAATGAAGGTAAATCAGAAGTTTATTGTTCAGCTCTTGTTTTCTCTACTGACACCACCAATATGAATAATGACAAGACCAGTGATGAGGTTGTTTTTGTGATGCAAATCTCTCCATGGGGAGAGTACTATAGTCATCATGAGTTTATTTCACAATTCAGCTTCTTTCTCTAGCAAGCCACTATAATGAGAAAGACTGTGCCCTTTCTATAGACTGGAAACTAAAATTCCAGTGGATCACAGCACGATTGATTTGGGTCCTTCGGCCATTCTGGTCCTCAGTGCCTAAGGACTGCAGATTCATGCAGAGATTTGCATCTCCTATTGTGACGGTCAAAATGAGCAAGACGGCTCCTCTGTGGTTTAGTTCATCTAAAAAATGTTGAAAATCTGCCAGTTTATGTTTTTGGAAGAAAATATAGGCCACGTTTCAGTACAGCTAGATTCACTTCATAATAATCTATTTATCCTTTTATATCAAAACAATTATTTCCTCTATTTTCTATAACCTGTAACCTCCCTCCCCACCTACTCACCTCCTCCTTAATCTTCCATTTAGAGCTAATCTCTATGATATTATTTAATAATTATTGATAAACAATAGTTTTCTCAAGTAGATTGTGATCTCTTTGGGGTTTTAAGATGGGCAATATCTACTGGGAAAGTGTTTGGGATCTAACACATATTCAATAAACCCATTCCCCACAACAAGTAATATTTCATCAAATGTATCACTGTATCACCATGCTGCTTATTAAAAATATCTTTTGATGTATTATACTACGTTACAATGTATTATATGTCTTATATATTATACCAGAAGAATTCAATCTTATAATCTTTGCCAATGTCTATATAGGGCATGTGAAAAATCTGAAATATCTGGACAGATAATTTTCAAGTGCTATTGATCACAGAAGACATTTTCATCAAGCAACTTGTAGGACAAGAATATCACAAAATGTGCTTCAGAAAATGATCCTCTGAACACTTATTAGGGATATTTATTTGGATCATGTTGCACATACAATGAATCATATGAGGAAATATTCATTTAACTGTGTCATCATTAAGCTAAGTCCTTTCTTTCTTTTTTCTTTCTTTCTTTCTTTCTTTCTTTCTTTCTTTCTTTCTTTCTTCTTCTTCTTTTTCTTTCTTTCTTCCTTCCTTCCTTCCTTCCTTTCTTTCTTTTCTTTCTTTCTTTCTTTCTTTCTTTCTTTCTTTCTTTCTTTCCTTTCTTTCTTTCTTTTCTTTCTTTCTTCTTTCTTCTCTTTCTCCCTTGAGAGAGAGTGTGAGTGAGAAGCAAAAGGGGAGGGAGGGGGCGAAGAACCTCAAACCAACTACACTGAGCATGGAGCCCAATAATGATGATATCACAACCCTGAGATCTGTCCTGAGAAGAAACCAGGAGTCAGACGCTTAATGGAATGAGACACTCAGGTGCTCCAAGAGAAATATACTCATATGTGTTTCTCTATGGGTTACACACACCCACTCACCCCCATACATACACAAAGATAGAAAAAGGCTTTATTGATATGATTAGGCATGGCTTACACATGGCGATTGTGTGTGAAATTTTAGAAATTATCTTTTACTATAGTCATTATTTAAAGAACTATGATATTTGACTATGAAGCATGCTACAGAATGTATTTCAGGTCCCAAATGTATCTATTGGTTATGACTTGTCTTATTTCTTGCTTTTCTGAATCCTACCTCTTTTTATTTTCTGTATTTGAAAAAATTTTGAAGAAAGATTATTGTTGTCAAATGTTCACTTTCTTTTCTACTGATTAAAGGACATTCTTCTTATTTGAAGCCCCTCCACCCCTCGAGACTTATCTTTCTCTCTCTCTTCTATACCTTTTTCTTTACTTTGTTTTGCAACAATAAGTCTCCAGTAAACAGACTATATTATCAGGGTTACTAGTAGCAAAAAGAAAACAAATGAACATAAGCAAGCTTAAGCTCCATTAGAACCACAGGGAAAAATCAATGACATGGAAAAGAAAAAAGTTACAGAAGAATGACGCTCTATCTTCCAACTGTACACAAAGGAACAAAAAAAGAAACAGAACACTGGATTACAAGAGTGAGTTGATGTCAAGACCTGAGAAGTAAAATACAGTATGAAGGCAATTAACGGGATAATTGGAGCAAAACCAAACAGTTTTGCTTCTAATAAGTGGTCACTTCACTTGAATGTAATTTTAGATGAATTATGCTAAATAGTCTCATATAATCATTCATTTATCTGCTGTAGGAGTGGGAGGGGTACTTTATTGTCTCCAAGGGCCTGTGGAAATGAAATGATAGATTTTTTTCAAACAGAGGAAGAGTCAGGTGGGAAAACTTTATCTATTAATGACCATATGGTTGTCATCTTTGAGATTTTATCCCTGCTCTATTTCTTACCTTTCTATCAATGTGCATTCTGGTTTTGTATTATCCTCTGCCCTTCCTATTTGGGAAGCATTTGGGAAATCTGGAGATCTGAATATTCTCAATGAAGTTCTACAAAATTAGGTTTATGGTTTTGGTTTTTTTGTTGTTGTCCTTGTTGTTATTTCATTTTGGGTTGTCCAACGTATCTGGCCATAAATAATAATGAGAAATAACATACATCAATTTCCTGATCTGAACTGGATGCAATATGCATAGCTCCAATCCACACAGAAACAATCATAATAATAATTATTGTTGTAATTTTGCAGACAAAGAAATAGAGGCTTCAATAACTCACATAACTTACCCGAGGACACACAATTAGGCAGAAACCAAGTTGGAATTAATTTCTAGTTTGGTCTTCCCCTAAAGCCCACGTTATTTCTATTTGATATTGTTTTTATATTAGCTTCATGACTTCATTTAAAAATTCTTAGCTTGTTTTCTCAGAGAATGTATAAAAAATTGAAACATTCATTTATTTTTTGGATCAGTGGCTTTTGAACATTTTTTTGGTGCTTACATTAAAAATAAAAGGAGTGCATTTCTTAATACATTTTTATTTTTCTCCAGCAAGAGCCGGAGAGATCATTTAAAAAGTAAATCAGATTGTGTCATTACATCATCTACTCAGAAGCCTCTAATGACCTATCATAGTTGACTAATAACCAAAATCTTAGCCATGCCAGAACACTTCTCACGATCTGGCTCCTTTCCTTCTGGCTTCCCCCTTCTATTTCACACCCCTCACCACCACTCCCATATGTTCTGGTATTTTTCTTCTCCTCAGATGTGCCATGACTTTTGATGTCATAAGACCCCTTTCTTTACTCCCTCTGGCCTCTGTTAGAATATTACAGTTAGTCTCCTCTAAATACAATAGTATCTTTTTTTTGACAAACCTCTACCATGTTCTTTCTATCCATTCTCTCTGCTTTATCAGCTTTCATCGCACTTATCACAATATAAAATTACATCTCAATTGTTTGTTTCCCTTTTCATGGAACTTTGACACAAAGCAAATCTTTTAAACAGTGGGTCTCTGCCTGTCTCTATTATCATTGGTTGCTCACAACCCAAAGTATGCCTTCATGCAGTAGTTGTCTAGTGGTTATTTCTTGTATAAATAAACATAAAACTGTTCTTCCTGGGGTGCCTGGGTGGCTCAATTGATTTAGTGTCTGTCATCAGCTCTGGTCATGGTCTCAGGGTCCTGGGATGGAGCCTCTGCATCTGGCTCCGTGCTCAGCAGTGAGTCTACTTCTTCCTCTCCCTTTGTCCCTAACCCTTGCTTGTGCTCTCTCTTACTCTCAAATGAATAAATAAAAATCCTAAAAAAAAAAAAAAAATCCTGCTCTTCCTTAAAGTATTAACATAACAATACTTAATTCTTATATTGTGGATAAAAATAATAGAAATAATAATAGAAATTCTAATATTATTTTTACACTCCCCATTGGATTATCTCACATTTTCATAGGAGGGAACACTTTATTTTGAAGAACATTAATTTGGATTATTGAAATTTTTAAGCTAATAATGATGCTACTATGACTTCCCCATAGTCCTCTTTCTCTTTCAAGTTGGAAACAATTGACTGGTAAGCTTAAGTCAGCAGATGAAAAATCAGTTATCACCTTTTTTCCCAGCAAAGCTAAACAGAAAAGCTTCAATAGGGTATGACCAAATCTCCTGCTAAGATTGCACCCCAGGAATAGACAGACTTATATCTAGTCTAATCTGGACCACAGAGGCTGCCTTATCAGGTAGATAATGTGTATAAAATTTAAAACATAAAGAGGACAGAAGAATGGATGATTATCCTATACAGGGATTGCTAATACCAAAGACACAGTAGAACAAAACAAAACAAACACACACACACACACACACAAAAATTTTGCAAGAAAAGAAAAAAAGAAAAGAAAAAGAAAGAAAAGAAAAGAAAACTTGAGTCATGAATACTAAGAAATTATTCCAAAACTCTGCAGTCAAATAGACCACCTACGTTTTCCTACTGAGAAGTTAGTGAAGTGGTAGAAATAGTCTAATAATATAATTGTGAGTGACCTCTTCCCACATGGGAACCTAAGACCAAAGAAAGAAAATATGTCCTCCATCATAACACATTGGTTTGTGTTTCCTTCATTAGTTTGACTCAGTATCAGGCTTCTGCTTAATGGTAATTGTGCTGCTGCTCCCAGAAAAGGAAGTATATACTCTCTTATGACAGTACTTCCACTTTCACGAACATAGCACACACACTATTAGCAGCTGCTTCTAGGTTGATGCTTCTAGATGTTGTGTGAATTTGTGCTCCCCAAGTGTCTAAAATTCAAACTAAAATTAAGTATTTTTTTTGAAAATTTCCTACTCTAAATCATGGCTTTTAATATTACCACAACATAGATCCTCCAAGGCTATGTGATGAGACTGAATGACTGTGTAAACTATCTGATAATAATATTAAGAATCCCAGGTTTCAATATAGGTCCTCCTCAGTACCAGATTTCCAGGGAGAAATTTAAAGATCATGGTCTGTATTGCTCTGCTAGTCTGCCAAAGCAGAATACCACAGATGAGGGGGGAGGAAAGGGACTTAAGCAACAGAAATCTATTTCTTATAGTTCTGGAGGATGGAAGACCAACATCAAAGTGCCTGTAGCTTTGGTTTCCTTTGAGACCTCTCTCCTTGGCTTGCAAATGAATGCCTTTTTGTTGTGTCCTCAGATGGTTTTTTCTCCATGTGCATCCATCCCACATATTCTCCTCCTCCTCCTCCTCCTCCTCCTCCTCCTCCTTTTCTTCTTCTTCTTCTTCTTCTTCTTCTTCTTCTTCTTCGTTTCTTCTTCTTCTTCATTTCTTCTTCTTTTGGATTAAGATCTCATTCTTATAACCTATTTAACCATTATTACCACCACAATTGTCCTGTTTCCAAATACAGTTGCACTGGGGGTTTGTGCTTCAACATATGAGTTCTGAGGGGAACACAATTCATTCCATAACACAGTCCAAATATTAAGATACTTTATAAGTAAAAAGATCAGAATTTTTATATCAAGATAGAAAAAAGATTAAAGAAAAACACTTTCCAATTTCATAAACTTCATTGTGGCAGGGGAGATTGTGAATTTCTGGGTAAGGTCAAGGATATTCCAGGAATTACTACCAGAGTTGTATCTCACTAGAAAGAGTGTGCTTTTTAGAAGTTGTATTAGTTCATCAGTCATCATCAGGATGGTAAAAGCCAAACACTTAATAGAAAATGTTACATTATCCCAAACTGGCTGCAAATCTCCCAAATTTCAAGTTTAAGTCAAACAGTAGCCATTGAAGAAGTTACCAAAAACAACATGGTACCTAGTAACCAACACTTAGTGCTTTGAAGAATAAAGTTTAATAGAAACTGAGGAAGTAGAGTAGGTTTGGAGAAATTTGTGGTTTAATCTTCTCCAGCATATCATCTTATCTAAGAAAGAAAGAAAGAAGAAAGAAAGAAAGAAAGAAAGAAAGAAAGAAAGAAAGAAAGAAAGAAAGAAAAATTTACCAAAAAAAAAAAAAAATAGGTTAAATTATATCAACGTGAACTGTGGTGGCTGGGGAGAGGCAGAGAGAATATAGCCTTGCAATCATCTCTCTGTCTTATGCTTCTTCCAAATGTGGAATTTAGTCTAAAGGTTTTATAAGATCTAGGTAAAACACATGTGGTATAAGTACTTCTTGGGTGGTGCTGTGGTCTTTATGTTACAACACATCAAGAGGCATATGTCAGGTTATTCCACCACTAGTAATGTTAGGCTTGATCCTTTAGTTGGCTGATGATGCGTAGTACTTGCATTTAAAAAGTTAAGTTTTCCTTTACAATGAAGAATCAAATATTGGTACCATTAGCATATCTCCTCCACCTCTGCTAAAGGAAAAAAAAAAAAGTTTTACTAGTTGTTAATCTGGTTACTAATTGGCTTTATTTATTTATTTATTTATTATTTATTTATTACTTCTCTCTCTAGTTATATAGAACTTTGGTATTTTCTCTTCTGTAATTTTTTTGCTTTATCTTTCCCCTTTTACTCCTAGTTTAATTACTGGTAGTGTATTCATTAATTATATATTAGACATATTAACTCTAAACCAAACTATGATGCCTTAAAATAGCAAACATTTATTATTTCACAATAGTTGTGTTCAGGAATCACCCAAGCATAGATACCCCTGGCAAAAAGCATCTCATGAGATTGCAAGGAATGTTTGGGCAAGGTTTATGGTCTCATCTAAAAGCTTGATCACAGAAAGATCAGCTTCCAAGCTAATCATATAGTTCATGGCAGGATTGATTTCTTCCCTGGGAACTGGCTTCTGGCTTCCCTCAGTTTGCTATCATGTGGGCCTTTCCAAAGGGCAACTTGCAACATGGCAGCTGCCTTCCCCTAGAAGTGACCCAAGGGATCATGAAAAATGTATCCCAAACTGAAGTCACAGTAATGCTCAAACCCAAACTCAGAAATGGCATCTTGTCACCTCTGCTACATTTATCAGAAGAAAATTGCTAAATCTAGCTCACATTGAAGAAAAGCAGATATGGAAGTATGAATACCAAGAATTGGGGACCTTTGAGAGGCTTCTTACTGAAAGTTGTTTGTTAGTTGAAAAAAAAAATATATATATGTTTAAATATATGTTTTTATTTATATAAAAATATTTATATAAAAATATTTATATAAAATATTTATATAAAAAATATTATACTTATTTATATATTCATGGATATATATTTATTTAACTATATTTATTATATTGTATATTTTATTATATTTTACTATATATATCTTTAAGTATTGCTTATTTATTTATTTATTAGGTTTTAATATATTTGTTTTCTAACTCACAACTTTCTTTTACCTTTATTCTTTATTGCCTTCTCTTTTCATCTCTAATTTTCAAAGCTTTTCATTTGGATATTTAATTAACTTTCATCTTTTATATCTATGATTAAAAATAAATTAAAAATCTTATTTAAAGATTTCTGCTGCTTGCTGCTTCACTTTATCCCCCATATGCTATCTCATATATTCTTATACATAGTATTTTAATTATCATAATTTTATAAAAGAATCTACATCCAGTAAAACTGCTTTCTGCACCATCTCCACCTGCCTCTGCTCTGTTATAACCTCAGAAAAGTGCCTATTGATCTAATATATTTATTTCATTATTTACATGCAAAGTGAAAGTTATAAAATCCTTTCTCCTTTTTTTTAATTCCAAAAAAATATTCAATTAGCCAACATATAGCACATCATTAGTTTTAGATGTAGGTCATTAGTTGCATATAATACCCAGGGCTCATCGCACCATGTGCCCTCCTTAATGCCCATCACCCAGTTACCCCACCCCATCACCTACCTCCCCTCCAGCAACCCAGAGTTAAGAGTCATGGTTTGTCTTCCTCTCTGTTTTTTTCCAATTCAGTTTCCCACCCTTTCCTTATGATCATCTGCACTATTTCATATATTCTGCATATAAGTGAAATCATATGATAATTGTCTTTCTCTGATTGACTTATTTTACTCAGCATAATACCCCACATCTATCCATATCAATGTAAATGGTAGATATTCATCCTTTCTGATGGCTGAGTAATATTCCATTGTGTACATATATACCATATCTTTTTTATTCATTCAACTGTTGAAGGACATCTCCTTCCTCTTTTTTGAGTTGTATTTGGGAAGTATGGGTAGAGTGGCCACATATCCCATTCTGTCCTAGGCAGTATCGGTTCATGACTGTCTCGATTAATTAATTATAGCATCTCTTTTGCTCTAATAAGTGATCTGCTTTGTATGCTAAGTATACGTCATACCAACAATGGTGTGATTTGCCTCCTTCCTCTGTGAGTGTGTGCATGTTACTGTGTGTGTTTGGTGGGGGAGAGAGGGAGAGATTTCAACTTTGCCAAGTACCATTTTCTTATAGGAATATGAAACCCCTAAAATTTTTGTTATGATTCTAGATTAAAAGCAAACTTTCAAGGAATCCATTTCTGGGTAACATTTGATAACTTTTTAAAGAGCATTAACGAAAATTAATTTAGACTGCATCCTAGTTGAATATTCTTTATCACTAATGTGTTTTAATATGAATGACTCAGTATAAGAGGGTGATTAAGGTCATCAGCCGAGATTCTGGAAGCTTTGGTTTTGAAAATAACTGATTCTGCCATTATCCCTGTGCCCTTGACACGTTGCTTTAACTGTAAGAATTAGTTTCCTAAAGAATTATAACAATTTCATAGGATTGCTGTGAAAGTTAAGTGCCTCATAAATAACAGAAGACTAGTAATCTGTAGTTATCATTAGTTTTAACTATTAATAATGTTGGATCTAAATCCATTTTTGCAACTCTGTGATTGCAGGATCTTAAAATTTGATAGAAAGTAAATATTTGCAAATGGTTTTTCTTCTGTGTTAATGGTTATCAAGAATGTGTTTTCTGTATACATTCTTTAATAACCAAAGACAAGTTCTAAGTCATTTTCTAATATTTCCTTATTTGTATTTTTCAATCCTGTGTGGGAAACAAGTAAAGGAAAAATAATTGTATACCATATTTCTGAAACAATAAAGGACAATTTTTTGAAAGATGTATGTATATGTAGTTTCTCAACCAAAACATAATTGTCAATTGGTTCCTTGCTTCATATATACATGAAGGTTACTGCAGGCAAACCAAAGTTCTCATTTCCACTGCCTTGGTCACACTTTTTATCTCTGAGGCCACAGCAAGTGCTATTCTCTAACAGAGAATTGTTTAACATGAATAACTTAATGCCACTTAATAAAGATGTAAGAAAATGTAGAGACCACTAAATTGTACTAATTTAACTCATTATACCAACAGCAACAGTGAAGATTTATTTCTTTTAATTGTTTTAAAGATTTTATTTATTTATTCATGAGAGATACAGAGAAAGAGAGAGGCAGAGGCATAGGCAGAGAGAGAAGCAGGCTCCCTACAGGGAGCCCAATGTGGGTCTCTATCCTGGGACCCCAGGATTATGCCCTGAGCCAAAGGCAAATGCTCAACCACTGAGTCACCCAGGAGTCCTGAAGATTTATTTATACAGATACATTAATAATGAGTTGTCCAGAAAAATCACTAATGAAGAGAGATTTACTCAATAAAATTTCTGGAAGGAACACTTAGGAGGTACATTTGGTTAAGGGTCTGACTCTTTATCCCAGCCCAGGATTATGACTCAAGCCTTGTATTGAGCTTCATGCTGGGTGTGGAGCCTATCTAAAAAAAAAAAAAAAAAAAAAAAAAAATCTAGTAAAATCATTAAGGAAAACATAAGGCAAAGATATTTCTTCAGACTATAATGACAAAATATGATTTTGATGCAGTTCAATGTAAATCTAAAGAAAATATAATAAATACATTTATCTGACTTTCTAAGGATAACACAGCTGGAGAAATTTTAAAGACACAGAGAGAAACTACTACCATATGAAAAATGTAAATGTTTATGCCTTAGAAGACATGGTAAAAGAGACCGCTAACAAGAAAGGGGATACATGATGCATTTATTAAAGACAATGGATTAATATATTAATCTAGTTAAACTTAAAAATTGAACAAGTAATGGCCCAGTAAGGAAAATGAAAAGGTTTGAATAGAGTTCTTACAAAAAGTAAAAGCAAGCAATCAAAAAATCATAGCAAATAAAATTAAATGCATGTAAACATTTAAGTGTTAATAATAAAGATATATAAGTAGAAAGATGCTATTTTTCAAGGGTGACACTTTTAATATTTAGAGTTAAATAGCAATGTTAACAATATTTGTCTTGTTTAGGATGCAGAGAGACTCAACTACTTATATCCTGGTGAGAGTAAAAATGACCATAATTGATATAAAAACTACCAATCTGCCAAAAACCTAAATTATTAATATTCTCATAATTTAATTTCAGGATTTAATCTTAAAACTATAACCAGACATTTTAACTGATATATGTGTAAATAGAAATGTTGATCACAACATTATATAATAATAAAATGTAGAGAACCCAAATTACCAATAACAAGAGGATTATAAAGTATTATTTTAACAGAGCAATGAAATAGAATATAATTGCATAGTCACGAAAAATTTACTGTTGTGGTAAACATGTTCATGATATGATTGTAAATGAAATAGCTGTGTACGCTGTGTGGTCTGAATTTTTAGCAAAGTATATGCAGACATTCACATGTATTTACAATTACACACACACAGAAATGTTAAGTGAAATAAATCAGTCACAAAAGGATAAATATTGCAAGATTCCATTTACACATGAAGTATTTAAAATAGTCAAAAACAGAATCAAAGCGTGCCAGAGGATGGCAGGTGGGGGGTGGGAGATGGGGAATTGCTAATCAATGGACATATTAGCTATTATTTGTTCTTTTAAGGATTTCAACTGATTGGACAAGGCTCAATCACATTATGGAGACTAATTTGCTTTACTCAAAATCCACCGATTTAAGTGTTAATCTCATCCAAAAACAGCTTCCCAGAATCATCTAGAATAATTTTTAACTTAATATCTGTGCATTCTGGCCCAAGCAAGTCAAGAAATAAAATTAAGCATAACAAAGATCATTAAAAAATTAATGAAAAATTAGAATCAAACTGGATGAGCACATATAGACAGTTAGTGGAGAAATTCTGATTAGAATCCAAGCTAGATAACCCTCCTTCTCTAGGATAGTGAAATATCACTGTATCTAGCTTTTCCTAAAGATGGCATAGATATTTTTTTTTAAAGAAGGAAAATGGATGGTTCCTTACTCAATGAGTTATGAACTGTCTACCTAAACTGACAAAATGTGCATCTACATAAGCAAGTGCAGAGTAGCAGAAGATCAACCGTAATATTTAGCAAGTGACCCAAGAGTACATAGAGGTTAGAACTTACAGCTGAACTGCTGAGTATGGAATTACCATGTTAAAAGTGTCACCTAGTTTAATTTAGAATAAGAGATTGATGTAGAACTTGACATTACCTTGCCAATTAGTTCATTCAATTATTTTAATTCTTGATATGGAGCTAGAGTTACCATTGTTTCCTACAGAATGAGTACTTGTGATTGATCACACTGGTCATTATAACATGTTCCGTTAGATATGTGTATAAAACAGAAGGATGTATAAAAAACAGATCAGTACTTGAAGCATTAGGATATCGGTGCTATTTAAAATGTTGAACGTGTATTACCTAAAATAGAATGTACAAAGTTAAGAAAACTAAACTGAGAATAAATATATGAGAGAAATCAATATTTAAGTGACTGATGAAAACTATAATTCAGGAAAGAAATCTGATGAAAACCAGAATTTGTGTTCTTTGTTGCAGAAGAGTTTTTAAAAGTAATTAGAAAGACACAAAGAGTGGGAGAAATGTTGAAGTAATTTTGATCAGAAAGGAAATGAATTTTAAAAAGAAGCAAAAAGTAAGCAAGCATTGAAATATTCTCTATAGTGTGTTAAAACCAATTGAATGTATTAAGAAGAATAATTTAGGAAAGGAATAAAGTGGTATAAGGAGGAGATTGCAGGGGTTTTTTCTTTGCATTTTTGTTTCATAACAAGAATGAAGTAAATCAACAATATGATTTTAGCAGAATCCATAATGAATTGACAGCCAAAATTCTCAACTGCCTCACTTGGGGAACTTCTTCCTAATTTTTCAGATGTTAGGATAGGGATATGTTACTTGAAAATGAATAAAACATCAGTTCCTAGAGGAGCATCACCTTGTGGAATCACCTGGTATTCAACCTGCAGTATTAATTAAATGAGATCATGAGGATTGGGACTTAGGTGGTATTGTGAAGAGCCTATAAACTTGAGGATCCTCAAATTATATTATCCCTGACATGTTCATAGTCATAGTAAAGAAAGTAAATATCTATAACTCTGAATTTTCTCACCTTCTCCTCCTAATCTCATTGTTCCATGAAAGAAAACCTAAAACCTGGGGATAGGAAAACTATCTACTGATAATTTTTTATTGGCATTGTAGCAAGCCATATTTTAGTAAAAGTTGAGCCAAAAGAGGAGGAGGAAAGGAGAAGGCATTCACAACAAGTCACAAAAGAAATCATGGAGGGAGAAATAGGAGAATAGCCTCATAGAAGAAAAAGTTGAGAAAGGCTCATGGAGACAATGCATAACAGATTCCAATGAAACAGAGAGAAAGAAACAAAAATGTACTTTGGAAAACAGGCAGTTGCTTATCAATGCACATAAAGTTTCAGCTAAGCAAATGAGTAAGTTTTAGAAATCTGCTGTACAACATTTTACCTATAGATAACAATAGCATATTGTACACTAAAGAGTTTTTTTAAGAAGATAAATCTCATGTTAAGTGTTCTTATAGTAAACTATTTTTTAATTAAAGACAATAGGTTATATCATTACTATAATATAGCTTCTGACATTTGAAATAAGATTGGGTTCCAGGTGATAGATTTGAAAGCTAGCTGTTACTGAGGACAAAAAAAAAAAAAAAAATCCTAAATTCTTTCAACTTTAATTTGATTTTTTAAAGATTTTATTTATTCATTCATGAGAGACAGAGAGCGAGGCAGAGACACAGGCAGAGGGAGGAGCAAGCTCCATGCCAGGATCCTGATGTGGGATTCAATCCCAAGACTCCAGGATCACGCCCTGAGCCAAAGTCGGACGGTCAACCACTGAGCCACCCAGGCGTCCCTCAATTTGATTTTTAATTAAACATCAAGATGGTGGGCTATTATCACAGAATTCCATAATGACCCTTGAGTGCCATTAGGCAATCCTCTCCATCTTGAGTGTGGCTATGAACTATGTATGTGATAGCAGAGTCAGTCTTGTGATTTGATTATGATGCATATATAACACAGGTGACTCTAAGAAAGAGAAGTTCTTCTGGGTAGATCTGGTCAACTCAAGTGTGTCTTTAAAAGGTAGTAGGCTCTGTTTTTACTAAGCAAAGAGCCTAAAACATGAGAAACTTGGGGGAGATTCTTCTATGATTGTTTTGAAAATGGAAAGGTTCAAGTTGACAATGAATGCCAACCTCAAGGGGCTTACAGCATCCACTGACTGACAACCAGAGAGAAAAAAGGAATCCAAACTTAGCAACTGCAAGGAAATGAATCCTGCTAAAATAAAGTGGCCGTGGAAATAGACCATGGGTTTCAGAAAGAATTCAGCCTTTCTTTGATACACTGGTTCTAGCTTTGCCACAGCCTGAGCAGAAACCTGAGCAGTGCCATGCCTGGATATACAGTATTGTGAATAATAGGTAAGCATGTGTTGAGCACCTAAGTTGTAGTAATTTGTTGCAGAGCATTGTGAAATTAGTACAACTACCACTATAGAATTTTCCCTGGAATGCAAATTGTGACTATGTTACTTTAAATTGGAAGGTGTTACATTACAGAAAAAGTTGAAAATATTTTTAAAACTATAGGGGAGTATTATGAAAGCTCAAAAAAGATCAGAAGTGAATGGATGGAAAGAAATAGAGGAAATAAAACACTAAGTCCAATTCATCTGGACTTGAGGGTGAATGACACTCAGAATATCTTATAATTGAGGAATATTAAGTAGCACTTGTACTACTAAAAATCTGGAGCTGTTGGATGGGAAATGCTCGGGGAAAATCTTTTTCTATATGAACTTGGATGAGGTCATTCCAAGTAATCTGGATAGTTCAGCACGGTTACAGAGTTATTTAGTGTTTCTGAGTCACCTTCTACACCCATATGAGTCACTTGCCAGACGTAATAGTGTCCATCATGCCATCTACCTCCTAAATGACCTTGGATCAATTAGAAACACTGACTGAGCTCTGAGTAACCTGAACAAGACGCAATCATACCGTTGCTAACATGGCCAAATGCTAGAAGAGCACATAGTGAGCAGATAGAAAAGGGATGTTACCTTAGAGATGAGTTGAGCCAGAAAATGCTACAGGAAATTTAAGGACCTTTTTGTGAAACATTCACAGAGTCGTGCAGATGTACCTAAATGCTGTATACAAAGAAACCATCTTTGAAAGAAGCAGGATATGAGGAGAAATATAAAAGACTGAATATTGTTACCTAGAGAGTCTGAGTATTACTTAAAGTGACTGTTACGTTTTTCAGCCTAATGTTAATGGAGGAGACTGATAGAGTATTCTATCTCTAGAAGGTTAGAACATCTATAATAATTATAGATAAAAAGAAAGAAGTTATATTGTTGCTACATGCCCACAGTGGCGTAGTGTAAATAAACATGTAATATATATACAATATACACAATACGCACACACCCATACATACATCTTTATTTCAAAATTAAAAAATCTTTGTATTCAAATTTAAGTAATTAATTTGTTTTCATATAACAGAATAATGAAAGAATAGTGAGCTACTTTAAGTTCTAATAACCCCTTAAGTTTGGATAACATACTTCATTGATTCTGATCATTTATAGTACAGTAAAAATGTAAACAAAAATGTAAATGTTATAATCCATTTAGAAAACACTGATTTGAGCAAGCACCTACCTCAAAATTGTTATTGCATTACATGATTATGTGGAATTGATACGTTTTCTATGTGGTATAGTAGGGTTCAGAAAGCAAGCATATTTGGTTGTAGTCAGTTTTCAGCACATATATATATTTTTCTTTTTCTTAACAGAAGTAAGATATATCTAGTTTCTAATTCTGGTAGCATCTAGAGTCAGCATGGAGTTCTGTAGCTCATTAGAATGCTATACCAGTTTGGGAGATTTTCTTCCTTGTTTCTTGATGCTAAGATGAAGTATTCGTATCTCTTGTCTTGTCAGTATTGAATGTAATACCTACTTCCAAATTTGGGGTTTTGGAAAGCAACCAGGTGACATTTGATTTCATTAGCAATAGAATATTTCATAAATTATCATTGAATAAGATACCATTCCATCTATCTTGTTAACCTGAAACAAAAACTCAGTTTTTTCATGCCCCACCCCCCTTTTTGGTATATGTATGTGAATGCTAAGGAATTCAAGAAATATTGGAGGCAGAAATTCCTATTTACTTCCATATCTAGTAATTCTTTATACAAAACAAGATCTAACATTGAACATAGGATATGTAGAACATAAAATCAGAGCCTAATTTTTTTAGATCAATTCAACTTGGACTTTTATGACAAAAAATGTGTTAATAGATAGTAAATAAGTATCCAACATTGCATTTTTAAATCTTAATCCCACACATAATTTCTTTCAAACACTGAAGAATAGAATTTAGGGAAGTGTTATTTTATTTATATTCAAGAATTAATTCAGTGATTTAATCAGGAAAATATATTGAAATACATGTTTTACAGATCTTTTTCTTTAAAAAAAGTATTTTCCATGTATGGTTTTCTATTGTTGTTTCTTTCACATCCATCCAGTGATGTTACAAAATCTAGTGAATTATACAGATAGAAGGTGTTTTTTTTTTTTTTTAAAGCTTTATTTATTTTTCTTTTTTAGAGAGAGAGAGTAGGGGAGCTGGGCAGTGGAGAAGGGGAGAGAGAGAATCTCAAGCAGACTTTTCTCTGAACATGGTACTGGATACAGGGCTCAATCCTACAACCCTGAGATCATGACTGGAGTCAAAACCAAGAGTTGGACACTCAACTGACTGAGCCACCCAGGCTCCTCCAGATAGAAGGTTTTTGAATTTGCAGCTTATATTGTAGAACAAGATAAGGTTCTCCTTACCTCAGTATCAACATCAGATGTTTCATCATTCAATTTCTTTTTATTTTTTTAATTTTTTTAATTTTTATTTATGATAGTCACAGAGAGAGAGAGAGAGAGAGAGAGAGAGAGAGAGAGACACAGGCAGAGGGAGAAGCAGGCTCCATGCACCGGGAGCCCGATGTGGGATTCGATCCCGGGTCTCCAGGATCACGCCCTGGGCCAAAGGCAAGCGCCACACCACTGCGCCACCCAGCATCCCCTCATCATTCAATTTCAATGAACAGTTTCATACCTGAATTGACAAGTGATTATTTTGTGTATTCAGAATTTATCTCAGCCATATAAATCCATTCTAAAAATATAAATATATATATTAAAAATAATAGGAGACAACAAGAGATTTCCTACATAGATGTCTTAGTCAATGAATGCATCCAGTATATTGGTCAAATTCATATTCCTTCCTATTACATTTCACAGCAAATGGATACCTGGGTGTCTCAGTGGTTGAGCATCTACCTTTGGCTCAAGTCGTGATCTGGGGTCCTGGAATTGAGTTCCACATCAGGCTCCCCATGGGAGAGCTTATGTCTCTGCGTCTGTCTCTCTCTCTTTGTGTCTCTCATGAATAAATAAATAAATCTTAAAAAAAAAAAAGAAAACAATTTACAGCAAAAGAATCTTTGAACATTCTTTCCAAGATTGATTAGATGATTGTGGTATAGATGTGGGTGTTAGGGGACAGGCTTGTATGCAAAAGCAGTATGAGTGAAATTCATCTACAAATGCAAGTCAAATGAAGACAAGAAAATAAATAAAACACTAAGCAAATATGAAACAGAGCTTTTAGAAAGACATAAGTTATATCAACCATCAGGAGTAAAGAAAATGGATTGTTCTAGGTTCTTTCCTCTCCCTTACCACTTTTATCAGAGTAAGCAATCATTTTTTATTCATTTTATCCCTTAAACATTCTTATTTCAGCCTTCATTTCACCCATATATTGTTTGCCAGTTTGATGCTACCTTCAGCTTGCCATTTTTTGCCATGAGGAAATGACAGGAACCAAATTTACTCTCCCAGCCAAATAATTTAAAAAGTAGACAAAATATATGAAATAAATATTTTCAGATTTTGGGAAATAGATAAGACTGGAACTAATAACTGAGAGAAAAGGAATAAAAAACAAGTTGAATCATATGATTGCCTCATTTACTAAGTAAAGGGAGATTCTGGGCAAAAGCAAGAAGATTTGAGACCTAAATAGAGACTGGCAGAGTCAGAGAAATAAAGGTGACAAGAATTCAGAGAGACCCCAAGGAGGTCAAACACACACAGAGAAAGAAAGAGAGAGAAAGCAGTGAAGACATGCAGTGTTTCCCTCAAGTATACAACTGAGTGCTTATCCACACATGGTTTAGAGAAAGCTAAATTCGGGAAAAGATCACTAGAAATTATCAAGGAGATGCCTGGAAATTCTGCATGCCAAGGATTGTTGGCCAAAATGAAGAGACATCATCACACACAGGTTTCAACTACAGCCTATAAAGTAGTCTTGTCTCTTGTGAGACCACGTTAGAGCTAGATGAAAAGCTTCCTGGGCTACACCGAGAAAGCTTAAAAGCAAGCCTTGAAAGGTTAAAAATTGATTTCAAGTAACTCAGCTATGTGTCATAGCAAAGTCCAGAAATACTTACAGGAGTACAAAAATTCCAGTCACCAATCATGTAAAATTCACAGTGTTTTGCCTTTTTGAAAAAAAAAAAATACCAGGCATGCAAAGAAAAAAAATATAATGCATAGTAAGGAGAAAAATCAATCAATACATAAAGATACATAAAGTGGCATTATATTATTTGAAGAGAGACTATGATACTTGAAAGATATATACTCTAAATTCTAAGACAATCATTGTAATAAAAAACAGAGAGTTACAGATAATAAGCCAAAAATGACATCAAATGGAATCATTATGATGTACTGTGTACTTTGAAACAGATTCCAAAAGGGAGCACATAAAATTGATAGAAAAAAAAAAAAACAAACAAGAAATCATACCTGGCAAATGGAAAATATGCTCCTTATGCTCAAAACAGTAATGTTTGAAGATGATACAGAGAGAAATAAAAGCTATAAAGACACCCAAAATGAACTTCTGAAGATAAAAATATGACCTCTAAAATGAAAAATACCCTCGATTGAATTAAAAGAAATTAGGACACTGAAAAAGAAAATATAACTTAATTAAAATATATCACAAGAAAAAAAAAACTGTAGTAAATGAAATATGGATTTTAAAAGTCTGGAAAAATAAACAAAGCACCAGAGTTATGAGACATCAAATGACCTAATAAAGACATATCAACAGGAGAAGTAAGAGTGGCAGAGAAAATATTTGAAGGAATAATGGCCCAAATTTTCCAAATTTGATAAAAATTATAAATCCGAAGTTCCCAGAAGCTCAATAACTCCAAGCATAATAAAGAAGAAAATTGCACCAAGGGACATCATATTGCTTAAGATCAGTGATAGAAGGAAAAACTGTCCCCGTGAAGGGAAAATGTATATTATATACATAGCCATGAAAAAAGGATGAGAAAAGAATTATTGTCAAAAACAATTCAAGCTCAAAGAAAGAGAAAGGCGTCTTAAGAGTACTGGAAAGAACACTTGGCAACCTAGAACATTGTATTTCAGCAAGATCCATTTCAAAAATGAAGCCAGAATAAAAACCTGACACATGAAATTCAAAAGGATATATAATTAGCATCACTATCATCAGGACCACAAGAAATGTTACAGAAAGCCCTTCAGACAGAAGGAAAATAATCAGTTGAGAGGTGGAACTAACCAGAAAGAATAAAGGAGAGAGAAAGAGAGACAGAGTGGTAAATATGCATATAAATAAAAAAACTTTTTGCTTTTAAAATCACTTTGAAGGACAATTGTTTAAAGTTATTAAAATGAATAACAATAAGTGTAGGATTTATAAGATAGAAATAAAATGTAAGAAAGTAGTATCACAGTAGTCACAATGGGGGAAATAGAAGTGTACTTGTTTAAGGTTTTGCAGATACATAAAGTGGCACTATAATATTTGAAGAGAGACTATGATACTTGAAAGATATATACTCTAAATTCTAAGACAATCGTTGTAATAAAAAATGGAGAGTTACAGATAATAAGCCAAAAATGAGATCAAATGGAATCATTAAAATGTATTCAATCCAAGAGAAGAGAAAAAGAAAAAAAATGAGATTAAAGAATAGATGGAACAAAATTCTAGAAATAGTAGATTTAAACTATTTGCATCAAATATAAATAATATAAACACCTCTAAGTAAAAGTCAGAAATTGTCAGAATGCGTAAAAAAGACCCGAGTACGTGCTGTCTCTAAGAAATCTGTTTTTTTTTTTTTTTAAGAAATCCACTTTAAATAGAAGACACAGATGAGTTAAAGTAAAAGTTGGAAAAACTTATTTTATACAAACACCAATCATAAGAAAGGTGGAGTAGCTAAATTAATGTCAAATTTTCTCCTTCCTTTTTTTTCCTGCTTCTTTGCTAAAACATCTTAATCAATTTTAATTCTTGCTGTCCTTTTACACCTACAATTTTTCTATTTTTAGGATCCATTTGATCATGTGTGAGGGATTGTCAAGTTAATTCCTATGAACAGGGAAAACATGTACCCAAATCTGAATTTGCTGATTTGTCATCTGACCCACTTCCACAGCACTAACATAATGAACACACTCCTTGCTCTTATCTCTCCAGTTCCAGCACTTGTTATCCTATAGTTCTGCCCATCACTCTACCAGCGTGGCATGCCCAGCCCTTCTTGGATTGGCAGGTCAGCAAAATCTCAAATCTCTTCTGCTTTATTTTTCACAGCTTTACCTTCAGTTATGTACAATATTTATTAGGTAGCAAAGTTAAAAGTATTTACTGTATTTAGGGTAAAGACTCATCTATTATGGAAAAATTATTGTATTGAGATCATGATAGAGAGTTTAAAAATACAAAAGTAAATCCGAAAATGTGTTCATTTTGATTATTAGGCAAAGAGTTTAGACTTGAGCAGCATGAGATTGGAAAGTCTAGGAGCATAGGATTTCTACAACAAAATTTTTTTTGTGATTGTAGATCATGAATTGTCAAGTGTCAAGAAAAAGACAGGAATGAGAAATTTTCATATTATTTATGCTGAGGTAAGGGTAGTGGTAGGGGTTAAAGAAAGTGGGAAAAAGTATAGGCTGCACTTATTCTATTTAATATTTATGAAATTGTCTCTGACTAAAAGATGAGACATGTCATTACCTATTCCCATAAAGCCAAAACCATAATCAAGGGTTACATATATGAGATTTTATTGTTTCTCTGTTTGTTTTACATAAGGCTATGGGTAAAGATAGAGAGTTCTAATTTTGGTAATGGAAATTTTATCAGGAGAGATAAAGTCACTACTTTTACTTTCTCTTCTTTTGTGCTGTGTATTTGCACAAACACTTTAGTCAAATAAGTATCACTAATTCATAGCTTTCTCTGACCAACCACTGTAGTTCCATATAAGTCCATGAGATAAAGAGAACTATAGAAAAAGTGGGGTATTGGGAAATATTCTGTGTTTTCTGAATAAATTTAAATATCAGTTAGAATATAGGAATATTCAATAGAAGCTTAAATTTTAAAGAACTCTCTAGTAACTTGATCATAAATAAGTACAAATTCATCTTTATACTGTATCTTAATTTTTTAAATTACAGTTAGAATTTCATTGCAATATCTTTGTAATCCCATGCAGAGTTTGTTTAGACTGCTTCCTCAAAAAGACAACAAAAATATCCTAAAACAATAATTTATTTTGTTCTAAACTTTAACATAGGGGTGTCTGGGTTGCTCAGTCAGTTAAGAAGCTGACTCTTGATTTTGGCTTAGGTCATGGTCTCAGGGTCATGAGTTTGAGCCCAGCAATGGGTTCTGAGCTCTGTAGGGAGTTTGCTTGAGATTCTTTCTCTCTCCTCCTTCTGTCCCTTCCCCTGTTTGTGCACTTGCACTCTCTCTCTCTCTCTCTCAAATAAATAATCTTTTTTTTAATTAAAAAATAAAATAAATTTAGCATAAAATAAGATTTCACCCTTCTTCTGTTTGATTATAGTTTTATTTACATAGACCGTTTTGCCTGTGAGTTCTTTATCTAAGACTCCTGGATTGTGTTTGAATTCTATGGTAAAGAAAAAAAAAAAAAAACACTGTTTACAAGTGATAGGTTCATTTTCTATTTTGAAACATGTTGAGAAGTTTTCCTAATTTATACATATTCTTGACAGGTTCATATGGTTTCTGACACAAGCTGCCTAAAAGGATCGAAGCTTAAGGATGATTGAACATATCCATTGTACTAAAGAAAACAGAAACGCATAAATTACTTTGTTGTCTCTTTAAATTAAATTATAAACAACAATGAATTCTCTTTTGGGATTCAGGCAGCAAACAGCATCTAATTTCTCTAATTAGTTGCTGTGTTCATTCTTCTGCTTTCATGGCATTGATGCACAAACCACCATCACAATCCAAAATGAGTTTCTTTTTGAATGATGGGCATATTAGTCAAGACATCTCACTAAGAATGCTGAAGGAATATTGGAAAGTATAGATAAAATTTGGTAAAATTTCTAAAAAGCAAAAGGTGTCTTATATAGATTTCTTCTCTCAGGCCACTTATTCACAAATACTTCCCAGGCATTTTAGAGATAACTTAAAGGATTTATAGCTAAATAAATAGGGTGTCCACACATGAGAGTGAGAGAGAGAGAAAATATTTACCTTATTTTAAATTTTATTATCTATTTTTGTTCACTTTATTGCTTTTATTTATTCATATCTATATATATTAATCAGGTATATATAAAAAAATAAAATTTTTATTTATTTACACCTATATTTAGAAACAGCTTTGGGGGAGACCTTCAAAAATGGTGATAAAATTTAATTATTTTAAGATTTTAAATTGCATGTTGTACATTTGAAAATCTTATCTGTTGTAGTAGTCATTGCACTTTTTTTTCCTTACTATTTTCTTCTTTAATAGTAGAACCACCAGTTCCTAGCCAAGAACTTTACTGGATGTAAATAAGAGTGGATTTCCTAGCCTTGTGGCTAGATGTGTCCCAATATAAAGCTTGAGAAAAAAAATGAAGTGGAGGACCTCATTTTAATTATGTTGAAAGGAAACTATAGCGCACCTTTTAAAAAATATGTGGGTGATTGTTCCTTTATACCATTTTAATCAAGTTTTATGAGAGAGATATTCTTGGTCTTGAGGTAGCCTATCCATAAGTAAAGATGGAAGAGCATAGAAGTCTGTGAAGTTAGAAGCTCTCTGCCTCTTGGCCAACAAAAAATTGACTAAGTGCATCATTGTAAGAAGCAATTTAACCCACCAACTAATTTCATACACAAAACAGAAGCCCAGAAAAAGAACTGTGAAACTGAAGACTTAGCAGGGTGCTACTGGTGTTCCACCTAATAAAGGTTGTGAGCAGACTATTAAAAAATCTGATTAAAGGCATTGCTTCTTCATAAATGTGTCTGAGATGATTCCAAGGTAGCTGCTATTAAATTGAGATAAAGTGCTGTGGTCCTGGAAGGAAATAGAAGCCAATAATTTAAAAGAAAAAAAAAGTATAGGCTTAATAGCAAACAGTATCTATATAAGTTTACTTGTGATAATGCACGTGTAAGGTGATATATCTTTGCTACTTTAAACCACTAAATTTGGAGTTAGTTGTTATGCTGCAATTGATAACTGATGCATTATGTGAATTTAATAATACACACAGTTGGCACCCTTATTGGTTTAATTCCAGTAGTCAAAATTACAGTACAGCAATCTGGGGGCTAGGGGTGCCAATCCTGTACACAGTCAAAAATCCATGTTTAATTTTTGACTCCCTAAATACTTTTTTTTTATTATCTTTGGCATTCTTTAGGTACAGAGCTATATCTTATACTCCCTAAAAATTTAACTCCTAATGACTTACTATTGATCAGAAGCCTTACCCCAATATAAACATTTGATTGACACATATTTTGTGTCTTACATGTATTCATATACAGAATTCATATAATACATTAAGCTAGAAAAAAGAAAATGTTTTTAAGAAAGTCACAAGCGAGGGTGCTTAGATGGTTCAGTCATTTAAGTGTCTGACTCTTGGTTTTGGCTCAGGTCATGATCTCAGGGTCTTGGGATCAAACTTCCATATGGGGCTCTGAGCTCTGCAGGGATTCTTCTTCCTCTCTCCCTCAACCCCAACCCCCCAACTTGTGCACTCTCTCTCTCTTTAAAATAAATAAATAAATAAATCTTTTAAAAAATTAAAATCATGGGACACCTGGGTAGCTCAGTGGGCATTTTCCTTTGACTCGGGTGTGATCCCCAGGGTCCTGGGATTGAGTGCCTCATCAGGCTCCCCGGGGGGAGCCTGCTTCTCCCTCTGCCTATGTCTCTGCCTCTTTACGTCTCTCATGAATAAATATGAATCAGAAGGAAAAAATATATTTACAGTAATGTGTTTATTTTTAAAAAAACATATATAAGCTGATTTGCCCCATTTAAATACACGTTCAAGGCCAAGTGTAAAATATACATATATCTATTTGCAAAAAAAGTAGAGATCTTCATGTCTCATAAAGGTCAAACAGTGAGAAGGAAATATAGCAAAGTTCTGCTACCATGAAGCGCTCATTTCTATAAAGTTGTTTATAAATCTGCTATTTTTCAACCCAAAGAACCTATAAAAGTAAATATTATTACTATCCAATTTCTCTTGCTTATAGTTTTTTTAACTTATTTTATTTAAATTCTATTAGTTAGCACATAGTGTATTATTAGTTTCAGAGATAGAGTTCAGTAATTCATCAGTTGCATATAATACCCAGTGCTCACTACATTACACGCCCTCCTTAATACCCATTATCCAATACCGCCCCCCTCCAGCAACCCTCACTTTATTTCCTATAGTTGAGACTCTTATGATTTGTTCTCCCTCTCTTATTTCTTCTTATTTCATTTTTCCCTGCCTTGCCCTATAATCTTTTGTTTCATTCCTTAAATTCCACAAATGAGTGAAACCATATGATAATTGTCTTTCTTTGGTTGACTTATTTCTCTCAGAATAATACCCTCCAGTTCCATCCATATCAGTGTAAATGGTAAGATTTCCTCCTTTTTGATGGCTGAGTAATATTTCATTGTGTGTATATATGTGTGCATACATATGTATGTGTATACATATATACACATACATGTACATATACACGTGTATATACAAGTGTACACATACGTGTGTGTGTGTGTGTGTGTACACACACACTCACAATGTGGCTGCATCAGCTTGCATTCCCACCAACAGTGTAAGGGGGCTTCCCTTTCTCTGCATCCTCACCAACATTTGTTGTTTCCTGACTTGTTAATTTTAGCCATTTTGGTTTTTTTTTTTTAAATCTTTTTTTTTTAATTTTTTTGTTAACTTTTATTTATTTATGATAGTCACAGAGAGAGAGAGAGAGAGGCAGAGACATAGGCAGAGGGAGAAGCAGGCTCCATGCACTGGGAGCCCGACGTGGGATTCGATCCCGGGTCTCCAGGATCGCGCCCTGGGCCAAAGGCAGGCACTAAACCGCTGCGCCACCCAGGGATCCCAATTTTAGCCATTTTGACTGGTGTGAGGTAGCATCTCATAAAGAAATGGGCAGAAGACATGAACAGACATTTCTCCAAAGAAAACAAACTAATGGCCAACAGACATATGAAAAAATGACCAATATCACTCAGCATCAGGGAAATACAAATAGGTTTATTCTTGTACATGGTTTTATACATTTAGTTTATCAAGCATTTATCAATAAGGAGTTTTCTCTCATTTTTTTTTAATTCACTGATGACACACTACATTTCTATGATTTTAAATGTTTTCCAAATTTTAACAATCCAGATGAATCATATAGTTGCTATGTATGTTAAAATGCTTGAATATTTTTGGAATTCTAGTATTTAGAAAGTACTTTAGTCTAGGAATATGAATCACTTATTCTTTTGGTGCTACCCTATGTGGAAGTTGATGTATGAATAAAGGAAGAATTGTGATGAGACTACAAATGCAAAAGGATATTCACAAGAAACAAATGTTTTTTTGTACAGATAAGTAAAAAAAAATCTAGTATTGACTTTAATAATGACTGTGACAGGTAACAATCAACTAGGTGAAAATATCAGGTTGTAAATGTTGCCAATATAAAATTAAAAGTGAAATAATATTAATTATTAAAATTAAGAATTAACTTATAGCAGTACTGTATACCTAAGAACATTTCACCAAACAGATAAAATAACATTGTAATCAAGAAAATGTTAGTGGTTTGGCTAAGAAAAACACAAAAATGAAAGATGGGGAATGAAAATTGAGTTGACTGTTAATCAGCTGTGATCAGGGACACACAATATAATGGGTTTCATTCTTGGTTTTTCTTGCATAAAGTGATCATATTTGTCTCTTGAATTTAAAATATGAATGAAGGATATGGTTGCTTTTACTAAAAGCAAAACTGAACATACTATTAACAGACTATCAGTGAATCCTGCCCTAACTTGATTAATCAAAATAATATTACAAAATAAAAAAGGACAAAAAAGATATAAACTAATTCTTCAATGTCCAGCAAAATAAAGAAAATTGCCTCACAAAGACTATTTAGCTCTCACGATCACATAAAACAGAAACCCTGTAAAAAAATTTTATATAGTGTATCTAGTGGTTAAGCTTCTCTGAACCCCAAATGCAATTAAACTTCTGGCCTTACCTGGACATGATTCCATAAAGTGCATAGAAAATTGTGTTAATGCACAACATCTTAAAATACTTTCTCCCATATTTATTGTAACAATTTCTTGTAAATAAATATCTCAGCCTCTATTAAGTACAGATTTTGGATTACTAGCATCTCTTCCTTCTTAACTGTAGAAATACACTGAATTGATGTGGAATACAATTGATATGGAAATACAGACTTAGCTTGTCCTCGAGGACTTCAGTTACACAATGATATATTATTTTCAGGCTTAAATAAAATATTAGCTATATATGAACATATTGAATTTCAACCATTCCAAGGTGGTAGTTTGCATTCTTTATATAATGGAATTAGGCTGGGAATTTTGACATTTTATGTCTATTGTGCTTTGAAGATAATCAATTTCTCTGACATACCAGATATCCATGAGATCTAACATGTTATTTGTTTTAAAGATTTTTTATTATTTATCTGAGAGAGAGAGAGAGAAAGAGCACCAGTGGGGGTGAAGGGCAGAGGGAGAGAAATAAGCAGACTTCTGGCAGAGCAGGGAGCCTGATATGGGGCTCTAACCTAAGCTGAAGGCAGATACTTAAGAGACTAAGCCACCCAGGCATCCCTTGACATTTTTTTTTTTAATTGTAAATATTTAGGAAAATCTCTACATGAAACTTCTTAAATTCTAAGTTTTTATTTTCTTTTCATGATTTTTGCAAACTATATTTATTTTCTGTTGGTCTTAATCAAATTAACCCAAGGTTTATTAATTTCTTATAAGAAAATAATTTGTCTACTTATAAAGAGGGAGACAAACAACACTTCCAAATACTTGTAAGGAATCCATCTTTGCCTAGAAATTAAATTTCTTTCCTTGTTTATGAGGAACCAAAGTAAAGGACCAGAGTAAAGTCTAATGGAATCCTGTTAGGATGTCTCATTTCCCTTCATTTCCTCCCTGTGTGATACCATAAATCATATGTTAGCATTATACCTTCTGGAGGCTAGTTGGTCTTTTTTCTTGTATTAGGCTCTGGCAAATCTTCTCTGCTGCTACAACCCAAGACAAAGGAAGCTCACACTCTATTAGACCTGTGGGTTTAAGAATGTTCAGACAGTTAGCGAATCTCTTCTCTTTCATGTATGTTCCAGAACATTTGATATAAATTAATAGAATTTTCTTGTGACTGAAATAGGTATAGAGAACTCCAAAGGTAATGGAGATAGAAATATCAATTTCACAAATTTTAGTGTACAAGATAGTACTAGAATCATGAGAATGGATGTGGTAAACTAAGAAACTTCTAAGAAATTAGAATTTATTTATTTTTTAAAGATTTTATTGATTGATTGATTGATTGATTGATTTATGAGAGACACAGAGACAGAGACATAGGGAAAGGAAGAAGCAGGCTCCATGCAAGGAGGCTGATGTAGGACTTGGTCCCAGGACTCCAGGATCAAACCCTGGGCCAAAGGCAGGCGCTAAACCACTGAGCCCCCAAGGGATCCCTGAAATTAGAACTTAAATGATAGATATCTAAGATTTAAATAATAGATACAAAGAATTGCAAAAGACTGAAAGACAATCAATTAGTCAATCAAATAATGAAATATAAGGGCACCTGGGTGGCTCAGTCAGTTACGTGTCTGACTCTCAGTCGTGTTCTCAGGGTCCTGGGATTAAGGGGTCCGTGCTTAGAATGGAGTCTGCTTGGGATCCTCCCTCTCTGCCCCTCCGCCTGCTCACATGCACAACTCTCTTTAAAATAAATAAATAAATCTTTAAAAAAAAAAGATTAAAAGTAGAAGCCAGCAGAAAATGGCGTTCTTTAAATGGAAAATAAAGAACTAATGTATAAATCCAGAAAATTACAAGTTTTAGAGATGTTCTTTTCCACTCTATCAGATTCCTTCTCTCTTAACTTTCTAAATTTTTTACTTACCTAAACAATATGCTATTTTCATAAAGAAAAAAGAGATATCCACTAAACAATATGTCTTGGAATTATGATCATACCATTCATAAACATACATGTATATGACATCTCAACCTATCTATCCATCTATTGATCTATCATTTTATTGACCTATCAATCTATTTAACTATGTATATAATTATTAATCTATTTACCGATATATGTATATATAATTTTATTTTACAGTAAAGCATTTTGTTGGATAGGTATGCTTTAGTTCCTTCTCTGTTAATACATATACAACTTTTTTCTCCAAATACTTTTTATTGTCCTAAGTCTCATGTTGATATAATTTAAAAGATTAATATAAAATATTTTAAATTGATATTTAATTAGACTTAACACTCAGGAAGATTAATATAACAGACAAAAACATATTAAATGTTAAATAAAATTTTTGAACATCTTCAAAATTTAAAGACATCATTTTAAGCACACCAAAAATTAATATATCGATAAAATACTGAGAGAAATATTTGAAAAAAAACTGTCAAAATATTAAGACTCAGAATATGTAACTAATATAAATCAATAATAAAAATATAAACATTTAGGATAATGTGAAAAAGTTTAAAGTTGGTAATTGAAAGGCTATTGAATGCAAGTATTATTTGTCCATTGAAAGAATAAAAAGTAAATCATACCATAAATCTACAGTTTTCCTCTTTAATGTCTACATAGAATGATCTTCTTTGCAGGGTCCTCCAGTCACCTGGGAAATTGACAGAGTCCATAATCCCAGAGGTCTGGAAACACCATATTTCTAATGCTGCCACTTATCCAAAGGGTCAGGGATAGATTCAGAGAGGTTGGTCTGATGTGTTGTTTAGCTGCTCTTTTCCCAGGTAATCATATTTTTATCTGATCCTGAATCCTTTTTTACTCCTATTATCTACAACCTGTGGGCATGGAGTCTCTTCATGGATCACATTTTACAGCACATTTAGCCTTAAGTTTTCTTCTTCTGTTTAATCTTTTTGAAGATTAACCCTCCCCCCTTCTATTCCATAAAGAATTCTTGTAAATTTGGGGTTAGGGATACATTTTGGGCCATATCTTTTCTATAATTTCCATAAGTTGGTAAGAGAGGAATAGAGTGCATTCACCCAGTGGGCCATCTTAAAATCTTGAGTTGAAAATCCTTCAATATGTATCAAATATTTACCATCAATAAGTCCCTTTTAGCTTTTAACACATTTGGAAGAAGCATACAGTTTTCCTCTGTTATGGAATATTATCTCAATTATCCATTCTCTGAGATTTTCTGCCGTATTTGTACTTCAAATCTCCGTCTGTCTTAAATATTCTTCTCTCCTATTAGTTTCCCTCCAGAATACCAAAATGCCTTGTCAATTGGCTTTTGTCCCCAAATTTGAAGGAGAGCTGTTGACCAGCTACTTTTGTTTTCCTTTCTGCAACAATCTCTAAAACTAAAAAGCTGGGCTCTGTTTTAGATATGAAGGGAAAGAAAACTTTGACAGGCTATTATGAATATACTTACCTATTAGGAAACAAGAAATTAAACTGACAGATATAATGAGAAATGGGGAAATAATATTACAACAGCTTTACTCATCACTGAATAATTTTTAGACATCTAGAGAAATTTGAATTTTATTTATAAATAGTAATATCCAAATGAATAAGGATACCATGAAGAAATCGAGACTCATTTATTATATTTTTATGTAAGTTAATGAATTATTTCCAAATAGTAATTGAGTCTAGCTAGTGCTATATAATTCATAAGTAAAAAATAATAATAATTAGATTGAGATTATCTGAAGATAAGCAAGTAATTATTGCCAAATGAAAAGATGAACTACAATTTGTAGCAAATCATTTAAACATAATTGCAAAGCAGTATAAAATAAAAATTTTCCAAGAAATTTATGTAGGCATTAAGTATTGAGAAACAATATAAAACTTGATGAAGTTATGATTGAAGGAAATATAGAGATAAACAATTTAGGCAGCATGAGTGTTTAATAACAAAAATAAGAGTTACTTTAACTTCAAATTTGCAATGCAAAAAAAATTGTATTAAAAGGATTTTGAATAAACAATGATTGTCCCCCAAAGCTAAGTAAGATTAGGTCATCTTAGGCCAAAGAATTAGTGCTCAATTTATAAATTCTCCTGTAAGTAGCTGACTTGCTGAAAATCCTAGAAACTTATCTTTATATATATATATATATATATATATATATATATATATAGCTGTTAACTCTTTGGTATGCTCCTTTTTTCCTATATTTTTCAGAATACATCTAGTGTCTACTTATGTCCACTAGAGAGATACCCCAGAACCCTAGTCCAATCCACTATTAGCTTTCACCAAAACCTCAGGAAGTTCTTCTTTTTTCCTGGATTTTATCTGTACTACACAATATGGAAGAATGACCCTGAAGTTCTCATTTTGAGTCATCAAAATGTGTCTTACTGCCAACTGGAATATGTCTCATACCTGTCTTAAAGAGTCACATTTCAGCAAAGACCTATTATATGTAAATTTAAAAAAATAAGGTAAGCGATCCAGGAAATTTTCAATGTGGCAATTGTCTGGGAGTGTTTGAGTCTCCCTAGTGCCACCGGGAATGATGCCCTCAGCTGCCATGCTTCTGCCGTGTGTGTCCCTTACTTTCCAGCTATTCCTGATTGAACCGTGACTGATTCCTCTCATATGCTATCTACCAAAAATTTTAAAATAAGAATGAGTCGTTCAGTATTTCTTTGTGAATATACCTGTCAGAGGAAAAGTAAAGTCCATAGAGAAATCATTCTCGGGCATATAGAATAAAAAAAACAAAAACAAAAACAAAAAAAACCGTTACATGGAGAAAGACAAATATGAGACACAGAAGAAAAGATCAAAATACAAAAAAAAAGTCTAACATTTATATTTTTATCTTCTACCTTAATCTTATGGACATAGGTCATCTTGTAGAAAATGATTCACTGGCTCATGAACATTTTAATGCAAGTACAGTGTTCAGTGAAATAGAGCCCTACTCAAAATCATCTCAGCTTCCATGTTGCTGCTGGGCTACCACAGTCATTTTTTCAGGGTGGATGATAAAGTACAAAGTCAAGTCTAAATGGGGCCTTTGAGACTAAGTCAGAAAATCCTAAATCCAATGGTTCTGTGGACTGTACTAGAGAGAGGTCTTTAAAATATTAGAGCTTACTCAGTTTTCATCTGTTCCTCTTCCTTCTTCTTGTTTATTTCTTAGTTCTCCTTGTTTATTTGTTTTTGTATCTAACAAAAAATGTACCATTACTGTTATGTAGGGAATGCATGATTATATTTGAAAAAGTGCAAATAAAACCATATATTCAGATTTTTCTTCTTAAAATTTGTCTCCTTCCAACAGTCTTATTTTTCTGGTAATCTAATGTTGATAGTGATTTCACTTGAGAACAACACTGTACATTTCCAGTGTGTGGTATAATTGTAAGTTTTAGAAGGGTCAAATCAGTAATGGCAATTTTTAGAATTGTTGGAGGCAGGAGAATTTATCTTCCTAGTCCAAGGAATGCTGAGAACAGGCCTTTTTATTTGATGAATTAATTTCCAATGAATGTTTGGTCAGACTTCTTTCCAGAAAAATATATCTGTAAGTTTTTTCACCTCTCTGTAATTTACTTGACTCTTCCAGCTAAAGAAATCCAGATAACATCAAATACTTTGGGGAGGAAAAAAAAAAAAAAAAACAAAGGGTAATAAAGTGATAAAGGATCTACTATGCATGCATGACTATTTTTCATTTAAAAAGATTTCATAAGGTATAGGAATTATCTCATGGTCTCTTCCCAGCATAAGAATCTGTATGATCCCCTTCCCTTCTAATGGATGTATTTACCTTCCTGTATTTCTTTTTATAAACTTCCATTGCCTGCCTTTCATTTTATTTAAAGTCTTAATAAATAATAACAATTGGGCAAAAAAAAAGTGACATATCTAGAATACTAAGAGAGTTCTGAAATATCTTTTAAAATTCTTCCAGTCTTAATTCCTGGTTCAGTCTTCGAACATAACGTTCACTATCCTGTGTAAATTAAATTCCCAGAAAATTTTCTGTCACTATTACATGCAAGTAAATGGAACTAATCAAAATAATACAGCTGTATTGGTTTTAGTATCTTTGAAAAGAGTTTCATAAGATACCTAGATTTCTTAAAAAGCCATTAATTTCCATTAAGTTATATTAAATAAAATCCACATACATAAGAGTTGCTTACAATAATATATATGTGATAGTCAATTTAACATTAACTTTATACAGTAGTTTAATGAATTTTAAAATTTAAACTTACAGTCAATATAGTAGCAGTTCTCATTGCCTTGAAAAAGATCTCTACTTGAGATATAGCTTAGAACAATGGATAAAAAATAGTAAATTTTCAAAAATACTAACAATTATGTTGGCATATTCTGAAATTTAACCTTTAGTAAAATAAGGAAATTATGGAAAATTTGGAAATTATGGGAAAATTTTTTATAGAAGTTTCTTGGCATTCTGATATAATCCAAAATTGAAAGACAAATACACACATGCACATGCACACACACAATATTCAGGCAACAATATTATTAGCCTCTAGTAGATTTGATTTAAAAATTTTCAGAAATTAGTAATCCTGTCTATAGCTTCCCAGTTCATTGCATAATTTGTAAATTAGATTTCTGAAGGAATTTCTTGGTTTTCCATTTTTTTTTTAAGAGTTATGAGTGTCCTGGATACACAGAGTTCATGTTGTGCTGAAAGGCATGGCTTTAGCATGCACTTAAACACTCCTCAGGCCCTCAAAACAATTCCAGAATAGGATTCTCCATCAGTACAATTTGGTACTTTGTGCTTTTTCCTCTCCAATTTGAGTATGGTACTGGTACTGAATCTGAACACTGTGTAAAAGACTCATGGGAACAAATCAATCATTTGTTGTAGTGACAGCAACAATCATATCCCAATTTCTTTCAATTTTACATACTGTAAAAAATATTCTTGGTGGTGCATAAAGATGGAAAGAGTAGTAGGTGTGAGTGTTAGAGGAGAGCATCCAGGCCATTTGACCTGTAGCCAACCTGCAAGGTGGATCCAGGTGTTGGAGGATCCCCAACACCTAGAATATGGGTTCCACCTACCATCTCACAGTAGGAGCTGTTTTCAAGAACACAGTTTTGGGAGGGCAATGTGCCATTGAGACCATCTGGACTCAATATGTGACAACTCCATAAGGGCCTCTATATAACCTTTTAAAATTCTAGCAGGTGGATAATGGAGATCAAGTGGTCTTTCAGCCCCTCAAGACAAGCTTTATACGTAGTTCTCTTGTCTATTAAACTTGCCATTTATTAATTTGGTGGGGGCATCTTTGCCCTCCGAGAATGGGAGCCAGTTTCAGATTTCACCTAGGAAATTCCTAAGGTTGCAAACCAACGATGAGAAATATTAAGCTAAGATAATGGCACACTCTTTAATCGTAGGAAGTAAGACA
The DNA here is from genome assembly GCF_018345385.1 of Vulpes lagopus. Classification (NCBI taxonomy): domain Eukaryota; kingdom Metazoa; phylum Chordata; class Mammalia; order Carnivora; family Canidae; genus Vulpes; species Vulpes lagopus. The sequence goes on from NC_054827.1 coordinate 141,403,939, forward strand.
TGCAATAATACTCTGCTATTAATTCCCTTCTTTGTTCGCATCTTGACTTACCGTTTCACTTTGGCAAAAATGCAGCTTAATTGGGCTAGTGCCTTCTGTACATGAATGATTACATGGAACCACATGGTTTCTCACTCTGTGTTCTGAGGCAGACACAAGGAAGATGAAAAAAAAAAAAAGCATAATTCACATTTTTCACACTCAACTAATTGCCCAGTTGTCAGAATAGATGAAGACTGCTTTCCCAGAAAATGCCTCTAGACCAGCACACTTTCTAAGATTTTTAATGGCTTTGAGATTTTCCTCCAGATATTTTTTTCTGTCAAAGGGAGCAAATGCTTACTGCTGTTCATCTTTTTAAGACACTGGCCTCTGTCATCTATCTTAAAAAATTGACCTATGGTTTTATAAACCATGTTCTTAAAAATAAAATACAATCATAAAGTAGTTGGTGCACTTTCGCAATACAGACATGAGGCATTTGATATTTTTTTGAGCAGAAATGTGTCAGAGGCTAAAAATAATGCTAAAAAACTTCAGTAAACTTATAAAACTCTTACATGTGACTCACAAAATCTCTCAAAATTTAATTTTGGGAGGGGTAAGCTAGAAAATGACCATAGCCTACATGTTACATAAAGTAGCAGATCTGTGTCACTGGCAAATCAGCACACAATATACATTCTGCATCTGCTGTAAGTCATACGTAACGTGATGTTAAAATGAGGAATACAGCAGATAATACTGATGGGGACACGGGACACAAGTCCCAATATTTTTCTTGTCTAGTACATTTTGCCCTTAATGTGATGACCTTGAACTAGTCAAACATGAAAGCCCTCACATTTTCAGTTCGATAAAGGATCTGTATTAGATAATCTGTAAAGTCCTAAAATTTCATGTTAAATATGAAACACTGACTTGCTTACATGGGTGAATTTGGTCAATTAAATAAATATATATCTTTAGACTTAGTCTAAAGGTTGTGAATACAAGATTTGTGCATACATTTAAAAATGAGACATCTTACCTAACTACCAGCAAATCTGAATCGTCTTTAGTTTTCTCATGCCGATATGAATTAACAGCATATTGAGAAACTGGCAGGATGATGCAGACGCCACTTAAAATAAACCAATATCACATAAAGCTTTCCTGTATAGGCAAGCTCTCTCCTATCAATATCATTTTAAAAGAGAAAGTAACAAAGGTAATAAATAAATAAACCTCTTTAGAAAAAAAAAAAAACTTTCTTAAATGATTTCTTTCCATTTACAGTAAACTCACTTTAAACATTGATGGAGCCGACAAATGTAATATTGTAAACAACAAGCACATTGGCTTGAGGGCACCACAGACTATCAGTCCATCATGTGTATCACTAAAAAAAATTTTCACTTTTCAATTCTGCTTTACTCCCATTTTCCTGCTATCATTTATTCTCCTTGCCTTTCCTTAAAGCCCTTTACTTTTCAGTCCATCACATTTCTTTTTGGTTGTTCATTCACATAGTCATGCAAAAAAAAAAAAAATCCCCTAAATCTTACTGCCCATGTTGTTCCATCTATCTGCAACTTTGTATGGAGAATCATCAATTAAGGCTGAAAGTTGTTTGTTAGGTATAACACCTAAAAGAAGGTTTCTACAAAGAATGCTGGGTACTGCTTTTTTGAAAAGTGCTTCTTTTTAGAATTAGCTCTGCTTAGGACAGTCCGATAGTCCTTTGACTTGCTTTGTCAGGATTTTAGCTGCTGCATCACTTAGCTGTGGGTATAGTTGGAAGCAGGTCAACCTGTGACTTATGTCTTAATAAAATGCTCCTGTTATTAGCTTACCTTGGCCTCTGTGTGTTCACTGCTGACTCAACAATACTTCTAATTAGAGTTCTTAATTCTTGGCTATTTCAGTGCTTGCATATTGTATTGCATGTGCTGTTGTGAAAGAACTAATCAATAGTAAACAAATTATAGAGAATTAATTCCTTTATTGTCATGCTTCTATTCTGCAGGGTTTGGATGATTGTTTTCTTCTTTACCTAGTCACCAAATTTTGTTAGGTTGTCATGTTCCCTAAGATAACAAATCTTGAAAATAGCTCTCGAAGCATGGCTCTATATTATTTCTAAGTGAGAACATCTTCTCGTGGTGTAATAGGCAATTCAGACATTCCTGGGCATTCTAAGTGAGATATAAAGCAGGTCATCCTCTCAGTTTGAGGGAGATGAATGTGGTAAAACACCATCCTGATGATGCTTTAGTCCACTGACCTTGGTGTGGGGATGAAAAGTGATTTTAAATTCAAAACAAAGTTAGTAGAGCTTCTCGGCAACTTATTAGGCTGATATCCTAGGCTTGCATTTTTTCCATTTTTTGTGCCTGACCCCATCAGCCTCTGGAATTCATCACCACAGTCTAAATGCCCTCTTCCTTTGTCCGTATCTAAACACTTCCTCAAGCTTTTAGAAAGCTAACACAGCAGATTCTTAAATAGCCCGTGGATGCCATCTACCTCCTCTTGGACTGGTATCTGGTGAATGTCTACCTTTGTTTCAGGAATAATACGTACTTCTTCCTCCAAAAAGCATTTTCTGAAAGTTTTAGGCACTTACCCAAGGACTTCTTGAAGTGCTTCTATTATCATATCATGTTTCATACTGTATTGTATTCATTGCTACCATGTTTATTTTCCTTGTCAGACTTTATTTATTTTCAATGTCAATTGATGAGGGAAGAAGACTGTCCCCTATCGGAACTTGATTTTAGCATTTGGTATGGTGTCCCCTATCTACCAAGCCTCAATAAATGTTTGTAGAATGAAGGAATGACTATCTTATAGCATGATGGCTCACTGCAGCAATTGGTACCCAATCAATTCTGCCTCTGGAAAACTCTGGGACTTTGTTCAAATTGTTACACTTGCAAGCAAAAGAAATGACAGAACATATACTCCCATACCCTAATAAAATTAGCTCAACATAGTAAAAAAAAAAATTCTACTCATATTCTTAGTGTTAAATGAGATAATAGTAGGTCCAGTGTCAGGCTGACAGTAGAAAGTAATGATTACAAAATTTGTCAAAGTATCTGACTTAATAACTGAAAAATTATATATGCATGTTATTGTGTATGTGTGTGTCTTTTAATGGGACCTATTAAAATTATTCATAAATACTCAATGACTTACAAAGAATACTACATAAATTGTTTTTGTATAACATAATAAATAGAAACACACACATATATCCATATATATCATTGATCTTAAAGGAAACAGCAGTTCTACTTCACTCAAATAGGTGAATTTTTATTTTGTTTTCCCCATAAAAAGATAGTAACAAATAAATGAGTTCCTCTGCCATCTTGGCTTTGTTTTTTAATGTGAGTGAAAAGATTTTTTGTTTTTTACTGTAACTTATTCTGCTTTGTGACCATTTGGAAATAAGTAAGATCCCCCTCAGTGAATTACAAGAGCGTACCAAGGCCCCTTTTCTCTTAAACTCATCAACACTCTCCTTAAAGAAAACTTAGAATGAAGGATATTGAGTAAAAACCAAATGCTCATTTGTCATTGAAGATCTCAGTTTTGTCTCTACCCTGTATGAAGCCTGGCTCTGGACAGGACAGGTATAATCATGACTTAAGCTGGGTTCCTGTTTTCAGTAACTGAAGAATGCATGGGTATTTATTTACTTACCTGGCTTCCTATTCCCAAGAGGGTCCAGTCCTCTCCTGTTTGTTCATTATCCCCCCACATGTTTTCAGGCTTTCTTGATGTGATACAACTCTTCTAATGCTTCCCTCCCGCCCCGACTTTTGTTTTACAGCTCTCTCCTGGTTTACTTTGCTATTGCTGACAGTTCTTTTTCAGTCTCCTTTGCCTCCTCTATATTCACTTATTCTGTCTTGTTTTTCGTTGCGCTTTCCATTATCTCCTAGGTTGGACATGTGATTTCTAGAACGTGCTGTGCTTTGCTGGCTTATATCACCTTGTAACAGTTTATGACAGCTGGACATGCTCATCTCTCCACAACTCCACCTTCAGTGGTCTCCACTGGAAGCTTGAAATCGATTTTCACCAAGAAGATTGGAAAATATTACAAATCAGGGCTTTTTTTTCATTATGCCCCAGATTGCTCTTGTTGATTAATCTATCTCCCCAATCCCAGTCAGTCCAAGATGGTATTTGTTTATGGCTATAAGTGAAATACTTAGAAAAGTACCAATGCAGAGGGGGCAATCCTAAATTATTATTATGCGAATACTATTGAATAATCTCTTGTAAAATATCAAAATTAATTGTAACTCTGAAGTTTTCTAAATTGCTATTTTTAAAGACTGCAGTGTATAATACTTGAAAGTTTGAATACCTATATTTTTTAGAAGTGTAGTGAGTAAAATGATTGAATAAAACTCACACACTTACTGAAGGTGACTTGCATAAACAACTCCCGTAGTTATGCCATATTGTTCATTGTGGAAAAAAAAGTACTGAAAAACACCTTAGAGAGAGCCCAGTCCAAGTTCTGTCAGTCATTTATGCTTCATAGAATATAACCAAGTAGCCTTTTTACCTGCTGGGGAAGAATCACAAGGCAAACACACGAAGGAAGTAGAAGGTGACAACAGAGTGGACCTTGGATCACTAGCAAAATTAAATTATAAAGAATTTAAATTTTACCCACAGCTTCATTTGTTTGTATGAAGCTTCCCTTCTTTCTGAAAGAAACATATGCTGATATGTTCTCATTACCAGATAAAATGGTACTTTTAAATTTCTCTCTGGCTCTCTTCTAAATGAGTCATCGAAGACTTATATTGAACCATATATATTTAGCAAAGAGCTGACATTCAATTTTAACTTGCATTTTCCTACCTTCTTTCATAAACCTTAAAGTGGAAGAGTGGGATAGTGTAGCATAATGGTTCAAAAGCTCAAGTTGGGCTCTACAATCAGAATTCTAGAGTTCTATCCATGCTCTACTACTTAATAGCTATATCATTTGAAGAAAACAATTAGAAACAATTACCTGTGTCTTCTCAGCAGAAAAGATGATGAGGATAATATTGCTTCTACTCAGAGTGTCATTGTGAGGAATAAATATGTTAACACATACACAACACTTAGAACAATACCTGGTATTGTTATTAAACACGGTATTTGCCATGATTGCTCACGGCCAGGGCTTTTTCACATATACAAATTCCACAGCATTTATTTTTCAGTTTAGAAAGTTAATTTACTTGAGACAAATAATTGTGTTGTGTGCTATGAGTTTTGGAAGACCACAAAGTTTCCATTCAGAAATTCAATATCCATAATGTTCTGGGATTAGTATCAATGAACAAAATTGGTTATATATATATATTTTTTTTCCTGAAGCTTAGATTCTGTTGTTCTTAACCTTTAGAATGTGATAATCTGATAAGTGAGAAAGCAATCACAACAAATTATACTATGAATATTGTAGTAAAGTAACTGAACCCTGGATAGTAAATAATTCCAGTCTAGAGGAATCATTGTAAAAATCATTGAGCAGCAACTTGAAAGAAGAATGGCATTGTCCTTACAAGAAAAAACAAGGGAGTATCAAGCAATTTGGAGAACAATACAATTCAAGTAGAAAAATGAGTGGGTGGTCTACTACTACTTAGATGAAAACGAAGATGAAGTGTGATGAGTTTTGAAGATAGAAACGTTATGTTAGGAATAGGCCCTTAGGACCAAGGGAAGGTGGGTGGGGTTTCCTTAAATAGGTGATGGAGAGGGATTGCAGATTTCAGCCAGAAAGTATAAACAGTTATGTTCACATACCACAGACCTCCAGGACAGCGGATTGGGACTCACCATTTTTTTTCCCACATGTGGCAACAATTAAATAGCTCTTACAAGATGATTCCATATCTCCATTTCTGAGTTCTGGAGAAATCATTCCTGAGTGCTAAATTCTACTCATGATATGTTCTAGTATCAATTTTATATTAAAATTGAAAATTAAAAGGTTATTCTCATGAACGAGAAAGGGAGAAGAGGACTATTTGCCTGATTGATTTACATCCACTATATGTTTCTTCTTTGTCATTCCCATATGTATTGTTTAACAGATGATATTGTTTGACAAAAAGGCATTAGCCTAGCATTTAAGAGATGATGACATGAATAAGGCACAGAATTTGGTTTCTATTATCGTAATGAAAGGTTAATAATCAAAAAACATAGATAATGTTTTTCAGCTTGGAGGTTAATTTTATGATAAAATTTCAGCAAAGCATTGGAATGATGTTCTGAGAACAGAAAGATGAAATATCAATCTCTAATCAATTTCGATTGATATCAACAGATGTACCAGTTACTTAATGCTTCCTAATGGAAGTGGAGTTTAAACTGAATGATCTGGGGATTTCAGAGGAAAGCAATTTAAGAAGACTCTGTTCAAGAAAAAGCAACAGCAAGAATAAGAGGTGAGGAGGTATGTTTGTTTGTTTTTTCCAGGATACCACTTATACTTTTTGTGCCATAGGCTCAGTGTTGTTTGAGAGGCATGCTAAGAACAATGCGTTAAGACTCTGGAGGCAAATGCTCTTTTCAGTATCAAAAATTCTGTTAATCTCTGGACAATTACTTACCTTCTGAGCCTTGAATTCTTCAACTCTCAGATGATATTATGGAAATAAAAATAGGAGTTACTTCATAAGATTGTTGTGAATATAAAAACAAAATAGCACATAAAATGTATTAGAATAGTGACTGGCGGGCAGCCCTGGTGGCACAGTGGTTTAGCACCGCCTGCAGTCCAGGGCCTGATCCTGGAGACCCAGGATGGAGTCTCGCATCGGGCTCCCTGCATAGAGCCTGCTTCTCCCTCTGCCTGTGTCTCTGCCTCTCTCTCTCTCTGTCTATAAATAAATAAATAAATAAATAAATAAATAAATAAATAAATATCTTTAAAAAATCTTAAAAAAATAATAGTGACTGGCACACTGTATTACTCAAAAATATTACTTTTATATTAAGGAAAAAAATGTAATTTGTAGTGTTTACTTTAAAAGAAATTCGCTGGTTAACTTAAAAATGTATCTCATGGACAAAATCTGGAGTGTAATGACCTAATTATGGGTTAAATGCAAAGCACATGTGAAACTGAAAGCTTTTAAATGTAAGACTGACATGATGGGTTGGAATTTATTGTTCTAAAGCTGTGGTTTCTCAGGAAGAATTTGGGAGTTTTGAGTGTTTCTGTATTAAAAGTTTATAGTTACACAGATGATGAATGATAAAACAAAACAGACCAAAACTATCCCAAAGGAGCAAGTTGCTCCAAGATTACTTGGTGAACCAGATAGTATTTATCTTTGGTTCTCAAAACTCAAATTTCTTGAATGTCCTTTTACTTTCATTACTTTTCCCAACTGATAACCTCTTTTGAAACCCTGCTTTGAAGTGGACAATGGTGTGAAATACTCACAGACAATAAGTTATGACAGGTGTGTCTTACTCTTTCTTGGGTGTCATATCACCTTTTTCTAGCTTACAGGGCATAGCACATTAAAGTAAACAATAATTTTTGTGGTGAATTTTCAAATAGTTCCTTAGAGCACCATTTTGGGGATTAGAGGGTTTTTCATTGTTATTAAAAGCAAGCTATATTAAGTTTCTGTAACTATCAAAATTTTAGTTTGTGTCTCTCCAGTAAAATTTTGACATTTACAGTTGGTGCTTAACTTGCTTTTATTTTTGTTTTTTTCAAAGATTTTTTGGGGCAGCCTGGGTGGCTTAGCAGTTTAGCGCTGCCTTCAGCCCAGGGCGTGATCCTGGAGACCCTGGATCGAGTCCCACGTCGGGCTCACTGCATGGAGCCTGCTTCTCCCTCTGCCTGTGTCTCTGCCTCTCTTTCTCAGTATGTCTTTCATGAATGAATAAATAAAATATTTTAAAATAAATAAATAAAAATAAATTAAAACAGATTTTATGTATTTATTTATTGGAGAGAAAGAGAGCATGCACCTGCATGCACACAAATGTGGGAAGGGGTAGAGGGGGAGGGAGAGAGGATCCCAAGCAGGCTCTGTGCTGAGCACAACATGTGCCCCACCTGGGTTGTGGAGTCTGTTGCAGGGCTGGATATCACGACCCATGAGATCATGATCTGAGCCCAAATCACGAGTCTGATACTTAACTGACTTAGCCACCCAGGACCCCATACTTTTGTTTCTACTTGGCAAATATACCAGAGGACTGTGATGACGATCATTGTTTCTCTAACAATTAAAAGTCTAAATAATCTTAATTTCCATTTATATTAATAAAATACCACATTAATTATATAACATCATACTAATCAATCTCTCTTAGGAAGCTATTATTTTTATTACTATTTATTCCTACACATTGTTTTATTCAGGAAAAATCAGTTAATTGTTAAAAAAAAAAATGTGGTCTGGTTGTTATTTGCATAAGATGTTGACAAATGACCCAGTTGCTGACACTTTAACTCTGGTTGGTGAGGACCATACTGTAACTATACTCTTTTTCTTCCATCCCAGATAATTTAAGAACTAACTTTGCCACACATTATTTTGTGAGACTCTAAATAATCATCTAAAATTACTAAAATTCTAGTTTGTAAAGTGAAAAAGAACAAATGTAATAAAACACATTATCACCAAAATAATATGATCAAGTTTAGGAAGGAATAAAGTTGATTTTTGAAAATGCTGGCTCTCCCTAAAATAAAGGAAATCAGGGGTATCTGGGTGGCTCAGTCAGTTAAGCATCCAATTCCTGGTTGTCAGTTAGGTCGTGATCTCAGGGTCTTGGGACCAGGGCCCCGCTCAGGCTCCATGCTCAGCCAGGAGTCTGCTTGAGATTCTCTCTTCCCCTCCACCAATTCACCCTTTCTCTCATCCCTCTCAAATAAATAGATAAATCTTTTTTAAAAGTTTTCGAAAACAAACTGTGACATATATTGAACCTATGTAAATTCTCCAGGGAAGTGTATTTACAAAATAAAGCATAAACCTTTTATATTAATTTGAGAGTAGATTCACAAAATATCAATAAAATCTAGGATTTTCACACATAACAGTCTTTAAACTCCTATAAAAACATTTTCATTCTGTCATATCTTATAATTGAACAAAATTTTCTACTGGTGTGTCAAATTTTATATTTAATAGGAACATTAATAGATTATGATGAATATACAATTTCCACATAACAATAGAAGTCTCTTTGCACAAACCTAGAACTTCTTTTTTCTTTTCAGATAGTTTCTTTTATTTCTGTTAATGTGATATATCTAATACACCTCATGAGAAAGTTTGAAAAGTATATAAATTACTGAGTACATTCATGTTTCCATGCTTCTCTGTAACCAAAACGTCATATCTTCAAATTCTTGTAATTTATGTATTTATTTGGCATCACATAGAAATAGTTGTACATAACATTTCTCCCTAAAATATTTTGAGTGCATTAAATTTCAGTCTATGAAATTTGGCAGTAAGTCTAATTCTTTTCATTTTAGTACTGAAAGAACTCTTAGAGTGAAGCTTTCCATATAAAATCAGATTCTCATTTTCATGTCACTGTCATTTATCAAATCATCTGCCTTTACACTCTCCGGACAAATCAGTTGCAATTAATGCTCTCTTAGCCAAAGTGAATGCAATTGCAGACCTCAGATTATACTTTTTGGAGATAGAGAAACAATACAAAAAGGGAAAATAAACAAATGTAACAAAAAACTTAAAGTACGGCAACTATTGTATACATACATACAATGATGATTTTGTTTAAAATAAGCCCAGATTTTTGTCAATTTGTTACTTTCAGATTTATATTGAGATTTCTCTCAGTCCCAGTATTTAAGTTTAATGAACTATAACTATAACTAAACTATAATTAATTATAATTATAATATATACATATGCATATAAACAAATGAGCTGATACACAATTGGAATACAAAACATGATTTAAAATGTCTTTTGCTTACCTGGAATTGAACAGCATCCACATCATCACAATATGCAGCATTGACAACAGTAATTATTATGGCATCAAAAAGTGGAAAAGTTTAATAAGAAATGCAAGCAGTAAGTTGAATATTCTTTCTGAATTAAAAACCTCTGTAAGAAAGCAGTAGACATAAGCTTACACCCTTTTACTAAAAATCAAAGAATAAATAAATAAATCAGAACATTATGTATGATATTGATACTACAAACAGGATATTTTTTCAATATTTTTTCAGATCACAATGTTTACTTCTCTTTTGTATATCCTAGGGAGATGCACAAGAATAAAGAAGAAAAAATGCAAGTAAGAAGAAGAGCTGTCAAAAAATGTTTTTGTGCAGCATGGATAGGTGATGGGATTAAGGAGTGCACTCGTGGTAAACACCTGCAGATGCAGGGAAGTGTTGACTCCCTATATTGTACACCTAAAACTAATATTATATTATATGTTAGCTCCCTGGAATTTAAATAAAAACTTTGAAAAATTATTTTAAAAAATTACGTAACAGGAAGTTGTGGAGAAATGACTTCTAAACTTGGAGACTTTCAGGCAGCTGTGAGAGAACAGAAGATGAGAATTTTCATAATCGTGTTAGAAGATGCATTCTTCAGGTTATAAGTAAAAATAAGTGTTAAATATTTATAAATTGTCAATAGCCATGTTTACACTTACTATTTTCTCGAAATGCTTTTGTAGGTCCTGTGATCTTAGTGAGTAAATAGCTAAGCAGTGTTTATTGGACCAAGTCGATTATTCTAATACCTTTCATGGAAAAATTGACTGTAACAAGATGTTTGAATATGTACTTCTCTATTTGCTGATGATTACTTTCAATGCTTTTTAAGTTTTCTTTTAAAATCCAGTTAACATGTAGTGTAATATTAGTTTCAGGTGTACAATTTAGTGGTTCATCACTTACAAATACCCAGTGCTCATCCCAGCAAGTGCACTCCTTAAACCCCATCACCCTAAACCCACTCCCCTCTGGTGACCAGCAGTTCATTTTCTAGAGTAAAGAGTCTGTTTCTTAGTTTGTCTTTCTGTTTTTCTCCCCACCCACTTTCAAGGATAATGTACCTCCTAATGGAGAGGATTAAAAGCCCTCTGTATTATGATGGCAGATCAATTTTACTGTTGATCTTTACACACATGTACTCTAGTCAGGCGGAATTATCAACTATGTTTTATATTTTTGTTATTTGCTAAGCCTCCGCTTTTTGTCTGAAATGGTTGTTTTCACCATGCTTAAGGTTTCTTTCTTTTTTTCTTTTTTTTGCTACAATCATCTTTTTAGGCACTCTCAGACCACCCTGTCTCTCTGCCTGTCACAGAATTATGTTTTGTTCTATTTTGTTTCTAAGATTTTTTTTTTCTCGAGCAGTTCATAGCAAACTCTAGAGGAAGGTACAGAAATTTCCCATTTAGTCCATTGCCTCCACAAATGCATAGGCTCCCCCATTATCAACATCACTCACCAGAGTGATATATTGTGTTATAATTGATGAACAAATATTAGTGCATCTTAAATGCCCAAAGCTGGGAGTTTATCATAGGATTCACAGTTGGTGTTGTGCACTCTATGGGTTTCAAAAATGTGTAATGACATGTATCCATTGTTATAATAATATACAAAATATTTTCAATACCCTAAAATTCTTCTGTGCCCACCTATTTAAACTCTTCCCTCCTCCAATCCTTGGCAACCACTGATCTTTTAACTGTCTCTATAGGTTGCCTTTTTCAAAATGTCGTAGGATAAGAAGAACCTACTATGTGGTCTCTTCAGGTGGCTTCTTCTTTTTCAGATAGGCTTTTTGCACTTAGTGATACACATTTAAGAGTACTCCATGATATGTGTGTGTGTGTGTGTGTGTGTGTCTGTATTTGTGTGTGGCATGATAGCTTATTTCTATAGCATTGGATAACATCCTGTTGTCTGGATGCACCAAGATTAATTATCTGTTTACTTGGTCAAGGACATATTGGTTGTTTTTAAGTTTTGCCAATTGTAAATAAACCCACTCTAAGCATCTGTCTGCAAGTTTTAATGTGAACATATTTTCAACTTTTTTTTAGGTAAACACCAACGGACACGATCCCTAGATTGTGTAGTAAAATATTTGTTTTGTAAAAAAAACTACCAAACTCTCATTCTCTCTCTCTCCTTTCAAATATTTATTTATTTATTTTAGAGAGAAAGAGATTGAAAGAGAGAGAGAGAGCACGCAGGAGGGATGCTCAGAGGGAGATGAGAGAGAGAATCCCAAGCAGATTCCCTGCTGAGTGGGGAGCCCAACTTGGGGTTCAGTCTCATGACACTGAGATCATGACTTGAGCTGGAATCAAGATCAGGAGCTTAACTGACTGAACCACCCAGGCACTCCCCCAAATTATTTTTTTCTCCCTCAGGATTTCTTATTTCTTATTTATTTATTTATTTATTTATTTATTTATTTATTTATTTCAGGATTTCTTTTGTTATTCAGAGATTTCTGTGGTTCCATACAATTTTAGAATTATTAGTTATATTTCTTTGAAAAAATGCCATTGAAATTTTGATAGACTGAATCTGTAGGTGACGTTGAATAGTATGGGCATTTTAACAATATTGATTCTTCCAGTCCATGAGCAGTAAATATATTTCCATTTATTTGCATCTTCTTCAATTTCTTTCATTAATGTCTTATAGTTTTCAAAATACAAGTTTTTCACCTCCTTGGTTAAATTTTTTCCTAGGTTTTTTATTCTTTTTGATACAATTGTTAATGGGATTGTTTTCTTTAAAAACAACAACAACAACAAAAGATTTATTTATTCATGAGAGACACACAGAGAGAGAGAGGAGGAGACACAGGCAAAGGGACAAGCAGGCTCCATGCAGGGACCCCGACGTGCGACTTGATCCCGGGTCTCCAGGACCTGGACTGAAGGCAGCACTAAACCATTGGGCCACCCAGGGACCCCCCCAGATTGTTTCCTTTATATATCTTTCTGATAATTTGTTATTATCTGATATTAGTAAAGTGTGTACACTTTATTTTTTTTTTTTGTATTTACCTAGCTAGAGGTTCATATTGGTATTTTCGAAGAACAAACTTTTGGTTTCATTGATGTTCTCTAATGATTTTCTGTTTTCACTTTTATTGATTTGTTTTAGTTCTTCTTCTTTATTTTTTCTGCTTAATTTGCACTGACTGTGGAGCCTGACACAGAGCTCCATCCCAAGAACATGGGATCATGATCTGAGTTGAAATCAAGAGCTGGACACTTAACCAACAGAGCCACCCAGATGCTTCTCTAAATACATTTTTAAAATTTCTCTTGAGCTTCTTTGATTCCTGTGTTATTTAGAAGTTTGCTGTTCAATGTTTTTGTAATTTGGGATTTTCTAGTTATCTTCCTGTTACTCATTTCCAGTTTATTTTCATTTTGGCCTGAGAGTAGATTTTGTATGATTTCTATTATTTTAAATTTGTTGACATATGTTTTATGGCCCAGAATGTGGTCTATTTTAGTAAATGTCCTAAATTTTACTTAGGACATCTAGTAAATGTCCCATGCGATCTTGAAAGGAATGTGTATTCTGCTGTTGTTGGATGAAGTCACTGAAAGATATCAATTATATACAGTCGATTGATGGTGTTGAGTTCAATTATATCCTTCCTGATTTCCTGCCTGTTAGATTTGTTCATTTCTGATAGAAGGGCAATGTAATCTCCAAGTATGATAGTAGATTTATCTGTTTCTCCTTGAAGTTGTACAGCGTTTGCCTCACATAGTTTGATACTCTGATGTTAGGCATATGCACATTAAGGATCGTTATGCCTCCTTGGAGATTTACTCCTTAATGTTATGTAATGCCCTCTTTGTCCCTAATAACTTTTCTTATTGTGAGGTCTTTGCTGTCTGTAATTAATATAGTTTCACATGCCTTCTTTGTATTATGTTAGCATGATACACATTTTCCTATCACCTAGATTTAATCTATATATGTCTTATAGATCAATTCTATAGGCTTCTAGTAGGCAATATGTAGTCGGTTCTTATTTTTTGATCTACTCTGGAAATCTCTGCCATAACTGGTGCATTTAAGATTTACATATGTTCTGAGTAAAATAATATTTTGTATTTCAGATATTGGAAAGGGTAGTTAGATGACATTTTATTTCTTGAGACTTTTTCATATTCAATAATATTCATTTTAATTCTTCTAGATAGGATTCTCAATTTCTATGCAGTCATTTTTTATTAATGTCTAATTATTCTTCCATCATCCATTTAGAGACTTTTTTTTTTTGATACATTACACTTCAGTCATATCACATTCAGCCTGCTTGGGCTTGACTTAAAATAAACTTATTCTGTGAAGTGACAGTAAAAATCAGCAAAACAAAATGTCATTGCAAACTGCCTTATGCTTTTATGGCTAAAGATGATAAAATCTCCTGTAGGACTTTCATGATCAGGTTGACAGATAAGCAGCTAAATTTCTGTCAATCTCTAGTTTAAAATTACTGCAGTATTAAACACCAAATAATGTATAACATATTAAATAAATTATAAATTTAATTATGTGTTTAAAAATAGCAAAACTATAAAATAGAAACAGGTAAATATTAGATTAATGGAATAACCATGGCTTAGATTATTTTTGAGAGACATATCTATGAATATTTGCATTTCTTTCCTATCATAAATAAGTAGAGAAGTGCTCAAAATCATATTTTAAAATCCTAACTCCTGGGATCCCTGGGTGGCGCAGCGGTTTGGCGCCTGCCTTTGGCCCAGGGCGTGATCCTGGAGACCCGGGATCGAATCCAACATCGGGCTCCCAAGGTGCAAGGAGCTCTGCTTTACTCCTTGCTTATGCCTCTGCATCTTCTCTCTCTCTGTATGACTATCATAGATAAATAAAAATTTAAAAAAAAAAATAATAAAATAAAATCCTAACTCCTAAGATGATGATTTTAGGATAGGGAATCTTTGGGAAGTGATTAGATCATGAGGATAAAGTCCTCACATAGGGAACTCGAATCCATAAAAACCAAGATCAAAGAGAGCTTTCTATCTCTTTTCCACCATATGAGAACACAGTAACAAGATGGCCATCTATGAACCAGGAAGCAGGCTCTCACCAGATAGCAAATCTGTTGGTACCTTGATCTTGGTCTTCCCAGTCTCTAGAACTCTGTAAAATAACTTTGTTACTTATAAGCCACTCAGTATATGGAATTTTGTTAGAGCAGCCCAAACTGATATAAAATAAGCAAGATTAGATCATAAGCTAACTCAAAATTAATTTATGTGAGGCTTAAACTTTACCACTTTTAATCTAGCGTCTATGTTCATGTGTTCCAGTTATATGGGTATGGACAAATAGAATAAGTATAGTGCCAGTAAAAGCAGATGCTTAGTAAATAAATGTTGAGTTGAATTTAGAGACCACTATTCCAAATTCTCTTAACAAGATTCAGAGTTTTATTCAACAATAGATTGAATAAGTGGCACTCATCAAACTGAAAGATGGTATTCAGTTGTTGAGAGTTTAGCAAAGATTGGTAAAAATGTATACATGTTTTCAGCAACATCCACACAGACAAACTTAAATGCTAAACTAGCATGATATTTAAACAAAGCACTATATTCTGTTTCTGCTAGTGTAAACTCTGCTCATGTGGAAAATTGGGCCTATTGAAATTTATTTATAAATACAGAAAGCTTTTCAGGGTTGGGGTTCAGGAGTTATATATTTTACAGTTTTAGAATAACTTTCCCCAAAACAAAAATTATTTAAACATTATGGTTATTGTCAATAAACATTGGGCTATGCGTAAATAAATAAATTAATTAATGTTATAGTTATTGTCATTTAAAAGATAAATTGGTTAATGCTGAACATTGCTTCTTCCTATTTTCAAATTTTAGCCTCTCTTTCAGGCAGAGCAACTAATCATCCCCACAAAATAAGTGTAATTACATTATTTGATTTTTTTTTATTTTTTTGTCCTAATATTAATAAATATGTGTTATACTACACAAATGTTATGTTAACATTTTCTCAGCTAGATTTGGTGCTAAAAGAATTAATCAAATTGACTTTGGGGTATGTTGGAGGAAGAATAATGTTCTCTATCATCTCAAAGATGTACATGTCCTAATCCCTGGGACCCATGACTACATTAACTTCTCCTGGAAAAGGGATTTTGCAGTTGTAATTCAGGTAAGCATGTTGAAATGAGGAGATTATTTTAGACTATTCAGTTGGACCTTATACAATTGCAAGTTTCCTTACAAGAGAGAAATAGGAGTCGAAGCTAGGAAAAAGTGATGTGTTGGTGGAAGTAGAGAGAGAGTCAGGTGGTCAGGAGCCAAGGAATGTAGGCAACCTCTTAAAACTGGAGAAAACTGAGAAGGGATTCTCTCTGGAGTTTCTGGAAGAGACCATTGCTAAGGAAATCTTATTGTCACCCTGATACAATGTATTTCAGACCTCTGACCTCAAAAATGATAAGATAACAAATTTGTGTTATTTTTAAACCACATAGTGTGGTAATTTGTACTGCAGCTGTGGGAATCTAATACAAGACATGAGACGGAAACTGAAAATTAATATCTTCCTTGTTGCCTATGTGCTGTCAATTTCTTTGTTCTTATTCTCTTTTGTAATTTTGTCCTTATATGACTTTGCATTATATATTTCCTTACTTGTTTTTATATTTTATTTCAGTAGTATATAAAGGCCACATGCATTTGGACTTTGTTTTCTTCTCTGCGATATGCCTACAATAAGGCCTTGCACATGATTTCTGTTAATCGCTGAATGAAACATGCATGAAGAATATTATGAAAATCTAGAACTCCATTATAGGAATAATGATTACTTAGTGTGTAGGAGAAACATTTGCTAGAAAATTAATAGTAATGATAATATCTTAACATTTGAATATTGCTTTATGATTGACATACATTATCTTATTAGCTTTTGAATCATATTTTAAAGTTTAGAAAATCAAATATTATAGTTTTCATTTTTGTAGTCACAATATCTAGCACAGTTTCTCCGTAAACAAATAACATCAACCATTAACTACATACGTCCCAGCTGTCAATGCTAAGAATTTCATGTTTTTTGATATTCTTTTCCTCATGTTAGGGATTAGGCAAAAGATTGAGAGTTTCACTTGTTTATCCAATATTTCACAGCTAGTAAGTAGCGATAGTAGGATTTAGAGTCATTTGTTTCAGACCAGGAATGTCCAGTATACCTATGTTATAAGGGCAAGGAGTAAAGTTGTGCATGAGTATTGAAGGGGTAAAATTTAAGGAGTAAAATTTAAGTCTTAGTCATTGCTTGAATATAGAGGAGTTACTTGGATGAAGCCCAGATACCACATTAATGTAAATTCCAAATACTACATAGATTAAAGTCTTTAAAGAGCAACCAAATATATTAAAATAATATGAGTTATTATCTTACAATTTTAGAATGTTGAAGATCTCTCTTAGATTTTAAATGCATTATGATAAAGTAGAGAAGCCTGATATATTCAACCACCAGTTTAAAGAAAGTGGTTATATTGTGTAATGCCACAATCGAAATTTAAGGAAAAATGATAAGATGAGAGACATTTCACAACTCAGATCATAAACAAAAGGCTAACCTCCCAAATATATAAAGAGTTCCTACAAATTAAGAAAATCAATAGAACAATTGTCAAAGAACATGAAAAAACAGTTTCTAGAAACAGTCAAATATATGAAAATATCTTCGCCATCACCTTTACAAAGAAAAATGGAAAATAGCAATTTTTTGTAATCTGCCAGATTGATGAACATAAATATTTGATTAAACTCTGTATTAACAGGTCTCAATCATTATTAACAGAGTTGTAAACTGTTAAAATGAACATGGAGAACAATTTGGCCAAATCTATTAAGAATACACATACTAACAGTGTGTGTCTAACAGTTTAAATTCTGGGAATTTAGAAACATATGTGGTTGAAAATATTTCAAGTAATGTACATACAATTTTCTCAATGCATCATTGTCTATAATTATTGAAAACATTTGGAAGCAATACAAATGTCTTTCAATAAGGAATTGCATAAATGAATTATGATAAATCCCTATAATGGAATACTATGAGGATTTAAAAAAAGAATAAGCTCTTATGCTCTGATATGGAAAGTTTGCCAAGATAAATTATGAAAGGCAAAAATCAAGGTTTTGAACAATGTGTATTGCATGCTCTCTTTGTTCAAAAGCAAGGGGTTGGAAGAGAAACATACATTTGTATTTTATTGTGTACATTTTTAAACATCTTTTTGAGACCATTAACATTTAATACAAATTATAAAAATTATGCTTTTCTACTGCAAGTCATGGGGTGAGTTGGATAAATGGGCTGAACCATGGGAGACAGGCATTTTTTTGCAAATAAATTTAGTTTCTATAATGGAGTGAAAATGTCCCATTTTTATAACTTCTTTAGTTTATTCTACAAAGTAAATGTGAATAAAATAATTATTCCTAACCTCTCAGAAAAGAAGAACATGATGTTTGATGGAAAATAGAAGTATAAATTATTGCACAGAAAGTTTTTAAAAATATTATTTTTCTAGGACTACTTGGCTGGGCAATATTTTTCACAAAATATGTAAGATAAATAAGGCAGATATTAATGCCTTTGACTAGTTTTCATCAATGTTGGCTTTTTCCTTCTTAATGTAATAAAGTGCTGATGTTTTACCATGGCATAATCACCTTATAAACTAGGGTGTTGGTAAAGATCACTTTTAAAAATAATTTAGAGAAATAGAAGGGGGAGGAGGATAGAAGCCAAGTTACATATCATATCAAAATAAGATGAGAAAGAAAGCAAAATATAAAGTAGAATTTAAAATCACTTTTGTTTCCATCTGGCAAGAGGACCAAAATGGAAAGTAAAATAAAGACACATTGTAAACTGTACACTGAGAATTACAGTGATGATCTAATTAAATTAGTCACAGTGAAATTCAGATGCCTTATTTTTTCTGAAATGTAAAATAATAAGGTAGTGAATAAGTACTAAGATTTTTCAACCATTTAAGAAAGTATTTTAGTTTTCAATTTCAAGTGACAAAGTATGTCAAAATAAGAGGCATAAGGAAAGTATATATAAAATTTTTGAAAATTAATGTTTATTTATACCTATTATATATTGTATTACAAGTTGTGTAAATAGGCAAATATTTCCATATGATTTCTATGGCAAATTTATAATCTGTTCTCTTATCACAGTCCTGGTTTTAAATACTCTGTTCTAGAGTCCCCATAAATCACCAAGTGTTCCAGAAATAGTTCCTTTCAAGATATTTATTTCTGGTCAGAAAAAAAGTCTGAAATTTTGTTTGTTTTGGAATTAAATGAATCATATTTCTGTGAGTGTGTGTGTGTGTGTGTGTGCGCGCACATGGTGTCTTACGTTCCTCAACTGAAGAATAAAGTGATTTTAATTATCTTACTCATTTTTTATGAATATAGAAGAATTATCAATTAACAATATTATATGTAACTTTAAAGGGCATCTTGTTAAAGAGCTATAAAATTGAGATAAGACAATTTTGAGGTGCAAATACATACTGATTTCTTTTCTTTCATCCAAGCTGACCTAGGATCTTAGTAAATGTTAACCTGTTCATGTCTGTACCTGGAGAGAGGCTGGGGAGTCAGGTCAGAAACTAGGAATCAGTAGTAGGACACATCAGACACAAGACTAGGAGCCCAGGGATTTTGAAGGCGATTTTGTTACCTTTGACAGCAAACAGGAGAGAGCATGCTGACATTAAAATAGACTTTCCATTTGAGTCCTTTATGCAGGAGAAAAGGTGAATTGGCCATTTGGTAATAAAAAGCACAAGTAGATGTATGGCATGTCATACATGTAATTTTATAATTTCAGCTGAATAACTGTACTTTAAATAGTGAAATTTTAAAAGTGCATATCAAAGGGAAGCTTCCAGCATTGTTTTAAGAATGGATCTGACAAGGGCAATGTTGAGGTTTAGCTCAGAAAGGTCAGATACGAAATCAGGGCAAAAGGAAAGGAGGTTATGGGAGAGATTCAAAAAAGGAAGACCACCCCAAACTCTCTCTTTCTCTTTTTTTAAGACAATTTTTAAAAATGATTTTATTGATTTATTTGAGAGAAAGTGAGATAGACAAAGCTAGCACAAGCAGAGAGAGGGGCAAAGGGAGAGGAAGAGGGACAAGCAGACTCCCTGCTAAGTTTGGAGCCTGAGGAGGGGCTAGGTCACAGGACCCTTAGATCATGACCAGAGCTCAAGTCAGATGCTTAAAGGATTGAGCCACCTAGGTGCCTCTACCCCAACTCTTAGGTCAGAGTTTCACACAAGCATTTCTAGGAGACAGGTTGTCAGTTTTAACTACATGAATTTATTTGGTGATATGTCTCAAATGCTTAGGTTTAAGGCTACTGTTAACAAACTACATGTAGTTTGTTTTTAGAAAACTTTTTAATTGCCAATTCTTCTTCTTCTTAATTAATTCATTATAAACCATTTGACATACTAATAGGTCACAAACTCAGTATTTAGCACTGGAAAATGAAAGAATGAGTAAGAATCATACTTGATTTTCAGTACCTCGTGAACAATTATTTTTTTTTAAATGAATTCTATAATTACAACTTTTTAAAAAGGCATTTTTATTTATTTATAGATGAGACACACAGAGTGAGGCAGAGACATAGATAGAGGCAGAAGCAGGCTCCCTGTGGGGACCCTGATTTGCGGAGCTCAATCCCAGGACCCCAGTATCATGACCTGAGCCGAAGGCAGTTGCTTGACCACCAAGCGCACCCAAGCGCCCCTAGTTATAACAACTTTGTCAGTATTATTGTTAGATTGTGGTTTTTGAACTATTTTCTGGATGAGATAGACCAGCTAAAATGGTTGGATCTGAACTTTATGCTATAGCATTCTAAGAGGAATGAAGAGTAGATTTTTTTTTGATTTGTTACAAATTTATTTTTTATCTTCAAGTTTGAACATGCATCGTTGCTCCAGCCCTTTTATTTTATTTTTTAACTTTTATCTGAATTCTAGTTAGTTAACAAACAGTGCAATATTGGTTTCAGGAGAGGAAGGAATACATTTTTAAATAATCTTCGCTGAATATGTAAATAGATGTACATTGCAGCATACACATCTTTAATACTATTCCTGTGACAGCATGTTTGGCTCTTTATGAGTTTATCCTAATGCTTTGCTTAGGTAATCTGGAATCCATTGAACAAACAAATGTTCATTTTACTTTTTTATTATTTATACTACATGCTATAACTAATCAGAACAGATTAATCTAACACCTCCTATAAGCAATACGTTTTTCTGACACTTCATAGATAAAGCTTAAAAAATGAAAAAATAGATAATTATTTTAGGACCTTGCAAAATATGACATGACAGAATCGTCTTGACAGTGCTGAGGGTGAGTTCTCAAACAGTGTCACTCAAGTGGGGTAGTTCCTGTTTTCTTTAGATAACTTTCTGGTCTGACACTGACCATCACTACCTGCGTTTGGCTTTCTTATTTATATCATTTGCTGATTCCCTGTGGGAATCGAGTCACAATTTCTAAAATAAAACATGGCTGCAGCCACTGATAATCCAAGAAGAATGCTTTTTACTAAGGGAAGTCTATGGAAACCCTGGGGAGAGTTTCAGGAAGGAGATTGAATTAGGGGGGCCTTGGAAGCAGGCTCACAAAAATCCCAAAAATGCTGAGATGTAAGGAAACCAGAGATAAGGGAACAAGCCAGACCACCCTGCCCTAAGGTGTGGGTGGGGAGGGTGTCTCGTTAAAACAGCTACTTCTGACCAACAAAAAACTCTTCAGACTCTAAAAAGGAAGTAAGCCATAAAGATGGTAAAACTAGTCCTTACTCAATGGTGATATCAATGGATATGTTAAAAGGATTTAGCTTCCTTGATTAGGCTCTCAATAAAAGACCAACCCTACAAGCCCTCAATGGCAACCCTGTCAGGACCCCTCTCACTCCTGAGAGCTTTCTCTGTATCTTTACTTAATAAACTTCTATCTCTTTACTCACTCCTGTGTCTGCAAGATTCATTTTTCAACTCCGTGAGACAAGAACCAAGCTCTCTGGAATCAAGATTACTTCTGGTTGAAATACCAGGAAAAAAAATGGTTGATAAAATCTTGGTTTTTGTTAATTTATCTCAATAAAAGCCCACTGGAACTCCAAAAAAAAAAAAAAAAAAGAAAAGAAAAGAAATACCTGGTAGGTTTCCATTGAAAATGTGGTACATACAGAATGCCTTGCAGTTGCATTAACAATAAAACCTTGATATTGTCACATCCTGGGGGACATTTCCCAAATTATCAGTTGGGTATAGGACAATTATTAAGAAATAGTTTGGTCTCAAAAAGACCAAGCAATGGCTGTTACTGTGTCCTCTTGGGGTTTACCAGCTTCTCATGGTGAAGTAGCAATCTCATTGGAGAAAAGCAGTTATCATCCTGAGTCCTAAGCAAATCCTGATAGTCTGGTGAGTTTATTCTCATGAGATAAGTAAATAGGTAGATAATAAAATTATTAATAAAATTATTCTTTCTTGGATCTTTCTTGTACAAGGAGGAAATTAAAAATAATAATTTCTATGTTCCTTTCTGGTTTACCTTTCTAGGATCTCACTCTTATCTCAGTTGCCCTTTTCTCTTGTAAGCAGGAAGTGTAAAATTCTGCTAAATTTAATTGCCTTTTAGACACTGAGCTCCTCCTGCAGCAGTCCTCATGACATGAAATTTCCTATGACAAAGTCTTAGTGATACAGGTGAAGAAACCCCCCCTGTAAGTAGGGCCAGCCCTAATCCAGAGGCAGCCCATCCAAGTGCCTTCCTGAAGTTTTAGCAACAAAAAGCATTCAGTTTGTGATAAGAAAACCATTTCCCCCCACACCCTGATTGGAATGTCCCTGAATAGGTTCATGTTGACCTTCTGAGAAATCAACCTGGATGCTATGCGACTCCCGCGGTTCTTTTGTCTTTAAGCGAGTTTTTTTCTTTTGCCTTTAAAAGATACCTGTAATTGCTAATCGGGGCTCTCTTCCTCTTCGGAGGCGGAGAGCCCGTTTGCGCAAACGTCCAATAAACCCTCTTGCTAATTGCATCTGCCTGTCTGGGGTCTGAGTCTCTGGGGCGTCCGCCGGGACACGTTGGCACCCGTGAGCCAGGGTCCAACATTTGGGGGCTCGTCCGGGATCCGAGACGCCCCAGGCTCAATCCTAAGACCGGTAGGAGGTAAGACCGAGCTCGCTAAATGTCACATCTGTCTCGTCTGTTTGTCTGACTGGCCGGGTCTGTATTGTGCCGGGTCTGTATTGTGCCTGCAGGACGCTGTACTCTGTACTCTGTATTTGGACCAGCGGGGGAGGCAGACGTGCCCGAGACCCCTGGTCCCCCTCCGGAGTCGGACTCTGGAGTGGTCTGGAAGAGGAACGGAGCCCCGGCACTCCCTCCTCTTCGGGGAGGGTCATTGGCGACCGCTCCCGTCTGAATCCGCCGGGCCGATCCTGTCATCTGTGTACATCTGTCTGTTCTGTGTCTTTCTTCCTGTCCTCCTCCTCCCCGCTCACCTCTTTTCTACACCCGCGGGGCAAACTGTAACCACCCCTTTAAGCCTCACTCTAGATCACTGGAAAGAAGTCGCAAGCCGAGAACACAACCTTTCGGTCGAAGTCAGAAGTCGAAAATGGGTCACCTTCTGCTCCTCAGAGTGGCCGACTCTCAACATCGGGTGGCCCAGGAATGGAACTTTTAATATTGATATTATCTTGCAGGTGAAGGCCCCGGTCTCTCAGCCAGGACCCCATGGGCACCCTGATCAGCTCCTGCAGACTCTCCTCACCACAGAGGAGAGACAGTGCGTCTACAGAAAAACGTCCCCGGGGCGGATGGGAGGCCGCCCCAGCTGCCTAATGAAATCGAGGATGTTTTCCCCTTGGTTGGCCCGACCTGGGACTACGACACTGCTGCTGGTAGGGAGCGGCTCCGTCTCTATCGCCAGGTACTCCTAGCGGGTCTCAAAGGGGCAGGGCGATGCCCCACCAATTTGGCAAAGGTACCTGCTATAGTGCAGGGAAAAGATGAGACGCCGGCAGGTTTTCTGGGAAGATTACTGGAGGGCTACCGTATGTATGCTTAGAGAGAGAGAGAGAGAGGAAACGCAGTAAAGAACTGACTAGGATACTGGCCACCGTAGTACAGGGCTCAGGGCAAAGTAAGTCAGGACAGAGTAAGGACCTGGGAGACAAAAGAAGACCACGGGTTGAACGAGACCAATGTGCCTACTGCAAGGAAAAAGGACATTGGGTTAAAGATTGTCCAAAGAAGGGCCTAACGCAGGGACCTAAGAAGAAGCCCATTCCCGTACTGTCCCTAGAGGATGTTGATTAGGGATGTCAGGGCCAGGAGCCCCCCCCCCCGAGCCTCGGATAACCCTTAAAGTGGGGGGCCAACCAGTGACCTTCCTGGTTGCTACGGGAGCTCAACATTCAGTTTTAACTGAGGCAGAAGGACCCTTGAGCTCTATCTAGAAGATGCATTCTTTTGCCTAAAGTTAAGCTCTCAAAGCCAGCCTATTTTTGCCTTTGAATGGAAAGATCCTGAGACGGGATTCTCAGGACAACTCACTTGGACAAGGCTGCCACAGGGATTCAAAAACTCCCCCACCTTGTTCAACGAAGCCTCGCATCAGGACTTGGCAGACTTCCGAGTTGGCCATCCGGACCTCGTTCTCCTGCAGTACGTGGATGATTTTGCTCATAGCGGCTAAGACGGAACAGGATTGTGTAAAAGGACAGGCTAAAGGCGCTCCAGATTATCCAGCGCCAGATCTGGAAACCCCTTGCGGCTGTCTACCGCCCCGGAGACACAACCGGCCCGCACCCGTTCCAGATCGGTGACTCCGTCTACATCAGGAAACATCAGTCCAGGACGCTTGAGCCCCGCTGGAAGGGCCCATACACTGTACTACTGACCACCCCAACCACCTTAAAGGTAGACAGCATTGCTGCTTGGGTCCACGCCTCACACGTCAAGCGCGCCCCATCAACGAGCACCGCTGACGCCAGCCAGGACGGACGGGAGGAGCCACCTCAGTGGAAGCTCCACCGCACCCAAAACCCGCTCAAGATAAGACTTTCAAAAATTGTTCAATGACAGTTGTTATATTCGCTACCTCTCCTAGCGCTCTTCACCTCCGCCAAAGGTGACCCTCATGCCCTCAAAAGGTTAACCTGGCAGGTACTAACGTCTGGGGGTGACGAGGTCTGGTCTATAACTAAGACCGCCCCCGTGGGAACCTGGTGGCCTAACCTATATCCTGACCTATGCAAGCTAACCATAGGGGCCCCTAGCCCATGGGACCTAGAGGGATACTTGGACACCTCTAGAGCCCCTAACCGAGAAAGCCCTCCAGGGCGACTGGGATTAGACCCATGGGGAGGATGTGGCACGCCTGACAGAAGGGCCATGCTCAGCACTCTTCCCTTTTATGTCTGTCCCGGGTACCACAGAGATCGCAGGCTAAATCCCACCTGTGGAGGAGGGGAACACTTCTATTGTAAAAATTGGGGGTGCGAGACTAGGGAGACACAGGATGAGAGGCCCTCCTCCTCCTGGGATTACATCACTGTCAAGGCTAACTATACTCACCCGGGGTTACCAGGAACTCTGCAATACTACCGCCCCGATTTTAGGGACTGACTCTTACCTGGAGCCCCAGCCGGGAACTTGGTGGGCATGCAACAAAGGCCTCACCCCGTGTGTCAGCTAAGGTTCTAAATAGCTCAAACGACTTCTGTGTCATGGTGCAGATCATACCCAGGGTGTTCTATCACCCTGGTGAAACTCTAGAAAATCAGTATGATGAACATCCCACCCGTTTTGGGCGCGAACCTGTCTCGCTAACCCTAGTCGTTATGTTGGGACTAGGGGTCGCTCCTGGGGTGGGTACTGGCGCAGCTGCTCTGATCCAGGGCTCACGACGTTATATAGAACTCCAGGCAGCTGTAAATGAGGATCTACGGGCACTAGAGCAGTCCGTTTCTAAGTTAGAACAGTCCCTCACCTCACTTTCAGGAGTAGGACTTCAAAACAGGAGAGGCTTGGATTTACTACTCCTGAAAGAGGGAGGCCTGTGTGCGGCCTGGGAGAGGAATGCTGTTCTATGCAGGCCATTCTAGAGTCATCAGGGACTCCATGGCCAAACTCAGGGATAGGCTAAATAAAAGACAAAGGGACCGGGAGGCCCAGCAGGGCTGGTTTAAAAGCTGGTTTAATCAGTCT
This sequence comes from Vulpes lagopus, assembly GCF_018345385.1. Lineage (NCBI taxonomy): Eukaryota > Metazoa > Chordata > Mammalia > Carnivora > Canidae > Vulpes > Vulpes lagopus. Next base: position 141,430,333 of record NC_054827.1, read on the forward strand.
CCCTGGTTGACCACCCTAATCTCTACCATTATGGGCCCTCTAGTTATCCTGCTCCTGCTGCTAACTTTCGGCCCCTGCATCCTTAACCGGCTGCTCCAGTTCATCCGAGAAAAATTGTCCATTACCCAAGCTCTGGTATTAACAATGTCGGGCCCTCCAAACTGAAAAAATAAATGTTCCCTAAGATTTTAAGGTTAAAATCAGCCCAAACAAAGAGGAGGGAATGAAGAAACCCCCCCCTGTAAGTAGGGCCAGCCCTAATCCAGAGGCAGCCCATCCAGGTGCCTTCCTGAAGTTTTAGCAACAAAAAGCATTCTGTTTGTGATAAGAAAACCATTTCCCCCCACACCCTGATTGGAATGTCCCTGAATAGGTTCATGTTGACCCTCTGTGAAATCAACCTGGATGCTATGGGACTCCCGCGGTTCTTTTGTCTTTAAGCGAGTTTTTTTCTTTTGCCTTTAAAAGATACCTGTAATTGCTAATCGGGGCTCTCTTCCTCTTCGGAGGCGGAGAGCCTGTTTGCGCAAACGTCCAATAAACCCTCTTGCTAATTGCATCTGCCTGTCTGGGGTCTGAGTCTCTGGGGCGTCCGCCGGGACACGTTGGCACCCGTGAGCCAGGGTCCAACACAGGAGAGCTTGTTTCTTGTCTCACAGAGTCGAAGAATGAATCTCGAGGACACAGGAGAGTAAAAGGATAGAAGTTTATTAAGTAAAGATACAGAGAAAGCTCTCAGAAGTAATAAGAAGTCCCCACAGGGTTGAGGACTTGTAGGGTTGGTCTTTTATTGAGAGCCTAATCAAGGAAGCTAAATCCTTTTAACAAATCCATTGTTATCACCATTGAGTAAGGACTAGTGATACCATCTTTATGGCTTACTTCCTTTAGAGTCTGAAGAGTTTTTTGTTGGTCACAAGTAGCTGTTTTAACAAGACACCCTCCCCGCCCACACCTTAGGGCAAGGTAGTCTGGCTTCTTCCTTTATCTCTGGTTTCCTTACATCTCAGCATTTTTGGGATTTTTGTGAGCCTGCCTCCATGGCCCCAAAGGTAGCCTGGCCTAGCCCCATTTGTCCCTAACTCATCAGTAGCCACTACTATTTTCACAAGCTGATGTATTAGGTACTGGAAAACATTTGAAAGTATCGTGATTGCACTGATGTGAAGTAACAATGTCAGGAAATATAGTTTATTATGTCATATAATTCTGAAAGTAACAAATTCTTTTCTCCTAGTATTTTATCAATGACAGATTTTATCTACTTTAATTTATCTTCTCTTTATACTTGGGCTCTAGAGATAACATAGGAAGGTTGGGATAATTTTGTATAATGCTAAGGAAGCTATGCAAAGAATTATAAATTAGATAAGTATTAATAGCAGTGACGATTTCATATCAACATATCTTTGTCTCAAAAATACATCCCTGAGTAAGGGACAGGAGGGGCTAGGTGGGGAGAGATAGATAGGGGCTATGTGATTAGGCTCACAGAAATCCCCAAAATGCCAAGGTGTAAGGAAACCAGAGATAAGGGAGCAAGCCAGACCACCCTGTCCTAGGTAGGTGTGGGTGGAGAGGGGGTCTTTTTTATGACAGTCATCTGTGTCCAACAAATAACCAGACCCCAAAGAAGAAGTAAGCTATTAAAGACATTATCATCACTCCTTAATGGTGATATCCAGAGATAATGCTAAAAGGATTTAGGTTCCCTGATTGGCTTTCAATAAAAGATGAACTATACAAGCCCTCAGTAGCAACCCTGTCGGGATCCCTCTCACTTCTGAGAGCTTTCTCTGTATCTTCACTTAATAAACTTCTCTCTTTACTCATTCTCCTTTGTCTGAGAGATCCATTCTTCCACTCGGTGAGACAAGGAAACCAAGCTCTTCAGTATCATCCCGACGTCTAATGGGAATGCAGGTTATGGGAGAACAGAAGACTAGCTGAGGACAAAGCACAAGCCTGGGATAGCACATTGACAAATCCTTGAAACAGATAAAGGGACCTTCCTCTACAGACTCAACTGCCTCTATGTTACTACTTTGCTAAGGGCAGAAGGCAATCTTAGCCCGACCCCCAGGATCCTGTAGGTCTACTTTAACATATAAAAATTCCTTTAGAAATTTCCTTTATCTCTAAACCCCCAAGATACGTGTTGGTAATCATCCCCCAAGCACATGGCCCACCGATATACATCTGAAGGGTCTCATGACTCAGGTTTTATTAGACAGTAATAGGTGACCTTTTTGCAACAACAGCTAGCCCCCTCAAGGTCCTGGAAACCTTGCTTTCAAAATTCCTTAGAAAGCAGCTATCCTCAAACCCCTCCCAACTCCGAGGTATATAATCAGCCACCCCCCTCACAGGCCCAGGGCAATAGGTCTTCCTGCCCACAGGTCCTGCCCTTTTGCTTTAATGAAATGACCATTTTGCACCAAAGATGGCTAAAGAATTCTTTCTTGGTCGTCAGCTTCGGACCTTGCCTATATTCCAAAACTTCATCACAGGGACCTTTCTGTCCTTACTTCCAAAGCTTTCAAGTATCACATGCTTCTCAAAGGGATTCAGTGACAGTACTAGAGAGAAGTTAATTCTATAAAGTGCTTTTTTGCTCTTCATGCACACACACACATGCATACATACATTCGTGCATCGGTTATCATAAAAGGATATACTGGTCAAATGTCCATCTGAAAACCCTGTGCATTTTGAAAATACCAGTTAAGAGATGTACTCAGAAAATAATTGGAACAGACTGTCAGAGAATGTTTGATGATCTCTTGGACACATTTTAAAAAAAAATCATTGTTCTGATAATCAACCTACAAAACTAGGTGTTCCTGCTTCTCAGGGCCTGGGATTTACTGGCAGTCAAGTATAGTTATTTGTCCTTATAGACAGCATGGAAGAGACAAATATTCTACTTCAATAAAATTTTAGAAACCCACATAAATAGATTAACAAGACTAGATATCCTTCAGTTAAATATGAGAAACAATAGCACTCAATATCAGTGAACCAGATATTATAAAACCACGTTCTCAATCATAGACAAGTTACCCGGAATACAAGTTATCAAAATCTGCTTAATGAAAAAGAACTACACCAAGAATTTTTTTTGTAATTAGAATGCTCAAAGACATCAAATTTTGATAATCTGATATGTTCACATAGATAAACATACTTCTCATTAGGGCAACTATGATGAGGAAGCAGAAGGCTAGCTGAAGACAAAGCACAAACTAACACCCTGCAACCACTACCACCCCCAGGTAGGATGTGTGTGACATTCCTCCAGGAAGCTCCCAACTGTCTTAATGTTAATGCCTTGCTAGAGGGAAAAGCAACCTTAACTTGACATTGGCAAGGCTTTGGTATCCTGTGAGTCTCTTTAACATATGAAAATCCTTTTGAAACCTCTCATTTCCTTATCTCCCTCACTCCCAAGAGTATAAGGATTATATAAATATAATAGTATGTGTAAGTATATAAGCCACCCCCACAACCCCAGGACAGCAGCTCTTTCTGCCTCTGCGTCCTGTCCCCTTGCTTTAATAAAACTACCATTTTGCACCCAAAGATGTCTTTCTTGGTCCTCAGCCTCATCCCCACCAATCCTCATCTATATTCCAAAACTAAAACAACTAAATACTAACGTTACCCTAAAGTAGCAAACATTTTATGCATGACGTTCAGGTGAGTATTGCCAGAGTTCGCCTCTGTTACTCTGTGTGTATATTACAGTTCTTCCCCAAACCTTCTTACCAGCCTGGTCTTTCAATAGCACTTTACTCTCTATGATACAATTGCAAACAGTTTTGGTGTCCTAGTAACCATTTGATGTCTTTGAGGTGATTTTGCACATATGGGCTCACATTCATGTATAGTTGATTTCATAAAACTCTTACAGGATATTCTTACTTCCCTCATTTTATAGATATACTTAGCAACTTGATTTGCCCTCATGAACTACCTGCATCATTATATTGTTTGACTTTGAGTCTTTTATTTTTCCCCTCAGTAATGATATCTGCTCTTAAATTACATTATATTTTACTTTATACTTCAAAAGTGCAATCCAGCACAGGTGATATCTACATATTTTGAGAGAAAGATTGCACAAAGTCTCACATAAACTGATCAGTAAATAACACTTTGAACCCACAAAATATAGTGTGGGTCACAAATTCAATTTTCTAATAGTCATATTGACAAAAGAAACCAAACAGATTAAATTAATTAATGCATTTTAAGAAATAATGTATAATTATGTCATTTATTCAATGCATAATATATAGTTAAGAATGATATATTTTCACTTTTTCCATTTAGTTGTGCAAAATGCAATGTGCATTTTATACTTAAATTGCACCTCAATTCAGACTAGCCACATTCCAAAAGTTCTGTGTCTATCTATGGCTAGTAGTTATCATACTAGACCATGCAGCCTTAGATATGTAAAGGACCCTAATTCACAACTAAAACATTTAACATTTAACATGGCCTCAATTCCTTGTTAATGGTTTAAATATTATTTTTATATTTTCAGATTAAACATTTAGTTTGATGTATGATTTTCGACAGCTTTACCATATAATACCGTCTTTAAAAATGAGAAAGCCTTTATTTCTATTCATCATTTTCCACTTTTATAAACTATTTTTTATTTTATATTTTACTGGTCAACATAATGCACTAAAATAAAAATGTAAACAATCACAAAGAATATAAACTTAATTATTTGAGCTTATGTGGGTAATACTTAGCATATTTTACTTTATGTAATATTTGAATATGTTTAAGAAATAACTGGTTCATTTTTTTCAACTGTAGATTTTAAAGTTGTTGCAAAGACATTCCAAATGTTCATTTTAACTCTTCATTTAGGTACTTGTGACTTTTTTAAATTAAATGATTGTATGAATAAGACTTTTTTTTTTCTTTCCTTTCAAGAAGTCATAGCATACGGTTATTTTTGAAATAAAATGTTTAGAAAATGGTTAGCCTAAATTTACGTTAAGACATTCTACTTAATTTTCTCAAAGACATTTAAACTGTCTTCAGATAATAGGAACAGGTATTTTTTATGGCTTCATTTTATGTTAGGCAATAATCAACATCATAAAATTCTATAAAATGCAATTCTTAAAATTCTACATGGCATGTAGATAAAGATTTCTGATTCATTTACTATGCGGATTTAAACAAAATCACCCTTAACTGGAACAAACCATTGTTGAAATATATTCATTTTTTTTTTAATTTATTTTTTTAATTTTTATTTATTTATGATAGTCACAGAGAGAGAGAGAGAGAGAGGCAGAGACACAGGCAGAGGGAGAAGCAGGCTCCATGCACCGGAGCCCGACGTGGGATTCGATCCCGGGTCTCCAGGATCACGCCCTGGGCCAAAGGCAGGCGCCAAACCGCTGCGCCACCCAGGGATCCCCTGAAATATATTCAAAATCTAGTATCAATTAATTTAAAAGACACTTTTTTTTAACTATGAGAAATTTTCAAGGATAGACAAAAAAACAAAAACAAAAACAAAAGCTATTTTGATGTGTATTATTAGTCTGACATTTTATTTTAATTATCAGTTTTTGAACATATTCACAGCAAGAACCATGTTTTATGTATATTTTTTAAAAACCTGATAATCTACTAAAGATAATTCTTTTTACATAAAATATGTCATTATGTATTGTGTGAACATGACAGATTAGATACCTAAATTACCAACTTTTAGAATAATCACTTTATAGGATGAAGATGCACATGGAAGACAAAATATTTCAGCAAATTATTAACTATCTTTTCTATAAACTGAAGTGTGAAGAAATAATATTATCTAGGAAAAGTTTAACAAGGGAATTTCCTATTCTTAACCTGCTTTTTAGGTTTTAAAAAAATACTTCAAAATAATGTGTAAGATAGTTGTTCTAATTATGACCCCTATTACATCACAGTGCAACATTTTCCTTTGTGGTAATGACTTTCACAGAGAAATAATGCATACTAAAAATATACATTGTACTTCTAGAAACATTCAGAAAGATACTGAAGTATAATGTACAATAAATGTAAGAAATACTCAAAATTATAGAAATGATATAGAAATAATATAGATAGAATGAATGAAATATTGTCTTCTCCTGGCTTAAACTAGAGCCTTGTACATAACTACCATAGTTAATGATACATAATTTCCAAGAAAGAAAACTAAACTTACTAAATTATATAATAAACATTTTATAGACCAAACTCTATTTTGTTTTAAAATATAGGGCATCTAAAGTATAGTTCCTATAAAGTTTGAATATCTTTATACACTAGGTAAATAGCACACAAGGAAAAAGAAAAGATCAATCACTAAGCTTTGTTCCCAGTAGAGTGTGAACAAGGTATTTGTTGAGAGAATGGATGATTCACATCAGCATATGTCTTTGTGATACCTGCTCATTATGATGTTAAATACCTAGACACAGAACTATCTTTTTTGTTTATCACTAAGTTAATGTGTTTTTTTCTGGACATGATAGTTGATTTGTTATCAGAGCTTTAGCGGAAAGGTAAAGAAGAATGTCTAGTTAATGTTTATCCACATTTATTTTCCTTTAAACATCCATTTTAAGAAGATGAGACAAACTGGAAGAGACTCTTACCTATAGGAAACAGAGAGTCACTGGAGGGGAGGTTGGTGGGGGGCAGGGTAACTGGGTGATGGACATTAAGGAGGGCATGTGATGGAATGACCACTAGCTGTTCTATAAGACTGATGAATTGCTGACCTCTACCTCTGAAATCAATCATACATTGTATGTTAATTAATTTAATTTAAATACTTTTTTTTTTTTTTTTTTAAAGAGGTGACATTTTTTATTAGGTCTCCAGGAGTGTGTGACCTGATGAAGGTAAGGATTTGAAAAGCCAGTAAGTGAGGACTGTTGCTATTGGGATATGGCCTTTGCAGAGTTGAGTGTTGATAGGAGAAAACATACAGGAATGCAAAAAAGTATCACTCCTCTTTCAGTTGCATTCTTCCTCAAAGTGTGAGAGAAGAAAAGATATGCCTTGAACGGTCAATCTATAATCTAAAAGTACTGTACTATGTATTTTGTGAAGAATCTGGGCTTTAAATCACATTTTTTAATATTTGGTTGTTTGCTAATTTAATGGCACTTTAATAATCTGTAATTATTAAAATAAATCTTTTCTGAAAAAGGCAAATAAAGGACACATTTGCCACATAGATTTAAATAAGTACTTTTTAACTATTTTTAAAGTTGCATAAATGTTTTTATATTTTAGTGTTCTATAGAAAATTTAGAACTCATGATTTGCATCAGTCCAGGTAAACTCATTAACTGAAGAATCGATTAGAATATTTATTAAAAATTTATATTCCTGGTTCACTGTTAGCCACTATAACACAAGGAGTGAATGATAAAATTCCACTACTTAATTAACACAATCCATATAATGAGATGAAATACATTATCTCCCCCCCACCAAAAAAAAGAGAAAAGTAGCAGATACTATTACTTATATAAAATCCAGACAAGGAGATTTATTCTGTTTTATTCTAATTGTGACATGAGCAAAGTGGATGCTTTAGAAGCAAGACATGGTAGATTTTGGATATGAAAACTATGAACAACAGGGGTTATAATAATATTAGAAGCAGGGAGAAGAGAAGAAATTAAGGATTTTTGAAAAATGTGAATAACAAGTAGATAAAATCAGCCCTAATATGTTTTCCTGTTAATTATTTTTATACATTTGAATAATATTTGGGAGCAGTTGAGAAAACAGAAGCACACATTCATACCCACACTTAGGATCACATGCTAAAATCTCTATTCTTTCTAAATAATGGTGTGTTAAGATATTATTATTTAATGTCTTCCTAGTGAGTGCTGTGAATTTATTGCAGTTTAAAAGAGATTTAGCTAATAGAGAGTTTCCAGATTAACTATTCATCAACACTGAATATTGGCTTCCATTTGACTGATAAGTATAATTAATTTATGGATCAAAAATGTCCTTCCCATGCACATTCATACCTAAAGAAAGCAATATCTAAAGCTTTATCTTCATAATTTATATTTTACATTACACAATATTATGTAATACAGGAATGGATATTCCTGAATAAGCAGATGTTGATAAGAATGAAGTTTAGCTTTTTTATTGAGAGGAAAACATCTAAATCTAAGCTGAATTTTTAAATTTCCAGTATCTCCTTCCTTTTTTTATTAACTCATTTACTCCTTTAAAAATCTAAGTCACAAGTGACACAAGTCCCTTTAGTTATATTTCTATTTAGAAGCTGAAGAAAATTGTAAGTTATAAAATTGTTAATCTATGCTGTTATTACTCTAGTTTTATGTAAAGGATGAAGAGGATTTGTTCAGATTTTTCAAATTCCAAAAGTAAAGTTCCATCATGGTTAAATATTAAGCATTATTAATATTTCCTTATTTCACCTGTGCCAAAGAAAATTTGCTATATTAAAAAGGTTATTTGTTAAACCAAAATCAATAACAATCAAATTATTATTTATTTATTTTAAAAATCTGAGAACAGATGGAAAACAAATTGAGGACAATATAGTCAAAGCAAAAGAAAAAGTGAAAAGAAACTGATTACACAGATAATCATGGACATTTACTTCAAAGATGTTTTTTTAAAATTATTTTCTTTAGTTCTTTAAGTTTTATTCATGTTAATGTTTTATCATTACAATGCAAGTGTGGAAAAAAAAATCAAGTATGCTTTCATTACCAGCATGAAAATCCTTGAGAATTAAAATAGCTTTTATTTTACCACCTGGCTTGTTTTATGAAATTAAGTCTGCATGTATTTGTGTGTGTGTGTTTGAAAATTCCACTCAATACTTTATGACTATTTGACAACTGATATTGTGGAGCCTCAGCTTATAGTGACAAAATTAGAAATATGTATATTAGATCATGACTACTACACAAAACATTTTACAACTAAAAGAAGACTAACTGCTGCAAAGTTTGTTCAGGCCAAAAAAAAAAAAAGAAAGAAAGCTACTATATGAGTGAAAATGTCACTAATCATCTATTATCATGTGTCACAAGTCATGAGGACAAAGATTTGCAGATCTCATTTGGGCTCCCTCAGGTTTTATATGACTCATGCATATGCAGTTAGATTGGAGGCTCCATTCAAGGCTGGTTTGGTTGGAGTAGCTTAGCTGGGGCAGCTGTGCTCCATGTGTCTTTCACCATGTTTTTCTGACCCACAGGCCAGCTGGAGCATCTTTTCAATGAAGATGGTGGAGGCGTAAAACGGCAAGCAAAATACAATTAACCTCTTGAAATTTAAAGTGAAAACTGATGGCATCCCAAACAGTTGTGGCTCAATTAGGCAAACCCTGATGGAAATCATGAGTGGCAATTAATTCCCATGTGCTGTGGGAGATCACTGCAAAGAGTATAGATGCTAAGAAAGATGACATGTTGGGACTGTCAATAGAATGTGATTAAAAAAATGAAAAGTCAATTTTCATTATGTTTTAAGTATGTGATAAGAACAATCCCATGGATGTTCGGTCTCACAAATAAACAGAAAAAGGCAAATAAAAATCATAACGATATATGACTTTTTTTTTTTTTAAGATTTTATTTATTTGTTCATGAGAGATACAGAGAGAGGCAGAGACACAGGCAGAGGGAAAAGCAGGCTCCACACAGGGAGCCCAATGCAGGACTCAATCATGGGACTCTGGGATCATGACCTGAGCCAAAGGCAGATGCTCAACCACTGAGCCACTCAGGCATCCCAAGATATGACTTTTCAATTAAGTATGCAAAAATTTATGTGTGTGGTTTCTTTTCTTTTTTTTTTTTTTTTAATATTTTATTTATTTATTTGAGAGAAAGAGAGCACACAAACAGAGGGAGAGGCAGAGAGAGAGAGGGAGAAGCAGGCTCCCTGGTTAGTAGGGAGTACAATGTGGGGCTCCATCCCAAGACCCTAGGATCATGATCTTGGTCAAAGGCATCAGATGCTTAAGAGATTGAGCCAAACAGGCACCTATAAGTAATTTTTTTTTTAAAGAAATGGATATTAACTTTATAAAGGCATATTCCTTGCTAGAAGTCATATAAGTAAATGCAATTTGGAAAACTGTCAATATACACTAATGCTGAAAATAAGGAGTTTGTAACTGAGCAGTTAGGCTTTTAATCCTTAAACATGTGGTACCTAAATATCTCTGAGAATTTGGTGAAGGGAAGTTTCCCCATAAAAAAATCACATGGTGCATACACTAGAGTATTTGCCTATTTTCAGGTGTTTCATTTAAATTTTATAGGCCATACAATATCTGCTGAGAGCTAATGGATCTCATTGACAGGTACACAAAAGTTACAAATGAAGATGTTCATGCAGCATTGTCTGGAACAGCAAAAAATGTTATCATCCTAAGGGCCAAAAGATAAAGACCTAGATAATAATATGTGTGGTATTCATTTAGAAGAATATCACAAGATTGTGCAAAGACTGTACTAGATCCATAGATATTGATAAGAATGAATCTCAGTAGCAAAATGATAACTGAAAAAGAAAATTAAGTATTAGATCTTGAATGCTATGTGATCTGTCAGTTAAAAAACTTAAAAAATGCAATGATGTGATTATGAATGCATATGTATTTGAATGGGGAACTCACATTACATATCCGAGCAAGTGTGACAATGGTGGTAGAAGGTAGATTTTATTTATTTATTTATTTATTTATTTATTTATTTTCAATTTTTTTTTTTAAGATTTTATTTATTTATTCCTGAGAGACAGAGAGAGAGAGAGAGAGAGAGAGAGAGAGAGAGGTGGAGACACAGGCAGAGGGAGAAGCAGGCTCCATGCAGGGAGCCCCACATGGGACTCGATCCCGGGTCTCCAGGATCACACCCTGGGCTGAAGGCAGGTGCTAAACCACTGAGCCACCCGGGCTGCCCGGCAGTTTTTATTTTAAATAAAGCATAGAAAGTCATAGCAGGAAGAAACAAAAAATTAGGAAGATTGTGGTATGTATATCCAAAATTTCTTTCCATGCCTCCTTTAGCTAAAGCCAAAAGAGAAAGTTAATGGATTAAGGGAGTATAATTTTCTGGTAGTTGGTCTAGTGAGAGACATCAGCAGAGACACCACACGTTTTCTGGCTCTAAGCTGAGAGGAGCTGCTATAGAGAATTAAAACAATATAAAGATCAGTCATACTTTCCTGGTTTCTCGTACTATTTCAGAATTATTTCATTTCTTATGTTACTTAAGAATTGAGCTTTGCATTTACATAAGCAAGTGGCCCATTGAAGCAGAGCCAAATTCAATGTCTATGCTGCACAGAAAGAAAATGCTGGCAGCATAGAAATAGTAGTTTGTCCCCAGTGAAATGACAACATCACTTATGAAAAAGCCTCAAGTTCCTTAAGAGCCCAAGATACGATGAATTATGTTATTCATTTATTTAACAAATATTTCCTGTTTACCATTTGTTTTCAGATAATTTTGAGAGGACATTTTGTGTAAGCGATAACGGTATAAACGAGGATCAAGTACATTCTTTGTCGTGTGCGAAAGCATACATATGAAAAGCAAAAATATAACATGAAAATAATTGAACTAAGTCATTTGTGGATAAAATCCTGTGAGAGGGCTTTTTATTCTCTGAGAAAGAGACTCTTGTTTATTGGTGTGTTTGCTTTCCTGAGGGAAGAATCTACCTGGGAAGACCTAAGAAAGAAAGTTAGTCTGAGTACTTTGAGATAGAATTTTTTAAATGGCACTTTTTTTTTTTTTTTTTGGCATAGGAATGCAGTGGAAAAGGCATCACTGAGAAATTAAAAAAAACAACAGTGAAAGTGTAGCAAAGGGAAAAGGTATAATGAGAAAAAGTAATAATGAATAGCTAAGAATGGCTTGGGGTTTTGTGTTATAATGATGAGTGCTGGTGATAAAGCTTAAAAGGTATATTAAAAAAATGGAACCCACAGTAGCTTTCCTGTTTTCAAATTTATTATTTCCTGCAGAGAAAATGGAAATTTATTGGCAATTAAGGTATATAAAAGCCATGTTTTAGGAAAGTTAATCTGACAGCAGAGAAAAGGAGGAGGATGGAATCCCCATGGAGCTAATTTGGTGCCTTCCACTCACCATCCAACACTTGTAACTATTGGTCCATTCCAGTCAATGCAGAGGTAACAAAGACTATAGGAACGGAGATTTCTAACATTTCAAAGGCACTATTACCCTTGAAAAAAAGAGAAAGATGCATGAATTTTAACATGAATTTATGACAGATGGGCAGAAGGAGAACATTTTAGAGGCAAGAAGTGAACATGCTTCTCCATGATACAAACTGGGAAAGCTTGCATTGGTCATCTTCTTTCTGTACATATTTAAACATTTATGAAATAAGAACCTACTGTTGCATTACCTCCTATGAAAATTTCCATTGCAAAGCAGAAACTAAAGTAAAAAGATAATAAATCCATAACATCGGTAAAATAAGAAACCCAGCAATCAGCAGGAGAAAAAAGGGAAAATGTTTCATCTTGAGCTTTGTTTTAGATCAGTTTATTAAGACGGGAATTATCTCCTTAACATTTTGCAAGAATTCACATGGGAAAATATATCGGATTGTACTTTCCTAACAGAATATTTAATTTATATGATTTCAAGTTTATCTTCTCAAAGGTGAAAAATATGCTAAAATGTAGCATTTAATAGAATATAGTAAAAATAATAAACATAACAAAATATGGACACACTGTAATAAATATATAAATACAGCAAAAATGAATATAAGAAAATGTTATTTACTAAATACATATAAAACCCACTGAAAGTTACTTTACATTTTTATGCTGTTATATAATGTAAAATATAGTTTTGAATTTATAGGTTTTCCCAGTGGAAATATATATATTTTTTCACATTCTGTTTGGCTATTTTGTTTTCTAAAAATTTTTCTTGATTATTTCTACCACACAACAAAACATTTGTTTTATTATTAGATTTTATTATTCATATGTCCTATTGTATTGCTCTAGATCTAATATTTACATGTTTCTATTGTTTTCACTGCATATATTTTATGACTCTTCCTATTCTTGAAATAAATAAATATTTCATTTATTTTATGCAGTTTTTGGTTTATGACAAACCATTTAAGTGTGTAAATTTTCCTCTGACGACAGCTTTTTTATCTTTTCTGTAAAGATTGATAATTAATGCTTGTTTTTTTTTTTTTTAAGATTTATGTATGTATTTGAGAGACAGAGAGAAAGAACGAGCTGAGATAGAGGGAGGAAAGCAGACTCCCCTCTAAGTGGGGAGCACTGCTTGAAGCTCCATTCCAGGACCCTGAAACCATGACCTGAGCTGAAATCTGGAGTCAGATGCTTAACTGACTGAGCCACCCAGGTGCCCCAATGCTTGTTTTATTTACTCAATATTATCTAAATACATTTTCACATTATGTTTCCAAAATATGAAAATTTGAAAGAAAACTTTATCGCAGTTTGCTTGCTTTCTTGAAATATGATGGAAGTATAGAAATATTATTTACTCACATTTGACATTGCTGTTGTTCCTAATATAATTGCTGGTTTTTTGTGAATATATTTGGAAAACTTTCCATCTTTTGGTTCTACTTTGATATATTTCCATTGTGCTAGCATTTTAATTGAACTATTAATTCCTCTATGTCTTTACTTTCTAGGCTTCTTCTATGTTTTTTTTTTTTCTTCCAAAGACTGGGATATGTGTGTTAACATAAAAAATTACTTCCAAGGCTCTGTTTTGTTGCTATTTCTCCCTTGTAATTAACTCTTTATTGACGTCAAATACTTCAACTCAGATAGCATCAGTAGATTGTCCTAATACCTGTATACTATTGCATGCAATCATGAAATTCTCTTCTTTTCAGAAAATAGAGCACTGGTCCCTGGGAGGATGTGTTCACACATTGTCCTGCTAGTTGCCCTGTTTTAATACTCTTTCCAACAAGCTTCCATGCACCCACATCTCTCACACCTCCAATCTTCCTGGGAATTGCTTTAGGGATGTGACAGGAACAGGTTAGGTTAAAGGTAAAGTACTAATCTGTACATTAAAAATAATATATTTTGTGTATAAGATATATTTTTATTCATACAGGCTTTAGATGCTTTAAAGAAGAGCAGATAAAGTAGTTTTCAAGATGGTCCTTTTACTGTCTGTGTTAGAATATAGAGCCTGGATATGCAATGAGACAAATCTGAGATAGGTTTTCCTCATTCTCACTCCATGTGTCTTAGGTTAGGGAGAATTATTCCAGATTCTGGCATTAGGTTACAAAATATATTATAGTTAGGTGTTTTTCCCCGCATCTTCATGTGACTCCTACTGGGAAGTTCCTTGATGCTGCCTTGGAGCCAAACAGCATATGCAACAAGAGGTATTGTGACTCACATAGTTAACAAGGGGAAAATCAGCTAGCTCTTTCCATAAGCCCTAATCCCCCCTTCTCACAAAGCTGAAAATCTTCTCTTCCATATCTTCTCTTCTCCTTGTCCATCCTGTTCTGTGGCTGATAGGGCTTCATCGACAGGCATTCTTGCCCTCTGGTTTCTGGTGAGATTTAGGGATGGGAAGTATGGCACATGACTGCAAGACAGGAGGAGAATGAGGATGCATACTTTGTTTTCCTGGATCCCTACCCCAGACCTGGTCCCTGGTGGTTGTCTGTATCACACATATGGCCAGAAGCTCTCTCTACTCAGGCTTAAGAGTAATACAGGCACCCTACACTGTTTTTTTTGGAATTCTTTCAACATGACCTCAACTTTGTAAATTCTCCCCCCTTTATTAAAACAGTCTCATATTATCCAAACTTGTGACATTTATTTTCTCCAGAGACTCTGACTGATATACTATCATTGATTAAATCATGCCTTACAGCATTTGCTATATTCAATTACTTACATGTACTCCTAGCCCATTTCTCTAATTCTCAATATTAACAATATTGACAATTCCTGACCTATGTAGAAACTTTAAGCCTGAAGCTGTTCCATTTTAAAAAAAAAAAACAAAAACACGACTCATGGGATGCAATCATAGTGGAACTTTATTTGATCTATCACTGATACGTTATGTGTTCTCTGAATGGCTAGAACTTCGACTGCGGTAGAATAAAACTTAGGAAAATACCAATAAAATTAGGTGCAATTTTGAGACACTCATAAATACACACACACACACACACATACACACACACTCCTGTCTGCTTTATTTGAACAATATTCTGGGCCTGGTTGTAATAGTTTGGATATCTCTCTTTGCTTTGACTCTTCTCCTTGCCAGCATCCTACAGGCAGGAAGCCTGTTCTCCATCCCTATCTCTAGAGGGGGCCACTTAATTATGATCACTTCATGCCACTGGACAAGCTTTGCCCCATCTGAATTCACATTTTTTAAAAATTATGTAATTCTCCAGCAATATACAGTTCACATTTTCTCCATTTCTTCTTAGTAATTCAGTGCCATCTGAAAGATTTAAATAAAAGCGAAAATAACTGACAATGTTGAACTTTACCTGATCCTGTGCTCCTGGAAAACAGCAACCGTTCAGAAATCTTCCCATCTTATGTGTCTGGGAAACAGCTTCCTCTAAGGAAGCACCTTTATCCATTTGACCTAAACAAGAATCCCAAATGAGATGACCCTCTCATTTACCTATAACAAGGACAGAGACAATCTCCAAATTCCCATTATTTGTCTTATAAATGATTAGCTGAGTGGTTTGTCCCCACTGGCCAATTAGGACAAAATACTCTAACTTGCTGAGCAGGGAGCCATATGAGAGGCTTGATCCCAGGACCCTGAGATTAGGACCTGAGCCAAAGACAGGTGCTTCACCGACTGAGCCCTTGAGGGGCCCCAGAACAATGTCTCCTTAAGGGCCCTTCAGAGAGTCTCAAGGAAAAACATTTACCCATCAACTGTATGATCCTGCCTTCTGTTCATCACACACCCCCATACCTGGTTCTTGCTAGCCTAGTTTAACTCTTCTCCTAAAAGAAAAGCCATTTGCCTAATGGATGTCTAACTTTGCCTAACCTGGAGATGCTTAAACATGTTATGATCCAACTATTATCTCTGTTGCCGTAGTTCCTAACTTCTAATGCAACAGTATTTTCAAAGAAAGCATTTCCTTACTTAAGTTTAGATTTTTTTTTTTTAATCTGTGATAACTATATCCTCAGTTCCAGGCTAAAGTAGAAACTCCTCAATACTGATCAGTAATTACTTTAATTCAAATTTTTATCATATATGAAGTACTTCTTTAAACAGTAGCTCACTAAAACACTTCCAAGTGCCCCAATTCTTGAACTGTGTTCTAGTCTCCCTTTATGTTTTCAGCAGATGATTTTTTTTTTCTTGGTTACTGAAACTGATGCCTGAATATGAGACTTCACATAGTTTCATTAAACCTCTGGGTTTTTTTTTTTTTTTTCATTTTTGCTAAAATACTCCTTTACATTTGTCTCTGAGCCTGTCTCCCCAAACAGTAAGCAATTATTCCTTCAAACTTGCATCTTTCATCTCTCTTTCTCTCCATCTACGTCAGCCATTGCCATGGGCCTCAGATATATACTGAGGTGTTCTATGGTCTTGAAAACAACAATACAGAAAACAAAAACAGTTTTCTTAGACCCTATCAACTTGTTAACAATCATTTTTCTTCCTTTTCTTTTCTTGCCAAATGTCCTGAAACAGTCATTTTTCCCTTATCTGCTCTCATTACTTAATCAGCTGGATGTTCTTTCCACATCATTTGAGGGGAACTGCTCTTTTTAAAACTAAATCTATCAGCACTTTTTAAGACTGAATCTATCTTAACCATATATAATTAAAATTACTGAGAACCTCTCTCCAATTACAAATTTTCTTGGAACTCCAACTGTCCTTGCCTTCTCTATCAGCCTAAGAGACCCAGTTTCTGTGACTCTGTAGAACTAATCATATTCTACCTTCAAGACTTGTTTTTATTTCTCCTTTTGTTACTCCTTTGAAAAAATTATCTCAACATTCTGCTCTGCTTTCATACACCTTTCTTTTCTTTTTCTTTCTTTCTTTCTTTCTCTTTCTTTCTTTCTTTCTTCTTTCTTTCTTTCTTTTTCTTCTTTCTTTTTTTTTTTTTTTTCTTTTTGAAATATTTTTCCCTCTTGGCAAATTTATGCTCTCATGGCTTCGAGTGTAATTTCTAAAGACATAATGTCCAATTCCATATATTCAGCTTCAATATCATGCATGTGTCATGTGCTTTTTTTGAAGCATCCTAAACCCTACACTTTTCAAATAAAAAGTACCATTTTTCTCCCTTTGACATGTGATTTTTCTTCTAGATTTTCCTCAATTACAGGTTTTTCATTTTGTTCCCACCATTTCTTCTCTCTCTTTCTTGTTCTTCTTATTCAATACTTACCCAATTCTTAAACAAAACTCATGTTCAGTGTAAACATGCACATTTATTTTTAAAATATTTTATTTATTTTTAAATGAATGCACAAGCAGGGGGATCGGCAGGCAGAGGGAGAGGGAGAAGCAGGCTCTCCACTGAGCAGGGAGCCCAGATGCAAAGCTCGATCGAGACTCAAAAATTATGACCTGAGCTGAAGGCAGAAGTTTAACCAACTGAGCCACCCAGGTTCCCTAAACATGTACATTTATATATACATATATAAACATGTATAAATATATACATTTATATATATATAAATGTATATGTATATGTATATAAAAGCTTCAGAGAACTTTCGTTTTTCCAAATTGGATCCTTACTTTCTAAATTTTTAAGTGGAATTTAATAAAGAATATGTAAAAAAATAACAATGGAATTGTTTTTAAGAACCCTGGTAGATAAATAACGCAGAAGTTGAGTTCCTCCAGGTGAAAGAGGGGTAACTGGCCTGGAGACTACTTACCCGACCCTTCATGGTAGATGCGATACCTCATGGACGTAGTTCCCAAGGACTTCTGGAAATTATTCTCCAAAAGTCTCTTGAGTCTATATCTTCTCTTCTATTCTTAATAGTCAATTTCTGTGTCTTTTTCCATTATATTTTTATTTTATATGTAATCTCAGAAATGGTGTCCTTTACATTAATCTCTTCCCATTTTAACTCCTGATGCTTCCTAGTGCTCAATTTCCTCTGTAAGTAATGTGGTAATCAGGGAACTCCTCTTTCCAGTGCCTCTAACTACTCCCCACAGCCTCACTAATTATGTTCCAATTTAAGTCTGTGGGGCATGTGGGTTTTCTACATTTCAAAGTCAACCTATATTTCTAGAGTTACCTTTTATAAATCCCATAATTTCTTGTCCAGCCAAGATCAAATCCTGTATTTTGGGAACCTGTCTCATGGCCTTCTGCCCCCACATATTAATTCATGTTTCCATCTCAGACTACATTGTTTTCTTCAACTTCTTTGTAAAGGAAATTGTAAATATCTGTAATCCATGCTCAATTCGTACCATGTTTTCAAAGCATTTCCTTAAAAAAAATCACCTGAGATAGTCTTTTGTCTCTGGACTGATGGTCCTTGAACGAAATTGTTTTCATCACTCACCACCCAGGCTAACACTCCTATGGTTTTCACTGGGAGACCTGTGCCAGTATAATTGTGAAGTATACCTGCCAGTAAATAGGTGCTGTCTGGGCCTCCTGGCAGTCCCAAGACAGTTATTTCAAATGAATGTATGAGGGGTTAAGAGAATGGAGATGCCACAGGATGCCCCCCGACCATCACCACCAAATTTAAAACACGCTGGTAGCCTGAGGAGGTCTGTAGATGCAGGCACCTTAGGGCAGGCCTAGACATGGTGGGGTTTTATGTCATTCCTCTCGGCAGTGCTAGAACTCAACAGAACAGACAGCTCCGTACCTATTAGAATCCACGCACTTTGTGAGCATCAGCATCTGGCCTCTATCAACCAGACAGGTAACTACCAGCCTGTAGAAGCTATTGCTTCTACCATGAACCATGGAGATCATTAAATATAATATCATCACAATCTATAACATTTTGTTTTCTAATATAGTTATTTGAGTCAAGGCATGTAAAAACCTGAGAATAGTGTGTGGTACGAGTTAGTTCCTGTGTAAGTGTGAGCTGCATTATTATTGTCATCATCACTATTATTAATATTAATTTAGATCCCTTTCAGTTACAGGTTTGCTAACTTAAATTGGCATTAGAAAACCTACCCTACCTTATTGTATATTATCTGTTTAATAATTATGTTTCCTAAAAATTAATTGGGAAATAAAAATATAGAATATTTCTATAAACTTATTGTAATAGACTTATGTGATTCATTCTGTGTAGGGGTACAAGAGACATTGGGATGCCTGGGTGGCTCAGTGGTTAAGCATCTGCCTTTGGCTCAGGGTGTGATCCCAGAGTCCTGGGATCAAGTCCCACATCAGGCTCCCCTTGAGGAGCCTGCTTCTCCTTCTGCCTATGTCTCTGCCTCTCTCTTTGTGTCTCTCATGAATAAACAAATAAAATCTTTAACAACAACAACAACAAAAAGATACAAAGAAATATCATCTAAGAACTATAAAAGAATTTACTGTTATATGGCCTTATAGCTTACATTTGAAATGTTACATTTGAGTTATAATAAAGTTACATTATAATAAAATAAGGTTCTAGATTCTGTTCTATAATGCCAGAACTTTAGGGGGAGTATATCTTAGAATAGACACACTGAAAAACAATACTATTTTGGTTAATGAACTGGAAGTAAAGGAGGATTGACAAATGATAGAAATGTTGTTGCTTAGGATGACTCATAATGTCATCAGAGATTGGTTTCTCATAGGGAGTCTGACAAAAAGAATAAATAAATAAATAAATAAATAAATAAATAAATAAATAAGAAGAAGACAAGTATGATATTAAGGACAAGATATCCTCCAATTCCCTGAACTTCAACTGAACATAAAGTCAGTACATACAGAATGAAAGAATCCAGGCATGGCTGATCCTATCATTCAGATCATCCAGTAAACAGTGGATTTAGGAAAACTAAATAAATATATTGATAACAAAATGCTGAACTACTGATCAAACACATTGTGGGCCTGTTAACATGAAAGAATAGCTTAAAACTCACATATAAGCAATCCAAAACACAAGGTAGCACGATGAAAAAGGCTTACTACTAGTGTCAGAGACACAATGTTTGTCGGCTAGTGAATCTTCTATTTCCCTACCAGAAAGTTCTTTAAATATAACATGATGACTTTACATGACAGCAAAGGAAGATCACTAGATTTTTAGCTGCCATTCTCTGGATCATTAAAATATTAATCTGGGTGAGAATAAGGATTGAGCCATGGTTGATAGTCTCATTTGGGGATGCCCTGAAACAGTTTTTAATTTTGAAATTATAGAATTGCCCTAAAAACTGTCACTCAGTATTTTTCATAGCACATTCCTCTGAAATATTATGATATGGGCTCATATTTCTTGTTTTGTATATGCTTGTCCTGGAATTGAAATAAAAGTGCATATCTTTGATTAAGATAATCGCAATCATTTTATCTGCTTATTTTTTTCCATGATTGATCAATGACTTCTTTGTACTATGTCACTTAGTAATTGCATCCTGTGATATATCCTGGCTCCCTCAGGTATGAGATGTGTTGGTGTTATCTCTCCAAAGAGCTTAATGTGTTTGTCAAAAAAATAAATAAATAAATAAATAAATTATAGTAAAACCCTGGACACATTGTAAGTACTCACAAAATTTATTTACTGGAAATTTCTAAAATAATTGTTACTTGGTTGAAAGATGCAGGTCTCAACATTTAATTTGCATAATACTTTTATGCTATTGTTTTTTCATTTTGAGGGAAAGTAAAGCTAATGGTGTAAACAAGGTCACAGGATTGGTGAGTACAAATACAAAAGGATAAGTACGATTAAAATTTAATAAAAATTACTGATAAAGCCATAAGCATTGCTCAAATTCATAAAAGAAACAAAAAATATTATTGCTCAACAGCTGGTAGTTTTGTAATATAAATAGTTGATTACTCCAATATCCAAGAAATATTTACTGAGTATCTACCCTGTGCAGCCACTGTGTTATGTACTAAAGAAAAATCTAAAGATGAATAAAATATCACAAATCAATGCTTATAGTTTTAGGATGAATGAGCCATATGTATAATATATATTCAAATTACAATGTAAGAACCACAAATGTAGTTAAGTGTTCAGTTTTAAAACCCTAGGCAAAAAAGACAATATGCAAGCACCATAAATTAATGTTTATACAAAAATGCTTTGGAACACCTGGGTGGCTCAGCAGTTAAGTGTCTGCCTTTGGCTCAGGGCATGATCCTGGGGCCCAGGGTCGAGTCCCACATAGGGCTCCTTGTGGGGAGCCTGCTTCTCCCTCTGCCTATGTCTTTGCCTCTCTCTCTGTGTGTGTCTCATGAATAAATGAATATAATATTTTTTAAAAGCTTTCTTTTCTTATTATATGTAAAATAAATTATTTTTTGAAAGGATGGTGAATGAACTAGATATATTCACAAAATGGTATACAATGGTGCCTTTGAAAGTTTGGGGAGTTCCCCAATTTAGTGATCCATGGTATCCTACTAGATAAAGGAACAGATTAGAAAACAGTAGCATAAAATCCCAATCTAACTGTAAATATACAGAATGTGTGTGTGTGTGTGTGTGTGTGTGTTGGTATGTTCAAACTGTTATAACAAAAAAAATAAAATAATAAAAAAATAATAAAAAAACTGTTATAACAAAATACCATAGATTGCATGCCTTAAACATCAGATATTTATGTCACAATTCTGAACTCTGAGAAGTCAAAGATAAAATACCAGCTAATTAGCTTTCTGGTAAGGTTTGAATTTTCTGGTTTATAGACAGACTTTTTCTTACTGTCTTCACATGTCTGAGAGAAAGAGAAATAGAGAGATGGTACTCTCTGACCACTTATAAGGGCTCCCAATATGAGAACTCCATCTTCAGGACCTCATTTAAGCCTAATTACCCTCCAAGGACCCCATCTTTAAATAGTACCACACAGGAGTTAGGACTTAAACATATGAGTTTCGTTGTGTTTTGGAGGAGAGGAGATGCAGTCCAAAGGAGCGTGTTTGTGTGTGTGTGTGTGTGTGTGTGTGTGTGTATGTGTGTGTGTGTATAAGCCAAGTGGAAAATTTTCACGTATTTCTCAGGACTTCTAGTTTGTGAGGGTCATATTGACCTTTAAGATTTAGTTGAAAGTGGCTAAAAATTCCCTCATCATCTCATGAGATTTAATAACAAATAGTCATTCTTCCTAACATCTCTTGAGAAATCTGAAAGTGCTCACATCGCATCTGGTGACTTCTGCTTCTGTCTCCATTTCTACCCTCTGCGTGTCAGCATTCTGTGTCTCCTCTCCCATTCCCAGATATGGCTCCCCTTCCTCCAGTATTCCCAAATAACCAATCAAATAAGTCTCTGTGAACTAAATGCTATAAAAATCTAACACGGTGGAGAGATGTTATACCACAATAGAGGACAGCATTCAGCATAATAGTAAGTACTGTTCTTCCTCTTTTTTCAAAGCCACTTGAGCACTGAGTCCTGACACTGAGTCTCTCTCTCTCTTTTTTAAAGATTTTACTTATTTATTTGATGTGGGGAGAGGCGGAGGGAGAGGAAGAGAATCTCAGGGA
This sequence comes from Vulpes lagopus, assembly GCF_018345385.1. Taxonomy (NCBI): domain Eukaryota; kingdom Metazoa; phylum Chordata; class Mammalia; order Carnivora; family Canidae; genus Vulpes; species Vulpes lagopus. The sequence goes on from NC_054827.1 coordinate 141,453,124, forward strand.
GACTCCCTGCTACGCACAGAGCCTGATGCATGATTTAATCCCAGGACTTTAAGATTGTGACCTGAGCTGAAACCATGAGCCAGACACCTCACCAGCTGAGCCACCCAGGCACCCCAGAGTGTGTCTCCTTATTATTCTCCCATTTGGAGCACTGGCTTCTTGTCATCTTGCAGGGCTTCTTTCTCTCTTTCTTGGCTAACAGAGTGAAAAGCAAGCATTCCTCACAGTTTTTTATACAGAAAAATTGGGCTTTCTCAAGTTCTCACCTACAAACTAGAGTGGTTATCTTTCTAAATCTGAGTGTATTAATGCTTCTCACATTCTCCAGCATATAGCAGCACAAAGAAACATTGGCATTCCTTTTATGTCTATATCGTGGAGAAACTCAAATTTTGAACGTGGTTTCTTCATCCTAAAGAGAATAAAACCACTTTTATTTTCTATATCACTGTCGGAAGAAAAGAGGCAATTACAATGAGATAGATAGAGATATCTTTTTAATTTCTAGCTTTGATTTTACTTTCCACTACATGGTGTGTGTGTGTGTATATATATATATATATACACACACACACCATCATATATATATATATTTATGAAAATAAGATACCTGGAAATGCACAAAAAAGTCAACCCTGATGATATGATTAAATGTTATTTCATTTACTTGGATTATGGTTTATGTATGCATGAATATTGTAGCCTAAAACCAGTAAGAAAAATCAGACTGAGACATGGGACATAAAAAGAGCAAACCCCCCCCCCCAAAAAAAAAGAGCAAACCCTTCACATAATCTTTAAAAAAAGAAAAGAAAACTAGTATTTATAGCTTCCCCCCACCCCCCAAAAAAAAAATTTAGACTAGAGTTCAACTCTTTATTCCTCACAGAAAATTTGGTATCACTGTTGGGCATTATCAGATTCTTTCATAGCTTAAGTTACCTTTCAGTCAAATAACATAAATAGAACACCTGTGTGCTAAGGAATACAATATATTGGGAAATAAAAAAATAAGTAGTTCATTTTATGTATTTCAAATGTAGAATTACCCAGAGAACATCTCAGTCACTATTATCATTGATGGTGGTCTACTGGAAACCTTGACTTCAAAAACAAAATATTATAAAGATTAAGTGCTTGAAAATTTTGACTTAAGTAAAACTTTCAAGTCTTTTAAGATTGGAATACTTCATAAAACAAATCTTGGCTCCTTTTTAAATTATAAATAAACTCAAACATTCCCTGAAACTCAAGGTAATTAGTTGTCTCTTTTTCTGTTCTACCTCCTTGAACCATTAAATTAGTTTTTGCAATTTTAAGTCTTGTAATCTTACCATTTCGGTCTCTCTACTAGACAGTTTATTCCTTGAGGACAGGGCCATATCTAAGTCACTTTTGTGTTTCTGTTGTCTATCATAGTGCCAAATCAGGGTAAACATTGCATGTATGCTTATTGGACACATACATAAGAGTCCACTTAGTCTATATTCCAGAAAGTGTTATCTTTTCCCTAACGTTAGTTGATAATGGGCATATAGTTATAGAATTTCATCCAAATGCTCCTTTTTTTTTTCTACGTCTTTCATATTCTGCTGTGAGGAATAAATAGTTCAGTGATTACCTTTTAAATTTGATGAATGTTAGCAAAAATCTTGATTATTCAAAGCAAAAAATAAATAAATAAATGTATGCCAGAATTTTCCTGAATTATTATATCAATTCTTGATTAACTTTGTAAATATTCATTAACCTTAGAGGAAAAAAATATAAAATTTTGATATGTCAGTTCAGTTGGGTTTTGAATAATAACTGAACCTCACAAATATCTTCCCAGAGATGACTTTTATAGGAGCTAAATATAACTGTGAGAGAAAAATAGAAAGATGTTCCTGCATAATCTTAATCGTGAGCTAGCTGCCATTGTGCTGACCTAAATTCAAATACTTTCAAGTATTATCAAACTTTGTATCCCTTCCACTATGAAATAAACTAGTAAAGCTATGTGAAATCATGATCATACATAACCGATCAAATGTTTTACTTAATATTAGATGAGATTACTTACTAATTGCTTTGCAAAATCGCTAGTGAGACCATGGCCTGAAGATGTCATGTGTACAAATCTTGAAGAGATCAAGTCCCGCATCAGGCTCCCTGTAGGGAGCCTGCTTATCCCTCTGCTTATGTCTCTGCCTCTCTGTGTGTGTCTCTCATGAATAAATAAATAAAATCTTAAAAATAAAAGAAAATTTTCCTCTAAAGATCATAGAATTTATAGCATTTGAGTTTTTGAATTGGGAGTAGTAAAATTATAGGAGGAGGTTGAATTCTGAGGAGGTTGAATGACGTTTACTTTTTTCAGATCATTTTAGGACAAGTAGTAGGACTTATTAATTTGATTTAACCAGAATTATAAATGATGTTTTTCATATAATATAAGCTCTCTATATTTTTTTACAAATAAAAGAATATGTTATTCAAATATTTTTCATTGGTTTAGAAAAAGAATAAATATTTTCTAATTTTACGATTATAAGTAAGCAACAGATAAAAATAAACTATCTTCTGTATCACTGGAACATAAGGACAGACATACACTAATCTGAAGCCTAATTAATTACTGGGAAAGAAGAGTTTGTGAATGACCAGATTCACAACACATAATTTAGAGGGTACTTTTTAGTGTAGTGAAAAGTTCAAACAGGAGAGAGGTGCATTGTTTGGTTAATAAAATTAGCAATAACTCAAAGGGTTTTTGTAAGATATTAAAGTGTTGATACAAAAAAAGCTGTAACAACAATGTCTACCATCAAGTAAGTCCTAAGAAAATTCAGCTATTATGGTTACCAAAACTAAAGATTTATTGCCCTTTTTTATGTAATAAAATTCAGAAACTTGGGACACCTGGATGGCTTAGTGGTTGAGCACCTGCTTTCGGCCCAGGGCATGATCCCAGGGTCCTGGGATGGAGTCCTACAAGAGGCTTCCCAGAGGGAGCCAGCTTCTGTCTCTGCCTCTCTCTCTGTGTCTCTCATGAATGAATAAATCAAACCTTTACAAATAAATAAGTAAATAAATAAATAAATAAATAAACGATTCAGGAACTCAGTCCATATCACTAGTTTAATACATACTAGTTTTATATTTTGTATATTTTAATATAGACCTGCAAGTATCCCATTACTAGCCTCTACAGAATAAAGCAGATATGTCTAATACAAAACCATTTTGTCTGGAAGAGGTACTCTGGATCACTTTGATTTTATCAATAACCATACCCAAAAATAGATTTAAATTCAGTTTGAATTGTATTATTACCTTATTTTGAATAATATGAAGATGCATGAAATCTTGGGCTGTCCTTGAGTGATTAAGGGAAATTCTATTCTGCTTTTTTTTTTAAAGCACAACTTATTATTATAGTTATTATTATTTCAGTAACTATTTTACCAGGTTCATATCTTATTTTCCTTTAATATTTATTAAATTAACAGTTTATATTGTCTGTGTCTTCCTTCAAATTGCCTCAAGCATCCAGGGACCTTTCAATATCTTTCAAAATACTGAAAATGTTTTCCTTGTGAGTATACAGCATAGGAGGGGCAAAATCCTTTTATTAAAGGAAAAATTTGGGCAGCCCAGGTGGCTCAGTGGTTTAGTGCTGCCTTTGGCCCAGGGCATGATCCTGGAGACCCCGGATTGAGTCCTACATCGGGCTCCCTGCATGGAGCCTGCTTCTCCTTCTCTCTCTCTCTTTCTCTCTTTCTCTCTCTCTCTCTCTCTCTCTCTCTCTCTCTCTGTCTCTCATGAATAAATAAATAGAATCTTAAGAAAATAATAAAGGAAAAAATTTGTTCTCTATTGAATAGTCACTAATTAGGAATATCATCAAAATCACATTGTTGTAAAAAAAAAAATAAAAAAAAAAAATCACATTGTTGTGTAGTATCATGAAGACATTGATAGTGCTTTTCACCACATCTCAGTAATTGTACTTTTTACTAGGCTAAGAACTATAAAAATCCCTAGGTATATTACATATGCCGTTTATGTGCACATCATTTCATTAAATATTAACATTTGTGACAGGATACTAAATGATACAACATTCAAATTAGTGTTCCTTAGTTGAATGTTCTATATGATAACTTGAATTACATTTAGCTCATTGTACTAAGCTACATTTTTTACATAAATGTTTTATTTGTTAGGTTCCTATTGCATCACACAAAGAATAGAATTGATAACTCCTGGAATTATGGACTGTACTATTTTTAAATTTCCATCACAGAATAATTATGGCCACTTTTCTTCCTTCAGTTTTAAAATAAAAAAGAAGGCCTACTTTAAAATAATTACCTGCAATTTTGACTTGACAAAGATGTCAAAGCTTATTTCCTTTCTTACAGTTCTTCTTGTGGTGCTCTGGATTAAGAGTAAAATGTTTTGATGTGATATCTACTGTCACTGCATTTCATGTCTAGGATGATATAATTATGAAAAATAAAGCTTAACTTGGAGAGGGCAAAAAAAAAAAAAAAAGACCTGAATTAGTTTTGTGTGTGTGTGTTTTTTTTTAATATTCCCTTTTTTAGAGAAAAATAGAGGAGGTAACAATGGCTTTCTCTTTCCATTGCTTAAAATAAGCTGTTCTTTAATAGCACAGACTTCTTCAGGCTCTTTAGGATTGCCACAGACTTTCTCAGTGTAATTATGAAAATTACACAAACCATTGCTCTCATGTTACATACACTATAAAACAATCTCTTCATATAGCCTATTTTTTAATTGAGATATAATTGACATATATCACTGTATTTGTTTTGTATATACAACATAATGGTTTGATATATGTGTATATTGTGAAATAATCACAATAAATTTAGTTAACATCCATTGCCACACAGTTAGAAAAAAATTGTTTTTCCTGTTAGGACAACTTTTAAGATCTACACTTTAGCAACTTTCAAATAAACAATATAGTATTGTTAATTATAGTCACTATGATGTGTATCTCCAGAACTCGTCTTCAGATTCTTTCTTAATATGCAGATCTCTGGCTTGATATTTGGTATTATGGAATAACAGATAAATTTGTTCATGTATTTTTAATAAACAAAGCTGGTAAAAATCAACATCTATGTTATTTTGGCCAATATATGATCAAAGCCATGCATTCTGTGTTTGAAATTAAAGTGATATATAGGATAATGTTCTGGAAAGTTTTCAAATCCTAAACCTTTAGAACACACACTTCAAAGAATTTAAATGTTTATGTTTATATTTCTGCTACCTTTAAAAGTGAGCTGAACTAGGTTAATCAGCAAAATATCAGAAGCCACATCCATGATGAGTATTTAATATTAAGACAGAAATAATAAAAATGCATAGGAAAAAATAACCATATTTTAAACAATTCTAAAACATTTTGAAATTTTATCTTCATCTCTACTTTCTCTTAGTTATATTTGAATACTTCTTATCTAGACTATTACTCCAGGATGTACTTTGTAAGTTAAGTAGAAATACATCATACTTATTGATTTTCTAGTAACCAGATTTTCCTAGTGTTAGTAGAAAGCCTAGCTTTATGCTCTTAATATGAAAGATCATGATTAATAAATTTCTGTAAAATTTGGAATCTTTTTTTTTTTTGAGGTTGACAAAACATTTTGGCATTTTAAGTTTCTACTAATACCACTAAATATTTTTAGATATTTTAGTTTATAGTATAATTTATCTAAAAAAAAGCCAGTCTTCTCTCAATTATCTTTTTTATCATGGGTTTCTGGGCCATATTCTGTTTACTCATCCATTTGGTTTAAATTATTTATTTATTTATTTATTTATTTATTTATTTATTTATTTATTTTTTCATTTGGTTTATAAAATAAGTTTATCAACATTCAGATTTTGATTTTCAATTACAAAAATAAGTTTTTAAGCAAATTTTAAGCTAAATTTGGCTTGATAAAGGCCAAGCTTATAATACTCTATGGTGATATAGCTTTGTATTTTCTGTTTCTTTTATAAAATCATTTACAAAAAATAAATAAAATCATATACTTTTATTAATATAATCGTCTTTTGTTTGTTCCCAGAACAAAATGGCCTATGTGTTTTTTCAATGTTAATTAATTCATATTTTTTAAATTCTAAACAAACATTATTCTGAAGAAAATTTAAAAATATTAATCTGTTTCCCTGTATATAACAGGTAATTTTTTCTCTTGATACTTTTAAAATATCCTCTTTATTTATTTTTTTGAAAAACTTGCTTAACCAATGCCTTTGTGCAATTTCCTAATATTTCTTTTGTTTGGAGCTCTTTGCGCTTTTGGATCTGTAGGTTTATAACATATGGCAAATGTAAAAAACGATTTCAGCCATCATTTCTCCTTCTTCTTCTCCTTATTTCTCCTCCTTCTCCTTCTCCTTCTCCTTCTTCTTCTTCTTCTTCTTCTTCTTCTTCTTCTTCTTCTTCTTTGACTCCACCCTTCTGAAGGACTACAATTATTCTTATATTGGGTGCTTAAAGTTCTGCTACAGTTCACTGTTGTTCTATTCTTGTTTGTGTGTTGTATGTGTGTGTTTCATTTCAGAAAATCTTTGTTGTTTCGCTTTCAAGTCTATTTTTCCCCCTAAAATATCTTACTTGCTATTAATCTCATGAAGCATATTTTTCATCACTGCCATGTTAGTTTTCTGTTTTGGAATTTTGACTTGGTCTCTAAATATCTCATTTAACAAATTAATTTTTTTTTCTGTAGTTTCTTCATATGGGCTACAGTTATTTGTTAATGTTCTTATCCACAAATTCTATTATGTGTGCCATTAATGAGTCACTTGTATTGATATTTTCTGTTGATTTTGTTTATTGTAGGTTATATTTCTGGTCTCCTCATGCCATTTAATTTTTTATTGGATGCCAAAAATGAGAATTTTACCTTGTCTGGTAATAGATGTCTTTATATACTTTTAAATATTCTGAAGCTTTGTTATGGGACACAGTTAAACTACTTAGAGACAGTTTGAAGCCTTTGGGTATTTGTTTTGAAGATTTTTTTTTTTTTTTATGAGTCCACAGCAAATTTTAGGCTAAGGTTAATTTCTCCCTATCTCAGAGGCAAGAATCCTCCAACTCTAGTGGATTCTCTATGAATTATGAAGTTTTCTTCTCTAGCTAATGGGAATAGATTCTTCTTTGGCTTTATATGATCTGGGGGCACTACTCTCTCTCATCTTTTTAGTTGTTTGTTTTCTGGCCATCAATAACATCCTCACACAGGCAATGATGACTCTTAAACTGAATACTTGAACACTATGAAGATCTCTAAAATTTTCCATGCAACACTCTGCTCTTTGGTCTGTGAACTCTAGTTATCTTGGATTCTCTGGACATCAAACTACATACTGTCAAGGCAAAGAGACTTCCATGCTTTGCCTGAGCTCCCCCTTCATTCACCATGGCCTGAAAACTTCATCTACACCGAAGTTTCACCTTTTCCCTTCTTCTTTCTCAGAGATTATTGTCACTCATTGTCTAATGGCTAAAGCCTGAAGACATGCTGATCTATATATTTTAGTCCATGTTTTGTTTCCGTCAAAAGGGTAATTTGGTTCCTTATTACCCCATCTTGGTTAGAAGCAGTAGTGGTGTGGACTTACTGTGACAGGTCTAATCACTACTGATATCTTAAGAGAATACATGAGATACCTATTTTACTAATATCTTGAGACTATAGTGGGACACCATTGTTGTCTGAATTGGCTAAGATGATGGGCTAGTCTTGATTTTCTGCTTTATAAGCCCTTGTCAATTGTATGCTTGAGTCAGTTTTTATTACCTTACAAATATTAATTTTTAATTTCTCAATAATGTGTAAACTGGCTGTTAAACATGACCATTATTAAAATAATACATTATGTTACATAATTAAGCATTATATTAAAAAGAAGTATAAGAAATATTAAACACTCATCACATATATTATGTTCTTGAGGCTTTTGAAGTTTATCTGTATGATAGAAATTATTGATAATAGTGTCCTAACCTGCATTTCTTCCCAACTTTGTGTCCAGTGATATCACAATAATAGCTCAAAATCAGCCATGTTGTATTTATATTATAGGAATCAGGAAATACTAATTCTTTGTTTACTTTTATTTGTGTAGACTTCAGAATATGACAGAACAAATGTTAAAAATGTAAATTAAACTTAAAAGGATGTCATATTGAGGCACCTCGGTGCAACTCACCCATTTAACGTGCCCAATTCTTGGTTTCAGATCAGATCATGATCTTTAGGTTGTGGGATCAAGCCCCACGTAGGACTCCATCTTAGCTGGGAGTTGACTTGAGAATCTGTCTCTGCCTTTCCTTCTGCCATTCCTCTGGCTCCTACCCTCTCTCTGTCTCTCAAATAAATAAATAAAATATTTTTTTAAAGGATGTCATATTTATAGACAATAAGAGTGAAAAATACCCCCAGAATTTTCAGGGGTTATTATCCCAGCAATTGAAAAATGTGATGTCGCTTTTTGCTATTACATTTATGCTTAATTGTTAAAGAAGAAGCCTCCAGTTCACAGCTTAAGAAGATTATATTATGGGATGCTTGGGTAGCTCAGTGGTTGAGCATCTGCCTTTGGCTCAGAGTATGATCCCAGGGTCCCAGGTTTGAGCGCCACATTGGGCTCCTTGCATGGAGTCTACTTCTCCCTCAACCTGGGTCTCTGCCTCTCTCTCTCTCTGTGTGTGTGTGTGTCTTTCATGAATGAATAAATAATTTTTTTAAAAGAGGACTATATTATGAAGAATGATATTTGAAATACACCATTCCTGTTTTATCAAGTTAGCTAGAGATTTTTAATCTTGGTATATAAAATATATACTTCTGTGGTTACTTTGATTTTTGAGACATTATAATATCAATTTAAGCATGTATCTAAGCTCCCAAGATTTTTACTACATAGTTACTTTTATTTGGTTTTCTAATTCCATTTTGTGGTATGTAAAACATGTTCTAAACAATTTAGCTTAAAATATGTAGATATATGTCTCTAATTCATTTCCTTGTATAAAGGTTTATTTTTTCAAGTAAATATTTAATGGTATATTAAAACTCTCAGGTAAAAACTTCTGACATGCATTTGCCTCAGCTAATAATCAGGTAAGCATCTCTATAGTTCATTTTGTAATTTAATAGAATGGGGTTTATTTCTAACTCCTGAAGGGATTTAGAGAAGATGAATGCTTATTTTGCATTTCTTTGGAAGACCAATAAATGTGCTGTTTTAGGTGTTGCAGGACAAAAGATAATTCCTGAGAATGTTCTTTGAGATGTGATTTTTCTTTAGTTTTTCTCAAAATTATTATGTGATTTAATTTGTCATGTATTTCAAGATTAAAAATCTATATCTTAGATCTTTTCATAATTAAATATATTTACTCACTGAGAATGTTGATTAGGTATCCTGTGCAGAGTTCTGTTCAGTGTTAAGGATATACACTTGACAGAAAAAGGCTTTTTCCAGATTTGTACATTCATGTGAGGGCAAAAGCGAAATGCAATTAAATATAACTAAAATTTTAGTAGGGTAATAGTAGTTGCATTTGGAACACACACACACAAAAGGGAGTTGCATTGTTTACTCTGAGAGAGTTATAAGAAAGTCTGCAACATATTTGACATTTTTCCTCTATGGTATTCAGTAAGCCTAGTTAGTGAAATCTCAGGATTTTTATATGTGAGAACTCAGAGGGAAAAATCAGAGAAAATATGTAATTTTTCTTAAATTATACAGCTTCATGGTTTACTGCCCCCTCCCACCACAAGGGCTCAGGGAATAGTCATTGCACAGACAACTGCTTTCTGGGCAAAGAAAGTTCAGGTGAGTCAGAAAGAGGATTTTCATCCAGATGATTGCTGTAGACTGGGGAGATGAGTAGAATAATGGCAGTGCCCAGTATGTCTTAGGAGGCTACATTTAATAGCTTGATCTATGATGAAATAAGAAACACATTGTCTAAGATTTTTGGAAATCACAGATACTATACACAGTAAGAAAAGCATATTTTATTAAAAAAATGTTACCTCAGTGGAGTTCTTGTCTTTATTTTTATTCTTTATTTTTTATTTTATTTTACTTTTTTAAGATTTTACTTATTTATTCATGAGAGACACAGAGAGAGAAAGGCTTAGGCCAGACAGAAGGAGAAGCAGGCTCCATGCAGGGAGTGCGACATGGGACCCGATCCAGGGACCCCAGGATCACACTCTGAACCAAAGGCAGAGGCTCAACTGCTGAGCCACCCAGGCGTCCCTATTTTTTTTTTTTTTTTTTTTTAGAGAGAGAGAGATTGAGAACTTGAGTGGAAAGGGGGTGGGGCATAGGGAGATGCTCAGCACAAGGTACAAAGCAGGACTCCATCTCAGGATGCTGAGATCATGACCTGAGCTGAAATCAGGAGTTAGATGCTTAACTGCCCAGGCACTCCCAGCAGAGTTTCTGTCTTTAAAAAAAAAAAAAAAAAATCCATTATATGTAAGAAACTGAAAGGGTTTTTACTTTGGACACAAATCTTGAAATATAAAACTTTCATTTTCATAAATTATTGAAATATAACACATAATCCTTGACAATTATAAAACAATGTAAAGGGTAATGACAGTTCATCTAATATGATGTTAGTATGGAGAATAAAGATTCAAATTGAATCTATATACTACTACTTGTCGATGAAAGCTTTTGCTGAGTAAAGGGTATAATGAAAGTATGTGATGAGTATATTTTAATAGGAAGTCGTAATTTTGGACTTCAACAAAATTGGATTATTTTTATTTCTTCCTCTTCTTAGTGTAGAACTCTAAGCACATGCCTTCCCATCTGTAAAAGAGATACAGTGATTTTTCTTTATGATTATTTTGAGGATTAAATTTAGTACATTTATATATGAAGTATTAGCACAATGAACAATTAACGAGCACTAGGACCATATGGGAGTGAACTAAACAGACACTTTTATTTTGCTATCTATATTATGCTTTGATGTCAGAAAATTTATTTTACCTTGCAATATTCTGCATCTGTTTTTTAAAATTTTTTTATTCCCCCCACATTTCACTTGAAGAAGAAAAAAATAACTGAATATTCAGTAGATGTTGATAATTTGATATTGCTTTGAAGAACTAGCCCTAAATCAGGACAAAAACCTCTTTTTTATCTCCTGTCCCTTTCTGATAACTATGCTAGTCCTCATAATAACACATATTTCAATATTTTGTAGATAGGAATATTCATTAAAATTGTAGTCACTACCTTATGCATCACACACACCTTATTATTTCATAATAATGTACCGAGGTCCTACTCTGCACCAGACACTATGATGAGTGATTAAAGATTGAAAATAATTAAGATACAGGCTGTGACCTCTAGACTGCTGAGGTGGTATCCAGAGAACTTCACACACAACATTGCTAGACTGTTTTGTTTTGTTTTTTTTTTAAGATTTTATTTATTTATTCATGAGAGACATAGAGAAAGAGAGAGAGGCAGAGACACAGGTAGAGGGAGAAGCAGGCTCCATGCAGGGAGCCCGACGTGGGACTCAATCCCGGGTCTCCAGGATCATGCCCTGGGCTGAAGGCAGCGCTAAACTGCTGAACCACCCTGGCTGCCCAACATTGCTAGATTATCATAAGGGTTATAGTAAATGTTTAGTGGAGATTAAAAAAAGGGGGGGGGATGATGATTAAAGATTGTGAGTAGATAGATAATATAAGAGATTTAAGAATAAAATACAAGAATTTTATTTTCTGCAATGATGTAGAATTAGGTGTGGAATCGATCAAGGAAGGGATGTTGGCATCCTAACAAGAAAAGAAAAGTACATGTACAATAATACCCAAACCTGTATCTATGTTATCTATAACATAAGATTTGAAGATTTTGAAAGAAGAATTTAAAAATAGTGTTTTTCTTTAAAAATTCACCACTCATGTTTCTAACCTCTCAAAGGTTTAAATTGGGTAAATTTTTCTCTACCTTCAGCAAAATATTTTATTAATACTGATTCATTTCACTCACTACTCATTTTATTATCCTAATTCAATATTATTTTGATTCTGTCATTGGTATATTTATCTACTGGTTTTAGATATCTTTCTTTCTGCAATTATTCTTGTTTTTCACTGTTCTTTTATAGCTTTTGTTTGATTACATTCATTCTCAATAGAATATATGGTTTTATCTTCACTGTCAAGGAACAACTGGCAGATCATTTGATTTTCTTGTTTGTCATATGGCACATTTGGAATTTGGGTTCATAAGAAAAAAAAGAGTTCTGGAGAAACTCCAAAAGACATAATTGCATTTTTTAATCATTTATAGTCCCTTGAGCAATTCGGTGAAGTGGAATATCCCAACCTCCCCCATATCTAAAATTCTGTTTAAAAAAAAAAAATCTTAAAATGATCCCTTATATATCTGTAGATTATTTATTTGGAATATGGTTTTATAAACTTGTAACATTTCTGTAATTTGATTCCTTATGCATGATTGCAAAACTGGCTTTTTCTCAGTAAATCTTTTTTCTATAAACAATACTATAAACTTTTTAAATATTTTTCTATCCAAATAGATCATAAATACATTTTTGGTAGTTAGCAAAATTATTAAAAGCTTAGTTCTTTCTTTTTTTTCATTAAAGTTCAAAATCATTAAAACTTTATCTGTATTCAATTGAAATTAGGAAACTCAATGAATTCAATCTTTCTTTATGGCCTTCTATTTTTTTTTTCTATTTTTATTGTTACCGCTAATTCTTACTGTAGACAGAATAACCCCCTCCCCAGATGTCTACATCCTAATCCTTGGGACCTAAAAACGCATTCCTTATAAGGCAAAAGGGGCTTTGCTAATATGATTAAATTAAGGATCTTTCTTAAGGTGAGATTATTTGGGTGGGATCAATTAATCATAAGAATCTTTTTAAAGGTAGACAAGGTCAAGGTAAATCAAATTCCACTTGTGGACAGAAGGTCCATCACCTGCTCAAGCCCATCTTACCTTCCCTGATTGACTCCCTCAAGAATTTTGGAGTTACCCAGACAGACCCCACTATTGTGTATGCTAATCATCTCAGTCAAATAAACAAAATAAAATAACTAAAATTATTCTAAAATTATAATTCTGTATTCTTAAGAAACTACAAGGTATAAAGTGTCTGTAATCATCCTTGTGCAGATATGAATGCCAATGAAACTTTGGTCTTATTTTTTTCACATTATATTCTTCACCATGAATTGCTATTTTTGTGACATTAAAAGCACAACAAAAAAACCCAACAAGTGCCAGAAATATATTCTTATCTATTTTTAAACAAATTAAGATTTAGTGAAGTCTTAGCTGTTTGGTTATATGCATTTGTGTATGTCATCGGAGCCATATTTAAACCTCTGTAATTTCATATACCTACACCAATGCATAAAAGAGTGGCATTTGCTTGTGTTATACCTTAGACAGGCATAAACAAATGACCTTTTTCCTGTTAAATCTTTAATAACCGTAGAAATAGCCCTGGTTTTATCTGAAGTCACACTCAGATAAGACTTCAGCAAAAGCTAAAGAGTATTTTCTTTTTTGTTTTCCCTGCCTGGTTTTCATTATTTTGTCTTGTATTTTATTTCTGTTTATGATCCCAAACAATAGTACAGTAGTAACAACCAATTCTAGACTTTCCTGATGACAGATAGCAATCTAAAATCTGTTTACAATTGTATTCCATGTTTTTACTAACCAATGAATATGTGGCCTAATATTTTAAATGTCAGTCTTCCAATTCTGCAGCTACTATCAAACTGTAGCAAAATGAGGTATTGTTTAGTCAAAGGAATACAGATCCAGGTGCCATCCAAAATCAAAGCAGAATCCTGGGTTACTGTAGGAGATACTGTTGTCTTCCTCCTTTTTCTAGATGGGTAAATCTTTCTCCAGCTTCTTTCAGTGTTGGCCATTCACACTCACAGCTGTTCCTTCTGAGAATCGCCCCCACTTCCTATCAACAGGAGCTGCTTAGCATGCTGGCACACAAGGAGGTTGTCTTGTTAAGAGAGCCTCTCAATCACCACCCCACCCATCTAAGTGCCTACTGCTTCAACAGTGTAGAGTCACCCTCAGTGGTCACCTGTCTTCTCTGAGCTAGAACTGCGGGCCTGTGGGAAGGGGAGGAAGACCCCTCCCTGAAATTCCCTGCCCTTGATTGAGGTGGATAGTGAGAAGTGGCCCTGGCAGCCAAGTAGGCCCCTGAAATATGCCAAGAATGGGCCAGAACCCTCTATGGTGGTCTGTGCTTAACCAGAACCCAGTGAATATCTGTGTTCGAGGGAGTATGACATTACATGGCAAATAAAAACCAATACAACAGGTTAAAAGATAGTCGAACAAAAGATAAAGTATAATTTAGCACTTTTCCTCTGCTTTTTAACAAGATTTCTCCCTTCCCATAAAGAGATATCTACTCGTCTGCTTCCCATGGCTTGATATAAAATACGATGTTATTAAAGAATTGTTGTGTTCTCTTTTTCCCTTCCTTTCAGTTACCTTTTCTTTCCTCTTCTTCTTTGTTCCTGTTGATCTTTTAATCTCTTGTAGTTTAAAATATCACCTGAGTGGATGACTATTGCTTTGGTCTTCCATAGCTGCTGTAACAAACTGCCACAAATTTAGTATCTTAAAACAATGCAAAATTATGCAAAAGTAATCCAAAATGGGATTCAGGGAGCTAAAATTAAAATTCTGGTAGGACCACTTTCTTTTCTAGAGGCTCTCGGGGAAAATCTGGTTTCTTGCCCTGACAGCATCTAGAGGCAGCCTGTATTCCCTTGCTTCTGGTCATCTCCTCCATCCTCAGTCAGCCACAGCCAGACCGAGTACATTCAACATAGCTTTTTATTTATTTATTTAATTCATAAGAGACACACACACAGAGAGAGAGAGAGACATAGGCAGAGGGAGAAGCAGGCTCCCTGTGGGAAGCCTGATGTGGGACTCTATCCCAGGACCCTGGGATCACGACCTGAGCCCAAGGCAGACACTCAACCACTGAGCCACCCAGGTGCCCCAGTACTTCCAACATTATATCACTCTCATCTCTTCTTCTACCTCTCTTGACCAATTTATAGACCTTTATGACTACATTGGTTCCACCCAGATAATCTAGAATAATCACTCCATTTTAAGGTAGGTGATTAGCAACATTAATTTCATACTTTACATTAATCCCCCTTTGCAAGGTAAAATACCCTATTAACACATTTCAGGAACTAGAATGTAACTACCTTCCGGGCTCTGCTATTTTGCCTACCACACCTTACCAAATCAAAATAAGTATTTGTAAGGATAGATGGAAATTTTTAAAGGAATCTCAAAACTTAACTTTCTAACCGTTATTCCTCTGGTGACATAAGAGGATGACCTTTCGTTTACCTTTCTATAAACCTAACAAAATCTATTGATATCACCAAAAATTATTTCTCTAATTGGCATTTTTTTTTTACTATCATTGCATTAGGTAGATTGATATTAGTTGCAACAAAAAAGCTTCAATTCTTAAGCTCAACACAAATATGTTTACCTCTTACTCCTGAGATATTTTGATATATATAATCAATAGCTGGTATTCTACACAGTGATTCAGACACACGGAATACTACCAAATTATGGATTAATCCTCTCAGAGGATCATGGAGTCCTTTATTTCCAGCTGGCAGACAGGAGATAGAAGCCATTGAAAACCCATAAATTTGACCACATTGTCCAGAAAATTGCACATCACTTCATTCTATATTCATTGGTTACATAGCCATGCTAGCTTTCAGGAGACTAAAAATATAATCCCTGGCCTTATATCTTACTTCCCATAGAAACAAAACCAAAAACACAGCGGTACAACTGGGCCAACATCTATCAGGCCATGGGATATTTCTGCTTTCTGCAGACACTTCTTGCTATGTACAAAAGAACCCCGGTCTAAAGGAGATGCGCCACTTTATCAGAACTGGATGGACACCCATTTTTATTATATTTGGGTATGAATCTCATGACCTGAAAATGAATTCATTAAAAACAATTCAGCTGTAACACTAATACACAAGAGTGGGTAACCGCAACAGAAACTCTCTTTTGGAAAAGGAAAGAATGAGAGGCCACAGGGGTCACTGCTTCACAACAATGGTTAAGTCACACCAACCCAGCAGTGAGATCTCTTAAGTGTGATAAAGTATCTGAGATGTTGCCCTACCTATAAAACTAATGAATTAGCTCAACCAATTTTGTGGAGTCTGTAGAATATACAAGATTTCTAGAGCAAACATGAAAGAAAGTTTAATATTCACAGCAATAGAAATAGTTGGGGTATCAGCATTTTTTGTACCAGTTCTCTGAGCCTCAGTTCTCAGAAGGAAACTGAAGACAGTGTGTATCATCCACACAAACAGTAAGTTAAATTGCAGTACTAGAAACATGAGCTTGGGGAATCTGGATTGTGTGTAATGGACAGTAAATTAACCCAGCCTTAACTCTATCTTTCAAGGCATTTTGCTATAGAAATGTTTAATATCTACCAAGTTTGTTGTACAAATAGCCTTGGGAACATATCTCATAACAAAAAGGCAATTACTGTCTCACAAAATGTGCAGCAACCTAAGAAACCTATATGGAATTGTATTTTATTTTTTTAAAGATTTTATTTATTTATTCATGAGAGACACAGAGAGAGACAGAAGAGGCACAGACACAGGCAGAGGGAGAAGCAGGCTCCATGCAGGGAGCCGGATGTGGGACCCGATCCCGGGTCTCCAGGATCACGCCTTGGGCTCAAGGCAGTGCTAAACCGCTGAGCCACCCAGGATGCCCATACAGAATTGTATTTTAAAATGCCATTTATCTTGTTGATGGGATAAATGTATTGATTAGATGCTTATTCTGCTTTCTGATATGAATTCTCGTGTCCAGTATTCTTTGTGCTTTATGACCATCCTATGGGTGCTCATTGCAAAATTATTACTGCTTTTCATAATTAAAAAAACTTTAGAATAGTTGTTGATTCACAGAAAAAATATGAATATTGTACATAGAGTTCTTATACCCCCTGACAAATTTCCCTCATAGCATCTTGTGTCATTATAGTATAATTGTCGCAACCAATGAGTTCAATTTGATATATTGTTAGGAAATTCAAGTAAGTTATGGAGCTTATTTAATTAGATTACTTAGTGTCCTTTTTCTGTTTTAAGATTTCATCCAAATAGCACATTACATTTAGTTGTCATGTCTCATCATGCTACACATCATGTCTCCTGTTTATGATAGTTTTTTTCTTTTTTTCATGAGAGACACACAGAGAGGCAGAAACATAGACAGAGGGAGAAGCAGGCTTCCCACAAGAAGTCTTATGAGGACTCCATCCCAGGACTCAGGATCATGACCCAAGTCAAAGACAGACACTTAACCACTGATCCACCTCAGGTGCCCTCAGGATTTTCTTGTTTTTGTCACCTTGACGATTTTGAGAAATACTGGTCAAGTATTTTGTAGTACAGCCTCAAATGGCATTTGTCTTTGTTTTGGGTTTATATTGTTATTTTCCTCACATGGGTTTGAAAAACTATGTTTTAATTTTTTTTTAAGATTTTATTTATTTATTAATGACACACACACACACACACACACACACACACACACACAGGCACAGACACAGGTAGAAGCAGGCTGCATGCAGGGAGCCCGATGTGGGACCTGACTCCGGGTCCCCAGGATCACACCCTGGGCTGAAGGCGGCACGAACCACTGAGCAACCCGGGCTGCCCAAACTATGGGTTTTTAAGGAGAAGACCACTGGGATAAAGTACCGTTTATTACAACATATCAAGAGTACATGCTATCAGCCTGACTTATAATTGTGAATATTAATCATGATCATTTAGTTGAGATAGTGTTTGGTAGGTTTCTCCACCACAGAGTTACCCTTTTGTTCTCCCTTTCCTTTTTTTTTTTTAAATTTTAAACGATTTTCTTTATTTATTCATGAGAGAGAGAGGCAGAGACATAGGCAGAGGGAGAAGCAGGCTCCCTTCGGGGAGCCTGATGTGGGACTTGATCCCAGGACCCTTGGGAACGCAACTTGAGCCAAAGGTAGAGGCTCAACCACTGAGCCACCCAGGTGCTCCTCCCTTTCCTTATCATACTTTTTGGAAGTAAATAACCATGCACAGCTTACGTGTAAAGTGGAGAATTATGTTCCATCTCTTTGAAGGTATAACATCTCTATATAGTTATACAAAAATTATTCTGCACGGGAGATATTTCCTTTCCCCTACTTATTTATCCATTCAATTATTTTATGTTAATATCAACTCGTGGATATTTATTTTTACTTTGAGTTATACTCTAATCCTTTTTTATTGGTTTTGTTGTTCAAATGATTAGTCCTTTGGAAGATCCTTCAGTTGGATTCTATGTTCCTTTGACATAATCCATGTGTATGTGTTTGTGAGCATGTGTGTATTCATGACACTAGAAGATGTTCTGGGCTCATCTTGGATCTATTTTGCCCCCAGGCTTAGAGTCAACCATTTCTCAAAGGAGCCCTGGATCCCATAATTGGATAATGGAATGGATTTTTTTCTTGCCTATTGCTTAAACACTAAAATAATGAAGCATATTTAGGTTTTTGTATCTGGTAACCACTGTAATAGATAGGGTAAGGCTAATTGTAATTGTAAAAACTCCAAACTTTACAAGCTCAATAACATAACATTTTATTCCTTTTTCAGATTTTCTAGGACTGCCTTCCCACATGGTAATTTACAAAGCTGGGCTTCTTCCATCTTTAATCTCTTCAAGTTATTTTGTTTTCTATTAGTAAACAGGGGTAAAAAAAAAATGGATACAGCAAATTTGCTTCTTACTCATTTGTCCTGACAATTACACATGCTATTTCTGCTTACATGCCTTTCGCTATCATCAGACATTTAGCTGTACCTCACTGCAGTGGAGGTTAAAAACTACAGTCACTGACTAGATCCTGCTTCTTAGCAAAAACTATAAGCTATATATTTTGTAGACAGCAGGTCGTCATTTCCAAGTGCTATTTTACTTTAAGTTCTTCATGTTTCTGTGTCCCAGGCCATGGCGTTAGACCACCCCTACCCCACACATCAATCTTAGAGTCTTTGGGTATCTCTTTAATTACTTCTAGTCATTATATGCATAAAATGCCATATTAATAATGCCAAGTCAAAGAATTTATTTTATTAAATTTCCCTACTCAGAAACTCTTGACAACCACCTATTATGGCCAATAATGTTTTAAAACTTGATCTGATTATTCGAATGTTTGCATGAACTATATATTCCAATCTTTTCTCACACTGTTTCTCAATATATGTTAAATGATGCAGCCAATCTGACTTGTTCATCATTCCTAGAACACACCATGTGGTTTCCCTCCTCCATATTTTAATACCCTCTCCCAGTCCTTCTCATTGTGCTGAATTTTTACTTGTCTGTAAAGCCTGACTTAAATGCCACCTCCCTTCAAGATGATGGAAGTTCATTTTCTTTCTTTGAATTTTGACAGAACCTTGTAGCCTTTGAAACCACTTCCCAAAATGTTTATTTTTGTTATAGGGCTATTATAACAACTACACTATATGGATCTGGAGAACAGATATTAAATTTATCCATCTGTATATCACTTGTAATAAATGATAAATTATGTTTCATGATTTTTTCACTCAATAAACACTTGTTAAGTAACCATATACAAATGATTTTAAGTAAAAAAAACCCTTATCATGCATAATCTGCTAAGACAAAATGTTCTTTCATGTTAAATTTAAGCCAGTACAAAGAGCCTAATTTAAACATTTGAATTATAATTAATATTTTTCTGTTATACTTTTTAAAATGTTTATATCAATAATATAAATTAATAAAGATAAAAGAGCAGGCAATTAAAGATTCAAATAGCCAATTTAATAAATGTACACTAATAGAGTTTGGGAATTTATGCATGTTCATTTTTCACACATTATATAAAGATATAAAAATATGAACACAAATCTATTCAGAAATAGCCATGTATTCAACAAAAACAAATTAGAATGTGCATTAAAACATTTATTTTTCTCCAATATTGCCAAGTACTTTTAAGTAAGGACTCCACTTTTCTTACTACTATATCAATTTTTTTTTAATATGGTAAAACACAGAAAAGAAGAGCTAAGTCTTATTTATTTCTACAACCCAAGATGTTAGGAGTTTATTAGTACTTTCTAATCTGATTAAGATTCAGAAAAAGGAAGGCAACATTAGAAAGGTCAACAATTAAATACCTAATCAATTAAGAGTCTGTAAATCATAAAGTACCTACAAAATGCATTCACGTAAAATATAATTGGAAAATAAAATGAGAAAGAGAGCTAAAGGTACTTTCCTTAAGGAACTTTATACCATCCTCAGGGGTGAGCTGAATTGAGATAGGTTTCAAAATAGTCTGTTCATTTAATAGACTTTGCACCAACCACTTAAACATGAATTCCAAATTATTTTAATGATTATGTTATTTAATGATTATGTTATGATCTCTGTATCTATATTCAAAATAGTATATTTCATAATATTAAAATAGAAAATACTAGTTTTAAATTTAATTCCTCAACAAATGTCTGATGAATGGAAAACATTTCAGTGGTTTTCTTTATTCAAGTAACCCATATTTATATAGCCTAAGTTACTATCAGCATTGGAAGAAAAGAATTGCTAACTGGTTCTATGGCCTTTCTTCTAGCTTTAGGGGTGTCTTAGTCAATTCTCCTGGAACATGTGGTTCAGGATATTATTATATGACAATCTGAAAATCTGGCTGAGGCCTATGTAACACACCAAGCAACAGGACTTCATGCTTTGGAGCATGCTTATCAAGTAAAGAGCAACCAGTACTGATGCATTTCAGAAGAACCAGGAGAATGGGAGTTGATCATATATGTCTGAAGAGCTTAATGTGCAATATGCAATGGTTTCTCTGAATTGAGGTTCTCTTCAGTCAGCCTACTCCTTCATGTCTACACAGGCGCCAAGGGCAGAATTAATTAGACATAGGATATTATATCTAGCGTGTTTTGAATACGGTATAAATTCTCGTTTTGTATTTATTCGTTTGCACTTCTAAAGCTAAGTGACCATTATTACTTACAGAGGGTGCCCATTGAATGTGATGATTGCTTGTCATTCTGAAGTGAAGACCATGGATCACTGATGCTAGTTAGAGCAAAGAGAGCAATATGTATATGTCTATGTATATACTTCAAGCATTATATAAATATATGTGTATATTATATATGCTTTGCCTTTTATATACCTGTGTTTATATATCATTAATCTATTTTAGGCTGTGATGTTTTTAAATATTAAGTGTTATTAAAAAGGGTTTGGTCAAAGTTGGTTGCTATTACTGTACCTTTTATTTTTTTTTTAGAATTTATTTATTTATTATTTATTTATTTATTGAGTATACAGGTAGGAAGAGGTACAGAAGGAGAGGAAGAGATAATTCAAAGCAGATTCCAAGCTGAGTGTGGAGCCTGACTAAAGATTTGTTTTCACCACTCAGATCTCATGACCTGAGGTGAAATCAAGAATTAAAGGCTGAGGGAAGGTGGGAGGGGTTGGGTTTACTAGGTGATGGGCACTTGGCAGGATGAGCACTAGGTGTTATGCTATATGTTGGCAAATTGAACTCCATTAAAAAAATTAAAAAAAAAAAAAGAATTAAAAGCTGAACAGCTAACCCACACAGGGATTGCGCCTTCACTGTACTTTTTAACTTTCTGCATTCAGAATACAGCAATATAAGTTACTAGATAGAACATAAAGATTTATTTATACATTGTAAATCTGTTAAAGTACTGAAAAATTGATTTACTAATTCATATATCCTACATGGCTCTAAGGTAATGCTATCAGGTATTCCAAATCTTTGCTAATTGGTATATTGGAATTTGTGATACAGCAAATTGAGTTGAGAAGCTTTATAAAGAAGATGTTTCAAGAGTCAAAATGGCGTTATTTAACTCTTACAACTTTGTTGTCAGGAAGTCTGGATTTATTGGGATATCTCTAATAACTTTAAAATAATAAAATGAAAATCTTGAGTGACTCAAATATTGTGATTACCAAATATCCCTAAAGGCCAAAAAAAGGTGGCTGAATGTTGAAATGCTAGGCTTTATAATAAAGTTTCACAGTGGCCATTTGATTATATAGTAAAAAGTTTAGGTAATTTTCTTTCATAAATTTTTGATCATTAAATACATAGCATATTCATATTTCTTTGAAAGTCTACAAGTCAATTCTAATCAATTGCAATAATGATCCATTGTCACGACCATGTAAAATTTTCAACTGAACCATCTAAATTCATTACTACTAAAAATTGCTCTCATATCATCCACATTTTCTTTTTGGGGAGTTACTTCACAAGTAAGACTGCAAGCATTCATAATGGATTCCTATCTGAAAATGAATTTTCTAAGTCACTTTTGACCATCCTACTAATGCACAAACTTGCAATCATTTAAGTAACCAACAAATCCAAAGTTACTTAATTTTATCTATTATATGCCAAGCACTCTTCTTTGAGGGGATTTTTATGTTTTAATTTAAAAAATATTTTTATTAAATTGTAATTAACATAGAGTATTATTTTAGTTCTAGGTGTACCATATAGTGATTCAACAATTTTATAAATTAGTGCTCAACAAGGTAAGTGTACTCTTAATCTTCTTCACCTATTTCACTTGTCCCCTCCACTATCTTTGAGATCATTTTAAAGTGTCTGGGACACTTTTATAGGTTCCTATTGCCTCTTCAGCACAAACTTTGCTGTAATTCTATGCAATGTATTGCTGGGCCCAACATAACTATGCCAAAGTAATGCTTTTCCATTAGTCATATTACTATTGAAATGAAATAATTTCTTCAACATTTTACTCTGAGTAGTGCTTGCCTTTTCTAAAAATATTTTAGCTGAATGAATACTATGTTATAAAAATAAAAACTCATTGCATGTATTTTAATGTAGGAGCAAAGTGTCTCAACAGTAATTAATGTGTCACTTGAATTAATTTAATATATTTTATTTTATTTTTTAAGATTTTATTTATTTATTCATGAGAGACACACACACACACAGAGGCACAGACACAGGGAGAGGGAGAAGCAGGCTCCATTCCATGAAGGGAGCCGGATGTGGGACTCGATCCCAGGTACCCAGGACCACACCCTGGACCAAAGGTGGTGCCAAACCGCTGAGCCATCTGGGGTGCCCAATATAATATTTTAAAGCAACTTTCTATCAGATGCTGTACTAGGAATTGAAGATATACAGATAAATACCATATAGAGGAAATCACTGAATGAATATCATATAAACTATTAGATGCTTAGCTCTACATTGAAAATCTTTATTAGATATACTCTAACAACTCATTTATTTTACCAAATGTATTTTCTGGTGTTGTGTCAGATTGTGCATTATGAATATAAGTGGTAACAACAAAAAAATTTTGGGGGGGTTTAGCTCTTGTTTTTCTCTACAAATTTCTTTTTTATTTCTCTACAAATTTCAACAGAAAATGTCTGTAAAACTGAAGGCACATGTTAACTATTGTTAAGTTTTCATAAATAGTTTTTTAAGCATATGTATTTTTATCAGAGAAAGAAGTGATTTATGTTGCTTGGCCTGATTGGATTATCTGTAGATTGTGTGGTAAAAGCACTAAAATATGACAGTAACATTTGGTCTGAAATATAGATACATAACAAAGTCATGGAGAAGAAATATATTGCAAGGATTTATTCTCCAATCAATGTGCTGTGGAATAAGGTACATAAATCCCCAGATATCAATGGAAAAATAGAGAAAGTATTATCCTAAAGACACAGCTAAGAAACAGGAGTCTGCACAGGTAAAGTGTTGCCACCTTATTATTAATGTAGCACAATGTAATGGCAGAGTATATTATGTAAGACAAGAGAAACAAAACACAAATCTTGGCCTAAAAATTTGGTTTGAATGTTCAAAAAGGCATGCGGTTCTCTATTCACATCAATGCTCCCAGAATTTCTAAAGTATTTGGAAGTTTTCTCAGATACTAAAGTATTTGGAAGCTCTTTCAGATAAGGAAGAGAACATGCTGAGAAATACATGATATGCTTGATAGTGCAATCTTTTAAAGAATATGTTTATACAATTTCCCATATTTCCCATGAAAAACTATACTTTTTCATATAAAACTGTGATTGATTGAAAAAAAAATTACTACTAAAAATTCCCAGGCAACATTCACCTAATTATCCTTACGTGGATTTTACATTACATGTCACACAGGAATGCTGTTTTCTACTTTAGGTTTTATTTAGGTTTTATGAGTATGTGTGTAAGCTCTTTTAGGAGAAAGATGTGTTTTGTGTTTTACTGAACCCCCAGCTATTAAGCCATGGCTATGCACAGGGAATATATTTAAGAAATATCTTAATGGGTAGCTAAGTGAGTTAAGCGGCTGCATTCAGCTCAGGTCATGATCTCAGGGTCCTGGGATCAAGCCCTGAGTCAGGCTCCTTGCTCGGTAGGGAGTCTGCTTTTCCCTCTGCCCTTCCCCTCTGCGCATGCTCCCTAAAGCTCTCTCTCAAATGAAATCTTAAAAAAAAGAGAAATATCTTAACGAATTGAAATGTTTTATAAAAATTGTAAAGCTCTCGACAAATAAGGAAGGTAAAATTAATAAACATTTATTTGAGTGCCAGGCATTGTTTGGGGTTTAGTGCATATATTAACTCACCTATCAGGTAGTAATGAGATTAGAAGAGCTCATTTGAAATGAATGATTGAAGAAGATAACCAGGTTAGATGGGAAATAGAGAAAATTGGAGAGCATCTTATTAATAAGCAGTCAGCTTTCCTAGAACTTAGTCTATATTTTTCCAGTAGAGCTATAGGAAAATAATTTACTTACACAGCATGGAATTTCTAGTACGTCTTAGTAATTTTGAATGACTAAAATTTCAGTTTGGTGTGATGAGGAGAAAGTTAGGAATTTGGTTACATACTGAGAATGAGGTTCTCATAGGAGACTTAAAAAGACTTGAACTAGTAAAAGGAGAGCTCAAACACACACACACACACACACACATGCACACACACGCACACACACACAGAGGCAGAAAGGGAAAATAATGTGATGGAGGAAATAAGTAAAGTTATTATGGTATTGAAAAAAGAAAAAAATCTAGTGTGAGTGGTAAATTATGAAATATTTTAGTTCACTAAAGGACCTTCCATAGACCAAATAGTTGTCTGTCATGTGTTGAAAATTGTATGTTGAAAACCATGGCCCACCACAAAGACATGGGATATTGGTGGCAGGAGAATTTAACTTTAAATATTAATTGATACAATTTTAGTGTTACATTATTGATGTATATGAATTGCACTTACATATATATTTCTGTGTGAAGAATGCCTTCCTCCATGCCTTATGCTTCCAGAAATAGTGAGATAGAATAGAGCACCATAAACCATATTTCAGAAAATTTAGCAGTTTTAAAATTTTTATAAACTTGTCCTGAGTGATTGGCTTTCTATTTGGTTAAAAATATCTTTTAGCCTTTTTGAGTTACATGATGTCAGTCATTATACTTTTTTACTCTTTTCCAATGGAATTAGGTCTGTTCTTCATCAGGGGAGGAAAATATAAACACTCAGGGCTTTGCTGAAAAATATAACCTCAAACTGTTGTTTGAATTTAATTGGAACTTTCAACTAAGAAAATTATGTTAAATAGAAAAGCATATAAGTGTATGTTCTCCTCTCACTTTCTTAAGTAATTTTGGTTCTATCATTGGACCAAGTCAGATAGTGTAACTCTTAAATATTTTCACCTGACAGAAGAGGGATTAAAAGTTATAGGATTTTTCAGGCTTCTTCAAACTTAGATTAGGTCATGTACATTTTATTTTTTTTAAAGACACAATAGTTCATTGTGACAAAACAACGACTAGAATTGTTGAGCCTGAGAGCCAAAATTTCATGACAGAAATCATTCCTTAACTGCAAATAAAACCACCCATGGGACCCAAATAACGTGGGAGAGAGAATATCTTCCAGAGAGAGGGCTGGGATAAATTTAGAAAGATAAAAAGTTCTGAGTAGAGCATCTTGCATTATCTTTCATAGACTTGCTCCAAAATAGATTTTGAATAATACAAACATAGATTTACTGACATTAATTTTTACATTAATTTACTTGATTTGGTTTTATTACAGTATTATTTGTCTTATATATATATTATTAAATAATTGTTTTTATATTTGCCTTGATCTTGGATTTCCCATTCTCCAGAACTGTGAGAAAGAAATTTTTATTATTTAAACCACATAGTCTATGATGTTTTGTTACAGCAGCCAAAATGGATTGAGACACTCCATTTCATCTATGTGTCTAATTGACTTACTCTCCCCCAAACAAGCATTAAAAAATTTACACTCACCTAAATATATTTTTATATAGCTGAAATTGTTTTGTTACTAGTTCATAATAAGTAGACTAATGTCTACCTGTTTATAAATATTTTTAGCTACTGAATATATCAACCATATTTTTAATGAATTTCTTTTATTGTGTCTCACACACAGCATTAGGTAAACAATGAATAATGTTTAAAATACATACAGTATAAATTATATTAAAAGAAGGAGCATTAGGTAAATAATGAATAATGTTTAAAATACATACAGTAGGGATCCCTGGGTGGCGCAGCAGTTTGGCGCCTGCCTTTGGCCCAGGGCGCGATCCTGGAGACCCGGGATCGAATCCCACGTCGGGCTCCCGGTGCATGGAGCCTGTTTCTCCCTCTGCCTGTGTCTCTGCCTCTCTCTCTCTCTCTCTCTCTCTCTCTCTGTGTGACTATCATAAATAAATAAAAATTAAAAAAATTAAAAAAAATACATACAGTATAAATTATATTAAAAGAAGGAGCATTAGGTAAATAATGAGTAATGTTTAAAATACATACAGTATAAATTGTATTAAAAGAAGGCCTTCCAAAAAAAAAAAGAGAGAAAAAGAAGAAGCAGAAGAAGAAGAAGAAGAAGAAGAAGAAGAAGAAGAAGAAGAAGAAGGCTTTCTAACTCTGCATTTATTTTGAAATTACAATAAGTACTCTAATAGGTCTACATTTCCAAACACCAGTTTACAAGGGGTAAGAATCACTTAAGAAACTTGTTGAACCTTTTGTCCAAAGATGCATTCCTAAATATTCAGGCATTTTACATATGAACCAAAGCTTAAGTTTCTGTGATTTTAGAGTAGTTAACCACTCTTCTGGACTGCTTTTTTTTTTTCCCCCCCAGGCAACACCATATTTAAATGTACCCTAAAGATCTTTTAAACTTCATCTTATTTTTATTTATTTATTTATTTATTTATTTATTTATTTATTTATTTATTTTATTTATGATAGTCACAGAGAGAGAGAGAGGCAGAGACACAGGCGGAGGGAGAAGCAGGCTCCATGCACCGGGAGCCCGATGTGGGATTCGATCCCTGGTCTCCAGGATCGTGCCCTGGGCCAAAGGCAGGCGCCAAACCGCTGCGCCACCCACGGATCTCCTCATCTTATTTTTAAAGAAGCAAGAACTATAGAGTTTAATACTTTCAGCATTTAAAAAATAATTAGTATATCATATAGTAATCACTAAAACTAGTAAAATTATTATAGTAGAATTAGAAGTCTCTAAATGATATTGGATCCCTTTCAAATTCATAGTTCCAATCTATATTCTTAACTTTGCATTGCAATATGTGAATTATGCTTTTAATATAGAGCGTAAAGTTATAAAGTTTTTAATAATTACTTTTACTTATCTGAAGCCCTATTGTTCACAATAACTTATCACTCTAGCAAAATAATACTTTGGATGAAATATTAATCACAAATAATTGTATTGGGATGCCTAGTTGGCTCAGCGGTTAAGCATCTGCCTTAGGCTCAGGGAGTGATCCTGGATGCAGAGATTGAGTCCCACATGGGGCTCCCCACAGGGAACCTGCTTTTCCCCTGCCTATGTCTCTGCCTCTCTCTCTCTGTCTCTCATGAATAAATAAATAAAATCTCTAAAAACGAACAAAAATCAAATAATTGTGTTATATTGAGGAAGATGGGGCATGAGAAAAATATACTTTATATTTTATTATCGTGCTATTTTCCAGTTAGGTGAGATAATAAAAATATGTATAGGGGCACCTGAGTGGTGCAGTCAGTTAAGTCTTGGTCTTGGCTCCTGTCATGGTCTCAGGATCATGAGATCAAGCTCCATCTCAAGCTCCATGCTCTTGAGATTCTTTCTCTCCCTCTCCCTCTGCCCCTCCCCTATTCTCTCTCTCTCTCTAAAGTAAAAGAAGAAATATTTTTAAAACATAAAAATATAAAATAAAACTAGGAACAAATATTTGTCATAATACATAATAATTAATCTATATACAGAAGACATAGGTTTAGTTAATCTAATGGTGTAGCAATCTATCTATATCAACTTTGAAAACTTCTTACCTCTCTTTTATTTTTTCATCTGTGTAGTGCTCCAATTCTTTCTTGATACCTCTTTTTGAATGCTTTGAGAATAAATATTTCATAAAATACTTTATGAAATAGAAATTATAAGTATTAATAGTATTGTAGGTGAAATGTGTACAATCAAGATGATTGGTTAGTATATGTAGTATAAGCAGCATAAGCATAAATTCTAATTGTAGACTAGTCAAGAAAAAGTGAATTCCAATTAGGATATTAAAGAACCCTCAAATTTAATGAAATAATAATTTTTAACTATTTGTATACTATGTGATTTTAATTTTAAGATGTCATTCCAAGTATTTAAATAAAATGCTAACTATTAATATTTAATACATGTACATTTTAGTTACCTGAGATATAATACTACTTTTTAATTTGATTCATATATGCTTTACCAAATACAATTTACCATTCATATTAAAGGTTTATACAGGGGCAACTGGGTGGCTTAGTGGTTGAGTTTCTGCCTTTTGCTCAGGTTGTGATCCTGGGATCCTGGGATCGAGTCCCACATTGGGCTCCTGCAGGGAGCCTGCTTCTCCCTCTGCCTGTGTCTCTGCCTCTCTCTTTCTGAGTCTCATGAATAAATAAATAAAATCTTTTAAAAAAAATGATCTTTGTCTTGGGAACACAGGTTATCACACATACACTTCTAAATAAATAAATAATAAATAAATAAATAAATAAATAAATAAATAAATAAATAAAAAGTTTTATATAATAATGAGATCTTTCAAAACTGAACCAAAGAATACTACATGTTTTATTTAAAAAATAGATTACCTTACCATCAGAAAATTTGTTGCAATTTCTCATGAGAAGTGCCTTATCTCAGTACATTTTTTAGATCAAATCATTATATATCAAAAATGACCATAAGATAATGAATTTTAGAAACAAAAAAATAATATATCCATGAATTTCCCATTGCTGCTTATGAGAAGGCCACAGTTAGCATCCACTTTCAGTCTGGATGTTTATATCTAGGTTTTCTTTTCTTTCTTTTTGTAAAAATGTTTATTATTTTTTAAAAATATGAGTAAATTCAGGGGTGCCTGGGTGGCTCAGTCAGGTAAGCGCCTGCCTTCTGGTCAGGTCATGGTCCCAGAGTCCTGGGATGGACCGCACATCAGGAGCCTACTTCTTCCTCTGCTACTCCCTACTTGTGCTCTCTCTCTGTCAAATAAATAAATAAAATATTTTTTAAAAATTGGTAAATTTATCCTATTGTTTTTGGGATACTTTTAAATTTTGCACTATTTCCCATATGCAGAAATTAATGAATACTATGGGAAGAAATGAGAGAGTGTAGGGGGTCAGGAGGACTGTGAAGTTGGGGCAATGGCTGAAATTATAACCAGGGTGTCAAGAAGACTAGTTAAGAAGTTGTCCATTATGTAAGGTCTTGAAAGATGTGAGGAAGTTATCATATGAATTCTTAAATGTGAAAGTGTTCCAGTCAAAGGAGAAAATCAGTGGAAAGATCCTATGGTGGTAGCCTGCCTCAAATGTTCAAGGAATAGCGAAGAGAGCAGGTCACCTGAAATAGGTTCAGCAATGAGGAGAGTAGACATAACATTAAAGAACCAGGATCATGAAAGGCCATGTGGGTTATTGTGAGAATTTTTTATTTTACTTGGCATTAAATAGGATGTCATTGAAAGGTTTTGTAAAGACAAGTGATACAACCTAACAGATGTTTAGAAAGGATCACTCTGTCTATGCTGTTGAGAGTAATTGTAAGTGGCCAGTGTTGGAGCAAGGACAGAAGTTGGAATGCTATTGCGGTGGTCTAGGTAGGAAAGAGATAATGATAACTCTATCAAAGAAGTCACAATGGAAGTAAGAGATGAGATGGTTCAAACCAGAGTCAGAACAGTTGAGAAAAAAAAGAGAGATTGCATTCTAGAGCAATTTAGAAAGAAACAATCAAATTTCCTAGTGGGCCATCTGGGGTGCATAAAAGAAAGGGATCAATTCAAGATGAAATCAACATTTTGAGTAGGCCAGCTTGAGGGATGGAGACGTCATCCACTGAGATGGGAAAACTGTAAATGCAGTATGTTTTAGAGGAAAGAGCAAATTAATTTTGAACATGGTAAGCTTGAGATGCCTCTTAGACGTTCAAATAGAGGTTTGAGGTAGACACTCAGACACATGAATCTGGAGTTGCATACAGAAGTCTTGGATGGAGTTACAAGTTTAAGAGTTATTGTAAATATATGGACATTACTAAAAGCCACCAAAATATATTGATAAGTGAATGAGTTGAATGAACTGAAGAAAAAAAAAATCCTTCCAAATGAACTCTGAGACACTCCAATATTAACAGAATTGGGAAAGTGAAGTATAGAGCAAAGGAAATTGAGAAATAGCAGTAAGAATGGATGATAAACATGGGGCTGCTGTCCCAGAAGCCAACTAAAGTATACCTAAGAAGAGAGAGTGATCAAATACAACTGATAGATCAAATAAGATGAGGAAAGATAATAGACACCTGTTTTATCTAGGTAGCTATTATTTATGAATTGGACAATAATGTTCCTTTGAAATGTTTAGGGATGAAAGCTTGAATGAAATGGGTTTAAAGAAATGGAAAAATAAAATTGGAACTGGATACACAGTCAATTATTTTTTTGAGGAGTTTACTGACATACAAAAAGGGAATTGCAGAGAAAGCTGGTGGGAAAAGTCAGGTTGAGAGATGGTTCTGCAAAGTGACAATTTGTAAATGATTGCAGGGAATTCCTTGAGAGCTCAGTGAGGAAATTAATTATCAAATTAGTAAAAATCATGTGAAGTTTTCTCTTTTATCTATGCTTCCTCATTGCCAACTGCTCTGATTTATTCAGTTACATTATTTCTAACCGTACATTTTGTCTGGTCTACTTTCTATATTCGATCAAATTCTCACAGTATCTGGATTTCTAGTGGTACTTTTAGTTATTTTGTAGCCCTGTTGCTAATAAAGTCTCTTATGCAAGAAAATAATCTTCTGTTAGCACTTATCTGCTTCTCTGAAATAACTTGATTTATTCTGTTCTCTGATATTTGATGCCCATTGCTCCCTTTTAATCTGAAATTATTTTATTCATGATCATGGCTAAATTAAGATGTGTGCCCAGAAATGTGGACCTAATAGTATCTAGTTCATTAAATATTCACTGCTGTTGTGGTTTAGATTCCTTAAGACTAGTTTTTTAACATTTAAATATTTGGGTGTCTATAAATATGCATATTAAAATATTTAATAAATACATATTGAATAAATTCATTAATTAATAAATATGATAAGTGACTCTGTGCAAGTGTATATAACTTAGAAAAACTCTATGGAAAAGGCTTAAAATTAACTATTTCCACAAAAATAATCTATTGTCAATGTTGTTTTGGTTATTTAAGCCAGATGTTACCCACTGTAAGGTGAAGATGTAAAGATTGTGGACGTAAATAAAATTTGTTTGTCTTAACGCTTTTCAAAATAAATTATTAAACATATTAAAACGTAAAATATGTATGAAATGCAGATATCTGATTTCTCTTGAACAATTAGACTAATATGTTAATGCTGAGCTCAAATTCCACATGGCCACACCATGTTGAGAATCTCTTCTCTGGAAAATCATGATCTCTTTTGTATACTTCCCTGCTTCTCTAATTGACTTTAACTTCTGTTATCTATACAAAGTGACTTTCTTATCTTTATTTAGTCATTTCAAACTAAGTTTAGAATACTGCAATGACTGTTTAACAAAAATTATAAAATTGTAGTAAATCATATAATTTAAGAAGCAGAGTGAAAATACGCTAACCAATTTCCAATTAGTCATTTTAAAATCACAGTTGTTTAAAATAACAACAACCGCTCTCATAGGATTTGTCTTAGCTACCAGGTGAATACACATAATTATGATGCAATGAGATGATATAGAATATAAAACATTGATTTTATGTATGTATGTATGTATGTGTGAGGCAATATTTATTTTAGGCAAACTTTTGTTAGTTAGTGAGAAGTGGGTAGAAACCAGGATCTAGTATGATATCACCTAAGAAAAGTTGAGAAGCAACTCCAATAAGAGGGAGAGTTAGCCTAGGGGATATAAAACATCATCGATGGTATATGGCAAACCCATTCCTGTTTTATGTTGCAGGTTGCTCAGTGCAAGAGAGCTGGAGAGAGCCCAGGTGAAGTAGTGGGTGTTTATTATCATGGTCTAAGTAACTCATCCAGAGTTCACGGCGAAAATCCTAGAAAAGAAGCTTGCAGTTTCCCAATATATTAGGAAACAAAGCAGAATCTCTATCTGGCTAAATATGTGGGAAATCATTGTGAATTTCAATTTAATAAGACTATAATGGGAACGGGATTCTGGCTTGTTCCTTAGACTGAGGACTAAGGAGAATGAGAAACTAACACAGGAACCTTTCAGTAAATATAAGGAACCAGTCAATAGGTTGCAAAGGGCTTAATAGAGCTACCTAGGAAAATAAATTAATATAACAAAACATAGCAGAAGTCCTTTATAACCTCAAAATCTAAATATATGACATATGAAAGTATGCTCAGTTACAATTAAACAAAATGATGTGATAAGCAAAATATATGTGTGTGTATGTATATATATACACACATATATGGATATAGATATATATGGATATTTATATATATATATATATATATATATATATATATATATATCCCAAAATGCATACTAGGTTTGATTCAACAAATTATCAAAATAATACAAAAATATTAAGAATTTTACGTAAAGATGTCAGAGCTGTAAAAAACAAGTCAATGCAGACATCAAATCATAATACACAAGAGAGGCTTCCAGGTTTATTTGCTAAATTCCAGACCGTGACTTATACTGTCATTTTCTTATACTTTTTAATACTTTGATCAGAGAGCCAGATGCATGTTTTCTCGCAACTGGATTTTCATAGGTTTTCTTATACACCGTTGTTTTCATTCTAAGCATATAAAATATCAAGCTAAAATGGCCAAAGCAGTTTTCAGTGGACTGGAACATATTGATTGAAAAAATTCTTTAATTTGAAATGTTTCTGTCAGGTTAATGAATTTGAGTAATAAAATCATATTGAAAATACCTACCTGTGAAAAAGAGGCTATGTAAAATCAATGGGGAGGAAAATATGTAGGCGACAAACTGTAAATTTTCTGAAAGAAAATTAGTTTGTCTGATATAGGCAATATTTGATTATTAAGACTCTTTCATTATGAGATATATTGATGTGATTTTGCTTATCTATACATTTCTCTTGTTTACATACCATTGACAGGAAAATCTATCATTTTGTCAATTCTCAAAATACCAAAAAGATGCATTTTAGATTAAATATACTTCAAAATAGGATAATGTAAGATTCAGTGTCTGGTGTCATGGGCAAGTAGAGATTTAACAATGGTAAAAATAAAATCAAGTTTTCTAATAATTTTAGTTAGCAATGGGATTTGAACTATGTAAAATGATAGAATAATTTTTACATTCCTGGATAGGCATAGATATCATATAAAATGGATTGATTTATTAAAATTTATAATGAAATAAAATTGTATTCAATTTCAGATTCCTGAAAGCGAACACTTCTTAGTGGTTTCTATTTAAGCTATCGTTAAATAGAGTTTAACACAGACTTCTCTGGGTCACAAACTAACTTAGAAACTTATTACTGTAGCAGCAACGAAATGTAACTTTAGCAGTAAGATAGACATGAAAACTGTCTTATGTTGAAATTATGAGCCATACTAATGCTCCTGAGAGAGAGAGAGAGAGAGAGAGAGAGACTCTGAGAAATTGAAGCAGAGAGACAAAAATTGCAAAATTGAGAGAGAGATTCTACAGATTGAGCTTTGGATCTTCCGGTATAATTTCTTTCTAAAAACAAAGGTTTATTATTTATAAGCTTCTGTTCTTGTAAAATCATTCAATTTGTAATGATATTCTTCCATAAAATGCCATTAAATTAATATTATATTAATAATTATCAGAAATAATAATTAGATTCTGGTTAAGGAGAGATTTTGTTTGTTCTCCAAACATCTTTTTTTCCCCCATTTCTATTCCTTTCTGCAGGGACTTAATGATATAATTAATTCCTTAATTCATTAATTATAGAAATGTAACTTTGGAGCAAATATTTGGATTTTCTTCATATTCCTCTATTGCTAGTATGTTGCAAAAATAACATGTACCTATTTTTGTTGTGCTTTACGACATCTATTGACTTCACAGAATCCACTGTTTCCAAGATTTATGTAGGACATTTATGCTAATAAACCTTGTTTTGGCACATTTAATATAATATTAACTATTTCTTCTCTGAGGGAGCAAAGATCTCAGTCCATGTCTTGACTGTACCAAAAGTAAACGAACAACAATAATTTCTGTAAAGAATAAAATTTGTGAAATCATAAAGAAACATACTAAAACTTGTGCCTTATTCATTAGCAAAGTTAAATCTGGGCAACAAAACAATTATGTCTATGTAGTTCATAATTTAATGGCTGATAAACAGATAATTATTTAAAAAAAAATCTTGCTATATAGCAAGGATAATACTAGGAACTGAGATAGGGCTTATGAAACATGACCTAAGAACTGAGTTGCTCCTCCCTGAAATTGCCATTTGTGAAAATAGACTGAATCCACCAAGTGTCAGAAACAATGATGTGATGGAATGAATGGGTCCCAGACTCTGACTGAATAGGGTTTTAGTTTGGGCTCCATCACTGGCTTAGTATAAGATGCTATGTAATTGTTATTGATCCAAGTTCTTTTATCTGTTAGTTGATGATAAGAACAATCCCTGTTGTGTAGCATGTTATGAAGATTAAATGGGGATGATGAAATTATAGTTCCCGACAGATATTTCACACAATCTGTGTTAGCTCTTAATATCTTTTGGGAATACCTTCATTTTTATGACTTTACTCAGAAGATGCCCCAACTATCTGTGGAAACTCTGAATTCTGCTTAACTGAAGGTGAAGAAAAACTGACATTTGACAAGGAATACTGAACATAATAATAGTATTTGTAGTAGTAGCAGCAGCGGCAGTAGTAATAGTTTGTTAGGAATTCTTATCAGGATTGTAATCCTGAACGCTGTTGACCATGGTGAAGAGCTATGATATAAAAGATAAACAATTTAGCAAGAGTTTTTGAAATGCCAACTTTAAGACTAGCATGATCAAAACTACTAAATGGGACACCTGGATAGCTCAGGGTTGTGTCTGCCTTTGACTCAGGGGTGATCCTGGAGTCCTGGGATCGAGTCCTATGTCAGGACTCCCTCTCTTTCTCCTCCCTCTGCTTGTGTATCTGCCTCTCATTCTGTCCCTCCTGAATAAATAAATTAAATCTTGAAAAAAAAAAAAAAAACTACAAAATGAATTTTTAGACCGACCAAAATAGGAAACTTGATGACATGAAGGGATATTCTTCAAAGAAAAGATTAAATGTTGAGAATTGTCTCACATATTAATTTATAAATATAAAACATTGACAAAATGATCACAAAAGATATGTGGAAGTAAAAGTAAGCAAAAACTAACCTAAAAATAAAGAAAAAAAAACTAACCTAAAAAATATTGAAAACATAGTTTAATGTCAATTTTTTTCCCTATAAGCTACTAGAGTAGTTGAAATGATGTTATTTGAACAAGAAATTATAGTCTTCATATGTTAAATGCTTCACCAAATTACATATTTGAAATATGATGAACACCAGTTGAAAAAAGGTAATTCAGTAAGTGGCTTTAGGAAAATTGATTAACTATTTGAAAAAGAATATATATACCTATGTATTCCCCACAGTACCATAGATTACAAATATATCAACTTGCTTAAAAAAAGTGAAAACAAATGTGAAAAAAAAGCATAAATTTTAAGAAAGTCTTTATGAGAATAAAATGGGAATGCCACAAGGGAAATTTTTTTTATCAACTTTACTATGAAACATTTAAGCTTTTGAGCCTTATATAACATTGTAAATAAGATTAATGTGCAAACAAACCAATGAGAAATAAACTGGTAGAATGATTCTTGAAAACATGGTGGATAAGAGATTAATATTATTAAAAGATTAAGTACTTGAAATAATTGATAATTTCAAACTTAAAATGTAAGCAGTATGTAAAAGAATAAATTATAAACTATCACAAATATAGTTTACCTTATTACCAAGAGAGAAAATTAGTGAACATCAAAAAAATGACAGATACTGTCTTACAGTTTTGATGAGAAAGTGACACCTAGGTTCATATACCATTGTCCAAAAATTATACTTTAAAACTTTATTAAGGAAATAATCAGAATTGAGTACAAATATGCATGTAAAGTATGTAAATTCCAAACAGTAATGGTTTTGCCAATGAATTTTGGAATAATATTTAAATTATGTTTAATTAAGAATAATTCCATGGCAATTATTTTTGTTGCTCATAATATTATATTAAGTGATAATATAAACAGAAAGAAAATTATATATATAATTTAACTATTTAATTAATATAAGAGCATATTACATTAATAGTATATTAAAATATTATAGTATATTTTTATTCAAGTGTTTTCTAGTAGATCTCTGGGTGGTAACTTTATGGGCAACTGAGAGATTTTCTAGTTTTTTTTTTTTTTTTTTTACTTACTTATTTGTGAGATAGTGTGCGAGAGAGCATGAGTGTGAAGGAGGGGCAGAGGGAGAGGGAGAAGCAGGTTCCTTCAGGGAGCCCCCTGTATGGGGCTCATCCTAGGACCCCAGGATCATGACCTGAGCCAAAGGCAGAGGCTTAACTGACTTAGCCACCCAGGTGCCTCTCTAACTTTCTAATTACACATTACACTTGCCTGTATCTTAAAATGAATAGTTGTAGATCTGGAGCAAATTTCTTAGCAAATTTGTGATATGAGATGATCATGTACCTAAAAGTCAAAGGCAACAATATGTACATAATTAGCTAGCTGAGTTTCAAGTAATTAAAATTTACTTTTTCTTTTATTCACTGAACTATATTAGGCTATGAATTGAGTATAATAGATATGCAAGGCCTTCCCTTTTGTTCAAGAGACAAACTAAACAAAGAAAAATTAAATGATAATATTATAAAGCTTAAAAATGTATAGAAATAAACTATGAGATCTGAAAATAAAACTTTGAAAGGTCTAGCACAGTCTTGGGAAAGATCTAAGAAAGACTCTTGGAACATACCTCTGTAATAAACAGAAGGACAAGCCCAAGCCACATAAAGAATGATAGCATTAGGGGGGAAAAAGGTAGATATTTACGGTTTTTCCCTGAAGATTACATTTTTGGTTAATTGGTTCCTATTAAAAAAAAAAAAAAGAATTGGTTCCTATTCTTTATGCAGTGTTTTACCAAGAAGTCAAGGGAAATAAAAATTCTAATTTTAATGAACAGCAGGCACTCTGCTTAGCCATCAGAATTCCTGGAAGTGAAGGGTTTTTTTTCTGGGGAGAACGGGAGAAAGAGTTAGACACAGAATTTAATCAGAACATGTTAAAGAGAGAGAAGAGCAAGAGTCAGACATCTATTCAGGGCTTGCAAAGTGATCTGTCCACGCAGGAAGTCACCAGAAAACCAATTGTACTATTAAGCATAGTTATGAAGGATATGAACTATGAAAACATAACTTCAAATTGGAATAATTAAGAACTACCCATTAATTAAATGGATGGACTGAAATAAATGCAAGATCACAGTTCTTAAGTCTCAGAAAATTTTGTGCTCTGCAGTGCAGAGGGAACTTCGAAATAGCACAGGTCCCTGCGGTAAGTTTTGGTCATAATGAGTGTCCAGCAATGCAGAACCCTGAAGCAGAATGGACTT
Source organism: Vulpes lagopus (assembly GCF_018345385.1). NCBI lineage: Eukaryota > Metazoa > Chordata > Mammalia > Carnivora > Canidae > Vulpes > Vulpes lagopus. The sequence continues at coordinate 141,491,700 of NC_054827.1, forward strand.
GAGGATCCTCGTGTTCAGGGAGAACTAATGAAAGGAAGCAAAAAACCTTGACATTACATTCTCTCTCTACTGCTCTGCCCAATCAGGAGTCACTTCTGGAAACAACTATTCTGTGGAATAGAACAGGCTCTTGGCTCATTACTGAGCCATGAGCGCAGTGTCACATAGGTCTCAGTGGAAAAAAATAAAGAAAGAAATCCATTAGGAACAAGTCAGAGGACAGTTGCACATAGTCATGCTGTGTAGTTATGGTCCTGCTGTTGTTAAAAACATTCCAAAAATAATGGCCTCTTAAAAGTCACCAAGGAATAAAAAATGTTGAATGTTTTTCATGTTAAAAAATAATTCTTTATGCTCTCTAATAATGTTTACTTCTGACATCTATGGAGATTTACAAAAAAAATAAAAGATGTTTAACGTCGGCTTGTCAAATATAATATTCTTTCTGTCCTTTAATAGCTTTTTGGTAACATTCTTGATTTTATTTAGTTTTTGAAATTATTATTTTTTGTGGCAGTTGTTCTAAACCAATGGGAAAAAAACAACACAAATTATTTTTTGAAGTATTGTCTAGCCCACTAGAGTAGAAATCATCCAAGCAACATTTTCAGAGCCAATATATGTTAAAATATAATTAACTTGTAAAATTTGAATACCTCTCCATGGATACTCAGCAGCTAAATGAAGACAAGACCATGGCTGGGGTGCAGTGTCGAGACCTTGGCAGGTGTGAGGCTGCCTTTTATTTACTTGTATTTAAACTCTTTATTTTGGAATGATTTCAGATTTACAGGGAAATTGCAAAGAAAATACAAAGAATTTCTGTAAAGCCCTTATTCAGTTTTGCCTACTGTTAAATATCTTACATCACTCTAATACTTTCATCAAAACTAAAAGACTGGCATTGGCATATTACTATTAATTAAACTCCAGACTTTATTTGGATTTCACCATTTTTCAGTGGATGATCTTTTTTCTTTCCTTGATATAATCCAGATTTTTTAGTCTGTTTGCAAAACTGTAACAAAAATATCATAGTCTGTGTATTTCTCACTGTTCTGGAGGCTGAGGATTCTAAGATCAAAGCACCAGCAGATTTTATGTCTGGTAGGGTCCATTTTCCTGGTTCATAGATGTCTGTCTTCTGATTGTGTCCTGACGTCATGAAAGGGGGTGAGGGAATTCTCTGGAGTTGTTATTTGTTTGTTTGTTTGTTTGTTTGTTTGGAGGGATAGAGTCTGAGGTAGGAAGGGGCAGAGAGAGAGGAAGAGAGAATCTCAAGTAGGCTCCATTGCAGAGACTGACATGGGACTTGATCTCACGACCCTGAGATCACAACCTGAGCTGAAATCAAGAGTCCAATGCTCAACCAACTGAACCACCCAGGCACCCCTGTAGTCTCTTTTATAAAGGCACTGATACCATTCATGGGGTCTCCACCTTTATGACCTAACCAGCTTCCAAAAGTCTTATCTTAAAATACCAATCGCATTGAGGATTAGGTTTCAACGTACACATTTTAGGGGTACTCAAATACTTAGTCTATAGCACCAGCGTACTACATTCCACTTAGTCCTAATGTCTCTCCAGTCCTCTCAGTCTTTCCTTGTTTTTCATGACCTTGACAGTCTTGAAGAGTATCATCCAGGTATCCTCCAGAATAGCTCCTAAACTGGGTTTGTCTAATATGTATATTTTTTTCTCAATAGACATGGATTATGATATTTTGAAAAGATTACCACAGAACTGAAGTGTTCTTGTCATCACATCATATCAGCAAGTAAATTATATACACATGACTTCACTGATGATGTTTATATTTATTCCTTGTTTAGGGTAGTATCTGCTAGGTTTCTCCACTCTAAGGCTACAGATTTTCCTTTTTGAAATTGAGTCTTTAAGTCTAGTGTACATCAGGGTTATGGGATTGGAGGAGGGAGATAATCTCCAATTCTTAGAGGGAGTACCTAAGTATCTGTATTTTTGGATTCTTCTATTAGAAAACTTGTCTTTTCTATATTTGTTTCTTTATTCAATTACTTATTTATATCAGTATGGACTACCATTATATTATTTTTATGTAAGATTATAGTCCACATGACATTTATTTTTTTGTTCAAATCGTCCAAATTTTGGTCATTGGTAGCTCCTTTAATTTGCTCCTCTGTCCCTTTGACATGCCCTCAGATTTCTTTTTAGATCATTTAAATTGTACGTTAAGGTGCTCCAGGCTTATCTTGCACTTTCCCTGCCTTAATTCTAAAATCAGGCATTAGTCCAAAGACTGCTGACTTTTCTTATGATTAGTGAATATCATTCAGAAACCAAGATCTAGGTTCTGAGTGTGCTGCTTGCTACAGAGGCACCCTTGTTTCTAGGCCTTCCTAACATAACTAGAGAATATATGTATATTAGCTTGTGTACATGCAGATATCTCAAATTATTTCTATATCTACATCTTTGTGTGTATGTGTGTGCATAAAACTATTCATGAGTTCATACTGATATCTTAGGCTCTAATCCAGTACCACAGCCTACGATCTATCTTCATTTATTATTTATCTGAATTTCCTTTGCTGATAATAACAAACTTGACTCTTACCATCGACTCTCATTTACCTAATTCTTCATTCCCAGTAGCCATGTAAAGCAGTTTCAGATATGCTACTTCTACCTAGGGCTCCTTTTAATTTTTTTTAAAGAGCCTACAACTATATGCATGCTTAAAATTCTTCTGTGACTTCTCATTATCTTTAAGAAAAGTGTGAATTACTTGACACAGTTTAGAGAAGGGTCCTGGATAATCTAACCTCCTACCTCTGCAGCCTCATTCATTAATTTTTCTTTTACGTTGTTTCTTAATTCAAGTCACACTTGTCTTTTCAAGCTCCATGACAATAGCATGTTCTTTCCTATCTTGGAACTTCATACCTGGCATAATCCTCTCCCCCATAGTGTGACAGCAGGCAAGTCTTTCTTTCTTTCTTTCTTTCTTTCTTTCTTTCTTTCTTTCTTTCTTTCTTTCTTTCTTTCTTTCTTTCTTTCTTTCTCTTTCTCTCTTTCTTTCTTCTTCCTTCCTTTCTTTCTTTCTTTCTTTCTTTCGTTTTTTTACTTTTTCATTTGAGAGAGAGAGCACAAGCAGTGGGGAGGGTCAGAGGAAGAAGTAAACCCCCCACTAAGCAGAGAGCCCCATGTGGGACTTGATCCCAAGACCCTGGGATCATGACCTGAGCTGAATGCACTTAACCAACTGGGCCATGAAGGTGCCCCTCTTCATTTTTCTTTTTACTACTATATTGACATTGCCTAGAAAACTGTCTGACATAAAATAGAGTGTTAAATTATTGCTGAATGAATGAATGAATGAAAGATTTTTCTTCTGTACCTGATTCTCTCTGCCTTCTCCTTCCTACTGCCATTTTACTTGGCTAAATAATACTCATCATGAAATTCATTGCTTAAATTACACCTCCTCAAAAACTCATTCCTAAACCACCCTGACCACACTAGGTTTGGGTCAACATCTACTCTTTTGGGTCCCAGCCTGTATTTTCCTTCAGATCATTCGTGGAGATTATAATGTTAAGTCTACATTTTCTTTCTTTCTGAATCAGATGGAGTCAAACTTCAAAACTATGTTTTCTTCTTTCTTTTCTTGGTCCCCAGGGACCCGATAATGTCTTGCCCATACTAGGAAGCTGGTAGTTATTGGTTGAACGAATGAAAGAATGAATTGAAGAGAGAAAAGATTAGATACAGAATCTGTGCAAGGTAATGGAGCAGCTACTGAGATCAAGGGCAAGTTTCTTCGTGTACTTTCAGCTGGAGGCAAAGTCACCTTGGGGTACTTCAAGGAACAAGGTGTAAATTATCTGTGAAAATGTCATTAGGTCTTTGAGGCAATGAGAATTCCATTGAAGAAGTACTTATGAGGTTTCAGAGCACAAATTTTTAAACAGTTCAGTTGAAGATTGCAAGACCTGGGAAAGCTTTTGAAGATACATGTAAATTGATTTTGTGGAAGAAACTAAAACTCTCATATATTTAAAGTTTGCCAGAGTATGCAATTTCTGATTTTATTTTATTTTTCATTTTTATCTTTCTTACATGGGATTCCACTGGAAATCAAAACATCTAAGTCTACACAGCTTCCTGTTTTCATTACTGTGATTTTTATTATTCACTTTCTTCATCATCATGATTTTATTGCTCTGGGAGACCTTAGCCTAGAAAAATTAAGGGAGAAAATGATTTTATTATTTATTTTAGGAACTACCTATGAGACCCTCCAACTCTTTGGTAGAAAGTATTGAAACACAATTTATATTTTACTATACAATACTAACTATTTTACTAACTAACTAATTTTACTATACTATACTAACTATATATATATACAAATATACAATTTATATTTTACACTTACTTTATTTTTATTCATTAGTACATTTAGAAGTACACCATTACATTCCATTTTTGTGGACCAAAAAAAGATTAAATATTGAAGAATATTTTTTACCACCTTTAAGCTATCAATATGACAACTCTTAAATATTTTAGTCTCGAACATTTTTTTAAATCATGTATCTTTAACACAAAATGTTACATTAGTTTCAGGTGTATGACATAGTGCTTCCACAACTGTTTATGCTATGCTATGCTCAACACAAGTGTAGCTATTATCTGTCACCATATGCTATTACAATACTGTTGACTATATTCCTTATGCTATACCTTTTACATTCCAAAATATATTTTTGAAATTTAATAGTAAGTGTATATCATGCTAACCAGAATGGTATTGTATGGTTGATAAATGCTTTGTCACTATACTAAAACACCAAAAAAAAAAAAAATATGTTTAATGTCACCATATTATTACTGGAAAGCCTTTGAAAATATTGTTTACTGTATTTTTTAAAAGAGAATATGTTTTAAATAATATTCATATGGGGTAGGAGAATTAGGAAAATGCCTTTCATAAATTTGGCTCAGTGGCTTGGCCATTTAGGATACTAATCTATAAAACTTTTAATTTTCACTGACTTTGCAGAGTATTCTGATAATAATTCAACATATGAATTAAATTTTTATTTCACAAAATAAAACCAAATGACTCTCAGTCAATAAATTCCAACCATGAAAGAAGTGAATGGAGCAGCAAACTATGTATTAAGTGCCCAATGAACTTGCAATAGAAAAATAAATGTCACTGTCCCTGGTCCTGGGAACTTGTGATACAAATCATATATCATGATGTCACTGTAAAGCTCAACATCATACTCATGCCTTGTGCTTAGGAAAGCATAAGCCAGAGGTCTAGAATCTTGAGTTTCATTTCTGTTCTATCTTTAAACTCCCTTTGAAGCTTTGAGGAAGAAAATTTATTTTTTAGTTTTTTTTGTGTGTGTGAACTGAGAGGGTTGGATTAGATCATTGGTTTTCCAATTGTTTTCTACAGAGACATCTTAGAGGGCATTTTGATCAGAGAGTAATGAATGCGTCCAGTATGAGGACCCCTCACTTCGCCAGTGCTTCAAATAGAGCAGTTCTGTTTTCTTCCTTTTTTTTTATTTTGGACTTCTAAGCTTACTTTCACTTGAACAAACAAATCAGTACATTAAACTAAAACAAACAAACAATAACCAAAATTCCACATTCCATTTGTATCGAATATAGAGTTTGGATTATGACAAACTTATTTCAAATTCCGTAGTTAAAATATTTCTCAATAATAATAATAATAATAATAATAATAATAATAAAATAATGATGGTATAATTTGTTTGGTCCTTATAATGTCCTGGGCAGCTAAATATATAATCTGATTTCATTCTGACAAGAGCACTGAAAGGTAAGTATTATTATCTTTTTTTAAAATATACATATATTTTTTTTAAAGAAAGGCAAAGTGAATATCAGAGAGATTGATTTCCAATTATCCAATTCCCTAACATCTTTGAGAGCCTACTTGTACCAGGTGATTTGTTGGGTGTGTTTAGATTCCATACTCACAATACACTATGTAGCTATTTATATAGTAAAGCTCAGAACTGGAATTGAATTCCAGAGTGGATAAAGCCAGTGCTTCATCAATACTAGTAATAATAATAAAACTGCTGCCACTGAGAATAATGATATACCTCACCTTAATGTGGAGGGACACTCTTGAGGAACATTGCATATTAACAATTTTATTTAATTTCACAATGCAAATGAGATACACTATTTATTTATTTAGTTAGTTTGTTTGTTTATTTTTATTTTTTTTTTGAGATACACTCTTCAATTACTCCCATTTTAAGGATGAAGAAGCAAAAGTTTAAACAAGTTAAGTGGTTTGCCAATATCTAAGATCACAATATTAGTAAGAAGCAGAGATGAGCTACAATCCTAAATTGTCTAAGACCAAAGTATTCATTCAACCCATATACCTTCCCGATTAGTTTATTGCCATACTACCTCCCACTGCAATTTAAAATGTGGTTAAAAGTAATAGAACCTGAGGACTGGCTCTCCCTGGTTCAAGACATATTATAAAACTACTGTAATTAAAAGAGTGAAACATTGGAGAGAATATACACAAGTAGACCAATGGAGCAGAATAGAGAGCCCAAGAAGAGATCCACACAGATATAGCCAACTGATCTTTGACAGAGAAGCAAAGGCAATATAATAAAGCAAAACAATCTTTTAACAAATGGTACTGGGACAACTGGACATTCACATGCCAACAAACAAATAAATAAACAAGAAAACAAACAAAAGCTAAACACAGACCAGAAGTCATTAAAACAAAAACAAAAACAATGTAAAACTTTTGCTTATGAAAGACACTGTTAGAGAATGAAAAGACAAGCCACAAACTAAAAAACATAGTAGTAGTTTTGAAAAAAAAAAATTGCAAGAAACTTTTTGGATAAAGGATTATTACTCAAAATATATGAAAACTTAATTTTCAACAATAACAAAACAAATAATGAAATATTTAAAAAATAGACCTTAACAGATACTTCATTAAAGAAGATATAGAATAGATGACACGGGAGCCTGGGTGGCTCAGTCAGTCAAGCGTCCAACTCTGGTTTTGGCTCAGGTCATGATTTTAGGTCTGATCTCAGTGGAGAGCTTGCTTCCCCTCTCCCTCTGCCTCTGCCCACCCCACCCCCAGCTTACATACTGTCTCTTCCTAATAAATTGATTAATCTTAAAAATAAAATAAAAAGGGGCAGCCTGTGTGGCTCAATTGGTTAAGCATCTGCCTTTGCCTTATGCCATGATCCCAATGCTCTAGAATCAAGCCCTGCATTGGGCTCCCCATTTATTTTTTTTAAAAAAATAAAATAAGGGTTGCCTCGGTGGCTCAGTGGTTGAGCATCTGCCTTTGGCCCAGGGCATGATCCTGGAGTCCCTGGATCAAGTCCTGCACTGGGCTCCTTGCAGGGAGCCTGCTTCTCCCTCTGCCTATGTCTCTGCTTCTCTCTCTGTGTCTCTCATGAATAAATAAATAAAATCTTATAAAATCTTATAAAATAAAATAATAAAATAAATAATTAAGATATAAAGATGACAAATAAGAATATGAAAAGGTGCTCTAGAGGCAGCCAGGGTGGCTCAGCAGTTTAGCGCAGTTTTCAGCCCAAGGCGTGATCCTGGAGACCCAGGGTCGAGTCCCTTGTCAGGCTCCCTGCATGGAGCCTGCTTCTCCCTCTGCCTGTGTCTGTGCTTCTCTCTCTCTGTGTGTCTCTCATGAATAAATAAATAAAATCTTTTAAAAAAGAAAAAGAGGGGATCCCTGGGTGGCGCAGCGGTTTGGCGCCTGCCTTTGGCCCAGGGCGCGATCCTGGAGACCCGGGATCGAATCCCACATCAGGCTCCCGGTGCATGGAGCCTGCTTCTCCCTCTGCCTGTATCTCTGCCTCTCTCTCTCTCTGTGTGTGTGTGTGACTATCATAAATAATAAAAAAAAAAAATTAAAAAAAAAAAAAAAAGAAAAAGAAAAGGTGCTTTACATCATGTATCACAAGGAAAATGCAAATTAACACAACAGTGAATATATATAAAATATCTTCACCCATACAGCAAAAAAACATTTGTACAGTTATTACTTAAGTATGTTAACTAAATAACTAAGGAATTGTTAATATTTCTCAATAAAATTTATACCAACACAAATTAAAAGTTCTTTCTTTACTGCGAGATTTGAAAAACAGTTATAAAAATTACTGTACAGTTAGGGACACCTGGCTGGCTCAGCAGTTGATCATCTGCCTTCTGCTCAGGGTACAATCCTGAGGTCCCAGATCGAGTCCCACGTCGGGCTCCCTGCAGGGACTCGATCTTGGGTCTCTAGGATCAGGCCCTGGGCTGAAGGTGGTGCTAAACCGTTGAGCCACCGGGGCTGCCCAAAAGTCTATCTATATAATAAATAATAGTAATATTTAAATAATTAATAAAATACCACTACACAAGTATTAAGATGACCAAAATCTGAAACACTAATAACACTAAACGCTGGGAAGAATGTAGAGCAACAAGAGCACTCATTCATTGCTGGAGGAAGTGCAAAATGGTACAGCCACTTTGGAAGACAGTTTGGTGATTTCTTACAAAACAAAACATACTATTATCATAGGATCCAGCATTTGTACTTCTTGGTATTTACTCAAAGGAATTGAAAATTTATGTCCACACAAAACCTGCACATAAATGTCTATAGCAGCCTAACTCATAATTCCCAAGTCTTGGGAGCAATCAGGATATATGATAATGGGTGAATAGGTAAAGGATCTGTGGTACATATGGACATGGGCATATTATTCAGCATTAAAAAGAAATGAGTTATCAGACCATGAGAAGATGTGGAGAAATCTGACAGGTATATGAATAAGCAAAAGCAAACAAGCAAACACAACAACAACAACAAAAAAACTGAAAAGGCCACGTATTGTATGATTTCAACTATGTCACATTCTAGAGAAGACAAAACTATGGAGACACTACAAATATTAGCAGTTGCCAGGAGTTAGTAGAAAAAGATGAATAAGCAGAACACAATACATTTCTAACAGTGAAATTACTGAGTATGAGACTGTGATGGTAAATACATGTCATTATACATTTGTCCAAACCCATAGGATTCACAAGACCAAGAGTAAACTCTAAAAGAAGTTATAGATTTGGGATGATTTTATATCAATGTAGGTTCATCAATTATAACAAATATACCTTTCTGATGGGGGTGCTGATATTGAGAGAGCCTATGCACTGGTATGAGAGTGGTGGGGCAGTATATGAGAAATCTCTGTACCTCCCGCTTTATTTTTCTGTGAATCTGTAACCACTCTAAAAAACAAAGTATATAAATAAAAATGTAAATACTCAACATTTCAAAGCAAATCAAACCACACTGAGACATCACCTCACACCTGTTAGAATGGCTATCATCATATAGACAAGAGACAATATGTGTTGGTGAGGCTATGAAGAAAAAAGAACCCTTGTGCACTGTCGGTGGGAATGTAAATTGGTTCAGCTGCTATAGAAACAGTATGGAGGTTCCTCAAAAAAATTAATAATAGAAATACTGAATGATCCAGCCATTCAACTTCTGGGTATATATACTAAGGAAACAAAATGACTACCTCAAAGATTTGCACCCCCATGTTCACTTGCAGATTATTCACAACAGCCAAGATATAGGGGGGGACAGATATCTGGTCATTGAGAGATAAATAAAATATCTTAAAAAGTGAAACATAAAATGGAATGTTATTCATTCTTTTTTTAGAAGGAAATCTTGCCATTTGTGACGATGATAGACCTTATTATGCTAAATGGAATAAGTGATAGGAAAACAAATACTGTGTGATATCACTTATATATGGAACCAAAAAAAAAACAAAAACAACAACAACAACAACAACAACAACAACAACAACAGCAACAAAAAACAAACTGAACTCCTAGAAACAGAGAACAGATTGGTGGTTGCCAGAGATGGAGTGAGGGTGGGGGTTGGGAATGGGTCAAGGTGGTCAAGATTATTTATAAACTTCCAATTATATAATAGGTAAGTTTGGAAGATATAGTACAGTGTGTATATAATATTAATTTTATAATTATATATTTGTACATCTTATTAATATGCTTGTGGTGGAACCAAGTATAGTGGGAAGAAAGGAACTTAAAAAAATGTAAGGGAGTCAGTGGTAGACATACTCTAGAAAGAAAACTTTCACCTTTTGGCTTTAATTATGTGTCTCAGGGCCAGTTTCTGCCTTACTTAATGGAGCAAGAAGCCCCTGCTAGGCTTTACTTGCTCTCCACAGCAGGTTCTTAGAACAAAGCAGAGTCTGAACAGCTCATGGCCTGGATCGATAGTTTTAAACTCATTGCGCACAACCGAGCCACTCCACTGCACTGCACTTGAAAACAATGCCCATTGTGCACTCTCAGAATTTGTGTCTCTAATGATTTTCTTGACCAGTTTCATACAATAATCTTTTTTTTTTTTTCATACAATAATCTTGACCCTGATAACTGCTAATGAGGTTTAAAAATAAAACAAAATTATGACTGTAGCCTAACAAACTATCACTGTAGCCTATCTAAGAGTGTTTCCATAAAATCTGTAGTAGGAGGACATTGTTGTCCATGTGAAATACTAGCTTATATTTTCAGAGTTGGCTACATTGTCTCCTGGAATGCAACTTTTTCTCTGTCCCCTGGGTAGAAATGCACTCACCTCTCTTCTTTCTTATTATATCTATCATTTAACTCAATTCCTTTTTATTCGTAGCTTGAGTTATTATTGTATAAACCATAGTTTTTGCTCAGGAAATCATGCTTTATAAGATAAAATGAGTTTGGAGACCAAAAATGACTGGAATAATTAGTTGAATGAGAAGGATTAAAAATTGAAATTGCATTTTGCACACAAAAATATGTTTTGCTCCCGATTACTTTTCTACATTTATCAAACCACATTTGCTTAGAAATCTATTCATAAAACCATGGTACATTTTGTTTTTATTCTCTCAAATTGGGAGCCAAAACTAAAACTTGCAGAAACACATAAAAAATAAACTGGAGAAAAAATTCAAGTTAGCAAATCTCTACAGCACAACAAATACATACATTTTCTCTCTACGCGTAACACATGGTTTGGACAGGTGTTAGTATTAATAACAACAAGAGATTTGCATATTTTATAAACAAGTTTGCAAATATACCATAATACCTAACACTCCATACATAAATTTCCACAGATGTATCTTTCTTGTCTAAAATATGTGTAAAATTTTCTAGCATGTACCAAAAACACTCCAGCAATAATGCTTACTTCGGCAAAAACAGGGCATATCTATTCACAAGACCTAAAATGCAGAATTTATGCGATCAATTAAATCATTTGCCAATTAAATTTCACCAGCGTATCCAAAAGTTAACTCTTCTAAAGAGACAAGAATCAAATACAATCTTTAAAGTTAATATACTGAAAACAGTAATGGCATGTTTTTAGATATATTTAAAGAAAAGAAAGCTGTAGTGATTAAAACTCCTTTTTCTAGCTGGTGTTGTGTTGGAAAGGCATGAATGCAGAGACACACTTATTCCTCCTTTTGTTTGTTTTTGGCCAGCAGCCAGTTAAGGCTGTAACTCTAGCTTGTGGAAATTGGTTGAGTAAATGGAGACAATGAACCAGGTGCGGTGGATAAAGATTAGAGAGGCTGAAATTATACAGTTAGTGAGGTATGATTCTATTGTTTCAGTAGGGGCACCAACTCCTACTGCAGGGAGGAGGAATGTGGAACGAAAAACCACATCAATCAAAATCTTTTTCCTGTACATGTTGATTTGTATCTCAGATGGCTGTCCATATATTAGGGATATTTACATGAAGAGCTATTTAAAATTGTTTCGTTGTGTTTTTATCAGAAGTATTGGATTCCATTTGTCTTTCTTTTTCTCTCTTATCACAGGAGCTTGCCCACTGATGGATAGGCTTGACAAAATGTTTTGAGGGCTTCTAATAAAAGTAAGATCAGGAAGACATATGCATAAATTTAATCTCAGGGTCACTTAAAAAAAAAAAAAAGCTCTGTCAGTGGAGTCTAAGACTTTTACTACATCATTAGCTACTATTGTGCATAATTTAAAGATCATCTCAGGATGACTTGATTGATTGAGGATGACATGTATTTTGTTCTCTGAATTTATAACATGCTTCAAAAATGGTAGATTATATGACCCTTACTAGCAGATTTTTGGCATTAACATAGTCTCAGTGCTCTGCCGACACAGAGGCTGTTATTTTTGGTTATGATCTCCTTTTCTCAGTCTATCAGATCATATAAAATTTCTGACACTGATCAAGCAACTTCACACAGCTTTCCCTGGCAAATGGTGTGGCTTGGCATTCTTCTTTCCTTATGTGTGACACTAAGCCATACCTTTTACACAGTTTACAAGGAAGATCTGATATTTTTTTTTGACATTTTTATATATAACCAATATAAGAAAACCAAAAGGACAAGTGACATAGGAATTCTTTATGAATTCAAGAATAATTATTCTGCATGTGGATATCAAAATCATTAAATTATTACTAAAAAAAAAAAAACCTTTAGCAATTATGAAACCTGACACATTCCATGAAACCTTTTACTTTGATCAGTTCTACAACATTGTCATTTACATGAGGCTGAAATATTTCATCAATCCAATATCGTGTCCTTACTAGAAAACAACAATTTACTCCATTGTATTTAGGTACCACATAAATTAACGTATATGAAATATATTTGAACAAGGTTATGAAAATCTTGAGTAAAAGATTCTATCGCTAAGAGCTTTGACAATGATTTTTCTTATAATCTAAATAATTGCCCACCACTCTTCCACTCTCATCAGAATGGACAAAGGGTGTGCTTCTATTTCTTATCTTAAAATCATAATTTCAAATGAGTGATTCCACCAAGTAGAGACCTAAGTTGCTATGCATATTGCATTTTTCAAATACGAGAATTGATGGGAAATTGAGATTCAGTTGAGCTAAAGTGATCACAAGCTTGCTAAATGTCTAATATATCAATATATTTTACCTATATCTATATATCTATAGATACATATTAAATTTTCTTAAAACATCACCAACTTCTTTGTTTAATTTTACATTTCAAATTTATAACTTGTAAGATTGGTGATTTTAATATTCTAACTAAAAACTTTAATTGGAATAGATTGTAAATCCTTAAATATATAGATCTTATACCTAAATTTTAAAATTTAATAAAATTAAGGAGAAAAATGGAGGGAAAAAGGTAGAAAGCATTCCAATATTGTTAAACATGGTAAGCAGGAACTCCTCTTCCTTTCTCAAAGTTATATTGATCAATGTACTCTTTAGATCCAAAATATCAATACAAGAAGACATGAAAATCATGTAAAGTCCAGGATGCTATATGGAAAAGATATCTATCTCCTCACTATATCTCTATCCCAACAGTCATATCTTCTCTCCTTTTCTGGTTTTTATTCTTGGTCTTTAACTCCAGGCACCAAGCCTCCAGCCCTCCTCCTCTGGAGTCAAGTCAAGACTTTTTTTTTTTTTTTTCCAACTTCACAACAAGGATTCTGTAAAGACTTGACAACCAATATATTGTTAGTTATCAGTAACAATGTCCATTTCTTTCTTTATTTATTTTTAGAGAGGGAAAGGGAAGAGAGAGAATCTTAAGCAGGCTCCACCCCTCAGCATGGAATCTGATGAAGATATCAAGTTCAAAACGCTGAGATCATGACCTGAGCTGACGTCGAGAGTCAAATATTTAACTGACTGAGCCATCCAGGTACCCTAGTAACACATTTTTTTTTTTTTTTTTTTTTACTAATGAGTAATCTGCATCCAAAATTCTATCCTGAACATGTGTAGGGCCCCTCATCATAGCCATTGTCATACTCAGGTTCATCAGAAAGCAGATTCTCAGGGAAAGTCTGAGGAAGCATAATAATCTCAAAGGTGGTACTTGAAGTACAAGAGCAGGAACCAGCAAGAGATAATATAAACATGTATTATCAAGATGGCCATAACTAGTTGGAATGAGTTGCTCATTATATTTCAAATGCCCACACAAAAATCTATAAAAACTGTCTCTTAGAACAGGCTCTCTGGAAGAATTTATTCATTCCATCTTATAATATTGGTTTGAGAAAGAGAATTTAAAAACAGTCAGCCCTCACATCTGGTAGCTATTTTCTACCAACTTAGCCATGATGTTCTTTTAACATATATTATTTTCATAATATCAGCAATGGACAAGAACTATCCCTGACTACAAAAGAAAAGAAAACCAAGATAATTACAAAATATCTCTGAAGAGTGATACAAGTAAGTATATTTGCAAGTACAAAAATATGACCAGACATGCCCTTATACTCATTACTTCTCCAATGATAATCTGGACTCTGCTCTATTCCTCTTGTATTTAACATTAAAACAAAAAAAATCTTCATATTGTCTCTGACTTCCTAGAGTACTCAATCTAGAATAGCCCAAACTTCCTTGACCCTTCCACTAAATCTCCTAACAGATTCCCAAATTCTATAGGTCAGTGTTTTTCATACAAATCAAACCAATAGTATAGATTAGATAGATAGATGGTATAGATGATATAGATATAGAGATAGGTAGAAAGAGATAGATAGAGATGATAGAGATGGAGATAGAGATAGATAAGAGTTACTATTGCAATTAGTTCACCTCATTATGGATCCTGAGAAGTCTCATAATCTGTTGTTGGAGAACTAGGGAACCAGTGGTGGAAATCACTCTGCATCTGAATGCCTGAGAAAGTGAAGACTGATGGTGAATGTATCGTCTGAGCCTGAAAGTGCAAGAACCAGGACCATCAATGTCAAAGGGCAGGAGGAGATGGATGTCCTAGCTCAGTTAAAAAGAGCAAACTCATTCTTCTTTCACTTTTTTGTTCTGTTCGTCCTCAATGGATGTTGCCCAATCACGCTGGTGAAGGCAATCTTTCCTCTGTCTATAAACTCAAAAACTAATCTCTTTCTGAACACTCTCACAAGAGGTACCTGGGTGGCTCAGTCAGTTAAGCACCTGTTTTCGGCTCAGGTCATGATCCCAAGGGTCCTGGGATCAAGCACCACATTGGGCTTCCTGCTCATTGAGGTGGCTGTTTCTCCTCTCTCCCTGTTTGTGCTTTCTCTTTCTCTGTGTGTGTGTGTCAAATAAATAAATAAAATCTTAACAAAAAAGAGAGAACACCCTCACAAACACACCTACAAATAAGTTTTACCAGCTACCTGGACATGCTTTAGCCCAGTCAAATTAACACATAATATCAACTATTATTCCCTCCTAACAACTCTTAATAGTAAGATATCACATTTTCCACTGTTTTCAGTCTTTGCTAACAGGAATTAATAAATTTAACTTTGACCACAAATGTGTTCCTCTAAACTTTACCTGTTGGCCATCAATAGAGTAATCATTCACACTTCATAATTGCACATAGTTGAATACCATGTTGGTTCCAATGAAGCCCTCAACAATACAGCTCCAGGGCAGGAAGCATCAAGGGCATGAGGTAAGGTGTTATCACGTGTGCCTGTATGAATCTATGAATCTTTCCTGAGCCCATAAAAACACATTACCACAGTACTAGAGATGTAATATAACTAGAGATGTGGGGCCCAGTGAGGTAAGGTTTTTAATGTCCCTGATATAATTAGTATCTAAACAATGTGGGGCAGCACTTCATCTACAGTATAATGTGAAATGTGCTCTTTAAGCTTAAATATATTTACATTTTTAAAAGATTTTATTTATTATTTATTTATTTATTTATTTATTTATTTATTTACTTATTATGCAAGAGACACAGAGAGAGAGGCAGAGAAACAGGCAGAGGGAGAAGCAGGTTCCCCGCAGGGAACCCAATGCAGGGCTTGATCCTGGGGTGCAAGATCAGGCCCTGGGCTGAAGGTAGACTCTCAACCGCAGAGCCACTCAGGCATCCCGATACATTTACATTTCTGAAACATACTGAGAAAACCATATCAAGATGATGGAGATTGGTTTAAATGGTTACATGGTGAACATTTCAAAATTATGAATTTAGGGATGCCTGGGTGGCTCAGTGGATGAGTGTCTGCCTTCAGCCCAGGGCGTGATCCCGGAGTCCCAGCATCGAGTCACACATCGCACTTCCTGAATGGAGCCTGCTTCTCCTTCTGCCTATGTCTCTCCCTCTCTCTCTCTGTGTCTCTCATGAATAAATACATTTAAAAATATGAATTTAAAATTTTAAATATCTTATGAACATGGTATATACACACATCAAAATACCATTTATGCACTCATTTTTGGATTAAAATTTTTTTTATAAGTTTAAGTAATTATATATATCTAGAACCAAGTTATTTCTTCTTTGCAATTATCTCCACATATGGGAACAATAAAATGATTTTGACCTGTCAAAAAGAGCTCTCCAATTCACAGTAGCCAAGATGGTCTTCAGGAGAAGAGTTGAGATTGAGGTAACCATTTAGGGCTTTATAGATAATTGTAGACTGAAATTGCTCTCCAATGAGATTAGTTGCTAAAATAGACTTAAGATTTGTGTAGCCCTATTGTCCTGTGAGTTCCAGATACTTTACATTTCCTTCCATTTATTTCCAGTGGAATCTATGCTGATATTTAAACAAAAGAGCTGTCCAGGAACATTTTTCTTTTCTGGAACAACACCAACCACAATAGCAGCAACATTCTTCCAACCAGTATCCTTACAGCTGGGTGGCCACTTACAGAATTCTTCTCCCTTGACAATATCAGCAGAATTGTTTCCTTTTTCCATTTTAATAAATACAATGTTTTCCTTTTTATTTTTACTTTTCATCTTCTATAAAATGTTGGAAGACCAGGCATCACCAGGCATAAGTGTGTGGTGTTACTTGCTACTTTAATACACTTTTCATTAATTTCAAAAGACAAATTTTCTTCAGATTGTACCACATATTAGAAGTAAAAATCAGATTTAATAATCTCAGATTTAAGTCAGATGTTTGACTGTCTTTATTCATTCATTTATATATTTCTTTCTTCACCCAGTAAATATTTATTGAGTATTTCTGTACTAGGCACCATGCCAGGTACTTGAAAACAGTCATAAACATGATGCACTCAAACCCTGTTCTCATGAGGTTTATAATTTATTTCCATTATGCTTAAGAATCTCATGGTAAATATGAAAAAGTCTTTCAGTCTTGGGGATGACCTTTACAAGATATTGAAAGGCAATTTTAATATTGTCTGCAAGCACTTAAGTATTTTCTTATGTAGATTTGCAGAAGAAGGCTTCCTCATCAGGCAAAGCAGGTATTCTCCCTAGATGAAAACAGTAATTTGGTAATAGAAATTCCAAAACGATGTTTCCCTACCATTAACACTTTGGTTTTTCACTTGGCAAACACTGAAAAGGAATGAGTCTGTACAGTTGGAGTGCAACTGAAAATAGCATGAATGTTAATGCTTTTTACAAATCTCGATCACTTAATTGTTCATCAAGCTCAGAACATCTGTATTTAAGCATTAGCTCCACTGTCTGCTATAGGCAATTCCAAGAGCTATATTCAATGGAAGCTGCAAAATCAGCCGATGGAAAAAAAAAATCAACGTATTTAATATCAAGAACTACAAATAAGAGACTATTTTTACTTTTCTTACATTCATGCAAATCCTGATATTGTTAATAAAAACAAACAGTAATGCTAAGGGCCAGTTCTATTTATAATCATTTTGAAGCCAAACTTCCCCATAGGTTAGTACAATGATTCTATAAGTGGAGACTGTACTTTAAGAGGTAAAGAGATAAACACATAAAGTGTGAAAGCTCATTCAGGAAGCTTTTACTTCCACATTTCAAATTCTGTAATTCATGAGGAAATTAATTATTAGAGTATTTACACAATGAAATGTCAACAATAAACTATCTTAACCTATTAACAAACTTCCAAATTCGGATGATTTAAAACCATGTGACTACAAACATAAAATATGATGGTTCAATAATTATCATGCACTTTTCAAATCAGGTTTGGGTCATATGAAACTTTTTGTGAAAGTTTGCGTCCTGTTGTTAATTGTTGTCATAGTTTTACATATGAGGGAAAACACAAACCTGAATGCTATTTTTATTTTTACTATGATTCTCTGGAAATTTAAACTTTGAAGATCATAAAACTCTGGCTCAATAACTTTTCAAACTAATTCTTTGTAGAGACATAGTTCTACATATATGCAAGCACCACTAATGTCATTTTACACTGATAATTTTATTATAAATGTGATAATGATGTAGAGAGAAGAAAAAAGTGTATGAGATTCCAAATTTATGTAACAATTATAAATCTTTACCTTCATTCTTTATTAGTTGCCAAATAGCTATATGTTTTCTATGAAAATACTGATTAATACTGCACTCTATCAAATGCACACATAATAACATTAGTGCATGTAATGGCATACCTTTAATAGATAATAGATCAACAATCACTAGTAGGTAGGAGGGAGAATATTTTGATTACAAAAAGAAACCATTGTTTTACATTGTTCTACATCCTGACTGGAGAGGGGGTTGTGATTGTATGATTCATACATTTCTGAAAATTCCCAACACTGTACAACCCGAAAAAAGCAAATTTTGCTGTATACAAATTAAAAAATAAAATAAAATAGATTTAGACAGTTCTATTCTGCAGGCCACTCAAACACTATGTAAGAATTTTCAGAAAAACAAATTCCTTTTTCCATAGTCTGCCATTTATTTATTTATTTTTTAAAGTTTTACTTGTTTATTTATTCATGAGAGCACAGAGAGAGAGGCAGAGACACAGGCAGAGGGAGAAGCGATGCAGGACTCGATCTCAGGACCCCAGATCATAACTTTAGTCAAAGGCAGACACTCAACCACTGAGCCACCTAGGTGCCCCACAATCTGCCTTTTACATTTTATTAAGACAGGCTTGATTTGGTTATCCTAATATATATATATATATATATATATATATATATATATATATATATATATAGATATATAGATATATAGATATATAGATATATATATAGAATACATATTATATATAATTTGTATATATTATATATAATCTAATTTGGATATCCTAAATTACTGAACATATGATCTTTATAAAAATTCTTTGAAAAGTTCTATTCTGATCATTTAAGTTTTAATTTGGAGAAAATTTTAAAGATTAAGATCTTAAAAATTTTCTGAGAAAAGTGGTAACATTTTTGAAGCAACTTTCACATGAAGAATTAAGAAAGTTTCCTGATATTTACATATCTTCTAACTCCAATCATATTCTATTTGTTTGTATAGATGGATGAGATAGAGCTTTCCAGTATTTTGTATTGTCTATTACCTTTTCGTCTGTTCTTAATTATCTGACTGCAATATACCCACTAATTTAGGTAAGAAAATTCTGTAAAGATTTCTTCATTTTAATAGTGTATTGAGCTATATTCCAAGTTTTAACTCTATTATTTTATTCTGAGTTTTATTTGACAATCATTTACCACTGTGATTTGCCAGTTATCTTGCTTGATGATAAGAGGACTGGAAGATAAGAAGAGATGGTCTTTGCTCTTAAAGAACTTAGAAGAGGGATTCTCAGAAATGTAAAATTATTGAATCTCAATGCTTATGAGCCATAATAGATGCCTGAAGAAAGTGGTTCACAGACATGGAATTAAGAATCTTTAAGCTTACCTTTATAATTGACTGAAAAAGGATCATAAAGATTAAAGGGCATAAGCCCCTATGTCATGACATTGTTGTGTGAAATTAAAAGGTCTCAGATGTGTGTGAGGTTGAATTTGTCAAAATAATTACTCAGGAAGATTTTCTTCTTCCCTCAGCCCTTAGGAATAAAGTGACTTTCTTCCAGAGTAGAAAGATGGTTTGGCTGTTTATCCTTCCGTCCTCCACTATTTTGGAAGTGCCCCCTGGGCAGCTGCAGCCTGTGAGGAAAGTCTCCAATTCAACATTTTACTTGAATGAACACTAATTAAGTAAGTAAATCCTCTACTTTACTATGTCTGGTCTGTTATTACACCTATAAAAGGAATTATTAATTTTAAAAGTTATACTTTTTCTGTTCTAGAACGTTCATTTTATTCTTTTATATTAACAAATTACAATCGCTGTTGAATTTCTTTATGTTTTTACTCTTTATTTCACTATTATTTCTGTATTTTGTTTATTTTTATGGTCATTTTAAAGTCTCTTTGTTTTAACTCCAACATCTAAATTATCAGTGTACCTAATTCAATGTTTCTTATTCTTGATTTAATTATCATTTATCTTTTGATGCCTGTTTTTATGACTTATAATACATGATTCCATGCCATATATAGATGTTGTAATTACCTCGTAAAAGGACTTTATATCTAAGTACTGTAAAGTCAGAGATTTCACTGCCTTTCAGATATAATACTTCCTAACATTTGGTTTGTTCAGGCCTTTGATTGGATCCTGGAAGATATCTCCCTCTTCTACTCTGAAAGTTTTGCTTTTCAAAGATTTTTAGCTTAGCTCTTTGGTGTCTAACCTCAAATAAGTTCAAAATCTGACAAAGGTCCTGAGAAAAAGACCTCTCCTTAGCATTACTTGTCTCCCAAGCACTGCAAGATAGTAAAAGATTTTACTTCACCTTCATCTCAGCTCTATACCCACCATGCTATCCAGGTATTCAGTAAATATCCAAAGAAGGCAAATTGGCAGAAAATTAGAGAATATTCTAGGAATTATTATGTCATCCTGGATCATAGAGGCCTCAAAAATTATGCTGATTTTTCTTTCTCCCAGTATAGTTTTTCTGCTTGTAACAAAACTGATTTTTAGTTCAGAATAAAACTTGACCAATAACCATAAGAGAAACAATTCTGAAGTCAAGCTGAGAACTCTGCTATTTAACCTATTGTCCTGGCTTCTGCAGTTTTCCAATGTGTTTGCGTAGAAGATCCTTAAATGTATCCCTTTACTTCTACTCTAGCAGCATAGGTGGTGTAAGGCTATCTACTATGTCTCACTAAGAAATTGATTCTACCTTTTGTGCTATGCATTGCTTTCGTATTTGATTTTAACTCCTGCTACTTAGGTTTTTAGGATCTGGATACAAATGAATTGCTCCAGGTTAGGTTGGCTTTGTTGCAAGTCAATAAATTGTACATTTCTTTGGAAGTACAGCTGTATACAGTATTTTCAGGATCACTGCATCCTGAAGGTAGATACTACAATAAAAGTAGGCAAGACTCAAAAGTCAAATCAGCCTTAATAACTTTACATAGTCTAGAGGTAGCTTGACATTGAAATAAGCAAGCATAGATTATCCAACTCAACATGGTTGATAAAATAATCTTTTAAATTGACATATACTTTATATAAGCACTTTTATGAACAAAATAGTAATTAATGAAAAGACTTACTTTTAACAAAATTAATGTAGTATACTTAAAATGTATCTTAAAGATAAACTTAGATGTCTAATTTTTTTTTTTTTTAAATGGAGGCACCTAGGTGACTCAATCAGTTCAGTGACTGACTTTGATTTCAGCTCAGATCATGATCTCTAGGTCCTGGGTTCAAGTTCTGCTTGGCCTCCACTCTCAACACAGAGTCTGCCTGTCTTACTCCATTGCTCCTACTCCCACTCTCTCCCTCTCTCTCTCTCTCTCTCAAATAAATAAATAAAATCTTTCTAAAAAATTTAAAAATAAAATATTTTAAGAATGTAAACATTCATACTATGATAAACTAGATATCAACCATAGAATAAGAAAACTATTAAACAGTGTAAAGTGAGAAGAAAAACAAAACAAAACTTAAGAATGTAACCTGGAATTGAAATTAATAAAACTGAAAAAAAGCTATAGAAAAGTTAGGCAATATTAAAATTGATTATTTTATGACAGTATTGAAAGAAATAAAACCTTGTAATCTAATGAAGGAAATTAAAATTAGAAATAAAATTGTTTCAATGTTGGAAAGAGAAAATTGTGAACAAAAATATGCCAAAGACAGCCTTGGTGGCACAGCGGTTTAGAGCCGCCTTCAGCCCAGGGCGTGATCCTGGAGACCCGGGATCGAGTCCCACATCGGGCTCCCTGAATGGAGCCTGCTTCTTCCTCTGCCTGTGTCTCTGCCTCTCTCTCTCTCTCTCTGTGTCTCTCATGAATAAATAAATAAAATCTTTAAAAAAATATGCCAAAGATTAAAAAAATTAAAGGGGTACATTTACAAATTAATTTCAGTAATGCTGAATATTTCATGATTCTACACATTTTCCAGAAAATTTCTAGTGTAAAAATTTACCAAAAATGTCACACACTTCAACAAAACATTTACTCACAGATGAATACTTAAATGAAAAATATACTATGTTCAGATTATTTTATATCTGAAATTTAACAAACATTTATACACTGTAAGATTACTGTTATTTCTGCTATTATGGATTATATAGAAAGATACTAAAACTCTTCCCCCAAATATTGTATAAATCTTGATCTTAAAAGCTATTTAACAAATTAGTAATAAATATCATACCATTATGTCAATATTGGGTTAAAGAAAAGATTTATGAAGAAATGATACAAATCATCTTTGAAGAATTTTAAATGAGTAAATTATTTACATGATGAATTATATTTACCAACAATCAGCAAACCAAAAAATTGTTATATGAAATATTGTTTCCATAGAGAATCCATGATGTTCCAGCAACCAAAAATATATAGCATTTTTCTTCATCTTTTATATAATAAAATAAAAAAAACAACTTTTGCTGTATTCATATTACATACAAAGATATACACCTATGGTGAGAAGAGATATTATCTATTTGAAAATTATATCTTTTATCTTATAATCCCTAGGTACAGAAAAATCAGCATTAAATGACTAGAACTTGTAAGAGATTTGATAATTAGTAATATCCAATTAAAATAAAATTAGAAAAATAAATATGCCCAGAAATACATATACAGAAAGTAAAGGACCTATGTGAAGAAAACTGTATTTTTTAACTGAAAGATATAAATCATTATCCAATATCATAATAAAATAAGATCTGAGTTAATGTATAGACCATTATATTCTAGAAATAGTTCAGCCATAAAAGTGTCACTTCTTTCTAAATTAATTATAAAGGTAATAAAATTCCAATTATACATCAAGTGATAAATGATGTATAATTTGCTTTTGTAATTAATAAGTTTAGTTTAAAGTTTATATGAAAGAAAAAAATGGCTGAAAATTATCATGGAAAATTATAAAAAAATAATTACAAAAATTACAAAAGAATATTCAGGAGTTCCTTTTTATCCTTCCAAAATTAAAACACATTTAAGAGAATATTAAAATTAGATGCTTTGAGAAATTTCTAATGCTAAAATTTACCCAAAGAGAGTTAGAAAACCTTAACAGAACATTTACCCAGAGATGAATTCTTAAATTAAAAAACATGCTTAATCCAGATTGTTTCATATCTGAAGTTTAACAAACATTTACATACAATGACATTCTTGTGCTATTTCTGCTATTATGGATCAAAGAGCAAACTAAAACCCTTCTTTCAAATATTATCTGAGTCTTAACTCCAAAAGCTGTTAAACAAAGTAACAACAAATACTATAGTCAACTATATCAATACTGGATATAGTTGATAAAGAAGTTTGATATAAGTTATCAGCGATTGTTTTCAAATTTTAACAAGAGAAATCTTGAACATTTTAATAAGATTTTAACATAGGAAGGGAAGAAGAGCAAGGACAAACACCCAAGCATCTCTGAGGAAAATCCTTGTTTTCACTCTCTTAGGTTGAGTTCTAGATATCATTCTGGAAGTGATAAAACTCCTAGAGATATGAAACTCTTGCATCCTTTCTCCCTCTGTAGCCCTTGGAGGCATCATGTCCCCAGGGAGGAGTTCCTGCACCACCACAGAATGACAGCAGTCCAGGAGTACTGTGAGTGGTTACACAGATCATCATAGAGGACCTGTCCCAGAGCTTCATGTTTTCCAAAGACTTAGAACCTAAATATGTTCCTGATATGCACATTTTGCCATAAAAATAGAGAACTCAGTGGAGAGAGGGACCATAGACCTGTAGCCACTGGCATGAGGAGACTGCAGAGGGTCTCTGTGGAACTCTGAAATCCCTACTGACTCTGAGGACAAGATTTTACTAATCAATGAATGCTTGATAATAAGTAAACACACAGCCACTTAAACTCATTAAGTTCCCTCCAGAAAACTGGATATTTGCTATGGTCTAAATGTTTGTGTCTCCCCAAAAATCACATACTGAAATCCTAATGTTCAGTGTGATGAAATTAAGAGGTGATTATTTCACAATAATAGAATCCTCATTATTACAATTAGGTCTCTGGTAAAAGAGACTCCATAGAAATCTCTAACCCCTTCTTCTACTTGAGGACATGAGAAATCTGTAACTTAGAAGATGGCTCTCCATAGAACTCAACCATGCTGGCACCCTAAATCCTCTAGCCTTCAAGACTGAGAAATAAGTTGGTGTTGTATTTAAGCCACTTTGACTGTGGTGTTTTATTTTTGCAACCCAAATGGATCAAGATAACATTCAAAGCAAATATTAAGTTCAGTATATGAAAATAGAGAAAATTCCATGTTTCACATTTGATTTTATATTTATGGACATAATTTATAAAACCAGCAAAACTAGAACAAAATAAATGAGCACATGGTGCCTCTTACAACTTATTTTCTAATTGGGACTTAATCTGTATTTTTCACAAAGTCCTATAGTATCTACAATACGGTCTTTATATACCCATTCTGACAAGTGCGTGTTAAACATCTATTTATATTTAGCAAAAATTTCATCAGGTTGTACTAGGGATTGTATTCATTCATCACATTTCCTAAGCTACATAAATAAGTCATGACTATTTTCACAAATAATGTTCATTATCACACATTAGAAAGTTACATGCTATTTTGATAGTGGATCCATGAATTAATGATAAAACAATGCTCCACAAAGTGCAGTCATTTGTAGATTGTGGTTTCAATTACAAAAATACAAAAATTAAAAAAAAAGAATAATTCATTGACTATACGTAGGGTAAGGTTTTTAGTTTTAAAAACGCTGGGGATCAATCATATATGTATATTTTTAA
This sequence comes from Vulpes lagopus, assembly GCF_018345385.1. NCBI lineage: Eukaryota > Metazoa > Chordata > Mammalia > Carnivora > Canidae > Vulpes > Vulpes lagopus. The sequence continues at coordinate 141,516,965 of NC_054827.1, forward strand.
ATGTGCTATGTAAGATAGTGACATTATTCAGAAGCATATGTTTCTGTTTATTTTTATGTATAGAGGGAAACACTATGTACTATCAGTTCACTATTAGTCTCTCTTTTGATGGGCATATTAAACTGGAATATGCCCATAATGGAATATTACAAAAACATATCATTGCATCAGTAAAATAGCTAGTTTTCTTTTTCCCAAAACCATCCTCCAAAACTAAAAGATATGTGATGACTAGTAAAATATATATATTTCCCTCAATTTTCCAGACAAGAGTGTTTTTTACATGTTTTTTACATGAACTTCCTAAACCAGAAACATGGAGCTCTATTTCGGTAGGTAGGTGGAACTTATAATAGGTGCCTTAGATCAAGCCTTTTTTTATTTGACTCAAAAATATTTTTGATTCTATTATTTATTATAAACCTTATGCAGTCTCAATGAATAAAGCAAACAGTAAAGAAAACTGCATACCAACAATAGTTACTTTGAATATTTTGAAATATTTTTCCAGATATAAGCTAATATGAAATTATTACAAAGAATTAGTTATATATGAATGTATGTATTCCCAAATTTAATCACTTATATGCATGTATTCATATACATAGATTATATATGTATATGTAGATAGAATATGTATATATATGTCACAAATATTTCAAACTATGGCATGTATTCTATTTTATAGCATAACTTTTTTCTAATAATATTTTTAATACTAATTTTTAAATTAATGTATTTCTGCACCTACATACCTGCATCATCAAAATCAGTAGAATCGTCATCCTACTCTTTAACATCATATATCTTTTATAGATAAAATATGACTTTTGTAAGCAATCTGTTTGGGAGTATGCACATGATCAATTTTTAATATTATAAATAATACATAAGGAATATCAGTCATTAAACATATATTTCATTCAACAAAATGTACATATAAAACCATGTAGCATATGGCCACAGCAGCACAATAGGAAAAAATACAGTAATTATATGTTTGAGTCTTGCTCACACAAATATTTGTTTCCAATTATTTTCTTGGAAGGTAATATTGAAGTATCATTATTTGCTCCAAGAAAATAATATTTAAAGAATCTTTCGACATATTGCTAAATTATATTCCAAAAAGATAGAGCCAAATTAGAAATATGTTTTAATGTATGAAAATCACCCAATATTCCTACATAGGTGCTGTCATTGGATATTGTCATTTTGAAATATAAATATGTCTGGCATATCATATTTTAATCTCAATAATTTAATTTGAATAACTTTAACTATTATTTGGACCATTTTTTTCTAATATACTTTTTGAAATTTGGTATTTCTCCTGAGAGTCACTGTTGAAAAATGCTTTGAAGCCTGAGCAATGGTGCTAGATTGTGTTGGTTTAAATCCCAGTCAGCCACCTCCTAGCCTATGACCTGGGTATAGGGACTCAGCTACTACATACCTTATTTTCCCTATTTGTGGGAAATAGTCTTAATAAAAGTGAGGATTAAATGTAATAATATATGTTTTCTTTATATTACATATAATTAGGTATGTAATATATGTATTTTGTATAGGAATGGCACATAGGAATCATTATTATGTAAATGCTATTATTATATGCTCATGGGCACTGCCCATATTTATTTAAGAATTTATCCTTTGTTTTCCTATTATAAGAGATCCTTAGAAATAAATAATATTCATTTTCTTTTAGCCATATAAACTCTAATTTCCCTTCTAACTCTCTTCCCCTTTAATCTCCCAGAGTAAGAATGAGTCTTTTCTTTGGGTGCTCCCTGAACACAATGTGTTTTCACTTGGAAAGCTATAATTTCAAGACTCAATGCTCTAAATGAACAATGCCTTATTTTATCAATCTAGAGATTTGCTCCTTAGTAAACCTGTTTAGTTAAAGCAAAGTTTTACTTGTGCTGATGATTACTTGTTCTGATTAAATGAAAACACTAGATAGTTTTTGTCTATATGTAGAGGCACCCACATTTTCTTGGGAGGTCTAGAAGTAAATACATAGTGCCTGGTGAAAACAGAGGCTTATTTTGCCAGTGTTTATAGATAGATGAGCAGCCATAAGGAAATGTACAATAGTGGCATTGGAGGCCATTTCCAGCTGATGATGTTTCTGTATTGCTTTTCCATAAATAAAATCAACACTTCAGAGGAGAATCACTACAGATTCATACTCACCAAAGGGGGAAAACATCACCTCTGGCTATGTAGTGCTCCCGATTCTGACAACCAGCTCCACTTGCCCGTGCAGAAACAGAGGTGATGCAGAGGAGTGCTTCGGTTTCCAAATTCAGAAGACAAAAAAGGACAATTGGCAAGGCAAAATTCAAGCCAAGAGTTTGACCTGAAAACTAATTCAACAAAGTCAGAATTGCCTCGTATCCCTTGGCTCTTGGATGATGGGTCCGAAACTCTATCTCCACACTGTCTCATCTCGCAGCAAGCTTCTGAATTTAGAGATGCTATCCTAAAAGTTTCTGAAAGACCTAGACCTGACCTCGTCCTTACCATCTGAATAGGAAATCATGCCAGCTTTGTGTCCTCTTGCTTCAGATCAGGCAGTGTAATTAAAAATGAGTCACACTTTGGGAACCACAGAAAGACACCTTTTCTTGAAATTCAGGTACAGTGCTATTTCTGGTAGATTCCAGGGGTCTAATTTATTCAAATGTTCAATAATAACCCAGCAGGGACAGTGTCTGGGGTCCTATCAAGAAGTTTCTGTCTCTCAAACTTCTTGTTTGAAATAAAGAAGCTATGGAAATGATCTTTCTGTGGCCTCCTCAGTCATTTATACAACAGAAAAAAACAAAGTTTCTTCCAGCATTCTAAGTGTGGTGATATTGCTATCAGTGTAAAAATGTTGCTTCCTTGCCTAGAACCAGACTATGTTCAATTTAAACAGGTCAGCATAGAAAAGCAAAAGAGATAGATTCATAACTGTAGAAAAAAAAAATGCTCTTCCACAATCAGTGTGTTTTATACCCATACCTCTGTCCCATTGTGTGTATATAATTATATAGCATATAACTATATTATGGAAAAATAACTAACAAATGCATCATTATAATACATTAGAAGCACATATTTTATCCTTTGCAAATGCATCTCCCAAATGTCTACTACTGATTCTTCTTTGAAGGGACCCAACAAATAATAATACTAAGACTAATGGGCACTCCGTTTAATATAACATGGCTGACAAAACAAAGCCCCAACATAAAGAGATTCTCAAGAACACAAAGAAAGCAAGTATATTGATGCCTGCATTCAATTACTGTACTATAAAGCATTCATTCCTTTGGAAGAACCTATTATTTTTCAAAATAATGCGAAGCCTCAGCAGGTGCCATCGTAGTTGGCTGTGCAAACTGTAGCTCCGCCAAACTCCAGTAATTATTTAGACCAGTCAGACTCTGTGTGTGCTCTACAACAGAGTCAGCATTCACTACATCACTTCAAATTGTTTGTTGGATCTTATTGTTAGGATCGTGACATTCATTACTGGGGACTAAACCCTTCATTACACAGTTTGTCAAAGTCCTCAAGCAATACACTCTTTGAAAAAGAACAAGCAGAATTAGTTTCCTGTGGGGAGCTCTTAGAAGCAAAAACATTAAATAAATAAAAAAAAGGAGAAAAAAAAAGGATTTCTAAAATACATGTTACTTTGTCACCAAATAGTGACAGCTCTTCTTTCACTTACATGTCACTCAGATCAGCAAAAGTACACAATATTTAGGAATACTCAATAAACTTCTTTTTAATGATAGTATAGCTTCGGAAGTTCACTTTTTCAAAATACTAACTTTCCTACAATTAAATAATACCTATTGCTGGCCGTGATATTTTGTTTGTTTGCAACAGATATATGATTTGAGGAAATATGTAGTGATGCTGGAATGAAACATCAATTACCATATAAAGCTCCCAGTAATAACTTATCTCAGTATGTCTTTTGATAAATACAATTGTATCATAGTTCCACTGAAGTTACGAGAGGAGAAAAAAAATCTATTATAAACAGATTTAACTATTGACTATTGGAACTTTCCTGTTTTTAAGAGAAATTCCAGAGCTTACTTCCTGTTTGTTTGTCACGTCTACGAGGCCTTCTAACCTAAAATTTGTATAGCAAACTGAAAAAAAAAAAATTGTAAGCAAAACTTTGCTCATGCTTTTTTGTAATAAGTCCAAGCTCTCTTTAATGGAGTTTAAATCCAAAGACAACTGGCATTTTCTGAAAGACTGGCTATTTAATGCATATCAAGTACATTCACAGCCAAGAAAACCAACCTACATTACAGACCATAATTTAGACTTTACCTTCCTCACATAATGATTTACCCTTGAATGATCCACGTTATCAAGTGATACTATAGCCTGTCTAGTAGCTTGAAGGCTCTCTATTTCTCTCTCTGGATGGTTTTGCCGAGTGTTCTGTTTCCTCTCCTCTAATGAAAATTTATGCCTCACTTCGCATAGCAAGGTAGACCCAATGAAGCAAAAATGCCTCTTCTGCTTTTTGGTTTTGTTAGCATTTCCCAGGTACTATTCCCTCTTCCTATGAATAGTCTTCATTACTTACCTTCATTTATGACTGCTATTGGGCAAGTTCTCCACTGGAGTTCATGTTTCTCCAAACTTATCTTCTGCATACATTTTGACTTCTTCCCACCCATCTTCCTAGAATAGTTATGAAACTCGCTGCTTATAAATTATGTATTATTAGATGAAACCGTAATTCAAATCAATAAGGTCATCTGGGTAGTATGATACTGTGTGTGTGTCTATGTGCCTGTGTGTGTTAGGGACTGATTTCTTCCTTGTCATCTTCCCCTCCTCCTCCTTATCCTTCATCTTCTTGTTCTTCTCATTCTTCTTCCAGTCTTTCTCCTCCTCCTCCACCTCCTCCTCCTCCTCCTTCTCCTCCTCCTTCTCCTTCTTCTTCTTTTGAGAACTTGGGTTTCTCTATAACAGGTATGGTTTCCCCAATCAGGTGATATTGAATTCTTGAGATTTCATTTCAAACAATATAAAATAGGCCATCCTTGTATGGGACTTGACTTTTTCAATTCAGACTTTTCTGTTTCACAGGTATGGTGAGATAACAAATTGTCTTGGCCCCCTGCAGTTTCCAATTATTACAGTTTACATGATTTAAATTAAACTGTGGGCCTCAGTCTGCCATAGGGAGAGAGGGAGTATAGGATTCCTTCTTTGGCATACTGAGACAAGGGAAGAATGAGTCCGAAGCCCAGTGTAGCTTCAGAGAGGGAACAAATTATCAGAGTCAAAGAAAGTTGCTTCAGTCCCAGGAGAAAAACCCTTTGCATTTGAGCCAGAATTCCAATAGTAAGAGAAAGTTTGAGGAAGAATTACTCTGTTTTAGAGCCTGAGTGGACTGCAGACTAAAGTGTCAGCAGTCATGATGCAAAGCATTCTTAAGGCAGGAAATAAAGAACTGCTGAACACAAGACTCTCAAGCTGCTTAGCATTAAAAACCCTCTGTAATAAGATATAAATGTGCCTGAATGTGTCAGATATAATATTTCATATCAAATTATATTCATCATTTAATTTAATACTTCTTCCCAGTTTCATAGTTTGGTAACAGATACCAAAAAGCAAAATGCCCTTCCTGTCCACTAGTGGAAAAATTAAATGTTTGAATCATAGTACCTCAGATATAGAGCAATATTGAAGATTGCATACTACAACACTCTGTCCTTCTGTCACTCTTCTAATCTTTAGGTCCTATCTACAATAGTCCTGACGCGAAATTGTCCAGGTAGGACACAAACATTCCCAATATTGCATATTGCCTTTCCCCAGTGATATACAGTAATACTATGAGGCTGTTATTTCAAGGAAAGAGTTAGAAGAAGGTGTGGTTGGGAAACAACACTCCATGTAATTCACATGGAGCATTTTATCACAATACAAACAAACAAACAAAAACTGAAAATCGTCTATGGGCAATCAGCTCTTTCGTCACAAAAAGATGACTACCATTCAGTCAGTTTATACTTAGAGTTCTTTTTTGGTCCTCTCCTACCCTTGTTCCCTCTTCCTGACCTATCGCACTGCCAGAGGATATTCCTGTTTAGTATTTATATTGTCTCTTCAAGGATTTCCTGTATTTTTTTTCATGAGTTGTTTGAAGTAGAAGTTAGTACAAAGTTGTATTTTCCAGCAACAAAATGTTTCCTTTTCTTATTGAATTTGACATCCAAGAGCTATGTTATGGCAACTAGCTTTGCTTCCTAAGTAACTCCTTTAAATATAAATACATGGGCTTGTCTTCAATGTTATTTTCATGGATTATCATCTGCAAGATTAGAAAAAGAATAAAGCTCTTATATGGTGGTATAGGATAGATGTTCCACACTTATTGAAAATTAGGGTGACTTGATTTGAGACTGTCCAAGAGAAATGACTCAATATGATGAGTGAAAAAGAAATCATCTCCCTCCACATATGAAAAGATTCTCAGGAAACTAGGAAAAGATCAAGGGGATTAAGAAAGATATTAGCACTAACTGGTGCTGTGTTAGGCAAATAAAATTCTGGTAAATCTTTCTGACCTGAGGGACTAGAAGTAAGGGTCAGGGCAAGGACTAAGGATCTTAAATCTAAGGGAAAAATCTGAAAAGAAGAGAGCCAAGGATCAGGAACCTAAAAATCTATGTATAAATCCTGCCAAAATCCCTTGCTGACATCCAAACCAGGTAAGCAGAAAGAAAAGAACTTAGATTTGAGCTCCCACCAGAGAATGAGTCCAATCAAGTTAATTTTCTTCTAAAATCAATAAGCAAAGAAACCTACTAAAAAATTAAAACAAAACCCACACTCTTCAGAAGAATAGAATTTAGAGTTTTCATACAATAACAATCCCAATGTCTAATAATGATAAAAAAGTGAACATGAAAAAATAGTTAAATTTTCAAGAGAAAAGACATTTAAGGAGACTAACCTTGAAATGACCTAGACAAGAAAATTATCAGATAAAGACTTTATTCAGCTATTATAGCAATACTCAATGACATAAAAGGGAATTAGGTATATAGTGAATAAAAAGTATATCTGAGTTATTCTGCTGAGAGTAAGAAGTAAGGATACAATTTCAAAGAAACCATCAAAGGAGAATATGAAGCCAGTGTGAGAACTAGAGGAATTTGATAATGGGAAGGGATTATGCGCACACACACACACACACACACACACACACATATACACATATATATGAATATTCAATATTCAGATTATATAAAATTGATACATGACTTGAATCAGGAAAAATCAAGTAAACTTTTGACAGGAGAGTATATCATACCTGGAAGAAGGACTTAAATTTGGACTGTAAAATAAATTAATATTCCAGTGCTTAATAAAGATATAAGTGCCAAGAGACAATCATAGTTAAACGTGTAAGACCTGTATACTTGATGGTCAAGGAAATGAAAAGAAGTGTGGGGGACATTTATGTAATTTCTCCTTAGCTCTTTTATACTGGGTCTAGATGATGGAAGGTGGTAGGGAATTGTAGCTCTTTATTTAAGAACTAGCTTAAAAGTCAGCCATCTCCATTAAGTCTTTCCTACCTACAAATATAAAGATATCTAAGTTCTTTGTAATTTTAAATAATTTAATACCATGTTTCATAAGACATATTCATCATCATCATCTTATATCATCCTTATTTTCCACAGTTATATTGCAGTTAATTGTGAGTTTCTCATCTCTATTATTTATCAGAGACTTACATATCCCATGGTTTATGTTGCTAAAGTTTTAACCTTTGTAATCAAAACATGTCTGATATAATTAGCACACAAATGTGCATATTTTCTTTCACATGATATCCTAATATTTCACTTGAATCATAATAATTTGATCATGGCTTATGAACTCTCCTTGCATTATCACTGTCATGTTTGTATTTATCCTGAAGGTGAAAATAACCAGATGAGCTTTATAAGGCATATTTTAAAAATAAATATTCCTCCATCTAGATTAGATTCACAATTATCCTGCAAAATTGAATACGGTAAATAGATCTAACAATCATTCTGTTAGGAATCATTTGTTACTTCATGAAATAAGCATAGCTTTGAACAAGAATATGAGGCTTGTAAATTTTTTTAAAAAATTTAAATAATTAATTTATTTGACACAAACACACACACAGAGAACAAGTGGGCAGAGTGGTAGGCAGAGGGAGAGGAAGATGCAGGCTCTGAGCAGATAGCCTGGTGCAGGGCTCCATCCCAGGACCTTGGGATCATGACCTGTGCTGAAGGCAGACACTTAACCAACTGAGTCATTCAGGTGTCCCAAAGCTTGTATTTTGAAAATATTTCTTTTGACATTATGTCAGAGCAATATCTAAGAACAAAAAGCAAAGCAACATGCTAATTCTACTACAAAATATATTGCAATTTAAATGTGTTTATTGATTTACTTTGTATTTTAATAAAATTATCTCTTATTTTTAAGATTCTGACTTGCAAATTAAATGATATTTTTCTTCTGGACATTTCTGATTATTGTTATTTACTATTTAGTACAAACCCATAGCATTCCTGGAAAGATAAATTCAACAATAAAACTGTAATGCCTAAAATGCTTACAAAGTAAAGAGAAAAACACCACAGAGAACAAGTCTAGAGTAACACCAGGTACATATAGTTTGATATTTCTTCTCCATGGAGATCTCTAAGCTTCACATTCAATGGCAAATAATGAATTCTGTTGATTTTGTAGAGTGTAGACTTATAGTTGTACTGATGCCAGCTGAAGGATCCCTATTACCTTATTCTCTCCAGAAGGAGTAAAAATCTTTTTATAAGAAAATCTTTCTTATTTTCTATAAACAGAAAGGGTTAAGATCAGAGTCTGTAATTCTACTTGGTTCGTTTGCTTTTTACTTTTTGCGAACATTTTTTTCCAGACTAAGCCTTTCACTTGCTCTCAATCGCTATATTTTACATTACATCATGTGCTGATGCAGGAGACATTATAGTTTTATATTCTGAAGTGTCTCAGTAGAAGGGGTGGAAAAAGAGGGAAAGTTTGCCTTTTACAAGATTTCAGAGTTTCTATGTATTTGTGCTTTTGTTCTTGAAATATGATTGTGTTCCATGAGGGATTTGGCATACTTTCAGAAAGTAGTAAAAATCATTAATGGGCTAGACTATTAAGAAATGGTATTTATTGAAAAACTTATTTCCTGCAGAGCTGCTGAAGTACACAAACCCTTGTTTGGAAGATGTGTCTGCTATGTGGTAGTTCAGCCAACAGAGGAACTCGTCCTGTTTCTGATTTGAAAGTATACAGAGGAATACAATAGGGAACACTTAAGCATGCAAAGCGGAACAAAACAAGATTGCATTGTTTCTAGTAAGTATTAATGCCCCACATATTGTCAACTTATAATGGTTCTCCACATCTGGCAGTTATTTTAAATGAATTGTTATTATTACATTGCATCAATCACTGTGAGCCTCATATTTATTGAGGAATATTGGTCAAATAAAATAGTTTGGTTCCCATCGTCAAAAGACAGCTCTAATAAGTGAGGGCTATATGATTTGTCTACTCTTTCAGATAGTTTATTGGTGGTATGGAACCTTTCTTGAGTATTTTGCTGAAGTCCTGCCCAAACCATTTTATTGTCTATTAGTAAATGGGTTATGTTAAGCAGACAGAAGTAAGCCAACCTGGAACCAATAATAGTGCAAATATTTGATTTTGACTGGCATACAGCAGTATTTTAATGCTGGTTTTTAGACAAATCAGTGTTTCCTTGGGCAAAACCTCAAACTGCACACCTTTCTTCCCTTTGGGCCTTGGCTGACCCCTTGTGGTCATGATGTCTCTGCAGTGTTCACTTGAATCTAAAGAAGTCTCATTACATAAGGCAAAGTGCTTCCTTTTAATTACCTTGCTGTGTTCTTAGTTCTCATCTGCTGTGTAGAAAGAAAAAAAGAGAAAAAAGAAACAGAAAAAGAAAGAAAAAAATAAAAGGAAAGAGAGAAAGAAAAAGAAAGAAAGGAGGGAGGGAAGAAGAGGAGGGAGGGATGAAGAAAAATGGACAAGGAAAAGAAAAAGGGAAAAAATTAAAAAAAAAAAAAAGGGCATACTCTGGAAAATTTCCCCAGAATGATGTCTTTGTGCCTTTATAGATGGCTCTCCCTTAGAAAACAAACATATTGACAAGTCATTCAATAATTTTGTGTTGGAGGGAGAAATCACTAACTAGTTGGTGGCTGCATTGAAATAAATCCTGCTGCTTCTATTGAAAAATCATAGGACAAGATATCATCTATTTGTCCAAAAACTTTTTATCCTAGCAAGTTCTTGACACTAAAATATTCAAAGGTGTGCATACCTCTCTCCCCAACCCACACTTGTGCAAACTTATGCTTATGCCTTAAGAAATCATGGATCAAGAAATCGGGTAACCACATATTCCAATATTGAATAATTGTATAATCTGAATCATGTAGATTATCATCTTTTGTTCTCCAGTTCATCTAAAAAGAGATTTAGCCTATACATTCTTTAATATGCTATAATTTGGCCTTAATATTCTTTCTGTTTTATTCCCCATATACTTGTCCATCTGATCTTATAGAGTATTCCCATATATCCCTGTTCCACTGTTGAGATTTCTTTATACCATTTTCTTCTCTCTTTTTGTTCTCTCAGCCATCACTACCTATATGGCCAATGTCTGTGGAAAATTATCTGTAAGACTTTCTGTGCATTAACAAACTTTCACTTATTCTTTCATGCCTTTCCAAATTTTTTTTTTGTAAGATGCAATAGAAGAATTCCAACACTTTGATCTGAAAATCCAAACTACTTTGAAGAAAATTAACACAGATATCAGAATATAGTTAATCCTGTCAAGCTCTGGTTCTTTATATCCTCATTTGAACCTCATATCACAATATTTTGTACCTCTGTTTATATTTAGTAGTGATCAATAGCATTGGTTGCTAATTGTATGAACTAATTTAAGACCAGATATACTACCAGGACCCTTCCTGCAGATGTGAAGATGAAAGTCAATGTTTCAGTCAAAATGGTGGGACACAAACCCATCATATATCCACTCTGTGTGCCCACCAACTAAAATCCAAGAAGCTCAGTCACTTGTTCTCTCCTTTTTGGACATAATTCCCTTAGGTATCATGTCCATCTTCCTTTTCTGCTGCACTGCATGGACTTACAACTCTGTTGTAAATAAAATATAGCCTCTAACTTTTCGCTGAACAAGTTGTGTTCCTCAGTTTTAAATGCTAATGAGCTCATTCTTTGTCAAAAATTAGTTAAGTTTAATGTCTTGTTTTTTTATCACAAAGAGAGGTCAACCTGCAGTAGCTTACACTAAATTGAAATGCATTTCTCTGTCAAGAAATAGCTGAACTGGGATCCCTGGGTGGCGCAGGGGTTTGGAGCCTGCCTTTGGCCCAGGGCGCGATCCTGGAGACCCTGGATCGAATCCCACGTTGGGCTCCTGGTGCATGGAGCCTGCTTCTCCCTCTGCCTATGTCTCTGCCGTCTCTGCCTCTCTCTCTCTGTGTGTGACTATCATAAAAAAAAAAAAAAGAAAGAAAGAAAGAAAGAAAGAAAGAAAGAAAGAAAGAAAGAAAGAAATAGCTGAACTAAGTAGAACAGAGGCAGCAGGATTGCTAGGACTCCATAGTACAGGGTTTACATTTCTGGGTGCAAAGCAGCTGCTCCAAATCTCAGGGGAAAAAGAAAAATAATTTGAAGTAGAAGGCAGTCTGAAAATTGCATGTTTCATTTCTGCTCACATTGCTTAAACCAAAATATGGCTTTACCAGGTTACAAAAAAATATGGAGTATGTTTTTCTAGCTGAGTAGCCATATGGCCAACTAAATCTCAGAGGGGATCTATAACTAAATGAAAGAAAAGGATAATGTATATTTATGTCCCCCTTTTTTTTTTGCCCATAATATGTTTCCCTTGTAAACTTTTCATTTTTCACTTACTACAAATCGTAGAAACAAACTCTACTTACTTCTAAACCAGTGCTTTTGGTTAAGGTCTCAAATAAGCTTTGTTAGATCTCAAAATTTTATATATGGGATATGTGGAATATGTTGCCAAAGGTGATACTTATTTTCATATTTTATTCTTGTTAACTTAAATATTTGACACTGCATTACACATTTTTACCTTTTAAACACGTCTTTTTTTCCCCAAATGTATGTAATAATCTACCCATGGAGGAGGAACTTTGACACCTGTTTCAGTCTGTTACATTTGATCATTATAACTTCAGACTGCAATCAATCTTTCAATCTTCTTCATAAACAATTTTTCATAAATGGTGATGTTAGGTGAAATATCACTTCAATATAAAAACTTAAAGTAACTTGTAAGGATTGGGTAAACCTTGAGACCATTATAGACTACTTTACTTGAGAGTCAAAAATACTGAAATTTAATTATTGCAGTAGATTATTCAAGTGTTTAATTCAAGGGAAACTGGGATATGTAAATCTTGATTATAAGAACTCGGGCAGACTGACACATACCTCATGGGTAATGGGTAGCTTTTGAACTGGCTGCAGAGCTCAGCCAATTGTTATCGATCATTCTTTTTGTCCTCTTCCAACTTATCAATAGTGATAGACTTACATGACCATTCTGAACTAAGTAATCCTGCCTACTCCCTCCTTTACAATTGACTGCACTACAGATGATGATCTAGTCCATGTTGGAATGATCAGCACTTGATACCCAGGTTTATTGGAATGAAACATTATGGAGAAAAAAGTCAAAAGCAATGCGGCATTAGAGAGTCACTGTGCAATAAAGCAGAGGAAGACAGTTCACGGAAGAGCAGAATGAGCATATGGCAAGAGAAGAGAAGCATAGATAAAGAGAGAAAGTAACATGTTTGGTTTCCTGTTCAGGTCTTCTTGTAGTCTTGACTGGATTCTGAGAGCTCTGTGCCTTCTCATGGTAAATTCTCAACTTTTTTATTGTTCAGGTTCATTTCTGTAACCTTCAAGTAGAGATCTATATAAACCATCAAAATTCTGTTTAAAATGTAACTATACATCTCTACAGATTAGCTAAATACGAAATAGATATTTAAATGGAAATTTCTGTGTGTTGTTCTCATTGGTTTTAGCACAAAAGATAAAAAAAAAAAACTTTTCTAACTATTCTGCAAAATGAGAGCAATTTATTTTTTTAAATGAGATAATTTGTAGCAACTGAGAGTGTTTGCAATGAAGAAAATTTAGAGTTTTTCAAAGAATGGATATTTTGATGATGCAATTGAATATTATGTATCTTATAGAATGATTATAATGAATCAACAGCTGTACTTCATAACTTCTTACAAAGATTTGTTGAATTCTGATCTGAACACTGGATAACATACACAATAAGTATATATTTGAGAGTGTCTTTGCAGTGATACAATGCTGATAGGAATAATTCTGTTATTAAACCACAAGTCTAGAAGTTAGTTTCTAGACTGAACAGAAATTTAGTCTAAAGTTCATAAGGATCAAATGTACAGAATCCAGTACTTAAATGTAATCGTGTCTTTCAATTGAAGGCAAAATGATGGAAACATATTACCTAAGAATAATAAATGATGTAAAATAAATTATTTTGCACTCTTAGCATGTTAAGTAATGGCAAAATGCCAACTGCCTAATCTCTGGTATAGCAGAATATGGTATGCCTTCCAGTGAGGGTGCTGACTATACTTGCTAGAAAATTTAAAGGCACTCTGGAACCCATAGTCCCACAAATTGCTCCCTTGAGGACACTGTGGTAGAGTAAAAGCATGGAAAATGAAAATCTTACCTCCTTCTTAGATAAGAACGATGAATCTAGTGGGAAAAAGTAAGGAAGTTAAAAAGATGTGGGAAATGATCTCACACTCTCCAAGCTCTTTACTGTACCTACAAGGAACTTTGGGGGATATATTTGTGGAAGCTTCAAATCACTTTCCTGTTGTAATTCTGTGGAGAAATGGCAGATGATTCTTAGGGCTACAAATAAAAAGAAACTTTCTTCTCTTTGTTAATTTAAGAACAACTTTGGAATCTTATCTTCCATATTTTGAAGTAGACCATTGCTGTGGTTGCTACCTGAGGTTTCAGCAACATAGGTAGTTTAATAAGAATAAGAATATGTCAAAGGTATCTCAGAGAGGTAGGCAATAAACAGAATCTATTAGAAGACGGAAATTGAAAAATGATAGAAGAAAATGTATAAATTTTACCTTTAGAGAAACAGTCACTTAAAAAATGTAGAACAAATGAGTCAGGCTATCAGTTATATAATTAGAAAATAGAAGTAGGAGGGAAAAGTGGAGGAAAACATGGTAGCAAAAGAATCTGTTAATTTTCTCCCTAAAATATATTTAAAAAACTGCATGTTGCCCATTAAATTTATTTATATCCTCAAATTTTATAGATGTGTTCATGTAGTCATTTTTAGTTTAAGAAATAGATTGAGGGATCCCTGGGTGGTGCAGCAGTTTGGCGCCTGCCTTTGGCCCAGGGCGCGATCCTGGAGACCCGGGATCGAATCCCACGTCGGGCTCCCGGTGCATGGAGCCTGCTTCTCCTTCTGCCTGTGTCTCTGCCTCTCTCCCTCTCTCTCTCTCTGTGTGACTATCATAATAAATAAATAAATAAATAAATAAATAAATAAATAATAAATAAAAGAAATAGATTGAAAGAATCAATTATTTTCCGGTATTTAACTATGAATTTAGACAAAAAAAAAATTAAAATACTCATCATAATTGGAAGTATCTGAAAATGCAGAGTAGAAAAATGAAGAAACTGGGGATCCCTGGGTGGCTCAGTGATTTGGCATCTGCCTTTGGCCCAGGGCATGATCTTGGAGCCCCGGGATCACGTTCCACATCGGGCTCCCTGCCTGCTTCTCCCTGTGCCTGTGTCTCTGCCTCTCTCTCTCTCTGTGTCTTTCATGAATAAATAAATAAATAAATAGATAAATAAATAAATAAATAAATAAAAGAAAAATTAAAATGAAACTGACTAGCAGGCTTCTAGGCAAATTACAATAGAGTCACATAATCAAGTTGTGGACAATAGATGCATCAGCATATGTTCTAGAAGAGGACAGTAGTAATCTTTTCAACAATAATCCAATGGTTTGTAACCCAAATTTTCTTCCATTTATTTCAATCTAGTTAAATTTAAACTCTTGAAACATGGAAGAGAGAAGATTAGATAATGGAATATGTGTTATTTTTTTATGTCTTCATTTATTTAATATTATTGACAGCCTACCACGCAGCACTCACTCAGGTGGACTCAGGTCAGGATACATAGAATACACAGTTCTTGCCCTGAGGAGCTTACAATCCAAAGAGGAGGATGTTCTTCTAATTACAAGGGTGATAATTGTTAAAAATGAGAAAAAATAAAGATGTTTTTAATGTATGCTTGAACTTGCAATTTTACAATAACATCTTTATTTGCTTCCAAATGACCAATTAGTCACCATATCCTTTTTTTTTCCTTAAAAAAAAAATAAATTCTCTACCTATGAAGTGGGGCTTGAACTCAAGACTCCAACATCAAGAATCTCACGCTCTACCAACTAAGCCAATTATGTGTTATTTGAAGCATGTTTTCCCCGTTGCCATATCACAACCCCATTGTGTCAGGTGATGAGATGCTACAATCTTCATTATATACATAAGACCAACAAACCCAAGTTGCCCCGAAGACCTATATGGAATAAATGGGGAGTCAGAGTACTATAGTCCATACAGCCTGCTGTCTACTTCTGTACAGTTCAAAATGTAGGAATGATTTTTACATTTTGAAATGATTGAAGCATGTCAGTAGAAGAACAATGTTTTGTGACACTTGAAATTATATAAAATTCAAATTACAGTGTTCATAAGTAAATCTTTATTATAAAACACCTATCTTTTATTTAAACAATTTCTATGGCTGTTTTGTGCTGCAGTGGTAGATCTGAGCAGTTGGAAGAAAAATTACGTGGCTTGTAAAGCTTGAAATATTGGAAATCTGGCCCTTTAGATTAAAAAAAAAAAAAGCCTTTCTGACTTTAAAGGAAATGCTCTTTATAGTTTCCTTAATATCTGAATTTTATTGTGTGTTCAGTATATGTGAGTCATTGTTATTTACTTTGCATGCATCAAATTAAGCAATAAAATACATTTATAAGGAGTGGGTTTTTCCCCCATTTTATAATTGTAAAAGCGAAAAATGAGGTGCTTTCTTAAGGTCAAAGGGTAAGAGTTTGAACAGACATTTCAACCTAGTCAGACTGGCTACAAAACCTTCATTTTCCCACTACTCTGTACTAATATTCAGAGTAGGCTGTGTTCTCAAAATTTTCAAGATTGTTTCAAAGTGGAAGTTGTTACAATTCTTTAATCTGAAACCCGAACAATTTTATATGCATATCTCACACATTTAGGACACCTGCTTGGTATTTTAGATGCTAATAGTTAATGAACTCCACTGATCTTAATGGCTACTCCATTGTTTGTAACAGGAAATTAATATAGAATCATTTAAAGATCTTAACTTCTAATGAGTCCAGATATATTATTTTTTACTCTTTGTTATCTATGCAAGAGTTTGGAACAAAGTGGGAATTTAATCCACATTCATTCTGTCATTTCAGTGGCAGTATTCTAATCAGTCTCCATGTTCAAGCCCATACCCCAAAAAAGGTAAATGATTAAGTACTACCAATTTGGATTCATTATGATGCATAATATGTACTCTGTATTAAAACCCATGTCAGAAAATGAACTTCAAATAATCTCACTGACTTCCAGCTGGGATGAGTTTAAGGGAGGGGACCAAGATGGCAGATTCAGGTGGTTTATTTTCATGTTTAAATATGAGCTGCAAAGGGTTGTTCCACACTGCCCTCAGTAAACTTTCCATAGGATGGACCAAAACTAATAAAAGAATGTTTCACCTAACCTTACACAAACTAATATACTTACCTTAAAGTCTTTAATCTCATGCCCAATAATAAGGGACATTAAATGAACAAAGTTCACCAACTCTGTTGAAAATATGTTATGTCAGTTTCTAAGTTTTCCTTTGTGTGACTTGAACCTTAGAGTAAGCATAAACATCAAGTTGAGAGAAGTATTGAAATTTACCTCGAGACCCCTCTTTTCATCAATTACTTGTTACTTAGCACCTTTTATTGTTTTCAAAATTATTAATACTATGAACTTGCTCTCATTGCTAACATTATGGTGTGTGTGTGTGTGTGTGTATTCATGTATTCATGTATAAAATCCATTCATCACTAAATTGAAACTTGTTTAAAGGCAAGAGTCAAATATTTCTTTTTCAGCCATTTGACACTTATTTTAGTAGTATTGATTCCGTAATTTTTTATATAACAGTTTTGAAATAATGAAGTTATAAAATAATGATTTTTTAAAATTTAATTTCATATTGAAATTTTAATAAAAAGCATAATCATTAAGATATTTATGATCTTCATGAAGGAACTCAATACCAACATAAAATTGCTATCTATCGTAACCATAAACTATGTCCTTTATCCTCCTACAATACTTACCCTAAAAGGAAATTGAGCTGTCCTGAACATGCACTATTTTAATCATCAGAGCATCTTGGTGAGGCAAGTATAATTAGTTATAATTATGGTCTTAAAGGAAACTGCGGCTTTCAAGTCAGAGATAGGAATCCAGGATTGTGCCAAGTCATGCTTGAATCAAGAGGCCAAATTCTTCATTTGAGGAATGTACTGATTGTGTAAAAGGCACACACATACACAGAGAATTATTTTACACTAAAAGCATATGTGGAAAATTAGAATTAGAAGTGAAAGGTAGGTAAGGAAGATAGATATGGATTGATCATGATATGATCATGATCTTCACTTTTCTCATTCTTCACTTTTCTCTTCACTTTTCTCATTTTCAAGCTGGATTAAAATAAGAGGAGAAATATGGAAACAGTTTCTTGAAATCTAATTACAAATTGATAGAAAAGTAAAGGAGAAATGGAACGTGGTGAATGGAAATAAGCAAAGGCAGATAATTCAGGCACAGTTATCAGTTTAGGTCCTTGTGTCTCCAACAGCGTTGGTATTCCCTCAAACTTGGAGAAATAGATACTAACAGAAAAATTATATTTCTAGTTGTGAAGGTTGATAAATATTGTAGCCTATTCTTTCTGCAGCCTTTTGTTTATTGTTTGTTTTTTTGCCCAGGTCAGTATCTCTACAAACCTTGATGACAATGACACCCATGGGAGGAAATACATCTATTTCTTATCAAAAGAAGGTGCTGAAACTCACAGGAATTGGGAACTGATTCATCTGTCTCCTTTCACTGACTCCTGCAGTTGTCACTCTCCTCATTTAATGTATCAGAATTTGAGTACTTGTAATGATGATTTTACCAAAGCATTAGTGATAACTTACAAGTTATCTGTTAAAATAAAACAATTGTGAAATGAATTGGCAGTAAGATTTAAGTCCTACACATGTTTCAGTTGCTGGCCCCAACAGTGATGTGCAAGTCTCCTGTTGAGTAATTGCAAACATATTATACATAACTTAGCAAAAGAGGAAACACTGGCATTAGTATACTTTATTTTTTACTTTTATTTGAAATTTCACCAACATTCCTATGCAAAGCAAGATCATGTTTAAATGATGCAGAACAGGTAAAGCTCTGTTACGGTGACAGTAAACAAACTCTGCATCAGCGTGAGGTCGTAAGATATTGAATCTTCAACCGTTGGGCTCAGAGACAAGTGTGATTGCAAATGACAAAGGGGATTATGAGTATGAGCTGAGTTCCTCGGAACTTTAATTAGTTCACGGATTGTTCAGTTGTTGCTTCCTATTCTATCAGGCAGCAGTAATACACAATAGGTGATGTACGGCAAACCTCTGGTGAAGTTGTAAAGCAGAAGTCAGAAGAAAAGGTTACTGTTTCTTACCAGAATTTCAATAATGACTCCAGAATCCACCATTTCGAGTGTCTCCTTGCTATCATTATACAATTAGCAAAAATAAATTGATGGACTTGTTTGTAGTTCTAATGTAGTGTATGACACGACTGACAAGCAATTATAAAGTTTGAGTTGCTTATCCTGAGTTGTAATCTCAGTTCCTACTTAATAAAATTTCTTCTTGTGTCCATTCTAGTTAAAAAGTACATGCTAGATTTAGAAAAAATATTTCAGAGAGCAGGTATAAATATCTCCATGGTCATCAAGAATACGTTTTGCCTCTCTGATCATCCCCATTTGACTAGATAAATCTCTGGCTACAGAGAAGGAAACCAAGACAAACTGAAGGTTAACAGAGTTTTCTTAAGTTAGATAGCCAGATGAATAGAAAATACAAAAAAAAAAAAAAAAAAAAAAAAAAAAAGGACAAGTAGATGAGCTATAATACTATTCAAATAAAATTACTATGGAGACATAAGGAAAAAGAATATAATGATCTAATCTGAATCCTCTCCAGGAAACTGGGTTTAGCTTCACTAATCCCAATACAAATTATCACTATATTTTCTAAATCATACAATTTGCCACTGGTGAAGGGCAGATATCAACATTAGCACACTTCCTTTACAGCCTTACTAGGACATTTACTTTGCTTTCCTGACTTTACTTAATGGTTCTGAGTGACTTCATTGCACTTAAAAAAATGCGAAGTAAAGTAACATTTCTATAATAAGGTACCTATTTTATTTATTTTTTTAGGGAAACTCTAACATCTAGAGAGTCTTTGGAGGGTGTTTTTCCAAATTCTACAGTGAAGAGATAGATTGACATCAGCTTATAGCATCATCATAACACAATAATTATTATTGTTCTATATAGAGAAGATAATTTTTAAAAAGATTTTATTTATTTATTCATGATAGACACACACACAGAGAGAGAGAGAGAGAGAGAGAGGCAGAGACACAGGCAAAGGGAGAAGCAGGCTCCATGCAGGGAGCTTGATGTAGGACTTGATCTCCGAACCCAGGATCATGCCCTGATCAGAAGACAGATGCTTAACCGCTGAGCCATCCAGGTGTCCCTAACCTCATATTCTCGACACCGTGGAGCTACAGGTGAAATATGGGCAAAATTAAAGGAATCATGATTTTGAATAATGTTCTGAGATCCATAATGACTCTCAATAAAAGAATTAAAAAACAAAAATTCACATGAGGATTTTAACCTTATTGTGCAAAGAAGATCCCAGAATATGAGAAAATTTTCCTGTGGAATCCAAGTTGATTCTATATTGGGTAGGGGGTAATTGTGCATTTCCTGGAGAGAGACTATTACAGAGCACCTGATCCTCAGGGAAGCCCAGGAACTAAACAATTTGCCTGGAAATACGGTCCTTGAGATGTGCACGACTCCCACATTGGTTCTCATGGAAGCCTGAAGCTCTCCCTGACTTGTACTACAGTTATTTGGAGCTACACTTCTGAGACCTAAATAAAAAAGATTCCCTATAGTTTCAGGTGAAACAAGAAAAATTCTTTTTTTTTTTTTAACAAGAAAAATTCTAGCTATTAGAATGCTTAATTTGTGACAACTTAGAAGAGGCAGATTCCATAACAAGCTCAGGCTGAGGTAAATGTGGCTTCTCAAGAGGTGTCCCAAATTATCAATTTGTTTTTCTTTTATTTATTTAACGAACATAAAAATGACTTATTATCATCATGAACTTTCATTAGTACTTCATACATATGAACTCACTTAATAGGGAAGATAGGGAGGGACACCTTGGTGGCTCAGAGGTTGAGCATCTGCCTTTGGCTCAGGGCTTGATCCTGGGGTCCTGAGATGAAGTCCCACATCGGGCTCCCAGCATGGTGCCTGCTTCTCCCTCTGCCCATGTCTCTGCTCCTCTCTCTGTCTCTCATGAATGGATAAATAAAATCTTAAAAAAAAAAAGGAACACAAGGAATAAATATTTTAAGTAAAGTAGAAAAGGACACAACTCCAGTGAGTGACAAAGCTGGGAAACCCATATAATCCAATTTTGGAATGAGTCTGTAATCCACCATGCTGTGCTATCTCTATCCTGAGTAGATAGAGAACTCCACCAAATATTTTTTTTTTTTTTTAAGAATTTCATTGTCTTATAAGTAAGTCAAGAACAAAACACAAATCCCTACCTATCCTTCTAAGTTGAAATAATGCATGTAAAGCATAACTTAAAGTACATGTAATTGCTCATAATAGCAATCAATTATAATGGTAAATATTTACTAATCTCTCATGGTATACCAAGTACATTGAAAATCATTATGTATTCATTATTTCATTTAATAAAACAACACTATGAGGTTAAAAGAATCTATCACCCTTTTTACGGAGGAAATTTTGCTCTAATTATGTTTATAATACTCATAGTTCTTCCAGTATTAAACAGAAGATATTCTAATATAGTTTTTAAGAATGGTGTTATACCATTCTTAAATGGTATAACATTGTGTGTCACCATTAGTTTTACAATGTCATAATTAATTGTTACTATCAATAATTAAATTTCTAAATTTCTCTAGTGATTTGATGTTAACAATATAAATTAGAATAGAAATAGCTTTATTTCTATACTAACCTCAAACTTTTTTATTTGCATTCTGATATGCTTCTCTGAATGGAAGAAAAATAATGGAGTAATATAGCTAGAATGCTGAAAATTGCATATATTTAATATCAGATAAGAGAAATATTTACTGATGGACACACACACACACACACACACACACACACATGATAACCTGTACAAAAACATACAGAAATATTTTCCTACTCCTTTATTTTAGATGTTAATACTCATAGAGGCATTGCATAGTTACTTCAGCCCTGCTTCTCTGGTATTTATGTGCTCATCACTTACCTGGGACTTTTAACAATTCTTAAGAAACTTCAGTATATTTAATCAGGTTAAATGTCAGCTTGTAATAAAACAAAAAAATATAATTAAATATCCAAAAGACCTACTGTATTCCAATATGACTTTATTTAAATATTTATAATTATATATTATATATAAATAATATAATTATCATTTAAATATTTATAATATATAATTATAATTTCCAACCAACATTTTAATGGTTGACTTTTTTTTAATGTGCTGTGATAGATTCTGAGACTGTGCTCACATTATTCATATTCTAATTGGGAAGTTAGTTTTTTATTTCAGGACTGTAAAAAATAGAATAGAAGGAAATCTATAATAACAGAGTTAACCCAGCAAAGAGAATGATTAACTATATTTGGAGAGATCACGACAATGAAATTGTGATGTAAACTGTAATTTCATATATAGTTAGAAACTACAATAACAATATTAAGCAGATTTTATGGCTTGTTATATTTTACAATTGAAAGTAATATTATGTGATTCTTTTTTTTTACTAACTTTCCTGTAGGTCACTAAATTTCTGGATGATCTTTTATTTTTTTTTAAGATTTTCTTTATTTATTCATGAGAGACACACAGAGAGAGAGAGAGAGACACAGGCAGAGGGAGAAACAGGCTCTCCCGCAGGGAGCCTGATATGTGATTCAATGCCAGGACCCTGGGATCATGACCTGAGCCAAAGGCAGGTGCTCAGCTGCTGAGTCACCCGGGGGCCCCTTGGATGGTCTTTTAAAAGCTGAGAAATACCCTCTTACACTCCACAAGCATCCACGAATTTGAAGTTGCACACTCATGTTGAAGGATTTTATAGACAGGCTGGTATCTCCCCAGTTTTGAAGTTCTGAGCATATACAGTGGGGTTGTGGAGGGAGAGTAAATGAAAGAAAACAGTAGGGGTTTCTTGATTTTCATACATCTTGATCCCCCCTTCTCCCCAAGACTAAATAAATTTTATTGAATAAAACTTAATACTCAGATTATTCTGTTTTCCCCACTGTTCAGCTTCTTTTAAAGTTTATTTAAAAAAATTCAACTCAATTTATGTTACTCCTCTGCGTAAAGACCTATACTAGCTCCATAACGCCTCCGGAGTTAAACCTAAACTTAAGAACATGGTGTGGGAACTATTTACAACCTGATTCTTAGCATCATTTTCTTTCTTTTCTTTTTTAATTTTTTTTAAATTTATTTATGATAGTCACACAGAGAGAGAGGCAGAGACACAGGCAGAGGGAGAAGCAGGCTCCATGTACCGGGAGCCCGACGTGGGATTCGATCCCAGGTCTCCAGGATCGGGCCCTGGGCCAAAGGCAGGCACTAAACCGCTGCGCCACCCAGGGATCCCTCTTAGCATCATTTTTAATCATTCCAACCATCCTGTGTTATGGTCACATTATGCTTTAAATTCCTCTGCATACATGCCTTCTGTTCTAATGCCTAATGCTTTTTTGCATGAATGCCGGTCACTCTGCCTAAAATGTTCTTTTTTTCCTCTTTTTTTAATGCCTGGAATGTTTTTTTTTTTTTTTTAATTTTTATTTATTTATGATAGTCACAGAGAGAGAGAGAGAGAGGCAGAGACACAGACAGAGGGAGAAGCAGGCTCCATGCTCCGGGAGCCCGACGTGGGATTCGATCCCGGGTCTCCAGGATCGCGCCCTGGGCCAAAGGAAGGCGCCAAACCGCTGCGCCACCCAGGGATCCCAAATGCCTGGAATGTTCTGATCCCCTCCTTTTTTTTTTTGATAACTTTAGTAATTTTTTTAAGGGACCAAGTCAAAAGTTGCATTTAACAACTTTTCGTATTGTCCTACAGTCACTGCATGTTCTGTTGTTGTTCCTTTTTTTTTTTTTTTTAATTCTATTTTGGGACACCTGGGTGGTTCAGTTGCGTGAGCGATCCACTCTTGGTTTCAGTTGAGGTCATGATCTCAGGGTTATGGTATTGAACCCCATCTCAACCTCTGAGCACAGAATCTGCTGGATATTCTTTCCTTCTCCCTCTGCCACTGCTCCCCCCCAAATAAATAAAATAAATAAATAAATAAATAAATAAATAAATAAATAAATAAATTTCTGTTTTGGATATTTCTATTGACCTATCTTCAAGTTCACGGATTCTTTCCCTGGTCTTGTTTTGTTTCCTTGGTCTACTGTTGAGTACATAAAGGGATTCTTCATATTTTTTTTAGGATGAGTTTGACCTCTAGCATTTACTTTTGTCTTAGAATTTCCATCTCTCTCCTTACCCATATCTTTTGCCTATTCTCTATGTTTTCCATTTGAGAATGGTATAGTTACCTTGACAATCCTTGTCTGATAACCTTAATATCTGCATCATTTGTGAGTCTGGTATAGATTACTGCATTGTCCCTTCTGACTCCATTTTTCTTGCCTTTTGTGATACCTTATAATTATTTGTTGAAAGATGCATATGCTGTGTCAGATAGGAACTGAGATAGTAGGCCTTTAGTATAAGAATTTGTTTTAATCTGGCTAGATGCTGGGCTATGTTTAATCACTTTAACTACAGGAACCACAGGTTGCACAATCCTTTTAGGGATCCTTTGTCTTGAGACAGTGACCCTCACAAGTGTTACTGCCTCTCCCTCTGTACTACAGCTTTTTCTCCCTGTTTCTACACTGTTTCATGGCTCCAACATTCCTATGTCCTAGAAGAGCTATTCTTGGCCAACTACTTTTGTTTTGTGTGTGTGTGTGTCTCTCTCTTTTCCTTAGGTAAGACAGGAAGGCTGGAGAGAGAGGAAGTGAGGAGAAATGCCCTCTCTACTATCTGGGATAAATTTCTCTTGTCCTTTTGTGCTCTGGCAAAACCCTTCCATTGGAGAGTAGGCAATATGAAGACTCTGAGCATATTTTATAATGATCATTTTTCCTTTCTCTTCCTAATATCACAAAATCTTTTTCAAATTCCGTGTTAGACTCTAAGACTGTGCATCCCCAAATGTTTCTATCTCTCAAGCTGGTCCACACAGAGGTTCCAGTAATTTATCAAAATGGCCATGTAAGCGTTCCTACCACCTAGGGTAGACAGTGGCTTTTGTTTTTGGTAAGCTAATTTTGGATGCAAAATCTTTCTCCATGTATCAGATACTCCAGATTTGGGGATGATAGTTTTCCTACAATATCAGTTTTCTGATGGGTCCAAGAAAAATTCTCAATTTTCAATCTGTCCAGTTATTTTCTCATTGTAGCAATACAAGTGATAACTAGTAAGCTCTTTATACATTTAGTTTAAAACTAGAAATCCACATTATCTTTAACCTTCCTCAGTTCCCTGGTAAAGGTCATTATCCAGCATGGTCTCCCTTACTTTTTATACACACAAATTCCTACTTAACAGAATGCATTACACCTCTTGGTTATTGATGTAAGATGTGCCTTTTATATAATATGGTAATAGACAAAGACTGCTCAAATGAAAACAAGTAGCAGCTAATTTATTCTGAGTTTGTAGGGGCCTCAGAAGCAGGCAGGGAAGAGTGAAATCTTCATGGTGAAAAAGAAAAGGTTTCATCTGAGCACTGATTAGTGGTTGTTGGTGTGGGGGAAACAGAGACTGGATAAAACATGAGAAGTTTTAGGTTGGTTTTCTGAGTCTGTTGCTGCAGAGGTTATAGGTCAGAGTTTCTTTTATGCGCGTTTCATTTCGTGCTATAACATGTTTCATTTTATGTTTCAGTTATACACTTACACATTTATAGGTCAGAGTTTCATTTATACAGAATTTCATTTCTATATTTATACAATGTTCTGGTCTCTGTCCATTTGTATATTTGGTCTTTCAGTAAACATCACCCACTTCTTTGAGGGCAGGGTTTTATTACTTCCTAGTGACTAGTTCATAACTAGAACAGATTTCATACATGTCCAATACAAATTAGTTGAAAGTAAACATCTATTAATAAACTAATAACTAACTTTATTGTCACAATAACTTTGAAAGATTGCCAAGGTTCATACTAGTATCCCAACTTGTTTTAGGTTAAGAAATTGAAACCTAGAAAAAAGTGTGTGCTTTGTTTAAATCGTATGTGTTATGAGTGATAAAACAGAACTATAGTAACTAGTAACAGAACTAGTAACAAGTGTTACTGCCTCTCCAGAGAGAGAGAGAACAGAACTATAAGCAATTTCTTTGATTGTTCGTATTGAGCATTGTTTTCTTTATCAAATGTTATCTTTAATTGTTATCCCTTAAATATTCACTGCACAATTATTGCAAACCTCCTATATGCCAGTCTCAGTGCTATACATATTTACTTTCATTAACTTAACGTCTTAGAATCTTAGTGATGTTTATATTTAAATATTATTTATATGTAAGTCAAAGACCCTTTAGTTTCACCAAGTATTATATCAATTTTAATTATAAAAAGTACTTGATTATTCACATTTAAATATTTTAAGCATTAACAGAAAGTAATATTATATATTATTCTAGAACTTAATCTTTTTCAGTCAAATTATTCTTTAGACTTTTATTATAGGATCAACTTTTATTATTTTTTTGCTTTTTCTTTGTGTTTTATTTCTTTTTTTGCTATATATATATATATATATATATATATATATACTTCCTCCTACTCCATTTTCCTTTATTCCTGTCTTTTTATATCCCACCAAATACATCCTCTGAG
This sequence comes from Vulpes lagopus, assembly GCF_018345385.1. Taxonomy (NCBI): domain Eukaryota; kingdom Metazoa; phylum Chordata; class Mammalia; order Carnivora; family Canidae; genus Vulpes; species Vulpes lagopus. The sequence continues at coordinate 141,543,623 of NC_054827.1, forward strand.
ATTCCTCCACTGATGCAAATATCTGACAGATTGAGAAAACCTTTTAACCGTGATACACTTAAAAGTGACATTAATAACAATCACACAATACACACTAGTTAAGACCAAGTGGGCTTTACTATTAGCTCTTTAGTCTCTACTCATCACTCCATGCTTTAGTTAAATAGGACTGGTGTAAGGTTGTTGAGTATATTTATTTATCTGTAGTATAGCTATGACTTAAAACACTGCAAGGGCTTCTCTTTTATTAACTGAGTTTGTAGAAGATATCCCAGGAGAGAAGAGATTGTAATACTAATAGCAAATACAGACCAACAAATTCTCATATCGATTGATTTATTTTTCAGATCTGTAAAAATCACCCATTCTCTGGAGCCCTTGGGGCAAGCAAGTGATATAAAAACTCAAACATTTTGAGCCAAAACAAATAAAAACCAGCCTTGCAGCTCCATTTCATTCAAAAAGCTTCCTTTATGAATTAGAGAAAGCTGATCTAGAAGAAAGCTTGTGTTCTACTCCCAGAGGTTAAATGACATTAAATTTCAACAAATAGAAGAAACGACAAGACCCGAGGACTGTCCTTGATCAAACACCCAATATCCATTCCATTTATTGTAAACGGGTAAATTCCAGTTAATCCTAGATGGATTGAAAGCAGCAGGAAATGTGAATATGCAGTTCATGCTGCAAAACCTGGTCCTGCAGGCATACTCAGGAAACAAAGGTATTTATTTTCTGTGAGCTTCGTATCAGCTAGAGGAAAGCAGAGAAATACACATGTGGATGAGCAACATCTAGAATATCTGAGAATACCTGTTTTCTTTACAAAAGGTTGAAACTTTTGGGGTAACAAATTCTCATATCAATTCAAGGGATTTTAAGAGGATATTTGTCCCTAGATAATCACAAAACCCAACAGTGATTAAGTCTAGTACCCCTCACAGAAGAATCTGATTGTTTTTCTCCAGTCTCCCCTCCTTTCATGGTAAACCACGGGGAAAGTATGACACTTGCAATCTTACGGCAAATCTCTTGATCTGTAAAAACAAACAAACAACAACAAAACCCCCAAAAGTTTAGTTCATAAAGTGAAAGAACAAAAACCAAAAATACATGAGATACTTAAAAGTTGAAATAACAAGCCTATAAATCTGTATAATAACAACAACAATAGGAACTATTTGAAAACTATTAGTAGGTGCAAGCATTATTCTGAGCATTTTAAATTAAGTATCATTATTCTTTCCATTTTATAGCTGAAGAAATTGAGGCTTAACATTACTAGGGCTCATATATGTTATGTTATAATAATTAGAGACCAAGAATGAGGCACATTAAAGAAGAGAAGTTCTAGAATGAGACAATGGCATAATAAAGGGTAAAGTGAAATAAGATTACAGCAAATCTGGAACTCTATTGTATGAACTTAGAAGGCTATTAGCAACTATACAAAAAATGAGAGTAAGAAAATATCGTTTGATAACAGTTTTTTTTTCAGTGACATCATTTTGTATACATCATCATTTGAAGATAAGATATGGTGAATCAGGGTTATGGTTGAAGCAGTCCATTCCATTTGTATAAGTTTCTTAAAAATATAGAAACAATTACACTGGCTCGTGGGAGCAAGAACACCTACCCTTTTTATTTTCATAGGCAACAACAGTAAATTGTTTTGGCTAATTTAGTCTAATAGAATAGAACCAAGCTCAGCAGACATTCTAAATTTCTTTTCATCCAGTGTGGAAGTGATTCCAACTACTTGTTATGTAGCCTACTTGAATTTATTGATACTTGAATCCAAGGAGGCTAGATAAAGATGTCATGTAAATTTTCAAATAATCATTTCTAAGAACATTTCAAAAGATAGTGCTTTATGATTTCTGTTCCAGATCTAATTTAGACACGTTAGTTCTTTGAATTTGAACAAGATGTGTGATCTATGGAGACTCACTTTCTTTATTAGTATATGGAAGATGAGGATACTTTCTATTATATGAGGATGGTTAGTATTAAGTGCCATAAAGCAAGTCAAAGACTCATGTTTAAAGAATAGATGTACAAAAAAAAAAAAAAGAATAGATGTACAATAGTTATTATCATACTGAAAATCCTCAGTGATTTCATTAACTAGACTTCAATAGTTTCTGGAAGCCTCTAAAAAGCAATGTCATCACTTAAGGAAAGAAGATAGAATGAAGAAAGATGTGTTAAAAAAAAAAAGATCTGTTGAATATTCTTATAGAACCAAAGATTCTATAATAAAAAAAAAATCATCTGCTTTGTCAGAACTGAAGTGCAGTTGGTCACGCGCAGATTTTTCAAGATGGTACAGTTATGAAGTGTTAGCTGCAGTTAAGGACATGCTGCACCAAAAGTGAAAAATTCTTTCTGGAGAACAGAACTGACTAAATAAAGAAGATGGAAATTTACAAAGAGAAAGAATGAAGTAAGAAATTGGCAAACAGTAAGGTAAGTATTGAGTCAATATTTATATAGAAAAGATAGATGCAGAAAATGTATCCAAAAATCTCCTTGTAATGATTATTGCTTTAATTCTGAAAGACATTTTATTCTGTTAAAGACCATAAGTAGGATGAATTTGAAAAATTAGGCAATGATTCTCTGGAGCTAAAATCCAATTTTTGCTCAAGGTCTAGTCTTCTATTCAGTCACTGGTGAATAAAGGAGCAGAACAATTTCAGTTACAAAGCAGCAAGCATCCTTCTCCACCTCATAGATTTTTTTTTTAAGTTAACATTTGATGCTCAATGATTATGCTTTGCAGAAGAGTTAGCTGGAAGTTGAAAAGTTGTTGAAAAAGTTAGGGGCTTTTTCCCTCCGGCAACTGTAATCAGCCAGGAAAAAATTAAAATGTTGACTTAGAATTAGAGCAAAAGTCGATGTTGATATTAAATTAGTGTTTTCAAGATGAGTGAAATTTTTTTGGCTAAAACTTGAGGAATGAAATTATGTTGACCTTCATTGAGAAGAAATATTGAGTCCAAACTCTCTAAATGTTAACTTTTGAACCAAATTAGTGTTTGGAATGATTATAATAATTTGATGTTTCTGCTAATAGTTTTTGTATAACAGCAGCATATTTGACCTTTTTAAAATGTCAGAAATAATATTTAATATTAATATGCTTCTCAGCCACTTTAAACACTCAGGTAATATTTAATTTAAAAAATAATAATCTTGATATTTGTGCTCAAAATGTCATCATATATTGCTTGAAGGATGATTCAATATCTCTCTAAAATTGATGAATTCAAATATTTCTTCCACAAAGTAGTTTAGGAATTGGAATGGATAAAAGTAATTTATTTTGCAGAAATTGAGTAGACTTTACTCAACATAACATGAAGTCCAATGAAACCTAGTTACATTAAGGCCATTTTTATTGTGGACTAACAACAGTTTAGAGGATGAATTAGGTTAGGAAGAAAAATCTATGTCTTCATGTTGGCATCAGAGCTTCTAAGTAAAAATTTAGAGAAACATTGTAACAATGAAACTTAGGCAAATACTATTAAGCTGAAATGGCATCATTTTTGTCTTTATATAAATAATATATTTTCTGAGCACAAATTTCTTAGGTTAAGGTGACTTCTTCTTCTTTTACTAGTTATTCCTGGAAACTGAAGTTGTACATTTATATCTGGAATGGATTAGAATATTTATTACATTATGGGTCCATGTTAAATTTTTAAATTATTTATTTATAATAAGAATTCTTAAGATATACTTTCTTAAGAATTTTCTACATATATACAGAGGTATTAGCTACATATTATATTCCTAATATTTATGTATCATATAATTGTAAGTGTGTACCTTTCAACCACCATTCTCCAATCTACCCTCCAATACCTCTGGTAATAATCACAGAAATTTGATCTCTTTTTCTCTGAGTTTTCTTTTTCTTTCTTTCTTTCTTTCTTTCTTTCTTTCTTTCTTTCTTTCTTTTTTTTTTTTTTTTTTAGTTCCTACATATAAGTAACATCATTTATCTTTCTCTCTCTTGACTTCTTTCCCATAGCATAATGCCTTCAAATTCTATCCACATTGTCAACAAATTGTAGAATTTCCTCATTTTCCTGTGTGGCTAAATAATATTCCATATATACAGATGGTCCCTGACTTACAATGGTTGAATGAGGTGAAAGTAATATACATTCATTAAAAACCATACTTCAGATATTAAATTGTGATCTTTCCCTGGCTGGTGATATAAAGTATAATACTCTTGATAATCTTTCATCGTGCTGAGCAGTGGCAGTAAGCCACAGTGACCACAAAAGTAAATAACCAATGTACTTAGAAACCATTCTGTTCACTTTCATACAGTATTCAGTACATGAGCTATTCAACACTTTATTATAAAATAGGCTTTGTGTTAGATGATTTTGCCAGACTGTAGGCTGATGTAAGTGTTCTGAGCACGTTGAAGGTAGGTGAGGCTAAGCTAGTCTGGTAGGTTAGGCATATTATTATTTTTTATAAGAATTTTTTTAAAAAAATAATTTATTCATGAGAGACCCAGAGAGAAAGGCAGAGACATAGGCAGAGGAAGAAGCAGGCTCCCTTGCAGGAAGCCCGATGCGGGACTTGATCCCAGGACTCCAAGGTCACGACCTGAGCCAAAGGCAGACAGATGTTCCAACCACTGAGCCACCCAGGTGCCCCAGGTTAGGCATATTAAATGAATTTTCTACTAATTATATTTTTAGCTTAGCATGCATTTATCAGGACATAAGCCTACTGTAATCTGAGGAAAATCTATATCTGTATATACCACTTTATGCATTCACCCATCAAAGGACATTAGGTTGTTGCCATGTCTTGTCTATTGTAAATAATCCTGTTATGAAAATGAAGTGCAGATATTTTTTCCAGTTAGTATTTTCATTACCTTTGGATAAATTTCTAGAAATAAGATTGCTGGATCATGTGGTAGTTCTGTTTTTAATTTGTTGAGGATCCTTCATGCTATTTTCCATAGTAGCTGCACCAATTTTCAATCCCACCAGTAGTGCACATGGATTTCCTTTCTCCACATCCACACCAGCATTTGCTATCTCTTATCTTTTGATGATGGCCATTCTAATAGGCATAATATGATATTTTATTGTGATCCTAATTTGCATTTTCCTAGTAACTAGTAATATTGAACATCTTTTTAAGTACCTATTGGTCTTTTGTGTATCTTCTTTGAAGAAATGTCTATTCACATTGTTTGCATCTTTTTAAAATTGTGTTATTATTATTATTATTATTATTTGCTATTGAATTGTACATTTTGGATATTAACTCCTTATCAGATTTATGATTTGCAATTCCTCCCCACCCATTTTATAGATTGTCCTTTTACCTCATTGATGGTTTCTTTTGCTATGCAGAAGCTTTTTAGTTTGATGCAGTCCCACTTTTTAATTTTTTAAAAAAGATTTTATTTATTCATGAGAGACAAAGAGAGAGAAAGAGAGAGAAAGAGAGAGGCAGAGACACAGGCAGAGGGAAAAGCAGGCTCCATGCAGGGAGCCTGGTGCGGAACTCGATTCCAGGACTCCAGGATCATGCCCTGGGCCGAAGGCAGGCGCTAAACTGCTGAGCCACCCAGGGATCCTCTACCACTTTTTGTTTATAATTTTATTGTTTGTGCTGTAGGTGTCATATCCAAAAAAAAAAAAAAATTATTCCCAAGATCTATGTTAGGAAGCTTTCTTTTCTATTTTCTATGAGTTTCATGGTTTCAAGTCTTACATTTAACTCTTTAATCCACTTGTAGTTATTTTTTGGTGAGTGGTGTAAGATATGGGTACAGTTTTATTCTTGCATATTCAATTATTGTGGCACCATTTATTAATGGGTTTGTCTTTTTTCCATTGAGTATTCTTGGATCCCTTGTCAAATATTAGTTGATGATATATGCTTCAGTTTATTTTACAGATGCCTCTGCAATCCCCATAGAGCAAGATAGAGTATGGGATCCCCAAAATTAATCCACAATGCTGAGGGAGGCTGGTTGTCCCTCTTGGTTTATCTTCCCCATTAGAGAAGCCAGAGGTTCAGGCGAGACCTCTCTTGTGGTGTTGCATTGGTGTGGGGGAGGAGCAATGCAATCAACATGTAGCCACTTCTCTTCCCTTCTAATGATCTCTCCCTTGGTTTCTGAGGTGCTCCACGGGGGTGGGAGTGGGTGCTTCAGCCTCATCTCCATGTTCTATGATTCTCTCAGTACTGTCTTATACTTGAATAGATGTTAGTTGTTCTTGTGAGGCAAACCAAATCAGGAATCAAAAATGTCACTGTCTTGGTGTTGTCATTTCCTGATCTTATTTGAAGACTACTTTGAGTGTCAAGTGCTTTTTGTGAGCAGATACATACAGCATTTTTAAGCAAAAACTACCAGAAAGCATCAGACCTATCTAAGATGTACAATTAAATGAAATAAAGTAATTTGTTAGATGTGGAAAGCCAGTGCTCACTTCTGCAGCACATATACTAAAATTGGATGTGGGGAACAAGAGGATGGAATAACATATAATGTCTATATTTACGGCTGAGGAGCAAAAGTGAATGTTGAAACTGTCCATAGAGAAAAGTAACATAAGAGACATTAGAGGCATGATGGAGCAGTGGGGATAAATAGGAAATTTAAATATGTGTAATTGCAGCCATTTAAGGGGAAATAATTAGTAGACACTTAGATATAAAATCTAAATCTCAAGAGATACAACTATGCTAGAAATATATATCCTAAGTTTAATTATGATAATTAAGACATGGCAGTTGTTGAGTCTATAAGGAAATTATGTACAATAAGGTAAGAAGCCAGTGACAGATTATGGAAAATACCCTTATTTAAATAACAGCCACAATGAAAAGGCACTCACAAAATGCTGAAGAGCTACCTAGGGGTAGGAAAAAAAAAAAAAGACTTTGTACTACAGAACTGAAGGAGGAGAGTATTACGGAAAAATACAGGGTAGTGCAAGAGAGTCAGATGTTCCTAGAGGTTAAACAATGTAAGATAAACAGACCGTGGATTTAACCACACAGAGATCATGGACGTCCTATATGAGAACTCTTCCACTAGAATGATATTGGTTGCAGTCATACTGAATTTGGCTGAAGAATAAAAGGGAGGTGACAAACTAGCAATGATACAAGATAGACAACCTGCTCAAGCAGTTTGAATATTTAAACAGGCCAGGGGTAATATTAGGTAGAATGAGAAACAGATGGGGAGTGAGAGGTTTGTTTGTATTTGTTTTTACCTTTTATAAAAAGATAGTCTTTTTTTAAATAATTTTTTAAAATTTTTATTTATTTATGATAGTCACACACAGAGAGAGAGAGAGAGAGAGGCAGAGACACAGGCAGAGGGAGAAGCAGGCTCCATGCACCGGGAGCCTGACGTGGGATTCGATCCTGGGTCTCCAGGATCGCGCCCTGGGCCAAAGGCAGGCGCCAAACCGCTGCCCCACCCAGGGATCCCTATAAAAAAATAGTTAAACATGTTTAAATGATGAGATGAAAAGATAAGTAGTGAGGAATGGAAGACAGAATACGTGAGTTTGATGATTTCTGGAAGACGGGATTCAGAGCCCTGGTAAAATTATTTATCTTCAATAGTAGGAATATTATATCATTCCTCCAAATGGAAGGGAAGGAAAGAAGATGAGCACACTTGTTTTTTCTATTTCTAGGTAAGGAGAAAATAAGTTGAGAGATTATTTTCAGATAGTTTTTATTTTCTCTGTGAAGTAAAATCCAAGGCCATTGGCTCAAATTGCCTGGGCATGTTTGGATTGAAGTGCAATTGATTTAAAATAGTGAGTAGGAAATATAAAAGAATTTCCAGGCTGTACTGAGGGTTTAGGTAACAGGAGTAGATGGGTTTACGTTGGGCCAAGTATGCATGATTTGAGATTTTCTCTAGCAATCCTCAGACTCTTGGATTTAATGCAAAGAGTGCGGATACTCCAATTGTGCTAGAGTTGTGGTTATACTAGACAGGACAGAAGGCTAACAAGACAGGAGACTCAATTATGTTGGACATTGATTAATCAAGGAGTCTAAGATTATCAAGGAAGAAAAGAGTGATAGGAAGTATAAACCTGGAGAGATTAAAAACTAAAGTCTAAATGTTGTATAATCTCCTTACAGCTGTAATTAGACTTATTGAGGGAGATATGTAAAAATATGAGGTTTTGGTAGCTAGCTGTTTGAGATTTTTAGAGATATAATTGTGTGTAGACCACTGTGGTGTATTGATTCAGAATGGTTTATTCAGAATTTTATCTGAATACATGGAGCTGAATATCAGAAATAGAAATTCAAGAAATGTGCAAAAGAGGTTTGTGATTTGCCAATAATGAAACTGGATTTGGAGTTTAGACTTGGTTTTTAATCCAATATTTGCCATTTTCTACCATAAGTTTATGTATGCTAGAACTGTCATTAATAAGATATTTATGAAATCATGGCAAGGTGTTCAGGAGAAGAAGCAAGTGAAGTTTACAAATATAAAGAAGCTTAAGAAATAAATTAGAATTTTGCAGGATGATTCTAACCTTAAAGAAGACAGTAATAATTCAAGTGTTTTGGAAATTGTTAGCAATTAAATATTTTGAGAAAGAAGATCTGGGTACTTTGATTTCTATTTATTTTTTGTTAATTCCTTTTTGTTTTTCTGAATTTCTTTGTCTTCACTTATGTTTTTCCTTCAGATTATGGGTACTATTTTTCTTTGTTCCCCAGGGGAAAGCATCAGCCTCCATATAGAGATGGAATTGAAAGATTTTATTTATCTTTTAAGACATTAATTTTTAGGGTAGTTTTAAGATCACAGCAAAATTGAGTGGAATGCACAAGGATTTCCTATATGTTCCCTGTCCCATTTGAGGCACAGCCATGCACAGCCTTCCCATTGTCACCATTCCCTACCAGTGTAGTGCATTTGTTACAATTGATTAACCTACATTGTTACATAATAATCATTCAAACTCTATAGTTTACAGTAGAATTTACTCTTTCTGTTGTATATTTTATGAGTTAGAACAAATGTATAAGTGACACGTCCCAATCATATAGTGGCATTTTATTTTTCATTTTAAGTAAATTTGAGCTTTGGTACATTTCTTTTTTTTTTTTTTTTTCCTTTGGTACATTTCAAAAAAAAATCGTGCAGAATGTTGCCTACTTTTGAAAACATATATTAACAATGACCACTTTTATCAGAACACATAAGTTATGCACCTTGTCTATGCAAAACAAAATGTTAGAATTGAAGGAAATGAAGAATAGTCCAAACCTAAAGTGTTTGGCAACATCCCTTTATCAATATGGGACCAGCAATGATCTAATGTTTAATGTTCATGTTAGTAGTATAGGAATAGTTAAGATTGAAAGAATCAAGTTTTTTTAATCCACTTACTGAAGATATTTTTATTACTCCCAAAGATTAGAGAAATTAATATTTTTCACAATATTTTGCATTCTCTTGATGGTTATAAGTAGAAGTTTTTATTTAGTCAGCGTTAAGAATGCAATGAAGAAAAGTACCCATAATACCCCTTAAAATACATTGTATTATCTGTATAGCTAGTTTGCTACAAAATTAGCCCATCACAGATATCACTCTCAGTTTCATTTTGTAAACCATTAGAAATATCTTGATATCACCTTGCATCCTTTTGGAACATTTTAGCTTGGCTGTGGGATGTGCTTTCAACTTCATAAATGCAAGGTGATTATCAACAATGCACAAATACAATCCCAGTACATTCTAGACCACAAGTCATACAACTTTTTTATTACATAAATACATAAAAATCATAGGTTTTCACTTATAATTATTTCCAATGAAAATGAATTTGTTCTCTTGTCACACAACTAGAGATTTCACTCAATTTATTTTCATCAAAAAGATTTAAAAAGACAGATGACAGTGAACATTAGGGGGCAAATTACATATAATTATTAGATGTGAAGTGTCAGAAAAGGTAGAGTGCAAATTCAGAGAGACCTATGTGTTTAGCCTAGCAAGCCTGGGGCTAGAAGACTTCTTTCCAAACTTGAGAAGGCACACTGAGAAGATAACACTCACAATGAAATTCACTGATGGCAAAGGTCGTACATAAACTTTACAATGCAAACAACTTGCAAAAAGCTAAACTCCATTAAATAGCTTGCTATTTGACTGCACGTCCCACTTTTTAATTTTTTAAAAAAGATTTTATTTATTCATGAGAGACAAAGAGAGAGAAAGAGAGAGAAAGAGAGAGGCAGAGACACAGGCAGAGGGAAAAGCAGGCTCCATGCAGGGAGCCTGGTGCGGAACTCGATTCCAGGACTCCAGGATCATGCCCTGGGCCGAAGGCAGGCGCTAAACTGCTGAGCCACCCAGGGATCCTCTACCACTTTTTGTTTATAATTTTATTGTTTGTGCTGTAGGTGTCATATCCAAAAAAAAAAAAAAATTATTCCCAAGATCTATGTTAGGAAGCTTTCTTTTCTATTTTCTATGAGTTTCATGGTTTCAAGTCTTACATTTAACTCTTTAATCCACTTGTAGTTATTTTTTGGTGAGTGGTGTAAGATATGGGTACAGTTTTATTCTTGCATATTCAATTATTGTGGCACCATTTATTAATGGGTTTGTCTTTTTTCCATTGAGTATTCTTGGATCCCTTGTCAAATATTAGTTGATGATATATGCTTCAGTTTATTTTACAGATGCCTCTGCAATCCCCATAGAGCAAGATAGAGTATGGGATCCCCAAAATTAATCCACAATGCTGAGGGAGGCTGGTTGTCCCTCTTGGTTTATCTTCCCCATTAGAGAAGCCAGAGGTTCAGGCGAGACCTCTCTTGTGGTGTTGCATTGGTGTGGGGGAGGAGCAATGCAATCAACATGTAGCCACTTCTCTTCCCTTCTAATGATCTCTCCCTTGGTTTCTGAGGTGCTCCACGGGGGTGGGAGTGGGTGCTTCAGCCTCATCTCCATGTTCTATGATTCTCTCAGTACTGTCTTATACTTGAATAGATGTTAGTTGTTCTTGTGAGGCAAACCAAATCAGGAATCAAAAATGTCACTGTCTTGGTGTTGTCATTTCCTGATCTTATTTGAAGACTACTTTGAGTGTCAAGTGCTTTTTGTGAGCAGATACATACAGCATTTTTAAGCAAAAACTACCAGAAAGCATCAGACCTATCTAAGATGTACAATTAAATGAAATAAAGTAATTTGTTAGATGTGGAAAGCCAGTGCTCACTTCTGCAGCACATATACTAAAATTGGATGTGGGGAACAAGAGGATGGAATAACATATAATGTCTATATTTACGGCTGAGGAGCAAAAGTGAATGTTGAAACTGTCCATAGAGAAAAGTAACATAAGAGACATTAGAGGCATGATGGAGCAGTGGGGATAAATAGGAAATTTAAATATGTGTAATTGCAGCCATTTAAGGGGAAATAATTAGTAGACACTTAGATATAAAATCTAAATCTCAAGAGATACAACTATGCTAGAAATATATATCCTAAGTTTAATTATGATAATTAAGACATGGCAGTTGTTGAGTCTATAAGGAAATTATGTACAATAAGGTAAGAAGCCAGTGACAGATTATGGAAAATACCCTTATTTAAATAACAGCCACAATGAAAAGGCACTCACAAAATGCTGAAGAGCTACCTAGGGGTAGGAAAAAAAAAAAAAGACTTTGTACTACAGAACTGAAGGAGGAGAGTATTACGGAAAAATACAGGGTAGTGCAAGAGAGTCAGATGTTCCTAGAGGTTAAACAATGTAAGATAAACAGACCGTGGATTTAACCACACAGAGATCATGGACGTCCTATATGAGAACTCTTCCACTAGAATGATATTGGTTGCAGTCATACTGAATTTGGCTGAAGAATAAAAGGGAGGTGACAAACTAGCAATGATACAAGATAGACAACCTGCTCAAGCAGTTTGAATATTTAAACAGGCCAGGGGTAGTATTAGGTAGAATGAGAAACAGATGGGGAGTGAGAGGTTTGTTTGTATTTGTTTTTACCTTTTATAAAAAGATAGTCTTTTTTTTAATAATTTTTTAAAATTTTTATTTATTTATGATAGTCACACAGAGAGAGAGAGAGAGAGAGAGAGGCAGAGACACAGGCAGAGGGAGAAGCAGGCTCCATGCACCGGGAGCCTGACGTGGGATTCGATCCTGGGTCTCCAGGATCGCGCCCTGGGCCAAAGGCAGGCGCCAAACCGCTGCCCCACCCAGGGATCCCTATAAAAAAATAGTTAAACATGTTTAAATGATGAGATGAAAAGATAAGTAGTGAGGAATGGAAGACAGAATACGTGAGTTTGATGATTTCTGGAAGACGGGATTCAGAGCCCTGGTAAAATTATTTATCTTCAATAGTAGGAATATTATATCATTCCTCCAAATGGAAGGGAAGGAAAGAAGATGAGCACACTTGTTTTTTCTATTTCTAGGTAAGGAGAAAATAAGTTGAGAGATTATTTTCAGATAGTTTTTATTTTCTCTGTGAAGTAAAATCCAAGGCCATTGGCTCAGATTGCCTGGGCATGTTTGGATTGAAGTGCAATTGATTTAAAATAGTGAGTAGGAAATATAAAAGAATTTCCAGGCTGTACTGAGGGTTTAGGTAACAGGAGTAGATGGGTTTACGTTGGGCCAAGTATGCATGATTTGAGATTTTCTCTAGCAATCCTCAGACTCTTGGATTTAATGCAAAGAGTGCGGATACTCCAATTGTGCTAGAGTTGTGGTTATACTAGACAGGACAGAAGGCTAACAAGACAGGAGACTCAATTATGTTGGACATTGATTAATCAAGGAGTCTAAGATTATCAAGGAAGAAAAGAGTGATAGGAAGTATAAACCTGGAGAGATTAAAAACTAAAGTCTAAATGTTGTATAATCTCCTTACAGCTGTAATTAGACTTATTGAGGGAGATATGTAAAAATATGAGGTTTTGGTAGCTAGCTGTTTGAGATTTTTAGAGATATAATTGTGTGTAGACCACTGTGGTGTATTGATTCAGAATGGTTTATTCAGAATTTTATCTGAATACATGGAGCTGAATATCAGAAATAGAAATTCAAGAAATGTGCAAAAGAGGTTTGTGATTTGCCAATAATGAAACTGGATTTGGAGTTTAGACTTGGTTTTTAATCCAATATTTGCCATTTTCTACCATAAGTTTATGTATGCTAGAACTGTCATTAATAAGATATTTATGAAATCATGGCAAGGTGTTCAGGAGAAGAAGCAAGTGAAGTTTACAAATATAAAGAAGCTTAAGAAATAAATTAGAATTTTGCAGGATGATTCTAACCTTAAAGAAGACAATAATAATTCAAGTGTTTTGGAAATTGTTAGCAATTAAATATTTTGAGAAAGAAGATCTGGGTACTTTGATTTCTATTTATTTTTTGTTAATTCCTTTTTGTTTTTCTGAATTTCTTTGTCTTCACTTATGTTTTTCCTTCAGATTATGGGTACTATTTTTCTTTGTTCCCCAGGGGAAAGCATCAGCCTCCATATAGAGATGGAATTGAAAGATTTTATTTATCTTTTAAGACATTAATTTTTAGGGTAGTTTTAAGATCACAGCAAAATTGAGTGGAATGCACAAGGATTTCCTATATGTTCCCTGTCCCATTTGAGGCACAGCCATGCACAGCCTTCCCATTGTCACCATTCCCTACCAGTGTAGTGCATTTGTTACAATTGATTAACCTACATTGTTACATAATAATCATTCAAACTCTATAGTTTACAGTAGAATTTACTCTTTCTGTTGTATATTTTATGAGTTAGAACAAATGTATAAGTGACACGTCCCAATCATATAGTGGCATTTTATTTTTCATTTTAAGTAAATTTGAGCTTTGGTACATTTCTTTTTTTTTTTTTTTTTCCTTTGGTACATTTCAAAAAAAAATCGTGCAGAATGTTGCCTACTTTTGAAAACATATATTAACAATGACCACTTTTATCAGAACACATAAGTTATGCACCTTGTCTATGCAAAACAAAATGTTAGAATTGAAGGAAATGAAGAATAGTCCAAACCTAAAGTGTTTGGCAACATCCCTTTATCAATATGGGACCAGCAATGATCTAATGTTTAATGTTCATGTTAGTAGTATAGGAATAGTTAAGATTGAAAGAATCAAGTTTTTTTAATCCACTTACTGAAGATATTTTTATTACTCCCAAAGATTAGAGAAATTAATATTTTTCACAATATTTTGCATTCTCTTGATGGTTATAAGTAGAAGTTTTTATTTAGTCAGCGTTAAGAATGCAATGAAGAAAAGTACCCATAATACCCCTTAAAATACATTGTATTATCTGTATAGCTAGTTTGCTACAAAATTAGCCCATCACAGATATCACTCTCAGTTTCATTTTGTAAACCATTAGAAATATCTTGATATCACCTTGCATCCTTTTGGAACATTTTAGCTTGGCTGTGGGATGTGCTTTCAACTTCATAAATGCAAGGTGATTATCAACAATGCACAAATACAATCCCAGTACATTCTAGACCACAAGTCATACAACTTTTTTATTACATAAATACATAAAAATCATAGGTTTTCACTTATAATTATTTCCAATGAAAATGAATTTGTTCTCTTGTCACACAACTAGAGATTTCACTCAATTTATTTTCATCAAAAAGATTTAAAAAGACAGATGACAGTGAACATTAGGGGGCAAATTACATATAATTATTAGATGTGAAGTGTCAGAAAAGGTAGAGTGCAAATTCAGAGAGACCTATGTGTTTAGCCTAGCAAGCCTGGGGCTAGAAGACTTCTTTCCAAACTTGAGAAGGCACACTGAGAAGATAACACTCACAATGAAATTCACTGATGGCAAAGGTCGTACATAAACTTTACAATGCAAACAACTTGCAAAAAGCTAAACTCCATTAAATAGCTTGCTATTTGAAAACTTAGGAGCCTGAATTCCAATGATATCCAAATAGGAATTTGTTTTATTCTATCAATAAACACATAGTAGCATATTATAGTAGCATATTATAGAATTATTATATTTACTGAATGTTGTCTATCCTGGAGATGATCAGTTCCACCTGAATAAGGATGTAGCTTGTTTTGAGGTATTTTTTTAAAGATTTTATTTATTTATTCATGAGAGACAGAGAGACAGAGAGAGAGGCAGAGACACAGGCAGAGGGAGAAGCTGGCTCCATGCAGGGAGCCCGACGTGGGACTCGATCTCAGGACCCAGGATCATGCCCCGGGCTGAAGGCAGCGCTAAACTGCTGAGCCACCCAGGCTGCCCATGAAGTCTTCTTTCATATACTCTTTGCCTCCTCATATCTAAGTTCCTTGAGACCCGATCTAGTGCCAGCTGCATCCTATTCTGTGTGGCCTACAACCATCTTCACTTGCATACAACTGGATAGTGATGCCCTTGGTCCATACCATACTCCTCTCATGTACTTCCCCAGAGCTTTCCTATTGTCACATTTCCAAAATGGTTGGCTGCCTGTGCATGTGGGATTCTATGAGGGCAGGGGTACAATGAAGTGAAGTGGTGGTGACATAAAATGCTGGTAAAATGAAGGGAGGAAATCTGGTGCTAAAAGTAGAAGAGATCTGGGCAGCCCAGGTAGCTCAGTGGTTTAGTGCTGCCTTCAGCCCAGGGGCTCATCCTGGAGACCTGGGATCAAGTCCCACATCGGGCTCCCTGCATGGAGCCTGCTTCTGCCTCTGCCTGTGTCTCTGCCTCTCTCTCTTTCTCTGTTTCTCTCATGAATAAATAAATAAAAATCTTAAAAAAAAAAAAAAAAGTAGAAGAGATCTTCCTTTGTAATGCAGCAGGAAAATATGGGGAGATAGTGGTTGGGATACTTTTCAGATGCTTGATACAACATGGGAATCATCTTCACATAGGCTCTTTTTACTTTTCTGTCCTTGCTTCTGTTTTCTGAGATTGCATTCTCTAAAATACTTGACATTTCTTCAGGTTCTGCCTTCTGGAAAACTAGTTTAAAATGTTTAATGATATCTAAAGCCTAGACAGGCTTTAGGAACACATGAGGCACTCACTAAACATTTGTTGAGTAACATGGTAAGACCTTAAATGGTACTACAGTAGACACTGCTACTGTGACTTACTTAACATCCATTTCAATATCTTCTGGTACATTCCAGAGGCTCCAAGTAGAAATATCCCTTCTAATCTTTCAGGAAAAAATAAAAAAAACCTGAGTGAGGCTGTCCTCATACATAGTCAGTAAAGAATAAATGACTTTGCCCACACCAATGAATGTATCTCTTGACATGCAGGAATAGCATATTTTCCCTTAACACTTATAGGACATAACGTATACATTGTTATTATATTGGTTATGGTGATCTGTGGCCAGTGATCATGACTTAGTGACAGCTCAGAGGACAGTCAGTATTTTTTGGCAGTAAAGAATTTTTTAATAAAGGCATCTATATATATATTTAATAAAGTCATGTATATATATTTTTAGACACAATGTTATTGCACAGTTAATGGGCTACTGTATAGGACAAACATAGCTTTTACATGCATTGGGAACCCAAAAATAAAAAAATCATTTGGCTCACTTTATTACAGTATTTGTTTCCTTGTGGTGGTCTGGAATGGATCCCACAATATCTCTGAGGTTTGCCTGTATTTCTTTTGCATTATCTTAATTGTTAATTTGCTGTATCTATCTAGCTGTCTAATTTATCATATACTTTTTTAAGAAGATTTTTTAAAATTATTTATTTATGAGAGACACCGAGAGAGAGTGGCAAAGCAGAGGGAAAAGCAGGCTTCATGCCCTGAGCGAAGGCGGAAGCTCGACTGCTGAGCCACCCAGGTGTCCCTCATATACTTAATTAATATGTTTTATACAAACAGAATACACAAGTATCTTCAGGATTTTGTAGATTATTTACAAACAAAAATTTAAAAGAAATAAAACATTTAAATAGGTATTTAATGGGGCATCTGGGTGCTCAGTCAGTTGAGTGTTGGACTTAGTTTTGGCTCAGGTCATGATCTCAGGGGTCACGATCTCACGGATCATGAGACCACGCCCTGGGCCAGGCTCCCCAGTCAGCAATTTACTTGAAGATTCTCTCCCTTTGTCCCTTGCACTACTCTCTCAAATAAATAAAAAAATCTTTAAAATGAAAATAAAATAGAAAATTTAAAGGCAATAGTAAATTATGTGCCAATAAACATAATGCTTGGAAATTTGTATTAAACAGTCTCTAAGTAAAATCTGATTTGGAAAAAAAGACTTGTAAAGTATGATAAAATAAATTGTAATTTGAAATAAATAAACATGGGCTTGGAATGAGGCAAAAAGGGTTTGAAATCTATCTTTGCCACTTTGCATCTCTGTGTGCTCTGTCAGGTTACACCTATATTGAAGAGTAGCTAGAGATTTAAGAAGTCAATGAATAGGAAGTAATACCTTGTTAATATTGTTTTGGTTCTTAGTCATAAAACTATGGTTACATTATTAAAATTATGCTTTTGTGCTGTTCTGTACTGTTTAAGAATATCTTCATCTATCATCACCTTGGTGTATATTCTCTTCCTTAATTTTCTTATTTGTAGCTATGACTATTCAGCTATTCCGAAAATTATTTTAGAATTTTAAAATTAGGGCAGCCCAGATGGCTCAGCGGTTTAGGGCTGCCTGCAGCTCAGGGCATGACCCTGGAGACCAGGGATCGAGGCCCATATCAGGCTCCCTGCATGGAGCCTGCTTCTCCCTCTGCCTGTGTCTCTGCCCCTCTTTCTCTCTCTGTCTCTCTCCTCTCTGTGTCTTCCATGAAAAAATAAATAAGTAAAAAATCTTAAAAAAAAAAAAAAGAATTGTAAAACTACTCCCTCTTTCCTTCCTATGGTATATCATAAGACTCAGGGATATTGCTCATGTCACATGGCAAGAATATGATAATATTGGTACTATTGCAACAACAGGAGACTTTCTCATTCTAGTTTTATCCAGTTGCTTGTTTGCTTGTTCAGTGGCCATGGAATGAACTGGCAATTGCCTTCATGAAATATACTATCCATGAGATACTGAAAGGATATTTTGTCCTGTTCTATTTCCTACTTGGTTTCTCTTAACTAGGTAGGTAGTTAATTCTCATGCCAATTTGTCTATGTATTTCTTTAATCATCTTTGATTTGGAAATGATATTCTGCAGAAAAACTAGCTTGTGAATGGTGTAGAAGACAATAGCCATTTGTCAATTTGATCAAGAAATATTAAAAATCATTAGAAATGTATGATATTATTCAAGAAATAGGCTTATAGAGAGAGGCAACTAGCAGCTTTTCAAATTAGGGTGCAAGAAATATTTTAGATGCTGAAGATGCTTGAATCTAGAAATAAATAAATAGAAATAAACACTTGAATTATATGAATAATATCCTCATATTTGTAAAAAGATTTTCCTCATTTGTTTTGAAAAGCTTTGTTTTGACTATAATCTATAGAGGATATTTTTAAAAGATATTATTTATTCACGAGAGACACAAAGAGAGGAGAGATATAGGCAGAGGGAGAAGCAGGCTCCTTACAGGGAGCCCGATGCAGGACTCCATCCCAGGAGCCTGGGGTCACACTCTGAGCCCAAGGTAGACGCTCAACCACTGAACCACCCAGGCATCCCTATAGAGGATTTTTTACATTGCTGAATATAAAGGTTGGTTAAGAGTCATCACTTTCCATGTTCCCTGCATTAAATTTAGGTAAATTTTTGCATTTTAACTACAGATAAAAAAAAAAAAAAAAGTTCTATTCTTAGGTAATGGCCCCAGGAGAAAGCAGTCTTCACCCAAGAGTAGCTTATGGAAATGGAAGGACAACTAAGAGACACCAGTAAAATGACATTACTATTTAAAAAAAATGAAATAAAGGAAGAGAAACAAAAAAAAAGGAAGAACAAAAGGGAAAGAGAGAAAGAGAAAGAGAGACTAGGGATCCAATAAAAAATTAGGAATCAAACAGCCCAAATTAAATATTGAATAGTAGAAGGTATTTTATGTCTCTCTAGTAAAAATAATGCATAATCATTATTAATTTAATATAAATAATCTAAGCAGAATTTATCATGGAAGACTGTATCTTGCTGATTTATTCATTTTTTTTCAAAGATACCAGATCTTCTTAAGGAAACTACCCTTATCATATACTGAAAAGATAAATTCCCAATCAAATATCAAAAAGAGACAATTATTATATTTCAAATGAGTACTTCCTCTCATAAATTCATTTTTAGGGTGGAAAGTCACTTAACAGAACATAACGTAGTTCATTACAGAGAAATGCTATTTAATTATAGTGATTCAGTATCTAGAAAAAAGGAAAATTTTCCTTAGAGAAAAGGCATGTGTAATGAGTTATCTGAACAATCACTTTGGGTCTATCAGGATGAGAATTTCAGATGGTCCACAGGATTAATAAAACTTTGAACAAATTGAGTAATTTGGTGAAAATGAATACATTAGTCTATTTTCTGTACTGCCAAGGCATTTTTTAATAACTCTATCACTAAATATAACACAGTGCATTGTCAATGTTCTATTCACAGCCTTATCTCCTATTAGATTTCAAGGGCAGAAACAATATATTTTGGCCTATCCTAATTTCACACCAGAATTGATCCTGAACTCTTCATATGCACAGTTTTTTTTGCTGGAACCCTGTCTAGTAAAAGCCACAACAGGCAGCTTTTTCTTCAGTGGCCAGTTGAAAGTGGAAATCATTTCTTTTGTTACCCAAGATCTGGGAGGTCTGGCAGTGAACATGGCCATGAATTTCCACATGAGTCAAAAACCTCTCTTACCATTTTCCTGCCCAGACTCATTATTCAAATTAGTTTCTAATCCTCACCCTATTACCTTCCAGTTTTTTATTACCTTGGAGAGAGTTCTGCTTCAAGAGTCTTTCCCTATAAGATACAGTCTCTTAGCAACCTTGAGGTATACAATACAGCGTTCTCACCACAAAACAAACAAACAAGCAAACAAAAAACATAATGGAGATATTAGCTAATACTACTGAGGTAATGATGTGGCAACAAATAAATATATTAAGCCACTTTAAACTTACACAATATCACAACACAATGTCAAATTTATCTCAATGACAAATATGCAAACAGATAAAAAAAATTTTTTTGTCTTGATGCTGATGGTCTTTTTTCATTTAGAACATTGTTACCACCAGAAACTTCTCATCATACTTATATCCTGGGAAGCCCTATTTCCTTTTGGGGACAACTGATGATCTCTCTAAAATGTTCCTGACTTAGTTATTTTACTTCCCTAAGTGTCTTCTCATGCTCTAAGCAATACCAGTATTTGTGAGTAAATGAACTAAAATAGTACGCGAATGGTCATCTTTACTGCTATATATATCAAAGCAGCTTGTATCTACTCCTGATTTCTCAAAAAAACTTTCTCCAGAAAATCAATATAATTTAAACCCTCAGTTCCTCCACTTGAATATAATATTATTTTCTACCATGTCAATGAGGATTAGAGTAAAAACACACAAAGCATGCCAAATACAAGATTTTGTTAGTTCTGACTACGCACATCTAAGTGAGAAAAAATATCTAGAAGTTGTAAAATTTGATCAAAATTTTTAAAGTGTAAAATACCTTTTCTGAAATCAGTGATTATGATGCAGCTGACAACAGTTTAAAAAAATAATAATTACACATATTACGATGGTAACAGACTGTGGATGAAGGACACCAAAAAGGGTGGAGAGTATCATGTCATCTGACCTTCATATTATGACATATAATAAAAGTTCCTAATGGTGCTCTTACTGACTTGGATTTCTCTCAGTTCTCAGAAGCCACTATTGCACTGCCACAGGTCCCTAGAACCACTGGTTCTCCAGGAGTTTGGTAAACTATTGAAGGGATGTCAGATTTATGTGACAAGGACCACCCTGAAACTCATGCAATTAAATAGTAGGTAAATATGAAAGCAGTATACGAGTTGGATAGCAGCTGAGTGAACAGACTGATTAGGGGCTTGACAAATGACCCCAAGATCATGAGCCAAACCAAGAGTGAGACACGATTGATTGAATCACCCAGGCACCCTATGACCTTACTTCTCTTAAGAGTCAATTTTAGGGTTAAACATGAGGGTGGATTGCTGAGCTTATGGGTTCATATGCTTATGTTAACTGAAAAATTTAATATTTAAGTCAAACCAGCCAACTACCTTATTTAGACAAAAGATTGCCTTATTTAGACCCTCAGCATAGAAGGCAGTATACACCATTTGTTTAAAAATGCTATTTTTCTCCTAACTGTAGTTCTATTTTTCAAGTCCTTATTCTGGCTTCAAGATAAACAAATAGGTCAGCACAATGTTGTACTTATTCCTGTTGCTTTCTAATGAATCTTGAAATAAGATAGTCTAAGTAGCCATCAAACTTGTTTTCTTAAAGTTGCTTAAGCTATTCTAGGTTGTTGGCCATTTCCATATATATTTTAGAATTAATTTACCAATTTTTTACAAAAAAAACCCACTGAAATTTATTTGGAAGTTTGTTGGATCTATAGGTCCATTTGTAAGGAATTAGTAATCTCAATAATATCTGGTCTTCTCTGAAATGGCTTGTAGATTTTAGTGTATGTATATCTCATGTCTTTTGTCTGAATAATCCCAAAGTATTTCACATTTTTGAAGATTTTAAAATGGTAGTCTATTTTATTATTAACTAAAATTCATTCTTTATATCATATATCTGAGTTTTCATTGAATACACTTTTAGTCTAGAATTGTATTCAGGAAACCACATAGCATTTAGTTGTCTTGTCTACTTAGTGTACTCCTACTTTTTACTGGGACCATTCCTCAAACTTGCCTTGTTTTTTATTATCTTGATAGTTTTGGGAGTACTGAACAGGTTTTGGGGGTTTGTTTGTTTTTATAAAATTAGGGCTTGTCTGATTTTTTTTTCTCAGGATTAGTTCATATTTATGGGTTTTTGAGGGAAAGATCACAGAGGTAAAGTACCATTCCCATGACATATTACAGGTACATACTATCAACATAACCTACCTCCCTTGCTTAGTCACCTGACTGGAGTAATGTTTGTCAAATTTCTGTGCTGTAGTTACTATTTTTCCCCTTTTCAACCTATACTCTTTGGATGTCCCCATGCACAGTTCATGCTTGAAGTATAGGGACATACTATCTCCTTTCTTAATGGCATAGTATCTACATACAATGTTTGAAATTCTATCACACAGGAGATATATATTTTCTGTTGTATTCATCTATTAAATTATTTGTATTACTATGGATCTATAGATATTTATTTTATGTTTTAAGTTATACTCCAATATTATTTGCTCTATTTATCTGTTCAAACTGTTCCAGTTTTGGCCATTGGGAATTATTTCAGTTGGCTGCTATGTTCCTTTGGCATATGAACATCATTGTGGGATTTTTTTTTCTAAAATTTTCTGAATACAAGAGAGTCAAGCTTATTTATACATTCTTTGTCTCAACACTATATTTAGCCATTTCTCTAAGGATTCTCCGTTTCTTTTATTGGTGAGTAGAATGAAAACCAGAATCTGCTCCGATTGACTTACTTCACTCAACATAATACCCTACAGTTCCATCCATGTCAAAGCAAATGCACAATCATCATATGGTTTCAGTCATACAAGGAATATAAGAAATAGTGAAAGGGATTACAAGGGAAAGGAGGGAAAATGAGTGGGAAAAATTAGAGAGGAAGACAAACCATTACAGAGTCCCAACTCTGGGAAATGAACATTAGGTTATCGAAAGGGAGGTGGGCCAAGGGATGGGGTAACTGGTGACAGGCACTGAGGAGGGCACTTGATGGGATGAGCACTGGGTGTTATACTGTAAGTTGGCAAATTGAATTCCAATTGATTTTTTTTTTTAAAGATAAAAAAAGAGATTAAAAAAAAGGAGGGGGGGCAGCCCGGGTGGCTCAGCGGTTTAGCGCCGCCTTCAGCCCAGGGCGTGATCCTGGAGATCCGGAATCGAGTCCCACGTCGGGCTCCCTGCATGGAACCTGCTTCTCCCTCTGCCTGTGTCTCTGCCTCTCTCTCTCTCTTTTTCTCTCCTTCTACCTCTCTCTGTGTCTCTACGAATAAATGAATAAAATCTTAAAAAAAGCAACATCTGGGTGCTGAAGAAGTTCATTGCTCCTGGAATGTCATTGCTCCCAGTCTCGCTGAGCAGATAGAGCAAAGAAATACATGTGTATATACTAATTTGTTTATATATACATGTAAATTATATGCATATTAAATGTGTGCATTAAGCTACATGAGTTTATACTGATATTACCAACTCGACTCTATTATCACTTAGCTCATTGTTGGTTTCTTCCTTGGCTTATCTCTTCCAGCTTCAATGCAAAAAACCTGGCTCCATCCATTTCCCATCCACTTATTTAATTGTTAGTTCTCATAATATCCTAATATAGTTTCAGAATTATTGTACCCACATGGGAAACAACTATCAACAATTACAGATGTTAAGCACAATCCCTTTGCACTGTTTTAAATACTCCACTCCTTTTCCAAATTTTCTTAGGTCAGTACTTTTTCCTCCTCTTCTTTCAGTGAGATAGTTTCGTTCATTTGTCATAGTGTTAGCTATTTTTGTCATAGTCTGCAACATTTTATCCAGGGATGATTTCTCAAGTCTCCTCCCCACCCTTCAATCTGTTTATGTTGTTTCACTCTTTATGCTTTCAAATCTAAAGATTTTGACAAATGCATAGTATCATGGATCCACCTTTACATTCTTATACAGAACAGATTTACTGGCCTTAAAAATATGGTTATTCACCCTTTCAAGCTGCTCTTCCCCAAATCTCTAAAAAACACTGATTCTTTTTTTTTTTTTACTGTCTCTAGTTTCTTTTCCTGCCAGAAGATCCTATGCATAGAACCATATAATTTATAACTTTTTAGAATGGCATCTTTCATATACATTTAATATTCATTTATGCCTTTGTATGACTTTGTAGCTTATTTATTTTAGTAGCAGAATGATATATCATTATATCAAAGTTATAACACCTGTTTAAGCACTCACTTTTGAAGGATATTCTATTTGCTTCCAGTTTTTTGGCAATTATGAATCGGCTACTATAAGTATTCTTATACACACATAAGTTCTATTGAATTAATATCTTCATCGTTATGACCTCACTTAGCCTTAGTTAATTTCTTAAAGACCTTAAATCCAAATCTACACATAAATACGTGTCCTCCCATCCAAGTACTAACCAAGCCCTACCCTACTTAGCTAAGAGATCAGATGAGATCAAGGGTGTTCTGAGTGATATGGCTATTGATAAAGACCTATCCTAAGATATTGGGGGTTTGGGTTCCACATATGAAATGGGGGGCACAGTTCTGCCTATAACACGTATTTTTTGAGCTGCTAATAGGATTCTTGAAGATATTTCAGAATTGAAAAATTTCTTCCTAATCCATTTTTTAAAATTGTTATTTGCTATTCCTCCTAGACTATTAAAAAAAAAAAAAAAACTTTAGTGAGGGGGATAGCATTTACTATTTAAAATAGTTCTTTTATTGTTAAGTGTTTAATTCTGAGATTCCTAATTATTTCTCAAATTTTAAGAGTCAAGAAACCTGACCTGAGGAACCATAAAGAGAAACACAGGAGTCCAGCTCCATCTGGAATTGCTGTTGTCTCTCCTGATTCATCCTGTGTGTCTATAACACACACCAGACTACTGAGACTTTGAATTTTATTACTTTGTTCCTTTTATTAGCTACCATGAGTTACTCTGAGGTCATAGCAATATAGCTTTCCTGGTGATCTAAAAACTTTTGCTTATGTTTAAAACAAACAAAAACACTTATCCTCATTAAAAAACAACTGGCAATGCAGTTATTAACAGACAATGAAAATCCTTTTTCACATGCTATTGTTAAGCAGTGGAATAGAATATTTGACAAATTGACTATTTTTTTTATTACACGCAAAAAAGGATTTTGGTTAAGTGTATGAATCAAAGAAGAATCAAGTATGGAATGCTTTCATTCTTACTTTAATCCCACAAAATAAAGGATCTTGAATAGAATTATAATATATTGCTAGTCAGTTATGTGTCTAAAACTTTCCCATAACAACATCATAAATGCCAACATTTTACCTAATATCTAGATAAACCTATTTGTGGAATTTTTAAAATATCTTATTGCCAGGAGAAGTGCAACCTTTGTGGGGTTTTTTGTTCTTTAATTTTATTCTTTAAATTTCATAACTAGAATCATTTTCCTGGAGAAAAAAGAGGGCTTTTCCTGTAGAACTGCTTTATCTATCTTGGATCCTAAATAGGAAAAAGAATTGGCCCATTGACATTTGATTTGTGTTCATTTTTCTAGGGCAATCTGACAATCATTCGCACTACCTGTCAAAGTAGGTTCTGATTTGGGCTAAGAAAACATATTTACTATGGTTTCTTAAGACGTAGCCTGAATATTTGAGACTTAAAAGGAAATCTAAGGATGGACAAGCATTTTAAAGTCACATCCACATGAAGAGCAGGGAAGAAGTCAAAAAGACCAGTACCTCGTGGGTGAAAACATGCATTACTATTATGAGGTCCATTGATAAAACAACAACAGCAACATTTATTTCAAAGAGAAGTGAAATTTGGAAATCATAAATTAAAAGAGAATCAATCTTTAAAGATTCAAGCGAACAGAGGGTGCTCAGTGGTTGAGCATCTGCCTTTGGCTCAGGTCGTGATCCCAGAGTCCTAGGATCAATTTCTGCATCGGGCTCCCGGCAGGAAGCCTGCTTCTCCCTCTGCCTGTGTCTCTGCCTCTCTCTCTTTGTCTCTCTCATGAATAAATAAATGAAATCTTTAAAAAAAATAAAAATTCAAGCAAAAAGATAGGTAACATGAATCAGGTAAGTTTGCTAACAGATATTATAACTTCTGTCACCTGACTGTAGTTTGGCAATGGTACCATAGGCCAAATGAGGCAAATCCTAAAATGTAGAGGAACTATTTGTTTTAGTGCAAAGCCCTTAAACTAGACCCTATCCACCAAATAAGTAAATAAGTAAATAAATAGTGAGAAAAGTATATTTGCACAATTTAGCAATATGATCAGATCTCTATAACTAGCAAGAGTAACTTAGTATCAAGACATGGAATCTTTGGTTACGTAGTTTACTGGCTCCTGACAGCACAGAACTTGCAAGAGTGTGGATGAAGAATTGGGGAGGATAGCCTTTGGCAGACACAAATCTGAAAGAAGAAATGACAAGGCAAATCTAAGAATTTTCCAAAGTTTATCATTGCATATGCCCCTTTTGGGAGTTTTCCCAGCTTGCATCTTAATATTTTCTTGTAGAATACCCTCCAAAGGTTGTGTCTTGAGCAAAGCAAATATTACAGTGGTAGAGGTTTAGTTCAAGTAGAATCTCTTTGATGTGATACCATCTATCTTTCATCTGGGAAGTAAGGCTGTGTTTCTAGTGGGAATGTTGTTCTTACTGTTTTGACAGAGAGGTTTTTCCAATGGGACCGGGAGAATGGAGAAAAACAGCAGATTACTGAAGAATATTTCGTTCAGAGAACTTTTGCTCCTGGCGTGGTTTACACAGTGCTTCAATTACAGGGACATGGGGTGCAAATGTTTCAAAAGGAAGTGTGGCCTTGAGAGCACACACTGTTCAAAGGGCTCCAATGAGTGGCTCAGAGATACTTAAATGGTTTTCATCATAGGACTTGAGACTACGAAGATTGCAAAAATCCCCGTGAATTTAAACTGTGGTATTCACAAATTGGGAACAAGTCATGCCCGAGAGAGTCTTTGAATGTATAGTAGATCTCCAGCTTGATAAGCTTAAGATGAAAATCAACTATGATTGTGGCAAATAAACATTGTCACAAACAGACTCTTTCATATCTTGTTCCATTGTGACTGCAACCTGCAAAGCCTGGGCATTCCTATCTCTTCCTAAAGTTACTCAGATTTTATCTAACTTCTGCCCTTTTTACTGTTGACCCTCGATAATTCATTTTCCACAGGGTACCTAGAACGACTATTAAAAAAGAAAATTAGATTGTGTAACTCTACAGTGAAAAACAATTTAATTCTTCCAATTGAGTTAAAAATAAATGCCTACTTCATAAAATGGCCTAGGTAAGACGGGGAGAGCCCTTGATGGAATGGAGGGCATGGCCCCTACCCCAGCCGCAAGGTTTTTTTCTTAATTGATCTTTACTAGTCTTGGTAATTTTTTTTCCTTGGTCACATGACCAAGTTCTGATCAACACACAAAAAGGTGTTCTGAATAGAATTGTGTTTATACACACACACACACATACACACACACACCTTTGTTTGAAAAAGGGAAAGTCCTTCACCTTTCTGCCCCTTACAACTGACCAAAGTGCAGCAGCCATTTTCACCATAGGGAGAAAGGCCAATTTTGCCAACAGTGATAGAACACAAAGATGGAAGAACATGGGTTAGTAAAGACTCTGTTGAGCTGCTGAGCCAATGCTGGATATATTTTCTCTGAATACATTTGAAAAAATTGCACATATGACAATGGTACTCTTCACTGTATTTTCTGTAATGTCCAAGTTAATTCATTCCAAAAAATGCCATTTATCTTCTGGTGTTACTGTGAGGATAGTTATCCTTTCACTCACTGCTTTCCACATGCAGAAAGCTCAGGCACCCATTAGTACTTAAAAAGCTGTGGAGTGGATGTAAATGAGTAATACAGATAAGTAATAATAAATGAATAATCACAAATGGTATACTACTTTATGGTTTTAGCTGATTATCAGCCATTACTTCTTCCAAATCAGACTATTCCAGCTCTCCAGACATTATTCCAGAAAGAATGTCAAAGATTTCAGATCTTTTCATGGTTTCTTCATTTCTATCCCTGAAGAATATTATTGGTACTTGCATGCAATTATAACTTACTGGTAAAAGAACTATTTTGAAGATAGTTCACCATCAAAGGAACATATTTTAGTATATCATATATTCATGAACTTCAGTATTTGTATGAATACACAAGAAGAAACTTTAACCATTTTTCACCTCACTGTTGATGATTAATTGCATTATGCAAGTGCTACATCTAGACATATTGTGGTAAATGACCCCAAGGCTTAAATTAAGTAATATTGGAGGATACTATAGTCCAGTGAATATAATTTTACATCAGTTGATAATGATATATTATTACCAATTGAAAACTGTCTCAATTATTTCTGCAATCATGATCTCATGCTTTCCAATTTCTTGGCTTCTGCTTAGATTCTCTATATTCTCATCTGCGGGGCTTAGGAAAGCATACTTATGTGCTTCTTCCTTTAGCTGCCTGTTACTATAGTTTCCAGATTTTGTTTTGCCATCTATAACAATAAACTTACTAAATGATGATGCATGCATTTTCTTTCCTCCACATACTTTTATTGAGGAAAACACATTATAAAAAAGCCTGATTATTATGTGTGAGCGTTTTCTGAAATAAATTATTTAAAAGGGGGGATGGTACAATGCTTATGGGAGTTCTAAATACCTCCCAAAATCTATTTTACACTTTTGAAAAATTTTTAACACTACTTATACTTTGTGTGTCCTCACTGAAGGAGAATATTTTGTAATGACAAGAATAAAGTAAAATGACAAAGAAATGACAGTTCTTTTAGATTTGGTTTCAAATTCTGCCTTTTGCTTCTGGATTGATCCTACCTACTCTGACTATTCATCACTTTCTCCCTTGACTTACTATGGCATTACATTTGTATGATATTATCACACTTCCAGTTTCATATGTACCTCCTTTGGTATCTAAATACCACATTATAATTGAAATAAATAGGTCTTAATTTCTCTAATATTTTCCTTATTTCATTCATCATTAGGAATTAATAAATGCTCAGTTAAAACATTTGCATTGAGTTATTCATTTTGCAAATTAATAATGGCTTTATTATTTTTTCTTCCTAAACTTTGAACTATTTCTCCCTTCCAATGTGGTAAAGCATTTTCTGTTTGTAAAGCACTTAGAAATAGCTACTTTTTCTGTTAGCTATTCATACAGGGAGATGTAAACTGAGTTTTCATGTCCTTGCTGGAATTTGAGTCTAGATACATTTCAGAAGTGTTTTTATTTCTCTGTATCACAGGAATGCTTTTTATTTGGATGAGGTTCCATTTCTCCTTGTGTAGAAAATATAAAGATACCTAAAAATTATAATGCTTTTAAAAATCTAGAGATATAAGAAATGTTTCAACAAAGTATTTTATTTAGTGGATCAAAAACTTGAAATTACTGAATATCTGAAGAAAAGAGACTGATTCAATGAGTTACTTAAAATGTTTATAAAATATTCCTCTGATATGATGCTTCAGGAAAGCTATAGCTTAAAAATCATATTCCATTAATTATTAAGTAAAAAACGTAGTGACACAAAGAGAATGTCATGGACAGTGATATTTTTTCTGGAAATATGTATGCAGATACATGTAAGAATAGAAAAAGAGAATGAGAATTATATGTAGTAAAACGTCAACATTGGCAAACTGACAGATATTTTATTTTTTTCAATTCATTTCCCTTTGTCTCTATTTGCATTTTCTAAACTTTTTTTCCAATAAACTTTAATTGCTTCTATAATAAGACAGTAGAAAGAGCAACTTCATTGTCAAATATCTGAGAGGTCAAAATGAAACAATCTAGAAACAATTCCATTGAGATGCAATTGTTGACTACATATACATGTTGACCATTGACTGTTTCCTAAAATAGCAGATTTATATTGTGTTTTAATTTATACCCCCTGCCTTTGTCTTTAGACCTATGTCTTTGTAACATCCTATTATGCAACATAATTTTGAGCTGTGCTTTTTAGGGAACATAGATGGAAGGAAGATAATTTTTCAGCACTGAGAATATATTTGGGAAATCCAAGGTTTTTCTGCTTTTACTGTGAATAGAAAATTGTGTCCAATGTACCAATGTTGAATTAAAATTCACTTCAGGCTGCTTCAATCTATGGCTGCAATTTGATGCAGTTGTATGGGACTCTTCTTATTGATTTATCTTGCTTGAAGCTACTAAAAACTATGGGTTGCCAACTGTTTGGGGAGAAATCATATTGGAGAGGTGGAGTCTTAGTTCAGAGGGTAAAAAGTAGTTTTGACTAGTGCTTTTATTTCCTTTTCTTTGCTGAAAGCAAACATTGCAAAATCTGCTAATGGATATCATCTGTTGATAAAAGTATAGTACTTAAGTAGTCATTTTGTATTTTTTTTGGTAGGTTTGGGGAGCGATTTTTTTAACTTCAATTTTCATCAGTTTCCTTTCAAAATATCAGCTATCCAGGGTAATGTTAGCTGTTCAGTTCTTCCAGCTAACAGTGGAGCAGAGTAGGCCTAATAGTGATTGAGCTGGTTTCTAATAGGAAGAATTATTGACTGTGATACTGTGTCAGCTGAATATACCACACACACTTTTGCATATCTGACTTCACTGCTTAAGTATTCTTATATATACAGTGGTGGTGTGAGTTTTCCTGTAGTGAGAAAATGACGTGTGCTTTATTTCCAAAATGAATCTACAAGAATTTTAAATGAAGTACATATCAGGCATATCTTTTATATTATACTGTGTTAATAATATAGAAAAAATAGAGAAATTATAATGTTTTGTTTAAATAATTGAAATTTCATTTACTGCACTTTGGCTATTGCAGGACTACTCTGGTAAATACACTTGTATTAATCCCCAGCACAATTCTCTGGCCAGGTTTCCATATTTACTTCCATATGACTACAAAAGTCATGTGATACTAATAACCACCACAGCATTCTGTTTCAGTAAATAAAATTCACTTCTACAATTATTTTTAGTTTAAGAATAGGCATTCATATATTATTGTGTATATTTTCTATTACTGTGATTCTTCCAATTGAATAGTTAAATATACTTTTTTATACCAGCAGTTGCTTTAAAGTGACTATTTGTGAAGCAACTCTTGTCAAGGATTCTGTAGTGGTCATATTCTAAGTAAAAAGAAAATAATTCAACAATCCCAAGGCAAGACACTAAGTAAACATATCCTGATTTTTTCCTAATCTGTCCTTTTCTCCTATACCTTTGACCCTTATCAATTTACAAAATATTCCAGGTGCACAGAGTTAGTAACTAAATTATACACTATTCTTAAATGTGGAGTAGAGTGAGTGAGTAGGTCCTTGAGAGAATGCACTGAATATAAAATGTTTGTAACATTTTATTGTTTACTCGTCACCTCTGATATAATGGAGAGAGGAGTCAAAGAAGATAAAAGCCCATTTTGCTCCACATAAAACATGATGGATGCGTTTATCACTAATATTTCAAGACTGGATGAGATATGATCTTGCTCAAAGGTTCAGTGACTGCAGAAATGTCGACATGACTGCCATGCCATGAGATAGATTTACCATTAATTCTGACGTGCCATATCGTGAGTGTGTACTGAAGGGTAAGTCAGACTGGGTAATTAAAACTTTATTCTGTGTAAAAGTTTAAAAAAATGAGAATCACTCCTCAACTTTTATGTTATTTCCTGACAGTGTTCAGATAACTTCGACACTACCTGGAACTGCCAGAAGAATATATATATATTTTTTTCAGTGCAACCCAAGAGAAAGATAAAAATTTGCTTTGAATATGACATTTATATGCCAGTCCTTGATTTGGATATGCAGAGGTAGCAAGACATGTTAGCTGAAAGTAGCAATCCAGCATATTTCTAAACATGATGTCCCATTTATGTTCAAAATGATGTGGATGGAATCAATTAGGAGAAACAAGTGAGTTCCAAGACATACTTTTAAAAAGCTGCAGAGTTGCTTAGTAACCTGATGTTATACTTCATTTCCCAAAAGAGCTGTAAGGCTGTCAGAGTTGGTAATGGAGCACTCAGAAATGAATCAAGTCTCATGTGCTCTGACAAGAACATACCCCTATGAAATACGTTAGACCCTCACTGTCAGAAATCGAACATACATGGTCAGTAAAACATGTAGCATGACAGGTATCAGGGAATATGACTTCAAGTTGTGCTTTGACATAAAAACCTTGTTTATTTTCTTTACATGCATTGTGTTGCCATAAATCAACGTGCCGTGTTATCTACCTTTACTCTGGAGAACGTTCATTTGAGTGTATCATCTTGCCATGCCACTTGCCATTCATTGGATCTTTGCTGACAGAACTTCCTGCTGCCTATACCCTGTATGTTTGGCATTTTAGGATTCCACACACGAGATCACAAGCAATGTTGCTTTTCCTCTACCTTGTCCAGGCAACCGGTCATCCACTCATATAAATTATAGTCTTACAGAGAAATTGTACTTGCTGAACACTTCAAATAATTGTAATATATCCTCTGCAGATAAAATCAGGCCCATGAGCATAAATTAAACTGTAAAAAATATTTTTAAAGTATTACTTATGTTCATAATAGTGTTGAACCTAGGACCTAGAACAGCCTGTATATTTGCTAATTGTATATACTTTTAATCCTTTATTATACTTTGCTAGAATAGAAAAAAAAAAGTTCACAAAATGCCAGAGCACCTTTCCTGATTGCAACTGGGACTTGTATGTTCAGAGGCAAGGAAGAAAAGAAGGTAGAGATGCATTAACTCACTACGTTTATTAGTAAGAACTCAAATGACAGGTCTTGATTTTCAAATTAAAGATCTAAGGAGAAGAAAATCCCTTATTATCTCCTCCTCAGAGTTATTTGACACATAATCATTAAATTATTAATTCTTGTATCATCTTTGTGAGATATATTGGGAGCCATCGTTATTCTCATTTTATAAGTAGGAGATTTTACAAATTTCTGGTTAATTGGAGAGCATGTTGATGTGAATCTTAGAAAAATCATAAAGAATTATATTTAATATTTTATTGGAAGATTTTATAAATAGATCCCATCATCAATTATCTGGTAATATCCATGGATACATTTAGTAAAATAATAATAATAATAATAATAATATAACCTTGTTTATTTATGTTCAATATCCCAGACTGTGCATATGCCCATTTCCAACAGTTCTCAAACTTAGATTATAAGACTAGAAACATACCATTAATTTAGCTTAAATCAAGAAACATGGAATGAGCATTTAAGGGCATTCTCTTTACAGGTAATCCTTTTAAAAAGGAAAATAGAAAAATTGAGAAATCAAGAGAAATTCACAAACCCCAGTTTTCTCTAAGGTTGCTGCTTCACATTATGATCATCCTTGAAAATAAGAAAAACACTCTTAAAATCAACAAATATGCTTGAAAATGATTTTATTTTTGTTATCCTTTGACAATCAAAAAACGCAAAGGCTATTGAAGCATTAATTGCCACATCAAAGGGTCAAGGTCACGGAATCCCAGCCAACTAGGAATTATCCATTTGACATCATTCTAGTCTCCTTCTAACTGTGATGGAAAAGCATGTTGTGTTGTTATTCAGCCTATCACTAAACTCTGCAACTAGCTAGTAAATCTTTCATGTTCGCTATTCCAAGTATTCAGTTTGGCCCATCTGGCTTCAGAGAGTACATTCTTTCAACCAGCAAGACCGGAATGAGTCAAAACCCCTCCATTGCTTGCTCTTATAAAAAAGCACCAAAGAAGGGAATCAGCCTTTCCCTATCTGTAAATACACAATAAGTGCCCTGATATGAAATATGTATACGTGATTTTCTGAGTCATGAGTTAAAGAATTGAACTACTTTGTTATAGTTAGACTTAAATGAACTTGAAAGTATTTAAAATTGATTGTTAAGTTTGAAGATTTGTCAGCTGTTAGTCAACTGCTGAAGGAAAACAAACTGATAATCTGTTGTCCTCTCCAGTTAACAGGTTAACTTGACCTCAGCCCGATAAAACAAGAGGCACATACAGACACTTTTTAAAAAAAATTTACTTCCTCAAGAAATCCAATCACACTAGCCTTTTATGATTTTTTCCGTTTTTTTTAAAGATTGTATTTATTTATTAATGAGAGACACAGAGAGAGAGAGGCAGAGACATAGGCAGAGGGAGAAGTAGGCTCCCTGCAGGGAGCTGGATGTGGGGCTCAATCCCAGGACCCCGGGATCATGACCTGAGCCAAAGTCAGATGCTCAACCACTGAGCAGCTCAACCACTGCCCCTATGATTTTTTTTTTTTTCTGACAGGTGTTAGATTGTTTAATCCTACAATCATAGTGCATGAATTTCCTTTTCTGGCAAATAATTGTTTCCTCCAATTCCCTTTATAGATATACTTTCTCTTTTGTCCTCTGATTCTTCCACTGTGAGCTAAAAGACCTGTAAGGGATTCCAGTAGAGTTGGAATTTATTCTGGACTGCTTTGACAGGTAGATATCATGAGACATTTTCATAAAAGTGTATCTGTTACATTTATAGTACATAATACATTATAACTATTATATTGATTATTTTCAACTTCATATAAAGCATACAGAACTGGACTTTTAAAATATCACTTTACAAAAGCAGAGCCCATAGCTTTGTGAATTTAGTAACATTTCTAAGGCCTCAGAACTAGTAACCATAGAGGTAGAATTGTTACTCATATGTCTGACAGCAAATGTGCATGTTCTTGCCTTCGTATCAAACTCCCCCTCTGGGAGAAAAAAAAAAAGTGGAAAGAAAAGGGTATTACTAGTAAATGTATAAGGCATGGGAAGGTGCTGTCTTAGATCAAGTCATTTATTTTTTAAAAAAGATCTTATTTATTTATTTATTTATTTATTTATTTATTTATAAGAGACACAGAGAGAATCAGACACATAGGCATTGGAGAGAAGCAGGGTCCCTGCAGATAGCCAGATGAGGAACTCTATGTGGGACTCTATCTCAGGACCCTGGGATCATGACCTGAGCCAAAGCAGATGCTCAAACACTGACCACCCAGGTCCCCAGATCAAATAATTTCTAATGAAAGAATAAAGCTAGGGTCTTTTTATCATATGTGTTCATGTTACTTTACATTTGACATTCATGCTCAAAACCCAACTTGGCTACCTAAATGATCTGAACTTGATTTTAATAAGCCATTATTTCCTCCTCTGGAAAAGACAATGGCCTCTAAATCATAGCTCTGTAGTGAGAATTTGAAGAAATAACAAACATAAATAATTAGCACAGTGCCTGGCAAGAAGTAAATACAGAATTTTAAACAGGGTTATCGTTTGTTTACCTCTCCAGTCAATCACAGTCATTTTGAGAAGCTAAATGTGGATGAAGATGACAGGAACTTTATTTTTTTATTTTTACTTTTTAAAAAGATTTTATTTATTTATTCATGAGAAACACAGGCAAAGGGAGAAGCAGGCTCCATGTGGGTCAATCCGGGTCTCCAGGATCACGCCCTGGGCTGAAGGCAGCACTAAACCACTGAGCCACCGAGGCTGCCTGACAAGATATTTATTAGCTACAGTAGTCACCTCTGTTTTGCCCCACTTATTTTAATGTATCTCAGCATAGTCTAGGAAGTAATTTGAGATTCAAGGAAGTTAAGTGACCTTTATAAGACCATATATGTAGAGGATAAGACTTTTCTCAACCCCAGATCTCTTGACTCACATCAGATCACACAAAAAACACCTTATGAACCCTACATTGTTTACTAATTATCCTAAATTCT